>NC_139170.1:1352500-2720125 GCF_965202585.1 Thalia democratica
TAAAACTTTGTACTTGAAAAAATATAGTTTGTGTAGTAAGAATTTTTTTTTAACTTGAATCATCTAGCTCAAACTATATTTTTGATTAAATAAAATTGAATTAATTAAAAGTTCTAGTATGATTATACTGTAAATCTTATAAAAAACAATAAACAAAATGCATGTAAACTTTTTTTTTCATTTTTTGCTGTTTTTTTCGTATTTTAAATTTAATATTTGCTAAATCAAGAAAACTTATGTTCATTCAATAAAGCGTTACACTTAAGTTTTGATTTTTAAAACAAAGTAACTTCGATTAGATTTATTATACAAATTATATAAAGGTTTTTACATTAAAATAACATAATAAATTTTCAAATGTGTTCAATAACACTAACTAAAATGTTTTAACATTATGATTTTAACAAAAAACCTAAAAAATAAAACATACATTACAATCTTTATAGAATAAAATAAAGCTTTTCTGTTTGGATTAATGCCTAATTTTAAATCAAAAGTTTCTACTTAAAGTTTTACGCATGTTCTATTTTTTATTATAACCAAATAGCCTAGCCTTATAACAATTTAGACTAAAGCAAAACAATATTTAAGCAACGATAATTCAATAAATTTTTTATCATTTCAATAAACTTAAACAAACTTGAAAAAACATAAGAGGATGAATTAATTACCACAGCCAAAAAATTACTTTTTTTTTGTGAAGTTTAACTATCTATAAGTTTATACAAAAAGAGTATCTGTAAATTTAAGTAAACTGACTTTTTTCTTACTTTTGTTTAAAATAAAATATGGATAAATATTAATAATACATAGTGATTTTAAGCAGCATACAAAAAACATACAAGATTGAAAAAAAATGTATTTTGTTATTTATAATTAAGATTAAGAATACAAATTCTGGACTTGTATTTTTTTTGTTTAACTCTTTATGTTATTTTGTTATCTATTTAAAATAAGTAAGTTCAAACTTATTAAACTGTTTTTTAAACTTTATGCATTAAAATTTAATCATAGCTATGATATATTTAATGAAACGTTTTTTAAAACAAATAAGTTATTTATTTTGCAAATAATAATAAAATATATAAAATATTTAATGTTTAATAATTTAAATTGTTATTATTAATATTACAACAAGTACTTTATTAATAAATTAATTTTAAAAACGATATTTAAAATTTTAGTAATAGTTTTGTAGTAGTTGAAAATTACCAAATAGTTGTTTTAATTTTTTAATTTTTTACTTTTTTAATAAAAGAAGACTAAATAAAAAACTTTAATTAAGTATTCTTAGACTGAATAAATAATAATTGACCTAGATTTTGATTTCTACTACCGAAATTCAAGTTAAATATAACCAAAACAGAATTGAAATGAAATAATAAAAGAAAAGATTAAAGATTATAGTTTTAACTAAAAATATATATATAATTTTAAAACCAGTAGCAAATAATTTGCAATGAATAGTAAAACTTGAACTCGAAAAATGCGATGAAACTTATCTTATCAAAATAATTCTCTTAGTGACGTCATTTTGTTTCAAAGCAAACTGTCGCACACAATTTACATATAAGAATAAAAGTAAACCTGCATTCATACTGGAAGATTCTTCATAGAATTGAAATTCTAACTTTGAAGCAGCTTTTTAAGCTGTCATGCTCAATTCAAATTAACTAATTAATACTAACTTATGATTTAATGTAGTATTTTTATAAAGTTTAACTTAGCACGTTCTTTGTTTTCAAACTTTGATAAATATATAAACAACTATATTTTAAGGCTTTATAGATCGATCTGACATGTTTTCGTATTTGAAATTAAATTAAAACTAAAATTATATTTATTTAAAAAATCAACTGTTTAAACTTAGTTGAATGAAATCAAACTTGAGCACAAACTAATTTTTTTGATATTAAATAAAACTGGTTAGTAGGTGTTTCAGTCAATTTTCAGTATTTTTAGAGCTTTTATTTTATTTTGTGTATAAAAGTTATTAAAAGATAAAACATTTAATATTTAAGTGCGTACTTTGTACTGATGTTAATTTTAAACTCTGCTTAGTTAGATGAAATTCTTAAATTTAAAATTAAGCATTAACTTTTATTCTTCTGCGAAGCTAAAAAGGATAATCTAGAAAGTTTTATAATTTAATTTATGCATGAAGCATAATGTTTGTGACTTATAAGTATATCAAAAACACATTTTGGCAAACTTATAGGTAATTAGTTGTACAAAATATTTATATTTAATTGTACTTTTTTAATTATTTTTTAATATTTCTGCGAAGTTAATTCCTATGTGACGTCATTTAAATACCCACGATCGCACGCATACAAAACTTGTTTATATTTAAAAAGTATTTTTGTCAAACTTGTCAATTAAGTGTAGGACTTAAAACTCTCAATTTTGAAGCAGCTTGTAAAAGCTATTATTTTTATATTAAATCTATAGTTAAGTTATTTTATATTTTCGACTAACTTTACTAAACTTGGATGTTTTTGAATAACTTATTTTTTGTTAATAAACTAATTTACTGTTTTAGTGTTTTATTTTTTTTTTCATAACGAGAAAAAGTAAAGTGGTTTAAAATATACTTCAAATTTTTACATAATTTTTGTAACAGTGGTTTATTAAAAATACTGTTACACTAATTTTGTACTGAAATACATACTAATACTAAAAAACTATAATACATACAATGTTAAATTTAAAATATATTAAAAATTAAGGCGATACATTTTTTCTCTGTTTTTTTTTTTTGTATTAAAAACAAAACTTTTAACTTAAAAATAAAAAAATCAGTAAAACTACTTCTTTTGTAAAATATTAACATCATAAAAATAGTATTCATAGCAGAGTAAGAGTAGTTAATTATTTTAATTTAAATATTTTTATGAGGTTTTTATTACATACTTTTAACTTTTTATAGGTTTACTTATCTTATTAGTATTGTATATGTTTATTTGTATATTTTTTCTTGTGTTTAAACACGTGGTAAAACATAAATAGTACTAATTATAACAATTGATTATAGCTAAGTTCTAAAATATTGAAAAAACAGTTGCTGACGTCATTAGAATGCAAGCAAACTCTTAATTTAAACTACTGCATATAAAAAACTGTAAAATAAAGTAAATATAATCTAAATTTTTGTTATATTGTTCATACAATTTATGCATCAGCTTGTTAGAGCTTTTGTTATATCTTTTTAATTTAGAACTATTTGAAATGTATTTTTGATAATACCAAATACAACTTATATTGTGTTTCTTACAAACTTCATTTCTATTATGTTAGTTTTGTCTACTTTTTAACGGTTCAGACTGTTTTACGTTTTTTATATTGAAATGATAATAGTTTTACAAAACAATCTCTGATATTGGTTGATTTAAAATTTAGATGAGTTTCTAATTAAAATTGAAGAATTAACTCTTTAATTCATTTTTTGATTAAAAAACAAATTGTTCTAAATTAATTTATTAAACAAACTCTACTAAATGTTTGAACTAATTCAAATATCATATTGTTGATACTTTTAATTAACTTAGTTTTCTTAACATTTCAGTTTCTTATACTTTTTTAATTTATCAGATGTGCACAGTTTAAAACCATCATTAGCTTTTTGAAATAACTTAAACCCTGTAGTTTTTAGTTACTTTTTGTTTATTTAAAGATTAAATTTGTTTAAACTTAATAGCAAATAGTAGCACTTTTTTTGTATAATTTGTAAGAATTGTTAAACTTACAACATATATAAATAAAATTTTATTCTAGCATGGTAACTTACTACAAAATGTCGTTGACATAAATGAGAATTCTTTTATTACTGATTTTTATACTTTTTATTCTTACTAAATTAATTTTTTTAAAATTAGTAAACAAAAAAAATTAATAGTGAACTTTGAATGTAAGCTAAAAATTGAAATAAGTTAAGCAAAATATAAACCAGCAAGGTAAAATCTTTCCGACTGATTTTACTTTAAGTAGATATTTTTAATTGGATTTAACGAAACCTTTGAAGTTATTCATGAATTGGTTGTAAAACATGAAGAATATTGCACATTAATACTCTTACTTGATTACACAAGCCTTGGTAAAGTTAATCACAATTTAGTAAACACACTCTGTTAAACTGAATAAAAACTAAAGAAGGAGTATTTAAATACAGCTTATAACAAAAGTAAAAAAGTAAATTAAGTAAATATGATTTGGTTCACTGCACTTTAGTATTGCTTTAAGATTAAACTTATTTGTAAGTCTTATTGATAAAATAATACTTAAGAATACAATACACAACTTAAATTTGTTTATTTTTTTAGCTATTTGAATCGTTTGAAAAATTTTAAATTAATTATCTACTCAATTTCATGAATTTACACTTAAATGTTAGAAAGCTAACTATTTTTTAATTAGTTACTGAAACTAATACTTATTCTCATTATAAATAAAATTGCGACAAAGTTTATGTTTAAATTAGAATGTATATCAGAATTTTCCAGTTAGAAAATTGGTATATTACTTATTTTAGATTAATAAAAAGCAAGCTATAAAATAATAAAGTTATACTTTGTGACGAACTTACTTTATTAAGACATCAACTAGTTAGTAATAAATATAAAATAGTAAAATACTTTATAATCCTTTTATGCTATCAAAAATTTAGAACTAATACTTTTTTCTTCTAAGTTTAAATACTGAATATTTTCTGTGGAAATATTAAAACGTTTATCCAAACATCCAAGTGATTATTATAAAGTTATAAAATTGATGTTCATAGTCACACTAGGCTCATTTTCAAATGTAGTTTCATAATTTTGAATTCAGTTTTGTTAGTGATGTATCTAGCTAAACTATAAACATATAAATAAAGCTAAAAAACCTCTTAAATATAGTTTTAAAAGTAACTACTTTTGCAAAACTTTAAAATTCAATTAATACAAAAAATATTTATTCAAATTTAAATAAAATTTTAGCTGCATGATTAAAACAGTATTTTACAGTTTTTTGTTAAAATAATTAAGTGATGTCACTACTTGAAGAAAAGCGAACGCTCACATAAAAGTTTTGTTTATAAATAAAAGTAAGATGGTTCAATGTAAGATGTAGATCTTCTATGTGCTTCCTTACAGTAATTTTAAAACAGCTTGCAAAAGTTGTAATTTATGTAAGTTAAATTTTTCAGGCTATTTAAATGCTTATGTCAACTTAAAAGTAGTATTAAAAAATAAAGCACGTATTTTTTTCTTTTTATTAAAATTAAAAAAAACATTGTATTGAAGTTTTTCGTTTTGATCAATGTGATATAATTTTTTAATTGGAAAATAAAATCAATCTGTATCTTTAAAATACCAACTCTATTTAAATCTAACCTATAATAATAAAACCCGAGCATAAAATATTATATTGTGAATAAATATGGTTATATTGTAATTTTATTCAATTAAAGTATTTCTAAAAAATTTTTTTTGTCAAAATTATTAATTATAGCTAATAAAAAACTAAACAGTAACTTTAGTTAAGTTATTAAAATAAAGAGTAAATAAAGATTTTATTGCTTAACTTAATCAGCTAAAATTTTAATCAAAATTTGTTAGTTCTAAAAGAAAAGTTTAGTAAATTATTTTCCAACAATTTTAGTATATATAGTTCAAAACACAGCTACGATAATAGTGAGTTTAAACTTAACCTTAAATTAAATTAATAGTTATAATGTTTATACTTCAGTTAAGATGTGTTTTGTTTATTTGCATTAGATTTAACATAATTTGTTTAAAATGCAGCAACAACTTTAGTATGCTTTACACTTTTATGTTACTATAGGGTCTAATGTCAATTTAAATTGTAACAATTATTTATAGCATACTTATATTACATATAACATATAGCTTAAGTGTAAAATAGTAATGTTTTTTTAATTTTAGATTAGAACTATTTGTATTAGACAATTTAAATTAAAAAGTATAACCGTTAGTTTTGAAAAAAACTAAACCAGATACCAACGTTTTAATTTTTGAAATTTTTTTGTAAGAAATATTAATATGACTGTCAATATGCAAAAAAAAAAAATTTTGATTGATCCACATTATTTACTTTAAAAACAAAACAACTGAACAACTAATTTGTCTCTATTTATAATATACAAGTGTATCAACAATCAAACTAACCACTATAAGTTTTGTTTTAGTAAACAAAAGCAAGTTGTAATAAAGGTAAGAAAATAAAAAGTACTTTAAAATAATGTTTTTATCTAAACTAATAAAAATAACTAATACAAAAAACAATAACAATAATATTAAAAGTGAATCAGCTTAATACAATGTGTCAACAAAATTTTCAACGCGAAACTGGCGCAAAATAGTTATTAAATTTTAATTTTGCAGCATAAGTCTTTTCGTGACGTCATTTCAACAAACACAAATGGTCTCTTACAAGTTTTTAATAAAAAATTTTAAACTTTGGGCAATTAATTAAACGTTTTTGGTGGTAATTTTTTTACAGCTTATAAGAGCTGTTATCTGTAAACAATATTTTGATACATAAATTTAATAATTTCTCTAGTTTTAAAAATGCTTTAAAAAAAAAATTCAAAATTGCTTGTATATATTGAAATTAATTGTAGAAAACTATTAGTATGAATACCTAAATTATTTCTTATTTTTAAAAATAATTCAAAAATAAAACCAAAACAATCAAAGGAATATTAAAATAAAGCATGTAATAATAACTAAACTAAAGCTTTAAGAAAAAAAAATATTTTGTTTTATTTATGATTTAAATGAATTTAATAAATTTTATTTTGCTATGATTACAACTCTACAATGATTGTTTATCATAATTGAAGAAAATGTTATTTGCAAACGATATATTAATAAAATATTTAATAAATGTGAACTTTTGACTTATTTTTCATTGTCAAACACCGAAAACAAAAAAAAAAGTGATATAAACATGAGTTATAAAACAAAAAAAAATAATTGCACAAAATGCCATCATACAAAAGTAATATAAATCATAAAGTAGTTAACTTATAAAAGAAGCTTATTTCCATTTCCATATATCATTTTGAGCAATTTTCAAAATGTAATTTTTCAGTTTAGGGTTTAAAAATATACTAAAAATATTAATTAACAAAAACTGTAAAACTTTTTTTTTTCAGTCGTTGTTTATCAACTGAAAGTATCTAAAATAGATAACAACACTACTTATTTTGAACATTTTTTGTGATAAAATTGTTATTAAGTTAAAATCTAAAAAAAAAAGAAAATTAACTACTATTGAATTAATTAATTTCCGACAATAAAAAAACAATTTAAAAATTAATAACTACAGTTCTACTTATCTTTTTCGGCTGTTTAGCGCATAAAAGCTTACTAATTTCAAACAAAAAAATATTACTTGTGACGTCATTATATTCAAAATAAAATATCGCCTATAATATAATGATCATCTATAATTAAAAAAGTGAACCATATTTAATACAACTTGAATTTTTTTAAATTCTCTGTTTATAGTGTTTTGTTGCATTTTAACTAGGAAAAGAAGTTTTGCTTAGTTTTCAACTTCAAGCCTTTATACGAAGTTATAGTAAAATATGCAAAACTTTTTTTTTCATGATGAAATCTTATGGTTTATAAAACATAAATATTGAAGCTAAAATTAAAAAATGATATTGTCAAGTAAAAAGCTGTTTAAACTGTTGTTTAAGTTTTTGTTTTTATGGACTTTATTATCAGTTCGAATGATATATATATATATATAAATCTTTAACAAAAAAGGTAAAATAAAAATATTTTAATCAAAATATTCATTTAATTGTGAATACAGCTTTAATAAAGGAATCTACATAATTATTTCTCGAATAGTTTAACACTAATAGTATGTAACATGAAATCATTGTAAGAATTAGATATAACTTTTTCTACATTACAAGTTATTTAATTAAAGCTAATAAGATAAAGTTACTAAAAAGCTAAGAACAATATTTTATTCTAAAATTCCAGTACTTTTTCTGATAAGTTTTTATCTATGTATAGTTTCTAGAAAATTTTTTAAACAAAATTCATATTTTATAAAAAGTGTAGTTTATCAATTATTATAATAACATAAAATTTAGAAAGCCATTAAGAAATTTTATCAAAAAGGATTTTTAAAGTAAATAAGAATGTGTAGTTTGTAGTTCAACTTTTAAATGTAAGTGTTTTTTTATAGTGAAATAATACAACTGCCAACTATCAAAAATTTTAGATAAATAGTTAATTATTCGGTAAAAAGTTTTGATAATTTTTTTTTTAATATGTAGGAAAACTTTTTAGTTTTTTCATTATGTAAGTAAGTAAACATCATGCTTTACCAAAATTTAAATAAGCATTATGCGAAACTATTTTTCAGGTAAATTTTGTTTTAGTTGGTTCTTTTTTATTACTTATATAATGCTTAAAACAAAAAATGCTATACATCTCATCGAAATAAATGTTTTTGAAATTATCAAATAAAAAGGTTATTTACGATTAAATTTACTTCATTTTTGAATTGAATAATTTTAAAGAACATAATGATTTTTTGTTAGTGTGAAACAGTTATTTGACAATATTTAAAAAAAATATTTATTAGTACATTTTTAAAAACTGTACCTTGTCTAAAATTGAGCTATCATAATTTTACTTAATACATAGAAAAATATTTAGAAACAATTTGTAGAAAATCAAAAGATAAACCGTATTAAACAGCTAGTTAGTATTACTTAAAATTTATTAATAAATTTTTTATTCTTGTACAAAATACTTACGTGACGTCATTTAAAAATCAGCGAAAGCTCGCATACAAAACTTGTTTAAATATAAAACACTTTTGTAGATATAGTTAGTTAAGTGAAGAACTTAAATCCTTCAATTTTGAAGCAGCTTATAAAAGCTGTTAAATTTATCTTACAATTATAATCAAGTGTTTCAAGGTATCTATGTTACAACTTTTTAGAAAAATAAAGTATAGTGACTGTTTAACTATTTGTAAACATTAAACTATAAGTTCTAAAATCTATTTCAAGGTTGTACAGTTTTTTAGTAAAAGATGCTTAATAAAAGTGTTATTACGCCAATTTTTATAAAAGATTAATAAGGTATATCGTTTTTTAGGTGTTTATCAAGGCATTTATAAAAATTTGAAGAAAAAATGCTTATCAAGATATAATTTTTTAATTAATTTATTTCTATTCATAGTTTTCTAAACTTTTTGTTTGTTAAAAAATACAAAAAAAGATAAAACTTAAAATAATAAGCCGTTATCACGACTTTATTTGCAAGTATAGGAGAGTATTCGTACAATTTACTTAATTTTTAGTAAAACATTTTGCATTACATTTTAACACAAGCTTGAAATTGTTTGATCATAAATAGTTGAATACAAACTGACTAAATCAAAAACTAAATTTAAACTTAAATTTATTTTAACGCATTTTAAAGCTCATAGTGACGTCATTTTTGCAAAAAGCAAACAATCGCATAAAAAATACAGTTATTAATAGAATTAAATTGGTGAAATAAACGTTACAATTTTTTTAACTTATTTTACATGTAACTTATAAGCAGCAGTTTAAGTTGTTATACTCAATTCTAATATCAGAAACAAATTTACAAAACAAATTATGAATTTCTGCAAGTTTTTATTTAAAACATGAGCTTAGCTATTCAACTGTTTTCAATGCTTCGTAAGCTTTAAATTATTTATTTTTTAAGTTTTTAATCCAATCTGAAAAGCGTTCTTATTAATAGTTCTAAACATAACTTTTTTCAACTTTTACACTAAAAACTCAACATTATTTAAATTTTACTTTTTAAAGTCAAACAATTCTTGAGTGTATATAATTAAATTGTGAACAGTAATGGTTAGATATTTTTACTTACATATGTTTAATTTTTTTATAACTTTATGACTAAACTAATAGCAATTAAAACAGCAGTATTTAATAATATAGTTATGAGTAAGAGATTATAAAAATTTTAACTACTTTACCTAAACGGCTAAAATTTTTAAGTTAAGTTTATCACATATAAAGTAAAATAAAGTTATTTTTAAAGCAATAATTTATATAGTTTACAGTTACATTTTAACACAAGTTTAAAAATGTTTGATACTAAATAGTTCAATACAAACCGACTAAATCAAAAATTAAATTTAAACCTAAATTTATTTTGACGCAGTTTAACGCATATTTTACCTCATAGTGACGTCATTTTTGCAAAAAGCAAACAATTGCTAAAAAAAACACTTATAGAATTAAACTCGTAAAATGAATGTTGCAATCTTTTTCAACAAATTTTACATGTAACTTTTAAGCAGCAGTTTAAGATATTATATTCAGTTTTAATACCGGAAATAAATTTACAAAACAAAATTATGAATTCTTACATTTTTTTTTTACTTGAGCTTAGATTTTCAATTGTCTTTAATATTAGTTAAGCTTTAAAAGATATATTCTTTAAAGTTCTTAATTCAATCTGAAATGCGTTCTAATTAAAAGATCTAAACATATTTTTTTAACTTTACATAAAAAACTCAACTCTACTTATCCTTAACTTACAAATGTCAAAACAAGAGTAAAAATAATTTAATTTTTAACAAATATGGTTAGATAGTAACTTTATTAAACTTATATATACTTTTAAGTCTTTGTTTATAATCTTATGACTAAACTAATAAAAAACAAAACAGTAGTTTTAAATAATATACTAATGAGTAAGAACTTGTAAAAATTTTAAATACTTTACTTAAACGGCTAAAGCTTTTAGGTTAAATATATCTTTTCTAAAAGAAAAATGTAATAACGTAATTTCTAATGCTTTTAATTTATATAGTTTTACAGCACAGTTACGTTTATAATAAGTTGAAACCTTAACTATGAGTAAAAATTACAGTACTTTTTACCCTAATGAGAGGTTTTAAATTAGTTGATTTTAATTAAAAAAAGTTCTTAAATTGCAACTGTCATTATGCAACTATTTTTAAACTCTAATCATCAGTGAAGTAAAAACAATTATTTTTCACAGTTTATTTACAACTTTTGAATAAACAATGAACAAATTTTCAAAATTTGTTCATTGTATAATCAAAAGTTGTAAATAAACTGTGAAAAATTAGTTGTTTTTTATTTCACTGATGATTACAATTTTAAAATAATTGCATAATATAAATCAATTCTTCATTTATTACAGCTAGTTATTTTTTAATAATAAATTATAAAACCAACTACCAGTTTTTCATTTTGAAAATACTATTTTTAGAATCAGGAATAGTTTTATTACACTTTGCCTATTGGTTTATATTTTCACAATAAAACAAAATGAAAAATTTTAGTTTATATTTTACCGTTGTATCAATCATAAAATTAAATACTTGTATTTTGTCTTTAGTAAATATAAGTTTATTTTTAGTTTGTATAAAAGTAAAAAAAAATTAATAGCTGTAAGTTTAGATTTTAGTAGCTACTTTTTACTAATAAAAAAGCATAAAGTGTCTCACTTTAGTATACATTGTATCAAAAAAAAATTCAACACAACATTGGCGCAAATACTAGTTAGCATCATAAGTCTTTTCGTGATGTCATTTTCTGAAAACGCAGATGCTCGCTTCAAAGTATTGCAATTAATTAAAAACCTATACAATTATTTTAACATTGGTCTCATATTTTTCGGAACAACCTAATTTTTGTACGGCTTATACAAGATGTTATCTTTTAATCATTACAATACTTATAATGTTATTGAATATTTAAAGTCTTAAGTTTTTTCTATTGAATGTTGTTTTTTTTTTTTGTTAACTTAAATCTAAGAAAAGATATCTAATAACAGTTATAATACTTCTGAGTAATTTAGTGAGGTTTTTATATACAGTAAAAAAACAAAATAGAAAAAATAAAGGTTTTAACAAACAACTAAAGAATAAAATAATGATTAACCTTTCATTCTTGATAAAGTTTTATGGAAGTAAGACGAAAAGCTCCGAGTTAACAATGAATAAAAATATTTTCCTTTTTAGTTGCAAATGGTATTAACTGACATCAAAAAACCTTTTAACAGTAATACAAAGAATATTTTTTTTTAGTTAAAAAAAGAATACATAAAGCTATAAGCATTAAAACTTTTATTATTAATTGGATAATATTTTGAGAACTCTTGTTTGTCATAAAGAAAAATCTTATATGAAATATTTTTATTATGTTTAATAAATATTATATTGTTGAAAGAAATATTTTTTAAAGTATTCATGGATGTAGGTGGTCAATAATTTTTTTGTTTTGAAAATCAAAATTAAAAGAAAACATTAGTTTAATTTGATTTGTTACATAAGAAATATTAACTAGCTTACAAAACAGTTAGTTGATTAACTGTTATAATCTTTAAATCTATGGTGATGTTTAAAAGATCGTGTTAGGTTGTTAATGTTTAAAAGTTTTATCGTAGAAAAAGTCTTCATTTTTGTTTTACATCAAGTTTAACATAACTAATCATACACTTAACTTGACACGTTTTTTATTTTAAAAACAGAAAATAACAAGGTTTGTTTATAAATATTAATCTCATTTAAGATATTGTTTAATGATTTAAGATATCTACGAAAAAAAAAACGAAACTAATAATGTTGAAGTTTGCTCTTTAGATAATGAAATTGTTACTTAACTAAAATCAAAGTCAAAACTTTTTTATTGGTTTTTTGAATTTTTTGAAGTTTAACTAATGTTTATAGCTTTTATTTTAAATAATGTTTCATGCTTTTTATTGTAGTTTTTCCGTCAATTTTATGGTAAAAGCCAACTTAATTTAAAAAACAATAAGCAAAATATATGTTACTGCTAGTGTCGTCATTTAAATTTAAAGCAAAATTTCGCAAACCGTTAGTGAACATAAATTATTAATAATCTAAAAATGTTTTTGTAAATTCTAAAGTTCACGTATAGCTACTATTAAAGTTATTAATGATAAGGTGTTTTATTCTGCTAAAAAGCTTTTGTTCGGCATTTAAAGTAAAACGTTTTTTATCACTTAAGAATTTTCAGAATTATAACTTTAAGAAAATTGTTGCATTGGTTGTTCTCTAAAACAATTAAAAAGAAACTTCAGTAATTTTTTTTTTAAATAAATAAAATGTTACATTTTGCACCTATGGTTTTATGTTATACTTTAACTAAGAAAAGATGTTTTGTTTAGCTTTCAACTTTATAGATGTATATGACATGTTGGTAAAATGTGCAAAACAATTTTTTTATTACAAAACTTTATGGGTTAAAAAGAATTAATGATGATATCAAAATATAAGTTAAATTATTAATTATAGAAATACATTGACGTATTTTGATTAATATTTGCAAGTTTGAAATACTTCATTTATGAGCTCTGTTTTTATATACTGTTTTAACGATAGTAGGCAAAATAAATTTGTTGATTAATAAAGTTTCTGTTAATGAAAATTTTTTTAGGAATTTTCCTAGTTTTTAGAAATATTTTACAACTAATCGTAAATAACATGAAACTATTTAAATAATTACATAATTATTAAAGTATGAATTAAATACAACTACTTTTTACATTACGAGTTGTTTAATCAAACTTATAAAATCAAGTTACTAAGAAGTTAATAACGAGATTTTATTTTTATTCCTACTGTTTTTACTAATTTTTTTGTTTAAGTACAGTTTTCATAAACTTATTTTTAAGACAAAAGAAGTTCTTCAAAAAAAAATTTAGCAATTACTAAAATAATATGTACACTTCAGAAGACTATTATGAGCTTTTATCAAACAAGGTTTTTAATAAAGTAAGGTTTCGTAGTTCTATCTCCAAGTTTAAAAATTTTGGAATATTAATAAAAAATATACAAATTTAGTCAAACAGTTAGTTTTTCTTTGTAAAAAAGTTTAATTTAAAATATGTTTATACTTGCTTGAGCGTTTTTCTAACCTTTTTGTTAATTAAGTTAGTAAATATCATATTAATATAAACATGCAGTTTTTCACTATTAATTATTTTTATAATAAAACTTTTTTATTACTGACTGCAGTTTAAAGTATATTTTTTATTATGTTTACTTTAATAAGACCAACTTTTACATTTAATTATGTGACATACAAACATTTTTAAATATAGTGTTAAACAAATAATTGATTATTAACTTTTTTAAGTTTTACATAAGCTTAAGGTTAGCGTTTTTAAAAAAACGTTTTCGAATCAAAAATACATGTTTTTGCTTAAAAAAAGCTAAGTTAACTCATTTTACAGAAAGCTTTCAATATTTTTAGATTAGACTTAATAATATATTTTTTAATTTTTAATATAACAATTTCAACAAATCAAATGTTTGTGATTTGTTGTATTACGTCACTAGAATACTTGTGCAGAATTATTGCTTTTAATTATATAATTAAAATTAATACATTGGAGTTTAAGTTCAAGTTAATTGATTAAAAGTACATTCACAAAACAATCATTTAAGACTTTAAGCTGTTGAATTCATTTTGACTTAATTAAAGTTATGTAAAAATGAAAGTACTTTTATCTCTTTTAAAATAATGACATAGCAAAATATTTTTGTTTCATACCATCTTAACATTGAAAGAACAAAATAATGTTTTAATTTTTAATATTTTCAAAAACATTCGTTTAAACTTTATGACCTGTTTTAATTTACAAGTTTAGTTTTTCATAATTTTAATAACATCAAGTCAAAAAACTGTTTATTTAAAAAAAATAATTATTCTAAACAATAGTATATTTTTTAACTAAAATAAGCATAAAGAGTGTTTCTCTAACTTGTCAGTTTTTTTTTTGCCATTGTATTTAAAATATAAAGCAAAACAAGAATGAGGACTAAGACTGCGTCTATATTTTACAGATTTTTGTTATTTTTATGATCTTGCTTAGACAACAAACTTGTTTAAAAAATACAAAAAGCTTTATTAAAAATACTTACTAAAAATGTTATTGTTATATTTTATACCTAGTATGAAAGTTATAGGCTTCAATTTACTTTTTTTACAGAAAGCTACAAACAATTAAGACCTGGTTCAAGAACAGAAGGACCTAAGATCAAAAAGTCATTGTTTTGGAATTATATAAATACAAATGAAACAAGTGTTTGAGAATTTGCTATATTACGTCACTGAGTTACAAAATGATCTGTTGTTTTTTTAGCTTAAGCTTTTGTTGTGTATTTTTTTCACTCAACGAAGTAACTTTAAAACCAGTTTAAATTAACTTGTGGCTTAATAGATTAGTCTGGTATAATTAAATACGGGCTAAAAACTATATATCTTTGTTTATTTTCATGTATTAAAGATTTTTTAATATAATTTTAAATTTTGCTATCAAAACAAATGATATATCAGATTAAAATAAATTCATATAAAAAATAAAACAAATACATCAATAAATAAAAATAATCAGTTCTATATAACTAATTAAATTTTGGTATTAAACATAACTGTTTATTTTTAACTCAAAACAAATTAATTTACTATGTTATACTTTTTTTTTGTTGTATAAACTGTAGCTATTTTATTTTCAACTATTAAACTTAAAAGTTATTTTACTAAAGTTTTAGTTCACTTTTTTTATACCATAAAATCTATATAGCTTAATTTTTTTTTGACGTAGAACTATACCTTACAGCACTAACAACTTTTCAAAAAAATGTTCTTTTTTTACATATATTTTTTATCAGATTTAATAAAATACACCTTCTATAAAAACACCATTTGTAAAGAAATATTGCCATTGCGTTTTGCTTTAATTAGACATACAAATAATTAGTTTACCAAATTATTGTAGTAAAATATTTAATTTTATTATTTACTGCAATTAAAAATCTTATTTTATTATGCTTACATAATTAAACCAGCTTAAACATCTTAGATTATGCCGTATAAATACTTATCAATTGATATTCTACATGACATTTTCAATTGTAGATTTGAAATAACCTAGTTTAGCTTGTTTAAATTGACAATTTCAAAACAAAGAATGCATATTTTCGCTTTAAATAAAGCTCAGGTATACTTTTTTTAAAATTAAGGATTTGAAACTTATAATGGTTCGATTTAAATCACAATATATAAATTATCACAAGTATACTTGTGCGGTGTAAATGCTTCTAATTAAGTTACCAATATTTAAATAAGTGGAATTTAAGTATAAAATAGTTAATTACAGTCGTTTTATAGTTTAGATTAAAACAATTTTTATTTATACTTATTTAAAACTAGAACTAAAATTAAAAATAATTAATTTCACTTGTAATACCACAAATATATTTATCAAGTTTTGTAGTAGTTCATTTCAACATTAAAGATAAAGTTTATCATCTGCTATAAATTATAAATTTAGGTTTTATAGTTCTTAATCAGTTGTAGTTACTGATTTAAGTTCAACAAAACATTTGATATATATTGAACATAAGTCATAATAAATTTTAAGTTTAAGTAGTTTTTGTTTTTAAATGTACTATGCTAACGTTAAAACTTAAGCAAAAACAATTTGATTTTTTCATATTATGTACAATGAGTTTTAAAATTTCAAGGTATAATAAAGTTTATAATTTTAATAGTTACTGACTTGAAAAATAATTCGATGTTAAAATTAATTTAAGCAAAAACGTTATCTCACTAGTAAGTTAGACATAGTTTAACTTTAGTTTGATGCTTTCTACCTTTTAATTTAAATCATAATTAAAAATCAGAACTAAAGTTAAGTGTTTATAACATTTCAGTTTAATTTAAAAGTTTTTGGACAACAAAAAACTATATTTAATCATTATTGTTTAAGTTTCACGAATATAAGTTACAACTTTTTTTGAATTATTGATCTTAATTAAAAACAACAACGTTTTCTCAACTTATTGAAGTTATACGAGAAAATAATATAAAAATTTTGCAAATTATTTAAAACAGTTTACTTTCTTTAAAGAAAGCTACAAATAATATTTCAGACGTGGTTTAAAAACCGTAGGAGCTTATTAAGTTGAGTTTCATTTAGATTATATAAAAACAAATGAAGTAAGTGTTCCTGTTTTTTTTATTATTACGTCACTGAGACAATAATCCTAATATAATTACTTTTGATTTTTTTTTTGAATTTTAACCCAATGTATTTTGTAAACTAAAAATAACTGGTTTAAAATTGTTTATTACCATCTAACATAATAAGTTATAACTGACTTATTGAAATTTGAAATAAAAATACAATGTCATTTATCAGTTTTTAATGATTTTTAAAATAGTATAACACACTTCACCCATCTAATAAAATAAAAATCAGTTTAACTGCTATCATTTTGACAAAATGCCATATAAATACTTATTAAGTCAACTTTCAAAAGATTCTTTCAATTTTAAATTTTATTTAATTCTATACTAGCTTATTTAATAAAAATTTTTAAAAGTAAAATTTTACATGTATTTGTTTTAAACTAGTTAAAGATCATGTATACTTACTTTGATGGGATGATTTAAAGTTTATACAAGCAAGATTTCAAAATAAAAGACCTAAAATCTTTGTTTGCATTTAAACTTACAAATGGATATTTTTTTTTTCATTTTATGGCACTAAATATATAAAATAACATTATCGTTTTTAATTTGATAATTAAAGTTTAACACACTGTAAATTTAATTTAAGTTAGTTAATTAAAATTAAATGCATTTAGGATCAAAATGCTGGTTAAATCTTTTGATTAGTTAAAATTCAAACAAGAAGATGTTTATTGAACGACAAAAAATTCAAATTAGTTTAAATTCAAATAGATAAAGTATACAGTCAGTTTTTTTTTATTTTTAAAAAGTCAACTTGTAAACTAACACAAATCATAAAGTTTAAACAAAATGCTTAAAATTAATATAAATTTATTATATAATATTGTACTTTAATTTTAAGGGATACAAATACTTATCCTGGGTATGACGTTAAACTCGATAAACAAAAAGTTTTTTGTACACCATGTCCATGGACCAAACTTTTTGAGCGCTTTTTTATCGTTCAATAAACAATAATAAATTAATGATTTTAAAATGACATTTGAAATTTTAGTTTTAAATAAAGCTGAGGTATACTTTATTTGATGGTAAGTTTTAAAACTTATAAGGGTTTGATTACAAATAAAAGTTTTAAAGTTTTCACTAGAACGCATGTGTAATGTGATTGTTTTTAATTAAGTTACCAGTATTTAAAATAATGGAGTTTAAAAATTAGCTAGTTAGTCTTAGTGGTTTTACAGTTAAGTTAAAACAGTCTTAATCTTAAACTTAGCTTAAAATTAGAATTAAAATTAAAATCAATTAAGTGCAATTGTAGTTTCACGATATATTTATTAAATTTTGTTATAGTTCATTTTAACATAAAAAATAAGGTTTATAGTTTGCTATAAATTACAAGTTTAGGTTTTCATAGTACTTACTCAGTTGTGATTATTCAGTTAAAATGAAGTTTCAATTAAAAATATTTTATAAAAGCATTTTTAGAATATGTGTATTATATATTAAAAATATAAGGCATATTAAATTCTAGGTTTAAATAGTTTTTGTTTTTAATTGTACCATGCAAACTTACTCTTACTAACTTAAATATAAATTTGATTTAAATTAGTTTGATTATAATTTTTACTATTAATGTAAAAACGTCAAATTGCAATAAGTTATATATTTTAAAAATAAATAAGTAAATAGAAACTCTAATATACTTTGATATTTAAAAGTAGTTTAAGCAAAAAAGATGATTATCTAACATGTCAGTTTAAATTAGAAATTTTTCTGCCTTTGGATTTGAAATATAAAGCAAAACAAAAACCAGAATTAAGACTTTTTCTGTTTTATTACCTGTTAATTTTTTAAGCATGGTTACACAAGAAGTTTATCAAAACTACAAACAACTGCATTTTACAAACTTTCTTGAATATTACGATTATTAGTTAGGACTAAAAAGGATTTTTAAAGTTATAGTTGTAAGTTTACTTTCTTTACAGAAAGCTAAAAATAATTCAGACTTGGTTCAAAAGCCAAAGTTGCAAGGATCAATAATAGGCTTCTATTTTTGGATTATATAAAAACAAGTTAAACAAGTGTTTGTGAGTTTTCTTTATTACGTCACTAAGTTACTTAAACGAGCTGGTAAAATTAAAACAATAAAAAAAAGTCAAACAGGCTCTTTGATCTACAAAAATTTGATTTTTTTGGCTTAAAAGCTTAAACTATGCGGTATCAATAAACAGATATCAAAAATAAAATGTATTTAATTATTTTATAATGGTTTAATATTATCTTTAACAATTATCTTTTTAATAGTTCTAATGCTACATGCCTGTATAGAAATTGAACAGATTTTTTAACAGATTTTATTAAAATTGTTTCATTTTCATTTTAAATATATAGATATTTAAGAGCGCAAATGTTTTTAGTAAATTTTTTATTTTGTACAAACATTTTACAAAGTTTATTTTTCACTCAAAACTAACAATATTTATATAATTTAGATACATTTGATAAATCAATTTGTACGTTTACTTTTATTGCATATAAACAAGTTTAAACATGAAGCATAGTTTTAAAAGATTTTTGAGATGTAATTTGTTTTAATACTAAGCTAGCCTCTTTCAATTAACGTTTTTACATTAAAACTTACAAGGTAAATCAAGCTTAATTATACTTCCATTGATAGAAAGCTTTAAAGGTTATACGATTAAGATTTCAAAGGAAGTATTAAAACAATTTGTTTGATTTTTGCAATCCTTATCTTAGATAGACAAAAAGAATATATAATTTACAAAAAACTGCATTTTTATAAACTTTCTTGAAATAATACAATTAATACTGGGAACTTGTTTGAAAATCACAGAAGTTATTATACTTTCTTCACAGAAAGTTATAAAAATATAGACTTGGTTTAACAACCGAAGTTGAAAAGATCAATAAAAGCTTCTATTTTTGGACAATATAAAAACAAATAGACAAGTGTTTGAGATTTTTGATTATTACGTCATTAAGTCATTAATGCAAGCCAGTGTTTTTTTATTAATGCTCTTGCTCGCTCGACAATATACAGGACAAGTTTTAAAATAGTTTATTGCTCAATAGATTAAACTAGCCAGAATAATTAACGAGACCTAAAAGTACAATACTTTTTGTCATTTTTAAATGGTAATGATTGTTTTTGAAAATTACATTCTAACTATTAAACAAAATATAAAACTAATAAATTTAACAAAAAAAAACTGTTTAGTAGTATTTAACTTTGGTTTTAATTAATTTGTTATTAATATTAAGTATATTCTTGTATTAGGAACTTTAAATGATTACTTTTACTTTATTATAGTTTCATCTTTTACAAACTACAGATTTTGTTCTGTATCTGGTTAAACTCAATAGATATTAAAAGCGGGAATGGATCACTTTTGCACGAGCGTCACTTTTGCGCGAGGGGACACTTTTGCACGGCGACTCTTTTGCACGAAGGTATACTTTTGCACGACGTCACTTTTGCACGCAGGGTCACTTTTGCACGAGGAGACGCTTTTGCACGGCGACTCTTTTGCACGAGCGTCACTTTAGCACGAGGTGACACTTTTGCACGGCGTCACTTTTTCACGGATGGTCACTTTTGCACGAGGGGACACTTTTGCACGGCGACTCTTTTGCACGGCGAAATTTTTACACGTCAAAACTTTTGCACGACGTTATATTTGCATGGCGACATTTTTTCAAAGCGTCTTTTTAACACGGCGTTATATTTTCACGGATATACTTATCAACTGCGAAAATTTTAAACAATTAGTGAATTTTAAACGGAACTTCACTTTTGCACGCTTCTAGTTTTTATTTTCCCAAGTAAAAATCTAAAAATAAGTTATTTTTTTGTCAACTTAAATAATATTCGTTTTTAAACGCAAGTTTTTTTGAATGAATAAAATGTGGTATTTTTTATACAATTTTGATGTAAAGTTTTTATGAATTTATTCTTGAAATAAATTATTTACAAACCAAGTTTCGGTCAAAGACCTCGTCAGTGTTTAAACAAAACTCTTAAATAAAAGTTTTTATTTGAAGTTTTACGGAGAACAATATAATTATGTACCACAGTTCATTAATTCATATTTAAAATCCTAATTGAAATAAACTAGATGATTAACTAAAATAAACTAAAGCTATAATTTTAAATAAAAACAAATATGAATACTTTAAATAAAAATAATCTTAATCTCAACGAATTTTTAAGCAGAAACATAAACTTAATTTAGTGAGGCTTTAAAACATGTATTTTGATTATTTTTTTTTACTTATATTCTCTTGATTTTAAAATTATCATTATATAGTTGTTAAACAAATATATTAAAAAGAGCAATAAAATAGCGCATTTTTCATGATTTGAACTTGAATTATTTCATTACTATAATGTTGCACGATCATGATAAGCCAATGAGAGAGTAACATTTGGAAGTTTGAACTTATTTTCAAAGAAATTATACCATATTAGTCTACAACTACTACAACATTTCAGTAATGAGGCTTGGCAGAATTCTTTTTTTTTTATCGGTCAGTTGAAATTTTGAACAAACTTACAAACGAATTAGTTTCTTGCAAAAATCTTAAATAATTTCGATTCAAGTTAAAAAAGTTTTATTAGAATTAAACTTGTGTAAATAAAATTAATAAGTAACTTTTATCAACCGTTGATTTAATATTAAGATTTAGCTTAGTTTATAGTTTAATTTTATTAGCTTCACCTTTACTCTTTTAAAGTATGAGTCCTTTTTCAATGTATTTAAAGATTATTCATCTGGCCAGTATATTGTTAATGTCCTTAGAGCGTTAGGTTTTCATTTTTGTTGTTAGTCAATGCATTTAAATATTTGGCGTTGATCGTTCTACATTAAAGCGTTAAGTTGAAATTGTAAAAGTTGTGGTTAAAATTTTGGTTTTTATGTTAACCTATAAATTTTATATCAAATTATGTTTTTATCTTTTTATAATAAATAAACTATTTTTGTTAGTTTTATTTTTCTTAAAGTGTTTTTCAGTTTATGTGATCTAGGTTTAGATGCCTAGGTCCATCATATGGACAATCTACTTGTAACCGTATAGTAAAATATTTAAAAAGACATAGTAGTTGATTAATATATTAAAGTTCAAAAAAAACTAGAACAATTTACTTGCACTTAAAGTTATTTTTATCCTAGTATCTAAATATACTACATTTTTTGTCCCTGGTATGAATCTTTAAAAAAAAAACTATCTTTCCTTAGTTTGTTTCTAACATTAACTTTTATTATTTAAGATTTTAAATCATTAATTTTTTACCTTTAATAGAAGCATAATATAAAGTTTTAGTTTTCATTTTCTTTTTATGTTTTAAATTTAGCACTAGCTATAAAACTTTTTACCAAAATGCAAAATTGATGTTCCATGCGAAAAAGTCATCGTGTCAAAATGTCGCTGTGCAAAAATTTCATCGTAAAAATGTGACGTTGTGCAAAAGTATCCTTGTGCAACAATGCTGCCGTAAAAAAATGTCGCCGTGCAAAAGTGACCCTCCGTGCAAAAGTGTCCCCTCGTGAAAAAGTGACCCTCCGTGCAAAAGTGAAGCCGTACAAAAAAGTCACCTCGTGCTAAAGTGACGCTCGTGCAAAAGTAACGCTCGTGCAAAAGTGACACCCACCCATTAAAAGCATAAGTACAATTTTTATCTAGTGTAAACTTATGTATAATCTAGTAGTATAGTATTATATCATAATATAATTTTGTATTTTGTTTTTACAAATAAATACACTCACACAATTTAAACAAAATAACTTTTTTCTAAATTCTCAATTACGAAAATATCTTTTTTAATATGCTATTTAAGTTAAATACTTGTAACAGCTAATAAACTTGTTTTTACAACTGTTAGATTTTTTTATTCTTCTATGAGCTATGATTTTTTTTTTACCTGGCTAAATCTAATAATCACCAAAATATATACTCTAACTAAATTTGTGATTTTATTTTTATAAATAACTATAATTCTGCAACTTGAAAAAATTAAAAAAAACATGAATCTAACCGGCTGTTTACTGTTTTCAAGTTCTCAGATTTGAATTGATGTTTTATAGTATAATTTGGATTACAAGTAAAATACTTGTAACAGTGAATAAATTTTGTTTACAAGTTAAAAAATGTTAGAAAATCACCTAAATGGAAAGTTTTTTTTTTGTCAATGAAATAAGTGTTTAAGTTTTGATTTATTAATTCAGATTATGTTATATATTAATTTTTATAAGTAGAAATAAAATAGTAACTTTTACTAGTACAATTTTCAAGTTGAGAAGAGTAGTATTGGTTTACACTTTTAGTACAAGTTAAAAACTTAAAAATGTAGTAACTATTCTATGCAACATTCTATATTTTATTTTTATTTTGGTTCATTATACTAATTTCTATTATGGTTAAAACATCTAATTTAAACTTTATCTACTGCAACAACAATTTCTGCGCAAAAGTTGATGAGGCTACATCATGAGTAGTTTTACCTGCTAGATTAATATTCAACTTTTTAAAACTGTATTTATAATAAAATAAAAAAATCCTCGCTAAAGTTGTAAGGTAAAATAAGTAAACTATTGCTAAAAGTTCAGATTAAATGATTATAATATTAAGAAAAATTCCGATTGTAGTACAAAAAATATTTATTAGAAATAAGAATCAAGACTGCTTTTTCCAATCAAATTAATTTTAAAACTTTGTATCAGTTGTTAAGAATATATTTAGAATATTACATTTAAAAAAAGCTGTTACAATGATTTTTTTTATTATATATTTTTGTTAAAACTTGCTTTAATCTGAAGCAATACAGGTTCACGATACTTTGAGTTTAGTAAATCTATCTTTAATATATTATGTCCTCGACAAGTCGTTAAAAGGTATCCGTGGTGTGCAACTCGATAATTGAAAGGTTTTTTTGTGCACCAAGTCCTACGACCAAGTATTTTGAGCGTATTTTTGTCTTTTTAATAAACTCTAAATACTATTTTGATTTTAGTCTGATCATAAAAAGTGCATAAAATATTAAGATTTTTAGCTAGGTTTAATGGGGAACGGGTCATTTTTGCACGAGCGTCACTTTTGCACGAAGACACTTTTGAACGAGCGTCACTTTTTCACGAAGGGTCACTTTTGCACGAGGGGACACTTTTGCACGGCGACTCTTTTGCACGAGCGTCACTTAAGCACAAGGGGACACTTTTGCACGGCATAACTTATGCACGCAGGGTCACTTTTGCACGAGGGGACACTTTTGCACGAGGAGACACTTTTGCACGGTGGCATTTATTTAAAAACTAAAATTTCTTATTTTTTAAACTTAAATAATATTCGCTTTTAAACGCAAGTTGTTTTGAATAAATAAAATGTGATAGTTTTTTGATGAAATTTTAATGTAAAGTTTTTATTTGAATTTTTACGTAGTATAATATAAAAACGAACCACAATTCATTAATTTATATTTATTAGCTAAATTTAAATAAACTTGTTGAATACACATTTTTAAATTTAAATAAAAACTATTTTGAATACATTAAATGAAAATAATCTGAATTTTATTACTTTTAAAACAGAAAGATAAACTTAATTTAGTAAGGCTTTATAACACGAATTTTGAGTATTATTTTTACTTCTTTTCTCTTGATGTTATAATTAGCATTATCTAGCTGTTGAAAAAAATCATTTTAAATTCATTTTTATTTCAAACAATTGTTAAATTGAAAACAGATTTAATTAGTTTATGAAGTGTTAAGGTATTTCAGATTTTACCTGATGTTTATTTTTATTTTTTAATTTAGCGTGAGAATAAAAAAAGCAATAAAATAGCGCATTTTTTATGATTTAAACTCAGATTATTTCATCACAATAATGTTGCTTGATCATTATAAGCCGATGAGAGAGTAACATTTGGAAGTTTGAACTTTTGTTCATCAAAAGTATCAAGAGATGCTTACACCAGCATTGCATTATCATGAGATAAGCCGATGAGAGCCTAGCGTTAATGTCCTTGGAGAGTTAGGTAATTATTTTTGTTGTTAGTCAATGCATTTAAATACTTAATGTTGATCGTTCTACATCAAAGCGTAAATAAATATAAGTTTGTGCTTAAAATTTTACTTTTTATGTTAACCTATAAATTTTATATCAAATTATGTTTTTATCTTCGTTATAATAAATAAACTATATGTTTTATTTTGTTTTTTCTTTATGTGTCTTCCAGTTTAAGTGGTCTAGGTTTTGATGCCTAGGTTCATCATATGAACAATAAACTTGTAAACGTATAGTAAAATATATAGCAAGGCATAGTTGTTGATTAATATAGTAAAATTCAAAATAAACAAGAACAACTTACTTACACTTAAAGTATTCTTTATCCTAGTTTCTAAATAAGTTAACTTTATTGTCCCTTGTAAGAATCTTTAATAATTCTATTTTATGTTTTCGTTAGTTTGTTTCTAACATTAACTTTTACTGTATAATATTTTAGATCTTTCATATTTTGCCTTTAATATAGGTATATTATAAAATATTAGTTTTCAGTTTCTTTTTATGTTACAGGTAGTACTTAGTAGTAGCTAAAAGACTTTTGATCGGCCTGCATGCAAAATTGATTTTCCGTGCCAATAAGTCATCGAGCCAAAATGTAGCTGATCAAAAATTTCATCGTAAAATTGTGACGTTGTGCAACAATGCTGCCGTAAAAAATTGTCATCGTGAAAAAATGTCGCCGTGCAAAAGTGTCTCCTCGTTCAAAAGTGACGCCAAGCAAAAGTGTCCCCTCGTGCAAAAGTGACCCTGCGTGCAAAAGTTACGCTCGTGCAAAAGTGACACCCACCCGGTTTAATGACATAAAGTATAAAATTATTACAAATTCTAGTAAGATTTGCAAAAAGCAACTATGAAGCTAAGTGTTTACTTACTTTTTAAAAACAATAAAAAACTTAAATTGAGAATTTTCAACTTATACTTTTTTAAACTTTAAGGTCATAGATCTTAATGACTTATTTAATAATTATAAATAAACTACTTTATTACTACTTATGTCGATACAAGTGTTATACTATAGTATTAAGTTAAAAGTTGACTTGCATAAAAGTCCAACAACAACTTGTCTCGGGTCGGCGACAGTTGTAAGGTTTTGCAAATGTTTTTATTCCTAACATAATGCAAACCGTTCTGGACAAGTCGTAAAAAGGTATCCAAATGGTGCCACTCGATAATCGAAAGACTTTTCCATACACCAGATCCTCCAAACATTTTGAGCGCTTTTATTTGTCGTTCAATAAACCTTATGCAAGTGAAGTAAAGTAGTAATACAACAGAATATTAAGAACATATATATCATTATCCCTAACACACCTTACCCAAAATTTTTGTTCTACTTCTTTACCTAAACATATAAAGAATAAAATTAAAAAAAAAACAATTTATTACTTAAACCTTAAAACAAAAATAAGCAAAACATTAGGCAATCAGAAGCGTCCTTAGAACTGCAGCTGATGCACTGAAGCTGTTGAAATCTTCTTACAGTGTGCATATAAGATACTTTAGTGTGCATATAAAACATTTTAGTGTGCAGAGAAATTTATCGATGAGTATTAAAAATACTTAAATGTAAATGAATGATATGTTAATTTTTTTTAAGGTCTAGTTTTATTGCTCTCAACTAGTTACTTAAAACATGAAAACACCATAAGATAAGTTTTTGTTGTAAAAAAATGTAAATAAGTTTTCAGTATGCACGTAATTTGTTTTTCATGAACTTTCTATAAAAACAAAAAACTGAAAATCACTAACTTAAATCACACAAATTTAGCCAAAGTAGATTTTCTGCTGCTTAAAATACTTAAAAAACGTGCTTACTTTGTCCTGGATATGAAATTAAACTGTATCCTGGTATATGACTCGACAACCGAAAGGTTGTTTTGTACACCAGGTCCTGGGACCAAACTTTTGAGCGCTTTTTTATCGTTCAATAAAGTATAATATGTCTTCTAGTAATATATGAAGCTGATTAATGTAATGGACTTTTATAAGAACTTTTGTGAAAAATATCATATCCTTTATTTCTTACTGGTTATAATTTAAAATATTTATTTTAGTTTTTCTTATATGGTTCTTTAAAAATGTAATTTAAAAAAAATTATTCAAGTTATAAAAACGACATCTTAAGTAGTCAGTTTGGAAAATTTGTTGTCTATTATACTTAAATAAATTAGATGGAGAAACCTTTTAAACAGTGTTTTGTTCTTAAATGTTCAATTTAAGTCTATTGTTTCTTGTTATTTTTACGAAAATCAGTTTTTCAATTCAAATCAAGATCTGTAAAAATTAGAGTTTTTAAATAAACTACAGCTCAATTACAGATTAAACATAACTTGTTTATTTTTCTATTGTTATGTTCTATTCTAAGTAGCAATAAAACAAGTTTAGTAACACAATTTCAGATTTTAATGTTTTTTGATTTAATCAACTTTGTTTTAGGACAGGGATCGGCAAACTTCTACCCGCGGATCCGAACGTATTTCAAAAATAATTTAAATTTTAAAACGGATTAAATACAAGTAGACTTTATATTTTTTAAATGATGAATTTTTTGAAAACACTCAGCATGTATTAATTGCAAGTTTTAGATATGGTTATGTAATTGTTTTTAAGTCCTCTTACGATATTTGTTTATATGTCTTTAAATTGAAAATAATATAAATTTTAAAGAATCTTTAGTTTACCAAAATTAGATTTGCAGTAAAACAAGCTTAAAGCTCCGTTGCTAAATGTTTTATGATTAGTAAAATTTTGAGAAAATTAATTTATTAATAGAGTTAGTTGCTGGTACGAAGCACTTTTTCATTTGACATTTTTCAGAGAATATATATATATCAACTAAAAAATTAACAACACTTAGATGTTTTTATGTACAAATTATTGTAAAAATAAATAAACTCTTTTTTTTATGAAGTTGTGAAATGCGGTGACTTCAAACTTTTAGTGAATTGGTCATCAAAGTGTGCACAAAACTTTTGTTTTGGTGTGTACGAAAATTTTTAGGGTGTACGAGATTTGTTTTGGGGTACACCAAAAACAATCCTAAAATGTATGATATTGATTAAAACGATATTCAGAGGTAATTGATGAAGAGCAAAATAAAAAAAGTGTTTTTAAAGTTAATTTTGAAAAATAATCAGAAAATTTTACATTGGGGTGCACATATGTTTTATTTTTCGATTTGGGGTGTAAAAATTTTGTTCTGCTTAATGACCACTGATGTAGTGAATTAGGTCAATCAGTTTATTTTTTATTAAGTTGCTTCGTTAAAGTGATAGATTAGTTTTTATGTTTTAAGGACAAAATAACTATTAGATTTATTTTTGCAGGTCTTATTGTTCATTTGTGTTAATTTTTTACTAATTTGCTGCGTTAAAGTGATAGATGTGGATGTTGGTTGTTTTATATTTAAAGTATCTAAATATTCTTAAAATTAATTATTTTTTTTTCAATTATAATTTTAGTTTGTTTGTTAAGTAGTGTTCTTTTTAACTTTTTTTAGTTCCTATCCAATAAATATTAATTTTATCCGTATTCGATAATGTATAATGATAAATTCATCCAATGCATTTAGATCCCAATAATTTATTTATTATATCTTATTGCTAATTTCTGCGTATAACGTATCGATGGAAATAAAGCTTAATATTTTAAATACTCGACTATTTTTAAGAACTTGTTATACTTCCAAACAAACCACCCACATAAAGTAAGCTAACTTTGTAGTACTCTGCTTTATGGAGTTTAAACTTTGACTCTTTCAAGTGTGCAGGAGAAGAAATATAATACCTTTCACTAAAAATTCTCTCCGAATTAAAAGATAAAAAAATCACAAACGAGAAAGCGTTTAGACATAAAACGTATTTCATGTTGATCATTTTCTAAGAATAGGCATATTATAAAGTAAAGCGAGTTGGTCATAACATAGCGTTGTTTGCTTAAAACTAGCGGCGCAAAGAGGTTTCAAATTCGACCTTCAAAATTACAGTTGATGACCAAAAAAGTCTCTTATTAGTTAGATACTGAATTAAACAAGCAATCTTTAAACTGCAACAAGTTTTTATCCGTTTGTTCATCACTTGTATTAGTTATTTTTTTAAGGTATTTTGATATCTTTATTTGGTTTTGTTATTACTTTTATGTATAGCTTATCCTTTTTGCAGGTCAACTTACTACATGAATAATTTTTATACTTTCCATTTGTTATATCTTTTTTTTTTACTTAAATAAGATTTTTCGTTTTTTTTTTTGACAGTATGATTGTAAGTAATGTAGTTATAATTTTATTCTTCATTATGATACATACTAACATTTAGTTTATTTGTGTAACTTAAGGTTATAATTTAAAGAGCTAACTTGTATACTTTTGTCTGTTTTGTGTCTTCATACATTAATAACTTAGATACATGCATAGCTTAGAAAGAAAACTAAGAACTTTATTATTTACACATAAATTTACATCTCTAATTGTCCTGGTTAAGATATTAAACTGTATCCTAATGGCTCGATATTAAAAATTTTTTTTTATACTTTAGGTCCTTAACTAAACAATTTGATCGAAAGTTTTTGACGCTCAATAAAGTTTTTTTTATACTTTAGGTCCTTAAACTAAATAATTTGATTGAACATTTTTGAAGCTCAATAAATTGTAATACGTATTTTAGTAAGTAGAAGCTTTTAAATTATTTATTATATATGGCTTCTAATGTTAATTTAATTGTAATAGCTATATAAAACAGCCGTATAGTAAGATTTATGACAACAATGTAAACTAGAACACCTCTTGCGTTTAGTTTCTACTTGGTAGCAGGGACGTACGAAGTTGAAATGCTTCAATTTTCTAAAAACACAAGTTATGGTTTACATCTATAGTTTAAAAATATTATAATGTTTTTGCTTTTAGCCGGAATATTAATCAGAAGTACTACTTCAAAGTAATTAAAGCGTTACAGTTTTGCATCAAGCTAATCAGTGTAAATTAATTTTTTAATCTTTACTTTAACCAAAAGGTTATTTAAAATAGACTCTTAATTAATAAAATAGATTCTAGTTAGATTAGAGTTAATACAGCTTGGGGACTTTAGATTAAACCAAGTATTAAAATTAATTCTGAACAACTAACTTTTGTTAATCGCCTCCGTTTGTTTGTTTTATATTTCCTTTTAAAAGTTTTTGAATTAAAGTTTAACAACTATCAAGGTAAGACGATGATAACTGTATTACCAAATTTAACCTTCAAAAAGACATAAATCTGCCTTAGACCACATTTCATTCAACCTAAATGTCCTAATCTGCAATACTTAACTTTCTTCTCTAATTACTCCTTATTTAAACTTTTTACCCTAATCCTTAAAATCAAACAACAACTTAACAATTGTTTTTACTCTTGTTAAATGAAGGACAAAAAAGTCAAAAGATTTGGTCTTAGCACGAAAAATCTTTGCACACAACTTGGATACCTTCAAGCGTCTTGTCCCGGTTACTAACTCACTAAGTCAAAATCTATAACATAAAGACGTGCATTTATTATTTTGGATTACTGAACTTTTAATTACTACCTTTTATAGCTAACTTAATGAAAGATTTATATATTATTTTAATATAATTTAGACAAGCTAAACTCTGAGGTTTAAAAATACTTTACCATTTGAGTTATGGGTGAAGAATAATGTGTTCAACTATTTATTATTCTACGACTTAACATTTTAATACCATCAGTCAGGACATTTTAATGAAATGTTTAAAATACCAACTAAAAATGAAATTGACTTTATAAATACTGTCACCAATTTCAAGCATCTAATAGCTAGATTACAGCGCCTGCCAAAGCAAATTAGGTAACCAAGCTACATTTAACATGATTTGAGGATCACAAAAAGTTATTAAAACACAGATTTAATACAGAAAAAACTTCATATACTTATTATGTACATAGTGAATCTTCTAATTTATTTATAGTAAAAGGCTGATACGAAGAAATGAATATATTTAAACTAATGGTATGATGTAGACAAGGGTTTTCTCGGGCAAAAGGCAAAAACTATTAAGAGTATTAAAACATTTTAGGGCAACTGACTAGTAAAGGGGTCATTATTTTACTTATTTATAAATAATTATTTTATAAATCTTTGCCAAAAACAGGGAGCAATTTAAAAACAAGATTGGAAACCCTGATATAGACTTTACAACAACAATCAGCATTATGACGTCATAATTAGTTAAATAAAAGAAAAGAGAAATAATGTCCTTAATTTAATGCTACACAGATAAAATTTACCTTGATCTTACTGAAGTCATATAGTTGTCATGGTAACTAGTAGGGTAGACCTATAGGAATGGCTTTAATATTTTATTGATTACCATGGAAACTTATTTGTACTGTTGGGACAACATCTAGCCATAAAACTTAATTTAATAATTATATAAAAACACAAAAACAAATGTTTACTTTTATTATTTAATATATAAAAAATAAATTAAAATTGCGTTGTGGCTAAAAAACTGCAGTTGTCAACCTGATTTTCTCGCTTTTGGCATCAATTTGTTGCTTTGTAAGGGTGGTTCTATGGAAAGTTGCTTAAAAAAATTATACACAGACATACAAGGGATGAAAATCTACAAGAGTTATTCATCCTCAGCTGGAGCAGCTTCTTCTTCACCTTCAGCTGGAGCAGCTACATCGGGAGCGGCTGCTTCATTGTTAGAGACCTTAGAGTTGGTTGCGGAGGACTCTTTGGCAGGCTCTGACTCCTTGTATGACTGCCTTGGGGCCTTGTCTGTTTCTACTGGAGCTGGAGACTTCTTTCCGCATACACTACCCATTGTGTCTGGTTTAATTCTTTAACACACAAACACAAAAATAATCTTAAGCTGTTTTGAAACTAATCTGTAAACAATGTAAATATTGAAAAATACTTTTACTTTAATGTTTTACTAATAATAGTGCTTATGAATAATAGTATTTAAAATGCTTATGATAAAAATTTCAATAAAATAATTAAATAAATAAGAACAAATTTATAATAAATTTACATTAGTTAAGGCCATAGGTTTAGGCCAAAGAAATAGGTTCCTAATGAGAGGGAAAAAACTAAAAACACTAAAGAACTATTTTACTAAAAATCTATAGCATAGATTTTTTAAATGAAAATTGGTTGAAAACATTGAAAATAGCTGTAATATAAAAACATTGAGCAAGAGATCTTTGCTTATTAAAAAAAACAATTTCAATTCTTTTTCAATAAGAATCATTCATCCTACTTTTTTTGGGACCTAAAATCTTCAAGAATTGTTCCTTTCAATATTAAATAAAAATTGAAAGGAAATATTAAATATTGGAATAAATATGTTTTTACAAAACAAATACGTTTTAATGTATTTTTTTTATACAGCTTTTCTTTTAAATTTTTTTTAAGTTTGTTACGAGAGATTTTTATTGTTTGCTGGATTTTTAAGCTGGTTGATAGATAATGTACTTAGCAACCTGACTAATTATATAATGTGTTAAAGTTAATATTTTAAATTTAAAAAGTTTTCTTGATAATTTAAAATAACAGAGGCCATAATACTAATTTACAACTTAGCTTTAATTTCAGTGTTGGAACTTTTTGAGACAAAATGTAGTTATTAAACTTCAAATTTTAAGTTATTTTCTTTAGCTGGAGTATATAATAAATAAAAACATTGAAAAAGTACAGTTGTAAGAATTAATATCTAAAAAAAAACTTTTATTAATTAAAAATAAACTATGACATTAACTTAAGGACTTGACATTGGGAAAAAATTGGTCATAAAAACAAGCCTGAAATTAACATAGTTTTTTTAAACAATCTCTTTTAAATACAACTACTCTTTGCTTGATTAATCAACTTGCAGACATTTTAATAAGCTAATTTGAAATTTGGATATATTTCCAGGTTGAATCAAGATAAGGAGTTTAGTAGGTTCCTTATAAAAGAAGCAAACTAAAATGGTTAATAATGCAATTTTTAATTAATTAAACAATTAAACTGCTGCATTCTAATCTTATAAGTTTAAAAATTTCAGGTAAAAAGATTTTAAACTTATGTTTAAAATTTGTAGATTTTTGAAAACTATCATTTGATTTTTTCAACATTTTTAAAGAGATAAATAAAATTTTTATGTTGTATATAAGAACCCAACTTGTAGTTTTTACTTGAGATTTATGTAAAACCCCATTGTTAATTATTGTAAAACAATTCTTATTGAGTAAAAGTGTATAATTGAATAAAAAAATTATCAATGATAAAAGCTACTGTATATTATAAATATTTACTATTTTAAAAACATTTAAACTAAAATAATTTGAAAAAGCTTAAAACATATCAATTTAGATGAGTTCAACAGTTTCTCTATGAAAAGAGCAAACTAAAAAACCAAAAAATATTATTTAAAAAAATTTACTTAACCCTATATTTTTAAATGATCTTTCTCATATTTAGACAGCAAGTCCATTCATATCACAAGAATCTTTCTTTTAAAACTGTTTTTTAAAATTTGTTAAAATTCAAAAACTAACTTTTATATAGCTCATTATTAATTTTTGATAACAAAATAACAACAGGACTGCTATTCTTCAAGACAAAAAAAGCAGTCTGAGTGGCCAAAAGTTTACATGAGTTAAATTAACCTAGTCTGAGTTTATGAGAAAAATTAAATAAAAATTAGTTTAAACCAAAGACTGAAAAGTGTTTGACAATTAAGCTAATAAACTTTTTTTTAATCTCAATAAATGACTAGAAAAAAAAATCAATAATTATAAAATTAAGTTTTTAAGATTTATGAAAGATATGTTAACCAGCCTAAATTTTTGCATAAATTCTAAACTAGCCTGAACTATCTTTAGTGTTTGGCAAGCCTGTTACTTATTTATAAATCTTTTAAACTACATGAAAATCTTACCTGAAAGTTAGGTAAAGGTAGCTTCAAAATAAAACAACTTTCTTTGATTTTGGATAAAATTGACAATGACAAATTGTCCTCTATATGGCTATATTTTTCATTGACTGTATTTTTCACAGGGCATTAAAATATATTTTTAAGAACAAAATAGCCTTATTAATACAATTAAATGTCATAAAAATAGCCTGATGAGATTTAGGTAACAAATCAGAAACAGGCGGGTTTATCAAATGAAAACTGTTTTTTAAATAAAGTAAAAATTTATACTAATCAAGTTAACCAGAATTTTTTTATTTTATTTTTAATTAGCCTGAGTTAGTCTGTACAGCCTAAATAGCTATAGTGTGATGTAATATTATAACTTTTTATAAATATTTGTTAAATAATATATTGCTAATACACTTATTAAAAAAATGTTAACAAATCACATCTGCTGAAATATAAATGTTAAAAATGTTGAGAACCATTTAAAAATCAGTCATAGCCTTAAACAAGCACTTTGAAGAGATCTTTTGTTTATTAAAAAACAAACATTTTCAATTCTTATTTAAATAGAATCTATATGTCTGTTTGGGTTCAAAGGACGGGGCAGTCGTGGTCTTGACAACCTGTTTGGTGGTGGTGGTCTGCACCGGTATCTTGGTTGTGGTGTCCATGACAACCTTGGCGTAGATTGAAAACCAAAAATAACATACATTCTATTTGAATAAGAATTGGAAATATTTGTTTTTCAATAAACAAAAGATCTCTTCAAAGTGCTTGTATAAGGCTGTGACTGATTTTTTTAATGGTTCTTACCATTTTTTATTTTTGTTTATCTTAAATTCAATCCTGTCTGGTCTTTAAAATCAAAAGAGGAAGACTACCTTCATCCCATTTTACCTGCTGAAATATAATAACAAAAATTTACAAAGTACTTGCTTAATTAAAACTAGTATTTCAATTAAGCAAGTACTTAGTAAGGGTGTTATAGCTATATGTATGATATATTAGATTTAGAATAAGATCTTGGGATCTCATTTACATTATCAAGTTAAACATTGTTTTATAAATAAATTTGTGAATCAAAAAATTTTATATGTATAATAATATATTAATCAGGTTTACAAAAAACTATTTTAAAGGGAAAACAGTCATAAAAATATAAAATAAATAAAAAAGTTTATCATTTAGAAAAAATTCAAAATCTGTTTTATTTAATTCACACAAAATACACCTCATTATTTTAATTTTCTGAAAAGTTAATATATATAGAGTGTATTAAGCTTTACAAACATGACAAAGTAGGAGTAGGTAATTTTTATAGTTGATGGGCCAGGTTTATATTTAATATGCACTACTCTGTTCTTAAAGATAAGTTTTAAATATTTGTTATTGAAAACTCAACTTCATTTGATTTTCACAAGATGTTTTTAAATTAAAAAATTACGGCACATGATATATGTTAGTGGGCAGGATCTGGCCCACAAACATTACCCACCTCTAATGTTAGGTTAGTTTTTTTGTACAGAAATTAACTTTTATTTATTTTAAAAATTTTGATTCTTATGAAATAATTCTTTTTTATATCAATGTCTATTTTCTTGATATTACTATAAATGATTAGAAATTAACTATAAATGCATTCATTTAAATACATAAAGTAACATTACTTAGAATAATATGAGAAAAAACTGTTTAAATTTAAAAGAAGAAAAATTTCATACTATTTTCAAATTTTGTTGAAAATATTTCAAATATTCTTTCTAGTTGTAGTATAAGCAACATATCAAAAGGTGGACAACTTTTAGTTACTATAATTTAAAATATAAGGGTTTTATAAGTCCAAAAGTACTGTTTTTTGTTCAATTCGGTAAATATACTTCTAAGCAATCTTAAATTTTACACAAATTTATTTTGAAAATACTTTTTCATATACAGATAATTAAATCTATGACAATAACAATTTAATCCATATTTCTCTCTTTGTAGAACAAACAAAATAGTTTTGTCAAACAGTTACATCAAACCTTTGCTTTTAAATATCATCAATTATCTTCATATTTTCAATGAACTTTAATTGTAAAATTTTTACAGAACTGAAATAAATTGAAAATTTATTTGAGAAAACAAGATATGACAACTGAGATACAGTTATTTAGTCTTATGCAACCAATTAAAAGATTTTGGATTTACTTTTTTTAATGGGGTATAATCATTTATATAACAAGATATATAAGATAGAACAAGATGGTAAAATTTTGGGATAGATGTTAAGTCAAATTTTAGAGAGCATAGTTTTTTCTGATAAACAAAACGCACTTTGTTTTCTTGCTACTGTGACAAAAGTTACAAAAACACAATTAGTTTGGCAATAAATAACTATATAATGTAAATATACACAATATTGTATATACCACAGATGTTCTTGTGCTAAAACTTTATTTCAGCACAAGAACATCTGTGGTATTTATTCCGATAAGCTTAGCTTATCAGGACATCCAGGATTTAACGCCTTTTAACGTTACATCTTACAATATTGTATATATATATTCATACAAATAGAAACTATTTTTGTTCTTTATGATCAAATGATTTTGGTGATTTTTGATTTGAAAATAGTTTTTATTGATAGATTAAAAAGCCACATACTACTTTAGAAGGTAAAGTAGATGAAAAATACATTATAGACAAAAACTAGTTATAGAGTTATCAATATAAATCAAGAAGTTAACCAAAATATATCACAGAAACAACAATACACCAAACTTAAAACAACCATACAATTTGCTTAATATTTATGTAGCATAATATAAAAACATTTTAATTCACAAACTTATTCATAGCACAATGTTTAACTCAGTTATTAATTAATTTGTTGATTTTCAGTTACAATCACATAATTTTTCATGTAGAATAATCCAGTGTAGCTATTAAAAGAAAAATTTAAATTTACCCTTTTACAGTTTTATATAACAATATATCTGTTTAACCATTATTCTGGATAAGACTAGATTTATATTTGTCAAATTATCAACATTATTAAAACCAAAATAAGTTTGTTTTAATGATTCACTAATCTTTTTCATATAAAGTCCACTTAGAATTGACAGCATACAGTTCAGTTACCAGTTGCATAGAAATAAAACAATGTTAGCAACACTCATAACAACCATTTTTAAATTTTGCTTAACAACGTTTTTGATTGGCTTATTCAAACTTAAAAGTGTTTACATAATTATTTTTATTATAAAAAAGTTTTTGAAGTAAGGTTTTTTTTAACTATTAATTAAAAATTTACATTTGCAAATTTATTGTATCAAAATTTATAATTATAACTTTCAAAGTAAAAGAAATAATCTAAAATGATCAATTTTGAAAGTACAATTTTTTTTTAGTATGATGAATTGGATCTTTGTTTGGTTTTAAATTAATCTATTTTCATTAAGTAATTATAAAAATAAAGTACTAAAAACAACCACAAAGTAAATAGTTACTTTTTAGTTAAATATTTTTTATATGACAAATAAAGTACTAAAAACAAGCATACAAAGTTAAAAATTACTCTTTAGTGAAAAAGTTTTTATATGACCTCTTCGATCAAAGATTTAAAATACATTCTCTTAAAAAGGTTGCCACAACTTACATACATGTTTAAAAAAATACTTCTAACCGAAACAACTTTACCATCATAAATTAGTACAACATACATAATACCAAAACTTATTTTGTTAAAACAGTTTATTATTTTTTTTTTATATTCTTAATAACATTTAGTTGTTGATAAATACGCTTTACTTAAATAGCTATAATGTACGTTGTATATAAAAACTTGTATAGAAAGTTGCGTTATTTCTAATTGTTTACTTAAAAACTTAAGTTGTACCCTGTAATATATTTCAAGGTTATCTAAAACAACAAACTAAAATCGAAAACAAGCGTTTTAATTCTGACAAATTTGAAATATATTTGGATTTTTAGAGATACTTAAAGCTTACTAATTTATAGCTTATAAGTTTAGTATCTAAAAGCTAAAGTGTTTAGAATTAAAAGATTTTTGACCGCAATAGAAGAAAATATCATACTAGATAAGTTTTTGTGCTAAGCTTTTAGTTGTTGATAGTAATTTTAGCTTGAATAAAACTTCACTGTATATAAAACATATTTACTCTAAACTTAAACAAAAATGTTCGTTTTAAGTATTACATTCACTACTCATTGAGCTAAGTTGATTTTAAATACATTTTTTATAATTTTTCTATAGCACAAGCTTAAAGCAATAAATATGTTTTTTAAGTTGAGGAGGGTATTTCAAATAAGTCTTAATTTAAAAAAATTAAAAAACTTAGAGTTCAACTTCTTAGAGTTCATGTTGATTTTAATTTACATAAACAATTTTTAGAAGTAACACTGCTAAATATTTAGACTTTTTAAAAACCTTTTATTATTTTTAAGTTTATTTATAGTTTTACTGTAGGTAAAGTGCAAGAAATAATTTCAAACAAACTTTTTCGAACAGATTTGAGAAAATTTGAAGAATATACATTTAAACAAATAACAACAAGCATAAGATATTTCTATGTAAAATAAAATATTTGTCTTAGTAACAACGGTATATAGAGCAACATTTACTATATAGTTAAATAGTGTAAAAAAAACGATTTTAAATATAAGTAAAGAATGTATAAAATATGAAACTGTACTATAAACGTTTTTTTAGTATTGTTACAATAGTGTTCTAATTTGTTTTATCTATGGATATTTTATAAGTGTTCTAGTATAAGTTAGAAGGAAAACTTTTATAAACTTTTAATGTAGAAATTTTTAATAGTTTATAAATTTAGCAAACTTTTAAGAATGTTTGATACAAAATAAAGCTTTTGCGCACAATTTTTTTTATACCCACAAAAAATAGTGTGCAATAAATTTGAATACCACTAGACGTATAACATTTTAAGAAGTACAATAATTGACTTTTAGATTTAGTTAATTTTAATATCTTTTAAATAATTTAATAAAAGTTAGCTCGATTAAAAGGTTTGAATAAAAGTAATTAAAAAAAACTGTTAAAAATGTAGTTTGTATTTTTTCCATTAAGACTTAATTAGATATTACTTAAGCTTATCAACTTTTGGCAAGTTTTAGATAGATTTATACAAAATATGTTTTTATATAAATTTGATTAACGAAAAATTATATAAAAGTGTGTTTATATAATAAAGCAATACTAAAGTCGTAGAAAAATATTTTGTCAAAACTATAATAGTCAAGTCAATATAACCACAAATATATACCACAATCCGATTACAAAAAAAATCGGAAATTGAAAAGCAGTTAAATTTATTATTTTAAAGACGATTAAATTGATGTTTAATTAAAATTTACTGAAAAACATTGAGCCAGCAAAAAATTTCTTTTGTTGAAACTTGCTTTATAATTTTTGTGTTATTTTAAAGTTTTATTGCACAAAATAAAGCTAATTTTACAATATTTCAAACAACCAAAGTACAATTTACTTTTGTCACTTACAAAATTACTCCTTCAAGTCAAAACAGCCGTTGTTGCTTGTAGAGATAATTTAAAATGACCTTTTTATTTATTAATGATCTTTGCGGCATTTAGGTTCAACTTTTTTCTAATAAAAAAGAATTTTTGGTTTGTGGTTTTCAAAAACAAAAAAGAAAAAAATTAAAACTTTTGTGAGTTTTTTTTTCTGAAAGTATTTACAGATATACATCAAAGTCAAGTTAAAAGCAAAACAGATAAAATTGATTTATTTAAATTAGTTTTTAAACAAACTTTGAGTAGATTTTGTTTTTAAGTTAGTTTTCTCTATGGAAAAAGAAGTGAAGTTAATTTGGTAAAATCTTTATTTAGACTATACTTGACTAATTTAAGTAAAACAAAGTTATTTTTGAAAAAAGGTATATTTTATTGAATAGAACTGTTTAAAAATTAGTTTTCTTTTACCTTCTTTTCAATTCTTTACCAGTGATTCATGTAGAAAACATCATTTTAGTATATTACTATGTTGAAAAACTGCTTTAAATTAATTTTTTTTTTAACATCAGAAAATTAGTTAAATAAACTTCTTAACTAAATATGTTTTAAAACGCAATAAAATACAAAAATTTTGGATTGATGAAGAGTGTTTTTATAACTTATCGAGCTGTTTTTAAGCAATTAAAAAATCAATGCATAACAAAAATCAAATAGTACATTAAAAAATAAACAATTAAAAAACTTGTTAATAAAAAAAAACTACAGAATAAAATGATTGAAAGCACGCAATTTTTTTCTTGTATTTTCATTTAGAATTATGTAACTGGTAAGCTTTTAAACCAGAGGTGAGCAAACTATGACCTGCCAAGCAGAAATGTCTGGTCTGCGAAGTATACTTTGGCTTGAAAACAGCTCATTAAAAACTATTGAATTTCAGCTTTTTTTAATAAACTATTACTAGTTTGATCTTAATTAAGTTGTAAGTGAATATTAGTGTTGATTAATATTCTTTTCATTCAAAATTCGCAATTAAAAATAATTTTGTAGTACTTTTTTAATTAGTACAGTCTTTCAAAGTTTCTTTGGTTACCCACAACAATTTTCTACAAATTCGGCTCGCGATAGACTTTTCATACTAAATCTTGCCCGCTACCTATAAAAAATTGTCGTCTATGTTTTAAGAACTAAAAAAATGAAAAAAAACGAATTTCACAAAAGAACTTTGGAGTTATTTGTGAAAACATTGTATTTAAAATTTCTATGATAAACACGTATACTTTATAAACAACGTTTAATTTTTATACGCTTTAAAAAAAAAATTGCATAACATTGGGTGTTAAATTTTTTAGATTCAGTCAAAAATAATAAGTTGTTTAAATAAATTTCAAACTTCAAAAGATTTGACACATATTAAAGCTGATAAACATCTTTCCATTCTGCTGAATTATTCAACAGCTTATTTAAACATAATTTACTTTTCTCTCACAGCCTTTACAATATAAACAAAATAATTCCAAACAAAAACGTTGAAGTTTTGCTATTTGAAGCCATCTTTACATTATTTTGATCGAAAAGTAAAATTTAATACAAAAGCTTTTTTGTTAGTACTAAATAGGTGTTAAAACATATAAGATATTAAATACAAACATATACGATAAATACTATTATACTATACAAACATACTTACAAGTTAAAAAATAAAATGTTTGTGTTTAAACTTAGCTAAAATAAGGATTTAATCGATTTGAGCTTGAAGAAGTGTATTACTGCGATTATAAATACTGTTAGTTGTATAATTATTTTTTTTTTGTTATACAAGTAAGTTTTGTTTTTTTGGCAAATATTTTAGTTTTATAAACATAAATAGTACAGGTAAATTACAAAAGACCACATGTATATACTAAACAAGATATTATTTAAATAAAAGCTTATATAAAAGAAAGTAGTTAAGTAATTATTAAAGAAATTCTAAACATAAAATACAGGGACGTTGCAATAAAAAGTTTTAGCTACTAGTTTAGTTTTATTAAAGATTTTCTTAGCTTTTTGTTATAAAGAAGTAGTGCATTTATTGATGTTATAGGTTTAGATAAGTTTTAACTAGTAAAAGCTATTCAAATGATTTTAGCAATTTGTATTTTACTTAAAAAGAAACATTTTAAAGAATATAAGACAAAGTAACTGTTTTTTAATATAAATTTGAAAAACTACTCATATCAAATTAGATACAACTTACAGTAAACAGTAGTATCTTATGTGTTTTGCAAACAAAATAAACCTTGTAATTTGTTTTATGTTTCGACAGTTTTAATTTTAACACATAAAAAAATTTACTTACGAAATTTAAGAAGAAAAACTTAACGTCGTGTGAAAAATAAAAGTGGAAACAATTTTCACGGTTAGATTAAAACGTTGATTAAATTTATATTAACCAAAAGCCTTTTACCTACTTATAAAAGTGACCAGTATTTGACATTTTAGTTTTATTGAGATCTAAATTTATAACAGTTTTAGAAATAAAATATTTATAAGCTTTTTTTATAATGAAGTTCATTTTTTCTGTTTTTTATTCAAAAGTTTGTTTTTAAATTTGTTTTTTTCCTGTACAACTACATCTTAACTTTTACTAGTTTTTATAAAATTCTAGTGAAGTATTATAAATAATAAAACATTTTAAAGAAGAAATTGAATTGTTTTTTAATAAAAATTTTCAGTTTTACAGCAGAGAAGATTTTCTATTTTGGTTTAAGCTAATGGATATGTTTAAATTGAGACTCCTTTATTACTATTAAATATTTATTTTAACTGCTCTTAATAGTTTAAAACTGTTTTTTAATAGTTTTTAATATTACGCGATAGTTTTAAAATTAAAAAAAGATAAGACAAAAGTCAACAAAAAAGTTTATTTTTTATTTTTTTTACAAATATTCACAGAAGTTGTTTAAGTTTTCATTGAAATAAAACCAAACAAACTACCAGACAACCAAAACTGTCAATTATGACGTCATATAAGTTATTGGCGTCATTGTTGATCATGTATAGTTTGTTTCATCTCTCTACTGCCCTAATGTGTTGGGAATGCAACCACCAGAGCAGTTTTGAAGACTGCAACCAATACGGCAATGCTAAGAAATGCGCTAAAAACCAGGTACGTTGCTAGGGAATTTTTTTAAATATTATTCAAAGAAGCTTTACCAAATTTATACAGTTACATCTATACTAGGGGTGGGCAACGTACGGCCCGCGGGCCGGATCGGCCCCGGAGTCAAAATGACCGGCCCCCAAACCTTTTTTAAATTTAAATGGAATCCGGCCCGCGGACAAAATTTACTCAGCCCGCGAGTGGATGATCCGGTCCGCTAGGCATTTTTGAAATTTATATGAAATCCTACAAGCCAATGTAAATATTACAAAACTTGTACAAAACCGTTTTTAAATTATTTTCACACAAAAAAACTGTAAGACTTTAACCTGAAAACGTTTTTAAAAACAGCATTTAATTTTTTAGTAATAAAAACTGTCTTTTGTTATAGTACCTTGTTCTGTTTAAAGTCAGCTGAATTAATTCTTTCTCAATTTATCCAAAAAAACTGTGTGCTGAACTAACTTTGATGATCTTACCTACCATAATCATTTTCATAAAAAATGACATGTAAAAAATTTATTTCTTTTCCAGAATTGTAGTGAGTTGTTCTTATTAATGTTAATAAAAGTAGTTTTAATAACATTGACACTTACTTTAAGTAAAACTGCTCAACTTTACATTTTAGTAGAATATTCCAAGTTGAGACTACAGTTTGCACTCTTTTCTGCTATTGATGTTTTAATTAGGGAATTTTTATTTAATTAAATGGTTAAGACCAACTGATGACAGTTTTTCAAAACAATATCTCATTAACTTTAAATATGATTTGTTTAGGAAATTTATTTGTGCATGTTTGTGATAACAGTTTACAATGTAACAAAATTTTGAATGAATCTTTAGAAGTTTTTTTTCTAATTAAAAGATAGTAGTTTAATATTGTAATGTTAGTTAATTTCTGAATAATATTATTTATGTAGCCTCGAGCCAAGGATTACCAAAATTATATAATTATGAATAGTTAAAAAAAATTAATGTTTTAGTTTGAAATCTTAGGCTCGAGTAACTTTTAGTAAGTAGTTATTTTGTTTTTATAAAACTAACTAGTATCAATTCGGTCCAGACTTGTAATAAATATAGAATTATGAATACTTAATAAAAATTAACTTAGAATTTTATACTTGAGAACCTTAGTATCGATTTAAACTATACCAGTTAAACATTTACTAGTTAAACTTTTATTATAAAGCAGAACATTAGAAGAAAGTATTTTCTAATAAATTATTTTGTTTTTAAACTAAAAAAAAATTCAATGCGTCTAAAATGAAAAACATTTAATCATATGATGCTGTAGTATTAGCCAATAGTTTAAGTGTACAATAAATTAACTTATGTTATTTTGTAAAAAGCAATTACCACCTTAATAGGCAATTGCAACTTATTTTAATTTCTAAAAAACGTCATAGTTTTTGGATTTCTGTTTATATCCAAACTTATTTAGTATTTTACTAACGTAGCTTGAAGTTAACGGAAAGTTTAGCTTATACCTGTTTTAAAAAAAAAAGTTTTAATTAAATTTTTTTGTTCGTTTTTTATCTTTCAAATTTGATTTAAGAAATACTTTAAAGTTCGCAATAATTATTATAAAAGTTTATATTTTGATGCTAAATCAGGTTGTAAAGGCAGAAAATATACAGTGTAGCACAGATTATACTGAATAGCAGGGGCGTCGCGTGGGGTGTTGCACTGCCGCAACTGCACCACCTTGAAATTTTGTAAGAAAAAAATAAGTATCTATAACGTTTTCGTTATTTTTTTGAACGAAATCTCTTTTAAAACTTCAGTTTTGAAAACGACCATTTTGCCCACTTCACTGCCGCAAACTCTTAGCTGACTGCCGCAAATGAACTCAAAAAAGCAAAATTTCTTCAAGAATTACCGCAAAATCAATATCTTGCGGTAAGTAAGCTAAGTTGAAAATTCCCTAAAACAGGACTGCTTAAGTATCATCTACAAGCTATTGTAAACATAAAATAAAAATAAAGCTAAGCTACTGCAAAGGATTAAACTTGAGTTTATGTACCCACATGTTTTTTTAAATTTGACAGATCACTTCTATTAAAAGATTTGTCATAAATTGCATATTTTGAAAAAAAGATAAAAACCCTAAATCACCAAAGTCTTAAAAATTTGATTTTTTATTTTAATCTGCATACATAAACTTAACTATAACTGATTATTGTTATCATAAAGTTAATAAAATAAATAATAAAGTTTAAGTTCTGAAAAAAAGAATCAAGAAGTTTATTATAAACTTCTAGTTCACTCTTACAGAGAAATATTTTAGGTTTATATTAAATAAAAAATAGTATTATTTAAACAATCACATATTTAAATAAAGTAAATAGCCTTAACTTAGAAACTTTGATTACTTAGAGTAGTTTAACATTTTAGAAAAATTTAGTCTACCTCTACTTTATATGACTTTTGGTTTAATTTTTTCATAAACAAAGCAAAAAATTTAGATAAAATTGTTGAAACATGGTTGCCTTGCCTCATAATCAGGATAACTTAGAAATGTTAAAAACTCAAGATGACCCAAGATAAATTAAAACAGACCAAATTAGAAAAATATTCAGGCTGACTAAAGCAGTTTTAGTTTTTACTCTGAAAATAACAAGCTTATTTAAAATTATAAATAAGTTTTTTACTCCTATGGCCACATGAAAACTAACTAACCAAATTTTTACTTCTATAATGGTTACATATTTATAAGTTATCTTTAAAATTCATGAAAAGTTCAACAGCCTCACAACTAAACTTAAAAAAGTTGAGCTCCTGACAAAAATACTGTCATCAAAATGAAAAACAAAATAAAATTATGTAAAGAAAAGATACCCTTAAAAAACTATTGAATTTTAAAACTCCAACAAAAAACATTAAAATTAGAAAAAAAGTTTATAAAAATTTTAATGCTTGTAAAAAAAATGTGCAAATTAGTGAGGGGTAAGGGGGGAGGGTGTATAGGCACTTTTTTACATGTTGTTCTTATTTTAACTTTTTCAGAAAGCTAATAGTTACTCTTTAATAAACTTGAAATTTCCAATTAAACTTTTAGTTACAACCAGTCAAAGCCAGAGAGTACAATGATTTATTATACAAGGAGCAAACCAAAACAGCAAAAAATACAATTTTACTGAAAACCTATATTCTCCATCATTTTTAAAACATTTTTAATTAAACTTTTTCATCCTAATTTTTATAAAATTTTATACTTTTGTTGAAGAGAAGTTTTAAATTTTTAAGTATCAATATATATTTTTATATATACAAAAAAAAAAACTTTTGTTATAACTTTTTTTTTTGGTGTTTTAAATATCTAATTTAGCAATCTTTTTTTGTTTTATAAAAGAAACATCTAAAGATTTTGAGGCTAACTTATAAAAAAAAGATATGATTTTAGTGATTTGATTTATTTGTTGTTTGAGTTTATATTATAAAAATAAGGATTCATTTGTACCTCTGACTGTGAATTACCATATCTCAAAAATTTTAATGAATTTTTAATATTGATAAAAAATGACTTGTAGTTAAATTAAAACAGTATAAAGTAATTTCAGTAAAATAATTCTAAAGTAGATGTTAAGGGCATAAAGGGGAGGAGGGGGGGGGGGGTTAAAACATTTTTTTAAACACTGTTTTAGTTTGTGCCTCCCATTATGTACCTTTTGTTGTCTTTGACTTTGACCGGCTATATCTTAAAACATGTACTGAATTTTTAAAATCTGTAAAAAGCATCTTGTAGCTTAGTAAAAACTACATAAAATAAGATCAAATTGTGAAAAAAGTGTTTTATCCCCCCTATGCCCTTAAAAGCAAAGCTTATCTTCAGGTGTAGCAAAAGTTCAGTTGTTTTCAAACTTGACAGTAAAAGTATATTTTTATTAAAATAATTGATTTTTTTTTAAATTCTGCACCACCTAAAAAAAATACCACGCGACGCCACTGCTGAATAGTATCAAAATATTTGTTATAATTTTATACAAAATTTAAATAAAAATAAAATTAAAAACAGGTATGTATGGCGGAAGAGAGAATGGAAAATGGGTTGACAATAATTTCACAGCAATGCAAACAGGATCAGGCTTGCAGGAAACAACAAAAAGATGCGGAACCTAACTGCAGACTCAATAAGTAAACTACTGTTAAATTTGTATTTATTTTATCATTCTAGTTATTTATATCGAACTTAATAATAGACTATTTAAATTTGATTCTTATATTATTTTTACTGTTCAAATGATTTAAGTGATAATCCTTCAAACTTTAGTTATTGTAAGCTTTAATTTTAAACTATTAACAGTAAATGTTTTCATTATAGTATTATAAATATCATAAATAAATAATTAACATTTTAGCTGCTTACCCAAGTAAATATTTTTATTATTGTTAGAATAACTAAATAATTTAAATAATCAACAGTCTAGCAGCGTACCCAAGTAAATGTTTTTATTGTTGTTAGAATAACTAAATAATTTAAATAATTAACAGTCTAGCAGCTTACCCAAGTAAATGTTTTTATTGTTGTTAGAATAACTAAATAATTTAAATAATCAACAGTCTAGGAGCTTACCCAAGTAAATGTTTTTATTGTTGTTGGAATAACTAAATAATTTAAATAATCAACAGTCTAGCTGCTTACCCAAGTAAATGTTTTTATTGTTGTTAGAATAACTAAATAATTTAAATAATCAACAGCTTAGCAGCTTACCCAAGTAAATGTTTTTATTGTTGTTAGAATAACTAAACAATTTAAATAATCAACAGTCTAGCTGCTTACCCAAGTAAATGTTTTTATTGTTGTTGGAATAACTAAATAATTTAAATAACCAACAGCTTAGCATCCTACCCAAGTAAATGTTTTTATTGTTGTTTGAATGACTAAATAATTTAAATAATCAACAGTCTAGCAGCTTACCCAAGTAAATGTTTTTATTGTTGTTGGAATAACTAAATAATTTAAATAATCAACAGTCTAGCGGCTTACCCAAGCAAATGTTTTTATTGTTGCTGGAGCGAAGGATTTTGTAACGCATTCTCAACAACTACACGTCCTAACAGGAAAACTACCACTCAGAGGTTTATTAGTTTTGAAATATTAATTTAAAAAGATAATATTTAAAGCTTTGCTGATAAAAATACACAAACCATAAAATAACTCTAAAATTACAAAATTTATTTTTAAAAGTCTATGTTTTTAACAAAAAAATATTGAATAGGAAAAAAAAGTTATAATATTGTTAAATAATAAAATTCTACGAGACTTGCAAACCTTTATGTACAACATTAAAAAAAGAAACAAACAAAAGTATATAATTAAATTTTTACTCTAAAATAGTAAAATCTTTAATCTTTATATAACGAAAGATTTTGATTTATAGTTTGAAAACTGATAAAGTTAAGGTAAGATTATTTTTAAAGTATTAAGAAAAAGCAAACTATAAGAGCTATGCATAAGTTACAAACTATGGGTAGTTGTCAAAAACGCACGGAGGGTAAATTTTACAAAAAGACACTTTTTCACCTCGTCAGATTAGCACGATTTTTTTTTTTTCGTTTATTTGATTATTTTGATTTTTATCTTTTTACTGTTGCCCCTAACCCTTGCCCTTGTTCGGTGAGCGGTTCCTTCTGCAAGCTTGGTGAGCGATTGTAGCGTACACGTAGTGTTGACGATTGTAGCGGTGACTTAAATAAGTCAACTGTGCGAAATTGACCCTCCGCGCAAAAATGACTTTATGCGAAAGTAATTTATTGAAAAAGTGACTCTTCGAGCAAAAGTTTCTTCGTGCAAAACTGACCCGTCTCGATAAAGTATATAATAAATCATTAAATTTTTCAAATTTAATTTGTCATTTTACAGATACACAAGAAAATACACGGGTCTGATTGGGAGAACAACAAAAAAGACGAAAGCCATGACGTCAACATCTCAAAGAACAACTTCAAAGACGACCACTTCACCAACTACGTCACAAATGACAACTACATCACCTACTACGTCACAACAAGCAACAAACCCTGACAACACTGTAACCATGGAAACAACTAGTTACTACGAGGAAATCACCATGGCGCCGGATTACGATGACGTAACCACCGATTATGACCTCACAACTGATTATGATAAACACGATGAAGTAAATATCGGCTTGCTAGTAATTGGTGAAATACTTGTTTAATTTTTGTTGTGATCTTTCATGTATTGTAATTTTTTATAGAGTTTCGTGATTTATGATTGGTATTTTATATTTTTAGCTTATTTAAGAACATAATGTGAAAATAAGCTTAAAGCAGAAAACCGTTTATTGATAAAAATAATACTTTTTCTCCAATACTGTGTAATTTGCGTTGATTGGAACTTTTTTTCTGTAAAATATTTGTAATTAAAAACATACGTAATTTGAAAAGATAACGATAAAAAATTTTAAACTTTAAAAAAACTAGTTTGTACTTGCTTTTCGTTTATTTTGTTCGAATTAAAAACATTCTTAATAATGTTATTTGTTTACTTGTGTGTATCAACTTTGTTATGTTATCTACAGCTAAAAAGTATAAGTATTGTTTAATCTATTAAAAAAAAAGAACTGTGATAAATTGTTTGACTTAAGTAAACTGCTATATTGTTTAATTTAATCGGCTAATGTTAAATATTCTAGCTTATAAAGATTTTATAAACAGTGTGTCAGTTTTGAATAAAGTGTATTAAACAAACTTTTTTTTTAATGTCTATTTTTAAAACAAATTAGTTGTTACAAACTTAATTTACAGAATTTTTGTCTTAATTTTCAGAATTTAATTGTAACTGAGAATCCCATTATTCTTATTTATTAACTACGTGAATCATTGTCTTATGAGGAAAAAAAAGAATTAATGAGCTTATAAGCTTTGCTTTCAATAAATTCGAATTTTTTAAGCATATTAAAGTTTACTTCTTTGAAGTTTATAATTCTACAAAACTCTGTACAGAGAGCATTGCTTAGATCAAATATTTATGATTTCTAAGACAAATTTTGGACAGAAGTTTTATTTTTGAAGCAAAAGTAGGGTTTAATGAATAACTTATGTAGTCTGAAGAATAAAATAAACTACATGAAGATTAGTGTAAGAGTATAAAAATAACTGTTTTTTTCTTAATTCGAAAACACTAGTACATAGTTTTGTTAAAGTTTATCTTGTATCAAAACAATTAATTGTAGTTTATTCAAATAAAGCTGTTTGAAATTTTTGAAGCTTATTTAAACATAACTGTTATTATACTTATTTCTAAAAAAACTCATACTATCTTTAGAGTATTTAAAATATAAGAGTAAAATAAAATACCTAATTAATCAGCAAAAAAAAAAACTTATTGTGAGATCAGACTAAATTTCGTTTCTAAGCTTTTAATCTTTAACGTCAACAAAAAAATAAAACAAAAAAAAAACTTATCGTTTGATCAAACTAAATTTGGTTATTTACCTTAAAAACTTATAGTTTCTCACAACAACATTTTTAGACGAAATAAAATAATAGAATCTTTTATATGTTTCTATTAATTTTTATGTCAGTTTTGCTCGAACTATAACAAGAATTGAATTTATTTCAAACTAAAAACTTCAAAACGTTTTATTTGAATTAACTTTCAATTAATTGTTTTGATATAAGACAAATTTTAGCAAGACTTAGTAATGTTATTTGTCGAATTAAAATCTATATATAAAAAAGACAAAATTTTAATTTTAGATACAGTTGTTTTTCCTTTTTGTTTCAATACAAAAAAAAATTATTAAGATTTAAAACCTTGAAATATATAAGCTTACTTATAATAATACAAGACTTTATTATAATAAATATCCATGAAAGCTTTTGAAATTAATACTTTTTTATTCGCCTTTCGAAGCTTTGGTTTAACTTAAACTTTAATTTTAGTTTTATATTACCTCTATTATTCAATCCACTTTTATATAGATTTCCTTTATTACCTTTTTTTATGTCTTCTGAATCAATCAAAGTCTTTTTTAAATTCTAATTAAGGATGAAATGAAATATTTTAGAGCTTTTGTTTATTCAAAACAACAAAACTACTACAAGTATAAATTAGAAACATAAAATCTAGATACTTCCAAATCAATTTAAGTACTTTATACTTCATACTAAAGTAAACTTACTTAAAAATTTGAGTCTATAAATTTTGACTTGTGTTTTAATCTAATCTTTTGCAAATATATCAAATTTTTTTCATAAATTTTTTGGTTTTATAAATAGACGACTAATTCGTTTTAAACATGCATTTACTTTACTTACGGGTTTTTAAAACTTTATTTACATAATTAAGCTTAGTTTTCTTTCAAATCGATTGATAGGTAAAATTTACAAAATAAACAAGTTTTATATTTGTTTTAAATTTATTAACGATTAAATTGCCGGGAAACTACGGCCGACGTGCAATATTCAAAATTTTATTTCATTAGTCTCTCAATAGATTATTTTTATTTTTAAAGTAGTCTGTAACCACAAATAACTTTGTCTCAAAATACTACAACAAAAAAAAGCTAAATTAGATCGTTTATTAAAGCTGCCGAACCCTGATGTGTAATGTGCTTCGTTCTTAAAAAAATTTGGCAAACTCTATTACAGAAAATATGTGTATGTACCTTATTTTCTTTATAATTAGTTTCAAAAAAGCTACAATGATTAAAACTTGTTTATAAATTTTAGTTACAATTTATTTCGTAAGTCGTACTTTTTAAGAACTTACCTTATATAAAGTTTAAAATTAAAAGAACGGATGATGTTTCCTAAATTTAAGGAAAAGACGTTAAAAAGTATGCGTGTGCACGACTCGATAAGCAAAAGTTTCTTCGTTCACCAGGTCCTAGGACCAAATGTTTTGAGCTTTTTTCTATTTTGTCGTTCAATGTCATATCATTATATTGCTTTTTTTTTTCACACTTCAAACATAATATCTACAAGCATAGATATTTAAACAAATACCAATAAAATAAAATTCAAACTAAAATAAATAAATAAAAGGTAAAGAAAACAATAGTAAAACACCTAAACACGAAAAAACTTGTTATTGGTAAAAAATTTAATGTTGTTTTTAAACTATTTAACAAAACCATTTATAGACTTTTGATGTGAACAATCGTTTGACTTACAAAAGAAATTCTAAATGTTTTTACCAAAACAAGTAATTAGAAACAAAACTATTTAAATATGCTTAATCAGTACAAATATAAACTATTCTTAGATATAAGTATAAATTTTATAAATTAAACATATTTTATAGTTTGTTACTTACTACTCATGCTTTGTAATGATTAGTTGCTTTAAATTTAAAACACAAATAAAATGCTTAAAGTTGTGCTTATGTTTTTTATGAGTATTTTTTTTTTAATTTTGTATTATTTGAATTAAATTTGATTTATAATCATAAACCCTTGAATAAATAAAAAGATATAATCAACAGGTATTGTGAATTAGTATTTGGAAAATACTAATCTGTGTAAGTATATTTTTATTTTGAAACCTCGTTTGCAAACTGTTTCCAATAAAACATTTTTATTTTGAAAAAGTAAACAATTGTTAAAGTAAACAATCGAGAGGGAATTATTTTCTTGACTGAGATTATTTTGTTTAATTAACCGTTGTACAAAAGATACTTATACTGTGAGTCCATAAGTATTTTTCCAGAAAGTGTTTTATAATAGGTAAAAGATTTAAGTTTTATTTTATAAACAGTTTTCAATGCTTTAGCGTATAAAACTTTCTAATTATTTTATAATTAAAGTTACAAAATAACATTTTTTTTACATTTTTGGACTCTCAACAACTACTACTTTGTTTTTCAAGTACTAAAGTACCAAACTGTACCACAAAATACTTTTTATCAAAATACGACAGCACAGTTTTTATCAGCGATTTTAAAGTATGATATGCTAGCAGCTTCTAAAGCTAAAAAAACTTTATTGCAAAAAATTTTCGTAAGTTCTTGTAACAGGATATCAAACTGATTTTGATAACAGATTGAATTTAATGAAAAGCTTTGAGTTAAAGTTTCTGTTTATCCAAGCGTTTAAGAGAAAGCTCCGTGTTATACTGATGCAAGTTTTTATCCCAATATTATAGCCACATATAAACTCTCAACAGTTGGAGTAGGAGGTATTCTAACCACAGCTTGATGCAGTAAACATGTTTTTCCAGAATAGAAATTTATAGTATTTTCTTGTGTTATACTAAGTACTTTTTTAGTAGTGTTACTTTTTATAACTATTTTTTGTTTTCATTTCAGTTAGTTAAATGTTGTTTTATTTTATACATTTTTAAAGTATATTCCTGTTAGATTATTTCCTGTGTAAAAGTTTTGACCAAATCTAAAGTATTTTCAAAATCATGATGTTCTTTATATATTTGTTAGTGTTTGCAATTGTTCTTTAATATAAAATATCTTCATTCATTGTCATACCTAGTTTTATATAGAGTAGCCCTAAGTACTATTTAATATCAGCATTTAGTGTAAGTTAAGTATAAATTTAATTATGACTTTGGTGTGGCTGTACACTACATTAGAACCCTATATACTCACTTTTAATATAAATTACAAAAGTTAGTTTTGAAATAAGCTACTATGATTAAAACTTATAATCAATATTTGTGTAACATTTACTTTGTAATTATGTAGTACTTTTAAAAAACTTACTGTATATAAAGTTTAAAAGTAAAATTATAGTTTATATTTTCTTACTTTTAAATATTTTTTTACTATCTGTTTCCAAACTACAACAATATATTTTTAAACAAACGCATATTAAAAATATTAAAGCTAAACAAGAATCAAAATACTAATGAAAAACAAAAATTAAACTAATAAAGATGAAATTAATTTTTATTAGTAAAAAATCTTAATACTATCTTCTGAATCTTTGAAAAAACATAGAATAATCGTTGGATTTACAAAACTACTTTTAAATTGTTTTTACCAACAAAAGTAACTAATAACAAAACTATAAAAGTATGCTTAACTTGTACAAATATAAACTATTCTTACGTATAAGTACAATTTCTATTAACTAAAAATAATAATAAGTTTGTTAACTTCTAAATCAGGGTTTCCCAAACCTTTTTTCAAATGACCCCCTTCAACAAGTTTACTCAAAAAACGCTTAAGACCTTTTTTTTGCTATTCATCAACAACTACATAATAACACAAAGTGTAAGTTCCACATAATGACGTCATGGCATCCCTGGTGGCTTTACTGGTCACGGTCCACTAAGTACCTGTCATGCCCCCTAAGAGATGGTTAGTTGCTTTATATTTAAAATACAAATAAAGTACTAAAAGCTGTGCGTTTGTTTTACTTTTATGAGTAGTTTTTTTTTTATACTTTATTATTTGAATTAAAGTTGATATAAAATTTAAAACTCTTAAATAAATAAAAAGATGTAATTAACAAATATTATGAATAATTCTGTGTGAAAATTAAATCAATTTTATTCTGAAAAAATTAAGATAATTGTTAAACTAAATAATCAAGAGGGAATTACTTTCTTGACTGAGATTAACTTGTTTTAAAAGCTAACTTCACACTTGTCTTTTAATAATCGTTGTAAAAAAGATATCTATACTAATTGTCCATAAGTACTTTTCTAAAAAGTATTTTACAATATAAAAGTAACAGTAGTAATCATCATAAACAAATACTAATTACATACAATGTCAATTACACAAAATTAGCCAAAATACTTATTACTAAAGCTGATTAAATACAAACATATAAACACCAAAAAGAGCTTTAAATATTTAAAGCAAAACTTTAGTCAAGTTTTGTTTGCCGTTTTCTATCTAAACTACATACAGATAACATTTTGACCAAGTCAAACACGTTTCAACAAGTTTTAATAATTTTCTTAAATGTCTCTAAATTAAAATCTTCAGCACAACTTTTACTATTGACTAATTATTCCACCATACCAAATTTTTTTATTGCATTCATAATTTCATTAGACTTCTTTTCTTTTTCTTTTTAGCTAATTTCAGAAACTTACATATAAAAGCATAATAGCTCTAATAATAAATTTTTTGTAAACAATTAAAAGAGTTTATTAAAACGTTATTTTATCAACAGTTTTCAAAATTTTAGTGTATTAAACTTTTTATTTACTTTTTAAGTAAAATTATAAAACAACGCTTTTAAATCTTTACTACAGAAATTAATTTAACCGAAACAACATGCATTTTATAAAATTTCTAAGTTCAATACCGGCTCCTTCGCGGCCAAAAGAACACAGCAAAGAAACCGTTCCATGGGAACTACCGCTATGGGGACAACTGGGCCGAAATGGAGACCTGAGAAAGAACGTGACTCGCTTCTTCAAAGTTTTCGAACGTTTAAAAAACTCAGAAAAACCTGTAGATCCCAATGAGTGCCCTGAAGCGCCAGGCGGTCCGAAATTTTCACTAAATCCTAGTCGTTGTCTTACCAAGATGTATTTACGATTCTTCAAATATCCCTGGAACAAGATAAAGCATATCGGCAGGTGGAATTCATCCAAAGTGTTAGCAGTTTCACTATGTTTAAAGAAGAAACATAACCACTTTTCAGATAAGATTAGTAAAAAGAAATCTAAAGATGTAGATGCGTTTCTCGATTTAACTGGAGATTGCTGGTCATATGATTTAGAAAAACCATTCAATTTCTAAAAAGAGAACTAACAAATATAAAAGAGTGCAGCATATTATTAACATTTAGTTCGTGAACTTCTGTGCGACGTAATAAACTTAGAAACTTAAATCATTTATTAATAGGTAGTAATGTAGTATATTTACAAAGCTATTCAGTAAATTTGATTTGTAGAACTAATGAGTATTCTAGAAGTCATTAATTGTATAATTTTTTACTAACATCACCAAAAATTTAGCAAATTATTTTGTAGGTCTATTAATTCTTCTAGTCAGCTTATAGATGTTTTTTCTAATGATTTTAATTAAAACACACATGATTTTCTAGAAGTACTATAATAAAATAAATTTATGTTAAAGCTTATGAAAAATTTATATAAAAGTAATAGATACTAGAAAAATTTTTCAAGTAGTTGTTTAGTGATTGTTCATAAAATTAAGTATTTCCTTACTGAAACAAAACTGATATAAATAATAATTTCAGCACGGTTTAACAAATTCCTACAAAATGAGCTATCAAGTGTTTAATGTTAGGTATTTTCAATTGTAGTCATAGTTTTGTACGGTTTTTATTCTTAATTGAATTCTTTTTGAAGTTCTTGAGGCTCATTATGCTTATTGACCGACAAAACAAGCGCTCAAAAAATTAAAGGTGTACAAAAAAAAACGTCTCGATTATTGAGTCCATACACCATGTACATTTAATATCTTGTCCAGGACAACAATATACGGTTTAGCTAAAAACAAATCCAACTGTTCTAATAAGCACAATTTTACAAAACATGATAATTAAACTTGGAATGATACTTCTGATGAGATTCCTCTTCAAAACTTATAGAAAAACTTCTTTTGACACTTAAAGCGGATTATTTTGATTAAAAAACGATACTTAAAAAGGAATTAGTACTAATCAATATTTTTGAATACATATCAAAATTAAGTTTAGTTTAAAAAATTTTAAACGCTTTTATACAATTATTCATAATAATACAAAAACTTAGTCAGAAATTGAGCTCTATAACTAACTGACAACTTTAATGAACTTATGCTTTTTTTTACTTATATTTTCTAGTTGTTTATAAGAAACTTAAAGCAAATATTTATTTTCTAAGAAACAAAAAAGCAAATCAAGGTTGAATAGAAGCACTATCAGTCTTTTTAGTTATCTTTACAGTGACTGTTTTTTCACTTTAGGTATTTTTGATAGTTAAATTGTGTTCTAAGTTTACAATCAAAATGCTAAGCTTATTTTTGTTTTAGAATCGAACAGTATTATTATCTTCTAAAAGCCGCTGGTACATAAAACAAACAATTTCGTATATTAAATATAAGATATTTATAGTAATTTTATTTTACTCTTTATGTGTTTAACAAAGGTCTTTGTTACAAAATAAACAAAGGAACAATTTTAATGTATAAGTTTTGTTCTTTACTTAACTAAAAGTTAATTATTGAATATCTTTATTAATAATTTTTTTATGTGGTTTTACAAACAAAGAAGTTCAAATTAAAAAAAAAAGTCAAAAAGAGGTGCATTGTTATGATTTTAAAGTGTGAAATGTGCTGTGAATATGTCAATAAAAAGTAAAAACTACTTAACTACGACCTTTGTAAGTATATTTTAATCTATTTTTTTTAAGTTTTATAAAATAATAATCTTAATTCGCTTTAACATATTTTATATACAAAAGACTTATAAACTTATATATACTAGTATAGTCAAACTAAGTATATAACTCCGAAGTTGAACATTGCAAAATCCAAACCCAGTGGTCGTCATATATACAAAGAAAGTTTATAACGTAAGTATGTTTCAAGTCTTAAATGGTATTTATTTTTAGTATGATTAAAAAAAAAGTTTTTAGTATTTTTATTAAAATTATGTTACTTAAAGTTTTTGTAGTCAGTTTTTAAAAAGTAATTTATGTTAACTATTACAAAATGACTTTTTAAGTCTGTATTTTGAACAGTTTTAAACACTATTCACTTTAATAAAAATTTTGTCTTTAGTAAAAATATTTTTCTTTTATATAAAAAGATTAAGGTATTTTTATATGATATTAGAATTGCAGCTTTAGAGCTTTCCACACTTTGTACGAAACAAAAAGAATTTACTCAAAAAAATCCTTGCTTTTTTGGTAACTTTCAAGAAAGAGCATAAAAGTAGTTTGACAAATTGAATGAACTTTTGTAACCTCTCCATGTTACTATATGCCACATTGCTTTCAGCTGATTATAATTTCCTTTTTTTTCAATATTTTTTTCTATTTTATTTCAATTTTCATATTCTCCTTAAACTTTTGTTTTGATATAGTAGGTAGTGAAGTGAGAACAAATTTAAAAAATGCACAGTTTTGTTTATTAAACTATATCCAAAAGCAAGTGTTTTTGAAATGATGTTCATTACCATAAAAAAAAAAATTAACTTATATTATAATTTTTAATAAAAAATTGAAATGTTTGTGTTTTAAGAGTTGATAAAGTTCATTGAAGTTTATATAGTAAGTGCTTTAGTAAAATTTATAAGAAAAATGTTTACAAATTTTGTCAATTAGTCATCTTACTAGCTTGTCATGTTAATTCATAAAAAGTTTATTCATAAAATGTGTTATGTGTTGCTAATATTTTGCTACAAAGTTTTTTTTTAGCAGTTTGTTAGTCATCTTTCTCAAACTAAAACTTTTAAATTATAATTAAGTAAAGATATAGTTACAACAAGGTAATGTTTTACAAAAAAGAAAAAAAGTTTAAGTTATAAATTATCAGCAGTTCAAATAAAATATTATAAAAATCTGAAACTAAAAGAAATTATTGAAGGTTGGATTTTAGGCATTTTACTTTTTATTTTCCATTATGCAATTATAAATTTACATAAAAAGAAAAACTAATGTTAACTTTCATATAAATTTTAAAAGACAAATACAAAGAATTCAGTTAAGTCCTACAAATTCTGAAATACTTCACAACACTTTTAACTTTTAATATTATAAATTATATATTTTATTGTTGTTTATGTCTGCTTTTAAATTATCCCCATTAGATAAAAATATTAAAAATTGTGTTGTCTTTAAAACTTTAAAGTTTATTTAATTAGTTGGTAATGTTTTGCCACATATTTATAAAAAATCAGAAAAATAGTTTATTTTCTAAAAAATGGTCAGAAAAGAAACATTTCTTGAACAAATGGCAAACATTTTCAAAATACTAGGTATTTCATTACTTAAAATGTAACTTATAGTTGTTTTTTGTATAAATGTTATGTAAAAAATAAATTATATTTAATTATTTTTAGATAACATTTTAGTATAATTCCTTTTTTTAATTATAAAAGTTGAAAGTTGCAGATTAAAACCCAGTGGTTGACACATATTGTTTTTATTCCAAAGATTTGTGCAAATTATAGTTTATACTTTTGTTTTGTGCATAAAACAATAATACAAAACAAAAATGTTTTATTTATTGTTCATTGTATTTGTTTGTCTTATTCTTTAGTGAAATTTGTTGTTAAGTTATTAAGCTTTGTGTTCTATACTAATAGCATTAAATTTGGTTGTTTAAAAACTAATCCAAGTTAATCATAATACTTATCTATTTTGAATTTAATTAATATAGAAACATTTTTAAATAGTTTACAACATTGAGAATTTCACTTTAGTTTACAACAGCTCATTTTGGCATAATAGTTTACATTATTAAAAAATATTTTTCTTATTTTTGTTTTAAGAATAAAGTGCATTTAAAATAACATTGAGAATTTTACTTAGATACATATTTTAGAAATTTATGTACAATTTAATGTGAAATCTTAATTCTACTGTTATTACAAATCAAATTTTTTTAATTTTCAATTTTTTAAAACTTTTTTATGGAAAGAATCCTAATAAATAATTAAAAATAACTTGAAAAAAAAAACACACTACCACTCTAATTATTTGGTTATAATTTATACTATTTGTAATTTTTTTCACAGCATATTTAGTAAAATGGATTCACTTCTCAGGAATAGTTCTTCAGATGATACAGACCCTGGCTTGGCTGAAAGTTCTAGAGGTTTAAATTGATTATCATTTATCACTTCAATGGTGTTATTTAAGTAATTTTTATTAACATTTTATGTTTAAAAACAACTCTCATTGTTTGTTTAAAATTGATAAGATATTATTAAAGTCTCTAAAAATATGCATCTATTTTGATTGTTTAAGATTTTAAAAATGTGTTTTTAAAATATTTTTTTATGGTAGAATATTTGCATAGTGTAAAAACTTAGAGAAAGCTTAAATAAAACAATTGCTTTGTCAATATTTAAAGTTTTTAAAAGTATTTATCTTAAACTATTTTATATGGTAATCAACATTTTGATGGTTTGTAAAAATTAGAAAAACTTGTTATAAGTCTAAAAAAAGTATTAATTAGTATAACTTCATTCAAAGCTTAGTATTGCTTTTAAATAATGATAGCAGTAAAATCAATTTAGTAAAATATTTACATATAATATATTAATTAACTACTTTATATTTGTTGTACTTATAGAAACATTTAATGTAATTGTAATGTAAAGTACTTGTAACTTTATCCTGTTGGTTGACTTTTCAAATTTGATTGCATTTCAACATAGACTATTTGTGGTTTTTTCTTTTGTATTTGATTCAAAACAGAATATTAAAAGGCATATAAATACAAACTGTATTCTGAGGTTAGGCTTAAGTGTGTTAATGTCTTTTTATAAGTGTAACAAATGTCTTGTAATCTACCTTGCTTTATCGCACATTAAGTCAAGTTTTATTCAACCACAAATTATGTATCAACTGTCATTTTAATGTTTTCAATCAAAGCAAAACTTTGGTCTTTTGAATTGTAGTATTTTTACAAAAAGTAAACTTTGTCAAATTTAAGGCAACTTTGTCAAATTTTATACTTGTAAAGCTAGGTGACAATTTAGGTTGTTTTAAGTTTAGTTGAAATGTTTACAAGTTTTAAAAAGCTTAAAAAAGGTTTAAACAACTATTTATTTTCGTTTGGTTCTTTTTGATAATATTAAAGTTGTATATTGTCATAATATTATTATCTAAAAAACTATCTTTTATATAATTTTTTTCTGTTGAAGCAAGGTGACTGATAAATATTCAGTTTGATTGTTTTTATTTGTCATCATAAAGAGTACACTTGCAAACAGCAATTTAACTTGGTGTGAAATTTATCACCAAGCATAAAATTACCTGACGCGCCACTAATAAAGCTGGCAGTTCACAAAGTCAATAAAGCTGATCTCCTTATCTACTTATCTGCCTGCCTTGCGTACTTTTTTATTACCTGACGTTCACAGGTTAATTTTATCTTCATTGCAATCAGCACCATGTATGTAAACGTGTTATTTTTCAGTAAATTTCAGCAATAAAAATAAAATTTTAAGTGTTAACATTTTGACCCATAAAATTCCTAAGATAGACATGTCAATTTTACTAGCTTTAACACTTTAAAAAACTTATAAATATTTATTGCAATTTTTATTGGATTTTTGTGTTTTTATCACCTTTCAAGCATCTTATCCTTAAAATGTACAATTAAAACATTTTAAAAAACATAACACAACTTGAAAAGTCTTATGACTAATAAAAATTATTAGCCATGACATTTAAAATTTTAAACTACGAAGGCTAACATTTAAGCAACTTATTTTTTATTAAGTCTTTTATTTGTTTGCTTTTAGCACCTCATAAAATCCTTATCTTCAAACATTTCCCAAAATTTTCCACACAAAAGTAAACTTTTGTCGTCGTAAAATCCAACCAATAGGATTCAAGAAGCTTTTTCGAAATTAATGGCGCACAAATGTTGTTTGCTTACGTTACTGGAAACTTTCCCTTGACATTTAAAAATCATTAATTATTCACAATTACCTGGCTATTTTCAGATTTCACATGCTAATGCCTTCAATTTGTTAACTTTATGGGAATTGTGCTTCTTAATATATACTTTTTGTTTAGTGTAAACATGAAATTAGTCATAAAAAGTCTCCATACCATTTAAAAGAAAATTTTTCACACAAAAATAACTCAATTTTTTTAAAATTGCTTGATACCAAAATAATATAAAGTTTTTAGAGTTTCATTCTTAATATACTTCTTTATTTTGTGTAACATAAAGTTTACTCATGTTAGTTGAAACTATAATTGAAAATAAGAGTTTTCTTGTCAAAAAAAAATATTTAATAACTTTTTTTTTATAACAAACATAAAGTTATAGGTTTTTTTTTGAATATATTTTTGTATTTTGTGTAAACTCTAAATTAGTCATGCAAATTCTATTTAATATAAATTCATTATCACATAAAAATATTATTACTTTTCTTTCAAAAGAGTTGCTTAACTTTCTCAAAGGCCAAAGATTTACGGATATTTACAAAAGTAACCTTGAAAAGCAGAGAAATTCATTTATGTAACCTTAAAAATTCTTTTTGAATATTTTCCTTACAAATTCAAAATACAAGCTGTTATTTAAACAAGTTTCTCAAATGTTACTTCATGTACTCACCAGGAAATGACTTAATTTAAAAGATAATTAAGCTTTCTGTTAGTAAGTGTTTTGCAAATAAATGTAAACAACTACTTGATAAAACTTTATTGTTGTTATTTTCGTGTTGATTAGTAAAACATGCATAAAAGTGTGTTTTATGTTATGAATAATTACAAACAATGTTTTGGTGTATGTTGTTTTGTTTTTTATTAAATAAACAAAATTGATTTAGTTTTATGTGTTTTAAAAACATTTTATTAAGATGTGATTGAACAATATTTTTAAGGCTTGTACAAAGTTTTACAACAAAAATAAAAACAATAATATTTTAATTTCCGTGAACAGTAAGCATAACTTGTACTAAATAATAAAATGTCTTTTGATACTTTATTGTTGAGAAGTCAACAATTTCTTTCAATGTTTATTTTATTTTTTTCAATGTTTATTTTATTCAACCATAAGCTCCAAGCGAAATATTTTCCATCAATTAGACAACTGTTTATGCTCTCAAAGTAGCCGAAAGTTTTCCACACAAAATGGCCTGATAAACGCCCACTTGACCAACAGTAAACTTTCGCTCGCTTACATACTTTATTAACCTCTCACGCCACTATCGAACAAACGCTTCTGATTGGCTTATCAAGCCACGCGCTCAAAACACAAAGCCGGTTTTTGAAAGTTTGAAATACACGCACTAGTTTCCGCTTTGACAATTTTTCAATTTTCGAGCTTTTTTTTCTTTTGTGCTACCTTTTTGACTTGTTAGATTAACCAGATTTCATGCAGTTTAGCCCACGGCTTCTGATTAAATCTAGTTTTAAAAAGTTTGTTTTATGAAATTGTCAAATTTAAAAACGTCTTGTCAAAACATTTATGTTTTTTCTCTCACTAGCCTTTGTTGCTGCTTATTGCCTTTTGTTACTCATGTTTTTGTAAAAACTTTACTAAAGTTGTTTGCCTTTTGTACATTCAAATTTTACAGATAATCTTTTTATGAGTTTTACAATAACAACGTTTTGAGTTATAAAAATAAACTTACGGATTAAACAGTTAAAAGTTTTTATTTACATTTCCATGTCAATTTATATTAACTGTTATAGAGTATATATTATGAAGTTAAACTTATCTAAAGTTTAAGTAGTTTTTTCTTTACAAATATTTTTTAGCTATTTCGATTATGTCTAATTTAAAAGCATAAAAAACTACTTTAAACCAGTATTTTTATCCATAACACCTTAAAAAAGTTTAACATGAGTTTAGTTAATCAAACTAATAAACAAAGCTATTTAGAATTGTAACCGAAGGATTTTTTACAAAACTTGACAAGTGTTTTAAAAGTTTTACATTTAGTTATTCCCATCAAGTCTTAAAATTTTTATGATTTTTATAGTGTTTTGTTATCACATTTGAATGGGTTTAATATACAAAGTAGTGGCAAATATTAAAAATATAGAAGGTCATTAATGTGAAATTCTTTCTATGTGGTGTCATTACGTAAAGAAATAATTTGCAGCATTGAGCATAGGAGGGATTTGAATGCAATCAGTTCAAGTTTGCTGTAAAGTCCCTGTATAATTATTTTATAAATATAAACTATATACTGTCAAAATTTTAATTTAACCAATTAAAGGGCTCTAATATTGTTTGCAGTTATTGTATTGTAAATCCACTTTAACTTGTGTAATATATTTATAGTTATAAACTTGAAGTGTGAAAATTTTACTAATCACATAAGTACATATGGTTTTTTTTTAAAATTGATAAGTTGATTGAATTAGCATGGTTTTACTAAAATTCAAGTACAAATTATTAAAACTATCATTTATGTCATTGTTTGATTTTAACATTTATAATAAGATTAAATTTGCTAGGTGTTGATATACGTTTGACATAAAAGTTGTTTTTTAAATTAAAATAATATATTTTTAAGACTTAGATAGTTTTATAAAAATTAACTATTAAAAAATTTAATTAAAGTACTATGAGGTTAATAATTGAAATAAAGTTCTGACAGTCTAAATAAAATATTAAAAAAAATTATTAATTTGTATGACTTTAATATCAATTTATAAAAGATTTTATAAATATATGTGAATGTTTTATTTTGTTTAAAAAAAAGTTTTACAAGTATAATATTGTTATCTTAGAAATTTAAATAAAACTCTGACAACTTAATTTAGTTATTTTAAGAACTATTAGATAGTTTTTACCTTACAAACGAGTTTTACAAGTAAAACATTATCATCTTATAAATTAAAAGTAAATATTTGATCTGCACTTAAAACTGTCATTTTGTGTCTACAAGACCCGACTATATTTGCACAGCAAATTACAAGAATTATATATATTTTAAATTTACATCAAATTTTTAGAATTGCGTTCAAGTGACAATAAAACGTAAAGCAAACTTGCAATTCAAGTTTTGTCTATTAATAGTAAAAACCAATTAAAAGGTGGTCAAAATCTTAATCGGATAAAAGTGTAAACTTTTCTGAGAATAATAAATATATTAAATATAAATTAGTGTTATATCTCAAGGCCATGTTGTTATTGTGTATATTTAAGTATGTTTTAAGTTCAGACAAGTTGTCTTATGATAATTTTTTTGTTTGTAAACCCAGTTTTTTTGCTTTATTTATGTTTTATTATTAACTTAAGAAATGTGACACTTAAATATTTTGTTTATTGACTTTTCTGTTACTTCTCTAATTTTATTTCTCCATATTTTATTAAGTAAAAGTTCAACGCTGCCAAAAGACGTATTTAAAGAAAAGTTTAATGCTTAATAACTCTTAATTATTTTATTTTGTTTAACACATGAGTGCATATTAACACTGTTTTATTTTTTATTAACTGTCTTAATTTTTACTTAAACCCACAAAACTTCTAATAGTTCAAAAAAACTTTTATTAAAAATTTATTTTTGAAAAAGTTATAACTATCTAACATAGAAGTTAAACTATTTTACCAAACAATTTATTTTTATTTATTATTTATTTTGTTTTCATTATTTTTCATCAGAACTTCTCCCAAAAGCCACTGGCAACCGCCTTTCTCCCCAGAAGCAACCAAATTCAGGTTCAGGGTTGAAAAACGAGGAGGTTTGGAAGAAGCAGGATGAAAAAGCAGGTTTCGTCACCGATGACACCAACTCTTCCACCACTTACAACAGAAGGTTTGCGAGAAAATTTGGAACATTAATTAAACTTTATTATAAAGTTTTGTACATGTTAAATAAAAATACAGAGTAAATTGAATAACAAGAAAAATTAGGCTTATTAGTTAGAAAGTTGTTGAATGATCATCTACCTTTACAATTGGGGGTTGAAAAGTAAAATTAAGCTCACAATGGTATTGAAAAACTGTTTAGATATAATGATACTGATAATAAGAAAGTTAAGAGGTTTAAATAGACAAAATGAACTAAAATAGGTAGTTTTTGATTTAAATTTTGCTGCTTAATAACCAGATCATCTGTTTGCAACATTTGCAATATATGCAGTTACTAATACATTTTAAACCAATTTCAAGTATTAATAAAAAAACTTGTAATGACAAATTAAATTTCATTAAATCCATTGCAAATCTACTTACGTGCATTAATTTGTTTATTTTAGATCTAAACAGGTATATTAGCAACCATAATTTGCATAATCTCATAAAACAACATTAAATCATATCTTACTACGATGTTTGATTTCAGTAAATTGTATACTACTACATTTTTACTTGGTATAGATTAGAATTATTAAATTAATTTTGTCTGAAACCAGCTTTGATGTGTTGTTAGTATTGTAAATATTAGTTTGTAATCCTGTTTAAAATACACTTATCAAAAATGTGGGTTTTGTTATACTTTTGGTTTCGTAAAATCTTCAAAGAAAATTAAAATCACAGTTTACATTATTTATCTTTATTAAAGATCAAAGAAGCTAAACTTAACCTCAGTTAACTCTATTAAAACCACTTAAAAGATTTATTAAACATTTAAAGTGGTAAAATATTTTTTTAAGATATTTAATCTTTTACCAAAACTCAACTTAAGCAAGACAAATTAAATAAATTATAAAAGTTTTAAAATAAACTAATATTATGATTAAATTTAAAAGTCACTGATTTGGTCTTTAAACAAAAATAGATGTCCTTGATTGCATATTTCGAACTTGGTAGAATTTGGAATTTATTTTATAAACTAATAAGTATTTACTTTGAAATATATGTGACACTAAATCAAATGTAATAAGATAATTTGGTAATTTTATTAAATCTATATCCAATTAAATTTAAACAGTTAATAATTTGGTATTGTGAATAATGTTTAATAAAAGAATAACTAAAAGTAGTAGCATGAATTAAGCTATTCCATCTTCCATTCAGCTTATAAAATATTTTTTTTGCAAAAGTTGATAAAATAGCAATAGTATACTGTTTCAACAAATCTTTTAACAGGGACAGTGACGTCATAATAAAAGAAATAGGACATATTTCGGAAGGGAGAAAGTACGCGGCAGTCGTCATATTGTTTCTCATCAATCTGCTCAACTACATGGATCGTTACACCATCGCAGGTCAGTTGATAATTTATATTGTATTTCACAGGAACTTTTTGTTATGATATTTCACAGGAACTTTTTGTTATGATGCATAAACAGTATATCATATGAGTCACTGCTGTTTGAAAATAAATGATATTGTTATGTTAAAAAAAAAATTAAGCTGATTTTTTAAAATTAAGGGATAGATTATTCGAAGTAAAATTTGAATTGCTGCCATAGTTTGCAGAATTTATCAGAATTTTTTCACCGAGAAGTTTTGATCTCCGAGGGTCACATAAAGATTGAAAGTAAATAAAAACAAAATGGTTTAAACATTTTCATTAATTGATATAACATTATTAAAATAACTTCTGAAGGCAACCAGTTATAAAAAATATACTTAAATTTTTGTTTGTGCTGTTGACTTGTACTTACTAGAAAAAGTTTTGTAGTTTGTTATGGGCGTAACATTTACAATTGTTTTCTGAATATACTTTTAGGTGTACGTTAGCTTTTATTACTTAAGCAAGATATATTAAGTGCAATCTTGTTTGTTTGGGTAAATTAAAGGTATAGAGAACTGTTTTTTACTAAAATGGTTCATGCAAAATCGTACTGAGGAGTTTTTGTTGGACATGACATTTATTAGCTTTACATTTAATATATATATGTTTGTAATATATATAACTTCAATAAAAAAATGAATAAGCTATGATACAGTTGCTAAATTAGTTGTTTGTTAAAAAAACTGTTACTGCCCACATACTATACGTATTAAAGCAGTTAGTAAGTTTTTAAAAACAAATACAAGTGCTAATTGCTAAATTCACTAATTTGTTTTGCACCTAATAGCGAAAAACATAATGTTTTTCAAATTATGATTAATTATATATTTACAAAAATATATTTTAATGACTTCTGTCACTACAGTGAAAATATGCCATATAATAATACCAGATCATTTTACAACATAATAAGTGGGGAAATGACATTTTAATTGTATAGGATCTACAATCAATTAAAAAAATATTATGTTTTGTCATTTCCAATACATTAAACAGTTTGCTTTTTAATACGATTTTAATCGCTCTGGTCTGAAAATAATCATAAATTGACAACTCATTTTACAGTTAGAAGTTTAGTATAACTTTTTTTTTGGTTTATTCTAAATAAAAGAATACAAGTTTACCACAAAATGATTATAATAGAATTATATTTTGTCCACTAATCTTTAAAACGAATAAAACCCAATAATCCTTAAATAATGGTTTAGATTATTTCTTACGTTTAAAACGACCAATAATTTTCTTAGAATTTTATTTTTTTATAATTTTATCTCAATGATTAGTTTTAAATCTCCCAACAATAATAACTGTAGGTCTGTAAGTTTTAAAACAACTTTTTACTTTGTATATCTACTGAAATAATGTTCTAACTAGGATTTTATTTGAAATGTAACTTTAACTATCGAATTAAAAAAGTTGTATTAGAAGTTTATGTATATTTTATAACTAGCAATAATTTTTATTATTGACAAAAGTCTCTCAATAAAATGCATATTTAAAGTTTTTTTTCTTGTAAGAAATAAACCTGTATTTAAAAAGTTATTACTTTATTTTTCACCTACTGACATTATGTATAATCGAATGGTTTCCACACATGAAAAGTATTTAAATCGTCGGCATTAAAAGGATTAGGATTATTTGCGTCAATAATTAACAACCATATAAAAGGATTATGATGTATTCTAATCACATACACTCTGAAAAAACACATTGCATTTTCAAGTGCAAAATATTTAAATAAGTTTTTTGCTGCTTTTATTTAAATTTGTAAAATAACTACATAAAGTATAATATAATCTTATCAAGTTACGTTAATTTAAACTAAAATAAAGTTTTGTCTTAACAGAAGTATATGTAATAGTTTTACTCTAGTTATTATTTTAAATGAATCTCAAAAAACTGCTTTTATTTAAAAGTATTGAGATAAAATAAATGCACATAATGTAATTATAGTACTAATCCTAAACTAATAAATAATAAGCTTTATTATCAGTGTACATCTGATATAAAGAAATATAAAGTAGTAACTTAAATTAATTGGTTATTTCATTTAGTTTTTTTTAGATGTTTTATAATTTACATAACCTAACTCTATTTTATATTCCAAATATGTTATTATCTAAGTTTAACCTGATTATTTTATCAATTAAAACTTAGTTTGACATTATAGTTTATCAATAATTTCATTAGAAATAAATGTAAATGTATTAGGTAATTTGTGTATTAAGATTATGTACATATTTAATCTACCACTTTTTTATATATTAAACCTCAAAAGTACTTTGATATCATTGTAATCTGTATTTTATTTTATTAAATTTTTATTTATCTTTTACTACATCTTAAATTTCCTACTTATTTATAGCATAAAGCTTTGTACAACAAAAATATATTAAAACACAGCTAAATGTGTTCGTTTTTATGAATTTTTTACTAATAAGTATTTTAAAAACTTAGAAAATAATTAAGTATTTACTACTTAAATAAATACTTTAAGAAAAAGCAGTTAAATATATTAAATCACATTTTACAAAATACTTAATAAGTTTTTCCAAATATTTTAGTTGTTATATTGACAAATAGCAAAATAAATCGGAAACTAAGTTTGTACATGAAAATAGTCGCGAATTACATTTATAAGTAGGAGAAATGAAAAGAGAGTATATGAAAGCATGCTAAAATCATGATATACTTCTTAACACGTATCATACGGCTGTATTTCAAAACATTTATGACCTCTTCAAATAACCTGTTTAAATGACCTAGACAGAAAGTATTCTATTACATGAAAACTTTATTTAAGTAAACAATATTAAATTTTTTTAAAACTAGTTAGTTTTTTTATTCTTTTTTGAAAAACAAAATTTTATAATTTTTATTTAGTATAAAACGCATAAGACTTTGTTTTATAAAGTATGTTTTTTTTTTACTAATTTTAAATTTAAAAAACTAAAATAAATTTTGCACTTTTTTAAAAACTATTTAAAAAAACATGTTTACAGTAATTAAGTTTTTTAAATTTTGTTTTTCAACCTGTTTATTGACCTTTATAAATAAAAAAACAAAACTTTTTTCACTAAATTTATGTTTCAATAACAAAATATGCCATGATTTTTCAAACTACAAGTTTACAATATAAGGCTTTGTAAAAGCACAATTTCAAAGAGACCTATTTTATAAAAGCTTATACATACTTAACTTGACTGATTTATATTGAAACTGTTTATACTTCAAAGCTACTGTGCAATTTATTTTATCTTTATAATCATTTGAAAGCAAGTTTAAAAGTCTCTTTTTCAAAACAGTTTTATGTAAACATGAAAGCTTATACGAAGCAATTTGCTAAATTACTTCATATCGCAGAAATTATCTCATATTTTGTACTTTTGTTTACTAAACATTGGCGTATTTTGTATAGATTTGTTGAAAATTATTTATATATACGTGACAAAATAATACAGGTATTATTTGTTAACAATTTCATGCATTTGAAATAAAATTGTTTCGTAACTTATGACATAATGCAAAAATACCGGAATTTTAAACGTTATAAATTGATGTTTTATCGTAATAAATCAAAAAAGAACTTTATTTTGACTTCAAAATGATTTTACAGTTACATAATGATAATAAAAAATTATAATTAATGGTTAATAGTTTTATTCAATAGGTTACTATTAAAGTTTTTTTTAAATGTGCTTATGAGCTACAACATAAAAAAGGTTAAATATCAATAAATTTTCTTTATTCATAGAAAAAACTTATGTATCTGTTTTATTTTTATGTTTAATACTTATATTTTATATGGTTTGTTTCGTAATAGGTACACGATTTAAACGTTAAAACATTAAGACAAATTGATAAAAACCGTAAAAAGTTTTACCACTACATCTCCTGTTACTTAACTTAAAATAAAGTTTTAAATGTTTTCTTTAAGTATTTAAGATGTATTGGTGTTAATTGTAAATTTAGTGTAAGTAAAATAAAATTTTTAAGGCCCCTAACATTTACAACCATAAACATGACTTTAAACATTTCCTATATAAGTTATTTATTTCACATAAAATTTTTTAATTAACTATCAATTTTTGTATGCAGTTGTACACAACTGTTATATAATTCAGTAATAGTTCATAAAAACTATTTAAGGAATTAAATACAAAGTTACACATAATTATATTTTATGCAAGGTATTTTAATTGTGTTCATGCCTAAAATTCTAAGTTACTGTAAAAACAAGAATGTTCAAAATTTTCTCCTAAAATCTATAAATTTATGGCTTTTTAGCCACGATTTTTTTTCTTCAGAATTGAAATGTAACAATATAAAGAGCTATAGTAAATATTAAAACTACTTTAAAAATATTAGTTTAATTGACCACTTAAGTGTTTTGGTTTAATTCTTAAAATTTTAGATTTGTCCATTTTTTTTAAATTGTGAAACTGTTGATTTTATTAAGTTATTAATGAAACTATAATTTTAAAACTTTTTAAAGCTAAAATTTTAATGATAAGTACTTAAAAAATTGTATGATTTGTGTAAATCAACTATTAATAAGTTTTGCCAGTTTAATTTTGGCCATACCGTTTCTTAAACATATACGTTGTGAAAGTTAAAGTAATAAAGCGTATAAAAGTTTAATTTAATTAATTTTGTTTATTTTTAAACTACATACAGTGGTTTTATTTTCTTATGATGAAATAAATTTGAATATAAGATTTTTTACTTAAACCATAGTAATTTATTATCGTTAAAATTGAGTAATCCTATTAATTTGTCGTGCGATATTTGCAAAATAAATCAATAATTTTATTTTTATTAGTTATATCTCCTCAAAATAGTAATAACGTTATAAATATAAGCAAACGTTGAAGTAAATTAGTTTTGAATGATGAACTTTAATAAAATGGCATTTAAAATAATATTAATAATAAAATAAACTTGGTATAATCAGTTTTTTAACGAGAACCAAGAAATTATTGTTTTTATAGCAAATTTAGGCCATAAGCCAAAACATATATGTGGTTAAGTAATCTATTCAGAATTTTATATTAAGTTTAAATTTATTTATAATTGATTACTTTGTTTTATTAGACTGTGATTACAGAATAAAAAATTCATGAATGTAAATGTTTTACAAGTAAATTAAATCATACGACTTCATTAAAACATAAGGAAATAAATGTATTTCTATTTCAAATGTTTTGCTTTACTTTATAGCTGTATCAAAATAATTTGTTAATTTTGTACTTAGCTTACTGGTTATAAGGATATCCTTGTAGAAAAAAAGCTCTAAAACAAAAATTTTTGTATCTTTTTTCTAACTTAATAAATATCACAAATAAATTTCTAAAAGATTATTGTATTTTAATTCCTTAAATTAAATAGTCTTGTAGTTTTATTAAGTAAATCAAGACTATTTGTTTTAAACTAGTTTTATGAAAAACAAACTAAAACTTTACATAAACCTAATTACCTACATAAATTTAAAGTATTTACAAAATCAGGCCATTGCTTAAATTATGTCATAAATTACAAAACAATTTTATTTCAAATGCATGAAATTTTTAACAAATAATACCTGTATTATTATTTTGTCACGGATATATAAATAATTTTCAACAAATTTGTACAAAATACACCAATGCTTCGTAAACAAAAGTACAAAATATGAGATAATTTCTGTGATATGAAGTAATTTAGCAAATTGCTTGTTATAAGCTTTCATGTTTACATAAAACTGTTTTGAAAAGGAAACTTTTAAACTTGCTTTCAAATGATTATAAAGATAAAATAAATTGCACAGTAGCTTTGAAGTTTAAATGCTTTGTTTTATCCTTAGCTGTATAAACAAAACCTTTCAAGTATTGACAACTTCAAAAAATATAATTTTCTTCTATTTTTGGCATTTAAGTATTGATAGTGCATAAAAAATATTGGATTAAAATTATTAAGCGTTATAAATTTTATTTTTTTTTTACTTTGAACATAGTTTAAAAAGTTTTATTTTTAAAAATTGTAAATTTGCTATTAAACTGTTTATAACTTACCGAAAAAAGGTTTCTCATTGTTTTTAGGTCGAACTAATTAATCATATTTTCAATGATTTAAATTATTTGGTTCGGGTTTTTAATTTATAAAAAAAGATATATACTGTAAAAATCACTTTAATTAAGATCACTTATACTTAATATTTATTGAGTTAAAAAGGATTTTATATTTTTTTTGTGCTATAAAATAGTCTAAGAATATATTTAATGTTTTTTACATAAAAACTGAAAAAGTAATTTTAAACTACTTATTTTTTGTTTTTGCCCTAATAACCTTTATAAATGTTATATGTGCAAGTTTATTAAATTATGATTTAAACATTTTATCATTACGATCTTACTTACATAATATCTGTTATAGAATACTTTAGATAATATTGTTTCTTAGAAAATAATCATAACTTGTGTTTACGGTTTAATTAAAAAATCAATTTTTCAATCTTTAAGGTTTATCAAATTATTTAATCTCGACAAACTTTTGTTTATTATACAAACATAACCCTAAAAATTTAAACAAGTTTTTCAGTACACCTACAGTGTTTATTTTTGTTCATACCTTATATATTATTTTTAGGAACTTATTAATTATCTGCTAGTATATTTACAAAAAGTTTAATTATTTTCATGTTAGATTTCTTGTAAAAATAAAGTTTCAAATTGTTAACAGTAAATTTATGTGACAGTACTTTTAGATTTATTCTTAATCATGAGAACCAAAGTTTAAATAAAGTTCAAATGTAAAGATAAACAATTTATTTTTGATATATTGAGCGTCATACAATTTAATTTTGATAAATTAAACTCGTTAATACTCCCATATACTATAAAGTATATTTTGTGTTGTATTTAGTTTTCCAAGGAAGTTGATTTTACTGATCACCTTTAAACTGTTTGTAAATAAATAAATCAAATATTTGATTTTGTAACTTTTTATTTCTCCTTCTGTTTGAAGTCTTAAGAAATCGTTTTAATACGAACTAACTACGCAAATATAAATGTAGTTGCTATTTACTTGAACTGTTTCTCCATTTGTTTACAAATTCAATAAAATTTATATAAAAATACAAATCTATACAGTTTTTATGGGTTTGTTATTGAAGCTAAACTTTTTATTCATATTTACTATTATAAACACTGAAAAGTATTAAGTTTTATTTGCAAAATAAACTTACTAAAACTTACTAAATAACTTACTAAAATATTAAGTTCACGATAGTAGGTTTATAAAATATAGACATATAATATTTTTATTTAAAACATATAATATTTTATTTATATTAAATATATATATTTTTATATTGCATATCGTTTCACAAGCAAATTCAGACCTTTTAAAAATATAGATTTAGTATTTTTGTGTTTATAAATTTGTAATATTTTTTGAAAGTTATTAATTTAAATTTCGCAATACAAATCTCTTACGCGGTCTGAAAGCTCGGGTTTTTTGGTTTTCAAATTCAGAAAAGCGTTTTGTTTCGAAAGATACTTCGAAAATATGAAATTTTAAATTTGCGGCATTTTAGCGTCAATTGCAGAATTTTGTTTTATGTAAAAAATAATTGTATGAATTTTGAAATTCATGAGTTAAATGTGGTTTGATTTTAATTTTTTTGCATAATATTAAACAGATGTAATTTATTTGTAGTTGTTTTTACTTGGCTTATTATCATTGCAATCTTAATTTCATTTGAAAGTTTGAGTAAAATGGCAAATTATTTTGAAAGTATTTTACATTTTCATAGAAGTTGTATAAAGTTGTTATAAACAGTTTTATTTAAACTTTAAAATATTATAAATATTAGTTCTAAACATTATATTTTATATTAAATGTTGTTTTTTGACTTTAACTTAAAAAAAAAAACAATTATAACAGTTGAAATTATTTAAACAGAAGTTTTACATCTACAAAGTTTATGTTATTAACTGAGAACGATAGTATTTAAAAACCTTGCTGCTAAATAATGTTATTAGAAAACCACGAATTAGTTATGCATAGCTAACACCTTACCTAATACTCAGATTAGTATGATTTAAATTCCTTTCTAATGCAAAAACAAAATGCTTTGAACATAAGTTGTGAAATTAACTTGAAAAAAGTGTTTTTAATTCAACTTTATTCAATATTTTTCAACAAAATAGTCAGCTAGGGTTATTATTTAAAATAGAAATAATTTTAAAATAAGACGGTTATTAAGCTGTCAATGTGTTTTTAATGTTTTAGCTTAAAAACTCCATGTATATATTGAAAACAAAAGTGATTAATTAAATATAAATTTAAAATGAACAAATGCTCAATTGGTAAAAAACAGGAAATACAATGATTTAGTATGTCTATATACATCAATTTTTACATTAAGTGTTTTTATTACTCAATAAAACGTACTAAAGTGTTTTATACACAACAATATTTATACATTAAGTGTTTTTTAATTTACTACAATGTTTTATATACAACAGTTTGTACGAATTTATAATCTATATTGGCATAACTCGCGGTCATATATAAAGCATTGTTAAGTATATTAATCTCAAGTTAATATAAATTGTATGATTTATAAGCTTCGTTATGTAAACTAGTGTTTAGATAAAAAATTCAATTAACTAAATAACTTCATATATATATTTTTATTTTTTTGAACATAATGTTTATGTTTAGAAGTTGTTTATATAATCTTTAATTTTTTTTTAACCAAAAAAAATCTTAATGTTTTGAAGTCAAAAAATAAAATGTTTCACAAAATATATTACAATTAGAAAAACCCTGTAGCATAAATTTATATCAAATAAAATACACAGACGAAATATGATATATCACCAAATAAAAACCATCATTTTATAACCAACCACGTATGATTGTTTACACATGATAATTAATCAGTTGATCAACTTGTTATATCAGCAACGTGGTACTAAGAACCCAGATGACATGTGAAAAGTTATTAAAGTAAACATTTGATTAGTTATCTTCTAATGCGGTTCTCTGTAGCGACTTTTGGTGGAGAATAATAATAAGATTGTAATATGATAAAATTTGGCAGTTTTAAAACTAAAGGTAGTTTAGTTAAAAGCAGTTTTATTAAAAAAGTGTCCTGATACAAATACAAACATACTTCGACGCATAAAATTAATTTAACAAATTTATTATTTATATTTAGGAGTCCTGATTCAAAAACATACATACTTCGATGTAGATAATTAGTTTAATAAATTTATTATTTATTTTCAGGTGTCCTGATACAAATACAAACATACTTCGATGTAGACAATTAGTTTAATAAGTTTATTGTTTAATTTTAGGTGTCCTGATTCAAAAACATACATACTTCGATGTAGATAATTAGTTTAATAAATTTATTATTTATTTTTAGGAGTCCTGATTCAAATACAGACATACTTCGATGTAGACAATGGCCAAGCGGGGTTACTTCAAACAATATTTTTAATTTCTTACATGATTACTGCGCCATTATTCGGCTACTTAGGTGATAGGTACAACAGAAAAATCATCTTGTTTTTCGGTATTTTGTTCTGGATCGGATCCACGTTGGCTGCTAGCTTCATTAATGATGGCAGTGTTAGTTGTTTTATAACTGTTTATTTAAACATATCTATAATGTCTCTACACTTTAAGCTTGGGGTTGCACGATTAGTTTTTATACTAAGAAAAACTGTAAGACAAACTTGTATAGACTCAACGAACAAACTTAACAATAAATTATTAGTAATTTTAACTCGTGTTTTAGCTAAAGACTGTTTGTGTTACTCTTTAAGCATAAAGCTATGTATGTACCCCTAAAGTATGTAAAGTGTCTAAAATTTTATGAACGTATTTTTAAATTGGCACCAATTGGCTTAAAACTCTAAGTAAGACGTAACTAATGGTAAGGTAAACCTTGTTTAAATTTCATAAAATAAATAATATTAAAAATAGTCAAACAGATGTTTTGGTTGTTCATGTTATTCAGAGCGCTTGTTGGAATTTAATAAAATAAATAATATTAAAAATATTAAAACAGATGTTTTGGTTGTTCATGTTATTCAGAGCTCTTGTTGGAATTTAATAAAATAAATAATATTAAAAATATTCAAACAGATGTTTTGGTTGTTCATGTTATTCAGAGCTCTTGTTGGAATTTAATAAAATAAATAATATTAAAAATATTCAAACAGATGTTTCGGTTGTTCATGTTATTCAGAGCGCTTGTTGGAATTTAATAAAATAAATAATATTAAAAATATTCAAACAGATGTTTCGGTTGTTCATGTTATTCAGAGCACTTGTTGGAATTTAATAAAATAAATAATATTAAAAATATTCAAACAGATGTTTTGGTTGTTCATGTTATTCAGAGCACTTGTTGGAATTTAATAAAATAAATAATATTAAAAATATTCAAACATATGTTTTGGTTGTTCATGTTATTCAGAGCGCTTGTTGGAATTTAATAAAATAAATAATATTAAAAATATTGAAACAGATGTTTTGGTTGTTCATGTTGTTCAGAGCGCTTGTAGGAATTTAATAAAATAAATAATATTAAAAATATTCAAACTGATGTTTTGGTTGTTCATGTTATTCAGAGCGCTTGTTGGAATTTAATAAAATAATTAATATTAAAAATATTCAAACAGATGTTTTGGTTGTTCATGTTATTCAGAGCGCTTGTTGGAATTTAATAAAATAATTAATATTAAAAATATTGAAACAGATGTTTTGGTTGTTCATGTTATTCAGAGCGCTTGTTGGAATTGGCGAAGCTTCTTACTCTACAATCGCTCCAACCATTATTTCTGATTTATTTGCTGGAAACAAAAGAACTTTTATGCTCGGCCTATTCTTTTTTGCCATACCAGTTGGAAGGTATAAGTTTCCTTTAAATATAAAAAAAACATAATTTCTATTGCATCTTATCAAAAAGTTTCTTTTAAAGATCTACTAAGACTAATTAAGTTCTTTATTCATATGTTAGACGAAATGGAGTAATTAATAAATAATTGTAATTTATTATTTTAACAGTGGATTGGGTTATGTCGCTGGAAGCGGTATGGAGAAAATATTTGGTAGCTGGCACTGGGCTCTTAGGGTTTGTTTTTTAATATATATATGTATATTATACTGTTATCTTCGTATATTTTTACTGCTAACGAAGCATCTTTTAAAAATTCATTCTTGAAAACATTGTGATCATTTGAAGATCTTTGAAACTATGATGTTTTAAATACTTATTATATATTACGTCACAGTTGTTTTATTATACACTATTACGTCACAGTTAACGCCAGCAGTGGGGTTCATAGTGGTCGTTGTGATGATGTTTGTGATTCCTGATGTGCCCAGGGGAGCGGCAGATAGCGACACCAATGTTGTTGTCAACCAATCAGAAACCAGATCTTCAGGTTTCAAGGGTTACATGGAAGATCTCGCTTATATTGCTAAAAAGTTTGTGGTTTTTATTAGTTTATGTATAAAATTTTAGCATTATTAGTATGTAATCAAAAGTGTTTCATTCAAAAATCAGTAACAGTTTTTAGAGCTTTAAAAAACTATAATTACTCTAAAAAAAATATTGAAATTTATAATTTTATATATTTTGTCAATCCTACTTACTAAGTTTAGCCATTAAATTTGGTTTAAATAAATCAGATATACTTATTATTATCTAAATTATTATCAACAGCAAATCATTCTGGCTAGTAACTTGGGGTCTGACGTTCATGGCCTTCGCTGCAGGTTCCTTGTCTTTCTGGGGTCCAAAATACGTTGCTTACGCCCTAATTGTCGCCGATAAACTCAACCCCTGTACCGGTAGTGCTTGTGAGTACAGCAGGTAAGATTTAAATAAATGTTTTTTACTATTATACTAATTAATATTGCTTGTTAATATAGCAGATTTGTTGTAATTAAATGTTTTTTATTATACTAATTAATAGTGGTTGTGAATATAGCAGATTTGTTGTAATTAAATGTTTTTTATTATACTAATTAATAGTGGTTGTGAATATAGCAGATTTGTTGTAATTAAATGTTTTTTATTATACTAATTAATAGTGGTTGTGAATATAGCAGATTTGTTGTAATTAAATGTTTTTTATTATACTAATTAATAGTGGTTGTGAATATAGCAGATTTGTTGTAATTAAATGTTTTTTATTATACTAATTAATAGTGGTTGTGAATATAGCAGATTTGTTGTAATTAAATGTTTTTTATTATACTAATTAATAGTGGTTGTGAATATAGCAGATTTGTTGTAATTAAATGTTTTTTATTATACTAATTAATAGTGGTTGTGAATATAGCAGATTTGTTGTAATTAAATGTTTTTTATTATACTAATTAGTAGTGGCTGTGAATATAGCAGATTTGTTGTAATTAAATGTTTTTTATTATACTAATCAGTAGTGGTTGTGAATATAGCAGTTTTGTTAAGTTATTATTTCTATTTCAAATTAGTCTTGGTTGAAGTACAAAATTGTCTATTTAAATGAAATAAATCACTTTAAAAGGTCACTACTTTATTAGAATTTGTTATATGTAGTGTTTTTAAAACATACTTTTCTTGGTATATTTTACAAGTTTAAAAGTAAATATATTATTATTATTAACAGCATTGGTTTCACATTCGGAATAATTATGTGCATCGGTGGTTTCGGAGGTGTCGTTGTTGGATTACTAGCTGCTAAAAAATATTCACAAAAAAGAAATGATTCAGACGCACTCATTTGTGCTGTAGGTTCGTATATTTATTATGTTTAATTATTTATTAAATATATATTATATATATTTATTATTTATCATTAAAAATGTTAACAAAACAAAATTATTTGTATGATTTATATCCATAGTAGGTAAACTATTTATACTTAAAATAAATGATTGTTTACTGTCCTATAAGTAAAATTTTATCTAAGTCATGATGAGTTAAAAGGGATAAGAGATAAATTGTATCCTTTTATTAGGTTTAAAGTAGCTAAACAAATCTGTAAGATTTAATTTTACTTTTTTATTGTTTTTTTTTTAGTTTTCACAAAAAAGTATGCTAGTTTTTTACCATAATTTTAGTTTTGTTATAGAAGCTGTACAAGTTATAAACATGTATCAAGCTACATATTAAAAATATCAAACAGGACTTCTTCTGAGCGGACCATGTTTACTGGCCTATCTCGAATTGTCTTCTAGTTACACAACTTTGAGTTGGTTAATGATTTTCTTCGGTAATCTTACAATGTGTTTTACATGGACCCCTTCTGCTGATATGACTTTGGTTAGTTGTTAATCATATTTATTCATTAGTTGGTAATCTACCAATACTTTTGCTGTTATGACTTTATTTAGTTAGTTTTAATTATTAGACTATTTAAAGTTTTACTATTGTGTAATTCTTACCAGTCATCTTATTATATAGTGTATTGCATAAGTATATACTTAACAGTTATAAAAATTAATAATTTCATTACATGTTTCACCCTAATAAAAATTCTACATTTTATTTGAATAATTAAAAAACCTATTGAAAAGTTGATAATTTTCAGTACATTATCCACCCCAATAGAAGGTCAACAGCTTACGCAGTTCAAATTTTAATTATGCATTTATTTGGAGATGCCGGAAGCCCTTATCTTATTGGAGTCGTTAGTTTTTGTTGCAAGAAATATCCATTAATATTTCGTAGTATAAACATCGCAGTGTTTTACATAACTAGTATAACTTGAAAACAATTGTAACACAATAAAAACACTGTTAATAGATTAAATTTTTATATATTAGAATATATAAGTAAAGCTGTAAAAGTACTGATGTATTTTAAGTTATAAATTTTATATAAGTACTTTTTCAACAAATGTTTTAGAATAACTTAAGGTAAAATTTACCAATCGTTATAAGTTATATGTATTTTTTTTAACTAGTTTTTTCTCCACAGATATCAGATTACTTGCAGCACGGGAAAGCAGATACGTATGTGACGAAATTTCTTGCATTAAAATATGCATTTTATATGACTCCATTTGCAGTCGTCATCGGCGGATCAATGTTTTTGTTCTCATCACTGTTTGTTGGCAAGGACAGAAAAAAAGTGCAAGATGCTCTTAAAGGTTTGTATTTGTTTTAGTATTAAAATATTAACTGAATGATACAAGCTTAGAGTATTTAAAATTAAAGTTTATTAATGAATTTTAAAGTGTTTTTACAGCTTTATATAAAAATTATAAAATAAGAAAAACATTTTTTCTAATAGTCTTTAAACTAATTAAATTAACACTAAAAGCAATAAACACAATATGTAATTAAATTAAAAATAACACCAAAAAAGCATGTTGATAATCTTTGGTGGCATGTTTTCATAAATTTATTTTCAATAAAACTTTTGTTTTCATAAATTTATTTTTTAATTAACAGCTGTTTAAGTGTTATCATTTAATATATAGATTTTAAGTAAAACTTATAAATTTGTGTTGCCTGTGTATTTTGTAAATACTATTTGTTTGAAATATTTTGTAAATATTATTTGTTTTTTTTTATATTTTGTATTATTTGTTTTAAATTCAGTTCTTTGTGCATTTATGTTTCTTTTCAGCATGAAAAATTCTTTTCTTTGCCATCAATTAACTATAAATAATAATAAAATTTATAAAACAATATTGAACATAACAAAAAATAAACTAAAAAAGGCTTGAAAATAATTTCAAACAGCTTTATTAGAGCTAAAAGCTTAAAAAAGCAATTAACAAGCTTAATTTATAATGCAAAAGTTATTTTTAAACAAAAATAGCTTTGTAATTGAAAAATGCCATTATTAAAAGTTTATCAGCAAAAAAATATCATAATGTCAAAATTATAAACTGATCTGATATTTGATATACTAATGATATCATTAAGACAAAAAATCTATGCAAAAGTTGAAATATATTAAGTTTCAAATTTTTCTAATTTTGCAAGAACTAATTTTTAAGGTAAATTATAAAAAATTATAAAAAAAAGTTTAAGTTAAACAAATGATTATTTAGTTACATAGGACTAAATAGAAAATAAGTTTTACAAGTTTCAATATTAAAGGTCAAACTAGTTTTATCAGATAACTTGAGGCTATCAGTTAATCCTTTTTGAAAAATTTAAATTACTTCATTTTACGTGTTAAGTATTAAATAGCTGCAAATTTTATACCAACAGTGTAAAAGTATTAACTTATTTCCTGTACTAAAATACTTAACTTTTTACACCTAGTATTTACAGATTTATAGCTAAAAGTTGATAACAATAGTTGAAAGTTCAATATATTTTTGTGGTTTTTATTTTATTATTCGTAATAGCTTCAACCAAACGTACTTAAGTGCAGTTTGTCAACAAAGTTAAACAAAAATATAAATACTTATGTACTTTGTTAACACTTAAAAAAAGCTTACCCAGAAAAAAAAAGTTATTGAATAAATTTTAAATTGTCTGAAAGTAAACAGTTTAATAAAAAATATAAGACAAAATACGTCATAAGTTATTTTTTCTAATACAGAACATTTAAATAATTAAATAGACCTTTACAAAGATTATTTCAATTTCAAACTAGCTAAATCATTAACTGAACAGTAAAATTTAGGTTAGTTTATAAACACTTTAAGAGCATAATTTAGGTGTGGTTATAAGCCATTTAAATTGTGGTACAAGTAGTAGTAACTTTTACAGGGACTGACTAATCTTAAAATACTTAAATTCGTATAGGGAGCTACTATACTACTGATTTAATTATTGAAAAAACAATTAGAGGCTTCTTCTTTACAAAAGGAGAAAAAATATACTTTTGATTATTTTAAAAGTTTGTGTGGCAAAATAGGACTCATTAAAAAACAAAAAGATTAGAGAGCTACTATGGCAGCTGCAATTAAAAAAAAAATCCAGCCTAGATTGAGATCTTTAGTTACAATTACAATAAATAAGCAATCAGAAATAAATAAAAAGAGAAACAAATGCACAAAGTACTGAGTTGGGACATTTAAAAAATTTTATTTGATTAAGATTAATAAATTAATCTAGGAATCTCAAAATTGAAAGATGTCGACGGAAAAGAAATGAAAACTTACAAAGTTTGCGAGAAAGAAACATTATGCTAATTGTGACGTCATAATTAACTGTTGAACACTGCCATTTGACAAAATATAAAATTTTGCTGCTCTATGTTAATGTTGTGTATTTTAGTAGCAGCTCTTGATCGTGTTTATTGCATAAAATTAAATGTTGTCTGTAAAACAAAAACATATAAAGTTTAGAAAAATTAGGTTATTGCAATGCACAAATTTATAATAAAATTTCAAAAAATACAAAAAAGCACAAGTTGTGTTAGAAAATAATTCATTAAAAATTAATTTAGATGTAAGTTATAGTTTTTTTATTCAAAAACACAAAATAAATACGTTACACATAACTTATTTGCGCTACTAAATAATATTCTAATGCACCGGTGAATATATAATATGCAATTTATGTTCATTTTTATTGTTCCCTTGTTCAAGTTTTTCCTTTATTTTTCTTTATTTATGACGTCACATAGCAAATAAAAGACCGAAAACTTTCTTTTCGAGGTAAACTTGGTTTAGTTATTGTTTTTTATGATAATATTTATACATCTAACTATCGTTGAATAAACAACCTGATAAAGTAGTTATAAGTAATTTAAACCAAGAAACTCTTTTATATTTATAACTCCATTCCATATGTATATGTGTCATGAAATATTATTATTTTTTTAACTTACTAAACTTTGTAAATATTTTTCTTTCTTTTTTTGTGCATTGGCTGCATGATGAATTAACTGTTAAATCTAACTTGAAATGCTAAATGTGATTGTTTGTATAATTTGTACTTTCATTTTTAATTTTATTTGTTGTCAATACTTTTCAACCTATAAGTCCTTTGTTGACTTTACACAAAATTTCAATAACTACAAAAAATTAAAACATTTTACAACTCTCCAGGGACGCCCAGTGGTAGTTCAACTTCTTCTTCAGACATCGAGCTGGCTTCTACGTCTCAATTATTACGTCATAACAATAAAGAATACATGCAAGTTACTACTAAGTAGATTGAATGATGTTTGTTGTAAGTAAAACTGAGAATGATTATTAAGAAGGGGAATTTTGAAACATTTTTGGTTTGTTTTTGAAAAAAGTATGTTTTGTTGTTACTGAGCCAGTAAGTTTTCTGAAGACATATTTGAAATTAAAGTAATCTATTTAGTCTTCATGAAGTTTTATTGGTGTGTTTTTTACGTTATTAAGTTTTTATGTAAATATGTTTATTATGTTAGCTTTTGTAAATATGTTTTGTTGTATCCTTGCTCTTTTGATAGAATTTATTTAAAAGATAGTTATGCATTTAAAAAAGAAACTGTAAATTTAAATTGTTATAAGTTTAATTAAAACGATACAATTGAATGTTTAATTAATGTAAATAATAAGATAAAATACTTTTGTTCTGTATCATTTAAAAAATATATGAAAGTTTATTTTTTTAGAATAATGTTTAACACATTGATAAATAAAAATGTGTATATAAATCTAACCCATTTTTTGATATTTTGTTGTATTTAAAAGGTTCTGTTCAAATTTATTTGATGAATTTATTTGTTTAGTTTCAATTCTTAGAAGACTCTGTAGCAAAATCGCTGCTCTAAAATTTTGTGTTAATTACTTTTATTAATTATATTGTTTCAAATATTAGTAAAATATATCTCTTTTGACCGTTTAAAATTGATACGTATTTTTAAAATATTTACCAAAAAATATACAAGAATTTCTTTTATTAAATCACTGTGTACCTAAAATAAGAATAAAATATTCAAATATTTATATTTGCTATTCGAGTTAGATAATTTTTCCTCTACAGCTTTTAAAAAAATGGTCTATGCTTATATTTATTAAAAAATTAAACTTTTATAGTTTTTTATCCAATATATGCTTAAATTTTTTTTAAAATTTATTTAAAATATTTATTTTACCAAAACGTGAATTAGTTGGTGCCCAATTTTATTATAAAAAAAAATGTTATTTTTATTTGCATTTACAAAATCATAACTTCTTACTGATTATTTTTTTTATGTAAATTTTGTTTTCTACTTTTCATTGTTTTTATTCTTAGTTAATAAAATTAAAAACAAATTTTGTTTTCTTTATATATATATTATTTTGTTTAATGTTAATGTTTTAAATAAATAGTTAGGTTTCATGAAAAGTAAGTATGTTGAAGTTATTTTTTATTACTAAATTTGCTAAATAATATTTCATATTCTATATAATTAGTTTTATGTAAACAACTTAATGTTGAAACTTTTTTAATAGTTTATTTGTTACTTCATACATTTCTTTTAAGTATCTTTAAAATTATATAATTAAAGTTAAAGCACAATTAAAGTCGTTGATAAACTAAAATTTTTAAGTTTAAAAAACAAAAAACTACTTAAACAAAAAGCAATTATAAATATTTAAGTAAAATAATTATATAGTCTATAAATATCAATATTTTTACAATAAAATTGTTCATTACTGTCATATTAATTTATATGTAGATTTTACATTTTCTGATAAAAACTAAACATTTTGAATTAAAAATTCAATTTAAACTAAAACATAATTGTTAGGGTAGCAAATGAACTTTCTGCAAAGAAACTAAATGATTGTTATTCTAAAATTTGAATAGTAAAAATGTATGCCTTTTTTAAAATTAGATTCAGACAGCTTTTTATAATCTGACAAATAAGAATAGATTAAAAACCATTGTAAAAATTATTTCAATTCTTTATACTTGGAAAGATCTTTCGTTTATTTAAAAAACAATTTTCACTAGTGTATTTACTATAGAATGTGAATCAAGTAACAGTAATTATTTTGTACAACTTTATAAATTATATATTTATGGCAAAACATCAATACTTATTTTCTATTTGAATGAGTTGGAAATGATTTTTTGATAAAAGATCTTTGCCAAGTGTTTTGTTTAAAGAATCGATATAGTATTAAAATTGTTAAACCAGTTTTTATTTATTTCAAAAGTGGTTATAAAATAATTAATTTTTCACAAAACCTAACTTGCTTTACAGCACAAATAAATATTTACATTTTTTGCAATAAAGTTTTTGCGTTAGGAAAAGAAAAAACTAATAAAATTTAGCAAGATAACCAAAGCTTTAATTATTTTGAACTTATAATGATTGAAATCGGTATAACAATAATCCTGGACTTCACTTAGAAAACAAGCTTTTATTAAATTATAAAAGTGAAATAGTTTTTTTATTATTGATGAAAGACTCTTAATGATGATAAACATAAATAGTTAGTCAGTGTTCTGAAAAAATAAAAACTTTAAGAACTATTAGATATGTTTGAAAAAAACAAAAGTAGTAAAAAAAAACTTATATACATAAGTTCAAATTTATTTCGAATGTTAAGGATAAGACTTGAAAAGTGAAACAAAGACACTAAACAACAGACTGATTTAAACAATTAGAGTTAAGAAATTTAGTTGCGATGGTTTTTTAAATTTTGGGTTTCAAATTTTTGGGTTCTGCACTAGCTGTTTGAGCTAAGAAAATCTAGTTCAAAAAGCTTCAACAGTTGTTATAGAAAAAGTTTAAACTACAACAAAATCTTTATATTAAGTTGTATTTTGAGACAAAAAATTTTCACTTGAAATACAAATTCATTAAATAAACAAAAATAATACACTTTAAATATAAACAACATTACAAGCTAAAACGTAAACTGCAACACATACAATAGTTAAAATTTACAAATATTTTCAACTAAACAAATTAAAAGTAAGCGTCAAGTAAATTATGTAATTTGTAAGCTGTTTTCTATATTTCAACAATATTTTATTTTAAGTTCTAGCTAGGTTTTATTTTTTTTTTACTTACTTACGTGTTATCAACAAACCACTATGCATTAAATTTTGCTATTTAAATTTAAGTGGGTAATGCATAACTTTTTTACTATTTGTATAGTAAAAAAACTTTAAGTGTTAAACAATATTATTACATTGACTAACCATAGTTTCTAAATAAAATAAACAAAATGTTTTTTTTTAATACTTCTAGTACTGTTCGTATATGTTTTAGTCAATAGTTCCACTAGACAAATATGTATTCTATAATTTTCACTGTTTTTCATAACTACAAAGACTTTCAAAACTAAAACATTAAAATAAAGTAAATTTTATGTAATTACACAAGTTTAAGTATTATCTTTTTTGTTTCTTAGGTTTTATTTGTTATACAAATGTGTGTTTTGCTGCTATAAAATTACAAAAACTAATTAATAAAGGACTTGTAGAGTTTGTTAGTACAAGTTTAATTTAAGTACAATTAGATTAGTTGTATTGGTATAAATATTAAATTTGAAATTTAATAAACAAGCTTTGATGTAATTGGTTTAGGAAAAAGAACACTTAATAAAGTATTTACAAAGTTGATACATTGAAATACCTAAGAAAAACAAATGCTATTATCTTAAACTAAACATCGACATAAAAGTTTCTTAATCAACGACAATAAATAAAAGTTTACTTAATAGGTAGTACAAGATTATACTTTAAGTTGTGCATATTGAATAGCAGTTGTATGACTGAATAAACTAAAGTGAAGAAAAATATTAAACTGCACTATAAATTAAAGTATCAAAACCTTTTTCTGAGTATGAGTTTAGATATTTTTTGCCTACTTTTATAACATAGTTTAAAAGATATTCTGTGAATTTTATAAACGGTATTCAGATAGTGGCCTTGTTCACTGCTTTAACTTTTTAGTAAACTATCTTTTAGAAAACTGCATAAAACTGCTCATTTAAACTTTGTTAAATTAAAATGAGTAGTTGATTTTTAAGTCCGTTTTCAATAAACATGGTCGTAAGTATTTCTTTCTGTCCATTTTGAAAATAAATAATGTTTTATTTGTTAAGAACTTTTTAGTGTTATAGATTTTTAATTTAATTTGTCATTTTTCTAATTTCTTTTTATATCTGTTTTTCGTATAAAAACTTAAAGGGAACTGTTTATAAGAAAACTGAGAATTTGAAAAAGAAAAAGAATTTAAACTTTAAGTTTACAACCCTTATACTTCAAGTATTTTATTTAACTTCAAGAGGTCACAACTTTTTGTCGCCGAAACACGGTTGTAAATGAAATATTTAATTTGCACATATTTATTTAAATAAGATATTAACATTTCAGTAAATTGAAAAATTTTTTTTAGTTAAGACAAATAACTATAGAACCCTTATATTTCAAAAATATACAAAGAATTTAACACTTTCCTAAGATTAAAATAATTTTACAAATGTAGTTTTACAAACGTACAATTAGCTTTATTTTTTTTATAACATAACCATTTTAGTTCAAGTACTTGGTTGCTATTTAGATATTAGAAAACAAACTTACTTATGTTGTTAAATTATTTTGTTTGAATATACTTAACAGATACTAAAGTATTCAATTATAAGTATTATAATTTGAATGACAACATTAAATTTTAGTACTTAATAGTTGTAACTTATGATAGATCTATCTAATTTTTCACATGTGTTAGGAGTTAAATTTATTTTATCAAAGTATCCAAAACGTTCCTAATTTCAAAATTTGTTTTGAAAAAACTAGATTTTTTTTCAGTAGATTAAAAATCATTTAAGTGTAAAACTTACTAAATTACATTCTAGTTCTTTTGAACTTTTCTTTTTTTATAAAGTCAATTAAACTTATTGGCAAAAAAATTATAAAATTTGTATAACAGTTTGTCACTAAAGTTTCCACAAAATAATTTAAGTGGTGTATGACTTGATGACCTGTAGACCTAGGAATTTTGGCCAATTTTCTTTTGTGTTTTTTTTGGTGTTCTATAAAAGTATATATAATGAAACTTTTTCAATCACAAAAAGCAAAACTCTGTACCAAGAGTAAAAGTCTTTAATTTCTTAAATTAACTCATTTTTGCAGAACACAATTTTGAAAACTATTAGTTAAAAAGTTTAATTATATTCTTTTAAAGAAAAAACTTAAAAATTTCACTTTTTAAAATATATATAAGGGTTTTCCAAAACTCTTTGCAAATGGCCCCTTTGAAGAAATTAAAAAAGGCGTGGCCCCCTGAGTATCTGTCATGGCCCCAAGTAACTTGGCCTACTTTGGGAAACCCTGACATATATATACTTAAAAATGCAGGTGATTAAAGATTCCATTGAAATTAGTCATAACATTTTTTAACTTTTAAAATAAAACTTTTAAAATTAAAAATTCAAACCAAATATAAAGTCAACAACTAAAATTTAACTCAAACTAAATTTAATATCCAAACTAAATCGCAAAACTAAAATTAAAACTTTTAATTGAAATAAAACTCAAAACCTCTTAACTAAAAGTAGAACTCCAGATTGGTATTTTTAAGCAAAACTGAGTAGCTAAATTGTATATAAATAATTTTTTTTTGTGAATTATCATTAAAAAGTAAAAACTAAATTTAATATCCAAACTAAATCGCAAAACTAAAATTAAAACTTTTAATTGAAATAAAACTCAAAACCTGTTAACTAAAAGTAGAACTCCAGATTGGTATTTTTAAGCAAAACTGAGTAGTGAAAATGTACATAAATACTTATATTGTGAATTTTCATTAAAAAGTAAAATATATTCCTAATGTTTGAGTTTAAAAACTTTTAGTTGTGATAAGTACTTATTTTCTACATTAAAGCTTAAATCTAAAACAATTCCTACTTTATTTTTATAAATTTTTATTAAAAGTTTTTGTATGTAGTTAATTTAAAATCTGAACTTGTTTGTTTTGAATTTATAAAGCTCTTGAAAACTAATATTTTATGTTTTAATACATTTATAATTCAAAGTTTTTAAAACAAGTTTTTTTTTATATTCTATTTTACGTTGAAATAAAAGATTTTTAATTTAACATATTTGTCCTAAGTTAATAAAAAAAAATTTTGTAAAAGTGTCGCAAAATTTGTACCTCTAATCATAAAACTATTTGTTTTAGTTTTAGTATACTAGTGACGTATTATATGAAACAACACAAACACTCACTTACTCGCTGTATGTATATATTTGATTAGTTTTAGTAACTAGTACTTCATATTTTTTTCGTAAAATAATGTAAATTTTAAAGCCGCTTTAATAAGCGGTTAACAAAAACTTTGAAATTTCTAAATTGTTCAACTATGTGTTAAATATTTTTTTTATTAAGCTGATTATTTTGAAGAAATATGTTGTGCAAAATTCACTAACTTTCTGATGAAAAAAACAGTGCTAACAAAAAGTAAAAATATATTTCTTGCCTACAAATATGCTATAAGTAAACACGTTTTTATAAGTAGCAGAAGTTTAGGAATTTTGAACAAATATTTTATTACTAAAAAATAAATTCTGCAATAAAAAAACTAAAATACTGGAATATTTATTTTTTAAGTTTTAGTTGAAAACTATATAACTAGCTTTTGAATTGTTGTATATTACTTCTGGTGAATAGACTTTTATCATCTTACATAATATATTTTTGAGTCTATTATGGATGTTTATGTTCAAAAATAAAAGTATTTACAGACTAAAGTTAATTTAAACTGCAAAAAGTATATAGTTTAAAAATTATTATAGTAAAGTTATTTTAATAAATATAAAAGCTTAGTAATTACTTGTTTAAAACTAAAATTAAACATTATTTTGAACTTCCAACAGTTTAAGATTTTTTTTAAAAATAATGTTTCAACCTAAAAAATATCATCAGCTCATGATAAAATTCTGTTCAACTACAGTATTATTTTATGTCTATTTAATTTTTTTTTACAACTGTATAATTAACTAATAATTTCTTATTTTGAGTGAAACATTGTTTTGAAAATGAAATCTTAAATTTTTTGAAATTATAACGTTTTCCTTAGCAACAAATAAAGATCTTTAAGTTTTAAAACAAAACTAAAAACTTGGTTAGTAATATTTACCTAAAACTAAAAATTTTATTTAGTTATCAGTTTCGTCATTTGTATTTAAAAAAACCTAAAGACTTTTTTGGTTATTTTATAAGGTTATTTTGATTTGTATGTTTGTTGTAAAAAAAATTTTGAAATTAATGTTAAATATACATGTTTTGAAAAAAAAATTGTTTAATAGTTATAAACATAACTAAATTTACAATTAGTAGTAGTTTAACATAGTAGATTTTGTTTTAGTTTTACAAGTTTCATGGAAACATAAAAAGGTCCATGCATGCTAAACTTATTTTTTAATTTTTGTTGTTAAATACAATTTTTTTGAAAAAAAACTATACGACTAGTTTTATTTTCTTGTTTTCAATTTTTTCGAAGAACTTATCTTTATATAGTAGCTAAAACTATATAAAATAATTTTGAATACTGTTTTTTAATAATAAGTTTACAGACTTAAATCCAATACAAATAGTTTTTATATTTTACTTACTGAATTTTTTACTTGAATTTACTTTAAAAATTCATGTCGAAATTTAAATATTAGATTTAAATTAATTTGTAAAACATTTAACACTGCTGACATATACAAAGTATTAAAAACGTTAGACTGCTCAGCATGAATATACTAATTAAACACTTTTAATTGCAAGTACGTTGAACCCATAAGTGAAGTTTAATTTTCAAAGTATTAAATATACAACTACAAAACAAACTTATCAAAAGTAGTACTGTAAACCAGTGACGTCGAGTGGTATTTTTTTTAGGTGGTGCAGAATTAAAAAAAAATCCCTAACTTTAAAACTCTTTTTTTATCTTAAATAAAGACTTTTTTCTAGAACAATTACATTAAATTGCTAATGTAACTTGGGAAATTTTGTTTAAAAATAAAACATTTATTTCTTCAAAAAAGAAATTATTTAAGTAAACAAGTTAAAAAAAAAGTAAATACTTTTAAAATTAAAGTAAATACAGGAATATTAAAAAAAAATTAATTAATTTAAAAGACTCAAAAAATTTTAGCTTACTTATGAGTATTGATTTTTAAGAAGGCTTTAAAGTTAAAACTAACAGTACAAAAAATTTAGACAAAACAAATTGTTATTATAATGAAAATACAGCAACTTTAATAGTTTTTTTTATTTTGCCTCAACTTTATTTAAAAAATATTTGATTAAACATCATACTAAGAATGGTTATTTCATTAATATTTAACTTAACAAAAAAATAAATGTCTTATCAGACTTGGCAAGGAAATTAAAAAGTCTACAAACAAAAAAAAATTTCTTCACTACAAAAAAAGAAACACTTTCTTCACAATTTGATCTTATTTTATGTAGTTTTTACAAAGCTACAAGATGCTTTTTACAGATTTTAAAAATTCAATATATTTTTTTAGATATAGCTGGTCAAAGTCAAAGGCAATAAAAGGTTCCTTATGGGAGGCACAAACTAAATCAGCGCTTAAAAAAAGTGTTTTACCCCCCCCCCCTTCTTTTATGCCCTTAACATCTACTTTAGAATTATTTGTTAGAAATTATTTTATAAAGTTTTAATTTTACTACAACTCATCTTTTATAAATATAAAAAATTCATATTAACTTTTGAGATATGGTAACTCACAGTCAGAGGTACAAAACAATCCTTATTAATATAATATAAACTCAAAAAATCACTAAAACCATATTTTTTTTTTATAAGTTGGCCTAAAAATCTTTAGATGTTTCTTTTATAAAAAAAAACAAACTGCTGAAATAGATATTTGAAACATTAAGAAAAAAAAATAACAAAAGTTTTTTTTTTTGTATATATAAAAATATATATTGATACTTAAAAATTTAAATTTCTTTTTAACAAAAGTAAACAAATTTTATAAAACTTAGGATGAAAAAGTTTGATAAAAATTGCTTTAAGAATGATGGAGAATATAGGTTTTTAGTAAAATTGTATTCTTTTGCTGTTTTGATTTGCTCCTTGTATAATAAATCATTGTACTCTCTGGCTTTGACCGGTTGTAACTAAAAGTTTAATTTGAAAATTCAAGTTTATTAAAGAGTAACTATTAGCTTTTTGAATAAGTTAAAATAACAACAACATGTAAAAAAGTGCCTATAAACCTTCCCCCCCCCCTTACCCCTCACTATTTTGCACTTTTTTTTTTACAAACATTAAGATATTTATTAACTTTTTTTCTAATTTTAATGTCTTTTTTTGGAGGTTTAAAATTCAAAAGTTTTTAAGGGTATCTTTTCGTTATTTAATTTTAATATGTTTTTCATTTTGATGACAGTATTTTTCTCAGGAGCTCAACTTTTAAAGTTTAGTTGGTGAGGCTTTTGAATTTTTAAAGAATTTTAAAGATAATTTTTAAATAACCCTTATAGCAGTAAAAAAATGGTAAGTTAGTTTTCATGTGGCCATAGGGGTAAAACACTTATTTTTTAATTTTAAATAAGCTTGTTATTTTCAGAGTAAAAAACTAAAACTGCTTTAGTCAGCCTTAATATTTTTATAATTTGGTCTGTTTTAATTTATCTTGGGTCATCTTGAGTTTTTAACATTTCTAAGTTATCCTGATCATGAGGCAAGGCAACCATGTTTCAACAATTTTATCTAAAACTTTTGCTTTGTTTATGAAAAAATTAAACCAAAAGTCATATAAAGTAGACTAAATTTTCCTAAAATGTTAAACTACTCTAAGTTTCTAAGTTAAGGCTATTTACTTTATTTAAATATGTGACTGTTTCAATAATACTAATTTTCATTTAATATAAATCTAAATTATTTTTCTGTAAGAGTGAACTAGAAGTTTATATTAAACTTTTTTTTTTTCTGAACTTAAATATAATTTAATTTAATATTTTATTAATTTTATGATAACAATAATCAGTTATAGTTAAGTTTATGTATGCAGATTAAAACAAAAAATCGAATTTCTTAGACTTTAGTGATTTAAGGTTCTTATCTTTTTTTTCTTTAAATATTTCATTCATGACAAGTTTTGTTCTTTTATTGTCCAGTTTTAATAGAAGTGATCTGTTAAATTTTAAAAATCATGTGGGTACATAAACTCAAGTTTAATCCTTTGCAGTAGCTTAGCTTTGTTTTTATTTTATGTTTACAATAGCTTGTAGATGATACTTAAGCATGTCCTGTTTTAGGGAACTTTAAATTTAGTTTACTTACCGCAAGATATTGATTTTGCGGTAATTCTTGAAGAAATTTTGCTTTTTTGAGTTCATTTGCGGCAGTCAGCTAAGAGTTTGCGGCAGTGAAGTGGGCAAAATGGTCGTTTTCAAAATTGAAGTTTTTAAAGAGATTTCGTTCTAAAAAATAACGAAAACGCTACAGATACTTTTTTTTTTCTTACAAAATTTCAAGGTGGTGCAGTTGCGGCAGTGCAACACCCCACGCGACGCCCCTGCTGTAAACCATATTTTTATTGCAAAAATAGACTACACTTTTATATCATATTATCATATAAAAAGTACAGGCCTTCAATTTAAAGTTATTTACTGTTTAAGTAAAGTTATTTAAATTTACAAACATTAATAAAATAGGTTTATATTACTGACTTCAAAATGTTTTATTTTAAATTGTATAGAAAAAAAGTTAAAACTTTTCAAAAAAGTGAGATATTTTTCGAATAATTATTTTAGAAAATCTAAAGACTTGTAAACAACTTTATAGATAAAAAAAAGTGAAAAACAAAGTTCAAATATATTATGCTGAAACTTGAAACTATTTATAAAAGTAATAAAACTTGTAGCTTATTTATTAGAAGTTAAATAAATAAACGTTTTTTAGAAAATTCATACACTTACTAAAACTAAAATTTTAAGCTTCTGTGGAAAGTTTAAATTTAAAAGAAATAAAAAGAATATTAAGTTGTTGAAAATTGAGATGAATTAAAACAACTTTAAAAATTTTTATTTGTAAATCTATAACAACTTAAGGACACTTCCTATAAAAGAAAAAAAAGAAAATAATCATTTCACAGTTTTTTGAATATATTAATTTTTAAGAATTTTTAGACTTGAATTAAAAAATATAGTTGTGTTTTACGAAAAACAAACTTAAAACAGTTTAAATGGGTTTAATCTATCTATTCTAAATATGATAAAAAGAATTTCTAAAATTTATACTTAGTTTACGAAAGTAGCACATAAGGTTTAAAGTAAGAAATAAATGTTTCTAAATTTTCAGTACTTACACTAGAAAATATCGATAAGCTCTTTAAATGTATAAAAACAATAACAAGCGTAGAATTTTTTTGTTTTAGTTAACTTACAGACTTTTCCAGAAATATTTTTTATTTTCTAGTTTATAGATTTTATTTGGACAAATGCTTTATTAAAACAAAAAATTCTCAGTTCATATATCGTATTGTATAAAACCAATTAAAAACTTGAAGAAGTTGTACATAAGTTAGCTTGCACAATTTTATATAAACGTTTTTGTTTTTTTGTTTAAAGAAATAATGTTGTATCATACTTTACATATTATAAACACACGAAAGTTTATGTCTGAAAATAAAGTTTGAACAATTACGCTATATTAAAACAAATTAAAAAACTTGAAAAATAGTTTTGCTGCAGGTTAATTATGAAATTAATCATTATTATCTATTTTTAGCTTCTGAAAGTCTATTAATACCTGCATCAAAAAAAAAAAAAAAAAAAATTATATGAACTTTGATACAAAATAATTTTGATACTTTAAGTCTTAAACTTTTTTAAAATTTCTGTGTTAAAGTCAAACATATTTGCTGATGTATTAAAATATATTATTTAAAATAAATATCTAAATAACATTCGTTAAGTATTTTAGTTAGCTTAAACATTGAATTGAAACTAATTATTTATTAAAATATACTTTTTTTAAGTTTTTCGAAATTAAAAGCTTTTTTTTTGTTTTTTATACTAAAAATAGTAGTAAATTATCCACTACTAGTACACATATTTAAGAACTTTCCAAAATTAAAAATCTTAAACATTTTTAAAAATAATTTTTGATTTTAGACTTAACACAAAATTTTTTTTAATTAACTTACTGAAAATTTATGTCGGAAAGTAAAATTTAAACATTTACGACTTGAAAAACTTTGTAAAGTAAATGGCGCAACAAACTTTGAAAATACCATAAAATTGCGCTGACGTCATACAAAGCAACACAAACTGTCGGATTTCAGGAGAGAATATATAAATTATAAATTTATATTGAAACAAGTTGCAAATAGTCTCTATCAAACTTGTCATTTTGAAGCTGTGAATTCACAGCCAACTGTTATTTTATTCAATTTTAATATTTAGATTAATTTTTTTTGTGGTTAAAAAAGTGTTATAATCTAATAACCAATTACTTAATATATTTTTTAAATACGTTAGCTATAGATAAAAAAAAAGAGTTTTAGTTAGAAAACTAATAAAGTCGTAATTGGAACTAAACTAAATTTATGTATATATGTATTTTTCAAAACAAATTATAAATTAATAAAGCTAAGATACTTAAAAAAAACTTAATGTAGAAATAAAGAATTATAATGACAGGTTAAAACTAAACTTTAAGTAATGAAACTATTAAATTTATACTAAGGTTTACAACTAGCAGGAATTGAGAAAAATGTATCTTGTCTTTATCAAAGTAATGTACTTAAAATGTGTTATACAAGTTTAATAACAAATAAAAATCAATAAAACAATAAAAAAGTTAAATAAATGTTAATAACTGTTTTACTGTAAAATTACAAGCTTAAAGCCAAGTGAAACTTTTTAACTCGTGAATGATTAAAAGTTATATTTATTGAAAAACGATTTTTCGTTGGCAAACAAAACCTACGTTTAAAATATCTTATTACTTTATATTCACCATTTCGAAATCGTAAAATAAAGAATTATTATTAGTCTTAAATTAACGATCTTTAAAATTTTTTCTGGGCTGACAGCTACTTTGAACACTAAAATAATAGGCGATCAAAATATTAATTTATGAAAAAAATCAAGCACTTGTGATTTAGCTTAAATGCGACAGTTAAAGAATAGCTTAAATGTGTTGAAATAAATATTTTGTTGAATAGCAGTATGTCGCAAAACTGTTCTTACTTAAATGTTTGTCACGAGTTATTAACATGTTATTAAAGTAAGTAAATATGTTAAGTTTAAAATTATTTGTACTAATAAAAAACGAATACTTCTCTTATACAATTAGTCATGTTTAGTAACATTAAAAATATTATTTCTAATTAACCTACGCATTTTAGAATATACTTTATATTTTGTAGTTGAAAAACTAAATTCAATGTCAAGTTGAAGTTTAATTTTATTACAAACTTTGTTTGTTATAAAAATTTTGTTGGTGATTAAAATTAGAAGGACAACTGTTAAATTGGATTTTATAAAAAATAATTTCCGGGCAAAAAAGCAACCTCTTTACGTCATAAAAAGCAACACAGACGTTCGAATTTCTGGAGAGTATAAATATATTACAAGTTTCGTCGAAACAAACTTTACTTAAAATATCTGTCAATTTACTAAATTTAAAGCTGTGAATATACAGCTTACTTTAATCTCGCTTTAACTCAAAAGTTAGACTGCTTAGAATACATTTTCAGTTTGTAAATAAGAATAAGTCAAAATAATTTTGTATGAATTTTTCAGTAAACTAGTTACATAAAAAAACAAATTTTAAGAACCTTTATTTAAAGAACCTAACTAACATGACACAAAAGAAACGCAAACGTTAGTTTGTTGGTGAAGAATAAACTACAATTTCTGATTATTATCTTCAAATACCTTTACTCAGTGCTTCTAATTTTTAAAGCTGTTATAATACAGCTAAGTTGATACTCCACTTAAACTAATTGCTTAGTTAACTTTATAATTTTTTTAGTGTCTTAACATTGCTAAAATATATATATTTTTTTTAATTACTGACTTGTTATAGTATAGTATAATTAATTTATAACAAATAAATAAACTTTAATTTTATTTGTATAATAAAACAAATGTTTATGCACTGCTTTGGATTATTACCTGGTTTTGGTGAGCGTTAGCTGACCTTGTTAAATAAATTCAAAACAGTAAATAACATTTAGATATTGGCAATAATGTTAATCTGAACTCATTGATCCGTAAAAACATAAACATTGAGTATTCAAATTTTAGTGAAAAATGCATAATTAGGTGAACTTAATATTGGTATTAATTAATGAAAATGAAAAAGTTAAAAAAAACTAAATGCAATAAGAACGAAAACACAACAAATTCTTAACAAAATTCTTATAAAAACTAACAGATGATTAAAATGCTATTAATATTTAAATTATTAGGTTTTAGGTTCATTCCAATAAAATAATAAAAATTTGTTCCTGTGTCTGCAAGAACTTATCACTTCTGATCTTTTATTAATACAATTCTTATCTGCTTGAAGGATCTTTAATGCTTCTTTCAAGCATAATATGCACGTTTCTACTCTAGGTCTTAATTTATATTCTTTTTCTAGTATTGTCCAAGTTAATTCAAAATTTTTATTTTCGTTCTTCAACTTGTGGATGTATTTTGATAGTTCAGTTGCCTGTTTGTATTGCATTTAATTTCTATCTTCTGGATTGCTATTTATTGTTTTTTGTGGGTTGCCACTCTTTTTTTTTAATCTGTTTGGCGCTTAGACCAATATATGATTTAGTTGCATTGTCAGTTTTTACTGTGGTTTGGTATATGACATTTTTTGTTGTACAGTTACCGCCTTTCAAAGGACATTTCTCTTTGTTACTACAGTTACATGATTCATCTTCATTATTCTTGTTGAAATTTGTGAGCTTCTTGTTATGATTCTTTATGATTGTCTCAATGTTTGGCAAACAGCTGTAACTTAATTTGATGTGTTCTTGTTCAAGTATTTTTTGAATTGTAATTTTATTTGTAGTAAAATTTGAAAGTAATAGTTCCTGGCTAAATCTAAACTTTTAGTTTAACGTAACAAATATTGTTTTTTAGTTTTATAAGTTTCATGGACATTAAAATAAATATTTGAGTGCTAAATTTCTATTAAAACACCTTTGATTTTAAAAACAATTGTTTAAAAAAAAACGACTAGTTTTATTTATTTTATTTTTTCAGTTTTGTATAGAGAAGCTCAAATTATTACAAAATATTTCTATATTTATAAAAATTTCAATTTTTTAACACCAAAAAAAAAGGTAATACTTTTAAAAAGGTTAGTGGTAGTCATAATTAACAAATAAGGATTTTGAATTTCAGTGCATAGATTTTTCAGTATTTATAAAAATAATACCTACAAGTTCTTTTATATTACTAAAAGCATAGAACAGCTTGACAATTTTTTGTAAATTACACTGTTTTAAGTATATTTTAATTATTTAGATTAAAGATTTAATTGTGATAAAAATATTTTTTGTTATAAAATTACTGAAAACTCATGTCAAAAATTAAAATTATACTAAAATCAATATGGAAAATAACTTGGTCATTTAAGTTACTACTGACGTCACAAAAATTATCACAAAAGTTTGATTATTCAATGTGTAAATATAGAATAAAACAATTAAACGTATAACAAACTAAAATTTAACATTAAACACGTTAATATACTACACTTTTTTACATATATAAAATAATAATCAATGTTTTACCACAAAAGTTTTAATATATTTTCACTGCAACTCTTCAGAAACTTAATGCAGAAATTTGAAATAGAATAATAGCTTTTTAAGTAAAACAAATAACTTTAGAAAACTACTTAAGTAATTAGATTGTCGTAAAATTCCAATTAACAAAATCAATTAATGTAAAATAGTAACTAACGCAAAAAACAAACATTTAAAGTTACAAAACGAAACAAAATATTTAACACACACAAAGACACTTACTTTCAAGTAAATAAAATAACCAATAAAACTTTTAAACTAATTAATCAAAGACACTATTAAACAAATAAGGAAACTTTATAGTCAAACTCTTTCTGCTTACACAGTTTTTGTTTATTTAAAAATATTGAGATTGCTTCTAGTCTGACTAAAGCAATGGAACTTGTACAATTGTTAATATCCTTAAATCTTGATAAATCATACTTCTTTGCACAATTAAAGTTGTTTATTATTTTATTTCTGCTATCGAAAATATTTTTGTTGCATATATAACAGCTTACGTCTTGTTATTAGGCTTTTTTTTATAAAATTTAATACAAATTTCTGTATATATTCATTTACTCTCGTTTTTTAATGCCTAGATGTTTGTCCAATATAGCTTTTTTCGCAAACGCAGTTAAATTTGTAAATAGTACAACTTTTATCAAGATGGAATAAAACCCCTACTCTATATATACCATTTAGCCTTGAATTAAGTTGTTAGTGAGAATGAAAATAAGTTGGTAATTTAATGTTTCAAATAAATTAAATACTAAAAGTATGATTAATTTTGTACGTAAATCACACATAAAACGTCTAATAAAGTTTTATATCAAATTTTAAACTATTCTTTTTCTAACACTTATGCTTAGTTTATGAAAAGTTAAAAGGTGTATAAAATTGAGTAAATATTATTTTTAAAGTTTGCAGTACTCTTATTAGAAAATATCGATCAGTTCTTAAATTGTATATAAAATAATTCAAAACTTGACGAATTTTTTTTTAATTAACTTACACATTATAACCGGCATACATTTTATTTCGCAGCTTACAGAGTAAATTTTGTTTAAAACTAAACTTGGTAAAATCCCATTAAAAGTTCAAGTCGGTAATTTTGTTTGAACGATTACCATAAAACTAAGTTTTATTTAGTATAACAAATTTAGTAATGACGAATGACTATGTTTAAGTTTTGGTCACTAATAACAAACAAAGTTTATGAAATAGAGTACATTGAACTTCAAAGTTTTTGTATTCTTAACAAAAACACTTATAAGTTTTTACTGCTACTAAAAGTATTTAACAATATGACATTTTTGTACTTAATTTGTTTTAATTATAAATTTTTGGTTTGTAGATCACATACTAAATTGCGATACATATAGATTTTATATTTTTGTTGCAAATTCAAGTTTGAACAGTTACAATTTGTAAAACAATTTGCGAGCAACAAAATTATTGCTTATGTCATACAAAGTAAAAAATATATCATAATTTCTATTTATTTTTAAAGTATTCGTTAGCGAGAGAATTCGATTTATAAAGTTGTATATTAACAGCTAATTTGATATTTCATTTAATCTGAATGGTTAGATTACTTTATATTTCTTAAGTTTGATAGATTGTTATTATCAAAAAAAATTTTTTAAATACTCACAGGAACTAGCATAGTATAATTTAATTTTGTTTTGAAATTATATATAACTAAACTAAATACCGTTTTAAATATGTAGTAAAACTCAAAAGTAATAGTTTTCTAGCTAAAATTAAACTTTTTATTAAACATAAAAACTAAGTTGTGTATATTTTTATAAGTTTGATGGAAGCAAAAAAAGTATAAAAATGCTGAAATTACTTTAAAATACTTTTCTTGTTACGTAAAAAGGTAGTCCCTTGTTAGTTAGTAAATTATAACTCATGGTAGTCGGTTATAAGATTTTTTAAAATTGATTACATTAAAAGTTTACAGAGTTTATAGCAAACCAAATCTATAATTTCAATATTACGAAAATCTTGAACAGCTTGATAACTTTTGTAACTTACACTGTTTTAAGTATTTTTTTATTTGTAATTACAGATTATATTGGGATATAAATGATTTTTAATAATAAATGACTGAAAAATTTTGTCACAAGTCTGAATAAAAAAAATTACTATCGTTAAACTATTTACGCATGTTTTGAAACTTACACTATTTTAAGTTTAGTTTTTTTGTTTAATAACTGGAGCAAAATACAAGTCGTATTTTATATTTATTTACTTAATTTTTGTCACAAACTTGAACTTAAATATTAGCGATTTGTTAAATAATATGCGCATTAAAATCAATACTGACGTCACAAAAAGCATCACAAACGTTTGATTGTTCAGTATGTATATATCAAAGCAGTTTTTACAAACAAAATGATTTTCATCAGAATTTTGATTACGCTGAATTTTAAAAGTCGTAATTCTACGACTACAAAGTACCTCAATAAAATAATTTAGTAAACCACATTTTGATACATGACTAGATTAGACTTTAATCGAAATTAGTTAAAAACATTTTTCAATGTACAATAAAAACAAGTTATTCTGAAATCTTGAAATATAAAACTGTTGTCTTAGATTAGACTTGTTTTATTAAGATGTTATAAGTATAATTAACAGTTACAAAAATTAATCTAGAATTAAATTACAAAAAAATAAAAATAATTAAAATCCTAAATCAAAAATCACAAACAATTTAAGTACAAGAAAAGCTCAGTGTACTAAAAAATGCGTTACACTACAAATGTAGTGTAACGCATGTTGTTGTAAAATTTTAAGTTTGATAATTTGAAGACTTGTTATAGTACTGTATTTTAAATAAACATTTTCACAGTAACAAAATAAAAGTTATTGAAAATATAAAGCCACAACATAATGTAGTTAGTTAAGAACTCAACTGATCAATTAGTTCAATAATACGAAGCCAGAACAGAGTTCTAATTAAATTTGTTTGGAAGCTAATAAAACTTAAAGATAGTGCAATTTATTTTATAACTGAACAAAAAAACTATACACAACTTATTTTTATATTAGTTTTTAGAGAAATAAAACTAAACATTGCGTATAATTTATAAAACTAAGTTTCTAAGCATTATAAAAGAGCAACAATAATTTATAATATTTTTTCTAAAATTGTTTATTATTAAATTAGATATATCTAATCGTTAGTAACGAATTATTATTACACAATTAGTAGAATTTTAAAAATGCTCAGTAAAACTAGTCTTATACATTAGACTAAGTTTGTATATCTTTTTAAATCATAAAAGAATGTTACACATTTGTCTTTTTCAAAATAACTTATTAATAAATGTGTAATATAAGCTTAAAAACTTTGTTGAATTCAAAATAAAGAACTTTTCTTTCAAAAATTACAACAATTTAGCTAAGTGAGACTTTTTAGTTATGAACACATTTATTTAACTTTATGCAGTTTATGCGACAAAATGCTTTTTACTTCAATCATATTTTAAACGCATTTTGCGCGCTTTTCTTTCACTGACGTTTTTAGGTAAACCACAAATGTTTAGTAACTTGATAAATACATATGTTGGTCGCATTTACATTTTGATATGTATGCTTAATGGCTTGCAACACAGAGCAAATTTTTAAAGTCGTTAATAAACGGCTAGCTTTTTAATTTTCTGAATAGTAATATGAAGTAATAAGATGTACCAAACTAAGGTTTTGTTTGCAGACTAAGCAACTTTTACATCGTCTTTTACCTCTTTTAATTAAAAATAAAAAGTAAATAAAAATTATTAAAAATTGAGACTATATTCTAAGATACAATTAAAAATATAAGACCAAGATTAAGTAGTTTTTATATACAAAACAATATCGGGTTGGTATTAGACTGGTATATTGATATTTAAAAAAAAGGCTTGTTAACATATAATTTTAATACAAGTTATATTTAGGTAAATGAATAAAAAAAAAACTTACAGTCATAACTAGAAAAAAATGTTTTATTGCGATATTTTAAGATAGTAAAACATAGAGTTTAGTGCAAGTATTACCGTCTTAAATACTTCTAAAAGTTTAAATTTTATTTACATTTTAGTGCATGTACTAGAGTTGTAATATAATTATTCTGTTTTAGATTAAACTCTTTCTAGTTTAGAAAAGCATATATAAAAGAACAAAAATAGACTGAATATTTCAATTATCATTTAACAATTAAATATTTTGTTGAAATTTAACACTTGAGCTAAACATTAAATGGTATTTAAAAGCATATTCTTGAAAGAATAAATTAATTTTTTCTCCCTCTTTATCTGTTTTTTAATACCAAAACATTTAGAAACTACTTTATAATAATTTTCATAAGCATAAGTTACAAATAAGAACAAATAAGTTAAAATAAAACATTCTACAAGACTTAAAAAAACATTACATTACTTCATTATAAACAGCTTACCCTAGAAAAAATACAACTTGTTAATTTGAAAAACCATTTAATCTGCGGATTAAATGCAAGTTAATTAAATTTCGTATAAGGCAGGGACGTAACTTGGCACCTTTCTGCAAATCTACAGAAACGAATACTTATGTGCGAAAAAATTTGTTTTTATTTCAGCTTTAAAAGACTCTGCTTTCTTAGCTTTTAGCATTCATTTATACTTAGTTATGCACTCCTGAAAGATAATTTTAACATATATATACTCTTTAGCATTTTTAGTGTCGTAAACATTAAACGAATTAAATAGATTCAAATTGTAACATTTAGCGCGTTAAAGCATAAATTTGTCAAAAAGCTGCATTGCAAAATTGATTCTAATAGAAGCTGTAGCTTCAAAAAATTAAAATGATACTATTTTGAGTTACAAAATTTTTCATAACCTGTTGTTTGTAAATTTTTTTGAGTTAAATTATGATTTTTTACTTTAATGAATGTTTTCTGGGTTTACACAAGTGGTATGACATAAATAGTCATAAGGGCTGTGGAGCAAAAAAAAATGCCTTATATACAGTTATCACTCGCAGTTCAGCATTCCATTATTGATGTATTAACATAACTGCATATTTTCAGATTATATTCAATAACATTAGAGGTAGTTTAAATTTCTGTGTTCCCGCTAGGACTTTATCACGCGTTATTTCAGATGTTTTGGTTTTTAAAGATTTGTAACTTTTTTGAGCTAGCTACGTCCCTGGTATAAGCTATTTTTTATAATTTTCGTCGCATTTTAAAGTTAAAAAAAGTTAATGTTAGTTTTGCTGACGTCATACCAAACACAACAAATGATTAAATATTTAGTACATATATATACTAAAACATTTTACTTATATAATCAACCAACTGTGTGCTATTCAAAGAACAATTTGAAGTCTTATACGTAACGACTAATAGACATTTCATACTATAAATTTTGAAGCAAAAAAAAATATTTTAAAAGTTTATTATACTCATTAATTTCTTGAATGTTTTTGAAAAGGACGTTTTGAAATGTCTTATGTCATATAATCATAATTTTAGTTTTTTATATGCTTTAAAAGCCAAAGTAAGAATTTAAAAATATATAAAATTATCAGGTATAAGTAATCAATCTTTTTTTATTTAATTTTCAAGAAGCATATGAAATAAATTATTTTTTTACTTAATTAAGTATTGCTAATAGATATTTAAAACAAAGCTCTGTACTATTTAGTACAAAACATTATGTATAATTTAGCTTTTATAGACTTTTAGCTTAAACAAATTTTAACAAATTTATTATAGTGTTCTGTTTATTTCGATCAAACAAAATCATAACCTTTCGAATTATTATTGTAATATATTTTTTAGTTTATTTTCTAATACAACGTAAAACAAACGTGTTAAAAATATAAACTAAATATTAAAGCCAAATAAACAAACCGTAACAAAGATTTATAATAAAACATAGAAATAATAAATGAAATATAATTTAATCTAATGTAAAAACACTTATTACAATAAAAGATCTTCATTGTTCATTTAAACTTATATTAAAGGGTCATAAAAAAGCTTAAAAAGTTTTTTTTTATTTTAAAATAAATAATAACTTCAAATGTATAAAAACTCTTGTAATTAAAGTATAAAATTATTGTACTATCATGTTCAAAATATAATCATGTCAGTTATATTGAGTGCTTTATTAATATGAACATAAAAATAATGACTTATAATGTGACTTAAGCTAAAACTAGTTTAAAGCTGATTAAAACGTAAAAATGATAACTTAAACCAAAGTCAGTTATAAGCTGACCTAAAACGCTATATTAGACAAGCGCTTTTAAATCAAAAAAGTTTTCGGTTTTTCTAGTAGTGTATATAAAACAAAGATTAAATAAAAATTTTGTTATGATTAGATATCTACTTTAACTAATAATGATTATGTTTTGTTCTGAAAATAATTTTAAAAGTTTTAATTAGTTGGTTAGTCTATAATTACAATAAAATAAACATATTTTTAGTTGTGCATTAACTTGAGTAAAAAACTCAAAACAAAACTTGTAAATATGCTTTATAGGTCTCTATAACATTTATGTGTTAATAATGCTAATGGTTTCTTAACTAATTATTATATTTTGTTGAAATTTATCACTTGAGCTAAATATAAAATGTTAATTAAAAGCATTTCGTTTAATTAAAGCAAACTAATAAATTTAAATAGTACATTCTACATGAATTTAAGAAATATTTAAATAAACATTTACCCTAGAAAAATTAAAACTTGTTAAGTTAAAAAACCATTTAATCTGCAAATTAAATGCAAGTAAATTATTTTTCGTATAGAGTTTTTTTTTCGTCGCATTTTAAGATTTAATAAAAGTTAATGTTGAGTTTTGCTGATGTCATACAAAACACAACAAACGATCGAATATTTGGTATATAAATATACTAAAAGATTTTATTTCTTTAATCAACCCACTTTTTATCAAGTACAGCGAAATTTGAAGTCGTTTTACATAACGGCTAATAAACATTTAAGTTAATAAGTTTTGAAGCAGAAACAAATTTATTATAAAAGTTTATTATATTAATTTTTTTTATTTAAACAAGGAAGCTGTAATCAGTTCAAATCCTTATAAATTAACATTTTGAAATGTCTATAGTCATTATATCATAATTTTAGTTTTTTATATGCTTTAAAAAGCCAAAGCAAGCATTTAAAAATTTATAAAATTGTCAGATATAAGTAATCAATAAGAAGTATGTGAAATAAATTATTTTTCTACTTAGTTAAGTATTGCTAATAGATATTTAAAACAAAGCTCTGTACTATTCAGTACAAAATATTATATTTAGTTAAGCTTTTATAGACTTTTAGCTTAAACAAAAGTTTAACAAACTTAATATAGCATTCTATATATTTTAAACAAATAAAATTGTTAACTTTCGAAACAATGTTGTAAAAGTTTTTTGAATTTATTTTCTAATACAACCTAAAACAAACGTTTTAAAAATAGTAAACTTTAAAAGCCAAATAAACAAACTGTAACAGAGATTCTAATACTGAAACTAATTTGGTTTTATTTTCCGGTTTTTACATAATTTTTTTAAATTAATTAGTTTTTATAAGAAAACTTTTATTAAGTTTTAACAATATTTTGAACTCACTTTCTCATACAATTTTAAAAATTATTATACAAATGCAATTTTGTGATTCAAAAACTGTTTAAAGCATTTAAAAAGTATCAAATATATTTAATCAATATTCAAATATATTTAATCAATATTCAAATTTAAAAGTTCTTGTAAGGCAAAGAGAAATAAACTTAAGTTTTTACTCAATCAAAAATAAATAGTAGAATTCAAAAAACTTTATACAAAATTATGACCTACAATTCTTATTTAATCTACATAAAACTTATTGGTTGTTATTTTTTTCGATAAATAAGTATGTTTGAATAAGCACAATTTAGTTTTTGTTCGTCTAAAAAAATAATACAGTTTTAGGTATTTTATCAATTTAATCATTCGGTAAGAGTAACAATTAGTCTCTATTGTGTAACAAAATGTTTTTTAAATTGCTCGCATTAAAATTGTTGCATAGTTTACAAAATATATTCATACAAATGCGTTTAAAAATAGCTTTATGTCTGCTTGTTTTTTGTCTAAAAAACGTTTGGGTTTTAAGCTGAATTTTTAAAATTTTTAATAGTACATATAGTTTTACAATGATTTTAAAGAAATAGTAATTATGAAAGATTTAAAGCTCAGAACTTCTACATTTTATTTTTCATATAATATATAAATTAATGAACTTAAACTATTAAGTGAATGTTAAAAACAAAGTGTCTTAAATACTAAATACCAAAAATAATTTTTAACAATGTATACCTTGTATGAATACTTTTTTTTGATAAATAAGATATCATAAATTTGGATACTCTTAAATTTTTTTACATGTTTTATAATACTAAATAACGTATTTGTGCCTCAACATGTTTTTTAAACTATATTTTATTAGCTAAATATATTGAAGGTTTTTTTCTTAATGAACATTATTTAGTTTTAAAATATATTATATAAAATAATATTATAAATAATGCAAAACAAACCAAAATGCACAGTATGATTATAAAACTTTAGTTTACAGTTTTCATAATAATAAACTATTATTTAAAGCTTGGAAAAGTAAAATGCGATGTTAAGTTACAACTAAAATCACTGCACAACAAAAAACTTGATTTTGTGTGATGCAGTTTTAATAAAAGTAAATGTTGAGTTTTATTGACGTAATTTGAAGATTTGATATATATAGACATACAAAAGCTAACTCATCTACACATTTATTAAATAAAACCAGCTAATATTTAAAGCCGTTTTAAGGAACGGCTTATAAACATTTCATACCTTCAGTTTTAATGCAAAAACAAACAGATTTTTTAAAGGTGATTAAAAAAAACTTTAGCTTTGAAAAGAATGGTTTTGTTCACTTTCAACTATCATATAAATTAAAACTTTAAATTGAAATATCTTTAATTTCATTTTGAATTTGTTGTTTTTTTGATATTTTGAAAGCTCGTCTAAATATTTAATACTTATAAAATTATGAGATAAATATAAATATTCTTTTGATTCAAAAGTATAATCAACCACATTGAAATCAAAGTTATGTTTTTACTCAATCAAGAATTATTTTTAATTTAGGCGGTATAATTCTAATTTAAACTACATTAAACTTTTGTTTTGTCAATTCATAAAATAATATCGTACGCCTTAAGTATAAAAAAGGATTGCTACAAAGTTATAATTGAACACTTCAGACGTATAAACGTCTCTTTCAAAAATTCACGATAAATTTCTATTGTATAGCATACTGTTAAGAATTGCGTGCTTTTTTATGCTAAACTAGCTTAGAATGTGCTTTGTAAGGTCTGTATTTTATTATAAAAACTTTAAATTTACGTTTTTGGTCTAATTTTCTAAAACTTCCTAACAACTATCTAGTATTACAATTAATGACTGTATATGTATTGAATTATCAAAATAAATAAAATTTAGAAGTACTATTTACACACTCTATTTTTAAACATATTGATGAACTTTGTTACTTTTTGAAAACAAAATGAGTTCTAAGTTTTGATTGTTGTTTAATAAAAAGTTGGGTTTTTTAAACGCTTTCGAAATTAATTGAATACAAACTTTCTTATAACATAATACAAACTTTTTTCTATTGTATAATTTGGTTTTATAGTTGTTAATTCAAAAAAGTGCTAGTATAAAAGTTTATAAAATAAAACAAAATAGCTTTCAAGTCCAGACCCGGTTCAAATAGGTAGTTATAATTTAATATTCACGGTATAAAGATTTGATAAATAAAGCAAACGTTTTCTTTTTTTTTTTTTGAGATCAAAATAGAAAAAAATGCATTATCTTTATTATAGATTAAAAATAACACATTTAAATAAAACGTACAACTGTTTAATTTCCAGAACTATTAAAGTAAAACTTTTGAGTTTAGTACAAGTATTTTGTTCAGTTAAACTTCGAAAAATTTTGACGCATTTTTTAAGTTTTAATAAAAGTATATGTAAAGTTTTACTTATGTCCTAGAAAGTACAAGAAATTTTTGAATATATAGTGTGCATATATACTTGAAGGCATTTTTAATCATATTAAGATAAGTTTTAAAAACGAACGCCAAATTTTTAAAGTCGTTTAATATATCGGATAACAAATACTTCGTTCAAAAGTTTTAATTTGTTGTATCAGTTTTTGAATATTGACTAACAAAAGTTTTAGTCTTAAAAATAGAGCTTTTATTTAATTTAAGATTTCTTATCAACTGACATTTTTTAACATCTTTAGATAATATATCACAAATATTTTTTTGATTTTTTAAAAGCTAGTGCAAGCAATTAAGAAATTAATTCTAATTAACTAATTTTTAAGCTTATAATTATTATTAAAGCATATAAAAAACAAAAATGGTTTTAATTAGTAAAAAAATGTTAATAAACAATTATTTGAAACAAACCTTTACTCTGCAATGTTATTTCGAAAACAAAATAAAATTATATTTAGTAAATTTTATTTGTTGTTAAAAACAAACAGCGTTTAGAAAATTTAATCGAAAATTAAATTTTAATTAAGTGTGTACTAAATGTGTAGGATTTTTATAGCTTCAGCTCTTATTAACTAATTTTCATTGTGTCGAATAAAACTTGTTAACTATAGCAGTAAGTTTAAGTTTGTAGTGTTATGGTATAAGTATCTAATGAGCATATTACTTTAAAAGTTTTCCAAATAAATATGTACAAACATGTGTATGTTCGATTTAAATAAAAATACAATATTTTCGTTATACGTTGTCAAATATTTGCTTTGAAGTTTATAGTGCTTTATACCAGTTTGAATAAAACAATACATTAACTAAATTGAATATAAATACATGGCTATTGAAATAACTTATAAGTTTTACACTTTTATAAGTATTGTTGTCTTTATTTAGTTGTTAACCTCACTGCTACGTACAATATGTCTGTTATCAAAAAAATAATTTGTTTTATTTTAGATCTAAAATTACACAACAAGGTTTAAATGTTAAATGGTTTTTTTCTCTTTAATAACTTTAGAAAATTGCATTAATGAAAGGCATAAAACTTAGAAGTGTTTAAATGTTAAAAATGATTTACAGTTTTATAATCAATAAGCTGTTAAAAAAATAATTTTTGCAACTGTATCAGTTATATCTTGTTTATTCAATTTAAACAAAGACTTAATTTTTTATAATTACTTGAAAAAAAAATATATTTTCTTAAAGTAATACTAAAATTTTAAAAAACAAAGGTTTTTTATTTGTCTTAAAATCAATTTTAGCATTTTTACAACTTGTTGTTAAGAATTTTAAGACGTAGTACTTAGAAACCTAGAACTGTTTTTTACAAAACAATGGCAACTAAGTATTACTTTAAAATTCTTATTCTAGAAAAGTTTGTTTACGAAATAAAACATAGTATTCTAAATGTTCAGGAATTTAAATGAAACTTCATAAAATTTACAGGAAATTAGATTAAGCACACAACAATGTTAGTTATAAAAAATGGTGCTATTATAATAAATCTATTTAAGAAGTAGTTTTAATATAAATTTGTAAAGTAATTGATAAAAATCAGTTTAACAAACCTAAGTATTCTGAAATTAATTTGTGCTAATTAAAACACTGAATGATTATAACATTAGTTCATTTGACGTAAAACTGAAACTAATAAAAAGTCACTAAATCTGACACTCTCATACTTTTTAGAAATTATACTTAAAGGTCAGTTTGGTTTGCATATTTGCTTAATCAGCATATTTTTTATTGGTGTTTTTACAGTTTTTATGTCCTCACTCTAACCCACCTCACCCTAAACATCTGAGAGATTAATCAAAGAAATAAGTTTTAATAATTGAGATAAAAATAACATTTAATTTTTTTTTGCTGACTTAGCAAACTAACTGACTTAAAGTTCACTAGCCTATTCTATATGGTAAGTTTTGAAAGATGCATTTCTTTAAACTTATTATAACTTAACAAAAACTTTAATCAACTAGTAAAAAAAATCTGTTCATTTCAATCAATTTAGAACACTTGATAATTATTTATTTTTGTTAATGTATCTTTGTAACTTGAGCATTGCTATAACAAAACTAATTATTAAATAAGTTTAAATGTTTGTATAGTAACCACTAGAAAGTGCTAAAACTTTGATTACTAAAGTTTGGCAACACATAAAGATTAATTATTTTAAACCATTTATATAAATAAATAAAACTTTTTGCAATTTCATTAAAAAAAAATAATCATTACAAGCTTATTATTGGTATAAATTGAATTTTTGTAAATTTTTTATATATAACTTAATGTTGTATTGTTAAAAAAAATGTTTAAGTAACTAATAATAAAAACATATGTTTTTTTAATATTTAATTTTGTGTTTTAAGTTAGTTTACAATAAAATTCTATAATTTTTTGTATTTATTAAATAATTAGTTTTTTAATGATACTAAGAGTAAAACTTTTGTAAACAGTCAATAGTTTAGAGTTATTAGTTTGTTTGTATTATTAAGAAAAAAAAAACTTCGGTTTTTTTTTAGTTTGTTTATTTCGTCTTAGTTTTTTTTAATAATTAATTGTGTTTAAAAATATAATGTTTTTCTTTTTTGGTCTTAGTATACAAATTTAAGCAAAAAAAATATGTTTCATTTCAAAAGTTTGACAAAATTACAGCTTTTGAGCTTAAAACTTTAAAAAAAAATAAAGCCGTTAGTTTAAATTTCAAAATAAAATACAAACAGATATAAAATAAAGGTTCTTGTTTTCTTAGAACAGAATATAGCCTTAATAAACTTTTAACATAACTTTTATTAAATTATTGTTATATTTTAAAGGTGTTTATAGTTAACTTTTGTTAAAAACGAAACTCAGTTTTATTTTATAATATTATTTAAATGTTATTCTCAAACTTAAACCTACTTATTCTTTAATATAACTTACTTTTGAGCCGGTTAAAGCTACTAGTAAGATAAAGAAAATTAAAAGGCAAACTTTTTCTAAGTAAATGGGTTTAACATAAAATAATGTTTTGAATTTTGTTAATGCAATTTTATTAAAATAAAATTTATTATCAGGTTATGATTAGTTTCTTATTTAAAAATAATTTTCAACATATATCAATTTTAATAGTAAAATAATTACCTGCTTTATAGAAATTTAAGAATAAACAAGCTTTATAAATCATAAAATAATTTTTGATAAGTGTGATACAAGTATTTTAAAGTCGTAAAAATCCATATATATTGTATAATAAATGACATTTTTGTTTAAAATAAAACTTGCTTTATAATTCAGTTCAACTTTATAGATTTCTTTTTGTTCTGTACAGCAAAGAAATGTTTGAAAAAAAAATCAAACAAAAAAGGAAAATTTATAATTTCTATATTTAAATTACAAAAACTAAAAATTATTTTCTGGCAAAAATATTGAATTAAAACTAATAAGAAAAGTAAAACTTTTCACCGAAGTAAAATATTTTACTCAGTCAAGCTTTTGATAGTTTCAAACAAAATTTAAATAATTAAAAGTAAGTTTGATTTAAATTTAAAAAAATTTGCTCATTTTAACGTTTTATAGATTTCGACGCATTATGTGTTTTAATAAAAATAAACTTAGAGTGCTACTGACGTCATACAAAACAAACCACTAACTCTGAAAAATTTTTTGTGAATATATATTAACACCAATTTTTTTTTATTGGATAACATTTTCGATAGTTGTTAATGATAAATTTTCAAAGTCGTTTTTAAACGGCTAATATACTTATGACATATTTATTACTTATGACATATTTTAAAACAAATTTAATTTCTTTTTTAAGCTTTTAAGTATTATTTCATGTTGTTGAAGAAAAAATTAGTTATTAAGTTAGTAAATAAAAAGCAATATGATATTTTTCTATCAAATTTTAATCAGTTTAAAATCATTAAACTGCAAAATCTAATGGAGTTAAGTATTATAACTTGTTTTAAAAATATCAAATTATACTAATAACTATTTTTTCAATTAGCCAACAGTTTTTTAGAACCTTTAGCTATTCATTTTAGGCTAAAAAGTTTTATAAGTTTATAAAAAGTATGGAAAGTTGTTACTGATAATTTGTTTTAGACGGTTTTTTAAACTTAAATATAAATTATTGAACTCGTTATTTATTATTTCATTTGAATGTATTTAAGTTAAAATATTTTTATAGCTAAAAAAAATTAATATAAAAAAAATTCATAACATAGGAATAGTCCAACCAAATATATTTAGATTTAAAATTCAAACATTCATTACAATAAAATAATATTTTCTTAAAATTATCAATAACTTAAAAAAACTTTAAAACTTAAATTAGAGATACAATAGAAATTTGTTTTTAAACTTGTTTAAAAAAAAAAGACTTACAATCACAACATAAAAACATTATACGATTGAATTAAAAACATAGACCTTAAATTTGTAATAATTGAACAATATAAATCAGAATAAACGTAAAGATAATAAGCTGTAAGCTGATTAAAACTTAAGCAGCTTACATAACAATTTTAATTAAAATCAGTTATAGGGTGATTAAAAGTTTATTAGCTTAAATAATAATTTAAACCAAAATCAGCTTAAAGCTATAGTAGACAAATGTTTTTTAATAAAAAAAGCTGTTGGTTTTCAAGTAATGTATCGTAAACATAGAATTAAATTAACTTTCTTGTTATACAAAATTCAATTTGTAACTAACAAATTAGTTTTCTTTAAGACTTTATCTAATTAATCTGTTGGTATAAAAGCAAATTACAACTAAAAGTTGATTTTTGTTTAGGCACGAATTTATATTTTAAAAGTCAACCTAAAACTTATATATAAGTTTTATAGGTATCTATGACATTTATAGATTTATATTGTTATGTTAGGTGCAATAAAGAAAGATTACTGTACAATTTGTTTTTATTTATATTCCAGTAAAGTTACTTCTCTAGGATTTTTTATTAGCAAACGGTTAAATCTATTTTTGAACAGTTATTGTTATGTTTTTAACATGCTCAGCTTTTTTTATCTATTTATTTGCAAAATTAAAACACAAAGAAGTTTGCACATTTTCTTGGTTAAAAAGTTTGTATTGCAACTATAAAATAATTAACATTCATAAACTTTTGTTTAAATTTTCAATCAACAGTTTTAGTTTCTTATATAAGTTTATATATTTATCTTTAAAATTCTTTTTAAAAATCAATATTTTTTTTTGCTAAAAAATATAAAAAACTAACAAAAATAATAGCTATATCTTTTGAAAAAGCAAAGAGTTAGTCGAAATTATTTACAATTCAAAAATTTATTTGCCAATAATTTGTAAAAATTTTGCACTTTTTGCTTTTAGTTTTAAACTCAAATTTATTTTCTTTTAAAACCTCTAATAAAATGTAAAGTTGAACAAGCAAACTCTTAAAAACTGTTATTTAAATGTATATGTAAATAAACTAGACCGTAAATTAGAGAAAACATATGAAAAATTTCTTTAAAATTTCAAATTTTTTTTATTTCAACAACCAATTATTTTATTACTTTTAACTTAGATTTTAAACTTTATATGAATGTATGTACACGTGTACGATTTTATCTAAAACTTTTATATTAATCTCCTGTTTGTTTAATATTTACTGACTGTTTGTAGATTCGTTCGAAATTAATTAAATAGTGTTTGCTACAATAAGCAAAAAACTATTTAGGAATTAAATAAAATTTGATATAAAAAGTGATGTTGGTAAATAAATATTTAAAATAATACAAGAAAACAATATAAGCGTTTTTTCTTAAATAACACGTTTGCTGCAGCAGGCTGTGGCTAGAATCTTCCACAACTTTCTGTGACTGGTTATTATAGCAATGTTCTTAACTTTATGAAACATTCAATAATTTCTTGTCAGCACTTTATTTTCTCCTTATCTTAACTGTTATAAGTTTGCATCACTTAAACACATGACTTTGAGAGCCATCACTTAAACACATGACTTTGAGAGCTTTCTCTTAAACGCTTCAATAAACAATGAATTTAGCTCATAAGTTTGCATAAAATTTAAACAGTTATCAAGTGCAATTTGATATCCTGTTACAGCTTACCTATTTAATATTGTTTTTCATAACTTGTTGAAGATTGTTCTTCAGTTTTTGAAAATAAAATAAATAAATAAATTTCAATAATATAATTTGATTTTATACTAAACTCAGTTCATGATAGTTAAAATTAAAAGTTACTAATTACTAAGGTAAAATTTGGTCAGTTCAGAAAATTAAACTATTGTTTTTTTTTTAAATTAATGAATTTAATTCTAATAAACAGTACTTGACAGTTTTAATAAAACATATACTTTAACAAATAAAACTACATCTTAGAATTTTCTATCTTTTTTTCTCAGTTAAAAGATAATTAATTTCAAATATAAATTAAATATTACAATAGAAACAATAGAAAATAGAATTAATGACAAAAAAAAATTTAAACACTACGATCAGCTTTAATATAGCTAGTTTTAAAATTAAAAAAAATTAAAACATTTGAATAAAGAGAAAATTAACATAAAACATTAGGAACTATCAAGTTACTATTGTTTTATGATAGCACTAATAAGTAATGGAACTAGCTTATGTTATTAAAACTAGAACTTATGTTCTTAGTGACGTAATAGTAGCCTCCCAACAAACGTTTGAAAATTGATAAATTTGATATATATTTGATAATTTTTACAAATGTTGCCATCTTCACTCTAGCAAGTACATCTAAATTTTTAAAGTCGTCTCTACGGCTATAAAATTGTTCAGAAACACAAGCTTTGTTACTTTATTGTTTTGAATCGTGTTCATATAAAGTTTTAAATTTTTGTGTTTTTATGTTTATCAAAGTATAAAATAAAACAACAAAACTTTTAACTATTTTGTCATAAGCTTATAAAAAAATGTTTATAGTTTTTTATAGATTTTACATAAAAATAGTTTAATGTTAAATATAAATCTAAAGTAGGTAATATAATTTAATAACAACTTTAAAATGAGGCTAATTCTTCGGCAGTATCTAAAAGTTATATATTAGCAAAGTGTATATTTAAATATCTTCTAATTAAAACATAAATACTGACTCAAACCACTTCGAGGTGAGTAAAACTAAAACTAATTAAAAAGCTGAGTAAAACTAAAAGTACTCTAAGGTGTCTTTTACTAGAATCGTTAAAATGTTTAAACGGTTGTTTTTTTTTCATTGATAACAAATAACCTTTAAGGTATATTGTTAGGACTAGTTTCTTTATAAAAATTACTAATTGAATTGTTTTCAAAAAAATTTAAAAGTTTTAACTACTTTTATGTTGTTATAAAAATAAAGTGTATTTAAAAACTTATACTTTGTTTTTAAATTTACAAAAAAAAATTAAAGTTTAAAAAATCTACTTAGCTAGTAAATATTTGTTAAATTTATTTGTTTTTAAACCCTATTTTTTAAGCAATCATTCAAATATTGAATTTCATTTTTCACTCTTAAGTAGAATGTCAAATGTAAGAAGTATACGATTGTTCTTAAAATTAAGTAACAAGTTGAAAAAAATACGTTATTAACTAAATACATTATGTTGGTGTGATTTAAAGCGAGTTGTACTTTGACAACTAAATATAATATTATTGTTTTGCATAACTACTTAAATACAATTTACACGCAAAATTAGTTAGTGCATATTGTTTTGCTAAAGTTTTATAGATTTCAGTTGATTTTTAAAAATAAAACTGCTTAATAAAATTTTATTTACGACATACAAAAAACTTCTCTAATGTTTAAATATTTGTTACAAGTATATTTTGAAGCAATTTTCAAATCTACAGTCCTCGTTCTTTTTGAGGTAGTTTTTTAAGTATTTTTAACTTCTAATAATAAGAAATATAAAGTTTTGATGTTGAAATAAGTAAAGGTTTATTTTCAGATTTCAATAATTCATTTGATAAAAGTTTAGATTTTAACAATTAGATTTTTTGACAGTTTCAATTCAACTCTAACCAAATACTCAAATCTTTAGTATTCTATCCAAATAGTAGTTGAAAAAAGTATTTAAAAATAAGTGAAAATATAAGTCACAGAAACAATGAAACAACAGTTGATAATGATAGATAAGACTTGTTTTTTAGGACGTTAGAAACTCAATTTTGCTAAATCAGTAAGTTAAAATATTCAATTATTGAAATCAAAACATGCTGTAGAAATTTTCTCACAATAAATTATAGTTTTTAATTTTAGATTTATTAACAAGTAAGCATCATTAAAAACAAATACATTTAATACGCCTTATATATATCAAAAAGTTTGTTACTAAATTAATGTTAAGTATTTTAAGTCTTTGGACATAACTTTTTTAATATTTTTGTTTTTGTATTCAATAAAACTTTAACTTTCTAACAAGTAAAGTTACTTTGATGATCAATTAAATCAAACTTTACGCTCATATTTTAGTTACGTTCAAAATATTTTGCTCGTTTAAATTTCTAAAGATTTCAACGCGTTTTAAGTTTTAACAAAATAAATTGAGTTTAAAAGTTTTACATGCGTCATACAGATAACCACAAGTTCTCGGATATTTGTTATAAATATATATTGATGCAAATTTCAAATGTTTAGACCTCGACGTGCACATCCTTTTTAGTTGTTATAGTTTTTTAAAGTTGTTATAACGGCTTACTAATATAAATAAATTTCAACGTTGAGACAAGTTAAAGTTTTCCTTTTGATTTTGTTTTATTCGTTTAAAAAAACTTTTTGTTTTAAGAAGAAAGTGTTTTGCACATATCGATGTTAGTTTTCTTACAAAAAAGTTAAAGTTCAAAAAGGGGCGTTTCCGCCTACTTAAGCGACCTTAAAGGGTGAAAAAGGTCTTTTTACAGTTGTTAGTTCGAAAATCAGGATTTTGTAGGTTTTGATAAAAAGTGTTTCATTCAAAAATTTGTTTGAAATTTGCATATTTTGAAATGTGCAAAAAAATAATGGGGTCCAGCAAGCTTCGAAAAACCGAAAAATTGCCTGGGTAAATTTTGAAGTCCTGTGGGGACTCTAAAACACCAGTTTTTGTCTGAAAAGGTCTTCTTTGGAATTTATGTCGACCAGAAAATAGTAAAAGTTGGGTTTCGGTTTTTTTCAACGTCGACTTGCATTAGAAAAAAGTAAAAGTTTTACTGAAATAAAAGCTCTTTTCCGCACTTCGGCGTTTGTATTTTCGACGGAAAAACTAAAGGGAGACTAATAAAATTAACAAACTAAAAAAATAGCTTTAATTTTCGGAATAGATAACACATGGTTTCATAAATTGATAAAAACATTTTTTTAACTGTATTTATTTTTTTATTTAGTGTGCTTGAATAAATTTTTTAAGTTTTCTAAGAGTGGGCCAAAAAACTATTTGTAAAAATATCTGTTTTACTAACTAATTTTTGAAAAAGTTTATGATATTTAATGATAGAGAATACTAATTTGTTTTACTTTGTTTGAAGTTTATTAAGTTTTATCAAAACTAGTAAAAATAAATCTTCTCTGACTGAAAGTTTATTTACAATGGGAGTAGAACACCTGAAAGCGTTTTAAAGTTATATTTGAACCACAAATTTGTAGTTTTTTTAATCAATCATATTTTACCTCTATATATTCAAATATAATTTCTTTAATTGTAACTTATAATAAGCATATGAATATAATAGGTGAGTATTAGCTATTATAGAAATTTTAACTTATAGAACTCTTGTAATAAAAAATTATTGAGCAAAATATAGTAATTTTAAACTAAAGCAATTAAGTTCAATGAAGTTTTAGAATGAAAGGGTTTGAAGAAATCTCAAGGAATAAAAACAAGCAATTTTTTATGAGTAGAATCATTCTAGGTAAATGAATTAAAGTTTAAAGAGTAAAACATTCTAAATTCTATGTTTAATATATTTACAATACTTACATACTTTTAAAAGATATTTATTTCTTTTTAACATTGTTTATAAGTGTTTTTAAATTGCAACTACAAAAGATAATGTTCAAATTAAAGATAACCTATACCTAGAGATCAATTAGTTTTATTAACTAACAAACTAAGTCATAAAACTGTTGTGATAGTCATAGATAAACCTAGGAAAAGTTATTAATACATAACACATCTATTTTATATAACTTATTTAAGTGTAATAAAAACTCTTTCTACCAATCATTTTTATTGTAAGTGGAGTTAAATGATACTTTGTGGCGATTCTATAAAACATTAAGTTCTTTAAATAAAAATAATAAAATCAATACTCCGTAAAATAAAAAAAAAATTTTAATATCTTTTTCCCCACAAAAACTACTTTTTTTTAAAGTATAATCTTATAGAGTATATACAATTATCGTAGAATTTAAAACATAATTGTTATAGTACTAAACTTAATTAAATTTTAAAAAACTATAAGTTATTATACAAAAATGTTACAACAGTTAGGTTTAAGTTTAATTAAGTTTAGTACTATAAAATTAAAATTTATTAGATTAAAAATTTACTTGTAGATGAATGTCTAACTAAGTTAATAATTTAAAACATTTACAACTTTTCAAAACGTTGAAGTTAGCTTAGTTCACCAACGTATTTCCTCATAACATTATTTATGTAAGTTTTATCAAAAAATTTTCAGAAAACAGAACAAAACTGTCAAATTTTCTTAGTAGTTATTTTCTGTATGTGTTCAGTGTGTAACCCTTATTTTTCAAACTAGGTGAGAAAAATATATTAAAAACAAAGCAAATTAGTGCTACCTAAAACTGTTTTACAATTATTAAAACATTAGTTCAATTTAAATACTTATACTTAATCCTTTTTTCGTAAAACTAAAAAAATTGCCTATATTTTATAAAAAAATTAATATCTTTACTTATCGTTTTTAAAAGAATGTAATCATAAAAATAAGAACATTACAAACTAGGTGAGAAAAATATACTTAAATAAAAAATGAGTGCTATGTAGTAGGGCTGAAAACTGTTAAAGCATTAGTTCAATTCAGACCAGGCACGTAGCTTAGTACATTTCTGCAAATCTACAGAAACGTAAACATTTGTGCGAAAAAACTCGCTTTTCTTTCGGCTATTCAGTTTTTAAGACCTTGTTTCTTTAGCTTCAAGTAATCGTTTATAGTTATTTTTGTATTTTTGAGAAAAATTTTTATTTTTACGGACTCTCTTGCACTTTTAGTGTCGTAAATATTGAACAAATTGAATACATCTAAATTATACGCAAATAGCTTGGTGTAAAAATCTATAATCAAATAGTAAACTATTGTTAAAAAATCCGTTTAGAGGCTGTAGATTTGTTTTGAATGATGTAAGAGAATAAAAAAAAGTAATTGTGAGAGAGGATCTTGTACTTTTGGTGAGTCAAAACGAACTTTACATTTTTTGAAATTTACATTTTTTGTCTTACAAAAGAGAAAATACAGATCAAAGATATATGAAAAGATAAATTTTAGAATAGATGGACCTCAAACTAAAGTAACATGAAGAATTTACGTTTGAATCAAATATACTCTCTTAGTTGAATGTTTTAATATTAAATCTTAAATCCCTGTGGTTGACAATTATACAAAAATGAAAAAATTTTGAAACAGTGATAATAATCTCATTTCCTGAAGTTTTATCAAGAAAATTATAATCTATTAAATCAGAAAAAATAACACAACAAGAAAATAGCATGCAACAAGAAGAAAAATTGAAAAACTCAATAATATAAACATTTTTTTAAGAATAAAGAATAATATGAACAAATATTTTTTTTATTTTATAACTTTATTTTTTAATTAAAACTTGTTTTAAAGATTTTATAAATGCTTAGTAAGTTAATTTTTTTTATTTTTCAAGATTAATATAAACAAATTATAGTTTTTTTATTGTATTTTAGAACTTTATTTTTTAATTAAAACTGGTTGTAAAGATTTTATAAATGCTTACCTTAGTTAAAGTTTTTATTGCATTTTTTAGCAAAATTAAAAGATTTAAATTGTACATTGTAGCCACACACTTAAAATATTCTGGATAACTCTAGGATACTTAGAGTTTTATTTTTGAACTCAAGCTGACACAGTATAGTTTTTTTTTATCTATGAAAAACTAAGAACATTTTAGGTTTGTTAATAGTGTCATAACAGATGTTTTTCTAGATTTGAATGATATTTTGCTAGCTAGTTTTAATAAACTTTTATTTTATAACCGATTTTGTAACAAACACATTGATAAATTTGAAAAGTTAATCCTATTTCAAAAAATAAGAAGAAAAATTCAAATATAAAACCCTGGATTTGGTGTTGGTCATAGGGTAGAGCTGTTATTAATACTTATTTTACTTGTATTGTTATATTATTTGTTTACAATGAGTTTGTTTTCTATGCATAATGTTTTATTATATGAATATTTTTTCAGAGTTTTTGGTTTTATTCCCAACTTTCAAAGGTTTTTAACTATCTCTGTTTTCTTTCATCTTTATATTAACAACTTTTAAGTAGTTTACAAAATAACAAAAAATTAAGTTAGTACATTTTTATTTTCTAGTTAGCTTTACAATTTAAAAACTGTTTGAATTTAAAACTGTATTTGTATTACTACTGTAAACTTGGTACACTATGTGTGGATATTAACAAATTTATTTGTTTCAGAAATTTTTAAAACTAAGTTTAAAAGTTAAGTTTTCTAAGGTTAAAATTATACAAATATAATTTGAAAGTAAAACCATCCACTTGATACCATTGACACTCAAAGCTATTAACAACCAACCTGAAGTTCAGTTTGTTACAATGAGTTCCAGATAAGTACTTCAAGAAAAGGATCTTTGATAATGTTTTCAGACAACTATGTAAAATATAAAGTTTGTTTCAACTTGTTTTTAAATATTACTATAAATTTTATTTTTCTACAAGCATTGTTGTTTACAATATGAAGATTTTTGTATATTATATTTTCTTTAAATGTATCAAGAATATGGATTGTATCTGTTGCTTTAAAATAAGTTTATAAATTTTAGAGTGGTTTACTAAATTTAAAAAATATATCAGTTTAATTCTTTTATCTATGTTTGATAAATGATAAAAAGTTTTAAAATAAGTGTTATATAACTTTTTCAATCTATGATTAGTTAGTACTATTTTTTTTTGAACAAGTGTATACTTGCATTATAAATTTATAACAAGTAGAGAAAAAAAAGTATATTTTATGTTTAAAAATCTTTAAGTTTGAATTTAATTATAGGTTTCACATTGTATCTGAAAAATATTAATGTTTAACATCAAGGTTTGTTGTTATTTAACTAAAATGTTTTATTTAACTAAAATTTTTTATTTAACAAGTTTGTTTTGTAAAAAAAGTTTGATTCTTTTATTTAACAAGTTTTTTTTTAATAGCAAAATATTTTTTTTACAGCTTAAATCTTAATGCGGCTAAAGCTAATAATAACATTTACAAAGACGTGTCCTCTTCCTTTCTTTATGAATTATTTTTGACAAAATAAAGTAATTGTACATCTGAATTTTATCTAATATTGTGAACTTTTTTATTTTATATCCTTTTTGTTTTTTATTCAACTCCTAAAGTTTATGATTTTTATTTTAATAAAAGCAACAATTTTTGCAAATATTTTCTGAAGTGGGGAACCTGTTTTTAAAGTTATATGTTTTAGACTTATCAGTAATACTATTAAAGGTAAATTCTTAATTGATATTTTTATTTTAAATGAAAGGTTCTATAGGCTCATAAAGATTTCTACACATAAAGAATTATAGGGGGTCAAGAGCAGTACAACTTGCCTTGTATTCAGTTATTCATTATACTTCAACATTCTATTTATTTTCTAAACTTTTAACAAAACTGCACACTTTCATAAGTTAAAGGTAGTTAAAACTACTCTATTACCGTTATGACGTCATCACACATTACTCTCGATTTTTTTTTTTGCAGATTCGTAACTTTTTAGAGCTAGCTACGTCCCTGATTCAAACATTGATTTTTTAGTGTTTTTAACTAAAATTAAATAATTGCTTATGTTTTATACAAAAAAATAACAACTCTGTTTTATCATTTTTAAAAGAATATGTCTTCAGATTTAGGAAGTTAACACTAAAACTTTTACAAAACTTTATAGAGTGTAGTTTAATTTTCAACTTTTCATATGTTTTTAATTATTTTATATTCAAGCAACTTACTACTAAATATTTCAATGTTTAAAACCATTTAGAAAGCATTAAATCATTTTTAAACTTACTAGTATGATAAATGGATAACTCACAAATATTACTAAACTTAATTTTTAAATTTGCAGTTAACTAAAACTATTTCTAAAGAAGTGCCTTTTGCACTTTATTTACTTTTTTTTACAAATTTTCTATAAACAATTTTTATACATAAAAATCTAACAAATTAAATTTAAGTAGAACTCATAATTTTTATAGCATTAAAATGTTTGTTATTATTCTTTTGGGTAATAACCTTTTTAAAAAAAGCTTATATAAAGTATAAAATAAAGTTACAATACTTGTAATATCGAGTTCAATTATTTGACTCTTAAATGTAAAGTTTTACTAAACTGTACACTTACATTTTAATGAATTTAATTTTGTCTGCATTAGCTTGGAAACTTTTAGTATTTATTAGTAAAAAATAACTCTAACAGTTTTAACACGATAGAGTGAACAAAATTTTATCTAAATGCTTGTTTCTTATCTAAATAATGTGAATTTATTCTAGTAGCTTGATAGTTTTTTTTTGTTAAAAACTTACAGCATAAAACATAATTTTAAACAACTAAAACGCTAAATTTGGCTTAATTACAGCAATATATTTTCTATTTGAATAAGAAAGGTTTTGTAATATAAAAAAGTAAATGTCTGGTGAAGCTGAAATTAAAGCATTACTTGAGTCCTCCAAAATTGGGAAACAGCTGAAAGAAAAACTGATTGCCATTGGAAGCAAGAAGGACAATGAATTTAGTTGTTTTCAAGCTGAGATGCTTAAATTGAAGAAAGATTATAATGAAAAAAGTAGAATTATTGAAAATAACATTGATCAGATTCAAAAAGATGAATTCAGCAGTAAGAGAATAGACAATATAGAAAATAGAATTACAGAATTACAAAAAAGTTTCTCAGAATTTAAGTCTGATTTTTCTTCTAAATTTAACAAGTTTGAAGCTAAATTCTCCAAATATGCTGATGCTATGCAGAAAAGTGAACCAACAGAAATTATCACAAACATTAGTACCAAATTAAATTTAGTAGCAGAAAAAATAGATGCTGAAAATGAACAAAAACTGAAAGAAAAGAAGGCTTTAAATGTAATAATATTTAACATTCCAGAAAGTAAAAATCCAACTCATAATGCACTAGAAAGTTGCAAAAATGATCTAAAAATAATTCAACAAGTATTAGGAGAAAATAAAATGAAAAAAGAAGAATTTAAGTCACTTTATCGAGTTGGTAAAATTGCAGCTAACAAAATCAGACCAATTATAGTCAAATTAAATAATTTAGCATCCAAACACAGACTGTTAAGACTGAGAGATTTGAAAATGTTTAATGGTGAAATTGAATCAAAAGTCTACATCAACCCTGACAGAACTCTCTTGGAAATTGAAGCTTTCAGAAAATTGAGAAAAGAAGTTAAAATAAAGCAAGCCATCGCTGATGAGAATAAATTGGACATAAAATATGTTATAAGGAACAACAAGATAGTTGAACTGACAAAACAGCCCTTTCGTTACCGCTCCCAGGACATCTGGGATTAGTGGAGGAAATCGTGAGTCAACGGGTATAAACTTATTAAGTGATAGGATTAATTTTAACACTAACAAGTTTTCCTATATAAATTGTAACAACAACTATTTAAAAGTTTGTTACACTAATATAAGATCTGTTTTAAATAAATTTTATATTTTAGAGAACTATATAAATTTGAATAACATTGATTTATTTTTTTTGACTGAAACATGGTTGACCAATAAGGTCAACGATGCCACAGTGTGTCCTTTTAACTATAACATTTACCGAAGTGATAGGTCTAGTAGGGGTGGAGGTGTTGCTATCCTTTTCAAAAATTCGCTTAAAGTTATTAAAGTTAAAAACGATTCTATCTCTACTAGCAACATCAATTTTGAATACCTATGTGTAGATGTAATTTTTAAAAAGATAAAATTAAGATTTTGTTGTGTCTACCTTCCTCCACTGTCTGCTAGATGCGCACTGACTGTTCAAAATGTAATCAAAATGATTAAAATGGTTTTTCCAAAAGAGTGTTCTTTTTATGTTCTTGGTGATTTTAATATGCCAAGTATAGATTGGAGGATTCCTAGCACAGATTTCAATAAACCCCATGAGTGTTTTCTTAATTTTTGTACAGACAATTTTTTAACCAAAGTAATTGAAAATCCAACCCATAAGAATGGTAACATTCTTGATCTTATAATTTGCAATCATTTTGGTCTAGATAGAATCATATCACACTCAACTAATTTTCCATTAACAAACACTTGTGACCATAACTTGCTTTCACTAAAAATTAAAATTGAAAATAAAATAGTACCTATTGCTAAAGAAGTCTCATATGACTATAAAAAAGCAGATTTTGAAAGCATCAATGATTTCCTGTCAAAAATTAATTGGACCTCTTTATTTAAAAATTCAGAAAATCTCCAGCATTTCTACGATCAATTCATCAGCTCAATCCAAATCTCAGTCAAAGGTTTTGTTCCAATTTTTTCTAAAAATAACAAAAGTAAAAAATATCCATCTCATATTAAAAAGTTATTAAAAGAAAAAGCGAATCTATACAAAAAAAATTAAGACAAATAAATCACTCTTGATAAAATACAAAAACAAGTCTAAAGAATATCAATTAGCTGTTAAAAAATACAACTTTGAATATGAAAATAAATTCTGCAAAAACCCAAATTTAAAAAAGTTTTATAGCTACGTGAAATCTAAACTTAAGTTAAATAATTCCATACATCTCTTATATGATAATGATAAAAACAAAACAGTAACCTCAGATTTTGAAATAGCAACACTTTTTAACATAAATTTTCAAAAAGTTTTTAAAAAAGACGAGAGTTACCAGTCTTTTAAGCTACCCCAAAAGAATTGTAGTAAGATGCAAAATTTTTTCATAACCTATGAAGACACTATAAGTTCAATTTACCACTTAAAAGATAAAATCATAAGAACGCCAGAAAACATTCCACCCTATTATATCAAGCATGTTATCCAATCAATAATATTTCCACTTTCATTAATATTTAATTGCTCTCTAGAACTATCTGATGTTCCTAAACAATGGAAAACATCTTTTATTATTCCTGTGCACAAGAAAGGTAATATACACGATGCATTAAATTACAGATCAATATCTCTAACAAGTGACTTTTCAAGAATTTATGAACATATTGTATCTGTAAAAATTCTCAATCACCTCTTTGATAACAAATTATTAACTAACAAACAGTTTGGTTTTGTTCCAAACCGCTCATCAACCATTCAACTGTTAACATGCTTACATTCTTGGTTAGTTCCTTATCTCAAAAATGAATTTACTAAAGTAGTTTATACGGATATTCAAAAAGCCTTTGATTCAGTATCACACAAAAGATTATTAAAAATTTTAAATCAGTATGGGCTACATGAAAGCTTAATTGATTGGTTTGATAACTTTTTAAATAATAGATCACAAAGAGTACTCATCAATAATACGCTTTCTGACTCTTTAACAATCTACAGTGGAGTACCACAAGGTGGTGTAGTTGGTCCCCTTCTCTTTTTAATTTATATTAATGATATTTGTTCAAACATTGATATTAAAAGTGAGTTAAGCTTATTTGCAGATGATGCCAAAATCTTTAGTCAGTCAAATACTTCATTACAACTATCTTTAGATAATATTTACATATGGTTAAAAACAAGAAAACTAAACTTAAATCCTAGCAAATGTAAAATTCTAACCATTAACCAAAAAGAATCTTCTCCAACTGACCTCTTAATTAATAACATCAAGTTACCAGAAATTAAAGTTTTTAAAGATTTAGGAATTTATATTTCCAAAGATTTGAAATGGAACGAACATATCAACTATTTATTTAAGATTGCAAAAACTACATGTTATCAAATATTGAAAAGTTTTAAAACTAATTCTGCTTCAATTCTGACAAAACCATTTAAAACATACGTTCGCCCTAAACTTGAGTTTAGTACCCAAATTTGGTCACCCCATTTAAAAAAGGATATTAACAGAATTGAATCTGTGCAAAGGAGTTTTACCCGACATATTTGTAATCGTTGCAACATATCTTACACGTCATATAATGATAGAATGATTAAATTTGGATTGAAATCACTGGAATATAGAAGATGGGAATTTGATTTATTAATTCTTTACAAAATTATCAATGGCAAATATAAAAGTTTTTTTAACCAGTTTTTTAATTTTTCCCAAAATAAATATCAACTAAGAGGAAATAATTTGAAAATAAAATGTAAACATGATTTTCAAAACAGTCAGTGGCAAGGCGCATTTTTTCACAGAGCAAAAGCTATGTGGAACAGACTACCTCAGGATATAGTATCTTGTGAGAGGGTAGAACAATTTCGTTTAAAGCTAAAAAGATTTAACTTAAATACGATAAATACCAGTAAAATTAACTAATTTTCCACTGTAACAAAAGGAAAAATATTCGTTTCCCTACGCCTCCCCCCTACAAACTATTAGTTTACTTATATATTTTGTAGTTATGAATATTGTTTTATAAGCCATGATTTTAGACAAACTTCTTTACTGTGTGTACTAAGTAATATATAAATTTGAATTTTTTGAACTGAATTTTCAATTTAGTTCATTTGTTTATCATATTGTGTTTAACTTTGTGTTTCCATTTAAATTATGTTTGTATATATATATATATATATGTATAATTTATCTTAAAGTTTTGAATATAAGTTTATTTTTTTTTTCTCTTTTTGTGTTTCCTGTTTAAGTGGCTCAGGTTTTGATGCCTGAGTCCAACATTGCACAATAAACAATATAATAATAATAATAATGATAATATTTTAAACTTGTACTTAAAAGTTTCATGATACTATAAAATACATTCAAAAAGTTAAATTATTTTAATCTTTAATTTACTATGTTAAAAGTAAGCGTTGTAAGTATATTTAACACTTGTGTACTGTGAAGTTATAAATAATGTAATCGACTTTGAAAATGTAACAATAAAGAAAGTCTGATTAAATCTTAAATATCTATGTTTTATTTAACTAAAAGAGTATAACGAAGTTAATTAGTTAGTTTCTATTTGCACATAGCCGGTAATAGATTTTAGCACCAATATTTTAACGTTTTTCATGACATTTATAGCGTTTTTTATAATGCTTATTAAAGAAATTAAGTAAAATATAATTTCACATACAGTCAACAGGAGTAGTAAAAGTTTTTATTTTAAAATAAAAATAATTTTGGCTTTGCAATATTTTGCTTACTGTTTAACAAACAAAGTATAAATAATTCGTATGGGGTTATAATAAGTTAATTATGATTTATGGTTTAATTTTCTTAACATATAAGCACATCATGTACAAAACGCAAACTTATTTATATGCGTTAAATACTCATACCGTTTGTTTCAAAGTTAATTTAAAAGTTTTACACACTCGAAGAATTTTTTAGACTACTGAAAATCAGACTATGTTTTAGGGGAAGAGTGATTATCAATTTAAAAGACTTTAGTGGTTTAATAGTCGCATATTGAACTATTTTTTTGTTAACTTTTACTGCTTAAAAATAATTTATTTTCGAAAACCATTAAACAACTTAAATTATTTAACTAGTTAAACAGAAACATGTAACTAGTTTGTTCTTAAATAATTTTATAACGTGTTTTAATATTTCAAACAAAAATTAGAAACACTATATAAGCAGTAAGCACTATACATTTAAATTTTTTTAATAAGGGTATACAGGTACTTGTTCTTTAATTTTGTTATTAAATCAGGACTTATTTTTTATTTGTCAAAGTTTAGACCTTTTGCGCCATCAAAAAAAAATAAAACTTGACCACACAACCAACAACAACAGTATTCGAGACAACCTGTTGTTGTTAGTCAAGTGGTCAAGTTTTATTTTGGCGCGAAAGGTCTCAACTTTGTTGATGATAGCTGTAAAAAATACTAATTAAATGTGATAAAACTAGCATAGACTAAAATCTCACAATATTCTGACAATGTCTGAGAAGTTGAGCTGTGAACAGAGTTGCCACGGTTCAAGCTGGGTCAGACTGAATCAGGCTAAGTCAGTTTTTTTTTTTTGGAAAAACTTGGAAAAAGTCAGACTAAATCAGTTTTCTTGGTGTCAAATGATCAAAAGTTATTTTTTTAGGTCAAAATATCAGAATTAGTCAGTTTTATTATACAAAATTCCTTAATTCTAAAATTCTTAAAAATAATAAAATCTTTTTAAAATTGATTAAAATTGCAAAATTTTCTTAAAAATTTACTTACAAAATCATTTTATTCCAAAACCTTGAAGTGGTAAAATCTAATAAAAAAAACCTTTATAAAGCCAGAATAAAGCTGCAAAATTTTCCCAGAATTATGTTGAACTACTTCCCTATTTGAACAAGTATTTGTTGTATTTAGTCTTTTTAGTATTTATGATCTCTGATATGGAAACTTCCATAGTGAAACTTTGATACATACACAAAAGTCTACTTAGAAAAACTTTTGAATCAGAATGTTTTTTGTTTAAATAAGTTGTTAAGATCTTCATAATTAAGAACTTATTTTAGTATTTTATGTAACAATTTTATGTGTATGGTTTACTTCTTTATATACTACTGAACAGTAATCTTGTATCTAAGAATTACTAGTCTAAATTAAAAACAAATCTGACAGAAAATTTTTATTTTGGATCAAAAATGTATACTGGAGAAAAAGTGCGTACTAAAATGCGTACTTGTCAAAATATGGGTATTCAATATACATAATAATCAAAATATGTGTACTCCAAATTTAAATCTATCTGAAAGCGCGTAATTAAAACACGTATTTCAAAAGAGGGTAAAAGTCTGGTTAATGTGGTCAAAATCTTGAAAAACCGTACAAAATTTACAAAATTTTGGGTAGCAACCCTGTGTGTACGATTTAGCTGTGTCAGTTTTTTCAACTTTTCCTACAAACGGTCACTTCAGTACTTCGTAATTGATCCCGCTTGGTAAGATCTCAACAGTGGTCTCGCGACTATGTAAGTCTAATGAGTCTTGACAAGGTTGCTTTTGTTGATATTGTCTTTCCTGAAGCTCATTATTTATTACTTTTTATTTGCTAACAAGTAAATTAGGTTTCTTTCTTTTAATTATTGCAAACAATAATTCTTTGTGTAATAATGATATTCTGACTTTAAAATGTCAAAATAAAACAAACTTAAGTTTTGAGTCTAGTGTTAGTTTTATAAAAATAATATTAAGCAGATATTTTAAAACTTTAACATAAAAACAATGAACATTTAAAGTTAATGATTTGTTTTGGATGTCAATTTACAATTCATTAGCGCATTTTTTTTAAATTAAATAGTTTTTTAACAAAAGATATACCAAACATCATAAATAATTAGTAAATAAATCAAAATTTTCTTAGTTTTAAATAAAACGTTTTCATCGAATGTATTTTTGTTTTTTAAAGTAGTAAAAAGTTAGTACCAGATACTTTTTATTTAAAGTAGAAATAAATAGAATTGATGGGAATAGTTTATTAAAAGCACTTATAATACATATATGTTACTATTATTATAATGATAGAATAAAACTTTTATTGATATAGAAGTTGATATTAACTTACAAATTTTAAAATTTTAAACTGCTATTTTATTTGAGTATACAGTAAATTTATAAACTTGCTTTCTTTTCACAGAAAAACGTACTTTTAATATAAACTGTGCTTTCAGAATTAGTGGGACTAAAGAAAAAACTTTACAAACTACAAAAATTTCTTTAATTTTTATAGGAATAACACAAGCTTTCACAGGTTGCTAAATATATAGAATTTTTTTTCATACAGTATTTAATTTTTATTTTGATGTGCTTGAAACAGTTATTAAAGTTTTTATGTCCTTGACAAGACGTTAATAGGTATCCTTGGTGTGCGACTCTATAACCGAAAGGTTTTTCGTGCACCAGGTATTAGAACCAAATATTTTAAGCGCTTTTATTGTCGTTCAATAAACAACATATTTGTTTTGGCCAAAAAACTATTTGTAAAATATCTGTTTAACTGACTTAATTTTGAAAATGGTTTAAAACACTGAATAATGAAAAAATTTATTTGTTTCAGTATGTTTGAAATTCATTAAGTTTTATCAAAGCTAGTATAAATAAAACTTTTAAGATTGAAAGTCTATTAACAAAGGTAGTAGAACTCCTGAAAGTGTTTTAAACTTATATTGGTATTACAAGTTTGTTGATGTTTTTAAACAATTACTCAATTGTATTGTTTACAAAAATAATTTCTTAATATATAATTTTTCTTTTGTTTGTTAAACTTTAGTAAAGTTATTAGAAGTTATTTGAAGTTTTTATAAAGAAATTGTTATAATAACTTATTATCTCTGTTAGAGTGTGAAATAACAAATTTTTAGATTCACTTTTGAAGTAAACTACGGTATAACAAGCTCAAATCAAATATTAAAGGTTTTTATGTAAAAATACTTTCAATGTTATTTAAACGCTACAAATTATTGTAAAATATTGGTATAAATTTGATTTTTTAAAAAAAAGTCATGTATTTAAAACATTTCAAATACTGTTGATTTAATTCTTTTTGTCTAAAGAAAACAATCAATTAGTGTAAACTTAAATTTAAATGCAAAACATAAGTTTTCAAAAATAACGCTTTGTGTTCAATACACTTATTTTTAATTATGAAAATTACAGCTAACTTAACGACCAACTGTAGTAAATTTACATGCATATTTGATTCCCATACATAGTACTTTCTCAGTTGAGCTTTTTATAGTTTTCGTCGCATTTCAAGTTTAAATAAAAATTAATGTTGAGTTTTACTGACGTCATCCAAAACACAACAAATGATCGAATATTTGGTATGGATATATTAAAAAGAAATTATATATCTCAACCCTTCTGTCAGAGGTGTACATCAAAAATTTGAAGTCGTTATATATAACGGCTAATTAAAAGTTTCATACTATCAGGTTTAAAGCTGAAACAAATTGATTTAACTTTTATTGAGTACTTATTAAAAAAGAAGTTTAACTTTAAGAAGCAAGCTTAACCTATTTTATGAACTAACATTTTGAAAAATCTTTAAATATCATAATGAAACTGTTTAGATATTTCAAAGGCTCGTGGAAGCATTTAAAATATATAAATAATCAAAAAATATGTAAATAATTTTTAAAATTATAAGTACTCTTAAGACACGTAGAAAACTAACTACTATTTTACTTAACTAAGAACTGTTAGTAAAGCGTTTGAAAATTTGAGCTAAAATTTTTTGCTGCAATGCTAAGTTAAAACCATTGAAGTTTATATTTCGTAAATTTTATTTATTATTTGATAATAAACATCGTAGATACAAAACCTAGTTTAAATTTTGTATGCATTGAAAGTCTTATTGAAAAGGTTAATTTTAAAAAACTTAATTTTGATAAAATTCTCATTTTTTAACTAACTCTCATTGTGTAAAGTAGAACTTTTAAACTTTATAGGTAAGTGTAAGTTTTTGTGCTATATATGATACAAAAATATATAATGGGCATGTTGTTTAAAAAGTATGTACAAATATATGTTTAATTGAAATAACTATACAAAACAATTTTTATACAATTTAAGTTTTGTTCTATTTTGGCTTTAAAGTATAACTACTTTATACCGAATTTAAAAAATATAAAATTAACTTAAAAGATTTTAAATATAAATACATGCTTATTGAATTGACTTATAATTTCCGCTTACTACTATGCATTATTTCTTTATTTAACTATTAACCTTACAGCTATATTATATCTAGCTGTCAAATTTGCACAAACGTACAAAATTGCACGAGGGGACAAAATTGCACGAAAGGTCACTTTTGCACTAAGGCACTTTTGCACGAGCAGACAATTTTGCACGGAGACATTTTTGCACTGGTTGAATATTTTCGTTTCTAATAATCTCATTTCACTATCATTGTTACTTCTAACCTTTACCCTCATACGGCAGTTTTGTTTTTCATTCAATTATTTTAATTTAATTTGTTAATTATGTTTCTTAACAATAAATTTTATTAGTTATTTTTTTATTTTAATATTCACTATCACTGTTTCCCTTTCACCCTTACCCGCAGTCAGTACCTTTTATGTTTCTTTTTAATTTATTTTTTTTTTTTATTCTATAAGTTTTTTTTTTACTATAAGTGTTACCGCTAATCATTACCTTGGTCAGTAACTTTGTTTTTATTTTGTTTGTTTTATGAATTTATCTTTTAGTTTTTTTTTCCGAGTTTTTTTTATAGTTATTTTTTCTGTTGTTATATATATATTTTTTTTTACTCTCGTGCAAAAGTGACCTTTGGTGAAAATTGTTTTATGCAATTTAGTCCCGTTCCCATGCAAAATATGTCCAAATTTTTTCATTGGTTCTATTTTTATGAGCTGTATAACATAGTACAACTGTATTTTATTAGTATTGATTATATACAACAAAATAATTTGATAAAGAAAAAACTTTTTTAATAGTTTAGCAATGCAACAACTAAACTTTGCACAAATTTTACCATTAATTTTTTACATTTTAAAAATCCGATCTATTGATATGATTTTAGTTAATATTCTACTCTTTTAGCTTTTGCTATTTTATTTAGCAATTATTTTAGTTTCTATAATGACTTAAAACTACTTTTTTTTTAGTTTTTATAAAGAAAATAGTTTTTTTTAGATAATATTAACATTTTTGAAACTAAGCAAAAATATAAGCTTTATTTTGAAATAGAATCAACAATAAGTAAATATCTTAAATCAGTTTAAATAATGCGGCATTAATAAAATCAACCGTAAAATTTTTGACGCTTTTTATTATTATTTCAAGTTTATGCGCTGAAAATCTCTTACATACGTATAATGCGTTACCAACAAACGCTTAAAACAGGGGTCGGCAGGCAGTTGGTGCTCGCGGGCCAATTTTCAAGTTTCCAAAATCTTCGCGGGCCGCAGTTTTAGTTTTAGTGACCTTTAAATAATATTTTGGTTTTAATTTTAGTCATTATTATTATAAGTGACTTTAAGCTACACATAAAACGCTTATTTAAATTATACATATTTATTGAAATAAAATTGACGTTTACTAATATACTTAATTCTTAAAAAACTACGTACTTTCTGAAAGACTAAATAAGTTTAACTTAAATATTTTATCATTTTACCTATAATGTATTTCTTTATGAAAACCGAGCTTAAGAAATATTTTTGTGGCGATACTTTTATATACTTTTTGTATAATGAATCGCTTTTTCATATTTTTAAAATATTAATTTTTGAAAATAATTTTTGCGTTTTAATTAGTTTTCACATTTTAAAAATTCAGTAATTAGTTAACTTAATAAAGTTTCAACCTATTTGTATGGTTAAAAAATTTAAAAAATGTTTTAATACAATTAATACTCAAATACTTTAATAAAATAACTTATTAACAACAAATTATTCTTTTACATGGTCGCCACTTAAAAAGCAAAAATGACTTAGTTATATCAAACCAGTTTAAGTTTATTAAAAATTGAAAAAGCTAAATACTTGCTGTAATTTAACTTAAATACCTAATTAAAATATCATTAAAAAAAAATTAGATAATATACAAGAAGGCTAAAAAAAAATACTAATTAATAAACTACACTACAGTCTTTAAAACTATTAAAAGAGTTTGAAGATTTATTCAAATACAAAAGTTTTAAACACACGTGAGTTTAAAAAAATGTCTTAATCTAGTCTGAGTTTTTCAATTTTTTAAACTAGCTTGTTTGTTTCGCAATCCTGTTTAAAATAAAGTTAAAAAAATAAAGAGATAAAAAAAGTTATCACCTTTTAACTAAATATATTTAAAAATAAATATCAGTAAAAAGTAATTAGTAAAAGATTAAATTTATATAGCCATTAATGAAGTAAAAAAACTTTTTTTTTTTTGAGCAATATAGCAATTCTTTATCTGCAATAAAGCATTGCGTTAGAAAAGAGTAAATGTGAAATATAAAACAGGCAATAAAAATTTTAAAACGTTAGTTAAGAGTTATTGTAACAAAACGAAATAAAACTAAAACAATTACCTTAGTCAGTTTCAACAAAACACATGATTATCTTCTTGTAATTACAGAATGATCAGAAAACAATTGCTAAGGAAAGTTATAAAGTAGCAAAAGTAATTACTAAAAAGAAGATACAGTTTAGAATTGAAAACCTTTTTAAAGAAAATGTTTTGGCGGAAGTAATTTTTTTTTCAATATCAAAAATAATCGTGCTTAGAAGATGTCTGAAGATTTTAAAGCCATAAAAATCAAATTAGGACGTTAAACAATCTGTTAAGATGAGAGCACTGATACAACAGATGCTGAGAATTTTTATAAGAGATGTTTTTACTAACTTTGAAATTTTAGAAGAATTTCTAAGTATAATTCTAATGCAAAGCACAACACTATATAACGACATTTAAATAGCAAAGGTGCAATGCACCAGTGTAATGGGTGTTGGTTTTAAGTTTTTTTTTAAACAATATTGCTGAATACTAAACTAGATACATGTTGGTAATATGATTTCGTTTAAAACTAGATTTTGTACTTATGTAGTTTACCAATGAAACTCATTTAGTTAACCAAAGAGCAATATGAGCGAAGACAAAAAGCTTAAAAAAATTATGAAATTAACAACTTAAGTAGTGAACACAATTTTTTCAAAGAAACTTTACCACCGACAGTTTCGAAAAGTAGTAGAAAAACTTGAAATCAATACGTTGATCTAGTTTACTTTTGGCTTGTTCTTTGGATAAGTTTTTGTTTGATGTTATAACAAGTCTATGAGTTAAGAAATGAAACTGTTTTTTCTTAAAATTAAAAAAAAATATAATACTGCATATAAAGATAAACACTTGATACTATTTTTTTCATTTCTGGTATTTCTTACATCGTAACTTAAAAATCTAACATAGTATTACAAGGAAAAAAAGTTATTCTATGAGATATAGTACAATATTGTGAATTTTGAAACAAAATTAAAAACTATGGGGGTTTTAGATAAAAAAAAAAAACTAAACTAAATTCCATAACCTTTGAAAACATTACTCTAAAAACATATTTTGACTTTATAAATGCAGTTAAAAACTTATCAGACGAGTTTTTCACACGAATTCAGACGTTGAATTATTAGAAAATAAACTCAGATCCTATGAAAATTCCACCAAAAAAGTATTTTGTAAAAGTGTAGTGCACATTTAAAACAAAAGTTTAATACGTTCGATAACTTGAATGATTTTTTTTTGAAATTATGGAGTACTATAATTTACTAAAGAACGCGAAAAAATGGCCAACTAGTTTAAAGCTGATTAAAACTTTAATAGTATAAATGATAAGTTAAACCAAAATCAGTTATAAGCTGACCTAAAACGCTATAGTAGACAAGGGTTTTTAAATCAAAAAAGTTTTCGGTTTTTCTAGTATTGTATATAAAACAAAGATTAAATAAAAATTTTGTTATGATTAGATATCTAATTTAACTAATAATATTTATGTTTTGTTCTGAAAATAATTTTAAAAGTTTTAATTAATTGGTTAGTCTATAATTAAAATAAAATAAAAATATTTTTAGTTGTGCATTAACTTGAGTAAAAAACTCAAAACAAAACTTGTAAAATGCTTTATAGGTCTCTATAAAGTTTATGTGTTAATAATGTTAATGTTTGCTTAACTAATTATCATATTTTGTTGAAATTTATCACTTGAGCTAAACATTAAACGTTAATTAAAAGCACTTCGTTTAATTAAAGCAAACTAATAAATTTAAATAGTACATTCTACATGAGTTTAAGAAATATTATAAATAAACATTATACCCTAGAAAAATTACAACTTGTTAAGTTAAAAAACCATTTAATCTGCAGATTAAATGCAAGTAAGTTAATTTTTGTTTAGAGTTTTTTTTTTAATTTTCGTCGCATTTTAAGATTTAATAAAAGTTAATGTTGTGTTTTGCTGACGTCATATAAAACACAACAAATGATCGAAAATTTGGTATATAAATATACTAATATATTTTATTTCTTTATTCATCCCACTTTTTGTCAAGTACAGCGAAATTTGAAGTCGTTTTACATAACGGCTAATAAACATTTAAGTTAATAAATTTTGAAGCAGAAACAAATTTATTTTAAAAGTTTATTATATTCTTTTTTTTTTTAAGTTAAACAAATCATTAATTAACAAAGCTTTAATCAGTTCAAATCCTTATAAGTAAACAATTTGAAATGTCTTTGGTCATTATATCATAATTTTAGTTTTTAAAAAGCCAAATCAAGCATTTAAAAATCTATAAAATCGTCAGATATAAGTAATCAATCTTTTTTTTATTTTTATTTTTAAGAAGTATGTGAAATAAATTATTTTTTACTTAATTAAGTATTGCTAATATATATTTAAAACAAAGCTCCTTACTAATCAGTAAAAAATATTATGTTTTATTTAGCTTTTATAGACTTTTAGCTTAAACAATGTTTTAACAAACTTATTATAGCATTCTACTTAAATTAAACAAATAAAATTGTAAACTATCGAAACATTGTTGTAAAAGTTTTTTGAACTTATTTTCTAATCCAACCTAAAACAAACGTTTTAAAAATAGTAAACTTTAAAAGCCAAATAAACAAACCGTAACAGAGATTCTAATACTGAAACAAATTTGGTTTTTTTTTTCCGGTTTTTACATAGTTTTAACAAAGTTTAGTAATCACAAGAGAGTTTTTGTCAGGTTTTAACAATCTTATAAACTCAATTTTTCATACAATTTAAAAGATTATTATACAATCGCAGTTTTGTGATTCAAAAACTGTTGAAAGCATTTAAAAACTATCAGCTATATTTAATCAATATTCAAATTCAAAAGTTGTTGTAAGCAGAGATGTTAAATCGCAGAGCACAAAATCCCCGCAGTAGAATAAAAAAATAAAATCCCCGGCAATAGAATTAAAATTTCTTATGAAAGAAAAAGCTGTATTTTACAAGTTGAGAACATAAAAGTTTCATATATTCAATTACACCAACATATTTAAAACCATATTGTTTTTATAAATATGAATGCCTTAAATGTAAGTTTATGTTTTTTATTTTCATAAGGTTAATTTTAGTCACTTTATTGTTAATTTAATCATAACTACCTTTTAACCTTATAGTTGTAGGTAATGTTTGGTTAGAAAAATTAAAGAAAAGTATCTTCCACTTATTTAAATTGTTAATAAACTAAAAACATTGTAGCTTTGGAACTAATTGATGTTAAGTTAATTTATTATTTGATTTTTTTTTCCAAAAATTAGATGAAATAGACAAATTTTTTTTTCTTATATCCTACTTTTATCAAATTATTTGAATTTTTAAACTTGAAAATAAAGTTTGATTATTATAATTTTTTAAGATTCATTATAAATTATTTTATTAAGACATAGATTTCACTTAAAATTAATTTGAATATAATTTATTATTTTTGTTTACAAACTTGAAACTACTATTTGCTAAGTAGAAATCTATTTAAAATTTTTAATTTTTAATGTGGCAAATTTATTGAGTCTTTTTTTATTATAATTAGGTAATTTATCTAAAAAAAAATTATACCTGAAAGTTTTAGTGTACAACTCAAGGTTTTTACAACTAGTTTTGTAAATTAAGCAAAGTTGAAACAAGGTCAGGAAAAGTCAGAAAACTCAGGAAAAGCAGAAAAAAAAGACAAATAACAAGAATAGTAAGGTTTTTTTTTTAACAGTCAGGAAGTTTAACTAAATATTAAAAAATACCAGATTTTGTCAGTTTAAATTTACTGAATTCCTTATATTCAAAAACAAGTCTTTGAATGGTAAAGAATTAATTAAAATTCTTTAAAGTGTGATTAAAATTGAAAAAATTTCCAAGAATTTTACAAAATTACTTAATTATCAATGCCTTCATCTTGTAAAATTAAATGAATATCCTTTATAAAACTGCTAAATGTTTCTATTAAAATATTCTAAAACTACCCTACTTGAACAAGCAGTTTTTGTATGCAGTTTGATAATCTGTAGCATTTCTTAGTAAAACAATGATAATACACATAAGTTTATCTAGCATATTTTAAAATTTAATTGTTTTTTTTAGGTGAATGAATTATTTCATTTTAATTTGTGTATAATTTACCTGTTTATAATTTTTTCAAAATTGTTTATATTTAAAAAAAAAATTATAAAAGAGGTGAATTTCATAGTTAAGTTTAATTATTTATAATATATTGTAGAATAGCTGTCTTTTAATATTTTTACATAAATAAGGGTGAAATATTCACCTCAATATGTTACATGCAATGTTTAATCTTTTCTCTAATAAATAGAACTGTTCTAGATTTTAAAATGTAGTTTAAAAATAAATTAATTTAAATTAAAAATTAATAATTTGCCAAGGTTTATGTTGCACTAATAACAAGGATGAAAAATAGTTTCACCATTATATTGAAAATTTTATTTATAAAAATAATATATATTATTAAATTTTAACTACATTTAAAAATCTAAAAACAATTTTTCATTAATAATAAACTTGTTTTTAAAGCCTGGCGTTGGTTTAATTGTTCTATTTTTATAGATTGAATTTAACCAAAATTATTATGGCCCATTAAAAATTGTTGTTAATGAGAAATAAAAGAAAAAAAAAATTGCTTTTTAAGATCATAGGAGGATGAATATATTTTTTAACATTTTGATATTAATTTGTTTTTTTTATTAAGTATAACCATATCATTAATATTTCAAAGAACTTTTCCTGAAAATTTTTAAAATTTAAAATTTAAAAACTTTTATAAATATATTAAGATGTTGAAACATTTAAATTTGTGGTACCTTGAAGAAATTATGTATTTTTTTTAAACACATGATACAAAAAATTATAGTCAATAAACAAAAATGTTAATTAAAACTTAAAATCACAGAAATTTTTTTTTTGTACTTTATAAGTTTTTTTTTTTAAAGCATTAAGCTAAAGAACTTTAATTTTGTTATAAAAGAAAGAGCTTATGTATAAAATTAATATGATATACTGTTTTAATTTTACAAACAAAATGTTATAATAATAAAGTACAATGTAAATTAAAAATTTTAAAAGTTAACTTTTTACTAATTTTATTAAAACAAAAGTAAAAAATAAATAACTAATGAAATTTTAATATAAGGTAAAAAATGTGAAAAAGTTAGCTACAAATTGTTACTTTAGCATTTTAGTTGCTATAGTAAACAGCTGATATTAACAGCTGTAATTAACTGGCATCTTGATTATAACATGACTGGTTGTAAGGCAAAGAGAAATAAACTTAAGTTTTTACTCAATCAAAAATAGTTAGTAGAATTAAACAACTTTAGACAAAATTATGACTTACGATTCTTATTTAATCTATATAAAACTTATTGGTTGTCCTTTTTTTCGATAAATAAGCATGTTTGAATATCCACAATTTAATTTTTGTTCGTCTAAAAAAATATTATGATTTTCGATATTTTATCAATTTAATCATTCGGTAAGAGAAACAATTAGTCCCTACTGTGTAGTAAAAAAGTTTTCTAAATAGCTCGCATTAAAATTGTTGCATAGTTTACAAATAATATTCCTACAATGCGTGTTAAAAATAACTATTAGTATGCTTGTTGTTTTGTCTGATATAAATTTCGGGTTTTAAACTGAATTTTATAATTTTTAGAGTAATATATATATAGTATTTTGCTGACTTTACAGAAATAGTAATTATGAAATATTAAAAACTCAGATTTTCTACATTTAATTTTTCAAATGCTAAAGATATAAATAAACTAAACTTATTGATTGAATGTTAAAAACACAATGTTTTCAATACTACATACCACTAATAATTTGTTATCAATGTATACTTTTGTATAAATACTTTTATTTATAAGTAAGATATAAAAAATTTGGAAATTCTTAAATTTTTATAAATTTTGTATAACACTAAATAATATAATTGTGCCTGAACATTTTTAATAAAAGACTATATTTTATTAGCTAAATATGTTGAAGGTGTTTTTAAAATGAACATTATTTATTTATAAAACATATTACTTAAAATAATATTATAAACAATGCAAAACAAACTAAAAATGTACAGTATGATAATAAAACTTTATTTACAATTTTACAGAAATAAACTATTACTTCAAGCTTGGAAAAGTAAAATGCGATGTTAAGTTACAACTAAAATCACTGCACAACAAAAAACTTGAAATAATTTTTTATAAAAACATTTAGTTGATTTTAAATTTCTTAAGCAACTTAAAAGTATACTTTTTTTTCAGCAAGTTTTTAAGGTATATGTACATTTAAATATTCTTTATATATATCAAAAAAAAAAAAAGATCTTTGTAAGAGTTTATACCTTTTATTGTAAGAAATAGTTCCATTAAAAAAAAAATTAAATAACTAAAATTCATGGTTAAACTTTAACAGCAAATTGCGATAAAAATAAGCTAAACCAAAACTTAAAAGCTTTAATGCTAAAATTTATTAAGTAACGCTACAAACATAGAAGTAAAATGCGACAGTAGTTAATTAAATTACATATACACCTTAGAGCTGTACAATATTACTTTAGTTGATGATTATGTTACTTTAAATGTTACATGCTAAAAATTTAGAAAACAAAACCAAAAAAAAGTATATAAAGGATAAAACAAAATACAACTAAAAACTTGTATTTTATGCATAAACTAAATTTCAAAATGTAAACACAAAACTTTAAATAAGTTTTAATGATTTTAATTAACAATTTTAATTTATGGCAATTATAGGTTTATACTGCTAATACCACATTATGCTTAAACTTTTGTTTTCTTCAAGTTCTTTGAGCTTAATATTAATCTTGAATATCAAGCTTGTGACTTATTTAATTTTACCAATATAATAATTTTATAATGTTTTCTTTAAGCATAAGTTACAAATGAAATTACATAAGTTAAAAAAGTACATTTTACATGAAAAAAACAAACATTGCTTTATAAAAAACAGTGTTACGTTATAAGATATTACAACTTATTAAGTTGACAAACCAATCAAACTACAGATTACATGCAAATAAATTTGATTCTGGTATGAAATTTTTGCAAAGTTAAACATTTTATAGATTTCGACGCATTTTAAATTTACTTGCATATTTGATTTCCGTACAAAATATTTTGCTCAGTTGTTCTTTTTATAAATCACTTTGCATTTTAAGTTTTAATAAAAGTAAATATTAAGTTTTACTGACGTCATACAAAATATCACAAATATTCCAAGATTTGGAATATATAAATAAAAGCTAACTCACTTCTATATTAATCATTGAAAACCAGCTATTTTTTAAAGCAGTTGTATAACAGCTAACAAACATTTAATACCTCTAGTTTTAATACAAAATCAAATCGTTTTTTAAGTTGAAAAGAAGATAAAAAATGGTTTTATTCAGTTTAAACTATCATATAAACTAACATTTTAAAATATATTTGAATTATATTGAAGTTGTATTTTTTTAGATACTTTAAAAGCTAGTCTAAACATCAAATACCTATAAAATTGTGAGATAAATAAAAACAATCTTTTGATTCAAAATTATAATCAACCACATTGAAATCAAAGTTATATTTTTACTGAATCAAGAATTTTTTGTAAGTTATGCACTATAATTCTAATTTAAACTACATATAACTTATGTTTTGTCAATTTGTTCATAAAATAATTTTCGTACGCATCAACTATAAAAAAGAATTAGCTATAATTTAACACTTTACATATATAAACGTTTCTTTCAAAAATCCACGATAAGTTTCTACTGTGTGACATAGTCCTAAAAATTGCGTGCATTTTAGTTCATGCTAAAATAGCTTAAAAGTGCTTTGTAAGGTCTGTATTTTATTATAAAAGCTATAAATTTACGTTTTTGGTCTAATTTTCTAAAATTTTGTAATAACTATCTTGTATTTTATTAAATGATTGTGTATGTATTGAATTAAAAAAGTAAGTAAAATTTAGAAGTACTGTTTACGCAATTTAATTTTTAAACACTCAGAATATTATGAACTTTGTTACTTTTTGAAAATAAAATTAGTTCTAAGTTATTTTTGTTCTTTAATAAAAAGTTTGGTTTTTTCAATGCTTTAGAAAATAGCTTTATACAAAATTTTCTTATAACATAATACAAACTTTTTAATTGTATAAGCTGATAAAGCAGTTGGTAATTCAAAAAATTGCAAATATGTAGATTTATAGAACGAAACAAAGCAGTTTTCAAGTCTAGATTCGGTACACTAAAGTAGTTATAATCTAGTATTTGTGGTAAAAAGGTTTTGAGATCAAAAGTAAGAAAATGTATATTCTTTATTATAAGTTAAAAAGAACTCATTTTAAACAAAAAACATACAATTGCTTAACTCTCATAAATATTAAAGTAAAACTTTTATGTGTTGTGCAAAATAGTTTGCTTAGTCAAAATTTTATTATATTTTAAAGCATTTTTTAAGTTTTCATAAAAAATAAAGTTGTGTTTTACTTACGTCATACGAAACACAACAAGTGTGTGGGTATATATACATTCAGATCAGTACTAAAATCTTACTCTAATTTTTAAAGTTGTTTAATACAACGGCTAACAAGTAATTCATTTCATAAGTTTTACTATGTTGTAACAGTTTTAAAATTTAGATTAAAATAAAATTAAGTCAAAAATGAAAGCTTTTATATAAATTAAAATATCTTATAAACTGACATTTTGTACTAATTTTAAACAACATTATGATTTATTTTTGATATTTTAAAAGCTGGCGCAAGCAAATAAAAATAAAATATTATTAACCAAACTTTAAGTTTAAAAGTATTATTAACGCATATAAAAAACAAAGCTTGTTTTATTTAGCAAAGAACTATTAATAAACAACTATTTGAAACAAAACTTTGTTTTGCAATGGCAGTTAGAAAATTTAATTTGTAAAATCAATAAAATTGTAACTAGTATTTTTTATAACAAAAATCCTAAAAAACAAAATGTTAGTCTTGTATGCACTAAACGTCTAGCTAAAAAATTTATTTTTATAAGTTAAACTATCTTTCATTGTATAGACTAAAACTTTTAACTATTTTAGTGAGTTGAAATTTTTTAGTGGTATAATGTTAGTATCTGATGAGCATACTATTTGAAAAATGCCTTGGTTTTAATAATCAAAGTATATACAGATTTTCACATTAAAATCATAAGTATATAAAGTTTGAATTAGTATATAATTAGATACAATTTGTTTAGCTTCTATGATTTATTTGTGTTAATTTAAAAAACATTTTGCTAATTACTTTGATTTAGGCTTGTAATTTTAATTGTATATGTATAATTGAAACTTTCTTTGTGCTCCAGGTCCTAGGACTAAATATTTTGAGCGTTTTGTTTTCGTCGATCAATAAACTATATATATATATATAATATTTAAGCTTGTAGTGAGCTTAAAGCTTTATAAATTACTATTTACAAAATTTTATCCTTATATATAGTTTAAACTTTTAGGTAACACAAAATAAAATGATGATCTTTTATTATTGAAGTAAAAATGCTTGAAAGCTACCTAACTATTGAAAACATTTAATAATTTAATTTGCATGAATATATTTTTTATTGGAGCTTCTAGTTTCAAGTACCATGTTATTGCTTTGTTATAGGGTACTAGTTGTTAAAAACTGTTCAAAATATATCTTACTAGTATTCTGGTACTTACTGAACAGTCTAGTTTGTAAACAATAATAAAAATAAAAATCTGATAATAAACTAATAATAAAAATAAAGATTTTGTTTTTATTACTAAATTCTAATAAATTCAAAATGTAAATATTTAATTTTAATTATTTTCACTTAGTAAGTATTTTATACTTTATATATATATAAACATATTTAGTTATTTATATAGCTCTAAGCAAAACTAATGAGTTTAAAATAAAAGTTTTAATGATATTTTTGGAATCCAATAGTATTATATATATTGTAATTGATTTACAAAGAAAGAATCACAAACTAAGATTGACATACCAGATGGTTGTCTTGAGAAACTTAAGTATTTTCATAGATATAAAAAAATATTTTCAGAATCTTCAAAGTTTAAGTTTATTCAAGGACCCTTTATTTAGAGTAATAGTCATATCAAGAAAGAAAGCTTCAGAAATGATTCAATATCTAGTTTCAAAAAAATGATAAATACGCTAAAACACCAATTAACTAATTGTTCAAAATCTTAAAATATTTTTTTTCTGTTATATAATCATGAACAATTTATTTTAAACAGTAAGCTTTAGGTTTAGTCTAACAAAATGCGAAATGGAAAATATATGAAGTTAAATAATTTGCTAAGATAATATAATCTGTGAAAAATTATTTATCTTTTTCTGTTTTTATATTACATTTTTGTTTATTAATAAAAATTAATTATTAGCAGCTATTTTAAAATAAATAATTTTACACTAAAACAATGTTTATACATTAAAAATAACAGCTTAAATTTTCAATAAACAATATCTCAATCTGAAATTTCATACTCTGTGTTTCGTAAGTTACTACTTTCGTTTGTTAAGTAACTTATAAAAAACTAAACTACTTTAAAACAGAGTATTAAAATTAAGACATAGAAAAGTTGTGTTAATAAACTTTGTCCCAAACTTTTAGTAATTTGTCAATAAAAGCATCCTATTAATTTATTTGAGTTTTTATTGATGAATGTAAATATAATTTTTTTGTTGATTTTCACAAAGTTTAAAATAAAAGCTTTATAAAGTTTGTAAACCAGCTCAGATAAAATATTAAATTAAAGTAGAAAATTTAGAAATTCAAAGTAATATTTATTTATCGTTAAATAAGCTTCTAATTAGATTCTTATTTTAATGTTTTATTATACTGCATAGTGCATAGCTTAATACGAAAACCATATAAAAATTAATAAAAAACAAATTAATGTTTCAATTTTTCGAAGTCTTATATTTTTCGTTTTATACCTGCTTCAAAAAACAAATTATTTGTTTAAAAAGTTCTAATTAAAAATTTTATAACTTTAATGTCTAATAAAATGTTATGCGAACGAGATAGAGTAATAATACAACCGTAAAGAGCTGACATAAAAATTATTGTTTATAACCTATTCACCCAAAATTTTAATTTAGTTTTTATCCTAAATTATTTTACCCAAAAATACAACAAGTGAAACAAAATAAGAATTTATTATTTATAACTTAAATAACCAGAACTAAAATTTCAGCCAATCAGAAGCACTTTGATTTTTCTGCAAAAAGAATTTCTATAAATTTTTGAAGTATTAATAAAAACATTTTATTTTATGCGCGTTCTACTGAAAATTGCATTTGGTGACCAAGTGACGTAATAAATACTAACCACAAATGCTCGAAAAATGTAAAAATATAATAATATGTAGTAAATTTTGTAGCATTAATAATAAAAGATACAGCAAGCAAAATTTTTTTTAAGTCGAAACTATTTGACTAAACAATAGTTCTTTAATAAAATATTAGTTTACATAAATTTTTATTTTTACGTTTCACTGTAAACAAATATAAAAAGTTTAATAAAATTGTAGTTAAACTAGATTTATATATTTCGTAACAAAAATTAAAATAAAGGTAATTTTGTTTGGTATAAATGTATTTAAAAAGTAAAAAGTAGTAATTAATGGTTAAAACTAAACTTTAAGGTAATATGCTACCATATCTATAAATTTTACAAATCACAGGAATCAGAATAGTTTTCAAAAAATGAATAATGTTTAATATTGATTTTAATTACAATTGTAGAAAGCATTTGATTTATAAATAGCTTAAGCAACTTTTTTTTTTGTTTGAAGTATTTTTTTAATCAGTTGGTTTTATCAATATAAAACAACTTTTACAAAAAAAATAAAAACATTGTTGCAAAATACGTGACTAAAAAGTAAACTTAATAGTTTGTATTCTTATATTACATATAAGTTACATTATATGTAAGTTAACAATGACGGAACCGGTCGTAAGTTGTCTCGGATGCTGTTGTAATTGATCATGTGGTAAAGTTCAATATTTACTATTTATAAATAACATAAAATGTAATATTCTTTTTATTATTTTGATTGTTCTGAAGTATTTTATTTATGAATTAAAAAAATGATAAAACAGAAGTGAAAGACGTATAAATAAAAAGTATATCAATAAAGCAATTTGCTAAAATTTATAGTTAGTTTTATATAAGTTCTTCAGTTCTACTAAGAATTTTAGTAAAATATTTTTTTCTGTTTATATGACTAAAATATTTTTAACTAAATCTTTTTTGTGTTCTAGATTTCAAATTTGATTTTAATAAAATTTGTGTTTACAATTAACTTAGAAAAAAAATTATCGTAAATTAAAGTTTGAATGATTTTATAAATTCACGCAATAAAGTCATTGCTGACGTCATAGAAAACACCACATACCTTAGATTACTCAGTATATATGTAAAAAATTATTTTTAATATTTAGGTCATTAATTTTATGCTTTTTAATCATGCTAATTTTGAAAGTTGTAATTTTACGGCTAAAAGGTATACTAATCAAAAGTAGTTTAGTTGTTTAAAAGCTAAATAAGAGTTTTGTCAAAACAAATTTAAATTTTTCAAATTAAGCAAGTTATTTTAAACTCTTAAACATTATAACTTATTTTGTAAGTTTTTCTTGATGTATTGAGATGTTGTAACTATAAATAACAAGTTAATATTAAAAACAGTTTATAAGAGGAAAAAAATAATTTATGAATGAAATATAAAAAAGATCATGAATAATTACACTATACTACACGCTAAGAGAAGTACAAAAAATATATGAAGTTTGTTGTAAAGTTTAAATTTTTCAAAATAAAAAAAAAAATTAGTACAGTGCTTATTCACTTATCCGGACGCTCACTTATCCGGACAATTTCGGTCAGAAGAAAATTTAAAATATTTTCAATAGTAAACACAAAAATTCATTTAAAAAGTTTCACAACTTTGTTAATTCCATGAGTTTTCTGCCGATAAAGGTGGAAAAACTATAAAACAAAAGTCTATTATTTCTTATTTGAGTAAAATTTCCAATAAAAACTAGTTTTTTAGGAGTGATATGTTTCCGTTAAATTGACTTTAAACTTAGTCAAAGTTTCCCGTTTTCTTTCTGTCTGTTTTTTTTTAATTTAAAAAATGTCTTTTATTTCATTTAATGAGACAGGTTTAAATTATTTTATTGTATAAATGATTCAATTAAATTAGTTAGTTCAAGTAAAATGTAAACATTTTTTATACTAGCTTTGTTATAATTAAAGATATATAAAAAACCTTTTTTTTTATTTATATTAGTAAAACTTTACATAGAGTTTTTAATAAATTTTCAAGAAAAACTAAAAAATTGATAATTTTCTAATAGAAAATGTTAGCAGTGTGAACAAAAATCATTACTATTTATTATTACAACCAGTGTTATAAAACTTTATGTATGTTTGATTTTTTTCATAAATATCTAAAAAATTAAAGACTCTTATAGTATTTTAAAAAATTTAAGTAAATATTATTTTTAAACTTTTAATTTTTGTTTTTTATAAAAAACTATTATAAAACACACATAAAATGACATAGTGTTATACAGTAATATTAGTAATATAGTAGTATAATGCGATATAGTTACACTAAACTCAAACTTAAAAGCTTTTATGCAAAAGCATATAGTGATGTTACAAAATTAATGTAAAATGCGACATTTTGTAATTTCTATAAAAAACTTTTCTATTAATAGTCTATTACTGCTATCTTTTACTAAATTTGTATATAGATATATACTGAATATTTTTAGAATCAATGATAAAACCAATTGTTTATTTCTAATCTTTTATTAAAATATAACTATAATAAGATTTGAAGCACTAATAAGTTTACTTAAGTCAACATTCTTCCTAAATGTAGTAGTTTTTGCAACTAGTAATATTAAAATTTTATCACGTTTTTTTTTTGTAATTGTTTTATTGAAATCTAAAAGTATCTTTATTCAGTTTTGAAATTTTAACTTGTTCAATATTTTTAAACAAAATAAACATAATTAAAAAAAACTTGAATATCTTACAGAAAAACTACAAAAATATAACTAAATTATTTTATTGAATTATATATGTACAATAAAGTAACCCTTAAGCACAACACTTGTTTTTTACAAAGAATTTTTTTTTTAGAATTTAGTTTAAAAAGAGTTTAAAAGTTTTAATTAATTGGTTGATTTATAATCAAAGTAATTTTTTTGTTTTGTGCATTAACTTAACTAATAAACTAAAACCAAACCTACAGATGTGCTTTATAGGTAATATTACTTATATGTTAATAATTTTATCGTTTTCTTAACTACTTATCTTTTAATAGTTAAATATTTTGTTGAATATTATCACTTAAGCTAAACATTAAATGTTATTAATAGCATTTCTTTTTACATTTTTTATTTATAATACAACTAGTTTATGATGTTTTTATAAGCATAAGTTGAATGAATATGAGAATTGAAATGAAAACAAATAAATTAAAATAGTACGTTCTACAAGACTTTAAAAAAACACTATATTATTTCATAATAAACAGCTTACCCTAGAAAAATACAACTTCTTAATTTGAAAAACTATTTAATCTGCAGATTAAATGCAAGTAAATTGATATTCATAAAAGGTATTTTTTATAATTTTTGTCGCATTTTAAGATTTAATAAAAGTTAATGTTGCGTTTTGCTGACGTCATACAAAATGCAACAAATGGTCGAGTATTTGAAACATTAATATACTAAAACATTTTACTCAAGTTATTCACGTACTTTTTGTAAAACTCAGCAAAATTTGAAGTCGTAATACATAACGGCTAATAAACATTTTATACCATAAGTATTGATAATGAAACAAGTTGATTTCAAAAGTTTTAATTATTAAACTTAATCTTTTTTAGTTTTAACAAGAAAACTTTAGTTACTTCAACTACATTATAAATTAACATTTAAAAATATTTTTAGTCTTTATATTGAAACAATAGTCTTTCATATGCTTAAAAAGCCAAAGCAAGCATTTAAAAATTTATAAAACTATCAGATATAAGTAATCAATCTTCTTTTAGTTAAGTGTTTTAAGAACTTTGTGAGACAAATTATATTTTTACTTAGTTAAGTACTGGTAATAAATATTTAAAACTAAGCTCTGTTTTATTCAGTACAAAATATTATGTCAAATTTAGGTTTTATAGACTTTTAGCTTAAACAAAGTTTTAACAACTTAAATGTAGCGTTCTATTTAATTTGACCAAACAAAACCATAAACTTTCGAAAACATTGTTGTAAAAGGGTTTTGAATTTAAATTAAAATATAACCAAAACAAACATGTAGAAAATATTAAACTTAATTTTAAAGCCAAATAAACAAAGCGTAACAGAGATTCTAATACTGAAACTAATTTGAATTCTTTTTCCAGTTTTTACACAGTTTTTTAAAAATGTTTATTTTTATAAGAAAGCTTTTGTTAAGTTTTAACAATCTTTAAAACTCAATTTTTTATACAATTTTAAAGATTATTATACAATCGCAGTTTTGTGATTCAAAAACTGTTCAAAGCATTTAAAAGCTATCAAAGAAATTTAATAAATATTCAAATTCAAAATTTGTTGTAAGGTATAGATAAATAAACTTAAGTTTTTACTCAATCAAAAATAATTAGTAGAATTAAAAAACTTTGGCCAAATTATGACCTACAATTCTTATTTAATCTACATTAAGCTTATTTGTTGTCATTTCTCAATAAATAAACATGTTTAAATAAGCAAAATTTAATTTTTGTTCGTCTAAAAAAATAATACGGTTTTCGATATTCTATCAATTTAATCATTCAGTAAGAGAAACAATTAGTCTCTATTATGTAGCAAAAATGTTTTTAAAATTGCTCGCATTAAAATTGTTGTATACTTTACAAAATATATTCATACAAATTTTTGTGTTTAACATAAAGTTCGGGTTTTAAGCTAAATTTTAATACTTTTAAAGTAATATAAAGAGATTTTTGATAAATTTACATAATTAATAATTATGAAATATTTAAAGCTCAGAATTTCTACATTTTATTTTTTATACACTATATAAATCAATGAACTAAACTTATTGTGTGAATGTTAAAAAAAAAATGTTTTGAATACTAAATTCCAAAATTTGGAAATTCTTGATTTTTTTTTTACATTTTGTATAATACTAAATAATGTATTTGTGCCTCAACATTTTTAATATATAACTATATTCTATTATCTAAATATATTGAAGGTATTTTTAAAATGAACATTATTTAGCTATAAATATACTATACAAAATTGTATTATATATAATGCAAAACAAGCTAAAAATGTACGGTATGATTAGAAAACTTTATTTACAGTTTTCATAATAATAAACTATTATTTAAAGCTCGGAAAAGTAAAATGTGATGTTAAGTTACAACTAAAATCACTGCACAACGAAAAACTTGAAATAGTTTTTTATAAAAAAATGAAAGAATAAACTTAAACAAAACAGGGTTACAAAACACATTGAAATTACTTAAACAAATTTAAAGTCTACTTTTTTTCAGCAAGTTTTTAAGGTTTTATGAACGTTTAATTATTTTTCACATATATATCCAAAAACTAAAGATTTTTGTAAGAATTATTGTAAAAAAAAGTTCTTTTGAAAAAAAAAACGAATTAAGTAACTAAAATTTATGTTTGAACTTCAACAGCAGATTGCGATAAAAATAAGCTAATCTAAAACTTAAAATCTTAAACGCTAAAATTGATTAAGTAACGCTACAAACATAAATGTAAAATTAGACAGTAATTAGTGTTAAATAGATTACATAAACACCTAAAAGTTGTACAATATACAATACTTTAAAAACTACATGCTATAAAATTTTGAAAACAATACCAAAATAAAATGTATAAAAGATAAAACAAAATACAACTAATAATTCATATTAAATGCATAAACTAAATTTCAAAATGTCAACACAAAACTTTAAGTAAGTTTTAATGATTTTAATTAACAATTTTAACTTGTGGCAATTATAGGTTTATACTGCTTGTAACAGCTAGCACTGTTCTTTTCTTCCTTTTCTCTCAAAGTTAAAAATGCTTAAGTTAAGTAAAACGCGAGTTTCTTAGCCAGTCTAGTTTTAGCTTGTAATAATAACATATCGTGTTAAAGGGTTGTGTTCGCCTCGTACTTCTTGTACGAAGGCGACTGTTTGTTATATGAATTTCGATTTGAAGCAGTCATTTGTAGAGTTTGCTATATTTTGTTATTATATGTAATCGCATTTTCTATTCATTTTAATACAGCTTTGTGTTTCTAGACTCGATTTCTTTATATACAATTAGTTAAGCATTCTAACAATCTAACTATTTAACTAAACTAAGCTTGAAAGATAGTCTAAGTTTAGTTCGCAGTTCATTAAGTCGACTTAGCTGAATAACTTAGCTAAGTCATTTCTAAACATTTAAATAACATCACCGATATATTTATAACGCGCGTGGAGTCAGATAATAACCAGAATCGCGTAAATTTAAATAACAACATAATTAAATCGGGATAGTTAAATGCTATTACTACATTATGCTTAAACTTTTGTTTTGTTTAAGTTTATTCTTTAAGCTTAATATTGATCATTAATATCAAGCTTGTGATTTATTTGATTTTACCAATATAATAATTTTAAAATGTTTTCTTTAAACATAAGTGACAAATAAAATTACATAAGTTAAAATAGTACATTTTACATGAAATAAACAAAACATTGCTTTATAATAAACAGTTTTATGTTACAATATGTTACAACTTATTAAGTTGACAAACCATTCAAACTACAGATTAAATAAAAAAACTTGGTTTCTGTATGAAATTTTTGCTAAATTAAACTTTTTATAGGTTTCGACGCATTTTAAATTTACTTGCATATTTAATTTCCGTACAAAGTATTTTACACAGTTGCTCTTTTTATAAATCATATCGCATTTTAAGTTTTAATAAAAGTAAATGTTGAGTTTTACTGACGTCATACAAAATATCACAAATGTTCGTAAATTTGGTATATATATAAAACCTAATTCATTTATAAATTCTTTTAAGAAAACCAGCTAATTTTTAAAGCTGTTTAATGACGGCTAATATACATTGAATACCTTGAGTTTTGATGCAAAAACAAGTTGATTTTTTAAAAGTCGATTGATAAACATTTTTGCTTTTAAAAGAATAATTTTATCAGTTTAAACTATCATAAAAATTTAAAACTTTTAAATATCTTTAATTTTTATATTGAATTTGTAGTTTTTTTATCTTTTAAAAGTTAGTCTAAATATTTTATACTTATAAAATTATAAGATAAATATTACTAACCTTGTGATTCAAAAGTATAATCAACCACACTAAAATCAAAGTTATGTTTTTACTGAATCAAAACTTGTTTGTAAATAATGCACTATGGTTCTAATTTAAACTACATAAAACTTATATTTTGTCAATTTTTTCATAAAATAATTTTCGCACGCATTAAATATAAAAAAGCGTTGCTATAGTTTCATAATTGAACAATTTATACGTATAAACGTTTCTTTCAAAAACCCAAGATAAATTTCTATTGTGTAACATAATATTAAAAATTGCGTCCATTTTAGTTTATGCTAAAATGGACGCTAAAATGGACTTTAAAAGTGATTGGTTGGGTCTGTATTTTATTATACAAACTATAAATTTACGTTTTTAGCCTTTTTTTCAATTTAAAGTAACTATCTAGTGTTTTGTTTAATGGTTGTATATGTTTGAAGTTAATAAAGTAAACAAAATTTCTTTCTAAATTATTTACATTATTTAATTTTTAAACACTCAGTATATTGATAAACTTTCACTAGTTAAAAAAATAAGTTCTTAAAAAAAGTTTAGGTATTTTATATACATTAAATAGCCAACTCAAAAAATCGCTAATATATGCATAGAAAAAATAAAACAAAACAATTTTCATGTTCAGATCTGGTTCACATAAGTAGTTATAATCTAATATTTGTGGTATAAACTATGTAACTAATAAGAATAAAAACTTAAACTTTTATTTAAGATAAGGTTGAGAAACTTTATATTATTTAATAAAGATCACACAAAAATATTTTAAATAAAAAACATACAATTTCTTGAGTTACATAAATAGAAACTTTAAAATGTTAAATGTTATACAAAATATTTTGCTCAGTTTAACTTTTAATGTATTTCAACGCATTTCTTAAGTTGTAATAAAAAGGAATGTTGAGTTTTACTTACGTCATTCAAAATACGACAAATGTTTGAATATTTAGTTTGAATATATATTTAATATTTTCTAATTATTATAATATCTTGTTCGAAATTATAAGCCAATTTTTAAACTGTTTGATATGCAGCTAACAAATATTTAGTTTGATAAGTCTTAATTTGTTGTATCAGTTTTTAAATACTGGTGAAAAATAGCTTTAGTCTTAAAAAGAAAGCTTAATTTAGATCAGCTTATAAATTAACATTTTGTAACATCTTTAAATAATATAATGAAATTCTTTTTTGATGTTTTAAAAGCTGGTGCAAACAGTCAATAATTTAATATAATTAATTAACTTAAAGTTTAAAAATATTATTAACGCATAGAATAAACAAAATGTGTTTTAATTAGCGAAGAACTGTTAGTAAACAATTATTTGAAACAAAAAATTACTTTCCAATGTTAATTAGAAAACGAAACAAAATTATACTCAGTAAACTTTATCATTTTTAAAAATAGTCAGCGTTCGAAAAACTTTAATTACGAACCAAGTTTTAATTGCGTATGTACTATACGTCTAGATCACAAAGTTGTCTTTTCTATATTTGACTATTATAAACTAACTCTCATTGTGTAGAACAGGGGTCGGCAGGCAGTTGGTGCTCGCGGGCCAAATTTGAAGTTTCCAAAGTCTTCGCGGGCCGCAGTTTTAGTTTTAGTGACATTTGAGTAATATTTTGCTTTCAGTTTCGTAAAGAAAGTTTTATTTTTATTCACTTTGATGTTTACAGTTACTTATAGATATACATAGAATGTCTATTTAAGTCATAGATACTTATTAGAATAAAATTTACATTGACTAAGTCTTAATAAATTATGTACTTTCTTAAAGACTAATAAGTTAAACTTAATAATTTTGTCATTTTACTTATAACCTAACTCTCTATAAAAACTGAGCTTTAAAACATTTAAGGGATCACTTTTATGCATTTTTTGTACTATTAGCCCTTTTTTCATGTTTCTAAAAATATTTACTTTTAAAAATAATTTTTGCGTCTAAAATAATTTACACTCTTTAAAAACTTCAGTAATTAATAAACTAAATAAATCGAATACCTATTTGATTTGTAGAAAATTGAAACAATTTTTTAACATTATTTACTTTCGAATACCTAATAAAGTACCTTATTAGTAATTAATTAGTATTTTACATGGTTGCCACTTTAAAAGCAAAATGTCTAAGTTATATCAAACCAGCCAAGTTAATTAAAAGTTGAAAAAGCTTAAAACGTAGTGTTAATCAAGCTTAAATACCTAATTGAAATATCATCATTATAAAAAAGTACACAATATATGAGAAAACAAGAACGAAAAATACAATTAGTAAACTACATTACAGTGTAAAAACTATTCTGAGAATTCGAAGATATATTCAAAGTATTTAAATTAAAAGTTCATACATACCTGAGTCTTAAAAAAATGTCTTAAACAGGTTTAACCTAGTTTGGATTCTTTTAACTTTCAAACTAGGCTATTTGTTTAGCAACGCTGTTTAATAGAAAGTTCACAAAATATAGAAATAACGAAGTTTTTTAAAGGTGAATTAGATATATAGCAAAAAAAGTATTATAAGTCAGTTTCAATGGACAATAAGAGTTTATTAAATATTTTTAACAAAAGTATAAAAGCTTATTATACCTTTAATGAAGAAGAAAAGCTAATTTTTTATTAAGCATTATAGCTATTCTTGCTATATTCTATCATTATCTGCAATAAACGCTTGCATTTGAAAAGAGTGAATGTGAAATATATGACGAGCTATAAGCATTGAAAAACGTTATTTAGGAGTCGGCAAGAAACAAAAAAAAATCAAATCGCTAAAGTCAGTTCAAACAAAGCACATGATTATCTTCAGTAACTACAAGCTGATTGATGAAAAAGTTAAGACAAGTTGTAAAGTAGCAAAATTATTTACTAAAAAGAAGATACCATTTAGAACTTCCATTTTTTTAAAGAATTCATGTTGGCGGTAGTAAAAGATTTTTGTTTATTTCTTTACTGACAACAAAAAGTCGTGTTTAAGAAATACCTAAAGATTATAAAGCCGCATAAATCAAGTTAGGACTTTAATCAATCTGTTAAGATGAGAGCACTGATACAGCAAATATTGTTATCTGAGAATTTTTGTTTGAGGTGTTTTTAACAGTTTTGAGGTTATAGAAGAATTTCTAGGTTTAGTTCCAATGCAAAGCACAGCAATAGGTAAATAGATATTAAAAGCAAAGGCTCAATGCACCAATATAAAGATTGTGAAAGTACAAATTTTTTCTTCTATTTTCAGTATACATTAAAACTAAAGGTAAAAAAAAACTCTTTTAAAAATAATATCAATTTTACAAATATTCTCTTTGCTACTTTGAATGTGTTTTTCAATAAAAATATTTATATGGTAAATTTTTTGTTTCAAATCAAAATTTTATTACTTTAAATCTAAAAATTGTTTGAAATTTCAGGTTTTTTCAAAATTTCTCAAATTCAAACTTTTTCTAGATTAGTTCAGTATAAATTGTCAGATTCCAAGATAACCGGGACTCAAGTTCTTTGGCAACACTGATTATTCACACTTATTTACAATAGTATAAATAGTATTTCAAATTATATCAGCTGCAAGATTTAAAATTTAACATATATTATAATTCAACTAATACTGTGTATTGTTGAAAACATACAATACAAATTTAGTTTGCCACTCTTCAAAGAAAAAAAGTCAGCCTTAATGACAAAAAACTAGCCTGATATTTTCGTATAGAAAAATTAGTCTAACTCAATAACTGACAAAAATACTAAATTGGCCTGAGATTTAAAGTCTTCAAACGGTCATAGTCTGAGTTTGTAGCAATTTTTAATTATTTATTTAATTGAACTTGAACTAATTTGATTTACAATGTACAAACTTAATAAATTTACCATCCTTAAATCTAGTTTGTTTTAAATTGGTAGTTTCAAAAAGCAGCAATTGTTTGTATTAGTATGCAACGCATAAAAACTAACTTAATTTACCAAAAAACATTGTTTCAAAAATAAAAATGTGTACATAACAAAAATTATTTTAATTTGTTTCATTTATATTGTTTTAAATGTTTCTGAGCACACTTAGAAATTACATATAGACACAATAATGTTAGAAAGTTATGCATAAATTAAACTTTATCTAACTTAAGCAGTAAATAAAAAGTCTTTTAAAATATAAGCATCTTTGTACACTTGTGTGCATTGGATTTAATTTTAAATGCAAAAAACTACTTAAAAATCGAAACATGTTAAACCAAAATCAAATAAACCTTATTTATTATTATTATTTTAAATTAAATGTTTTTGTGTACACTCAAATATAATATTCAGTCATAATACATCTATAAAAGAAACTTAGGTATAAAATACATTTGAAATGAATACCTAAACTGTAAAGAAATACTATTTTAGTTAATTACTGTACATTACTTTTGTACAAAATGAAAAACATTTGCATTTGGTTTACTTACTAAGTAGGTAAAATATAACTTACTTACTAAATCTAAGCACTCTTTACACTCTTTTTTCAAATAATTAAATGATGTTGTAAAAAGAAAGTTATTATGAAAAAAAGAAAATACCCTGTTAGAAAGCTAATCTTTCTTTTTCACATTTTTAAGCTAATACAGTAAAGTATCTATATTATTTAGAAATGTTATACATCAACTTAAAACTAAATCAAATTAAACTAAATTACCAGAAAAATATAATTTAAAACATATTGTTGTTCAGCGGGCCACATTAACATGCTCGCGGGCCACAAAATTTTTTTCGCGGGCCGCATTCCATTCAAAAAAATAACGTGCTCGCGGGCCGTAGATTTACCCTTCGGAGGCCGCAATTGGCCCGCGGGCCGCAGTTTGCCGACCCCTGGTGTAGAATAAAGCTTTTTACACTATTTCAGCAAATTAAAAGTTTGTAGTACTATGGTATTAATATCTTATGAACATACTATTTGAAAGTTTGCAGAATAAATATTCAACAATTTTGTATGTTTGATTTAAATAAATATACAATTTGTTTTATTACAATTTATATGTTGTTCTATTTTGCCTGTACAGCATAAAACAACATATTAACTAAAATAATTTAAATATAAATATATGCTTATTGAATTAACTTATAAGTTCTGCTTGCTGACTTGTATTACTTTTTATTTTTTGTCTTATTTATTTTTGTTACTGCTTTGTACAATATGTCCTTAAACTTAAAATATAGATTGTTTTATTTTAGATCTATATTTAAACAAGAACTTGTTAATGTTAAGTTGTTAAATTGTCCTGGGCACAACGTTAAACTGTTCTGGTGTATGACTCGATAAATGAAAGGTTTTTTGTATACCAGGTCCTTGGACCAAATCTTTTGAGCATATTTTTTGTCGTTCAATAAAAAATAATAAATATTTTATTATTTTTTCAATAACTTTAAAAAAATGCACCAATGAAAAACAAAAAATTTAGAAACGTCTAAGTAAAAGAAATAATATACTATTTTCTAATAAATAAACTGTTAAAAAAGACTAACTTAATTTTGCAACTGTGTCAGTTACATCTCGTTTATATATATTAAATAAGTATCAAACATTTTTAGATACTTACAGAAAAGTTATATTTTGTTTTATTAATACTAAAACTTTTATGTTATATTACTTTTCTAAATAATACAAAAGCTTCATATTTTTTAAAAATTGTTTTATGTAGACAACTTTATGTTAAAACTTTTTTAATAGTTTGTTTGCTATTTAATACATTTTTTATAAAGTATCTTTAAAATTATATAATCAAAGTTAACATAAAGTTGTTTATAAACTAAAATTTTAAAGTTTTAAAAACAAAAACCAACTCTAACAATAAGCAATTATAAATATTTTAGTCAAATAATTACATAGATTTTTACATTTAAATTACATTAAATATCAATATTAAATAAATAAGTTAAATATCAATATTTTACATTAAAATTATTTAATTTTGTTATATTAATTTATATGTAGATTTTTCACTTTCTGATAAAAACTAAACATTTTGAATTAAAATCTCAATTTAAATTTAATCAAAACAAAACAGTTAGGGTAGCAAATGAACTTTCTGCAAAGAGACTAAATAATTGTTATTCTAAAGTTTGAATACTAAAAATGTATGTCTTTTTTAAATTAGACTCGGACAGCTTTTTATTATTTGACAAACAAGAATAGATTAGAAACCCTTGTAAAAATTATTTCAATTCGTCAAACAAAAATACTTTGCAAAGATCTTTCATTTATTAAAAAAATTTCAATTGTGTATTCACTATAGAAAAAGAATCAAGTAACAATAATTTTTTGTACAACATTATAAATTATATATTTATGGCAAAACATCAAAACTTGTTTTCTATTTGATTGAGTTGGAAATATTTTTTGATGAAATATCTTTGCCAAGTTTTTTTTAAAGAATTGAGATAGTTAGTATTTATGTGGTTAAAGCAGTTTTTCTTTATTTCAAAGTAGTTATAAAATAATTAATTTTTCACAAAACCTAACCTGTTTTACAGCACAAATAGATATTTACATTATTTGGAATAAAATTTTTGGCATTAGAAAAAGAAAAAACTAATAAAATTTAGCCAGATAAACAAAGCTTTAATTATTTTGAACTTAAAATGATTGAAATCGGTATAACAATAATCCTGGACTTCACTTAGAAATCAAAATTTTATTAATTTATAAAAGTTAAACCATTTTTTTATTATTGATGAAAGACTTTTAATGATGATAAACATAAATAGTTAGTAAGTTATCTAAAAAAAAAATTAAAGAACTAGTAGATATGGTTGAAAAAAACAAAATTAGTAAAAAGAACTTATATATATATAAGTTCAAACTTTTTCCAAATGTTAAGGATAAGACTTGATAAGTGAAACAGAGACACTAAACAACAAACTGGTTTAAATAATAAAAGTTAACAAACAACGAATTTAGTTGCAATGGTTTTTTAAATTTTGGGTTTTAAAATTGTGGATTCTGCACTATCTAATACAAAAAGCTTCAACAGTTGTTATACAAAAAGTTTAAACTACAACGAAAGATTTACAGTAAATTATATTTTGACACAAAAAAATTCCACTTGAAATACATTTTCATTAAATAGACAAAAATAATTCAGTTTAAATATAAACAACACTACAACCTAAAACATAAACTGATTCAAATACTAATTAAAAGTTAGTCTCAAGTAAATAATGGAATTTGTAAACTGTTTTCTATATTTAAGCAACATTTTATTATAAGTTCTAACTAGGTTTTGAGTTTTTTTTACTTACTTGTTATCAACAAACAACTATACATAGAGTTTTTTTATTTAAGTTTAAATATGTAATGTACAACTTTTTTACTATTTGTACACTAAGAACTTTTAAAGTGTTAAATAATAACAATACTATGTCTAACCATAGTTTCTAAATAAAATAAGCAAAATATATATTTTTTCTAATATTTTTTGTATATATTTTAGTCAATAGTTCCACTTGACAAATATATATTCTATAATTTTTTACAACTTTTTGTAACGACAAAGACTTTTAAAACTAAAACATTAAACTAAAGTAAATTTTATGTAATTACACGAGTTTAAGTTTTATATTTTTTCTTTTTTTAGATTTTATTTGTTATACAAATCTGTGTTCCGCTGCTATAAAATTACAAAAATTTAATTAATAATTTGTTAATACAAGTTTTATTTAAGTATACTTAGATTAATTGTATTGCTAAAATTATTAAATTTAAAGTTTATTAATAAGCTTTGATGTAATTGGTTTTTGAGAAAAGAACACTTAAAACAGTATTTACAAAACTGATATATTGAAATACGTATGAAAAACAAATGCTATTTCTTATACTTAACATAAACATAAGCTTCTTATTCAACGACAATAAAGCAAAGTTTACCTACTAGGTACTATAAGATTATATTTTAAGTGAAGTATAGTGAATAGCAGTTGTATAACTAAATAAATTATACTGAAGGAAACAATTAAACTGCACTATAAATTAAAGTATCAATTTCTGAGTATGAGTTTAGATCTATTTGGCCTACTTTTATTACATTTTTTAAAAGATATTCTGTGAACTTTATAAACGGTATTTAGATAGTGTCCTCGTTCATTGCTTTAACATTTTAGTGAACTATTTTTTAGAAAACTGCATAAAACTGCTCATTTAAACTTTGTTAAATTAAAATGAGTAGTTGATTTTTAAGTCCCTTTTCAATAAACAGGGTCGTAAGTATTTCTTTCTGTCCATTTTAAAAATAAACAATGTTTTATTTGTTAAGAACTTTTTAGTGTTATAGATTTTTAATTTAATTTGTCATTTTCTAATTTCTTTTTATATCTGTTTTTCGTATAAAAACTTAAAGGGAACTGTTTATAAGAAAACTGAGAATTTGAAAAAGAAAAAGGATTTAAACTTTAAGTTTACAACCCTTATACTTCAAGTATTTTATTTAACTTCAAGAGGTCACAACTTTTTGTCACCGAAACACGGTTGTAAATAAAATATTTAATTCGCACATATTTATTTAAATAAGATATTAACATTTCAGTAAATTGAACAATTTTTTTTAGTTAAGACAAATAACTATAGAACCCTTATATTTCAAAAATATACAAAGAATTTAACAAGGAAATACTTTCCTAAGATTAAAATAATTTTACAAATGTAGTTTTACAAACGTACAATTAGCTTTACTTTTTTTATAACATAACCATTTTAGTTCAAGTACTTGGTTGCTATTCAGATATTAGAAAACAAATTTACTTATGTTGTTAAATTATTTTGTTTGAATATACTTAACAGATACTAAAGTATTCAATTATAAGTATTATAATTTGAATGACAACATTAAATTTTAGTACTTAATAGTTGTAACTTATGATAGATCTATCTAATTTTTCACATGTGTTAGGAGTTAAATTTATTTTATCAAAGTATCCAAAACGTTCCTAATTTCAAAATTTGTTTTGAAAAAACTAGATTTTTTTTCAGTAGATTTAAAATCATTTAAGTGTAAAACTTACTAAATTACATTCTAGTTCTTTTGAACTTTTCTTTTTTTATAAAGTCAATTAAACTTATTGGCAATCATTGTTATAAAATTTGTATAACAGTTTGTCACTAAAGTTTCCACAAAATAATTTAAGTGGTGTATGACTTGATGACCTGTCGACCTAGGAACTTTAGCCAATTTTCTTTTGTGTTTTTTTGGTATTCTATAAAAATATATAACATTAAACTTTTCAAACACAATAAGCAAAACCCTGTACCAAGAGTAAAAGTCTTTAATTTCTTAAATTAAATCATTTTTGCAGAACACAATTTTGAAAACTATTAGTTAAAAAGTTTAATTATATTCTTTTAAAGAAAAAACTTAAAAATTTCACTTTTTATAAATATATATAAGGGTTTTCCAAAACTCTTTGCAAATGGCCCCTTTAAAGAAATTAAAAAAGGCGTGGCCCCCTGAGTATCTGTCATGGCCCCCAAGTAACTTGTCCTACTTTGGGAAACCCTGACATATATATACTTAAAACTGCAGGTGATTAAAGATTCCATTGAAATTAGTCATAAAATTTTATAACTTATAATCAACAACTAAAATTTAACTCAAACTAAATTTAATAACCAAACTAAATCGCAAAACTAAAATTAAAACTTTTAATTGAAATAAAACTCAAAACCTCTTAACTAAAAGTAGAACTCCAGATTGGTATTTTAAAGCACAACTGAGTAGTGAAAATGTACATAAGTACTTTTTTTGTGAATTTTCATTAAAAAGTAAAATATATTCCTAATGTTTGAGTTTAAAAACTTTTAATTGTGATAAGTACTTATTTTCTACATTAAAGCTTAAATCTAAAACAATTCCTTTTTTATTTTTATAAAGTTTTATTAAAGTTTTTGTATGTAGTAAATTTAAAATCTGAACTTGTTTGTTTTGAATTTATAAAGCTCTTGAAAACTAATATTTTATGTTTTAATACATTTAAAATTCAAAGTTTTTAAAACAAGTTTTTTTTTATATTCTATTTTACGTCGAAATAAAAGATTTTTATTTTAACAAATTTGTCCTAACTTAATAAAAAAATTTTTTGTAAAAGTGTCGCAAAATTTGTACCTAAAATCATAAAACTATTTATTTTAGTTTTAGTAAACTACTGACGTATTATATGAAATAACACAAACACTCACTTACTCGCTATAAATTTATTTTCGATTAGTTTTAGTTACTAGTACTTCATATTTTTTTCGTAAAATAATGTAAATTTTAAAGCCGCTTAAATAAGCGGTTAACAAAAACTTTGAAATATCTAAATTGTTCAACTATATATATTTTTTTTATTAAGCTGATTATTTCTGAATAAATATGTTGTGCAAAATTCACTAATTTGCTAATGTTTAGATAAAAAACAGTGTTAAAAAAGAATTAAAATATATTCATTGTTTACAAATATACTTTAAGTCAGCACGTTTTTATAAGAAGCAGCAGTTTAGGGTTTTTGAACAACTATTTTACTAGTAAATAGTAAGAAATAAATTCTGTAATAAAAAAGCTAAAAAACTAGAACAGTTATTTTTTAAGTATTAGTTGAAAACTATACAACTAACTTTTGAATTGTTGTATATAACTTCTGGTGAATAGACTTTTATCAATTTACAAAATATATTTTGGAGTCTATTGTGGATGTTTATGTTCAAAAATAAAAGTATTTATAGACTAAATTTAGTTTAAACTGCAAAAAGTATATAGTTTGAAAATTATTATAGTAAAATTATAGTAAAATTATTTCAATAAATATAAAAGCTTAGTAATTACATGTTTAAAACTAAAATGAAACATTATTTTGAACTTCCAATATTTTAAGATTTTATTTTAAAAACAATGTTTCGACCTAAAAAATATCATCAGCTCATAATAAAATTCTCTTAAACTACAATATTGTTTTATGTTTATTTAAACTTTTTTTACAACTGTATTATTAACTGATAATTTTCTTATTTTGAGTGAAACATTGTTTTGAAAATAAAATCTTTTAATTTTAGGAATTATTACAGTTTTTTAGCAACAATTTGAGATCTTCAAGTTTTAAAATAAAAGTAAAAACTTTGGTTAGTAATATCTTACCTGAATCTAAAAGTTTTATTTAGTAATCAGTTTCGTTGTTTATTTAAAAAAATCTAAAGATTGTTTTGGTTATTTTATAAGCTTGATTTGTATGCTTGTTGTACATAAAATTTTGAAATTAATGTTAAGGCCATAGGGGAGGGGGGTATACCATGTTTTTTACAAGTTAATCTTATTTTATAGAGTTTTTTTAAGCTTTAAGATGCTTTTTATGGTTTTAAAAAATTCAAATTATGTTTTGAGATATAACCAGTCAAAGTCGGGCCGCATAATAGGTTCCCTATGGTAAGGGAAAACTAAAACAGCGAAAAAAGACTATTTCATTTAAAATCTATCTTCTCCTACATTTTTCAAGCAATCTTCTTCAAACTTTCACAGTCTTATCTTTATACAATAACAAAAAAATGCTATTTTGGAATTAAAAAAAATTTTGTTAAAAAATATTTTTTCTGAAAAAAAAAACACTTTTTTTTTAATTTTTGTGATGAAATTTTTATTTTTTTAAATTACAAAAATTCTAAAACATTGTTTTTTCTTTTTATTACAAGGAATGTTTCCTAAAAATTTGAAAAGGATTGCTTGAGAAATGAAGGAGGAGATAGATTTTTAGTGAATTTTAAAGTTTCCAAGAAAATTGACCCCAAAAAATTTGCGGTCCAAACGTTTATAGTGGAAAAGTTTTACAAAAAATTAAATATCTTAAACGTTAAATGATATTTTTGAATTCTATAAAACTGGCTTGTAGTTTGTACTTCAAGCTTTCAAATAAAAGCTAAAGTTAATTTTTGTAAAAAAAAATGTTGGACCTCCCCTATGGCCTTAAATATATATGTTTTGAAAAAAAAACAATTAGTTTAATAGTAATAAACATAACTAAATTTACAATTAGTAGTAGTTTAACATTATAGATTTTGTTTTAGTTTTACAAGTTTCATGGAAACATAAAAAGGTCCATGCATGCTAAATTTATTTTTTAATTTTTGTTGTTAAATACAATTTTTTTGAAAAAAAAATATACGACTAGTTTTATTTTCTTGTTGTCAATTTTTTCGAAGAAATTATCTTTATATAGTAGCTAAAACTATATAAAATGTTTTTGAATACTGTTTTTTAATTTTAAATTTACAGACTAAAATCCGATACAAATAGTTTTTATATTTTACTTACTGAAATTTTTACTTAAATTTACTTTAAAAATTCATGTCGAAATTAAAAAATTAGATTTAAATCAATTTGTAAAACATTTAACACTGCTGACGTATACAAAGTATTAAAAACGCTAGACTGCTCAGCATGAATATACTAATTAAACATTTTTTATTGCAAGTACCTTGAACCCATAAGTGAACTTTAGTTTTCAAAGTATTAAATCTACAGCTACAAAAAAAAAACTTATTAAAAGTAGTACTGTAAGCCATATTTTTGTTGCAAAAACAAACTACACTTTTATATCATATTATCATATAAAAAGTACAGACCTTCAATTTAAAGTTATTTACTGTTTAAGTAAAGTTATTTAAATTTGCAAACATTAATAAAATAGCTTTATATTACTGACTTCAGTTTTATTTTAAATTGTATAGAAAAAAAGTTACAAAGTTTTCAAAAAAGTGAGATGTTTTTCGAATAATTATTTTAGAAAATATAAAGACTTAATAACAACTTTATAGATAAAAAAAGTCAAAAACAAAGTTCAAATATTATATGCTGATACTTGAAACTATTTATGAAAGTGATAAAACTTGTAGCTTCATTATTAGAAGTTAAATAATTAAACATTTTTTAGAAAATTCATACAGTTACTAAATCTAAAATTTTAAGCTTTTGTGGAAAGTTTAAATCTAAGAGAAATAAAAAGAATATTAAGTTGTTGAAAATTGAGATGAATTAAAACAACTTTGAAATTTTTACTTGTAAATCTATAACAACTTAAGGACACTTCCTACAGAAGAAAAATAAAAATAAATCATTTCAGATTTTTTAAATTTATTAATTTTTAAGAATTTTTAGACTTAAATTAAAAAATATAGTTGTATTTTAGGTAAAACAAACATAAAACAGTTTAATTAGGTATAATCTATCTATTCTAAATATAAAACTTTTTTTTTTCTAAAATTTATACGTAGTTTACAAAAGTATCACATAAGGTTTAAACCAAGTAAATAAATTTTTCAAAATTTCAGTACTTATACTAGAAAATATCGATAAGTTCTTTAAATGTATAAAAACAATAACAGGCGTAAAAATATTTTTTTAGTTAACTTACTTACTAATGTAAACATTTTTTGTTTTGAAGTTATAGATTTGATTTGGACAACATGCTTTATTAAAACATAAAATTCTCAGTACATATACCATATTGTATAAAACCAATTATAAACTTGAAGAAGTTGTATATAAGTTAGCTTGCACACTTATATATAAACATTTTTTGTTTTGTTGTTTATAGAAATAATTTTGTATCATACTTTACATATTATAAACACACGAAAGTTTATGCCGAAAAATAAGGTTTGAACAATTACGCTTTATGAAAACAAATTAAAATTTTTCCAAATTAATAACTATTACATTATTTAATATTAACATTTAGGTTACTTTTTTTGTTGGTAAAAAAGTGTTATAATCTAACAATTAGTTACTTAATATATTTTTAAATAAGTTAACTCTAGATAAAAAAAAGAGTGAAAAAAACTAATAAAATTATAATTGAAACTAGACTAAATATATTTATTTTCACAAAACAAATTATAAACTAGTAAAGCTAAGATACTTTTAAAAAAATTTAATGTATAGGTAAAAAATCATAATGACAGGTTTGAGTTTATTTTATAATATAAAAAACTGCATCTAAGTTTTACTAAAACTATGTTAAAAGAACAGAAAATTTTCAGTAATGTTTATTAACAATTTTTCGTTTACGATATATAATACTTAATGAATAAGTTTTAACTTAATATTCAAATTTAAAGTAAGAATTTAAATAAAATATTTTGTTTAATAAACCAAATTAAATTACTAAATGAAAAGTTTGTTAATGTGACGTCCAACTAGAGTAAATTTTACATGCATATTTGATTTCGGTGCACAATTTTTAGATCAATTGAACTTGAACAGATTTCAACGCATTTTAAGTGTTAATAAGAAGAAATTTTTGAAATCTATTATAAGTTAAGTTGTTAAGTGAACTGTGTACTTCAGCGGTGAATGCGAAGAAATGAGCTAAAACAAAAACTTAAAGAACATCTTAAAATAAATTAACAATTTTTTTTAAATAAATGTAAAAACTTTTTTTAGTTTTAAGATATAACATAAAACCTTCATTTTGATATATAACTGAAAGTTGTTTAAAAAAAAATTAATTATTTACTATAATGTTTTACTAACATTATAGTTTGTTGAACGACAAAAAGTAAAGACGGTCAAAATATTTGGTCCTAGGATCTGGTGCACAAAGAACCTTACTATTGTTGATGTATAAATGATTTAATTAAATTAATTAGTTTAAGTAAAGTGTACACATTTTTTTATACTAGTTTTCTTATAATTAAAGATATAATCAAAAACTTCTTTTTTATTAATATTAGTAAAACTTTACAAAGAGTTTTTAATAAATATCCAAGAAAAACTAAATAATGATAATTTTCTAATAGAGTATGTTAGCAGTGTAAACAATAATCATTACTATTTATTATTACAGCCAGTGTTATAAAATTTTATGTATGTTTGAATTTTTCATAAATATCTAAAAATTAAAGACTCTTATAGTATTTAAAAATCTTTTAAGTCGATAATGTTTTTTCAAACTTTTAATTTTGTTTTTTATAAAAAACTATTATAAAACACACATAAAATGACATAGTGTTATACAGTAATATTAGTAATATAGTAGTATAATGCGATATAGTTACACTAAAACTTAAACTTAAAAGCTTATATGCAAAAGCAAAAAGTGATGTTACAAAATTAATGTAAAATGCGACATTTTGTAATTTCTATAAAAAACTTTTCTATTAATAGTCTATTACTGCTATCTATTACTAAATTTGTATATAAATATATACTGAATATTTTTAGAATCAATGATAAAACCAGTTGTTTATTTCTAATCTTTAATTAAAGTATAACTATAATAAGATTTGAAGCACTAATAAGTTTACTTAAATCAACATTCTTCCTAAGTGTAGTAGTTTTTGCAACTAGTAATATTAAAATTTTATCACGTTTTTTTTGTAATTGTTTTATTGAAATCTAAAAGTATCTCTATTTAGTTTTGAAATTTTAACTTGTTCAATACTTTTAAACAAAATATACATACTTAAAAAAACTTGAATATCATACAGAAAAACTACAAAATATAACTAAATTATACTATTAAACTATATATGTACAATAAAGTAACCCTTAAGCACAACGCTTGTTTTTTATAATGAAATTTTTTTTTTGAATTTAGTTTAAAAAGAGTTTAAAAGTTTTAATTATTTGGTTAATTTATAATCAAAGTAAATTTTTTGTTTTGTGCATTAACTTAACTAATAAACTTAAACAAAACTTACAGATATGCTTTATAGGTAATATAACTTATATGTTAACAATTTTATCGTTTTCTTAACTAGTTATCTTTTAATAGTTAAATATTTTGTTGAATATTATCACTTGAGCTAAACATTAAATGTTATTAATAGCATTTCTTTTTACATTTTTTTTTAATAATACAACTAGTTTATGATGTTTTTATAAGCATAAGTTAAAAATGAGAACAAATAAATTAAAATAGTACGTTCTACAAGACTTTAAAAAAACACTATATTACTTTATAATAAACAGCTTATCCTAGATAAATACAACTTCTTAATTTGAAAAACTATTTAATCTGTAGATTAAATGCGAGTAAATTAATAAAAGGTATTTTTTATAATTTTTGTTGCATTTTAAGATTTAATAAAAGTTAATGTTGCGTTTTGCTGACGTCACACAAAATGCAACAAATGATCGAGTATTTGGAACATAAATATACTAAAACATTTTACTCAATTACAAACGTACTTTTGTGAAACTCAGCAAAATTTGAAGTCGTAATACATAACGGCTAATAAACATTTCATACCATAAGTATTGATATTGAAACAAGTTGATTTCAAAAGTTTTAATTATCAAACTTAATTTTTTTTAATTTTAACAAGAAAACTTTAGTTACTTCAACTACATTATAAATTAACATTTAAAAATATTTTTAGTCTTTAAATTAAAACAATAGTCTTCCATATGCTTAAAAAGCCAAAGCAAGCATTCAAAAATTTATAAAATAATCAGATATAAGTAACAATCTTCTTTTAGTTATGTGTTTTAAGATTTTTGTGAAACAAATTATATTTTTACTTAATTAAGTACTGCTAATAATATTTAAAACTAAGCTCTGTTCTATTCAGTACTAAATATTATGTTTAATTTAGCTTTTATAGACTTTTAGCTTAAACAAAGTTTTAACAACTTAAATGTAGCGTTCTATTTAATTTGACCAAACAAAACCATAAACTTTTGAAAACATTGTTGTAAAAGGGTTTTGAATTTATATTCAAACATAATCAAAACAAACATGTAGAAAATGTTGAACTTAATATTAAAGCCCAATAAACAAAGCGTAACAGAGATTCTAATACTGAAACTAATTTGAATTCTTTTTCTAGTTTTTACACAGTTTTTTAAACATGTTTATTTTTATAAGAAAGCTTTTGTTAAGTTTTAACAATTTTTTGAACTCCATTTTTCATACAATTTTAAAGATTACTATACAATCGTAGTTTTGTGATCCAAAAACTGTTCTAATCATTTAAAAGCTATCAAATAAATTTAATAAATATTCAAATTCAAAATTTGTTGTAAGGCATAGAGAATTAAACTTAAGTTTTTACTCAATCAAAAATAATTAGTAGAATTAAAAAACTTTAGACCAAATTATGACCTACAATTCTTATTTAATTTACATTAAGCTTATTTGTTGTCATTTCTAAATAAATAAACATGTTTAAATAAGCAAAATTTAATTTTTGTTTGTTTAAAAAAATAATACGGTTTTCGATATTCTATCAATTTAATCATTCAGTAAGAGAAACAATTAGTCTCTACAATGTAGCAAAAATGTTTTTTCAATTGCTCGCATTAAAATTGTTGTATAGTTTACAAATTATATTCATACAAATGTTTGTCTTTAACATAAAGTTCGGGTTTTAAGCTAAATTTTAATACTTTTAAAGTAATATAAAGAGATTTTTGATGAATTTACATAAATAGTAATTATGAAATATTTAAAGCTCAGAATTTAAAGCTCAAACAAATCATATTTTTACTTAATTAAGTACTGCTAATAAATATTTAAAACTAAGCTCTGTTCTATTCAGTACAAAATATTATGTTTAATTTAGTTTTTATGGACTTTTAGCTTAAACAAAGTTTTAACAACTTAAATGTAGCGTTCTATTTAATTTGACCAAACAAAACCATAAACTTTCGAAAACATTGTTGTAAAAGGGTTTTGAATTTATATTCAAATATAACCAAAATAAACATGTAGAAAATATTAAACTTAATATTAAAGCCAAATAAACAAAGCTTAACAGAGATTCTAATACTGAAACTAATTTGAATTCTTTTTCCAGTTTTTACACAGTTTTTTAAAAATGTTTATTTTTATAATAAAAGCTTTTGTTAAGTTTTAACAATCTTGTAAGCTCAATTTTTCATACAATTTTAAAGATTATTATACTATCGCAGTTTTGTGATCCAAAAACTGTTCTAATCATTTAAAAGCTATCAAATAAATTTAATAAATATTCAAATTCAACATTTGTTGTAAGGTATAGATAAATAAATTTAAGTTTTTACTCAATCAAAAATAATTAGTAGAATTAAAAAACTTTAGACCAAATCATGACCTACAATTCTTATTTAATTTACATTAAGCTTATGTGTTGTCATTTCTCAATAAATAAACATGTTTAAATAAGCAAAATTTAATTTTTGTTCGACTAAAAAGATAATACGGTTTTCAATATTCTCTTAATTTAATCATTTAGTAAGAAAAACAATTAGTCTCTACAATGTAGCAAAAATGTTTGTGTTTAACATAAATTCGGGTTTTAAGCTAAATTTTAATACTTTTAAAGTAATATAAAGAGATTTTTGATGAATTTACATAAATAGTAATTATGAAATATTTAAAGCTCAGAATTTCTACAATTTATTTTTTATACACTAAATAAATCATTGAACTAAACTTATTGTGTGAATGTTAAAAACAAAATGTTTTGAATACTAAATTCCAAAACTTGGAAATTCTTGATTTTTTTTACATTTTGTATAATACTAAATAATGTATTTGTGTCTCAACATTTTTAATATAAAACTATATTTTATTATCTAAATATATTGAAGGTATTTTTAAAATATACATTATTTAGCTATAAAATATATTATACAAAATTGTATTATATATAATGCAAAACAAGCTAAAAATGTACAGTATGATGATAAAACTTTATTTACAGTTTTCATAAAAGTTAACAAATATTTAAAGCTTGGAAAAGTAAAATGTGATGTTAAGTTACAACTAAAATCACAGCACAAAAAAAAAACTTGAAATAGTTTTTTATAAAAAAATGAAAGAATAAACTTAAACAGAACAGGGTTACAAAACACATTGAAATTACTTAAACAACTTTAAAGTCTACTTTTTTCAGCAAGTTTTTAAGGTTTTATGAACGTTTAAATATTTTTCACGTATATATCCAAAAACTAAAGATCTTTGTAAGAGTTATTGTAAAAAATAGTTCCCTTGAAAAAAAAAGGATTAAGTAACTAAAATTTATGTTTGAACTTCAACAGCAGATTGCGATAAAAATAAGCTAATCCAAAACTTAAAACCTTAAACGCTAAAATCGATTAAGTAACGCTACAAACATAAATGTAAAATGCGACAGTTATTAGTGTTAAATAGATTACACAAACATCTTAAAGTTGTACAATATACAATACTTTAAAAACTACATGCTATAAAATTTTGAAGACAATACCAAAACAAAATGTATAAAAGATAAAACAAAATACAACTAAAAATTCATATTAAATGCATAAACTAAATTTCAAAATGTCAACACAAAACTTTAAGTAAGTTTTAATGATTTTAATTAACAATTTTAACTTGTGGCAATTATAGGTTTATACTGCTTGTAACATTTAGCACTGTTCTTTTCTTCCTTTTCTCTCAAAGTTAAAAGTGCTTAAGTTTAGTAAAGCGCGAGTTATTTGGTCAGTCGAGTTTTTAGCTTTTAAAAATAACTTATCGTGTAAAAAGGTTGTGTTCGCCTCGTACTTCTTGTACGAAGGCGACTGTTTGTTATATGAATTTCGATTTGAAGCAGTCATTTGTAGAGTTTGCTATATTTTGTTATTATATGTAATCGCATTTTCTATTCATTTTAATACAGCTTTGTGTTTCTAGACTCGATTTCTTTATATACAACCAGTTAAGCATTCTAACAATCTAACTATTTAACTAAGCTAAGCTTAAAAGATAGTCTAAGTTTAGTTTGCAGTTCATTAAGTCGACTTAGCTGAATAACTTAGCTAAGTCATTTCTAAACATTTAAATAATATCACCGATATATTTATAAAGCGCGTCGAGTCAGATAATAACCAGAATCGCGTAAATATAAATAAGAACATTATTAAATCGGGATAGTTAAATGCTATTCCTCCATTATGCTTACACTTTTGTTTTGTTTAAGTTTATTCTTTGAGCTTAATATCAACTATTAATATCAAGCTTGTGACTTATCTAATTTTACCAATATAACAATTTTATAGTGTTTTCTTTAAACATAAGTGACAAATAAAATTACATAAGTTAAAGTAGTACATTTTACATGAAATAAACAAAAAATTGCTTTATAATGAACAGTTTTATTTTATAAAATGTTACAACTTATGGAATTGACAAACCAATCAAACTACAGATTAAATGAAAAAAATTAGGTTTCTGTATGATATTTTTGCTAAGTTAAACTTTATATAGATTTCGACGCATTTTGATCAAGATTAGATTGCATACTTGATATCCGTACAAAATATTTTGCTCAGTTGTTCTTTTTATAAATCACATCGCATTTTAAGTTTTAATTAAAGTAAATATTGAGCTTTACTGACGTCATCCAAAATATCAAAAACGTTTGAAGATTTAGAATATATATATATAAAAGCTAACTCATTTCTATATTAGTCATCAAAAACCAGCTATTTTTGAAACTGTTTTAGAACAGCTAACAAACGTTTAAAACCCCTAGTTTTAATGCAAAAACAAATCGTGTTTTTAGTTGAAAAGAAGAAAAAAAAAAGGCTTTATTCAGTTTAAACTATCATATTAACTAACATTTTGTAATAGATTTAAATTTATATTGAAGTTGTAATTTTTTAGATACTTTAAAAGCTAGTCTAAATATCAAATACCTATACAATTGTGAATTAAATAAAAACGATCTTTTTATTCAAAATTATAATCAAGCACATTGAAATCAAAGTTATATTTTTCCTGAATCAAGAATTTTTTGTAAGTTATTCACTATAATTCTAATTTAAACTACATGTAACTTATGTTTTGTCAATTCGTTCATAAAATAATTTTCGTACGCATAAACTATAAAAAAGAATTAGCTATAATTTATCAGTTTACACGTATAAACGTTTCTTTCAAAAATCCACGATAAGTTTCTACTGTGTAACATAATCTTAAAAATTGCGTGCATTTTAGTTCATGCTAAAATAGCTTAAAAGTGCTTTGTAAGGTCTGTATTTTATTATAAAAGCTATAAATTTACGTTTTTGGTCTAGTTTTCTAAAATTTTGTAATACCAATCTAGTATTTTATTCAATGATTGTGTATAAAATGAATTAACAAAGTAAATATAATTTAGAACTACTATTTACGCAGTTTAATTTTTAAACGCTCAGTATATTGATGAACTTTTTTACTTTTATAAAATTAAATTAGTTCCAAGTTATTTTTGTTCTTTGATAAAAAGTTTTGGTTTTTTAAATGCTTTAGAAAATAACTTTATACAAAATTTTCTTATAATATAATACAAACTTTTTAATTGTATAAGCTGATTTAACAGTTGGTAATTCGAAAAGTGCAAATGTGTGGATTTATAGAACAAAACAAAGCAGTTTTCAAGTCTAGATTCGATTCACTAAAGTAGTTATAATCTAGTATTTGTGGTAAAAAGGTTTTGAGATCAATAGAAAGAAAATGTATATTATTTATTATAAAATTAAAGAGAACTCATTTAAAACAAAAACCTTACAAATGCTTAACTCTTATAATTATTAAAGTAAAACGTTAATATGTTGTACAAAATATTTTTCTAAGTTAAAATTTTATTACAAATCAACGCATAAAAATTAAAGTTGTGTTTTACTTTCGTTATATGAAACATAACAAAGGTGTGACTATTTAGAATGAATATGTATTTAAGGATTTTTTTAAACATTTTCAAATCAGTGATAAAATCTTATTATATTTTAAAGTCATTTAATATAAAGGCTAACAAATACATCATTTTATAAGTTTTAATATGTTGTATCAGTTTTAAAATTTTGTTTAAAAACAGTTTTAGTCAAAAGAGAAAGCTTGTATTTAAATTAAATTATCTTATAAACTGATATTTTGTAACATCTTTAATTTTTATAATGGTTCATTTTTGATATTTTATAAGCTGGTGCAAGCAATTAAGAAACAAAGCTTGTTTTAGTTAGCGAAGAACTATTAATAAACAATTGTTTGAAACAGAACTTTGTTCTGCAATGTCAATTCGAAAACGAAATATGTAAAATAAATAAAAGTGTAAATAGTATGTTTTTATAACAAAAATCCTAAAAAACAAAATGTTAGTATAGTATGCACTAAACGTCTAATTAAAAAAGTTAATTTTTAAAAAATTTCACTTTTAAAAACTATCTTTTATTGTACAAATTAAAACTTGTTAACCATTTTAGTGAGTTAAAATTTTGTAATGGTATGATGTCAGTATCTAATAAGCATACTATTTGAAAAATGCCTTGGTTTTAATAATCAAGGCTTATATAGATTTTCGCATTAAAATCATAAGTATATAAAATTTGAATTAGTATATAGTTAGATACAATTTTCTTAGCTTCTATGATTTATTTTTTTACATTTTTGCTAATTATTTTGATTTAAGCTTGTAATTTTCATTATACATGTGTAACAGAAAGTTTCTTAATGCACGAGGTCCTAGGACCAAATATTTTGAGCGTTTTGTTTTCGTCGTTCAATAAACTATATATATAATGTTTAAGCTTGTAGTGAGCTTTAAGCTTTATAAGTTACTATTTCCAAAATTTTATCCTTATATATAAGTTGAACTTTTAGGTAACACAAAATTAAATGATGATCTTTAATTGTTGAAGTAAATGTGCTTGAAAGCAACCTAACTATTGAAAACATTTAATAGATTAATTTGCTTGAATACATTTTTTATTGGAGTTTCTAGTTTCAAGTACCATATTATTATTTTGTTATAGAGTACTAATTTTTCAAACTGTTTAAAATATATATTAAAAGTAGAAGATTTACTTGTATTCTGGTATTTACTGAACAGTCTAGTTTGTAAACAATAATAGAGATAAAAATCTGATATTAAACTAAATTATAATAAATTCAAATATGTAAATAATCAGTTTTAATTATTTTCACTTAATAAGTATTTTATACTTTATACATATATAAACATATTTAGTTATTTATATAGCTCCAAGCAATACTAATGAGTTTAAAACAAAAGTTTCAATGATGCTTTTGGAGTCAAATAGTATTATATATATTGTAATTGATTAACAAAGAAAGAATCACAAACAATGATTGACATACCAGATGGTTGTCTTGAGAAACTTAAGTATTATTATAGATATAAATAAATATTTTCAGAATCTTCAAAGTTTAAGCTTGTTTAAGGACCCTTTATTCAGACTTTATTCAGAGTAATAGTCATATCAAGAAAAGAAGCTTAAAAAATGATTAAATATCTAGTTTAAAAATAATAAAAATTAATAATTCTTAGTAATTTGTGTTTAAATTTATAAATGTAGATATCATTTTTCGTTGATTTTAACAAAGTTCAAAATAAAAGCTTTATAAAGTTTGTAAACCAACTTAGAGAAAGTATTTAACAAAAGTAAAAGATTAAGTATTCAAATTTATATCTAGTTATCGTAAAATAGGCTTTTAATTAGTTCCTCATTTTAGTTTTTTATTAGTAATAAAACATTAAAATTTATAGTGCATAGATTACTACGAAAACAAATTAAAATTAATAAAAAACAAATTCATGTTTCAAGGGTTTAGAACTTTTAGTAGTCTTGTATTTTTCGTTTTATACCTGCTTCAAAAAACTATTTATTTGTTTGAAAAGTTCTTATTGAAATTTTTGTAAGTTGAATGTCTAAAAAATTAATCTATTAATATAGTAGGTATATCATAATTTCAAACATAAACTAAGCTTAGAAAAAAATTTGAGTCTAAAAAAACTACTGTTAAAAATTATTCAGTTTATAAAAATAAATACTACTTTTTTTTACATTGTTGAACAACTTTGTATGTTATATTTTGTATGTAGTTGTAACAATATTTTTAAACTTTTAATATGTTACTTGTTTTTAGCGATTATTTGAGTATCTATTAAAATTAATATATTAAAATAAAGATCAAAAAACTGTTTATTAAAAAAAAATCAATTTGAAAAGTTTCAGCTGTTACATATAAATATATTAAAGTAACGCTTTTTGGATTGGCAGTAAGTTTTGGAAACTTATTTATAATGTTGTGTGAACGAGATAAAGTAATAATACAACTGTAAACTGCTGACAAGAAATCATTGTTTTTAACTAATTTCACCCTAAATTTTAATGTAGTTTTTATCCTAAATTATCTTACCCAATTATACAACAAGTGAAACAAAATAAGAATTTATTATTTATAACTTAAATAAACAGAACTAAAATTTTAGTTAATCAGAAGCGCCTTGACTTTTCTGCAGAACGAACTCTATAAATTTTTGAAGTAAAAATAAAAAGCATTTTAATTTATGCGCGTTCTACTGAAAATTGCATTTGGTGACTAAGTGACGTAATAAATACTAACCACAAATGCTCGAAAAATATAAAAATATAATAATATGTAGTAAATTTTGTGGAATTAATAATAAAAGATACAGCAAGCAAAATTTTTTTAAGTCGAAACTATTCGACTAAACAATAGTTCTTTAATAAAATATTAGTTTACATAAATTTTTTATTTTTACGTTTCACTGTAAACAAATATAAAAAGTTTAATAAAATTGTAGTTAAACTAGATTTATATATTTCGTAACAAAAATTAAAATAAATGTAATTTTGTTTGGTATAAATGTATTTAAAAAGTAAAAAGTAGTAATTAATGGTTAAAACTAAACTTTAAGGTAATATGCTACCATATCTATATTCAATTTTACAAATTACAGCAATCAGAATAGTTTTCAAAAAAAGAATAATGTTTAATATTGATTTTAATTAGAATTGTAGAAAGCATTTGATTTATAAATAGCTTAAGCAACTTTTTTTTTTGTTTGAAGTATTTTTTTAATCAGTTGGTTTCATTAATATAAAACAACTTTTACAAAAAAAAACATTGTTGCAAAATACGTGACTAAAAAATAAACTTAATAGTTTGTATTCTTATATTACATATAAGTTATATTATATGTAAGTTAACAATGAACGGAACCGGTCGTAAGTTGTCTCGGATGCTGTTGTTGTTGATCATGTGGTAAAGTTCAATTTTTACTATTTATAAATAACTTCAAACATAATATTCTTTATATTATTTTGATTGTTCTGAAATCTTTCATTTATATATTAAAAAAAAGATAAAACAAAAGTGAAAGACGTGTAAATAAAAGTGAATCAATAAAGCAATTTGCTAAAAGTTATGGTTAGTTTTATACAAGTTCTTAACTCTACTAAAAATTTTAGTAAAATATTTTTTTCTGTTCATATGACTTAAATATTTTCAAATATACTTTTTTTTATTCTAGGTTTCAAATTTGACTTTAATAAAAGTTGTGTTTACCATAAAAAAAATTGTCGCAAATTAGAGTTTCATTGATTATAACGTGTAAAAAAATCACGTGTTCAAGGCACTGCTGACGTCATTAGCACAACAAACCTTAGATTACTCAGTATGTATATAAATATCTTTTTTCAATTTCTAAGTCATTGATTTTATGCTTTTCAATCACGCTTAATTTTGAAAGTCGTAATTCTACGGCTAAAAAGTATACTAATAAAAAGTAGTTTAGTTATTAAAAAGCTATATATGACTTTTATCAAAACAAATTTACATGTTAATCTAAAGTCTTTAATACAAAAACTTATTTTGTAAGTTGTTTTTGATGTATTGAGGTGTTGTAACTATAAGTGATTAGTTAATAATAAAAAAATAGTTTATAAGAGGACAAAAACAATTTAAATAATAAAATGTAAAAAAGATCATGAATAATTACACTATACTAGAAGCTAAGAGAAGTATAAACAAATATATGAAATTTATTGTAAAGTTTGAATTTTTGAAAATTAAAACAAGTTTTAGTACCGTGTTTTAAAATAAATTATTATCACAGTAATATGGAAGTTTTTATTAACTCCAAATAAAAGCTAAAACTAAAGTATAAAGTTCTTAAAAAGAACTAATTTAAAGTTTTAAATTTTAATTTTGAAAGTACTTTAAAGTATTCATTAGAAAAACAACAATATCTTATGTTGTAAAACTAATATAAATAGTCAAATTTATTTTAAAATTATAACATAAAACAACATTTTTCTAAAATTTATACTTTATTAATAAAAAAAATGTATTAGATCAAATAAACAATTTTTATTTTTTATTATTTTTGTTCTGGACAAGATGTTGAAAAGTATCCAAGTGGTGTGAGACTTAAAAACTGAAAGGTTTTTTTGTGGCCTCACACCAAATTTTTTGAGCAATTTTATTTGTTGTTTAATAAAAATAAATTATTTATACTAAGAAATACCGACAAATTCTCTAATGCAATTAGTCATTTTGAACACGTTTCGAATACTGTTTCTAAACAGTTCACATTTGAAAATACATTTCATATTTTGTTGTTTACAGATTACATTTTACTCATTGAAAAAATTATGTCGGTAACTAACATTTGAACGATGACGGTTAAAATTTAATTTGTGAATTAGTTTCCGATCAAAAACACAATTGCTTTTGTCAAACTAAAAAACGCAGATATTCAAACTTCAAGATTAAATATAATTATTTTACAAGTTTCTGCTTTAATAAGATTTCCTTTCAACTTATTCACATGCATTAAATAGTTAATCCTGTAAATATTCAGCTTGCTGTAATCTCATTTAATTAATAAAAAATATAAATAATTTGTAAAGTAAAGATTAATTCAAAAATAACTATTTTTAAGAATTTTTCTGTAAATTAATTATATAAAAACAAGTATTAAGAACTTAATGAAAATGTACTTAAACCAGATTTATATATTTTTAACAAAAAATAAAACTTCAAAATTTTTTCTTGTATAGATCTGTTATAAAAGTAAAAATTTATAATTACTGGTTAAAACTAAACATTAAGGTAAGAGATTACCACATTTATATTTAATTTACAAGTTGCTTGAATCAGAATAATTTTTAAATATGAAATTTTAACTAAAACTGTAAAAAACTGTTTTATCATAAATGGCTAAAAAAACTTTTTTTTTGTTTGAAGCTTTTTTTTTATTAGTAGGTTTTCACGATATAAACCGACTTTTTAAAAATTTAATTGTTCTACAATAAATGCTTAAAAATTTAAACTAATTTTAATAATTTTACACTAAATAAAAATTAAGTAATAATAGGTTTATATTAAATAAATTATTCCTAAATCTTTTATTTTTTAATTTATATCATAAACCAATCATCATATTTGTATAATGATTAGTTTATTAAATATCTTTAACAGTTTATCATACTTTATTGTAATAAATAAGCTATAATTTAACTTTAGATATTAATATTTATTAAAAATAGCTTTATTTTTTTACATTTGTTATACTGAAGTTTTTTTAATACTTAAGACAATTATTACTTTTAATTATTATATAACTATTGTTGAGATAAAATTGTAATTTTTTTTCTAAAAATTTAAATAAAGCTACTATATTTTTTTTAAACTGTAATTACGGTAACATAATTAATAAAAGCTGTTTTACAAAGTTTTGCAATAAAAAAAAAGAAAATAAAGATTTTTTACCTTGCTGACGTCATAACTGCTTATCACAAACGCTCAGTAATTTTTATAATTAATATTTTTGGTAATATTAATTTACGTATATTTAACATTGGCAGACCAATTATTCCAAACTTTTAAAAGTCGAATGAATTCGGCTTCAAAATAGCTGTTAATTAAAATTCTTTACTTAAGCTTGTTTTCACTTTGATTATAAAACCTGTCATTATTAAATTAAATAAATTAAAAATCTTTTCTTTTTTCACTTTCTAATTGATTTTTTTTTGGTAAGCCGTAATTAAACTTTTAAAGCATTATTTTTAAGTTTTAATTAAAAAATGTTTGTTTGTTTCAAGAACTTAAGTAAATATGTTCATAACTTATTAGTAAAATTAACTTTTATCATGTTTAGCTACCTTAATAGCATAACTAAATGCTTTATGATAAGTTCTATAAGACTATAATATTTTTTTTCATCTTTAAAAATTTTATAAGACAATTAATACTGTTTTTGATAACTTATTTAAAAACTAGTATTTTTTGTTTTTAATTAGAAAGAGTTATAATAAGTAATCGACTCTGTTAGAGTATGTAATAATAAACATTAGATACACATTAGAATTGAAAATAAATAAGCTAAAATTAAAAACTAAATGCTTTATGTTAGAATGTTAATGCGACAATTCAAAACTATTTAAAAGCTTGATACAAATTTAGTTGATAATAAGAAAACATATTCTTAATTTTATTAAAGTGTTGCTAAATTTTTAGATTATTTTAGTAGTTTTTCGAATTTCTTTTAACTTAAGTATCAATGAAGTATTTTTAATTCAGTATTTGATTTCAAAATATAAATTTTTAGAAATAATGCTTTTGTTCAATAAAATTATTTTAATCACTAAAAGTCAATGTTAATTTGACGATCAGCTAAAGCAAATTTTACATGGACATTATATTACTGGACAAAAAGTTTTGCTCAATAAACTTTTTTTTAGATTTGACGCATTCTAAATTTTATCATTTTTAAATGTTGAGTTTTACTAACATCATACAAAATACAACAAATGTTAGAATTATTGGTGTGATAAAATATCAAAAATAAACTTATATTTTTACATAAGTTTACTAATCAGAGATAAATTATAGACTTTCAAAATCGTATTATATTACGAAAAATAAAAATTTAAAATGATAAGATTTTTATTAAAAAGTTAATAAACGTTATATGCGTCTTTTACGTATTATTTTATTAAGTTTAACTTTAATTGATAGGTATTTATTTTCAGTTGTAAAGTTGACAGTCTTGTTAACAAGCCGTTAAAGTGTTTTTTTTTCATAGATATAGCTTTCAACCGTTGCAGTTATATTTTAGCTTTTTTTATAAATTACCAAAACTTTACATGACTTAATTTCTACTTTACGACTATTTTTTAGTCAGAACCCATTGAATTTATTACTTAACTATTTGTCGCATTTCTCTTTTTTTTTTCAAATTAATAGTATGAGTTTATGTTATTTTTAGATAAGTTTGAATTATTGAAAATTATATTTAACATCTAAATATAGTTTTATTTTAAGCATGTGGTGTACGACTTAATGACCAAGAGGTCATTTGTATATCAGGTCCTAGACCACTTATTTTGAGCATTTTTGTTTTTGTATCTAATAAAAGTTTAACTTTCAAAAACAGTTCAGTTGGTTTAAAGAATTCGAAATTTCATATTAAAGTTTGTTTTCTGTACAAAAGTTTTTGCTTAGTTAAGCTTTATAATTTTCAACGCATCTTAATTTAACATGCGAATTTGATTTCCGAGTTTTTTTGACATCATGCAAAGTAAAACAAATGTTCAAATATTTGGTATGATTATTACTTGAAGAAAAAATCTAGACTGATGATTGTAGCTTAAAGTATAAAGTATGGTTTCCAATCTTTTTAGGCGTTCTATTAACGCCTAACAAACATCTCGATTGATGAGTTTTAATGTTGAAATAAGCTAAGTTTCTTTTTTAAGTTTTAAAAAGTTAATAAAAAAAGTTCAGTTTTAAGAACGAAGTTTAAACTTATCAAGTTGTTCTATTATCTGATACAACTCTAAGTAGACCAAATATTACAATTTTGCAATTTTTTTAGACTAGAGTTAAAATTTATAATTTAAAAGTATAAATTTAACAAAATTAATTTACTATTTATAAATTTCATTAAGCTTATTTAAAGCATGGTAGATAAAAGCACAAATAACTTTGAAGTTCATTTAGAACTTATTTAAACTTTAGTAATCTATGTATTTGTATGCTATAAATATATATTTAGCATATTGGTTAGCTTAAATGTACATTTTATATTTCTGCTTAACTAAAAATTGTTAGTAAATCGTGATTTATAACCAAAATTAAACCACTTAAAACTTGTGTTTTGCCATTTTTATTTTCTTGGTAAATAAGCTTCACATATTGCAAAAAGACTATCTTTCGTAGGCCTTAAATATAAAAAAATATTACAAAATTAGGTTTTAAAACTTTACTGTTATAAACATTTCATTGAATAATTTACGATTATTTTTTATTGTGTACCACAATACTAATATTTTTAGTGGTTTGTTGAAAAAATTTGTTATACTAGCTTCAAAGTGATTACTACCTTGTACTCTCTGTCTTAAAAAGTTTTAGTAACATTAATGTTTTTAAAAAAAGTTACAGAAAATTTTAAGTAACTTTATAGAATTTTTTCTGATTATTTTTTATTCATTGTTTTATAAAAACTATTTTACTGATTTTTTTTTTTATACTTATAGATAATTATTACTAAAAATTATTATATTAATTTTTATTGATAAATAATTAATGATTTGTGTAAAAAAAACTAAAAAAAGCTCTAAATATAGTATTACTGTAACATAACTAATTAAAGTTTTTTACTAAGTATTGCAATTAAATTCTAAGCAAAAAAAAAAAGGAAATTTTAAGCATATTTTATATTGCTGACGTCATTGATGCTCATCACTAACGCTTGGTAGTTTGTGAAATACATATACTTAGAATTATTTACAATTGATAACGTACATCAAATGGAGGTAGACTATGATGTCAAATTTTGAAAAGTCGAAACACTTCGGCTATAAAACAATATTCATAATCACTAACTAAAACTTTGTGTAAAATTATTGAATGTTTATATAAATTTTAATGAAATAAAAATATGATTTAATAAAATTGTACATATTGTCTTAATATTTTAGCTTTTTAAACAAAAAATGTTATCTAATATTTTGTTAATAGCAGTAAAACTTTACAAAGACTTTTTTTACGTTTTAGGTAAAAATAATTATGTTTTTTCAAAGTTTCTAATAAAATATGTTATAAATATTAAATTTTCTATTTTTATTCACAGCCAGTTTTATAAAAAATTGGACGCTTTTTCATAAGTATCTAAAAGTTTTAAAATTTAATTTTAAATAAAAATTTAGTTATAGAAAATTATTGTTTTATTATTACTTATTTATTCTTAGTGGTAAGAAACAATTGTTTAGTAAGCATATTTTGAACTAAGTGTTTTACAGTTAAATAAGTAATTTGGCAGTAGAATGCAAAATAAAAAAGCTAATCTCAAAAGTAATAAACTAAGTGGTTTAATGAAACTTTTTTTTTCATTTCCAAGTTGAAATTACTTTGTTTTATAAACTTTTTAAGATTAAACGAACATTTTTACAACTTTATTTTAAAGTTTTAAATAAGAGTATTTAGTTATTTAAAAACATTTCAGTAATTGTGTTTATAACTTATAAATAAAATTTACTTCTATTATACTTAGCTCGCTTATTAGTATAACAAAAGCATTATTATTAGTTCGCGAGACTATAATTTTCTTTCATCTTTATAAATTTTGTAAGAATATTAAAGTTGTTTTAAAAAATTAAAATAATTTATAAAAAGAAAGAGTTATACTAAGTAACCAACTCTGTAAGAGTATGTAACAAATTATAGGATTCTTGTTGTTGTAACGATTTAAAAGTTTATCTAAAATCTTGTTTTAAGTTTATTTTATAATATAAAAAACTGTATTTAAATTTTACTGAAACTATGTTAAAAGAACAGAAAATTTTCAGTAATGTTTATTAACATTTTTTCGTTTACGATATATAGTACTTAATGAATAAGTTTTAACTTAATATTCAAATTTAAAGTAAGAATTAAAAAAAAATATTTCGTAAAATAAACATAATTAAATTACTAAATGTAAAGTTTGTTAATTTGACATCCAACTAGAGTAAAATTTACATACATATTTGATTTCGGTACAATTTTTTGCTCAGTTGAACTTGAACAGATTTCAACGCATTTTAAGTTTTAATAAGAAGTAATTTTTGAAATCTATTTTAAGTTAAGTTATTAGGTGAACAGTATACTTCAGCGGTGAATGCGAAGAAATGAGCTAAAACAAAAACTTACAAAACATCTTAAAATGCATTAAATACTTTTTTAAATTGATGTAAAAACTTTTTTTAGTTTTAAGTTATAATATAAAACCTTCATTATGATATATAACTGAAAGTTGTTAAAGAAAAATTAATTATTTACTATAATGTTTTAATAACATTATAGTTTGTTGAACGACAAAAATTAAAGACGGTCAAAATATTTTGTCCTAGGACCTGGTGCACAAAGAACCTTACTATTGTTGATGTATAAATGATTCAATTAAATTAATTAGTTTAAGTAAAATGTAAACATTTTTTTATACTAGCTTTCTTATAATTAAAGATATAAACAAAAACCTTTTTTATGAATATTAGTAAAACTTTACATGGAGTTTTTAATAAATTTTCAAGAAAAACTAAAAAATTGATAATTTTCTAATATAGTATGTTAGCAGTGTAAACAATAATCACTACTATTTATTATTACAGCCAGTGTTATAAAACTTTATGTATGTTTGATTTTTTCATAAATATCTAAAAACTAAAGACCCTTTTAGTATTTAAAAATCTTTTAAGTAGATAGTGTTTTTAAACTTTTAATTTTTGTTTTTTATAATATACAATTATAAAAGACACATTAAATGACAAAGTGTTATACAGTAATATAAGTAATATAGTAGTATAATGCGATATAGTTACACTAAAACTTAAACTTAAAAGCTTTTATGCAAAAGCATATAGTGATGTTATAAAATTAATGTAAAATGCGACATTTTGTAGTTTCTATAAAACCTTTTCTATTAATAGTCTATTACTGCTATCTATTATCAAATTTGTATATAAATATTTACTGAATATTTTTAGAATCAATGATAAAAGCAATTGTTTATTTCTAATAATTTATTAAAGTATAACTATAATAAGATTTGAAGCACTAATAAGTTTACTTAAGTCAACATTCTTCCTAAATGTAGTAGTTTTTGTAACTAGTAATATTAAAAATTTTTCACGTTTTTTTTTTTGTAATTGTTTTATTAAAATATAAAAGTATCTTTATTTAGTTTTGAAATTTTAACTTGTTCAATATTTTTAAACAAAATAAACTTACTTAAAAAGAAACTTGAATATCTTACAGAAAAACTACAAAATATAATTAAATTATACTATTAAATTACATATGTACAATAAAGTAACCCTTAAGCACAACGCTTGTTTTTTACAAAGAAATTTTATTTTAAGAATTTAGTTTAAAAAGAGTTTAAAAGTTTAAATTAATTGGTTGATTTATAATCAAAGTAAATTTTTTGTTTTGTGCATTAACTTAACTAATAAACTTATCCAAAACTTACAGAAATGCTTTATAGGTAATGATAATACTTATATGTTAATAATTTTATCGTTTCCTTAACTACTTAACTTTTAATAGTTAAATATTTTCTTGAATATTGTCACTTGAGCTAAACATTAAATGTTATTAATAGCATTTCTTTTTACAATTTTTTTCTTTAATACAACTAGTTTATGATGGTTTTATAAGCATAAGTTAAAAATGAGAACAAATAAATCAAAATAGTACGTTCTACAAAACTTTAAAAAACACTATATTACTTCATAATAAACAGCTTACCCTAGAAAAATGCAACTTCTTAATTTGAAAAACTATTTAATCTGCAGATTAAATGCGAGTAAATTAATATTCATAAAAGGTATTTTTATAATTTTTGTCGCATTTTAAGATTTAATAAAAGTTAACGTTGCGTTTTGCTGACGTCATACAAAATGCAACAAATGGTCGAGTATTTGGAACATAAATATACTAAAACATTTTTCTCAAGTTATTCACGTACTTTTTGTAAACCTCAGCAAAATTTGAAGTCGTAATATATAACGGCTAATAAACATTTTATACCATAAGTATTGATAATGAAACAAGTTGATTTCAAAAGTTTTAATTATTAAACTTAATCTTTTTTAATTTTAACAAAAAAACTTTAGTTACTTCAACTACATTATAAATTAACATTTAAAAATATTTTTAGTCTTTATATTGAAACAATTGTCTTTCATATGCTTAAAAAGCCAATGCAAGCATTTAAAAATTTGTAAAATTATCAGATATAAGTAATCAATCTTCTTTTAGTTAAGTGTTTCAAGAACTTTGTGAAACAAAATATATTTTTACTTAGTTAAGTACTGCTAATAGATATTTAAAACAAAGCTCTGTTCTATTCAGTACAAAATATTATGTCTAATTTAAGTTTTATAGACTTTTAGCTTAAACAAAGTTTTAACAACTTAAATGTAGCGTTCTATTTAATTTGACAAAACAAAACCATAAACTTTCGAAAACATTGTTGTAAAAGGGTTTTGAATTTATATTCAAATATAACCAAAACAAACATGTAGAAAATATTAAACTAAATATTAAAGCCAAATAAACAAAGCGTAACAGAGATTCTAACACTGAAACTAATTCGAATTCTTTTTCCAGTTTTTACACAGTTTTTTATAAATGTTTATTTTTATAAGAAAGCTTTTGTTAAGTTTTAACCATCTTTTAAACTCAATTTTTCATACAATTTTAAAGATTATTATACAATCGCAGTTTTGTGATTCAAAAACTGTTCAAAGCATTTAAAAGCTATCAAATAAATTTAATAAATATTCAAATTCAAAATTTGTTGTAAGGCATAGAGAAATAAACTTAAGTTTTTACTCAATCAAAATTAATTAGTAGAATTAAAAAACTTTAGACCAAATTATGACCTACAATTCTTGTTTAATCTACATTAAGCTTATTTCTGTCATTTCTCAATAAATAAACACGTTTAAATAAGCAAAATTTAATTTTTGTTCGTCTAAAAAAATAATACAGTTTTTGATATTCTATTAATTTAATCATTCAGTAAGAGAAACAATTAGTCTCTTTAATGTAGCAAAAACGTTTTTAAAATTGTTCGCATTAAAATTGTTGTATAGTTTACAAAATATATTCATACAAATGTTTGTCTTTAACATAAAGTTCGGGTTTTAAGCTAAATTTTAATACTTTTAAAGTAATATAAAGAGATTTTTGATGAAATCTTGATTTTTTTTACATTTTGTATAATACTAAATAATATATTTGTGCCTCAACATTTTTAATATAAAACTATATTTTATTATCTAAATATATTGAAGGTATTTTTTAAATGAACATTATTTAGCTAAAAAATATACTATACAAAATTGTATTATATATAATGCAAAACAAACCAAAAATGTACAGTATGAAACTTTATTTACAGTTTTTATAAAAATAAACTATTACTTAAAGCTTAGAAAAGTAAAATGTGATGTTAAGTTACAACTAAAATCACTGCACAACAAAAAACTTGAAATAGTTTTTTTATAAAAAATGAAAGAATAAACTTAAACAGAACAGGGTTACAAAACACATTGAAATTACTTAAACAACTTATTTCAGATGTTTTAATTTTTGCAGAATCGTAACTTTTTTGAGCTAGCTACGTCCCTGGTTTGTTCACATTTAGTACTTTTCGAATGTGTTATGCTCAAAAACTAATGTTTTTAACTAAAGCAGTATGTACTGTAGCTTCAAAATTAAGCTTTTCAACAACATTTTGTATGAAAAGTTTCTGTATATTTAACATGCAGCTAAATCAGATTAAGCTTGCAGCAAATTATAACTAATATTTGAAGTATGAACGTTAAATTTGAAAGACAAACAAATTTATTGTTAGTTTTAAAGAAAAAAGCCTTAAAACGGATATTAATAAAAATACTTTTTGAACACTGGAACAGCATTGAACAGCAGCTCTAGTGGTCCACTACACGCAACGCCCTGCACAAGTTTTATAAAAAAAAATAATAAAAATCTTGTAAGTGTTTTATCTTTTCTGTTACTAAGTTGAAATTTAATTCATATGTTTTTATTTTCAGTTTTGAAGTTACCAGTTCAAACAAAATGCTGTTAAAGTATTTTTTAAATTATATACTTTTAAGCGCACAGTTTTCAACTACTGCAGTCTATATTTTAGCTTATTTAAAGAAATTATTAAAAGTGACTGAATTTCTACTTTTCGATTACTTTTTAGTTGAAACTGTTTTATTAATTTATTTTATTACTAAAATAGTTGTCGCATATCTTGTTTTTTTAAGATTTTCGTTTTTATTTTTATTGTGTGTTTTTCTTTTTTTTTTAAAGTTTTAGTTGTAAGAAAATTAACTTTTTTGGTTCTGTATAGTTTTAATTTATGCATATGATGTATGATTTAACAACTGAACAGTAAAAGGTAATTATGTACATCAATTCCTTGAACAATTAATTTTTTGAGTATTCTCGTTTTTGCATTAAATAAAGCTTTAACTTTGATGACCGAACAAATTAAACTTTACGCTCAAATTTATTTGCATTCAAAATATTTTGCTCTTTAAAGCTTCTAAAGATTTCAACGCATTTTAATTTTTGATAAATGTAAATAGAGTTTTACTTACGTCACACAAATAACCACAAGTGCTCGAACATGTGTAATAGATATATATTAAAGCAATCTTCATATTAATTATCACTACATCAAAGATCTCCTCTATGCTCATTTTTGAAGTTGTACTAACGGCTAACTAATATATATAAAATTTTAACTTTAAGACAAGTCAAAGTCTTCCTTTTAAACGTATTGTATTTATTTAGAAGAACTTTTAGTTTTAACAAGAAAGTGTTTACCTCATTACAGTTTTAAAACTACTCTCTTGAGAAAACTGTTTGTAGTTTGTAGTCTATTATAACTAGTAGTTTTGTAGCTTTTTAAAAGCTTGGTGTCAAAATTTGAAATTTATAAATAATAAAATGTTAATTAATTATTTTTGACTTTAAAACATAAAAACAAAACTTTACTCAATTTTAGAACTATAAGAACTCATTAAATTTGAAAAATAAAAGTATGCTCTAAAAGTTTTTTTTTTAAGTTAATTATGATTTATGATTTAATTTTCTTAATATACAAGCATATCATGTACATAATGCAAACTTGTTTATATGCGTTAAATTTATGATACAGTTTGTTTCAAAGTTAATTTGAACTATTTTACACACTTTACGAATTTGTTAGATTACTAAAAACCAAATGATATTTTGTAGAGAGAGAGTGGTTATCAATTCAAATACATCAAAACTTTAGTTGTTTGGTAATCGCATCTCGTATTAATATTATGTTTAATTTTACTGCTAGAAAATAAAATATTTTAAAAATTATTAAACAAACTAATATATTTAACTATTTATACAGAATATGTAACTAATTTATTCTTAAAAAAAATTCATAACGTCATTTTGATAGATCAAATAAAAATTAGAAATCATATGTACGTATTTTACATTTAAAAATGTTTAAGAAGGTTATAAAAGTATTTGTTTTTTTATTTTGTTATAAAGTTAGGATTAATTTTTATATTTTGTTTGACAAAATTGAGATGCTTCGCGCCATCAATTATAAATAATGAACTTGACCAAACAACCAACGACAACAGTACCCGAGACAACCTATTACTGTTTGTAGTGCGGTCAAATTCATTATTTATTAATGATGACGCGAAACGTCTTAATGATGTCGGCCGAAATAAAAACTGGTTAGAACTGATCTATTAAGCGTTGACCCACATCAAACTGAAAATGTCAGGGACGTTGTGCTGTGAACAGGGTTGCCACGGGCCAGCTAAATCAAGCTAATTAAGTTTTTTTGAAAATTTTGAAAAATTCACGCAATGTCAGTTTTTTTTTGGCGTCAAATTGACCAACAGTCAGTTTTTTGGGTCAAAATGGCAAAAAGTAATTGTTTTAGGTCAAAATATCAGAATTTTTCAGTTCTAGTTTACAAAATTCCTTAATTCCTTAAAGTGGTAAAAAATTCAAAAAAAGTTCTTTAAAGTCTGACTAAAATTTCAAAATTTTTCTAGAAACATGTAGTACTATTATTCTATTCGAACAAGTAGTTGTTGTATGTAATTTTTTTAGTATTCGTGATCTCTGGCAAGGACACGTCCATAGTAAAACTTTGATATATACACTATAGTCTAATTTGCAAAATTTTAGAATCAGATTCTTTTTTGTTTAAATAAGTTATTAAGATCTTTGTAATTAAGCACTTAATTTAGTATTTTATGTAACAAGTTTAAATGTATGGTTTACCTCTTTATATACTACTCAATAGAAAGTATGTAGCTAATAATTACTAGACTAAGCAAAAAAGAAACCTGACAAAAGTATTTTTAGGTTAAAAAATATGTACTGATAAAACATGCGTACTAAAAGTGGTATATGTCAAAATATGTGTATTCCATATAAGTACTTATTGAAATCAAAAACTAAACGTTTTTTATATAAAAACACTTTCACTGTTATTGAAACGATACAAAACTATTGTAAAATCTTGATATAAATTTTATTTATTTTAAGAAAATTAAGTATTTACAATATTTAAATTAATGTTCTTTTAATTCTCTTTAGCTAAATAAAACAACAATTAGTTTTAGCTTAAATTTAAATACAAAACATGAATTTTCAAAAATAACGCTTTGTGTTTAATAAACTTGTTTTTAATCATGAAAAGTACAGCTAATTTAACGACCAATCGTAGTAAATCTTACACGCATATTTGATTTCCATACAAAATATTTTCTCAGTTGAGCTTTTTATAGATTTCGTCGCATTTTAAGTTTTAATAAAAGTAAATGTTGAGTTTTACTGACGTCATGCAAAATATCACAAATTTTCGAAGATTTGTTATGAATATATAAAAAAGAAACTTTATTTCTCTAACCCTTCTGTCAGTGGTGAACATCAAAAAATTTGAAGTCGTTCTATATAACGGCTAATTAATAATTCATACCATCAGGTTTAAAGCTGAAACAAATTAATTTAGTTTTTTTGAATACTTATTAAAAAAGATGTTGAACTTTAAGAAGCAAGCTTAAACTATATTTTAAATTAACATTTAAAAATTTTAGATATCATAATGAAACTGTAGTTTTTAGATATTTCAAAGGCTCGTGGAAGCACTTAAAGTATATAAATAATCAAAAAATATGCAACCAATCTTTAAAATTATAAGTACTATTAATACACGTAAAAAAAAGCTACTATTTTACTTAATTAAGAAGTGTTAGTAAAGCGTTTAAAAGTTTGAAACAAAACTTTGCGCTGCAATGCTAAGTTAAAACCATTTAAATTTATTTTTCGTAAATTTTATTTTTTATTTAATAGCAAACATTGTAAAAACAAAACCTTATATTTTATTTAAAGAAAGTTTATTTAAAAAAGTTACTATTATAAACTTCTCGTTTGTCAACTAACTCTCATGTGTAAAATAAAGTTTTTAAATTATATAACTAAGTTTTAAGTTTTTAGTGGTATATATAATACTAAAATATATAGTGGAAATATTATTTAAAAAGTATGTACACATAAATGTGTGTATGTTTGATTTAAGTAATTATACATAACAATTTCTATACAACTTAAATATAGCAATACTTGGCCTTTAAAGTATAAACTACTTAATACAAAATTTAAAAAAATATTGTATTTAACTTTAAAGGCTTTAAATACATGCTTATTGAATTAACTTATAATTTCCGCTCACTACCATGTATTATTGTCTTTATTTATTTATTAACCTTACTGCTATATAAAATAGGAAGCTGTCAAATTTGCACGAAGATACAAATTTGCACGAGGGGACAAAATTGCACGGAGACACTTTTGCACGAAGGGTAACTTTTGCATTAAGACAATTTTGCAAGGAGACATTTTTGCACAAGTTGGATATTTTCTTTTCTAATAATATTATTTTGCACGGGTTATTTTATTATCTTTGTTACTTCTAACCCTTACTCTCGGACGGCAGCTTTATTTTTCTTTTTAATTATTTTATTCTTATTTATTAATTTTATTTTATTTAACAATAATTTTTATTAGTTTTTTTTTTTTTTACTTCCACTGTTACCCCAGTCAGTACCTTTTAGGTTTCTTTTTAATTAATTTTTACTTTTTATTATATAAGTATTTTTTATTATCACTATTACCCCTAATCATTACCTTGGTCAGTAACTTTGTTTTTATTTTCGTCTTTTTATGAATTTATCTTTTGGTTTTTTTTTCTCTTATTTTTTTCATAGTTTTTTTTCTCTTTTTTATTTATATTGTTTTTTTACTCTCGTGCAAAAGTGACCCTTGGTGAAAATTTTATTCGTGCAATTTAGTCCCATGCAAAATATGTCGTTTATCCAAAAGTACAAACTGCTTTTTAATTTAGACATAAATTTATACAAAAAATAAAAATTGTAGATAGTTAATTTTTGAATATTTATCTTTAAAGTATTTCAACAAGGAAGGGTATAAAACTTAGAATTGTTAAATAAATAAAACACAAATGATATTCCGTTTTGCGACAAAATAAACAAAGAAAGCAAAACGAGAAACGCAACGTGTACAAATTATTTATTTAAGCTATAGAAAATTTGTTTCTTTTTTTATTAACTTCCACTTACAGTTATTTTACTTACAGTTAGTGTTAGTTATTATACAACTTAATAAAAACACTTTTATACTTGTGCGCAAATAAATTTCAAAATTTTAATGATGTTTAAATAATGACACAGTAATTTTTAAACGTAGAGCTGAATTTAAAAAACAATAAACGTCATATTTTAAGCTTAATATATTTTATAAAAAAATACTCCGGTTTTGCTGTAAATCTTCATAAGTGTGAATTATATAAAACTTTGTATAAAGTTTTAGTTCAAAAAACTTGAACTTGTTGTTTTAGTTTTTAAACATTGGTCAACCTTACAAATTATTTAACTAATAATATAACTTTATATCATAAAACTTTGTAATTAATTTTTTTACCAAACTGAAATACAACAAGTTCATTCTTTGTATACAGCTGTATTATTACATTTGTATACATACTTTGTATTCTTTGTATACATGTAAACATACATGTATAATTAAAGCAAAAGTTCATCATTGCGTACGTGAGAAACAATCGTTAAGCAATAAACTCATTATAATTTTCGTTTTAATTAAATAAAGTCTTTTTAAGTGTGAAACTTTATAACAATTTACAGTTTAAATTTCAACATTATAACTTTGTTTTAATATTTTCGAATTAAAAATGATTAATGTTAAATTACGGTTACTTCAAGTTTTTTGTACAATGTTTATGTTTCTTAAATGAGTTTTCTTTTTTTTTTTTTTGTATAACTTTTCTAGAGAGGAAAACAATAGTTTTTAAAGAAAAAAAAATAAAGTAAACAAAACGGGTAGCTTTTTTGTGAAATAGCAAAATAATTCACGAATTCAAATAGTGTTTGAAAAACTGTATTAAAGGCTTTAACCGCTTTTTATTATTCCTATTAGTTTTAAACACAGTTTTATTTGCTTTTTTATAGCAGGGGTTGGCAAACTGCGGCCCGCGAAAGGAGGTTAATCTGCAGTACGCGAGTATTTTATTTTGAATGGAATGCGACCATCGATAAAAAAAATGCGACCATGTAAATGTTGCCCGCCAAACAAAACATTTTTAAGTCGATTTTTTAATGATAAAATAATGTAATTAGTTCTTATTCCTTTTAAGTCACTGGAAACGATTAAAACTTATTAGAAAAATTTACAGCTTAGGCTTAAAAATGTGAAAAAGACAGATTAGCTTTCTTACAGTATTTTTTCTAAGTTTATATAATAACTTCTTTCTTTTTACAGCAACTGGTAAACTAAAAATAAGTTTTAAAAGTGAGTTGTTTATAAAATAATTGTTGAATAAATTAACTAAATGCGAATGTTTTCTATTTCGTAATAAAGTAATTCACAGTCATGAACTACAGATTAATTTATTAAAAACTTAGGTGTTTCGTATAACGTATAACTTTTAGCTAAATTTTAATAATAGACATTTTCACTTGGTACTATACTTAAACGTACAAAGGAACATTTAAAACATCATCATAATGATAATATGTAACGTAATTTTGTTTGTTTTTTTGATTTTTTAGTCGTTTTGATTTTTTTCTTCTTTAAATTAATTCTTATGGACACTAAGATGTTTATAATTACGGAGACCTTTGAATATTAAGCTGATTGTTTTAGGGGTAAATACAATTAAAACTCCTGTGTAAAATTCAAGATGATCTGAATAAATTTTATCTTGGCAGAATTCGATTTTCTAATAGCCAATCCCAATGCAAACTGTATAAGACCAAGAAAATTCTACCTTTATTTTATTTATTATTTTTTATGTGGCAATTAGCACATAAACACTTGTGCCCAACGTTATACGACATAAATAAAGTTTTATGGTGGCACTTCTTCAAACAAAAAAAATAGTTTTAGTTTTATTTCAATTCTAAAATCTCCGACTTCGTTTTAATCATCATCCTGACTTTTTTGCTTTGAAGATCGGCAAAAAAAAACTTATGATGTATGTCTTTTTTAATTTACAGATTTGGTTTTAATTATATATAAGACTTTTTGTTCTGAAGGTGTTATTAATTTAATAATATTCATATTAATTGTATACATATATGTTTCAAGAACACAAAGTGGTTTTAAAGGCAACTGCATTTAAGACTGAAAACTTTTTTATAAGGAGTTTAATAAACCCAGGCTGATTCAAGCGAGATTTTAGTCACTAAGACTCATTATCCTTTACCTCAAAAACGTTTAAGCCCTGAACTTCAAACATATTATTCTACATTTAAACTTTCTTTCACAGAACAACGCAGTACTTAACAATACCTTGCTTTTTATTAAAATATACGAAACTAATTTTATTGAGATTAAAAATGTATGATGAATATATGTATTATTGGTCTGTTTTTGTGTCTAAATTCATTCAAATGGTTATAAGTATCACATAAACAAATGTTTTTTTATTTATTTCAAATAAAAAATGGTTACCACACAGAAAAAACGAGCTTTCATAAAATAAACCAGTAAAAAGTGATAAAAATTTATAAAAATAAACTACTTATTTCTATGGGTAAAACTAAAACTTTTTTTAAGATTTATCATAAATTATTTTCTGTATCATTATGTATAAATTGTTTTAGTTTAGTCTGTTAAATGGATTTAGTATGTAATAATAGTTTTTAGTGTTGCTATACACTTAGAAACTCTCAGACTTTTGTTAAATTTTGTAAAAACCAGGCTAGCTTATAATAGTCTGAAGTTATCTTTGAAAGACACTGGCTGTTTTTTTTTTTTACTTAAATTAAATTAACAAAATCAGTTTTCAACTGATTGGTTATTAGGAGTTTAAAACATTTAAATTTTTAGTTTTAAAATTTGAATCGACATGCTGCCTTAATTTTAAAACAACTTTTGACAGTTTTGTAAAGTTGATTAATTTTTTTTGTTCATTGGTTTATAAGTTTTTTCTAGTTTTATGAGCTGACTACCATAGTACAACTGTATTGTGTTAGTATTGATAATATAAAACAAAATATTTTGATAAAAAAAATACGTTTTCAATAGTTTAGCAATACAAAAACTAAACTTTGCACACATCGTCTTATTAGTTTTTTACATTTTAAAATCCGATTTATTGATTTAATTTTAATTAATAATTAGCTTTTACTATTTTATTTAGCAATTATTTTGTTTCTATTATGACTTATAAATACTGTTTTTTTAATTTTTTAAAGAAAAAAGTTTTGTTATTATATTATATAAACGTTTTTGAAACTAAGCAAAAACTCAAGCTTTATTTTGAAACAGAATCAACAGTAAGTAAATATTCTAAATAAATTAAAGTAATGTTACATTAATAAAATTAACCGTAAAATTTTTGACGCATTTTATTATTATTTCAAGTTTATGCGCTTAAAGTCTCTTACATGCGTTTAATGCGTTACCAACAAACGCTCAAAAGCTTGTTATTAATATATATACAAACCAACTAAACGTCATTTGTATTTCAAATTCGCATTTATAATGCTTAATGAATTTTTAAAGTCGTTTGTTTAACGGCTAGCAAACATTTTATCAAATTAAGCTAAGCTTTTGTACTTAGAAGATAAAAACACCAAATGTTTTTTTTGGGAGTTCCTAATAAAATAGCTTAAAATTATATATACATTTATAAGAATATGAATATTTGTACTATAAAATATTCATATTACAAGAAAACTATTTTTTTAAATTATAATTTTATAGTTAGTTTTATAATGTTTATCAACCTTTAACGTTAAAATGTGATAAACTTTGTATTTTAATCGTAAACATAAAACGTAACTGAGCATAAAGGTTTTTGTTTTAATAAGCTTTTAAATCATTTAAAATAAATTTTTCAGACTTTATTTTTATAATTTTTATAATTAAACTAGTATGTATCGATCTAATAAAACACACACTTTCGTTTATTATTTAATACAGTCAATATCTTCAGTAAAGTTTGTTTTAAGTAATTTAAACACTAAATAACGATTTGTTTTACTAAATTACAAAATTGATTATCTAAAAGATCTGATTACCTAAAACAACTTTTAAGCTTTTAATTGTTTGGCTTAAATAACACTGTTCAACTTACCATTGGTTTATGATAACACTACTAAATTGTAGAGCTAACTTTTCTTATTAAAACTAAAACATATTCTCTTATTGACGCAATAGTCGCCTGCCCACAAACGCTTGAGACATTTTTGAATTCATATACATTTGGTTATTTTAACATGTATTCGGATTTTTATACATACCAAAATTCTTAAATTTTAAAAGTCGTAACTTTACGACTAGAAAATGACTCATACAATACGAACTTATTTGTTTGGAACAGTGTTAATATAAAACTGAGTAGTTATAGTAAAACTTAAAATAATTAATTTTTATATTTATCAAAATATAAAATAAAACAACAAAACTTTTAATCGTTTTTGATTTAACCTTGTAATAAAAAATTGTTTATAGTTTTTTATAAAAATAATTAATTGTTAAATATAAACTTAAAGTAAGTATTGGTAAATCTAAATATTGGTAAAATTTCATTTCTATATTGTTATAATTCAGCAATTTGTTACCGAATTTTACATAAAAATTTATAAATTAATTATTAAGCATTTATTCAAAAGATTTATACTAGCAATGTGTATTGAAAGTATTTTATAATAAAAATATTGATATTTACTGAAGAAAGCTAAAACTACTTCGAGGTTAGTAAAACTGAACTAATTAAAAGCTGAATTAAAGTAAAACTACATGAATAAAACTATTCTGAGGTAGTTTTGTTTAAAAACGTTATACAGTTTTTAAGCTATTTTATTTTATTGAAACTTAAGTATTTTATTGAGCTCCAAAATAATCAGCTTTTTAAGAAGGTTTTTTTATTAATACAATCTAGTAAAAATTTTTAAAAAAAGCTTGAAGTATTTTTTGTCATTATAAAACTAAAGTGTGTTTAGAAATTTATACATTGTTTTAAAACTTAGTATAAAATGTTTTTAAATAAAAAGTTCTATATAACTAGCATAGATTTGTAATTATATAGTTCCTAACATAAGCTCCTTTTATTTTTAGTTTTAAGCAATAACTATTAAGTATTAATATTCAATGTTTACTTTAAAAAAATTTTCTTAGTCTACCGCTGATTTTAAACTTTTAGTGTAACATTAATGACTCAAAACCAACTATAAGGACAAAAAAAATCAATAATAACAAGTTTTATGTATATTAATTTAACTTATCTAAGTGCTCTTTTTAAAATTTTAATTTTTAAACAACCGATTTATAAAGTATCATACAAAAGATGATTTAAAATTTCTTAATGTCTATAAATTTACATACTATTATAAAACAAACGTACTTTGTGTTAATAAACTATTATAAAATTATTAGTAATTTTTTTTAGTTTTTTAATTTTTTTTTTAATAATTTATTTAAAAAGTTATGTATTAGACGCCTAACAAATATTAGTTAAACAAAACAAAAAAAAGATTTTAAAGCTTATACAAGTATAAAACTTTAATATTTTAAACTGCTATTTTATCTAAGTTTACATTACAGTAACTTTATGTACAAAAGAGCTGCATCATTTTTACATATTTTTTATATTATCACTGCTTTTAAAATCAGTGGGACTAAAGAATAAAATTAACAAGCTAAGAAAAAACCTTTAATTTCTACATAGATAACAGATGGTTTAAAAAATTGCTAAATAAGTATATTATTTTTTCTAACTGTATTTATTTTGAAACTTAGTGAGATTGAAATAATTATTAAAGTTGTTTATGATTTGGCCAAAACACTGGTTTTAAAAATATCTGTTTTACTAATTATTTTTGAAAATAGTTTAAAATATTAAATAATAACGAAATTTTGTCCATTTTACTTTGTTTGAAATTCATCAAGTTTTATTTAGCTAGAATAAATAAATTTTTTCTGATTGAAAGTTTAGTGACAAAGGGAATAGAACACCTGAAAGCGTTTTAACTTATATTTATATTAAAAACTTGTAGATTATTTTATCTCTAAAATTTTAAAAGTATATTTTTATGTAAAAGAAAATTCAATTTAAAGAACTCCTGTAATTAAAAAAACTATGGAGTAGTACATAGAAGTTTTAAATTAAAACAAGTTAAATTCAAAGAAGTTTTAGAATGAAAGTGTTTAAACAAAACTTTTTGTAAAAAAAATAAATTATGAGTGGAACATTTGTAGGTAAACCAATTAAAAATTGTGTATTAAAACATTCTAGATTTTAAGTTTAATTTGTTTACAATACATACTTATTTTGAAGATCACAATATATATTTTTTTACACTGTTTTCAAAGGTTCTTTAAGTTGCAACTACAAAATTAATGTTCAAGTTTGAGATAGATTAGTAATAAGTTTATTTTTTTAATTGTTAACCTAAGTCATAAAAGTTTACTATACTCATAGATAAACCTAAGAAATATTGTTAATATATAACACATTTACATTAGAATAATAAAAATAAATGTAATAGAAACATTTTTACTAATACTTATCAATGTTACTATTATAAGAGTTATTTATTTCTTCGTAATGATTAAATAAAATATAACTTTCTTAGAAATAAAATAATAAAACTAAATTTTTAAAAAAAAAATTGAAATTGTTTTTTTTACAACAATAACTTCTAATTTTGTTCAAGTATGACCTTATAGCGTATAGACCATGACGTTAAAAGGTATTCATAAAGTGCATTTCATCAATATGTTGTCAGAAAATAAAACGAAACTGTTAACTTTATTTGTATATAACCTTTATTTTAAAACTTATGTGAGAAAAAAATCACAGAGAAAAAAAAGATAAGTGTTATGTGTTACGGTTTCAAAGCTTTAAAAACATTAGTTTAATTTAAAAATCTATATTCTAGTTTGTATTTTACTGAAATAAAACAACTGTCTCTTTTGAATACAAAAATTTTTAACTTTTATTTTTTAATTTTTGATTAATGAATTATAAAATTTAAAGATTTACATTATAACTTTGACATAAGTAAGTCAAAAAAAAAAGTTTTTATTAACTTGTTTTTTAACTTTCATGATCTCCTACAAATTTATAATAAATAGTTCAATGTTTAAAAAAGTATTTAAAGGATAAATAAATAACTCAGAAAAATTACTTTAATAAATCAGACTTCATTTTTATTTAGCCAAAACTAGTTTTAAACAAGTACTTTTTTGTAGTCTGTCTAGCTGTTTTATACATATAAACCTAACCAGTTAATTGTAAGTAGAATAAAACATCTTTATAGCTTTGTATTATTAATACTTTGGGTAATTACCTTTTGAAAAATAACTTATATAAAATCTAAAACAAAGTTACAAAACTTATAATAACGAATTTAGTTATTTATTTTGCTCTTATATGAAGAATTTTACTAAACTTCTTTGTATGTACACTTAAAAAAAATTATTATTCTATCTTATCTTAAAAAGTACTAGTACCGAATAGTAAAAACTAATTAAGACGATCTTAACATGATAAAGTATACAAAAACTATCCTTTTAAATGCTAATATACGATCTAAATAATGTGAACTTATTTCTAGTATTTTAATAGTTTTTTTTTGTTTAAAAAGCTACAACAACATAAAACAGAGTATAAAAAAATCAAAATTTAGGCGATTTAATTAACTAAATAAAAAAATACTTAACGTACTAAAAGTATTAATCTCATTCAAAAACGATGGATAAATTTATTTTTATCTTTTCCCTTTATGTTTAAAGTAAAAGTGGAAGTTTGTTTATAGAGTAGGTATATTTTATACTGTGAATTTAAAAATCACGTTATCAACTCTGAAATTAAAAAAATAAATAATTTGGTGTGAAATTTTTTTTTAAATAACATATTACAAAATTAAATTAAAAAAGCTAAACTAGGTTTTATCTACATAGAGCCGATAATAAACTTAATAAAAAAAATTTTAATGTATAAACAATAATCTTTTAATGCTTACTGAACAAACTCAGCAAAATATCATTTCAGATACAGTCGACAAGAATAATAAAAGTTCTAAATAACTCTTGTTAAATAAAACTTTTTTTGATTTAGTGAAATTTTACTTAACTGCTGATAAAACAATAGATTACATCAGTCTTTTGCATTGTTTTAGTAATGTACTCATAATTACTTTATGGCTGATAATTGTCATTTTTAAGTTTTGTTTTTACACTTTATGTAAAGTTTGTCTTTTGAAACTTTACAAAGTCAATTGGTAGTTTCAAGTTATAGTCAGATTTTTATACAAAACGTTGAATAATGCTTTAAAAAGTGTTAGTACCTATTTAGCATTATTAACTACACCTATTACAAACTATTAATGTATTCATATTAAAAGGTAGATAGCTTTCATTAAACCTTTAAAGTTTATAATTTGTATATTTTAATGTTTACCAAAAATTTAAATTAATGAATGTTTTTATTTTAGTAACTTTAACTAAAATATACTAATATATCTTAAATTATATAAGTGGCAAGTAAAAATTTTAATATTCAGTTAAAAAAGTTAATTGACTTTTTTTAATTTGGTAGTTAAAAAGTTGTAAACTACTGTATAATCTAATGTTTAAAAAATGACTTTACTTTAAACTAAAATAATCAACAACTAATGTATTTTACTTGAAAGAACCGAAAACTTAAATCAATGTAATAAGAGTTTTAATCTATATTTTAAGACTCTTTTCTGTTAATTAAATAAGTATATTTTCTACTAATCTTTTAAGCTAGTTTTAATGTTGTCTAAAACCATCAAATTTTATTTTTATTTTCTTTCTAATTTGATACTATATAAGTTTGAAGTTTGATAAAAATGTATTTCCTATAAATACAACTTCAAATTCAAAACCATTCAAATACTATTTTAAACTTGGCTGCTAGAAATTTATGACTATTCAACTATGAGAAATTTAAGTTAAACTTCTGCTTAATTTTAATTATAATAAAACTTTTAAAATTTTACCACCATAACTAACATATGCTAGTATAATATTTTTTATTATGTTACTTTAATAAAATAAAATGGAACAAGTATTGGTAACAATTTATTAACTATAACAGGAACAATAAATAAATTCAGTAAATTAGAATTGAATACTTGCATATAGAGGTGGTAAATATTTACAAATATATATGTAACAAATTAATCAGGGTTGCCACTCGTTATTTCAAACTTTTTTCCAGGTTTTCTATATTTCTTCCAGGTTTGTAAAAGTACAAATTTTTGGTTCCATCTTTAGTTTAAAGTTGAGTTTATTGTAAGAAAACTGTGTTAAATAGTATAAAAACATTGAAAAGATACTGTAAAGTTACTTTCAATATGTCTTTTATTAAAAGATATATGATGATGACAATTTTTTTTTATCTATATGATAGATTTTTTGAGTCAAATTAAAAATTTACTACTGAACATGTGAAAATTATTAAAATTCCAGGTTTTTCCAGTTTTTTTTTACCTAAATTGTCAAATTCCAGGTTTTTCCAGGTTTCCAGGTAAAAAGGCAACCCTGCAGATTAACACAAAACTTAACATATTGTACAAACTAAAACAAAAATAACAAATAAAAACCATAACAAAACATAATTAACTATAATCAGACAACTTTTGAACAATATGTACAATTAAAAGAATAAAAAAGTTCAAATGTATAAGAAATTAGAAATATTTTTTTGACTTTTCGACATAAGTAACTGCTAGAAAGTATAAAAGTTAATTAATTTCATTTTTTAAGTACTAATGCATTAAAACAAATGAAAAGTAAAAAAATTGTCTATAAAAACTTAAAAGCTAAAAAAGAAAATACTATATTTGAACTAATATACTTGTTTCATATTTTAACACAGTGGTATTAAAAAGTATTTTAAATTAAATCGAAATTTTTTTAAAAACTACTGGTAACATATAATATTTTCAAATATATATATATATAATTTATTCAAATGGCGATTTTAAAAATTCTGGAACATATGTTTCACAAAGCTTTAATTTTTCATAAAGCTCTGATCATCAGCCAGTTAAATTTAAAATACAAAGCACTGTACCAACTTGTTTGTATTTTAAATTTAACTGGCTGATGATCAGAGCTTTATGAAAAATTAAAGCTTTGTAAAACATATGTTCCAGAATTTTTAAAATCGCCATTTGAATAAATTATTTAAAAGCCCTTCAAGTGGGCTCAGTTGAAAGTGTTTATGTTTAAACATTAACCTTATTTTATATATATATATATATATATATATATATATAATAAACTATAATATATAAATAGTTCTTATTAAGGTATTGCATGGTAAAAAATTAGTACGCATATTTGTATAGAACTACTTTTATTTAAGTATCATTAAAAGTTTAAATATTATGCCTAAGCTAAACTTAAATTATAAAACAAATATATTTACAAAAAACAAAAATTAACAAATAAGTTAAAACAATTTCAGGTAGATAACATTAAAAAACTACTTCATAATTACTTAAATTTTCATATTGATGAAATAAATTTTTAACTATTTTATATTTTAATTACATTATAAAAAAACTATAAAAGCATATTAATAATATAGATATTAAAACGTTTTAACATAACAACAATTTACCAGACAATTACTTGGTACTTATTCACAACAAATCCAATGATATCACTTTAGAATAAATAAATTTTAACTATTTATTATTTTTCAATAATTGTGCAGTCGAAGCCAGTTCAATATCAGAAGAATTTGAAGAACTTCCGTTAGATGATGTTTTGCCTGTAAAATATTTTAATTATTATAATAAAACAAGTTAAAGTTTTTTAAATGAATTATATATAAAACAAACTTGTGACATGATTTAGTAAACTTAAACATTATATTAGTAATGTATAATTAAAAATGAAGTAATAATAAATTATCTTTAATACATATTGAAACTACCACTATAATTTTTTCTACATTTCTTGAAAAATACGATAAACTTAGGATATAAATCATTTGAAATATTTCACAAAAACTAAATCACCTTTTATCACCGTTCTTTCTAAAATGTGACGTCATAATAAGAAAGAATTGATAAAAACTTCAGACAAAAATTGTAAAATTAGAAATTCACGAGGTAATTATTAATATTAGTATCAGGTGTTTGAGATATTTAAACTTGCAATTTAAAATAATAAATTCTGCTACATTATTTTATTAAAAAGCTGCATTGAATAATTAAAGCAGCATAAATAAAAGTGTGTCGTTGTTTATTGTCAAATGGCAGTGTTTAACAGTTAATTATGACGTCACAGTTAGCATAATGTTTCTTCCCCGCAAATTTGGTAAGTTTTCATTTCTTTCCCGTCAATATCGTTTGATTTTCCTATATCAATTAAATTTGTATAAAATTTTGTTTAAAACGACCCAACCCAGTTTATTTGTGCATCTATTTTTTAACTTTTAATTTTTGAGGAAACTTAATACTTTCTTTATTCTATGACTTTTTTTACCTAACTTTATATTAACAATCTTTTGTCAGCATATAAATATTTCAAACATTTTTTTTGTATTTAAACATCTTAAGCTCTTTATGTATTCATTAAATAGTTATGATTTTCATTCACCAACTACTGTATTGTTCCATTATAATTTAGATCGATATTAATATTGATTACAAACTTAAACCCTGAAACTCTCTGAATAACTTATATTGAAAAGTAAGGTTACTAAATAAAAGGTTTCTTCTTATTTAAGTGAAATTATTTTACTCTTAACCTAATGAAAATAAGAGACTTAAAATTTTCTTTGCTACATTTTTTTAATGGGTCCTTGTCAAATATGCACGAAGGGACATTTTTGCACGAAGAACTTAAGCTCGGCGTCAATTTTGCACGAACACACTTTTGCACGGGTTGAAGATTTTTTTACTTTATTTCATTTCTATAACAGTTTTAATATTTTATCTATTTCATTTTTACTATGACTGTTGCCCCTAACCCTTACCCTCGGTTGGTAGCTTATTTTTTCTTCTTTTATGTTTTTTTATAAACTTGTTTTTTTTTTCTTATACCTTAACAATTTCTGATTTATTCTCGTGCAAAAAATAACCCTTCGTGCAAAAGTGCTTCGTGTAAAAATGTATTCGTGCATATTTGACCCGTTCCCGTTAAAAATAGTAGTGAAACTTTTTTAGTTATCTTTCTTCTAACTTTTAATAATCACCTGTTTATTGGTAAGTATTTTAGTTTTGCAATATTAAAAGCAGCCTAAATCTACAATAAAAAGCTAATCTATATATAGCACCTCTAAGTCTAGGCATATGTAAAGTGTTAGTACTTATAAAACAAAATTTCCTGTATTAAAAGTTTGTGAGTTTTGCTCTAATTTATTTTGCAAGTGAAGCATTTTTTTAATGATCAACTTAATTAATTTTTTGTAAGTTTGTAAATCATAACTTTTCATTCAAATCAAATAAAAAACATAAATGCACAAATAACTGGGTTACAAAAAACAAATGAATAAATTTAATAATTAACAACATGCTACAAAATTATTTTAATATATAAAAAAAATTTTTTTGTGAATATTTATAATAAGTTACTACATTTTTTTTTATGTATTTTTTTTTTAGTCTCTAACTATTTAGATTAATTCTTTTTAAAATTTAAGTTAGATTTTAATTAAAACCTACAAAATTTATAGGAAAGTAGTTGAATAAAATTGTATCTACAAACTTTTTCTAAACAACTAAACTAACCTTTTATTACAAGGTACTAAAAATAAAAAACTATAAATAAAATAATTGTTAAACATGGAAAACAGAACATAAACATGCACCAAAAGTTATTTAATTGTATTTAATGTTTAATTAATTAAGCATAAATATTATACAGAACTTATAAAATCAAACTAAAAGTTATTCATTCATGCAAATACTTACAACTTTAACAAACACAAACCTTTAAGAGCGTCTTGAACTTTTTTTCTGTCCTTGCCAACAAACAGTGATGAGAACAAAAACATTGATCCGCCGATGACGACTGCAAATGGAGTCATATAAAATGCATATTTTAATGCAAGAAATTTCGTCACATACGTATCTGCTTTCCCGTGCTGCAAGTAATCTGATATCTGTGAAGAAAAATATTAATTATAAAAAAACTTATAATTTATTAATAGAATCATAAAATTATTCAAGTATCAGTAATTAATTAAGTAAGTAAGTAAGTAAGATATATGTGAAAAAAGAATATTAAGTTGTTGTCTTTTTAATACAAAACCTTTTAAAAAAACAATTATACAATGTAGTTAAATTTGTCTTGTATAGAAAAAACTTGTCAAAAAGTATCAAAAACTTGTGAACACAAGTAGAATATTTAATTTACATAAGAATTTATTTTATCTTAGTGAAAATTTTCGATACTTTATCTTATCTACAGCAAAATAAATAAATTCATCCTACAATTGAAAATTATAAAAGCTTTACCAGACAATATCATATCAAATATTCTATTTTTAATAAACAGTCTATAAAAGTAGTTCGCTAGAGATTAAAGTCTGGGCCAACTTTAAAGTTAATTGATCCAAATATAAATCCAATAAATAAGTTAATCTAGTTTAAACTACAATCAATATAGAACACAACTTAAACTGCGTTAAATACATAACCAGTTTTTTTCTTTGCATATAAGTAATAAAAACAGTTTTGTTGTTAAAATTATAATAAATTTATGTATCATCAAACTTAAACGTAACAATATTAATAGTATTTATACAGATTTAACTTAAAAAAAATTATATTTGCAATAATTTTTTTGGAATATTATTATCTAGCACCTAAAGCAAAACTTAAGGGACTCAAATTGAAAATATTAAAGCCTTTCTAAAAACAAGAAAAAATACATTTTTTACCTTTATAACTGTCATTCTTCAAAATAACACTTTGTTTATAAGCATATTTTTGTAAAATCGAAATAAAACTAACAACTCCAATAAGATAAGGGCTCCCAGCGTCTCCAAATAAATGCATAATTAATATTTGTAATGAATTAGCTGTTGACCTTCTATTTGGCATGGTAATATACTGTGATATGATTTTTTTTATTTAAAATTTATACTTGTAATGTTAACATTTAAAATAAAATATCAGTAAATATTCTATTTATAATACGCTGTCTTTTGATGAAATATATGTGTTTTTTGATAAAGTAATTCCCAATTTACTCTATATCCTTTAAGAAACCTTAAATATGTTCAATATAGGTAACCTAAACTACAACAATTAAATTTAATTATACTTTAATTAATATTAAAATTGATTTAAATGTTATCAATAACATTAGGTTTGTTAGTAACCAGAATTAATTTATACAATAAAGTGTTTTTTAAACATGGTATAATTTTGAATTTCGTGTTTAAGATTCAAAGAAAGTGCATTGAAAACATTAGAAAATGTGTTTAACTTAGATAATAGAAAAACATATAATTTGTATATAAAGAAGTTAACTGACTAAAGTCATATCAGCGCATGGAGTCCAAGTGAAGCAAACTGTCAAGTTAGCGAAGAATATCATCAACCAAGCCAGATTTGTTTCAATTGTTGCGAGTTCGAATCCCGCTAGCAAGAATGGTCCGCTTAGTAGAAGTCCTGTTGAAAAATTATAATTTTAAATCCTTCATTTAAAAACTACTTTTAACTAAAGTAAATTATTTACTGTATTTTACAATACCTTTGAATAAAGAAAAATCGAAAAAGGGCCACTTAATATAAGTGAGGATTACAAATCTTTTACAATCTACAGTGAACTTATTTTTGTTTTCAAATAAATCAAAAAAGAAAGGCATAAATAATTATTAAAGCTGTATAAACAGAATTAAAGACACTAACAACAGATAACAATTATCAAAAAACAGAAACTCCTGATATTTTTCTGACTTGTTAGTGAGACTGAGAATAGGGACAGTGTTGTCACTTCTGTCATTTTATGAGTCAATTTTTCAGGGTTACTTTTTTTAGGTTTACTGAAGGGTTTAAATCTTTGGTTAAGGTTTGGGGTGAAGTTGTACTATCCTTGTAAAATTAAATACCGAATTAAAAGTCTTTGTACCATTTGCTAACTTCTAAACTACTTGTGATGTCATAAATAGGTGTATAGAGATAATAAAAAGTTGTTGAAAATCAAATATAAATGATTTACCAGTCTGCTCAAATAAGAACGTCTGAATCGTTCTTTTTTGTTAACCTTTTTTTAATACAATTAGAAAAAATAATTAATTAAATTAATTAAATATAATAAATTACCAGTGACACATATTGCTGCGTCTAAAACATTTCTAATTTTTCCATATTTTTTAATACAAATAATAAACAAACAAATATAGTAAATTACCTGTAGCACAAATTAATGCGTCTGAATCATTTCTAATTTTTCCATTTTTTTTTATATAAATAATAAACAAATATAATAAATTACCAGTATCACTTATTAATGCGTCTGAATCATTACTAATTTTTCCATATTTTTTATATAAATAATATCAAAAATATAATAAATTACCTGTAGCACAAATTTGTGCGTCTGAATCATTTCTAATTTTTCCATTTTTTTTATATAAATAATAAACAAAAATAATAAATTACCAGTAGCACAAATTAATGCGTCTGAATCATTTCTTATTTTTCCATATTTTTTATATAAATAATAAATAAATAAATATAATAAATTACCAGTAGAACATATTAATGCGTCTGAATCATTTCTAATTTTTCCATATTTTTTAGCAGCAAACAATCCAATCATAACTCCACCGATTCCAGAACAACACAGAATAACTCCAAATTTGAATCCAATACTAAATAAATAAAAATTAATTATTAAATTGCAACTATTTATAAAGTAGAACCAGCTCGTAATGAATAAAAAATTAAATGTTAAAAATTTGTAATTTTTCCCAATGCAAAATATTATTAAAATATAACCTATATATTTGTATGGCATGAAAAATAAATTTCAAAACAAATTAAATTAATTAAAACAAATTTAATTAAACAAACCTGCTGTATTCACAAGCACTCCCTGTGCAAGGGGTCAACTTATCAGCAACAATAAGGGCGTAAGCAACGTATTTCGGACCCCAGAAACTAATGGAACCAGCCATGAATGCCATGAACGTCAAACCAGCAGTTACCAGCCAATATGTTTTACTTTTGAAAAATTTTATTTATGTTATTTAGTAAAATATACTGTTATATTTTATTATTATGAAGCCATGAATGCCATGAATTTCAGAATGTCAATTACCAGCCAGTATTTTTTACTGTTGACATGTAATTTAGTTAGTTTTATGTTTTATTGGGAGAAAAAGTAAACTTTTTAAATAAAGTTTGATTTATTATTGCTTTTTATTTAGTTTTACAAGTATGTTTTACCAGGAAAATATGTATAGTTGTTGAATAGAATTTAGTTTATAGTGATTTTATAATTTTAACTAGTAGGTTTAAGTGTGTAAAACTTATTTCTATAACTTTGTTTTTCATGTTATAGTTAAAAATACATTACTATTAATAGTGGTACAAAATAGTTAATAAATTATTAAAAAAATAAAGAATACTGAACCAGTAAATAATAAATTCAACAAACTTTTTAGCAATATATGACAGGTCTTCCAAATATCCTTTGAAACCTTCAGCCCTGTTGTCTTCATTATCAACGCGATTAATATTGTTTACGGTGTCTGCTGCCCCTCGTGGTATGTTTGGTAATATTATCAACATCAAAATGACTACAAGAACTCCAATCACTGGTGTTAACTGTAAACATGTAATTCAATTATTATTTTAACTAAATTAAAATTACCTAGATCACTATATTTAAGAATAACGTACCACTCGTATTCACTGTAATATTTCTTAATTAGATATTATTACTAAACTAATACTAAACTAACATTAAAGTTATCAGAATTAAGATAACTACAAATACTCTTACGACCGGTTTTAAATGTACTCAGAATTACTCTATACTCTATGTTTCAACTGTATTTTATTCAAAATGTTAATAAAAACACTACTATGACTGGTCTGAAATGTTGGAAATAATAAATACTTAATTTAATTTTTTGTTATTTGAAAATATGCTTTCAAATTTTTGTTGGAAAACTTTATAAAAAAAATACTTAATCAATCTTAATCATGATGTTACTTTTCAAAATACTAATCTCATACTTTTTAGTATATTTAAATTATTCGCTCTAGATAACTTTCCAATTAACATTATCACTTATTGTAACTAGATATTATTACTACTATCAATAAAAAACTATTTATTTATTATAAATTTCATTATACTTCTTGCTCACTTTATTTTTTACGATAGCTTGAAATTATGAAAACACGAGTTTTTAAAATCTTAGTTCTATTAACTAAAGTACACGTGTATCAGATAAAATAAATAGAAATATAAAATTATTTAATCGTTAGAGAGCGCAATATATTTGTTAATTATATTTTAAAATAAAAAATTAAAGAAGTTACTTCTTCACGTATTATTAATTTTGCATATAAGTTTTGCATACTTAGTAAAAGGATTAAAAAACGTGCAGTCGTATATATGTATAAATATTCAATTATTTATCCACAACTAATTTATAAAAAGAATAGTTTTTAGAAGTTTTATTTCTAGAGCGTTAAGTATCAACTGTTAAAAGCTAAGCTTAATCTATTTTTTCTTATATACTGTTTGATTTAATGATTTTGGGCATATGAAGGAGTAAAACACTTTTTTTTTAATTTTGTAATTTTTTACACAATTTGATAAGCTACTTGTTACTTTTTACCGCATATTGAAATTCAAAGTAACTTTTGAGATATAAGCGATTAAAGTTGGAGCGTTCAATAGGTCCTTTATGGGAGGTGCAAACTAAAAGGGCAAAAGAGACTATTTTACTAAAAATAAATCTCTTCCTTAAACATTAGAGCAATTGTTTTAAAACTTTTCGGAAGTAATCTTTTACAAAATTTAAACAACTTGTAGAAAACAGATTTATTAATTTTTTTAAAAATATATATATACGGTAAACCAAAAAATATTGAGTTTTTTCAATTTTGGTCATACTTTTTTCAAAAATCTGCTTTCTTCAATCTATTTGTAATATTGAAAAGTACATTTCCGGAAATTTTGAATTAAATTGCTTTGAAAATGAAGGAGATAGATTTCTAGGGAAAATTTTAAAATAAAATAAAAATTGCTCTATAAACATTTCAATTCAATACGGTTGTATCGGACTTATTTTATAAAACTAGTTATATCTCAAAAGTTTATTGAATTTATTTTGTTCTGTAAAATCTATCTTACAGTATATACTCTAAGCTTTGAAATAAGAGCAAGTGTTTTTTAATGTTGGACAGCTATACCCTTAAACAATTATAAAATAATTCTAATTTTGAACAAACTTATAAAACTTGGTACAAACTTATAAAACGCGTTTAAAACGTATAATTTCTAAAAATTTAATGAAGTTTGGCAAAGCTGTACTAGTTACTTTAATTATAAACGTTAATCTTTAAATGATAAAAATGTGACAATAAATAGTTAGTTTTGTTGTAAAAATATAGGCATTTTTTTCTAAATTTACTACTAATTTTAATATAATTTTAGGTTATTTTTAATAGTTTATCAGGACACTATTTCTTAACAATTAGATTCATTACAACCCAACTACTTTTTTAATTAAAATACTTATTATTTTATAATTTATTCTACAAATCAATCATGTCGTTACCATCTGCTAGATATTAGTATTTATAATACATATTTTATCTATTTAAATTGACATGTTTTAAGATAATTTATTGTAACTGATAAAAGTATAAACTTCCTAGTAATTACCTTGGTTAAAATTTATACACAAAAATCTACTTAATTTAAATACTTAAATACTTTTTAAAACTGTACAAATTTTATACAAATAATTTTTACATACCTTTATTTTAAATAAGACATTAAACTATTTCAAATCATTGAGAAAATAATAGAAAATTATATTTTTAAATATATATGATTGATTATAATACAATTAAAAAGTACTTTCTTATTACTGAGTGTATTTTTGTGCACATTAAAATCATATACAGTAACACTGCTGAAAAGTTTTAATCTTTAGGGAATAGTAAAGTTGTGTAATACTATTACTTGTAAGTAGGAGAAAAAATAAGTCTGAATACATACAATACTTTTGAGGTATTAATAGCCTTAGAAAAACTTTTTATTATAACTTTATTACTAATTATTCTTTAAAGTACTACTTTTATTTATAACTTGTTATGAGAACACTGTAAGTGTGAAATATAAACAATAAAATCTATGATTGTTTACGAAGTTTAAAACTACGTTTATTCTTTACCATTTTAACTTTCTTGGAAAAATTAAGTAAATATATTATATTCTAAATTACAAATTGCTTTACATATAAACTTTCTAAAAATTAATCTTAAAATTATTATATTATATTTCCTATAATACGTTTTAAAAATTTATTTATTTTATTAAGGAAGTTATAGAATAAGAAATTTTAATAAAAAAGATCATGAACTAGTCTTCAATATTGAAATATTAAATCATAAATACTTCTAGTTAAAATTTTTAATCGATTAGTAAGCTTTCTAATTATAAAAGGTGAGTGTTAGAATTCACTTATGATGACAATTGAAACGCATGACTGAACAAACCAATCAAAACCTTCATTTGAGATCGAGAATTTTGCTGCATCAGCATTTTTGTAGAGCTTTACTTTGAGTTTTAGTGCTTTAGTGTTTAAAAAATAAAAATTTTTGAAATTAAACTACTTTAAATTCCTAAAATATTAACTTTATACCGGTGTAAACCTTAAATATATATAAAATTATACCTTGAAACAAACTAATTGTAAACATTTGTTTTTTAAGATAAAGTTTGTATATTTAGCATTAGTTTTAACAAGTATATATGTAAAACTATATATTATATGTTTAAGTTTTTTATAGGAATTTATACAAACTTTAGTTCCTAAAATGTGTTCACATTTAAACTACTGATGATAAAAAGAAACTAATACTTTAAAAACATGGAAAGTAATGTTTCTGTTCCTCCATAGATTAAATGTATTATTTGAAGTTATATTTTAATACTTTATAATCTTTATAGTACAAATAATAAGAAAGGATGTTATTGAATTTAACATGAAACTTAAATATTTGTACAAAAGAAAATTATAAGTATTAGCCGACAAAATAAGCTTTGAAACTGATTTTTTTAATTGATATGCAAAAAAATTTTTAAACTTAGCTTAATTGTATACAAACAAACTTTACATTTTCAACAAGAAAGATTATTTTAAGCTGTATTGTATTTTACAGACTATTCTTTTTGTTTAAACAGTTTTTTGTTTATTCAAAATGTTTTTTTTGTTCTTATTATATTTGAACAAAGACTGTCAACAAACAACTAGCGTTTTTTGTATGAAATAAAAAAAAAGGTGATACATTAATAATAATACTCCGAAAAGATAACACTATATAATATATATATACAAAAACAAACCCTTAATGCCCAGTACTAAATATTTTTTATCATTTTATATATATATATATACATATATATATCAAAAAACAAACCCTAAGAGCCCAGTGCCAACTACCAAATATTTTCTCCATACCGCTTCCAGCGACATAACCCAATCCACTGTTAAAATTTAAATTTTCAAACTAACTAAACAATAATCAGTTTTAACGAAATAAAATATTAAATTTTTGTAATAAATACTTAAAATGGGCGGGTCTAACCTTTTAATTTTAAGTATTTAAATGCAGTTTTTCTGTTTATAAAAAAGTAAGCAACCAAAAATAATAAGTATTAAATGTAACTTTAATATTTTCACTTATACAATTGGTCCTCATAATACTTGCTACTAGTTCTATAAATATAAATTTTCTGTTTTGTGGTAGAGTTTTTGAAGCTTATAAAATTTTAAATTAATACAATGTTAAATAGATGCAAAAGTCGAAAAACAGATAGTAAAAGTGATAGTTATAAATTAAAGTACTTGTACAAAAAAAAGCTAGTAACTATTTACAGTGTTAAATTGTTTAATATTATACAATATATTATGTTTTATATTGAATATTCAAAAAATATATATTAAGTTATATCTAATCTTATCATTTTTTTTTTTAATAATTGGAAGTAGGTGCTACTAAGTGTTATAAACAAAAACGTTTTGATTAGATTATTTTTCTTGGTATGTTTTGGAGTATTAATTCAAAACAGGATATATACATACAACTTTTATTAAGTATGACACTATATTGTTTCTCAAACTAAATAAATATATTATTTTGTTACTAATTATTGGAAATATATTTTCCTACCAAACATATAAAGTGTTTTTTTTTTTAGAAAAATTTTTTTTTCATATATCAAAGTTTTGTCTTTAGTAATCAATACGACATACATTCTAAAAAGACGTCGGTCTAATATAAGTTAATAAAATATTTGTAATAACAATATACAATATTGATTTTAAATGATTTTTTATTCAATTGTACCGTTGCTTATGTAAATTACTTTTTAAACTATTATTTGTTTGTCTGAAAAAGCCAACAAAACCTACTTACTAATATAGCTGGATAAAATGTTAACTTATTGTATACAATTTTTCAAAAAAATATAATTGTTTGCTTTATTAAATCATTCAAACTATTTTAAGTTGAGCTTAGCAACAAGAATACAAAATTTCAAAAGAAAATTTGAACTACCAAAAATGAATAAAAACATCAAAGAGACTTTGGGTAGTTAAAAACATCATAAAACTTAAATTATCTTCTCATCTTTTGGAAAGTTAACAGCTGTAAGTATTAATGGCCTATTTAAATATTAATGGTTTGAACACTTTAAAGTTTTTATAGCGACTTCAAAGTAATAGGGCATATGTATGGTTTTCTAAAATGCACTAAAAACTTTAAACATACTCTTCACTTCAAGTTACAGCTGTTTTGTTTTAGTTTAAAAAGTTGTTTATTAAACTATTGATTACTTTATGGTACTTTATATTTCATGCCCTTTTACTATGAAAAATTTTAAAATTTAGTTTAAATAATTTAGTTTATAAATTATTTTATTCTATATTCCTGTATGTATTTATAAATGACCCAGTTTCAATATGAGTTATTTCGAAATTAACTATAAATTAAAACAGTTATAACAATTTTTGATTGTTATTTTTCAAGTAACTTGTAAAATTTAAAAAAATACTTAACTATAATTCAGTCAAAAATTTTAATTACTTTAGGATAAATTTAGCAGTTGAAGATTTTGTTTTTATTCTATGATGTATACTTTTTTTTGAGTTTAATATTTTGAAATTAAAAAGTTTTATTCATCTTAAACTAGCGTCGGATAAATCTAGGAACTTAAGACGTTTTAAAATTAATCATTTTTTTTAACCTTTAACTACTTTTTTTGGTGATTTATATACTTTTTTGAATCTAAAAACTTACTCCTTCTAATACAGAGTAGTTTATATTTATTGCAGTATATTTTGAACTTTAAACAACTTAAGTTTTTTTCTGTTATTTTTCAATGATTTACAAACGTTTTCAAAGTCAATATTTCATAAGTTGATGGTACAACTCTACACAGGGTACAACAAGATATCAGTTCAAACATTACGACTGATAAAAAGTTACTTATTAACTCAGTGTACCATGCATATACGTGTTGCATTCATATGTCAACCCTTCAACATGCCGTTATGACGTCATAAAAGCAAATGTTGTATGCAAATGTTAAACATTTTGATATGGGATTAAGAAAATATACATTATATAAAAATTAAACAAAAAAGTCTGGGTTTTTCAAAATAACTCTATGGTTATTTTAATAGTGGATTAAGAAACTAAAAAATATATAAAAACTAAACAAGAAACTATGGATTTTTGAAACTAACTTTATAACTACTTTGAAGACAGGATAAGAATATTTTATATGATATATTGCTAACTTTAAAAGAAAAAATATAGATATTTAAGAACTAAATTAAATATTGTAAGTTTAAATATTTTTACTAAAACTTTGTCTGTTGAAGTTTTTATTAAGTTAAGTTGACTTTTAAAATAAAGTTTTGATAGGTTGTTTGTAATGGCTGACTTTAAAAAGGTTATTATTATTACTAAAAACCAATGTTGTTTTAAAGCTAAACTTTGTTTTTTTAATACACAAAGTAGTGTTAATATTGGACAACTTTATATTAAACTTCTTTAAATAAATATTTAAAGAAAAATATTTTAACATCATAAAACTTTAATGAAAACTTTCTGCTTTAACTATCAAGTTACTAGTATAACATAGTTATCTATATTAATAAAAAAATATACAACAATTTTTTTTCTGTATTTACTTATTTAGTATGTTAGACTGAAATTGTTTTTAATATATGTTTAGTAAAACACAATATAAAATAAAAACAAACTTACAAACCTCAAAGATGCACAAATAATTTTTACATTATTTTTTATGACGTAACAATACAGTGGCAAAGTGGTAACATGGAATCACTGCGTGCAAAAAACAATTAGTCTCACATTGTGACGTCATAATTAACATACTTATGACATCATACCGAGACATAATTGGGCTTTGCACATAGCGAATCTGCTAATTTATTTTTAATTATTAATTTTTATTTCAGGTAAACGTTTTTTTTTTTGAAGCATTTTGTAAAATATTTTTCTCTGACTTTTACTGTGTCTACTAAAAATTTTAAAAAAAATAAATGTTTTTGTTTATAAGTTGCTAACAAATAACAAAATAACTTATCTTTTCTAAATGAATAAACTTTTCTTTTGAACATTTTCTGGTTTTAAAATCAACTTTGTTGGAAAATACTTGAGTAGACTTTTTTACATTTAGTTTCAGAAATTCTAGGAAAAAGTTATTAAAAGAAAGAACTCAAGGAAATAGTTCAAAAAAATTCCTTGAAAAAGCTGCTCAACAAAACAAAAGAAAACAAGAACTGTTTTATGAAAAATTCAAGTATTACTTCACAACAGCAGAAAGAAATTCTTTGTCAACAATTAAAACGAAAATTATTTTTGCTACGTGTTTTTAGCACAAAAAACAACAAATAAAAATTAAAACAAAAGTTAAATAAGTATTTCAAAGGTCAAGCAAACACAAAAAATAATCTAAACTTATTTAACATTAATGTTTGAAGTAATAAACCTAATTTAATAAAACAAAAACAACTAAAGCAACTTAAATTCAAAATTTTTTCAAAATATTGAGTTTAATAAATATTTTTAAATTTTTAGTTAAAATAAAATATAACATCTAGCTAAAACCAGAATTTCTACTTATCATTAAATTCCAATTAAGACATATGTTTAGGTTATTAAGATAATTTAGTTTTAATTACATTTCTAGTTAATTAAAGGGAAAACGAAAATTATACCTAAAAATGAAATAAATTAAAGAAACAAAAAAAGAAAGGTTAAACATATTTTTGTTCAATGTTTATATCCTAGAAACATTTTTACAAGTTATAAAACTTTAAACAACATACAAAATCAGTTTTATAATTTAAATATTAGTTTATAACTCTTTTTTTTTCCGAAAATTACTAGAAAAACATAATTCAATACTTCCCGTTCGATAGGTAAAACTTTAGAAATAAAAAATTTTTCAACGCACATTTGGAATTTTTTTGAATTTAAAACAAACAAAAACACAAAACGAATCAAATATATTCCCATGTGAACATACGAGTAATAAATTGCTAACTCCCAAAAGATTACAAATACAAAATGTTAAAAATTATTTTTCGTGGAATAAAAAGTATAATATTACAAGAAAATATCATAAAAACATATATAATATTATTTTTTCAATTTTTAATTTAAACGATCTATGAAAGAATATTTGTCTCATCTATAGTCTTAGTAAACCAGTAATAAGGATCTATCAACATTTCTATGAATTTCCCTTTTAAAAATTGAATATTTGAAACTTTATATTTTTTAATAGAAATTAAAGAAGATCATTGATATTCATGTTGATGAATAAGTGATGGAAATATTCATTTATAATATTAACGTTTTATATACAGTTTGATATAGCTACAAACTTGACAGTTATTTATGAGTAAGTCCAAACATATTTTATAATGCTAAATAGAACCCTAACTAGCGGGACTTATGATAACATGAACTAGATGACATAATCGGTGCAACTTTAAATATTTTTTGATTAACCGTTTATAATACTTTTTTTTAAGCTTAATTGAAATACACAACAAAAAGTTGAATGAATAAATTTCACACTTTACAATAAAATTGTGTGAATATTAATATATTTAGCAAATATTTTTTAACATAAACGACTGTACTATATTCTAATGGTATATTAGTATAAAAATTTCAAGACACACTCTACGCACTACACATTTCGAATGCAACGTGTCATTCTTTCAAATCAGAGTTCTCTATGACGTCACAGTCATACGTGAAACCGGATAAATCAAAAAGCAATCAATCTGCTATCTGATACAACTCTAAGTAGTCTAAACTTTATAGTTTTTGCAATTTTTTAGATTAGTGTTATAATTTACTATTTATAAGTATATATTTAAAAAAATGAATGTACTATTTATAAATTTCTTAAAATTTTTTTTAAAGCGTGGTAGATAAAAGCACAAAAAAATTTGAAGTTCATTAAGAACTGATTGCAACTTTAGTAATCTATGTATTTGTATGCTATAAATATATATTTAGCGTATTCGTTAGCTTAAATGTAAATTTTATATTTCTGCTAAACTAAAAATTGTTAGTAAACGTAATTTATAACCAAAATTAAACCACTTAAAACTTGTGTTTTGTCATTTTTATTTTCTTGGTAAATAAGCTTCTCATATTGCAAAAAAAAAACTATTATTTGTACGCCTTAAATATAAAATATATTACAAAGTTAGATTTTAAAACTTTACTATTATAAACATTTCATTGAATAATTTACGATTATTTTTATTGTGTACCACAATACTAATATTTTTAGTGGTTTGTTGAAAAAATTTGTTATACTAGCTTCAAAGTGATTACTACCTTGTACTCTTGTCTTGAAAAATTTTACTAAATTTATTTTTTTTAATAAAAAGTAACAGAAAATTTTAAGTAACTATATAGAATTTTTTCTGATTATTTTTTATGCATAGTTTTTTATAAAAACTGTTTTACTGAAGTTTTTTTTATACTTTGGATAATTATTACTTAAAATTATTATATTGATTGTTATTGATAAATAATTAACGTTTTTTGTAAAAAAAAAAACTAAAAAAAGTATTACTGTAACATAGCTAATTAAAGTTTTTTACTAAGTGTCGGAAATAAATTTTAAGCAAAAAAAAAGGAAATTTCAAGCATTTTGTATCTTGCTGACGTCATTGATGCTCATCACTAATGCTTGGTAGTTTGTGAAATATATATACTTGGAATTATTTACAATTGATAATGTATATCAAAAGGAGGTAGACTATGATGTCAAATTTTGAAAAGTCGAAACACTTCGGCTATAAAACAATATTCATAATCACTAAATAAAACTTTGTGTAAAATAATTGTATGTTTTTATAAGTTTTAATTAAATAAAAATAAGATTAAATAAATTGTACATTTTGTCTTAATATTTAAGCTTTTTAAACGAAAAATATTATCTATTATTTTGTTTTGAGCAGTAAATGTTTACAAAAACTTTTTTACGTTTTAGGTAAAAACAATTATGTTTATTCAAAGTGTCTAATAAAATATGTTATAAATACTAAATTTTCTATTTTTATTCACAGCCAGTTTTATAAAATTTTGGACGCTTTTTCATAAGTATCTAAAAGTTTTAAAACTTAATTTTAAATTAAAATTTAGTTATAGAAATATATTGCTTTATTATTACTTAGTTATTCTTAGTGGTAAGAAACAATTGTATAGTAAGCATATTTTGAACTAAGTGTTTCACAGTTAAATAAGTAATTTGGCAGTAAATGCGAAGTAAAACAGCTAAACTTAAAACTAATAAACTAAGTGGTTAAATGAAACTTATATTTTCATTTCCTAGTTGAAATTAGTTAGTTTTATATATTTTTAAGATTCAACGAACATTTTTCAGCTTTATTTTAAAGTTTTAAAAAATAATTTAGTTTTTTTTTAAACTTTTAAGTAATTGTTTTTATAACTAAATAATTGAAATTTACTTCTACTATATTTAGCTCGCTTTATGGTATAATAAACTTTTTATTATTAGTTCGCGAGACTATAACTTTTCTTTCGTCTTTAAAAATTTCGTAAAGCTATTAGAGTCGTTTTAAAAAATTAAAATAATTTATAAAAAGAAAGAATTATACTAAGTAATCAACTCTGATAGAGTATGTATCAAAATTATAGGCTTCTTGTTATTGCAACAATCCAAAGTTTATTTAAAATCTTGTTATAAGTTTATTTTATAATATAAAGATATGTATCTAAATTTTACTGAAACTATGTTAAAAGAACAGAAAATTTTCAGTAATTTTTGTTGACAAATTTTAGTTTATGATATATAGTACTTGATGAATGAGTTTTAACTTAATATTCAAATTTAAAGTATGAATTTAAAAATTCTTTTTGCTCAATAAACCTAGTTTAACTTACTAAAAGTAAAGTTTGTTAATGTGACAACCAACTAGAGTAAATTTTACTGCATATTTGATTTCGGTACACAATTTTTAGCTCAGTTGAACTTGAACAGATTTCAACGCATTTTAAGTTTTAAGTAATTTTTGAATTTTTATGAGTTAAGTTGTTAAGTGAACAGTATACTTCAGCGGTGAATGCGAATAAATGAGCTAAAATAATAACTTAAAGAAAATCTTAAAATGCATTAAAAACTTTTTTTAAATAGATTTACAAACTTGGTTTAGTTTTAAATTATAATATAAAAACATCCATTTTGGTATCTTACTAAAAATTGTTATAAAAAAAAAATAATTTTAATCATTTACTATAATGTTTTACTATAAAAATTCTTCAGAAATTGACAAGTTAACTTGAAATTGAAATTTTGTCTTGAAATGCTATTTTTGCAAGTAGTAAATAATTAACTTAATTAGACTTTATAATTTTGTGACTTTATTACGAATTTGAAAATATTAAACTATTATTATACTTCAAAACGTATTTTTACCCATTGAATTTATCAAATTTTATTCGTTTGTTTACAATCAAAATTGTCATATTTAGTTTATTTTCTTCAAAATATATAAAAAACTAGTAAAACTTTGAAATTATTGGAATATTTCTGGTTTTTTAATAATTATATTAGTAACTACTAACATTAAACTCTTGTTTTTTACAAAAAAGAAAAAAAAATAACTGTAAGTTCAATGAAACGCTCAACTAAGTTGTTTTACAAACTGTTGTAGTTCAAATAAAAAGTAAAAAAAACTTTAAGCAGTTTGTTTCTTAGTGAAGTCGTAACAGCACACAACAAATTCTCGAAAAACTATGTATTAAATATTTTTTAGGTGATAATATGCTCTATGTTTTGAACATTGAACTCTTTCGACTCCTAACTTTAAGGACCATAAACTTGGTTAAATAGTAGTTTTTAAACGTAGAATTAGTTTGTTTCAATAAAAAACTTTTGTTGATTTTTAAATGAAACGATTAAATTGATTAATTTAAGTAAAATGTACACATTGTTTATATTATCTATAAAATTATATACAAGAAATCATAATTTTTTTTTATTAGTATTACTTTACTTAAATTTTTTTATAATTTTAAGTAAAATAATTATATAAAATTTAATTTAATATAACAGTATTGCTTTAGTTTAAGCAGTATAGATGATAATTTACTATTTAAATATACAGTCAATTTTATAAAATCTTATGTATATTTTAATTGTTATCGGAATTGATTAAACACTAAGTATTATTATGTTATATATAAAATTTGCTAAAAAAACATTTTTTTTTTTACTTTTTTTATATTTTTACATAAAAAAATATTTTATTAACAACGCAAAACTAGTTAAATGTCTTACGATTGCATTATTAATTTAGCACTATAATGCGTTATAATTAATTTAAACCAAAAACTTAATTTTAAAAACTTAAAAACTTTTGTGCTTAAATGTTTCAACAATGGTAAAAAAGTTAATTTAAAATGCGACAGTTTTTAATTTATAGTAAATGTTGTATAATATGTTATAATTTAATTTTAAATGCTGAAAACATTAAAAACAAGGTTATTGAAATTTGCAATAATTAAAAATTAAACACACATTTATCTATGATCCTAATTATCCCGTTACAGAGATGCTATTTTTGGGTAATATGGATTAGTAGAGTAGATTAGTACAACAATCAAAACAACACTTATATTTTATTTACATAAACTAAACAAGACAAAGATACAATTACATCACTCTATACGAGAACTAAAGTTAAACACACATGAAAACATTATTTCTTAAATCTAAGGTGTTTAAAATGCATTTTAACTTAAAGCACACTAATAACTGCCGAATGCTCTGCCGAAACTGCCGAAACTGCGACTGCAAGTAAATGCAAGTCAAATTCCGTTTTATAAGCACTAAAACAAATATAACTCCTAACAATAAAAAATGCTTGTTTTTTCAATACTGGAAGCACGTCACGAAATCTACGTAAAACAGTTTACAACATCCGCTTTTAAATAAGTTTGGAAAAGCTAGTTTTCAGTATAATAAAAAATAATTTGGAAAAGCTTTTATTATTACAAAAAATTACATATTTATTCACGAGCTTTAAAATATTAAAATGAATTGTTAGTTTTATTACATAATGATAAAAAAGTATGAGTTATATTTGCTTTTTTTTATTGTTTCTATTTGTGTTTTAAAGTTTTAGTCTTTTTTATGATTGCAAAAAAAAAAACAATTTAATAGTAAATTTGTTTATACAGGCACATGTTGTGATAAAAGTATTTTTGTATAATGAACTTTAAAAAGATTATCTAAGTAAAATATTGACCAAAGCTATAAATTAGATTGATGTTTATCATAGATTTATGCAACTTTAAGAAAAGTTGTTTAATAATTGTCATTAAAAGTTGTAAAAACTATAAGCTTAGACATATTATATTTGTTTTTAGTTGTACTAAATGTACCAAGCAACTTGAAAATGATCGTAAAATGAGCTTTGCTTAGATATAAATAAAAGAGATAAGTACATAAATACAGAAAAGGTGATTTTAAAATTTCGTTTGAGTTTTCCGATAAAAACTAAACTATTTGCTAAAGCGTTAAAAATCGACCAGCTTGAAATATTATTATGCGATGAAAAGTTACTACTGACGTCATTTTTATACAAAACAAATGCTAAAACAATTCGAACGTATATATTTGCATGTTTTTTGTTTAATAATAAATTTTTACTCTATAAATTAATTAACAGTATTATTTTAAAGTTGTATTTATACAACTAACAATTAGTTTTACCTGGTCTAGCTAATAAAGCACTTTTTGAATTTTATTTTTTAAAGAACAAAAAAGAAGTTCAGTATTAAACTTTAATATAAAAAATCGTTTTTTACATCAAATGATCAAGTACGTTTAAATGAAAATTAACGTTGTGCATAATCTCCAAGTTTTTAAAAAGTATACAAGTTTTCAAATATATCTTAATTCACATAATGTTAAAAAACTAAACAAAGCATCAAAGTACTTGTTTTTTTAAAAGTTTTATTATATTTATTGGTATTTGGTTTATTTTAAATTTTTTTCTCGTTATACTTTATACATAGTATATTAACATGCACAATATACAATGTTTATCAGAAATCTATGTTTTTAAAATCCTGGTATAAAATGCTAAAATAAAGCGAAATCACAAAAAATTATAAAATTATAGAACTAAATTTAATAAGTAGCATATAAGGTACATAAATACAACTTTTTATCCGAGCAAAAATACGTACTGTGCGTAAATTTGAATTTTGAGCTAAATTCTACTCTTTTAATAATAAATATTATAGTATACTTAGATTATTTGAGTTCATTACCTATAAAAAATAACCGTTTTTAAAAAAAAAAAATTACGTAAATTCTTAAATAACTAATGTAAATAATATATACTTGATGATAACTTTTTAGAAACTTATTTAATATTTTTAGTTAGTTATTCTATCATTAGATAGTACAAAGAAATAGTTTTTACGCGTTTTAAGAAATAAAGAACAAGTTTTTAAACTTTTAGCTTTGTGAGCGATTTTCTCTTAACGGCATGTACAAATGAAAACTACAAACCAAAACATTTCTCATTTTTATTTATATAGAAGTTGTTTTTAAACATTAATGTTTGTTTTATGAAACGAGGCCTTAAACAAAACATTTAAAAGTTTCAAAAACGCGACTAACAATTAGAAAACAGTATATAAATATTTTATTAAAAATTACAAATAAATTTAGTTTAATTTGAAATTTACTTTAAAAAATTTATTGTCTATCATAGTGTTTTAATTGTGTATGTGAACTTAGATTATTTACTAAAGCATAGTTGAAAAAAATACTTAAAAATAAAAACAAATGTTTGCACTTCATTCATTACTCATTATTTTTTGCATTTTATTTTCTAAATGCATTTTATCTGCAGATTATAAGCAAGTAAATTAATATTCGTAAAAGGTATTTTTTATAATTTTCGTCGCATTTTAAGATTTACTAAAAGTTAATGTTGTGTTTTGCTGACGTCATACAAAATGCAACAAATGATCGAATATTTGGTACATATGTATACTAAAACGTTTTATTTTATTGAATGCCCCACTTTTTGTAAAATTTCGCGAAATTTGAAGTCGTTTGACATAACGGCTAATAAACATTTCTATTAATAAGGTTTGAAGCAGAAACAAAATTATTTTAAAAGTTTATTATTTTCTTTTTTTTTAATTTAAACGAGAAAGCTTTAATCAGTTCAAATCCTAATAAATTAACATTTTGAAATGTCTTTAGTCATTATATATTAATTTTAGTTTTTTATATTCTTTAAAAGCCAAAGCAAGTATTTTAAAAATATAAAATTGTTGAATATAAGTAATCAATCTTTTGTTTTTAATTATTAAGAAGTATGTGAAATAAATTACTTTTATACTTGGTTAAAAACTGCTGATAGATATTTAAGCAAAGCTCTGTACTATTCAGTACAAAATATTATGTTTAACTTAGCTTTTATAGACTTTTAGGTTAAAATTTTTTTTAACAAATTTATTATAGCATTCTATTTAAACTAAAGAAATAAAATTGTAAACTTTTGAAACATTGTTGTAAAAATTTTTTGAACTTATTTTCTAATACAACCTAAAACAAACGTTTTAAAAGTAGTAAACTTAAAAGCCAAATAAACAAACCGTAACAGAGATTCTAATACTGAAACATATTTGGTTTCTTTTTCCAGTTTTTACATAGTTTTTGAAAAAAGTTTAGTTTTTATAAGAAAGCTTTTGTTTTAACAATCTTATGAATTCAATTTTTCATACAATTTTAAAGATTATTATACAATCGCAGTTTTGTGATTCAAAAACTGTTTCAAGCATTTAATACTCATAAAACTATTAGATATATTTAATTAAAATTTAAATTCAAAATTTGTTTTAAGGCATAGAGAAATAAACTTAAGTTTTTACTTATTCAAAAATTATTAGTAAAATTAAAGAACTATAGATAAAATTATGACCTACAATTCTCATATAATCTACATTAAACTTATTTGTTGTCATTTCTGAATAGATAAACATGGTTCAATAAGCACAATTTAATTTTTGTTTGTCTAAAAAAAATACGGTTTTTGATACTTTATCAATTTAATCATTCGGTAAGAGAAACAATTAGTCCCTACTGTGTAACAAAATGTTTTTTAAATTGCTCGCATAAAATTTTTGCATAGTTTACAAATTATACTCGTAGAATGCGTGTTAAAAATAACTATAAGTATGCATGTTGTTTTGTCTAATATAAATTTCGGGTTTTAAGCTGAATTTTATAATTTTTGGAGTAATATATATATATAGTATTTTGCTGACTTTACAGAAATTGTAATTATGAAATATTAAAAACTCAAATTTTCTACATTTACTTTTTCAAATACTAAAGGAATAAATAAACTAAACTTATTGATTGAATGTTAAAAACCCAATGTTTAAAATACTACATACCACTAATAATTTGTTATCAATGTATACTTTTGTATGAATACTTTTATTGATAAGTAAGGTATCAAAAATTTGGAAATTATTATTTTTTTCTAAATTTTGTATAACACTAAATAATATACTTGTGCCTGAACATTTTTAATAAAAGACTATATTTTATTAGCTAAATATATTGAAGATGTTTTTAAAATGAATATTATTTATTTATAAAATATATTACTTAAAATAATATTATAAACAATGCAAAACAAACTAAAAATGTACAGTATGATAACAAAACTTTATTTACAGTTTTCATAAAAATAAACTATTACTTAAAGCTTTGAAAAGTAAAATGCGATGTTCGCTGCACAACACAAAACTTGAAATAAATTTTAATAAAATATATAGGTGATTTGAAGTTTCTTAAGCAACTTAAAAGTCTACTTTTTTATTCAGCAAGTTTATAAGATTTTATGTACGTTGAAAAGTTTTTAGATATATATCAAAAAACTAAAGATTTTTGTAAGAGTCTATACCTTTTATTGTAAGAAATAGTTTCATTAAAAAAAACAAAATAAGTAAATAAATTCTATGTCTGAACTTTAGTAGCAGAATACGATAAAAATAAACTAAACCAAAACTTAAAAGCTTTAGTGCTAAAAGTGATCAAGTAACGCTATATCTTTTTATGGTTTCTTTAACGCTATGGTTGTTTCTATTAATAAGTTGTTTATACTGCTATCACTCCATTCTGCTTAAGATTTTGTTTTTATTTAAGTGTATTTTTTGAACTTAATATTAATCATTAACAATAAGCTTGTGTTTTATTTAGTGTTAATTAATATATATTTATTTTGTAATGTCTTTTAAAACCATAAATTACAAATAAAAAAGCATAAGTTAAAATAGTACATTTTAAATGAAATAAACAAAACATTGCTTCATAATGAACAGTTTTATCTCATAAAATGTTACAACTTATCAAGTTGATAAACCAATCAAACTACAGATTACATGCAAAAAAAAATTGTTTCTGAATAAAATTTTTGTTAAGAATTTTATAGATTTCGACGCATTTTAAATTTACTTGCATATTTGATTTCCGTACAAAATATTTTGCCAAGTTGCTCTTTTTATAAATCACATCGCATTTTAAGTTTTAATAAAAGTAAATGTTGAGTTTTACTGACGTCATACAAAATATCACAAATGTTCGAAAATTTGGTATATATATAAATATAAAAGCTATTTCATTCATACATTTAAATTATGAAAATCACCTAATTTTTAAAGCTGTTTTAGGACGGCTAATATACATTTCATACCTTGAGTTTTGATGCAAAAACAAGTTGATTGAAAATCATTTTTGCTTTTAAAAGAATAGTTTTATTCAGTTTAAACTATCATATGAATTTAAAACTTTTAAATATCTTTAGTTTTTATATTGAATTTGTAGTTTTTTTTTATCTTTTAAAAGCTAGTCTAAATATTTAATACTCACAATATTATGAGTTAAATATAAATAACCTTTTGATTTAAAAGTATAATCAACCACATTAAAATCAAAGTTATATTTTTACTAGGTCAAGAATTATTTATAAATTATGCTCTATAATTCTAATTTAAAATACATAAAACTTATGTTTTGTCAAATTATTCATAAAATAATATCGTACGCATTAAATATAAAAAAGCGTTGCTAAAATTTCATAATTGAACACTTTACACGTATAAACGTTTCTTTCAAAAACCCACGGTAAATTTCTATTGTGTAGCATTATGTTAAAAACTGCGTGCATTTTAGTTCATGCTAAAATAGTCTAAAAGTGCTTTGTAAGGTCTATATTTTACCATAAAAACTATAAATTTACGCTTTTGGTCTAATTTTCTAAAATTTCGTAATACCAATCTAGTATTTTATTTAATGGTTGTATATGTATTGAATTAAGAAAGTTAATAAAATTTAGAACTACTATTTACACACTTTTATTTTTAAACGCTCAGTATATTATGAACTCTGTTACTTTGTGGAAATAAAATATGTTCTAAGTTATTTTTAATCTTTAATAAAAAGTTTTAGTTTTTTATTTGCTTTAGAAAAAAAATGTATACAAAAGTTTCTTAAAACAGAATACAGACTATGTTCAATTGTACAAACTAGTTTCAATAGTTGTTAACTCAAAAAAGTGATAATATGTTGATTCAAAAAATAAAACAAAACAGTTTTAAAATTCAGACCCTATTCAGATAAGTAATTGTGTTATAATTTTTGTGGTATAAAATAAAGTAAACGCTTATTTTAAAATAAAACTTCCGAATATTCTTTATTTATAAATTACAAACAACAGTTTCTACAAAAAAAACTTACAATTGCTTAAATTCCATAACTCTAAAAAGTTCAAGTTTTGCACAAAATATTTTGCTCAGTTAAACTTTTAGTAGATTTCAACGTATTTTTAAGTTTTAATAAAAGTTAATGTTTTACTTACGTCATTAAAGGTACAAAAACGTTTTAAATATTTAGTATGAACATAATATGTAAGCTAACATTTAAAGTCGTTTTTTGTAACGGCTAACAAATACTTCATTTTATAAATTTTAATTTGTTGTATCAATTTTTAAACTTTGGTTAAAATAGTTTTAGTCTTAAAAAGAAAGCTTTTACTTAATTTTAAATATCTTTTAAATTGACATTTGGTAATATCTTTAGATAATATAATGAAATTCTTTTTTGATGTTTTAAAAGCTGGTGCAAGCAGTTAAGAACTAAGTATAATTATTTAACTTTAAGTTTAAAATTATTATTAACGCATAGAAAAAACAAAATTTGTTTTAATTAGCTAAGAATTGTTAGTAGACAACTATTTTAAACAAAACTTTGCTTTACAATGTTAATTAGAAAACGAAACAAAATTATACCTAGTAAACTTTATCTATTTCTAAAAATAGTCAGTGTTCAAAAATATTTAAATATAAACCAAGTTTTAATTTTGTATGTACTAAACGTCTAGATCACAAAGTTGCTTTTTATATATTCGACTAGTATAAACTAACTTTCATTGTGTAGAATAAAGCTTGTTACACTATTTCAGTGAGTTTAAGTTTGTAGTGTTATTGTATTAATATCTAATGAGCATACTATTTAAAAAGCTTGAAAAATAAATACTTATCAATCTTTGTATGTTTGGTTTAAATAAACATACATTTTGTTTTAATACAATTTACATTTTTGTTCATTTTGCCTTTAAACTTCTAGTTTACCAACTGGAATATAAGATTTGATAAATTATTAATTAAAATTATTTAAATATAAATACATGGTTATTAAATCAACTTTTAAGTTATGCTTACTACCATGTTAAACTTTTTATTTCTTTGTCTTTTTTATTTTTGTCACTGCGATGTACAGAATGTCCTTAATCTAAAAATAAAGATCGTTTTATTTTAGATCTATGATTAAACAAAAACTTGTAAATGTTAAATAGTTTATCATTTTTTCAATAACTTTAAAAAATTGCACCAATGAAAGGCATAAAATTTAGAAATGTCTAAGTATTAGAAATAATAAAGTAATTTATAATATATAAGCTGTTAAAAAATTTCTAACTTATTTTTGCAACTGTATCAGTTATCTTTGTAAAGTTTTTATGTTGAAATGAGAAAAGGTTTCTTTTTAGAATTAAAAAATAATCATTTGATAGAATTTTAGTTTTAACAATTAATCTTTTAACAGTTTAAAATCAACTCTGTTCAAAACTTTTAATCTTTCAGTATTCTTTTTAAAATGTAATTTTGCAGAAACTATTTAAAGTTAGTGTGAGAGTTTACGTCATTGTAAATAACAGTTAGCAATCTTGAACACTATTTTAAAGCACATTAAAAACAAAAAGTTACTAAAAGAGTAACTAAAGTACTTAGTTTTTGAGACAAAAGTTGCTGTAAACGTTTTATAACAAAAAAAAGTTAAAGTCTTAATATTTTAATCTTATTGGCAAGTAAATGTCATTAAAAAAAACATTTAGTATGCCTCAAATATATAATACAGTTTGTGGTAATTAATAAAGTTACTTAAGTTAATAAAAATTATTGTAAAGTACTTTAAGCATTTAAAGGTTTTCTTACATATTTTAGAATTAAGATTTGTTTTGTAAAAGAATTTGTTCATGATTGCCGCTGACTTTTCAGTGTTTTACTGAAATTTTACATTGAATTACTTTAACATTTTCTACTTTGGACGACATGTAGTTTTTCAAAATTTATCTAATAGCTTACTTCATAAAAATACTTAAAAAAATAATTATTTTATTTTCAACCAAAATATTGTGGATTTTTAAGTGTGCATTCAAAACTAGGTGAGCAATAAGTTACTTAGAACATAAAATAAGTGCTTGTCCATACGGTTTTAAAATTAATAAAACATTAGTTCAATTGTAGTGTTTATTTTTTTAATGAAATTAAATAACTGCTTATGTTTTATACAAATATTAACAAATATTTTTAAAGGAATAAATTTAAAAATTTTAGAAATTTACTTACAACTTTAACAAAACTTTGTCTTTAAATACTATCAATTTTTTTATAAAACTTTAAATATTTCTTTTTTAAGCAACTTTCTACGAAATAGTTCAAAAAGTTTTTTATTACATTGAATGATTTTTAAACTTACTTATATGATAAATGTTTAAGTTACAGTTATCACTAAAGAGAACTAGAAAAATTCGTAGTTAGATGAAAATAATTCTAGAGAAGTACCTTTTGTAGTTTATCTAGATTTTTGTAAGAAACATTTCTGTAAACAATATGTTCTACATAAACTTAAACAAGATGTAACGTTATAAGGCGTTAAATCCTGGAGATCCTGATAAGCTAAGCTTATCGGAATGTATACCACAGATGTTCTTGTGCTAAAACTTTATTTCAACTAACGGCGTTTCACTGCTCTCAAATAAATTTAAGAACAGATCTACGGAGTCTATAAAATGTTAACACACATTAGAAAAAAAGCAGAAAAAAGCATGTATAATTATGTATAGTATTTATCTAGGTAGTAACTATAAATGGACTTTATATTAAAAACAAAGTTTGGGATAAAAGCATAAAATTATAAAATTGTCTACAAAAAAAACAAATTTAATAAAAGTAGGTACTAACCTCAAAAAGCTCTAAGAATAGGCAAGTTTTAAAAATGAAAATTAAATTGAGTTGTGCAGAAATGTTACGTCATAATAATTTTAACAAATTGTTCAATAATTTATACAGCTTAAAAACATGAAGTATTAAACTTGCAAGTATATGTGAGTTTTGTGAAATAAATTAGTACATAAATAGACAGAGTTATTTAAAGTAGAATCGTCGGTTATGGGGACAGATATTCGATAAATTGCAATACAGAAAGAGCAGTAATTGCAGCAGAAGATAAAGACCTACTTCTGAATAAGCGGCAAGATTTATCGAATATCTGTCCCCATAACCGACGATTCTACTTTAAATAACTCTGTCTATTTATGTACTAATTTATTTCACAAAACTCACATATACTTGCAAGTTTAATACTTCATGTTTTTAAGCTGTATAAATTATTGAACAATTTGTTAAAATTATTATGACGTAACATTTCTGCACAACTCAATTTAATTTTCATTTTTAAAACTTGCCTATTCTTAGAGCTTTTTGAGGTTAGTACCTACTTTTATTAAATTTGTTTTTTTTGTAGACAATTTTATAATTTTATGCTTTTATCCCAAACTTTGTTTTTAATATAAAGTCCATTTATAGTTACTACCTAGATAAATACTATACATAATTATACATGCTTTTTTCTGCTTTTTTTCTAATGTGTGTTAACATTTTATAGACTCCGTAGATCTGTTCTTAAATTTATTTGAGAGCAGTGAAACGCCGTTAGTTGAAATAAAGTTTTAGCACAAGAACATCTGTGGTAAACTTAAACAAATATTTTTTAGTAAAGTATAATATATAAGTATAAGTATAGCATTATATTTGTATATTATTACCTTTTGAAGCATGTTTTATAGAAAGTTTAAAACAAAGTTAAAACCTTTTAATAATAAATTAAATTCTTTTACTTATAAAAAAGAAATTTGATATTCTGAAAAGATAATAAATATTTTTATGAACAATTACTAGATAAATTGTGAACAAAACACATACAAAACTATAAAGTGTTTGTTAATTTTATTTGAAAATGCCTTTTAAAAACTTGTTAAAACTTTTAACATTGATAGTCTTTTTTATATGTGTTGAACACTGGGTTTTGGACTTGCAAAGTTCAACTCAGAGACTAAATTTTACATTCAGTATTTTCAGTTTGTTTACATTTAGTACTTTTCAAATGTGTTAAGTTTAAAATTATTTTTTTAACTAAAATAGTGCTGTAGTTCTATGCAGCTTCAAGATTAAGCTTTTCAACAAACTTTTGTACGGAAATTTTTTATATATTAAAAATGCAGCTGAAACAAATTAAACATTTAAACTTTGAAATGTTGAAGTTGAAAAACAAACAATTTTATCGTTAATTTTAATGAAAAAAAGAAAAATTCTGTAATAAATGAAATATTTCTTTTTCTCCATTTTATATTTTTAGCAGCTTTAGTTTGCCACTATACGCAACACCCTGGCTTTATATCATAAGCTTTATAATCAAAAACTAACAAAAATAATATAAGTGTTTTATGCCTTCTGTTAATAAGTAAATTTCAATTAATAGGTATTTATTTTCAGTTGTGAAGTTAACAGTTTAGTTAGACGAAAAGTTGTTAAAGTATTTTTAAATTATATATCTTTAAGAACATATTTTTCAACTATTGCAGTCTATAATTTAGCTTATTTAAAAAAGTTATTAAAAGTTGACATAACTGAATTTCTATTATTCGATTATTTTTTAGATGAAACTGTTTTATTCATTTAGTTTATTACTAAAATGTTTGTCGCATGTCTTATTTTTTAATTTGTTTTTTAATTTTTATTGTGTAATTTTCTTTCTTTGAAAAAAAAAAACTTTCAATTGTAAAAAATTAAACTTTTTTAGTTCTGTATAGTTTTAATTTATGCATTTGGTGTATGGTTTAACAACTGAACAGTAAAAGGTAGTTTTGTACATCAAGTCCTTGAACAATTATTTTTTTTTGAGTAGTCTCGTTTTTTTATCCAATAAAACTTTAACTTTCGAAAAAGTAAAGCTACTTTGATGACTGATTAAATTAAACCTTACGCTCAAACTTTATTTGCGTTCAAAATATTTTGCTCATTTAAGCTTCTAAAGATTTCAACGCATTTTAATTTTTGATAAAAGTAAAAAGAGTTTTACTTACGTCACACAGAAAACCACGAATGCTCAAATATTTGGTACAAATATATATTAAAGCAATCTTCATAAGAATAATCACTACATCAAAGAACTCCTGTATGCTCATTTTTGAAGTCGTAATAACGGCTAATTTATATATATTAACTTTTAACTTTAAGACAAGCTAAAGTTTTTCTTTTAAACTTATCGTATTTATTTAAACGAACTTTTAGTTTTAACACGAAACTGTTTACCTCATACCAGTTTTAAAATTACTCTCTTGAGAAAACTGTTTGTAGTCTACTATAATTAGTAGTTTTGTAGCTTTTTAAAAGCTTGGTGTCAAAATTTTAAATATATAAATAGTAAAATGTTAGTTAATTATCTTTGACTTTAAAACATAGAAAAAAAACTTTACTCAATTTAAGAACTATAAGGACTCATATCATTTTGAAAATAAAAGTATGCTCTAAAAGTTTTTTTTTTTAAGTTGATTATGGTTTATGATTTACTTTTCTTAATATATAAGCATATCGCAAAAGATTTATATGCGTTAAATATATCATACCGTTTGTTTCAAAGTTAATTTAAAAGTTTTACACACTCGAAGAATTTTTTAGACTACTGAAAATCAGACTATGTTTTAGGGGAAGAGTGATTATCAATTTAAAAGACTTTAGTGGTTTAATAGTCTCATATTGAATTATTTTTTTGTTTACTTTTACTGCTTAAAAATAATTTATTTTCTAAAATTATTAAACAACTTAATCTATTTGACTAGTTAAACAGAAACATGTAACTAGTTTGTTCGTAAATAATTTTATAACGTGTTTTAATATTTCAAACAAAAATTAGAAACAATATGTACGCAGTAAGCACTATACATTTAAATTTTTTAATAAGGGTATACAGGTATTTTTCTTTAATTTTATTATAAAATCGGGATTAAATTTTTTATTTGACAAAGTTTAGACCTTTTGGCATCAAAAAAAAAATAAAACTTGACCACACAACCAACAACAACAGTATCCGAGACAACCTGTTGTTAGTCGTGTGGTCAAGTTTTTTTTGTTGATGGCGCGAAAGGTCTCAACTTTGTTGATGATAGCTGTAAAAAATACTAATTAAATCTGATAAAACTAGCATAGACTAAAATCTCACAATATTCTGACAATGTCTGGGAAGTTGAGCTGTGAACAGAGTTGCCACGGTTCAAGCTGGGTCTGACTGAATCAGGCTAAGTCATTTTTTTTTTTTTTGGAAAATTTGGAAAAAGTCAGACTAAATCAGTTTTGTTGGTGTCAAATGATCAAAAGTCATTTTTTTAGGTCAAAATATCAGAATTAGTCAGTTCTATTGTACGAAATTCCTTAATTCTAGAATGCTTCAAAGTAATAAAATCTTTTTAAAATTGATTAAAATTGCAAAACTTTCTTAAAAATTTACTTACAAAATCATTTCATTTCAAAACCTTCAAGTGATAAAATTAATTAAAAAAAAAACCTTTATAAAGTCAGAATAAAGCTGCAAAATTTTCCAAGAATTATGTTGAACAACTACTACCCTATTTGAACAAGTATTTGTTGTATGTTGTATTTTTAGTATTTATGATCTCTGACTTGGAAACTTCCATAGTGAAACTTTGATACATACACAAAAGTCTACTTAGCAAAATTTTTGAATCAGAATGTTTTTTGTTTAAATAAGTTAATAAGATCTTCATAATTAAGCACTTAGTTTAGTATTTTATGTAACATGTTTATGTGTATGGTTTACTTCTTTATATACTACTGAACAGTAATCTTGTATCTAAGAATTACTAGGCTAAATTAAAAAGAAACCTGACAGAAAGTTTATATTTTTGTTCAAAAATATGTACTAAATAAAACATGCGTACTAAAAGCCGTATATGTCAAAATATGTGTATTCAATATATGTACTTATTAAAACATGCGTACACGGAATGCAAATTTAACCGAGAGCGCGTAATTAAAACGCGTATTTTAAAAGAGGGTAAAAGTCTGGTTAATGTGGTCAAAATCTTGAAAAACCATACAAAATTAAAAAAATTTTGCGTGGTAACCCTGTGTGAACGATTTGGCTGTGTCAGCTTTTCAACTTTACCCACAAGCGGTCGTTTCAGTTCTTTGTACTTAAGCCCGCTTGGTAAAATCTCAACAGCGGTTTCTTGCTACTGTGCCTACCTGGTGAGTCCTTACAAGTAAAAAACCGGTCGTAGGTTGTCTCAGATGCTGCTGTTGTTGATGGGGTCTTTGCTAAAGCTCATTATTTATTACTTTTTTGGTCTTTAGTGAAGTTTATTATTTTTTTGCTAACAAATATGTTTTTTTTTTATTATGAACAATAATTTTTTGTGTACTAATATTATGCACACTTTTATAGTTTTAAAATAAAATGTCAAAATAAAACAAACTTAAGTTTTAAGTCTAGTGTTGGTTTCATAAAAATACTACTATATGAAAACAATAAACATTGTAAAGTTAACGATTTGTTTTGCATGCCAGTTTGTAATTCATTAGCGCACTTTTTTTTAAATTAAATAGTTTTTAAACAAAATATATATCAAACATCATAAAAAATTATTAAATAACTCAAAATTTTCTTAATTTTACATAAACAGTCTTCATCAAATGTATGTGTGTTTTTTTTATACCCTGGACAAGACGTTAAAAGTTATCCTTGTTGTGCGACTCGATAACCGAAAGGTTTTTTTGTGCACCAGGTCTTCGAACCAAGTATTTTAAGCGCCATCATTTTCGTTCAATAAACAACATATTTGTTTTGGCCAAAAAACTATTTGTAAAATATCTGCATAACTAACTTGTTTTTGGAAGTAGTTTAAAATACAGAATAATAAATATAAGTCATTTGTTTTAGTATGTTTGAAATTCATCAAGTTTCATCAAAGCTAGTATAAATAAAACTTTTCCGACTGAAAGTTTATTTAAAAAGGTAATAGAACTCCTGAAAGTGTTTTAAACTTATATTTGTATCACAAATTTGTTGATGTTTTTAAACAATCATTCAATTGTTTTATCTCTTAATATTCAAAAATTGTTTCTTATTATATAATTCATCTTTTGTTTTTAAACTTTAGTAAAATTATTAGAAGTATTTTAAATATTTAATCAAATTTATATAAAGAAAGTGTTATAATAAGTTATTATCTCTGCTAGAGTACGAAATTCAAATCATTATACGCAATTTTGAAGTAACATACGATATAATAATCTTAAATCAAAAACTAAACGTTTTTATATAAAAACACTTTCAATGTTTACGATACAAAATTATTGTAAAATTTTGATTTATATTTGATTTATTTTAAGAAAATTATGTATCTAAATAAATATTTAAATTACTGTTCTTTTAATTCACTTTAACTAAAGAAAACAACAATTAGTTTAAACTTAAATTTAAAAACAAAACATGAATTTTCAAAAAAAAACGCTTTGTGTTCAATAAACTTATCTTTAATCATGAAAAGTACAGCAAATTTAACGACCAATTGTAGTAAATTTTACATGCATACTTGATTCCCATACAAAGTATTTTCTCAGTTGAGCTTTTTATAGTTTTCGTCGCATTTTAAGTTTAAATATAAGTTAATGTTGAGTTTTACTGACGTAATCAAAAGTACAACAAATGATCGAATATTTAGTATGAATATATATTTAAGCAATTTTATTTCTTCAACTCTTCTGTCAGTGGTGAACATCAAAAAATTTGAAGTCATTTTATATAACGGCTAATTAAAATTTCATACTATCAGGTTTAATAATGAATCAAATTGATTTAATTTTTATTGAGTAGTTATTAAAAAGACGTTGAACTTTAAGAAGCTTAACCTATCTTATAAATTAACATTTTGAAAAATCTTTAGATATCATAATGAAACTGAAATTTGTAGATATTTTTAAGGCTCGAAGAAGCATTTAAAATATATAAATAATCAAAAAGTATGTAAATAATCTTTAAAATTATAATTACTATTAAGACACGTAAGAAACTAACTAATTTTTACTTAATTGAGAACTGTTAGTAAAACGTTTGAAAATTTGGAACAAAATTCTGCGATGCGATGCTAAGTTAAAACCATTTAAGTTTATGTTTTGTAAATTTTATTTGTTATTTGATAATAAACATCGTATAAACAAAACCTAGTTTAAATGTTGCACTAAAAGTTTAAATAATAACGTTACTTTTAGAAAAATTAACTTTTATAAACTTCTCGTTTTTCAACTAACTCTCGTTGTGTAAAGTAAAACTCTTAAACTTTATAGGTAAGTTTAAGTTTGTTGTGGTATATGTAATACAAAATATATAATGGGCATATTGTTTAACAAGTATGTACACATGTATGTGTGTATGTTTGATTTAAATAATTATACAAAACAATTTTTATACAGTTTAAATATTGTTCTACTTTGCCTTTAATATATAAACTACTTTATACCAAATTTAAATAAATACTGTATTTAACTTTATAGATATTAAGTATAAATACATGCTTATTGAACTGACTTATAATTTTCGCTTACTACTATGTTTTATTGTCTTAATTTAATTATTAACCTTACAGCTATATAAGATAGGTAGCTGTCAAACTTGCACGAACGTACAAAATTGCACTAGGGGACAAAATTGCACGAAAATACTTTTGCACGAGCTGAAAATTTTCCACGGAGACATTTTTGCACGGGTTGAATATTTTCCTTTCTAATTTTTTTTTACTATCACTGTTACTTCTAACTCTCACTCTCAGTAAGTACATTTTATATTTCTTTTTAATTGATTTGTTTTATTTTTGAATTTTTTAATATTTTTTTTTACTATCACTGTTACCCCTAATCATTACCTTAATCAATAACTTTGTTTTTATTTTCGGTTTTTTATTAATACATCTTTTAGTTTTTTTTTTCATAGTTGTTTTTTTTTCTTTTTATATATATATATATTTTGACCCTTGGTGAAAATGTCTTCATGCAATTTAGTCCCATTCCCACGCAGAATATGTCCAAATTTTTTCATTGGTTTATAAGTTTCTTCTAGTTTTATGAGCTGATTAACATAGAAAAACTTTAATAATGATTATACGCAACAAAATAATTTGATAAAAAAAAAATTCAATAGTTTAGCAATACAAAAACTAAACATTGCACAGATTGTCTTATTAATCTTTTACATTTTAAAATCTGATTAATAGATTTAATTTTAACTATCATTTAAGTGTTTTAGTTTTTGCTATTTTATTTAGCAATTATTTTAGTTTCTATTAACACTTATAAATACTTTATTTTTTCTAAAGAAAATAGTTTTGTTATTAGATAATATTAACATTTTTGAAACTAAGCAAAAGTATAAGTTTTATTTTGAAATAGAATCAACAATAAGTAAATATTCTAAATAAGTTTAAGTAATGTTACATTAATAAAATCAACCATAAAATTTTTGACGCACTTTATTTTGATTTCAAGTTTATGCGCTTAAAGTCTCTTACATGCGTCTAATGCGTTACAAACAAACGCTCAAAAGCTTGTTATTAATATATATATAAACTAACTACACTTCATTGTATTTCAAATTCGCATTTATAATGCTTGATGAATTTTTAAAGTCGTTCGTTTAACGGCTAGCAAACATTTTATTAAATTAAGCTTAGCTTTTGTACTTGGTAGATAAAAATAAATTAAATGTTATTTGGGGCGTTACTAGTTTAATAGTTTTAAATTATATATACATTCATAAGAATGTGAATATCTATATTATAAAGTATGAATGTTACAAGAAACTACCGTTTTTTTAACTAATTTTATAACTTGTTTTATAATTTCTATCAACCTTTAATGTTTAAATGTGATAAACTTTGTAAAAAAAAGGTTAAAGTTTAACTCAAAAAATTTTTTAATCGTAAACATAAAACATAACTGAGCATTTTAATAAGCTTTTAAATCATTTAAAATAAATTTTTCAGACTATATTTTTATAATTTTTATATTTAAACTAGTATGTATCGATCTAATAAAACACACTTTTTCGTTTATTATTTTATACGGTCAATATCTTCAGTAAAGTTTGTTTTAAGTAATTTATACACTAAATAACGATTTGTTTTACTAAATTACAAAATTGATTATCTGAAAGATCTGATTACCTAAAACAACTTTTAAGCTTTTAATTGTTTGGCTTGAATAACACTGTTCAGCTTACCATTGGTTTATGATAACACTACTAAATTGTAGAGCTAACTTTTCTTATTAAAACTAAAACATATTCTCTTATTGACGCAATAGTCGCCTGCCAACAAACGCTTGAGACATTTTTAAATTCATATACATTTGGTTATTTTAATGTTATTTAGTTTTTTATACATACCAAAGTTCTTAAATTTTAAAAGTCGTAACTTTACGACTAGAAAATGACTCATACAATACGAACTTATTTGTTTGGAACAGTGTTAATATAAAACTGAGTAGTTATAGTAAAACTTAAAATAATTAATTTTTATATTTATCAAAATATAAAATAAAACAACAAAACTTTTAATCGTTTTTGATTTAACCTTGTAAAGAAAAATTGTTTATAGTTTTTTATAAAAATAATTAATTGTTAAATATAAATTTAAAGTAAGTATTGGTAAATCTAAATATTGGTAAAATTTCATTTCTATATTGTTATAATTCAGCAATTTGTTACCAAATTTTATATAAAAATTTATAAATATAATTATTAAGCATTTATTTAAAAGATTTATACTAGCAATGTGTATATTGAATGTATTTTATAATAAAAATATTGATTTTTACTAAAGAAAGCTAAAACTACTTCGAGGTTAGTATAATTAAAAGCTGAATTAAACTAAAACTACATGAATAAAATTATGCTGAGGTAGTTTTGTTTAAAAACGTTATACAGTTTTTAAGCTATTTTATTTTATTGAAACTTAAAAGTATTTTATTGAGCTCCAAAATAATCGGCTTTTTAAGATTTTTTTTTTATTAATACAATCTAGTAAAAAATTTTTTAAAAAGCTTGAAGTATTTTTTGTCATTATAAAACTAAAGTGAGTTTAGAAATTTAAACATTGTTTTAAAACTTTGTATAAAATGTTTTTAAATAAAAAGTTCTATATAACTAGCATAGATTTGTAATTATATAGTTCCTAACATAAGCTCCTTTTATTTTTAGTTTTAAGCAATAACTATTAAGTTTTAATGTTCAATGTTTACTTAAAAAAAAATTTTTAGTCTACCGCTGATTTTAAACTTTTAGTGTAACATTAATGACTCAAAACCAACTATAAGGACAAAAAATATCAATAATAACAAGTTTTATGTATATTAATTTAACTTATCTAAGTGCTCTTTTTAAAATTTTAATTTTTAAAGAACCGATTTATAGAGTATCATACAAAACATAAATTAAAATTTCTAAATGTCCATAAATATTCATACTATTTTAAAACAAACGTACTTTGTGCTAGTAAAGTATTATAAAATTATTAGTATTTTTTTTAATTTTTTAAGTCTTGTTTTATTATAAATAGTTTATTTAAAAAGTTATGTAACAGACGCCTAAGAAATATCAATTTAATAAAACAAAAAAAAAAAGAAAGCTTATACAAGTATAAAACTTTAATACTTTAAACTGCTACTTTATTTAAGTTTACATTACAGTAATTTTATATACAAAAGAGCTGCATTATTTTTACATATTTTTTAAATATTATTATTATTATTGCTGTTAAAATTAGCGGCACTAAAGAATAAAATTAAGAAGCTAAGAAAAAAGTTTAAATAATCTATATAGATACAACATGCTTTTAAAAATTTCTAAATAAATATATTATTTTTTTAACTGTATTTATTTCTAAATTTAGTGAACTTGAAAAAAAATTGTTTATGGTTTTGCCAAAATACTATTTGTAAAAATATCTGTTCTACTAATTACTTTTGAAAATAGTTTTAATGTCAAATAAAAAAGAAATGTTATTCATTTCACTCTGTTTGAAATTCATCAAGTTTTATTAATATTTTTTCATTGAAAGATTAATGACGATGGGAATAGAATATCTAAAAGTGTTTTGAACTTATATTTATATTAAAAATGTGTAAAATATTTATCTCCAAAATTTCAAAAATATATTTTTATGTAAAAGAACATTCAATTTTAAGAACTCCTGTAACTAAAAAAAATATGGAGTAGTACATAAAAATTTTAAACTGAAACTAATTAAATTCAATGAAGTTTTAGAATGAAAGTGTTTAAACAAAACTTTTTGTAAAAAAATAAATTATGAATGTAACATTTGTAGGTAAACCAAGTAAAAATTAAGTCAAAAAACATTCTAAATTTTAAGTTTAATTTGTTTACAATACATACTTATTTTGAAGATAACTATTTATTTTTATACACTGTTTTCAAATGTTCTTTAAGTTGCAACTACAAAAGTAATGCTTAAGTTTGAGATAGATAAGTTGTAAGTTTATTTCGTTAATTGTAATACTAAGTCATAAAACTTTATGATACTCATAGATAAACCTAAGAAATATTGTTAATACATAATACATTTACACTAAAATAATACAATTTAATGTAATAGAAACATTTCTACTATTATTTATCAATGTTTCGATTATAAGAGTTATTTAATACTTTGTAATGATTATATAAAACATAACTTTCTTAAAAATAAAATTATAAAATTAAAGTTTGTAAAAAAAAATGGCAATTGCTTTTTCAACAACAATAACTACTAATTTTGTTCAAGTATGACCTTATAGCGTATAGACCATGGCTTTAAAAGGTATCCATAAGGTGTATTTTATCAATAAGTTGTCAGAAAATAAGAAGAAACTGTTAAATTTATATATATATAACCTTTATTTTAAAAGTTAAGTGAGAAAAATCCACAGAGAAAAAAAAAAGAGTGTTATGTGTTACGGTTTCAAAACTTTAGAAACATTAGTTTAATTTAAGCATATATATTCTAGTTTGTTTTCTACTTAAATAAAACAACTGTCTCTATTGAATACAAAATTGTTAACTTTTATTTTTTTATTTTTGATTATTAAACTATAAAATTTAAAGATTTACCTTATAACGTTAACAAAAGTAAATCAAAAATGTTCTAGTTTTTTTAACTTTTTTAAACTTTAATGATATCCTATAAATTTCTAATAAATACTTCATTGTTCAAAAAAGCAAATTAAAACATAACTAAACTTATTTAAAGGATAAATAGATAACTTAGAGTTATACTACTTTAGTAAATTATAATTTCTTTTTAGTTAGCTAAAACTAATTCTAAACAAGTACTTTTTTGTAGTCTATCTAGCTTTTTTTATACGTATAAACCTTACCAGTTAATTGTAAGTAGAATAAAACATCTTTATAGCATCGTATTATTAATACTTTGGGTAATTACCTTTTGAAATATAGTTTATATAAAATCTAAAGTTACATAATTTATCTATAGTTACAAAATTTATAATAACGAATTCAAATATTTATTTTCGACTTAAATGAAGGATTTTACTAAACTTCTTTGTATGTACACTTTAAAAAAGTTATTTTTTCTATTTTATCTTAAAAAGTATTAGTATCGATTAGTAAAAACTAATCAAGACGGTTTTAACATGATAAAGTATACAAAAATTATCTTTTTGATTACTAATATACGATCTAAATAAAGTGAACTTATTTCTAGTATTTTAATAGTTTTTTTTTTGTTTCTAAAGCTACAACAACATAAAGCAGAGTATAAAACAACCAAAACTTAAGCGATTTAATTAACCACATAAAGGAATACTTAAGATAAAATACTTAAAGTATTAATTTCATTAAAAAACGATAGTAAAATTTATTTATTTGTATATTTTTCCCTTATGTTTAAAGTTAAATTGGAAGTTTGTTTATAGTGTAGATATATTTTATACTGTTAATCTAAAAATCACGTTATCAACTCTAAAAAAAAATTTATTTGGTGTGAAACATTTTTTTAAATAACATACTACAAAGTTAAAATTCAAAAAGTTAAACTAGATAGCCGATAGTAAATCTTAGCACAAATAGCTTTACTGTTTTCATTAAATTAATGATACTTTTTTAAAGCTTACTTAACAAACTCAGCAAAATGTCATTTCAGGTACAGTCGACAAGAGTAATAAAAATTCTAAATAACTTTTGTAAAATAAAACTTCGTTTGGTTTAGTTATATTTTACTTAACTGCTGATAAAACAATAGATTACATCACTTATTTTCATTGTTTTAGTAATGTATTCATAATTACTTTATACCTGATAATTGTCATTTTATGTTATGTTTTTTTAGTTTATGTGGTTTTTATAATTTATGATAAGTTTCTTTTTCGAAACTTCTACAAAGTTAATTGGTAGTTTAAAGTTATAGTCAGCTTTTTATACAAAAACGTAGAATAATATTTTGTTAAGTGTTAGTACCTATTTAGCACTATTAATTATACCAACACTAACTATTAATGTATTCATATTAAAACGTAGATAGCTTTCATTAAATCTATAAAGTTTACAATTTGTATATTTTACTGTTTACCAAAAACATAAATTAATGAATGTTTTTATATTATTAACTTTAACTAAAATGTTACTAATACATGTTTAGTTATCTAAGTGGCAAGTGAACATTTTAATATTCAGTTCAAAAAGTTAATTGAATTTTTTTAATTTGGTAGTTAAAAAGTTGTAAACTACTGTATAATCTAATGTTTATTTTTTTTTTACTTTAAACTAATGTAATCAACAACTAAAGTATTTTAGTTGAATGAACCAAAAACTTAAAGCAATGTAATAACAGATTTAATCTATATCTTTAGACTTATTTACTTTTGTTTAAGTAAATAATTATAGTTAAAACAAATCTTTTAAGCAAGTTCAATTTTGTCTAAAACCATCAAACTTTAATTTATTTTCTTTCTAATTTGATACTATATAAGTTTAAAATTTGACAAAAATATATTTCCTATAAATATAACTAAAAATTCATTCAAATACTATTTCAAACTTGGATGTTAGAAATTTATGCCTATTTAACTTCTACTAAATTTTAACTATAATAAAACTTTAAAGTTTTACGACCATAACTAACATATGTTAGTATAATCTTTTTTTTTATTACTTTAATAAAAGAAAATGAAGTATTGGTAACAATTTATTAACTATAACAGGAACAATAAATAAAATCAGTAAATTAGAATTGAATACTTGCATATAGAGGTAGTAATTATTTACAAATATATATGTAACAAATTAATCAGGGTTGCCACTCGTTTTTTCAAAAATTTTTCCAGGTTTTCTAAATCTCTTCCAGGTTTGTAAAAGTATACATTTTTGGTTCCATCTTTAGTTTAAAGTTAAGTTTATTGTAAGAAAACTGTAAAATAGTATAAAAACATTGGAAAGATACTGTTAAACCACTTTAAATATGTTTTAATAAAAAATCTATGATGATGACAAAATATTATTTATATGATAGATTTTTTAAGTCAAATCAAAAATTTACTACTGAACATGTGAAAATTATTAAAATTTCAGGTTTTTCCAGGTTTCCAGGTAGAGTGGCAACCCTGCAAATTAACACAAAACTTAACGTATTGTACAAACTAAAACAAAAACAATAAATAAAAACCATAACAAAACATAATTAACTATAATCAGACAACTTTTGAACAATATGTACAATAAAAGTAATAAAAAAGTTCAATATATATAAGAAATAAGAAATATTTTTTGGACTTTTCGACATAAGTAACTGCTAGAAAATATAAAAGTTAATTAATTTCATTTTTTAAGTACTAATGCATTAAAACAAATGAAAAGTAAAAAAAATTGTCTATAAAAACTTAAAAGCTAAAAAAGAAAATACTATATTTGAACTAATATACTTGTTTCATATTTTAACACAGTGGTTTTAAAAGCTATTTTAAATTAAATCGAAACTTTTTTAAAAACTACTGGTAATATATAATATTTTCAAATATATATATATATAATAAACTATAATATATAAATAGTTCTTATTAAAGTATTGCATGGTAAAAATTAGTACGCATTTTTGTATAGAACTACTTTTATTTAAATATCATTAAAAGTTTAAATATTATGCTTAAGTTAAACTTAAATAATAAAACAAATATATTTACAAAAAACAAAAATTAACAAATAAGTTAAAACAATTTCAGGTAGATAATATCAAAAAACTACTTCATAATTACTTAAATTTTCATATTGATGAAATAAATTTTTAACCATTTTATATTTTAGTTACATTACAAATAAAATATGTTAGCATAATAATAATATAAATATTAAAACGTTTTAATATAACAACAATTTACCAGACAATTACTTGGTACTTATTCACAACAAATCCAACGATATCACTTAAGAATAAATAAATTTTAATTATTTATTATTTTTCAATAATTGTGCAGTCGAAGCCAGTTCAATATCAGAAGAATTTGAAGAACTTCCGTTAGAGGGAGTCTTGCCTGTAAAATATTTTAATTATTATAATTAAACAAGTTAAAGTTTCAAATGAATCATATATAAAACAAACTTATAACATGCTTTAGTAAACTTTAAAACTATTTTAGTAATGTATAATTAAAAATAGAGTAATAGTTAATTAAATTTAATACATATTGGAGCCACCACTATAAATTTTTCTACATTTCTTGAGAAATACGATAAACTTAGGATATAAATCATTTGAAATATTTCACAAAAACTAAATCACCTTTTATCACCGCTCTTTCTAAAATGTGACGTCATAATAAGAAAGAATTGATAAAAACTTCAGACAAAAAATGTAAAAATCAAAAATTAGAACTTCACGAGGTAATTATTTATATTAGTATCAGGTGTTTGAGATATTTAAACTTGCAATTTAAAATAATAATTTCTGCTACATCATTATATTAAAAAGCTGCATTGAATAATTTAAGCAGCATAAATAAAAATGGGTTATTGTTTATTGTCAAATGGCAGTGTTTAACAGTTAATTATGACGTCACAGTTAGCATAATGTTTCTTCCCCGCAAACTTTGTAAGTTTTCATTTCTTTCCCGTCAATATCGTTTGATTTTCCTATATTAATTAAATTTGTATAAAAAATTTTCTAAAATGAACCAACCCAGTTTATTTGTGCATCTATTTTTTAACTTTTAATTTTTGAGGAAACTTAATACTTTCTTTATTCTATGACTTATTTCACCTAACTTTATATTAATATTTTTTTGTCAGCATATAAATATTTCAAACTTTTTTTTTTGTTTTTAAATATCTTAAGCTCTTTAACAGCTGAAATGTATTCATTAAGTAGTTATGATTTTCATTCACCAACTACTGTATAGTTCTATTGTAATTTAGATCGATATTAATATTGATTACAAACTTAAACTTAAAACCCTTTGAATAACTTTTATTGAAAAGTAAGGTTGCTAAATAAAAGGTTTCTGTTTATTTAAGTGAAATTATTTTACTCTTAACTTAAAAACGTACTCTTAACCTAGTGAAAATAAGAGACTTGGATTTTTCTTAGCTACATTTTTCTAATGGGTTTTTGTCAAATATGCACGAAGGGACATTTTTGCACAAAGAACTTAAGCTCGGCGTCAATTTTGCACGAATACACTTTTGCACGGGTTGAAGATTTTTTACTTTATTTTATTTCTACAAAAATTTAATTATTTTATTTATTTCATTTTCACTGTCACTATTGCCTCTATCCGTGGTCGGTAACTTATTTTTCTTCTTTTTTGGTTTTTTATAAACTTGTCTTTTTTTTCTTATACTTTAACAATTTTTGATTTACTCTCGTGCAAAAAATGACCCTTCGTGCAAAAGTGCTTCGTGTAAAAATGTCTTCGTGCATATTTGACCCGTTCCCGTTAAAAATAGTAGTAAAACTTCGTTTTTAGTTATCTTTCTTCTAACTTTTAATAATCAGCTGTTTATTGGTATGTACTTTAGTTTTAATATTAGCAATATTAAAAGCAGCCTAAATCTACAATAAAAAAGCTAATCTATATATAGCACCTCTAAGTCTAAGCATATGTAAAGTATTAGTAGTTATTAGCTAATACTTATAAAATAAAATTTCATGTGTTAATATTACTTTGTGAGTTTTGCTCTAATTTATTTTGCAAGTGAAGCATTTTTTTAATGATCAACTTAATTAATTTTTTGTAAGTTTGTAAATCATTCAAACTTTTCATTCAAATCAAATAAAAAAACATAAATGCACAAATAACTGGGTTACAAAAAACAAATAAATAAATTTAATAAAATAACAACATGCTACTATCTAAAATTTAGAAGTAATTAAAAAAAAGTTAACATGTCTTGCTTACAATTTTATTGAAAATTAATTTATTAAAAACTTTTTAAAACTTTAAATACTTTTAATAGTTACAAACTAAAAAAAACACTTAGCAACTTATTATACAGTTTTAAATTCAAGATTTTTATGCAATTCATATACCATTCAGAGAATAAGATAAAACAAATATTTTAAAAATAAATATTAACCATACCTACCTGTCACCACTTTTTTAAATAAATCATGATCATGCACTAAGACTTGTTTGATGTTTAAAAAAAAATAGAAATACTTTTTATTTATTTAAGTTTATTGTAATTTCAAAATTCTTACAAGTATAATTTATAATTCATGCAAATACATTTAATTTTAACTAATCAAACCTTTAAGAGCGTCTTGAACTTTTTTTCTGTCCTTGCCAACAAAGAGTGATGAGAACAAAAACATTGATCCGCCGATGACGACTGCAAATGGAGTCATATAAAATGCATATTTTAATGCAAGAAATTTCGTCACATACGTATCTGCTTTCCCGTGCTGCAAGTAATCTGAAATCTGTGAAAAAAAATATTAATTATATACTTTTTTAACTGTTAAACTGTTAAAAATAGAGATTTAATCGTTTGCTAACTAAAGATCCTAGTGAAACAAGTTCACTGGAGTATAAATAAAAACAATTTATACAGTAATCTTCCTTTATTCTACCAACATATGTTTCTGTGTGTCAACGAATCAACACACTTCAACTGTGTTGTTAATGGAAAGAAATACTTTAAAATGTATGTAGATATGTATTTCTTTCTATTAAAAACCTAGTTGAAGTGTGTTGATTCGTTAAAACCCAAAAACATATGTTGGTACAATAAAGGAAGGTTACTGTACAATTTTTTTTAATATTAGAATCTTAAAATTATTCAAATATCAGTAAGTAAGTTAGATATCTGTGAAGAAAGAATAAGTTTTTGGTTTTTTCTAATACAAAACCTTTTAAAAAAATAATTATACAATGTAGTTAAATTTGTCTTGTATAGAAAAAACTTGATAAAAAGTATTAAAAACTTGTGAACAAAAGTAGAGTATTTAATTTACATAATAATATATTTTATCTAAGTAAAAATTGTTGATACTTTTCTTATCTACAGCAAAAATAAATAAATTCATCCTATAATTGAAAATTATAAAAGCTTTACCAGACAATATCATATCAAATATTCTATTTTTAATAAACAGTCTATAAAAGTAGTTCGTTAGAGATTATAGTCTGAGCCAACTTTAAAGTTAATTGATCCATGTATAAATCCAAATAATAAGTTAATCTAGTTTAAACCACAGCTAATATAGAACACAACTTAAACTGCGTTAAATACAAAACATTTTTTTTTGCACATAAGTTATAAAAACAGTTTAGTTATTAAAATTATAATAAATTTATGTAATAACAAACTTGAATGTAACAATATTAATAGTATTTATACAATATTAGTTTAAAAAAAATATATTTGCCATAAATTCTTTCGAACATTATTATCTAGCACCTAAAGCAAAACTTAAGAGACTCAAGTTAAAAAAAATTAAAGATTTTTTAAAAACAATAAAAATTTTTCTTTAATCTTTATAACTATCATTGTACAAAATTAAACTTTGTATATAAGCATATTTTTGTAAAAATCGAAATAAAACTAACAACTCCAATAAGATAAGGGCTACCAGCGTCTCCAAATAAATGCATAATTAATATTTGCAATGAATTAGCTGTTGACCTTCTATTTGGCATGGTAATATACTGTAATATAAGTTTTTTATTAATACTTATAATGTTAACATTTGAAATGAATCTCAGTAAGTCTTCTATTTGTAATACGTTTTTTTTTGATGAAATATATGTGTATTTTGATAAAGTAGTTCTCAATCTACTCTATATCCTTTAAGAAACCTTAAATATGTTCAATATAGGTAACCTAAACTACAGCAGTTTAAAAGTAAAATAAGTTTTAATTAAAAGTTAAATTTATATATAATTCAATATTCTAATATTGATCAATAACATTAGATTTGTTTGTAAATAAAAACAAATCTTTACAATAAAGTATTTAGTATAATTTCAAAGTTTTGTGTTTAAGATTTAAAGAAAGTCCATTGAAAACATTAAAAAATATATTTAACTTAGATAATAGAAAAATAAATAATTTGTATATAAAGAAGTTAACTGACTAATGTCATATCAGCGCATGGAGTCCAAGTGAAACAAACTGTCAGATTAGCGAAGAATATCATCAACCAGGCCAGATTTGTTTCAATTGTTGCGAGTTCGAATCCCGCTAGCAAGAATGGTCCGCTTAATAGAAGTCCTGTTGAAAAAATTTCTAATTTTAAATCCTTCGTTTGAAAATGACTTTTAACTAAAGTAAATTAATTACTACATTTTACAATGCCTTTGAATAAAGAAATATCGAAAAAGGGCCACTTAATATAAGTGAGGATTAAAAATCTTTTACAATCTACAGTGAACTTATTTTTGATTTTAAATTGTTTAAAAAAAGCATAAATAACTATTCAAGTTGTATTAACAGAATAAAAGAAACTAAAATCAGATAACAATTATCAACACTCAGATATTTTTCTGACTTGTTAGTGACAATAGGGACAGTGTTGTCACTTTTGTCATTTTATAAGTTAGTTTTAAGGGTTACTTTTTTTGGGGTTTACTGAAGGGTTTAAATCTTTGGTTAAGATTTGGGGTGAAGTTGTACTATCCTTGTAAAATAAAATACCGAATTAAAAGTCTTTGTACCATTTGCTAACTTCTAAACTACTTGTGATGTCATAAATGGGTGTATAGATAATACAAAGTTGTTGAACATCAAGTATAAGTGATTTACCAGTATCTCAAATAAGAGCGTCAAAATTGTTCTTTTTTTGTTCACATTTTTTAATACAGTTAAAAATAATCTAAACTTTCTAAAATAAACGTTAATGAGTTATAATGAAATATAATAAATTACCAATAGCACAAATCAATGCGTCTGAATCATTTCTAATTTTTCCATATTTTTTATATAAATAATAAACAAATAAACAAAATAAATTACCTGTAGCACAAATTAATGCGTCTGAATCATTTCTTGTTTTTCCATATTTTTTATATAAATAATAAACAATTAAATATAATAAATTACCAATGGCACATATTAGTGCGTCTGAATCATTTCTAATTTTTCCATATTTTTTAGCAGCAAACAATCCAATCATAACTCCACCGATTCCAGAACAACACAGAATGACTCCGAATTTGAATCCAATACTAAATAAATAAAAATTAATAATTAAATTGCAATTATTTGAACAATTTAAGTAGAATAAAATATGTAAACTTTTGTGCTAAAAAGATGTAATATTTCCGAATGCAAAATATTATTAAAGTATAACCTATATTAATTTGTATGGCATAAAAAATAAATTTCAAAACAAATTAAATTTAATTAAAACAAACCTGCTATATTCACAAGCACTCCCTGTGCAAGGGGTCAACTTATCAGCAACAATAAGGGCGTAAGCAACGTATTTCGGACCCCAGAAACTAATGGAACCAGCCATGAATGCCATGAAAGTCAGACCAGCAGTTACCAGCCAGTATGTTTTACTGTTGAAAATTTTTAACTTTGTGATACTTAATATAATAAATTGTTATATTTTATTATTATTAAGCCATGAACGCCATGAACGTCAGACCAGCAGTTACCAGCCAGTATGTTTTACTGTTAAAAAATTTTATTTATGTTATTTAGTAAAATATATTGTTATATTTTATTATTATTAAGCCATAAATGCCATGAATGTCAGAATGTCAGTTACTAACAATATGTTTTACTGTTGACATGTAACTTAGTTAGTTTTATGTTTTATTGGGAGAAAAAGTAAACTTGTTAAACAAAATTTAATTTATTATTGTTTTTTATTTAGTTTTACAAGTATGTTTTACCAGGAAAATATGTATAGTTGTTGAATAGAATTTAGTTTATAGTGATTTTATAATTTTAACTAGTAGGTTTGTATTTCTATAACTTTTTTTTCATGTTATAATTAAAATACATTATTATCAATAATAGTACAAAATAGTTAATAAATTATTAAAAAAAATAAAGAATACTGAACTAGTAAATAATAAATTCAACAAACTTTTTAGCAATATATGACAGGTCTTCCAAATATCCTTTGAAACCTTCAGCCCTGTTGTCTTCATTATCAACGCGATTAATATTGTTTACGGTATCTGCTGCCCCTCGTGGTATGTTTGGTAATATTACCAGCATCAATATAACTACAAGCACTCCAATAACTGGTGTTAACTGTAAATATGTAATTTAATTATTATTTTTACTTTACTAAAATTATCAAGATTACTATATTTAAGAATAACCTATCACTGGTATTCACTTTAATATTTTTTTTTAATTAAATATTATTACTAAACTAACATTAAAGTTATCAGAATTAAGATAACTACAAATATTCTTTATGACCATTTTTAAATTTACTCAGGACTATACTCTATGTTTTAACTGTATTTTATTTGTAATGTTAATAAAAATACTACTTTGACTGGTTTCAAGTGTTGGAAATAACAAATATTTCATTTAATTTTTTGTCATTTGAAAGTATGCTTTTCAGTTTTTCAATTTTTGTTGAAAATTTTAATAAAAAAACATTAACTAATTTTATTCAGGGTGTAAACTTTGCTAACACATTAATCTCATTCATTTTATATACTTAAACGATTCGCTCAAGATAACACTCCAATTAACATTACTGCAAATAGATACTAATATTACTATCAATAAATAACTATTTATTTATTATAAATTTCATAATACTTCTTGCTCACTTTATTTTTTACGATAGCTTGAAATGTTGAAAATACGAGTTTTTATAATCTTAGTTCTATTAACTAAAGTACACGTGTATTAGATAAAATAAATAGAAATATTAAACTATTTAATCGTTAGAGAGCGCAATATATTTGTTAATTATATTTTAAAATAAATAATAATTATTTTTTATGTTGGACCCCCCTACCCCCCTATGCCCTTAAAAAATTATAAAATAATTCTAAATTTGAATTTCGAACAAACTTATAAAACTTGGTACAAACTTATAAAACGCGTTTAAGACGTACAATTTCTAATAGTTTAATGAAGTTTGGCATAGCTGTACTATTTATTTTATTAATAAACGTTAATCTTTAAATGATAAAAATGTGACAATAAATAGTAAGTTTTGTTGTAAAAAAAATAGGAATTTTTTTCTAAAATTACTACTAATTTAAATAGTTTTAAGGTTATTATAAATAAATTATTAGCACCTTATATTTAACAATTAGGTTCTTTAACAACCTAACTTATTTTTTTAATTAAAATACTATTTATTTTATAATTTATTCTACAAATCAAACATGTTGTTACCATCTGCTAGATATTAGTATTTATAAAACGTATTTTATCTATTTAAATTGACATATTGTAAGATAATTTATTGTAACTGATAAAAGTACTAACTTCCTAGTAATTACTTTTGTAAAAATGTACACACAAAAATCTACTTAATTTAAATATTTAAATATTTTATACAACTAGTGTTTAAATAATTTTTACATACCTTTATCTAAAAAAAGATACTAAAATATTTTAAATCATTGGTAAAATAATAGAAAACTATATTTTTAAATATATATGATTGATTATAATACAATTAAAAAATATTTTCTTATTACTGAGTGTATTTTTGTGCACATTGAAATCATATACAGTAACACCACTGAAAACTTTTAATGATATTATATTAAAAACATATACAGTTTAAATAGAACTGCAGAAAAGTTTTAATATAAATGATATTTAATCTTTAGGGAATAGCAAAGTTGTATAATACTATTACTTGAAGTAGGAGAAAAAATAAATCTGAATACATACAATACTTTTGAGGTATTAATAGCGTTAGAAAAACTTGTTATTATAACTTTATTACTAATTATTTTTTAAAGTACTATTTTCATTTGTAATTTGTTTTGAGAACATCGAGTTTGTAAAATATAAACAATTATAAATCTATAAATGTTTACGAAGTTTAAAACTACGTTTATTCTTTACCATTTTAACTTTCTTGGAAAAATTAAGTAAATATAATGTATTCCAAATTACAAATTGCTTTACATATAAACTTTCTAAAACTTAATTTTACAAGTATTATATTATATTTCCTATAATACGTTTAAAAAGTCTATTTGTTTTATTAAGGAAGTTATAGAATAAGAAATTTTAATAAAAAAGATCATGAACTAGTCTTTAATATTGAAATATTTAATCATAAATACTTCTAGTTAAAATTTTTAATCGATTAGTAAGCTTTCTAATTATAAAAGGTGAGTGTTAGAACTTATGATGACAATTGAAACGCATGACTGAACAAACCAATCAAAAACCTTCATTTGAAATTGAGAATTTTGCTGCATCAGCATTTTTGTAGAGCTTTACTTTGAGTTTTAGTGCTTTAGTGTTTAAAATATAAAAAACTTTGAAATGAAACTACTTTAAATTCCTAAAATATTAACTTTATATCGGTGTAAACCTTAAAAAAATATAAATTTATACCTTGAAACAAACTAATTGTAAACATTTGTTTTTAAAGATAATGTATATTTAGCATTAGTTACTGTATATGTAAAACTAAATATTATCCATTTAATTTTTTTATAGGAATTTATACAAACTTTAGTTCCTAAAAAGTGTTCACATTTAAACTTTGCAAATAAAAAGAAACTAATACTTTAAAAACATGGAAAGTAATGTTTCTGTTCCTCCATAGATTAAAACTTGCATTTGAAGTTATATTTTAATACTTTATAATCTTTATTGTATAAATAATAAGAAAGCATGTTATTGAACTTAACATGAAACTTAAATATTTGTACAAAAGAAAATTATAATTATTAGCCGACAAAATAAGCTTTAAAACTGATTTTTTAAAATTGATATGCAAAAAAATCCTTAAACTTAGCTTAAGTGTATACAAACAAACTTTACATTTTCAACAAGAAAGATCATTTTAAGCTGTATAGTATTTTTACAGACTGTTCTTTTTGTTTAAACAGTTTTTTGTTTATTCAAAATGTTTTTTTTTGTTCTTATCATATTTGAACAAAGACTGTCAAGTGACAACTAACGTTTTTTGTATGAAATTTTAAAAAAAGGTGATACATTAATAATGTTACTACAAAAAGATAACGCTATATAATATATATATATATACAAAAACAAACCCTTAATGCCCAGTGCTAAATATGTTTTATCATTTTATATATATATACATATATATATTAAAAAACAAACCCTGAGAGCCCAGTGCCAGCTACCAAATATTTTCTCCATACCGCTTCCAGCTACATAACCCAATCCACTGAAAAAATTTAAATTTTCAAACTAACTTAACAATAATCAGCTTTAGTGAAATAAAATATTAAATTTTTGTAATAAATACTTAATATGGGCGGGTCTAAGCTTTTAATTTTAAGTTTCTAAATGCAGTTTTTCTGTTTATAAAAAAGTAAGCAACCAAAAATAATAAGTATTAAATGTAATAACTTTAATATTTTCACTTATACAATTGGTCCTCATAATAGTTGCCACTAGTTCTATAAATATAATTTTTCTGTTTTGTGGTAGAGTTTTTGAAGCTTATAAAAGTTAAAATTAATACAATAATAAATAGATGCAAAAGTCGAAAAACAGATAGTAAAAGTGATATTTATAAACTTAAGTACTTGTACAAAAAAAAGCTAGTAACTATTTACAGTGTTAAATTGTTTAATTTCATACAATATATTATGTTTTATATTGAATATACAAAAATCATATATTAAGTTAAATCTTATCTTATCAAATATATTTTTTTAATAATTGGAAGTAGGTACTACTTTGTGTTATAAACAAATACGTTTTGATTAGATTATTTTTCTTGGTATGTTTTGGAGTATTAACTTAATAAAGGATATATACATACAACTTTTATTAAGTATGACACTATATTGTTTCTCAAACTAAATAAATATATTATTTTGCTACTACTTATTGGAAATATATTTGGCTACCAAATATATAAAGTGTTTTTTTTTTTTAGAAAAATTTTATTTTCATACATCAAAGTTTTGTCTTTAGTAATCAATACGACATACATTCTAAAAAGATGTCGGTCTAATATAAGTTAATAAAATATTTGTAATAAAAATATAGAATATTGATTTTTAATTTTTTTTTATTCAATTGTACCGTTGCTTATGTAAATTACTTTTTAAACTATTATTTGGTTGTTTAAAAAAGCCAACAAAGCCTGTTTACTAATATAGCTGGACAAAATGTTAACTTATTTTATACAAGTTTTTAATAAAATCATAGCTGTTTGCTTTATCAAATTATTAAAAATATTTTAAGTTGAGCTTAACAACAAGAATACAAAATTTCAAAAGAAAATTTGAACTACCAAAAATGAATAAAAACATCAAAGAAATTTTGGGTAGTTAAAAACATCATAAAACTTAAATTATCTTCTCATCTTTTGGAAAGTTAACAGCTGTAAGTATTAATGGCCTTTTTAAATATTAATGGTTTGAACACTTTAAAGTTTTTATAGCGACTTCAAAGTAATAGGGCATATGTATGGTTTTCTAAAATGCACTAAAAACTTTAAACTTACTCTTTACTTCAAGTTACAGCTGCCTTGTTTTAGTTTAAAAAGTTGTTTATTAACTATTAATTACTTTATGGCACTTTATACTTCATGATTTTTTTAGTTTAAATTATTTAGTTTATAAATTATTTTATTCTATATTCCTGTATGTATTTATAAATGACCCGGCTTCAATATGAGTTATTTCGAAATTAACTATAAATTAAAACAGTTATAACAATTTTTGATTGTTATTTTTCAAGTTACTTGTAAGACTTAAAAAAAAACTTATTTATAATTCAGTCCAAAATTTTAATTACCAAAGGATAAATTTAATTGTTGAAGATTTTGTTTTTATTCTATGATGTATACATTTTTTTGAGTTTAATGTTTTAAAATAAAGGTTTCTCTTCATCTTAAACTAGCGTCGGATAAATTTAGGAACTTACGACGTTTTAACATTAATTAATTTTTTTAACCCTTTTTAAAGTGATTTATATACTTTTTCGAATCTAAAAACTGGAACATTATAATACAGAGTAGTTTATATTTATTGCACTATATATTGAACTTTAAACCAACTTAAGTTTTTTTTCTGTTATTTTTCAATGATTTACAAACGTTTTCAAAGTCAATATTTCATAAGTTGATGGTACAACTCTACACAGGGTACAACAAGATATCAGTTCAAACATTACGACTGATAAAAAGTTACTTATTAACTCAGTGTACCATGCATATACGTGTTGCATTCATATGTCAACCCTTCAACATGCCGTTATGACGTCATAAAAGCAAATGTTGTATGCAAATGTTAAACATTTTGATATGGGATTAAGAAAATATACATTATATAAAAATTAAACAAAAAAGTCTGGGTTTTTCAAAATAACTCTATGGTTATTTTAATAGTGGATTAAGAAACTAAAAAATATATAAAAACTAAACAAGAAACTATGGATTTTTGAAACTAACTTTATAACTACTTTGAAGACAGGATAAGGATATTTTATATGATATATTGCTAACTTTAAAAGAAAAAATATAGAGATTTAAGAACTAAATTAAATATTGTAAGTTTAAATATTTTTACTAAAACTTTGTGTGTTGAAGTTTTTATAAAGTTAAGTTGATTTTTAAAATAAAGTTTTTATAGGTTGATTGTAATGGCTGACTTTAAAAAGGTTATTATTATTACTAAAAACCAATGTTGTTTTAAAGCTAAACTTTGTTTTTTTAATACACAAAGTAGTGTTAATATTGGACAACTTTATATTAAACTTCTTTAAATAAATATTTAAAGAAAAATATTTTAACATCATAAAACTTTAATGAAAACTTTCTGCTTTAACTATCAAGTTACTAGTATAACATAGTTATCTATATTAATAAAAAAATATACAACAACTTTTTTTTCTGTATTTACTTATTTAGTATGTTAGACTGAAATTGTTTTTAATATATGTTTAGTAAAACACAATATAAAATAAAAACAAACTTACAAACCTCAAAGATGCACAAATAATTTTTACATTATTTTTTATGACGTAACAATACAGTGTGAAGTGGTAACATGGAATCACTGCGTGCAAAAAACAATTAGTCTCACATTGTGACGTCATAATTAACATACTTATGACATCATACCGAGACATAATTGGGCTTTGCACATAGCGACTCTGCTAATTTATTTTTAATTATTAAATTTTATTTCAGGTAAACGTTTTTTTTTTGAAGCATTTTGTAAAATATTTTTCTCTGACTTTTACTGTGTCTACTAAAAGTTTCAAAAATAAATGTTTTTGTTTATAAGTTGCTAACAATAAACATTTTTATTAACTTATCTTTTCTAAATGAATAAAATTTTCTTTTGAACATTTTCTGGTTTTAAAATCAACTTTGTTGGAAAATACTTAAGTAGAATTTTTTACATTTAGTTTAAAAAGTACTCGGAAAAAGTTATTAAAAGAAAGAACTCAAGGAAATAGTTCAAAAAATTCCTTGAAAAAGCTGTTCAACAAAACAAAAGAAAACAAGAATTGTTTTATGAAAAATTCAAGTATTACTTCACAACAGCAGAAAGAAATTCTTTGTCAACAATTAAAACGAAAATTATTTTTGCTACGTGTTTTAGCACAAAAAACAACAAACAAAAATTAACACAAAAGTTAAATAAGTATTTCAAAGGTCAAGCAAACACAAAAAATAATCTGAACTTATTTAACATTAATGTTTGAAGTATTAAACCTAATTTAATAAAACAAAAACAACTAAAGCAACTTAAATTCAAGAATTTTTCAAAATATTGAATTTAATAAATATTTTTAAATTTTTAGTTAAAATAAAATATAACATCTAGTCAAAACCAGAATTTCTACTTATCATTAAATTCTAATTAAAGCATATGTTTGGGTTATTAAGATAATTCAGTTATAATTACATTTCTAGTTAATTAAAGGGAAAACGGAAATTATACCTAAAAATGATACAAGTTAAAGAAACAGAAAAAGAAAGGTTAAACATAATTTTTTTTCAATGTTTAGTTCCTAGAAATTTTTTTACAAGTTTTAAAACTTTAAACAACATACAGAATAAGTTTTATAAACTTTTAATATAACTTTATAACGCTAAAATTTTCCAAACATTACCAGAAGAACAAAATTCAATACTTCCCGTTCGAAAGGTAAAACTTTAGAAATAAAAATTTTTCAATGCACATTTTAAAAATTTCTGAATTTAAACAAAAACACAAAACGAATCAAATATATTCCCATGTGAACATACGAGTAATAAATTACTAACTCCCAAAAGATTACAAATATAAAATATTATAAATTTTTTTTCGTGGAACAAAAAGTATAAAATTACACGAAAATATCATAAAAACATATATAATATTATTTTTTCAATTTTTAATTTAAATTATCTATGAAAAAATATTTGTCTTAGTAAACCAGTGTTAAGGATCTATCAACATTTCTATGAATTTCCATTTTAAAAATTGGATATTTGAAATTTAATATTTTTTAATAGAAATTAAAGAAGATCATTGATATTCATGTTGATGAATAAGTGATGAAAATATTCAATTATAATATTAACGTTTTATATACAGTTTAATATAGCTATAAACTTGATAGTTATTTATGAGTAAGTCCAACACATTTTATAATGCTAAATAGAACCCTGACTAGCGGGACTTATGATAACATGAACTAGATGACATAATCGGTGCAATTTTAAATATTTTTTGATAAACCGTTTATAATACTTTTTTTAAACTAAATTAAAATACACAACAAAAAGTTGAATGAATAAATGTCACACTTTACAATAAAATTGTGTGAATATTAATATATTTAGCAAATATTTTTTAACATAAACAACTGTACTATATTAGTATAAAAATTTCAAGACACACTCTACGCTCTACACATCTCGAATGCAACGTGTCATTCTTTCAAATCAGAGTTCTCTATGACGTCACACCCATACGTGAAACCGGATAAATCAAAAAGCAATCAAAATCGATGTTAAATTTTTTTTTTGTTTAAAAATTTTCTCTGTCTATATTTAAACTTTGAAATTCTAGAAGGTTTTCGCTTTATAGCAAGCTTTGTTTGGAAGAAAATATTTTGCTTTGAAATTTGATACGTATTTTCTTATTAGTATTACTTTTTTGTTTTTTTAATAAAAAGAGGATTTCTATTAAAAGTTATCCAAGTGCAAAATAAGCAAACTTATAACTTTTGTTTTATGCTTATCGAAAGATATAAATAACTTTTCTAAAACTTTCGGCAAAAAGTTAATTTATTTATAATTTTTGTTTCTCGCATGCTAATTATATACTTGTTGTTTTAAAACATTCAAACTTGAGATTTAATTGAATTTTAACGAGGAAATATAAGATGACATGATGATTAAATGTTGTTTGTATAAAAACAATTTTTAAATTGCAAACTGAACTTTAAATGAGTCTCTAAACAAACAATAAATCAAAATAATCTCGACTTTTTATGAAAAATTGTAAATTTACTTTTTATTTAGGTTTAAGTACAAATATAAATATATAATAATAATAGTTAGAATTTATGTGCTAAGAAAAACAAAACTTTAAACAAATGTTAGCTAATTTGCTAACTAGAAGTATTTCAATTTACATTCAAAAAGCATACAAAGAATTTCTTGACTTGCCAATTTTAAAAACAAATAATCTCAGCTTGAAAAATATTATATGACAGCGAATAAACTTAACAACAACCAACAGATTAAAAACAAAAAACGTTAACTTCTAGTAAAATATATAATCGAAACTCCTTTTATCAATAAACCCATTTACCACGACTCAAGATTTTAAAAAAAAGTGTTAAAAGACAGACAACATACAAGACCACTTTGAAAAGTGGAAATAATTAAGATAAAAGGAAAAAGTATTCAAAAACAAATTCAACTTTTACTCAAACCTATTCAAAAGCTACCTTACAATAAGCTGATCTTATTTTAATAACCGACTTCTAAGTTCTAGCTTATTCTGCTTCTGAAATAAAATTAATGATATAAACCAGACTTCAATTTACAATTTGCTTTTTTCTATTTTCGATTCTCTCAAATTGCAACTCTCTCAAATTCACTTTAACCTGCACAGCTTCAAATTTCGAATGGAGCTGATTTTCGAATGTTGAATGTTTATAAACTCGTGTAAATTGGTACTGTGAGGTACAAGGGTAAATATTTGTTGAAATCGTTAACTTTTACTACTGATTAATCCGGGATTTGTGCAAACAATTGTAAAAATTGCATACGAATATAAAAATAGGTTTTTGTTTTAAAACGCGATTCTTAACTTAAATGATCAAAACTTTTAGGACAAACAACAAAGAAAAAGTTTTTTTTTTCTAGAATTTTATCTTTTATATAACAAAACTCAAGTATACGCTTAAAATAGATTTAAGTATTAAAAATTTTAATACTTTTTAATAATATCTTAACCCTCAAACAAGACTTTATAAACTCTAAACGAGCAAAACTCGATAATTTTTTAATAATTAATTTTGAAATATTACCACATTTATAAAACCAGACATAAAAGTCATAGTAGTTATAAATCAACTTCAGAAGACATACTTCAAAAAACCAACTTTTACTTAGAATTGATTTTTGTGAAATAACTATATGACTGGCAAATAAATCTTAACTTTTGATTTTCAAACTAGTATAGATTTATTAACAATGTAAAAAAAAAATTAAGCAGAATTAAATCAAGTTTTAACTTTGATAATGAATCTTTTTTTTTGTATTTCTTTACTATTAAATTTTTTCTTTAATACTAATTTCTTATTTTAAACACCTATCTAGTACTTATTTTTATTCTAACTTTTACATATACAAACTCTCTAACAAGAAACTTTTTAAAAAATGCTGAATATCACTTCAAGCTAGCTGCTTTTATACTCAGTTTAATCTTTTATAATCTTATGACTTTATTTCATTGTCTTTTAAACTATTTCCTTAACAATTAGAAAAAATGTAATAAATTTTATTGTACTCTAAAATAGTTTTACAAAAGTTTTACAAAAGGAAACTAATTATACTGTTTCATTAAGCTATAATAAATCTAATTTCCTCAAAAAAGATAATTGCTTTTAATCTTGTGCTAAAATAGATAACTTAAAGTCTTCACTTACCTTTTTAATTCAATGCAATAAAAATTAGTTAAGCCTTAGCAAACTTGCATGCTTTAATAATAAATTCACTGTAATTTATATGACTTTCTTATGTTTTAACCTATGTACAAAACTACTATTGTATAGAGATTACTTGCATTACATTTTACTTAGTTACTTATTTTAAAATTTTAATATTTTAAACATTATTATCTAAAACAATACTTACTATTATTCCTACAATTTAAAACTCAAAAAATAATTTAAAGAATAGTTCTATGAATTTTATTCTTAACAATCTTGAACTTTAAAACCTAACTAAAACTTTTAAACAATCTTATGAACATAAAAACTATCAATGAAACTTATACTGAATCTTTTGTTGTATTATCTTTAGTACAACTTAAGTACTTTTCACTTAAATTTTTTTATCTTCTTTACTTATGATAACTGTATCCAAACTTACTTGATACAACATTATTTTCTTATTCAAATAAAACAATAAAGAGAATAAATACAGAAAATAAGTTATGAAATAAAAAAGTGATAATGTAGAAATAAGTGTAATTTTTGCAAAGTTGTAATATTTAAGTTTTGTTGTTTTTATGCGTATATTATATATTATTATTTTTTGTATGTTTATAACTGCAGCTGTTTAAATATTTTATAAAAACAAAACGATTAAAACATTTCGCAGCTGTGTCAAAAAAAATATATTGAACATATCTAAAGATTTTGTTGAAAATAGGCAATATAATTAAAAATTAGATTAATTTTGATAAATTGTTGGATTACAAAAATAAAATTTATTGACGTAAAACACAAATACTTATCAAAATTTTTAGCGATTTAACTTCTAATTTTAGAAAAAACCGTTTAAATAAGTTATGTTTTTACAGCAAAATTACTTGGAAATTTATTTATTTGCTCATCTATATTTCATTATTAACGTAAAATATGTTTTAAATTTCTTCAAATTATATTTTTAACCACAATTTTTGCTAACCATAAAAATTTCAGGAATAATTTGGTTGGAATTATGATTCATAAGGTCATGAAAAATTTTTAGATAGAAGTTTGAGATAACCTACGCTTATTTTAAAAAATACTCTAATAATAAAACAATTTTTATTAATTTTTAATGCACAACTATTAACTTGATAGCTTTTAAATTTTATGATCAATTTTTGCAATAAACCTATTTAAACCTAAAAAAATCAAGCTAATCTAAGCGTTTGCCAAAACTTAAGTGTTATATGAACTTTAATAAAAGTTTAAATTTTATTTAATATATACTATTTAATATATAATAATATACTGTAGGGTTCTATATATCACAAACAATTTAACATTTTTACCATGTTAAAATTCATTATCAACTCTTCAAAATAAAACATTAAAAAAAAAGTCAAATTTTAAGTAACCTTTTAATTCAACAAACAAAATAAAAAGGAAACAATTAAAGCACCACAAGTAACAAACTGAGACCAATTCAAAGTAGATGGATCAAAAAATTAGGTTAAAAGTTAAATTCAGACAACTATTTCAAAAAATCATAATAGTTAAAAGCTACTGTTAAACACTTTATTTCAAGCTTATATGATAATAAACTGTAATTTAATTTACCTCAATTTTTTTAATTATATACAAATAAGAAAGTAATTATTTTAGTTAAACAATTTACCGTATGAACATATATTTATTAGATATTATGTAACTTCATATATGTAAGTATGTATTTGTTCTATAAATTTACAAAATTATATTGCAATGTACTTTACCCTGATTTTAATTAATTTTTCCAGAAATTTAAAAAACACAGTACAATGTACCTATACTAAAAGTAAAAACTATTTTTAAACTTTGTATTTTGGAACTTCCAGAGCATGTTACCACTAACCGATTATTACGTCATAAAGCCAATTTAATGATAGTTTGTTTGTTTTTATGAGTAAACAATATCCGTACCAGTTTTTGTCAGTTATTATTTATTTTATTTGAACATGATTAACAGAACAATTATGTGCTAACCACTGGTATAAATAGTAATATTTCAAGGCTTGTTTATTTTAGTATTAAAACTTATTCATGATCTTCTAATAAAGCATATTTCAATTAATATTTCATACATTTAACTTAATATATGTTCTAAGGTATTTATATCTCAAAAAAAAAATTATCATAGACTGAACTTTTATTTTAAAACTTTTTATGTAAATAGTTAGTTACCAAAAATTTGGAGACAATACTTAAAAATATTCACAGTAACACAAGTAGTTATATCAGTCATACTAATAAGTCTGCTAAAAACTAATACTATACGTGCGTATATAGCCATTAAAAATTCCCTCTAATTTGATTTTAAACTGGATTTTAGCTTTAATGTCTGTTTTTGCTTTAGTTTTAAAAAAATACAACTATATATTTTAGTTTATATAATATATTAGCGTGTAGGAATTCTTCGATATAAGTCTATTTTTATTGTAAGTAAAAATTAAATACTCTTCATACGTTTGAACAGTATCTGATTTTAAATACTCAAGTTGTTCTTTGGCTTGTACTAAAGAGTAATATTAATTTTATAACAATTATTGTCTTTCTCTTTTTTATTTTATCTAGATGCTTAGTCATTTTACACTTTTGTTCTTAATACTTTAGTCAATCTCTGTAGCAAATTTAAGTAAATATAAACTAATTAAACGAACAAATCTAACCTCCCAACTGGGTTGGCAAAAAAGAACAAGCCGAGCATAAAAGTTCTTTTGTTTCCAGCAAATAAATCAGAAATAATGGTTGGAGCGATTGTAGAGTAAGAAGCTTCGCCAATTCCAACAAGCGCTCTGAATAACATGAACAACCAAAACATCTGTTTGAATATTTTTAATATTATTTATTTTATTAAATTCCAACAAGCGCTCTGAATAACATGAACAACCAAAACATCTGTTTGAATATTTTTAATATTATTTATTTTATTAAATTCCAACAAGCGCTCTGAATAACATGAACAACCAAAACATCTGTTTGAATATTTTTAATATTATTTATTTTATTAAATTCCAACAAGCGCTCTGAATAACATGAACAACCAAAACATCTGTTTGAATATTTTTAATATTATTTATTTTATTAAATTCCAACAAGCGCTCTGAATAACATGAACAACCAAAACATCTGTTTGAATATTTTTAATATTATTTATTTTATCAAATTCCAACAAGTGCTCTGAAACTTTGTGTTAAATATTAATAATAAACAACTGTAAAATCAATATTAATGTTTTCTTTATTTGATTCGAAAATATGAAAGTTTTGCAAACATTGTTTCAGATCTTTTTAATAAAATAAAGGAGTTCTTGACAACTGATTTACATGAACAACCAAAATATATGTTTTAATATTTACAATATTATTTATTTTATTAAATTCAAAGATGTGCGTTAAACTTCATGCACAGCAAACCAGTTTTAACTTTCAGAATTACCCTATAAAATTTGAGAAAACCATAAGTTTAAGACTGTAACATACCCTATCAAACGCTGTTAATATATTAATTAATATTATTTTTTCATGAACACAAAACTCTTTTAAATTCATGGATACATCCCATACCAAATTATTTTTTGACTAACACAGCGTTTTAATAGTTTGTTTAACAATTGTAAATTTAAAAATATAGACGAAAAATAAGTTATAATTAATAGTGTTTGCTTAAGAATTTAAAATAAAACTTCTTTAATAAAGTTAAATTCATTTTAATATTATGACTAATGACCAAGTTAGCTTTTAGCGATTTAGAAATTAGAAACAAATATCATTGTGAATTTCAATTGCTATTTTAAAATGGTTTGTATTAACAATCTGTATTAACAATTGAAATGCTTAACTTGCAAAATTAATGTTTCTACTAAACAGACAAGTAAGCAATTTTGAAAGGTCATCAATTTTGTACACTGTGACGAAACAACAAGGTAGTCATATATTAGCATGACAAGCTATTCGAATAACTGCAATTAATCAATTTTCAATTTGCTGACATATCAATATTATTATGCAATTAAAAAGCCTGGCACAATGTTGTATGAACAAAGTTCATTTTAATTTTGTTTGTTTTAATTTTTGTTTTGTTATACTTTGATATTAAAATTATCCTTGTGTTTTGATGACCAAAAAAAAATGAAAGCTTCACTTAGATTAACTATTCTTAATGTCTAGGTTTTGTAAGCTTTTTTTTTCTTTTATTTAGAAAATATATGCAACCCATTAATAAATTTTTACAATTATGATACATTTTTGTTAATAGAATATATTTGCAAAGTAGTCTATTTTAGAAGTTGTTTAAATTAAGTTCAAATAATATTAGCGTTGGTAACAATAAATAAAATTGGCCGTTTTTTTAACTTTTCCATATTGTGTATCAATAATGTTTATTTAGTTATTAATTAAGTATCCATATTCATCTCCAACTAATATACAGCAAATATAAAATTTCAAAAATAACTAGCAATATTCAAATACGAAACGTAACTAAAGTTTCATGTAAGAGCTTACTTTTGTATGTTTTATAAACTTGACTGAACTTTAGAAAGTTGGCTTAAGTTTTAGTGGTAATTAAACTAACCTGTTTAATAAAGTTAATTTCATTCTAATATAGATAAACAGAATTTTTAAGCTAAAACAAAATTAATTAAGTACTATATGATATGACAGGTGTATAATAAAAAAATCAGACAACTTAAATTACTGTGTGAAAACTTACGGTTTTATGAAATATTTACTTTGATCAATTTGACTATTATCAATTTAAATAAGTTTTTACTTAACTTATTATAAAATTTATAATTTATGTATTATTTTAGTTACACTTTTTAATATACTTTTTAATTAATAACTGAGTTTTTAACGTAATATTAAATCTATTACTTGTTACTTTTTACAGAATGTAATAACTTTTAAAACTAAGTTTTATAATAACATTTGCTTAGCTTTAAAATTCTACTTACATACAATTTATTATGGTTTTAATAAAACACTTAAGCAGCTTGAAATACTTTTAAGTATATATGGTTATTTCTTAGTATTTTAATTTTTTTTTAACTAACAAGTATATAAACGTTTTTCGAAAAACATTCTTTAATCAACTTTAAATTTTGAACACGACTTAAAAACTAAGCATAAGTTGTAGTTCAAAATTTTTAGAACTTTCAAGAGCATGTTTATTTGATATGTCATATTTCAAAGTCATGTTTTGAAAATAACCTTGTTTGACATCGAAACTGTATTATAAACCATCACAATAAGCTTTAATTGTACTTATGCTTTAACTATTTGAAAGTTTAAATATTAAAAGAAAATTAGCAAATAATGTTCCCAAGTTATTACTAGGCTTATAGGTTATTTTACTAAATATGATTCAAAGCTAGTGTTATAAAAGCTTTGACAAACAAGCATAGTTTTTTGGAACAAATATTAACGAGAAGCAAAAATGATCTATTCGGAAAACTAATTTTATAAACTTTCAAACTATTACTTTTTGCAACAAAAACTTACCTCTCCGTCATTAATGAAGCTAGCAGCCAATGTGGATCCAATCCAAAATGAAATACCGAAAAACAAGATGATTTTCCTGTTGTACCTATCACCCAAGTAGCCGAATAATGGCGCAGTAATCATGTAAGAAATTAAAAATATTGTTTGAAGTAATCCCGCTTGGCCATTGTCCACATCGAAGTATGTTTGTATTTGTATCAGGACACCTAAAATAAATAATAAATTTATTAAATTGATTTTATACACCGAAGTATGTTTGTATTTGAATCAGAACTCCTAAAAACAAATAATTCATATAATTTACAAAATTAATAGTTGATGTTAATTAATTAAATCAATTGTATACATCAAAGTATGTTTGTATTTAAATCAGGACACCTAAAAATAAGTAACTTATACTTATTGAATTAATTATCTACATCGAAGTATGTTTGTATTTGAAACAATTCACCCAGAATTAAATAATTTATATAAACTTATCAAATTAATTGCCTACATCAGAGTATGATTATACCAGATCTCCAGAAAATGAACAACTTAGATTAAATTTAAAAATTAAATGTTTATATAAAATAAGTCTTACAAAGCTTGGAAACTTTTAAACTTAAAAAATAAATTTTGTCAATTGTTGTATATATTTGATTAAAATTGGTAGAAATATATTAGGTCGATCAAACATTTGATTTTTGTTTGAAATTTCTAATAAAAATTGTAACAGTATTCAGTTTACGTTTTTCTTTTATGTTTTCCAGAGCATAGCTTTATAAAAGCATTTAATAACACACATTTCATAACTAGTAATTTAATCTAAAGTTCTTTCGACTAAGATACAATACCTTAGAAAGAATTGAATAAAATAAGAGTATACTATAAAAAAACATTAAAAACTTAAAGGTTATAAAATGACAATCGATTATACAATTTGAATTTAAAATGTTAAATTCAAATTTTTAAATGCTAATTGTACACTCGATTGTACGTATGTTTCAAGTTTTTACATTAAAACTTTCAACAGATTTTAAATTTAAAATAATCTTTATAGCTTTACAAGAATACATATAAATAAATAAAACTAATTGAATTTATTTATATATTAGAAAAGTGTCAAGTGTTTAGGAAACTTACAATTAGTATTAATTAACCCCTGTTAAACCACTTTGAAATATTAATAGTATTTTAATTAAATTCATGCAACATTTATATTAAACTCGTAGGCAATAAAGTTTTTAAAAACACAAAGTGGTCAAAAAATGTGTTTACAGTATTTTTAAGAAATAAGTTATTTTTTCTGCTGATTTTTTACAACAACTTCCATAGGAAACAGTTTACAATTTCAAGCTGATAAAAACATTCAATTCCAAGAAGAAAAATTGCACATCTGTTCAGGATAATAAAATAAACAATTCGTATAAAACTAATCTCCAATTATCCCACAAGTATTCAAGACAAGAAAAATTTAACTCCTATTCCAAATATAACCTTGAATTCAAAAACGCTCTTTAACGCCACACAGTGGTTGAAGTTTGAACAAACAAATAAATGATTAACTTTGATTTGGCGCGATGTCTCTAACGTTTAAAATAAACATGGTAGAGATTATACCGGCGTGCGATAAAAATATTTGCAATTAGCATCATGTTGTACTTGGTGATTAAATATTGTTTTTATGTCGTACGATTTATTGTATATTTGGAAAATTTTCGGTGCCTTATACTGAGATGTGATTTATTAATTAATATTATTTGTACTTAGTACATTGTTTTTGTTGATATATTAAAGATATAATTGGAAAAAGTTTAATATTTAACTTGAACAAAAACATATATTAATAGTTGTGAAAAATTAGAGACCATTAGTGTATAAAAAAACATTTATTACAAACGTAGTTTCGAATAAAAAGTATAATTATTGAATTTTAGTACTGTTTATTTTAGAAAACACATTTAATAATAATTCCAATTATAATTTTTTAATATTTCCAATTTTGTTGATTGGTTTAATACAATTTCATAGTAATATGCCTTAAGCATGAATTTAATATGAACTTATGTTTAATTTCTTTCAACGACAACATACTTACATTTCTAGTAAAAAAATAACCATTAAATACAGTATTTCTTATCAATAGTAAGACAAAAAATACTATACTTTTAAAGTTTATATGTAACAACTAAGATCTTTATTTGTAGAACAAACAAAATCTAATACTATAATGTTGAAATTATAATAATTAGAGTAAATGTTTTCTTAATTTCAACTTTATTATGTTATCAATTGAGATTAATGATATATAAATAAATAAACAAGAAAAACTTAGTTTAAGCTTTGAAAAACTAAAAAAAAAAATAGCTGTTTCTTTTTATTCTTGCTAGATAAGTAAATCTTATTTTAAAATCTAAACAAACAAAACTTTAGATTGTAACAATTGTTGATTAATGAATGAAATTAATGTAATACTTTATAAATTATCAAACTATAGATAAACTTAAAGCATTAGTTTTTAAAACACTGAGTAGCTTGAAAAAAGTCAAATGTATTTTTGAAATTAATAAACGTTTTTATCTCCATTTTGTTTTGTTTATTCTAACATTTTAATAATGTTTCCAGTTAACTATTAGTTATATTTTTTGAGAGTTAAACTTTTGTTTAAACAAAAGTTTGACTATTAATATCTAAGTAAAACTTAAACGGTATACGGAGTAAACATCTTCTAATAGTTATTAGCCTTTTTTGAACCAGACTATCTAAGCAAACTTGGAAACTTTTTTTAGCAAAAACTTATTACTCTAATGAAGTCTTAAAACTTCTTGGTTAAAGGTAAAATAGTTTAATGTTCTTATTTGTCGAACAGTTTATCAAAATGTAGTTTACATTAAAGTTGCGATCAACAAAACATAAGAAGAATATTTTGTCCGCTAGTTTATGCTAGTGAGCTTAAATTTGTTAGCGCGGAATATGAGCTTAATTTAAATTTATTCAAACAAAGTTAGGTTCATTAAGTTTTATTTTTATTAAAACTTTTAATAAAATAAATAATAGACAAAAATCTCCTTAAAGATATTTAAGTCGAGAACTTTGAATTGTTTGATTTAAAATAAATTTTAATATTATAAAAGAAAGTTAAAGAAAGTAAATTTTTTCTAAAATAAAAGTACACTAAATCTTATTAGTTCTAAAAACAAACTTAACTAGATTTTGTTCAATTAGCTTAAATTTCTAAACAAGATTATTATTTAAAGATTAAGAAAACTAAAATTAAACTTACTTTTTAGATAAAAAAATTACGTGAATGTTAAAGTATTTGGTTGTAGAAGTGTTTAACTAAATAACGATTTTATTTCAATATCACTTGAAACAAATTGGATTACAAATTTAAATCCTTCCAACGTTTAAATAACAATTTAAGGATTAAACTTAAAATTTAAATATTTAATTTATTTGTAGTTGGTATTACTAGAAATATCTCTCAAATTCATTTTCGAAAATTCACATGTATCAATAATTTAAAAATAAAAGTAACAGTTTACTTAATCGCAACGCACTTTGTTAGTTTTTAGATGGAACAAAAAAAATAAGTACAAGCTTTTACATAAAAATAGTCAAAAAAACTATTAACATTAATAGTTAAGATAAAATTAGATTCTTTTTATTTTTTTCAATATTGTGCTAAGCATAAAACTCTGAATGTTATAATACTTAATCTGAATAATTTCAAAAAAAAAAACAATTATGACAATTCAAATTCTTCAACCTAAAATTCATAATAAATTAAGGGGCCAGCCATATAACAAAAAATAATTTGAATCTGAAGACAAAATAAAAAATGTCTAATTGTAAGATTGTAAAGGGAAATAATTTTTTTTGCAAAAAATATACAATTTACAACCACTCACAATTATCATAATTTAAAACATCATGAAACGTCCGTATGAAATATTGTTATGCTTATTAAGTTTTAAAAGATATTTAATGAAAAATATGTTAAATTATGCTTATAAAAATTTATTCTATTATTCCCATGAAAAAATCTTTTTATGAATGAAAAATTAAAACTTCAAATCCATTCTTTAACAATTTAATATTTAAGTATTAGGTTTTTTTAAATTTAATGCATTCTACAAGATAAAGTACTATGAGAAAATTGAATGTATGATGAATGGACTTAAAAATGTGGAGAACATATAGTGAACTTTCTAGGCAATCTTTAAAATACTAAGCTTAAAATTGAATGAGAAAAAAAATAAAGTAACAATTATCTATTTCATTTTGACAGTAGGTTTTTTAAATGGAAGTTTTACAAAACTTTTAAAAATTTAAACTTTACATAATAAGGTCCGTTTAACATGTTATAAAAAAAAGTACTTAATTTACTTAATAACCCTTAACAAATGCTAATTACAAAAATTATTAATTAAAAACACCTTTTTTAAAAACTTATATTTCAAATGTTCATTAAAAACACAACAGACATTAATTTAAAAACATTGTCTGATTAAATTAACATTTAAATAATGTCTCAAATTAAATAACAACGTTAACACGCAATATATTTAACATTAATATATAACTAATGAAAACAGTTTAATTTAATATAAACTACCAAGTTTTTAGTTTACAAAAACAACTAGTAAACTCAGAATAGAGTCTTATTCAATGTCCTTAACATGACCTAGTGTATTGCAAAAGTGTAATGCAACCATACAATACAAGATCGTATATACACTTTATAATTTAATCATTAGCTATTCATAGAATTTAAAATTGCATGTTGTCTATACGTGACAATATTTAACTTGTATACATCAAATTGAAAGTTTTACATTGCTTAAATGTATGAGTAAAGTTTATATATAAAAAAACGGTTATTTCTATAACTAATAATAACTTTTATATCTGTTTACTTTGTTATTGTTTAAGAAAAAGTCATTTTATATTAATTAAATGTTAGTGTGAGCCCTAAATAATTTAAAATAAAAAGAAAAATTAAAACAACAAACAAAGATACATAAGTCAAAACTTTTTATTATTTGTTAAATAGCTTATAATACCAGCTAGACAAGACATTAAAAATAATATTATAAAACCAACTAGTTTACAGTAGTAACCATAACAAGTTTTATAAAACTTGTTTGAAGCATATCTTGTTTAGAACTTGACTTACAAGACAACTTTATCAAGTACTTGATTAATTATGACACTTGTTTATTAACACAACACTGCATAAAGCTGATTATATTTTGTGAATTTTTTTATCTCTAGTTTTGAGTGATCTAATGCTTAAATGAAAACTAAATTTGCACAGATGATTTACATTACAAAAAAAATCTTAACTAAAAAATATTACGTAAAAGTTAAAGTAAGAAAAGTAGATAAAACTAGTTTTCTATGTACTTTATTAAATTGTATATCAACTGAGAAATCTTTATTATTTCTGCTTAACTATCTATATATTACTTTTTATTTTAAATGACTTAATACTTTCCTACCTTAATAAAACTTAATGATTAGTAATTTTGGACCTTACTAGTTACGTTTATTCATTTGATGCTAAGTGACCATTTGTGTTTATTCATTTGCTTGAATATAAAAACTCTTTTATTTTAACATGTATTTTCTTAATAACAATTTCAACTTTAGATGTACTTATTAACACAATTTTTTTTAGTTTGAACTAAATTTAATACTTAAAGTTTTATTTTATATAATAATTAATTTATTTTTTTAATATTTTAAACAAACCAGCAATGGTAAATCTGTCCATGTAGTTGAGCAAATTGATGAGGAACAAAACAAACACGGCAGCGTACTTCCTCCTGTCACTCAGTATGACGTCATTGTTGATTATTACGTCACTCTCTTTTCTGTATGACGTCATATTTGTTGAGGTGTTGTCTTCAGTGGAGGATTGAGTCGAGGAGGTTGGAGGGGATTTGTTCCATTCTTCCTCCGATTTGTTGTGATGGGGTTTTGGGAGGAGTTCTGAATGGTAATAAAATATTTAAAATTTTAATTATTTTAAAATTTTATCTATTTATGAGGTTATTTTTATATTTATTAGTAATGAGGTTGGAGGAGATTTCTTCTAAAATTCCTCGGATTTGTTGTGGGGTTTTGGAAGGAGTTCTGTGTAGATAAAAAAATAAATTGAAAACAAAATTATAAAAAGAATATAAATTTAGTTTTTTTACGAAAGAACCAAAACTTATAAATTTGTAAACATATGCAAGTTACTTTTTGTTTATTTTGATTAAAACTTTCACTTTTTCTTATAAGTGTAAAGTTCTGACTTGTGAGATTTTGGTAGTTTTTCTGATAGAAGTTTGGTATAATTAAGAAATATAAAATGAAGATGATAAGAAATGTATGTAAACACAAAAGAAAAAATAAATACATTTATCAGCATTACTGTGTGGAAATAAGAGTCATAAAAAGTATTGTGGTGTTTTTTTTAACGTAGGCTGTGTCAAATACAAGTTTAAATAAATTAAAAAGTTAAACTATTACTTGTGTTGTATTGTACAAAAGAATTTTGTGTTTGAAACTCAAAAGTTTTGTAATTAATTACTTTTAATGTTAGTATTTATAATAATATATTAACGCGTCATATGTTCCTACATAAAGCCCTACATAATGTTTCTACATAATTACTACATAATGTCCTGGGCATGACGTTAAACTGTTCTGGTGTACGACTCAATAACCGAAAGGTTTTTTTGTGCACCAGGTCCTTGGACCAAACCTTTTGAGCGTATTTATTGTTGTTCAATTATCAATACTTATTGATTTAATTTACCAATTATTTTTGCCTATAGTTGTTAAGTATTTAACTTATAAAGTAAAGTTACGAAATTAAAGAAAAACTTTGAAATCATTAACTTGTCTAACTTTGAAGTCTAATTTTCAATTAGTTTTTCCAAATAGCTTATTTGAACTAGATTTTGTTACAGTATCTTGGGTTACAAGGCCAATAATTAATATATAAGAATAAACTGTATAATAATAAACAGTAAAGAACATTTAGAAAATTTTAGAAATAGATTAAATGTTATGCAAGAAACACTTTCTTAAAATCTTATGATTTTTTACTGAAAAATATGAAAAACATTTTCTGTACATGATAATTACAGTCACCTCTCGCGAATCTACGCACATTGTGTTCACAAGGAAAGTGCGTAACTAAACAAAATGCAACAAATATACCTAGTGTATTGGCTGTTTTCTTAAAATGCATTTAACTAAATACAGTTTTGGGAATTTCCTTTTTTTTTTTACAGAAGTAGTTTTCATTCAAGTTGTTCATTAATGTATTTTAATAAAAATTGTACATGTGTATACAAAACATTTTTGACTTTGTTCCTTTCTCACCTGATACTAAACTTTTCTTGCAATACAAGTCTAATCTTAGATGGGCAAAGAAAAAATTAGCTAATAATAAGGGATTTATTGAATTTAACTTATTGAATGAAACTTTATGCAATAAATATTAAGAGGAATTAAAGTCTTGTACATTGTTCGAATTAAATATATGAAGAGGTGTTAGAAACATAAAAAGAAAAGCCATAAACTTAAATAGATTCCTTATGAAAGGCACAAACTAAAAATGCAAAATTTCAATTTTGTTGAAAATCTATCGCCTCCTATATTCGTCAAAATATTTACTTTAAATTTTCTTGAAATGTTCCTTTTGTTATGTTGCCAAAAATCTGGGAATATGTAAAAAAATGTAGGACTAATTTGAATTTTTGAGAACTCCAAAATGCGTACTAAACGAGAGTGCGTAGATTGGCGAGAGGTGACTGTATAGTTTAAAAACAAATTAATTTCATAAAACAAAAACTTTTATATTTTGTATGTTTAAATTATACCTTAAAACTTGTTATATATTTTGCATAATGTGAGAAGTAAAACCTTTAATGGTTCATATAAAGAGACTTATTATTTTTTGGTATCTTTTTAAACGCTTATGAGTTGAAATAAATATGTCCACTAAAAACTATGTGAATTATTGAAAATTGTTCAAAATAACTGTAGTAGTTGTTTGGTATACTAAAAAATAGCTTTTTATGTTAGGTAAATTGTTTAAAGTTTAAAAAAAAAACTTTACTAATTAACAAATAAAGTTAAAAATTTAAAACATTTAGCAAATTTATAAGTAATATCAAGATTAGATTAGCAGCTATAAAAAGTTAGTTACTCAATTAAGTTTAAACAAATTTAATTTAAATAAAAACTAATTATAAACGTGTCAAAAATCAAGAAAAACTGTTATTGATTATAAAAGAAAATTTGTGACTTAACTTTAAACTTGAGTCCTTTAATAAAAAGTTAAATTTATTTCAGGCGCTTTCAGCGATAAAATTATATTATCACGTACTTAAAGACTGTGAAGTTTTTTAAATACAAGTAAAAGTCAATTGTTTTTCAAAACATGTTAAAAATTTACAAGGAAAAATTGTGTCGAATCTGTTCAGGAAAAATTAGGTTTACTTTAAACAGATAGTATTCAACTATTAAGGGAAAGTTTAAATGAACTCAAAACTTATGTAACTTGAAATTATTCGAAGTTCAACAAACTGAAAGAATGTAATCGGTTTTTTTGTGGCGCGTTTTTTAGGTTTTACGTTTTAGTATTAAAATCATTACAATAAAAACTGATGTACCAAACAAACTAGTTGAAAAACATTTACAATACACATATTAAAACTTTTGTAAACATTATTATACTTTTATAAAAAAAAAAAAACTCATGTGAATCAATAAAATTAAAACTTTGAATAAAAAAATATTTACTTTATTGCTGTGAATATGGTTTTCGGTGCATGATTTTTTCTGTTTGAATGTATATTAATTATTCATAAGCGACTTAACATGCCGGGTTTAAATTTGAACGAGCCAATTACAAAGCTTCCTTTGTGGCGTGTACAGAGGTCACTCTAGCGCACTTTCACCAGAGTTTACTAAAGTTCTACTTGAATCGCGCCATTATAAATCATTTCTATATAAAGCTTTTTGTTGAGAGTCTTAATGGGCAGTCAAATAAAGATTATCAAAGTTTTTTGTTGGTTTATGATGTTTGGTTTAATGTTAAAGTGGTTAGGCATTAAGTGTATGTCATTAATCATTTTATTTTCTGTAAATTATTTTGGTGTATGTAAGCAAACAGGATTTGACTCTAAAATGTTTGTTTTGATACTTAAAAAAGATTAAGTTTTAATATTTACATAATGATGATTATAAATACTGTACAAGTTAATGATGACCTTTTTTTATTAATACAGTTTCTAAAATAAACAGTTATTAAGCCAACAATACTTAATTCTTATTTTGATAAAAATTGTTTAAAAAAATATTTAAAACTAAATTGATAGTATATCCAACTAATTTTTTATCAAAATAGTGTTTTTATTATTTATGCAAACAATACATTTATCTGGGAGTTTTAAATTTGTTCCTTTAAAGAATAAACCAAGAAAATAATTTATGTTTACTTACAGATATGATATCAATATAAGACAACAACAACAAAATTATATCATTTATGTTGAGTTTAATACAAACAACTATTTGTTTTTTATTTTTAATACCTTGTTGAATGAATAACACAGTATTAAGTTTGCTTGTTTTTCTTTCTTTTATAACATCACAAATCAAAAATAATCATAATATCAAAAAATAGTAAATTGTAAATACTACATCAGTGCAAAACATGCAACAAAGAAGTTTATTAATACCATAGTGGAAAATTAAAACTTAGCTAACAACCTAATTATTATTAAAATTATTTGTAACTAGTTGTTAAAAAATAATATTTACAACAAAACAAACTGTATTATTGAAATTATTGTTTTAATATGTCAGTAGATATTTTTTTAATAAAAAAAATATATAAAAACATAGACTAAAATAATGGAGTATAAAGCAATTGCATAATATTTTTAAATATCAGTTTGTTTACTGTTCTTAACTGTAGTTAGGATAGAATTATTACTTCATGAAAATAAAACAATTTGGTCACAAATAAAACATTACAAACAAAAACTTTTGCACCCTAGTTTTTTTTAAACATCGCTCCCAAACTTAATTGAAATACAATTATTACTCATTAGTAAGAGCACATAACTCAATAACATTCTCTTTAGTTAAAGATCACACCATATATACTAACTAAGCATTAGAAGAATTTATATATAGATTGGAGAAATAAATCTTTTCAAAAATAAGTACTTGAGTAGCATTTCAACTATGAAAAGTTTAAAGACTTCAAATAAAAGTAATTTTCTGAGTAGGTTTATTTATAGCTTTTTGAGTAGCTAAACTAAACGTTTTTTTATTGAGTATCATTTTTTGCAATACTGATGACTATTATCAATGGTAATGCATTGTATTTAAAATTATATAAAACAAGTGTTGCTTATTTTAACATGGACTTTTATAATAACAAAAAGTAAACTAAACTACTTACAAGATAGCTACTTTACTAGTATAAAAATATTAGATTACCATAGGTATAATTTCAGTCGATAAAAAAAAACAAGATTATTATACTTTTGAATAAAATTAACTGTAAAGTATACAAAAAACACTTTATACCAAAGAGTGCATAAAGATCGGTTAAAGAAAATTCAATAAGTAGAATAGTGACATTTAAAGTAGTGGTTATTTTAAGTGAATATTCTAAATAATTAATGAACTTTCTAAAGCCACTAGTAGAATACCATTAAATAAACTTTTAAGAAAATTTTGCTAACATAAAAATTCATTCTAATTTATCTTTTACAAACAAGTATACTAAAATAAAACTTTTAGATGAATAAATATGTAAACTATTAATTTTTTTTAAAACTAACTTTAGAACTCGAGTTTTAAAAATGATAACTAACCATTTCTAAAAAACATAATAAACTTAAGGTTATAGATTTATAAATAGTAAAATAATGTGACTAATTATTAAAATTAAAGCAAGTTAAAGACTTATATAATTATATTTATATTCTAACATGATTCTAAACAAAAAAAAAGTTAATAAAATTTCCAATAACTCATGACATGTTTAATACTTTGAATATATTTGTACAGTATGTAAATCATATAAAACATTTTTTGATTTGTCATACAAGTATTATAATTAGTTACATATCATTAAAGACTAAATCTAATAATGATAAAATAAGCTTAACATACTTTTTATTTACTGTTAATTTTATTTTTCCAAACATAAAAAAATAGATTCAATTTTTAAATACATAAAAAAAATTGAAATAAACATTTAATAAACTACATGTTTTTCAACTCTAGTATTTATGATGGAATATATATTTTAACTTTTATGGTTATAAAGTAAGCTGATATTTAAATTATTTACAATGCAATTAACTTTTTAAAATAAGAATTAAACAAAAAGATAAAAATAAAGTGGCTTGAAATACATTTAATGTGTTTAACAATTATTATATTAAATCTTTTATGGATTAAATTTTTAGTTACGTTCAATTATTCTCATAAGCTTACAATAAAATTAAATAAATGAAGTATTGTATTTGTTGTTGTCAAAACAAAATGGTAATTCATAAACTTTAAAAGGTTTAACTATAAAGTAAATAAATTTTATTTTTCTAACTAAAACATATACTCTATTGATAAAAATTGATAGTTTTAGCATATATATTATAGAATACATTACTAGGATCATGATAATTAAAAAACAATTGAAACTTTAAAAATATAGTACCATCATGTAAATTTTATTTGAAAAGTAATTAACTTGTTTAAACTTTGACCTTAAACAAACTATTGTTTGAATTTCAGTTCATGTCTAAAAACCATGATTAAGTATATATTGAAAGTTTATATTAAATTGTTTTTAATAAGTGCAAAATAATTGTATATATTTTCTACTAATTTTAGACAATTTCATAAAAACAAGAACTTTTATATGTTTAAATTATTCCTCTTAACTTAAATAAAACATCAATTTATACATTTATTGATAAAAACAATCAATATTATACAGCTGTATAAATATCTAAAAATACTAGTTAATAAAAATTATAAATTACCACATATTAAAATAATGCAATTTATTTAAGATACTGATTTTGAATAAAAACAGTTCTTATTTTTACTTAATTTGAAGTTTAAACTGTTCAAGGTTAAATCGATTTCTTGCCTATTAAAAGACAAGTTTTTAAGAAAGGTTACATTAATTTTAAACTTGATAATGATTTAAAAATGTAAAATTTATTCTGAAACATTTAATGTACTTAAGCATTTAACTTTTTGTCTGTTTTTATTTAAAGCTGTTCTTAATTTAAAATAGATTAAGAAACAATCATGATCTCTAAATTTAAAACAAGTTTCTGAGAAAACTTATTTTTATAATTTCATTAGTGATAAAAGGTTTTAAATAAACAAAAGCATAAAAACTTCCTTGTTATATACTTACTGTTAATAAAACTTTATACATAAAAAATAACTTTTAACCTAAATTATTGTGTGAATTCTTTTACTATTTCCGGTATATATACTTTTCCATTGTTTAAAAATATGAATTTGGTAACTTTTTTTAAACACAAAAACAGACTAACAAATTACCAAATATTTTACATAAATTATAGCTGCATCTTATCAAATTTAATTACAGTCAAAATAAATATACTATTTGATTATAATAATATTTCAATATTAATTAGAAAGCTATTACACGTACAATGTTTTTTATAAACTTTAATTACTTTATTTTCCTTGAAAGTTTTATTAAAATATCTTTTTACAAATTTCAAAAAAAATGAAGTACTGTTTTATTGTTCAGCACCAAAATTCATAATTAGGAATACAAACAATACTATAAACTGATCAGGAAATTTAAAAACAAATCATAAAAAACTTTAAAGTCATAAGTAGAATTTAACTGCTAAAGTTGTAAACTTTTACTGTTGGAAAAAAGTTATAAAGTTTATGGCTAGGCAAAGGTTCAATGCTAATTTAATTAAGAACAAAGTTACAGACTGAGGTTTACAAAGTTTTCAGTTTGTTTGTAATGTAAGCTGTGTAGTTTTTAAGTGGATTATACAATAAGTGTCGTACTTATATCATTACAAAACAAACTGTTTTATGACTGCTACCATAGCTTGTTTAAAAAAAATATACATAAATAAAGTAGATATTAATAAATGATAAATGGGCGTAATTAATATAAAAAACAAATTGAAATTGTGTCTTTGTAAAGTAAAATTTAATGAATAAAGTATTAGACTAAAGCTATTTTCTATTTAGAACTTGAATTGGATAATTTTCTGATTATTGTCACAATTGTTTTTATACATAAAAAATATTACAAAATTAGCAATCATTAATTAGCTACAAGTATAAACATATAATGTATTTTTATTATTTTAATTATTTTGTTTTTCAGAAAAAATATACTTTAATAATAAAAAAACTAATTTACAATAAATACTTCAATTAGACTTAACACTATTCAATACTTTCAATATATTTACACCTTTTGTAATTAAACAAATCAGAGATTTCAAAGTGTTAAAAAACTTAAGTAAAACTTGAAACATATTAAAAACTGTTAAGTGTTATCTTAATTTTTTAGTCATACAAAAAGATACAGGTTGCAAAAATTACAAAGTATATTCTATCAATTTTTTTTGACAAAAACATGTTTAAGACCAAATGATAATGTATAAAAACAAAATGAAAAAAATAGTCAAAACGAAATATTTTAATAGCCACAACAAAATATATTCTTTAGTTTTAGTTGTAAATATCTTTTAGATTAAATATAATAAGTCAAAAGTACAACTAGTAACACAAACAATTAAAACTTTATATATCCATTTTAATTTTACCTAGTATTCATTAATTTGACAATACAACAAAATTAAAACGAAATATTAAGTGTAAAACAACATTTTTATAGAAGTTTTTATTATAATAATTTTAGGAAATAGATTACCACCTTGTATTTTGATATTGACATATAGACAAAAATCATTCAATAGTTTTAAAGCAATAAAAATTTCAGCAACTTTATTGTCAGTATAGTACAAAACTCTCATTTTTTTATGAATTAAAAAAGCTATAATCCCTCATGTACCACTATACCTTATTATTTACATCACAAAAAAAAAACTACAAACCTTTAGAACTTTCAGCTATGCCAATTGTGTCAGTTTCATCACTGCTGCTATTTCTATTTGTTGGTGAATTTGACATTATCAAATAAATGCTGTAATATATACTAATAATATATAATTAATTACTACTATTATTTCTATTTGTTGGTGAATTTGACATCATCAAATAACTTCTGAAATATATATTAATAAATTGTAATCAATTACTACTATTGTTTATATTTGTTGGTGAATTTGACATTATCAAATGCTGTAAACAATATACGTTAGTAATAATTTATTAATCACTACTATTGTTTCTATTTATTATTTAAACAATTGATGTATTTAATAACTATTAAATATATTTAGCTATTTAGTTTATTCAAACATTGAAAAGAACACAAGAGAATAACTCTAGGACCTTTTGTAATTCAGAAATTTATTTAAATATAACAAAGTTTTCAACTTTGTAATAAAATATTTCTTGTTCTACATAGATTTTTAAACCTTTCAACTTTAACTATAGAATATTTGAGGAAGTTCATTTAGTTATAGTTTTGTGCATGAAAAGGAACTTAAATTTAAGTTACATTGAAATATACACAGTTCAGTTTTTTGTTTGACAATTTTTTTTTTAATTCTCTTAGCTTTTTGAATGCTTGTTGAATAAGTTTAAAACATAAAATAATTGTAAAAAATCTAAATAAAAAACATAAAAACCACATTTTTTAATTTTCCATTAACTTGTTCATAAAAGCTATAACCACCCACATAGATGTTACTCATTAAAAAGTATTTTGAAAACAAACTAACTTTATAAAAACAACTTATGTTTTGAAGTATACATGCTTTCCAAGCAAGTGACACAAATGTGCTTAATAATTAAATATAAATATGTGTCACAATTTTGTTAACCTAAAATATATCTTATTATAATTTGTTTATTTAATTTAAAATCAAACAAACTTTAAAATTAAAAAATAATGTCAAGCAACAACAAGTGCTGCCAAGCTAATGTAATTTCTCAAACCAATGGTTTTATAGCTGAAAAACCAGTAACTCAAATTTTTTTCTAAAACTTTGTTGTGCATACTTAAGAAACTAGTTTTTTTGTGGTTTTCATAAGCATCTGTAAACAATATTCTATAGTATGTTTTGTTGTATAAAAATTTAATTTTTAACACTTAGACAAATAACGACCATAATGTAATACTTGTTGTTCTTCAATAAACCCAATATTTAAAACTCTTAAACCTAGTTTTTCACTGTCAGATAACCTTAACTAAAATGTAAAACAACTTTTTTGTTTCACTTATGTTTATTTTTACCTTATTATGTTTTTATAAAGTATTTTTGACAAATCATAACCACCACTCTTTTAGCTAAATGTACTTGCAGATTGTATTATGAATTTAATCTGTAAGTTCCATTAAGCTTTTTTCAACAATAGTTCAAATTAGCAGTATAGTCGTTCAAGCAATATAAAAGATAAATAAAGAACTTTTTTAATATAAATTATCAGCAAATAATAAGACTGCTCTTACATTTTTTTTTTTGATTATTTTCTTATAAATATCTTTTAAATTTAACAGCTTATTGAAATAATTGTTGTAAGAGACTTTATTTTGAAAAACTAAAATTGAAGATCAAAAGGTTTTAGTTTAAGCTTATTTAAAAAAATAATTATTGCTGACAATCATAAAAAAGAGCAAATAATACAGAAACCCTTAAACTCACTGTAGTAAAGTAAAACAGACTTCTTTAAATACTTTTTTAAGTATAACAAGTTTACTTCTAGAAGTTACTAGTACAACTTAACAGTGACAGTTAAATTCCTTTTCTAAAAATATATATATATTAATACAGACATTTCTAAAACGATTTGAAAAAAGTATTATCAAAGCATTTGTTTATATTATTTTTTCCAAAAACATTAATCCTCTTAAATTTATTAAATAATTTAGGATTTTAGAAAAATTTTATTTAATGTTCTAAATTACTTATGTCTATAAATTGTTTTTTAATAGTTTATAAAAAATTATCAAAAGGTAAAGCTAATTAATTGATATTTTCATTAAATTCTCTTTACCATATAACAACAATAAAGTAACAAAAGTTTTTTGTGTAAATTTTAAAAAGTTTACTTTTGTGAAAGTTAGTTATCAGCTAACTAAAAGATAAGAAAATATTTTAAGAATAGTATACAACAAATTTATAATGATAAAAAAGCTAAGTATGTTTTTTAAAGTGAGGTTACTTAATTTAAAATCTGATTAACTTTTGAGTTATAAGCTATAAATACAGTAGCTTAAAAATTTATTTAGAAACTAAAAAGTGTTTTACTCTTTTTTATTTTATTTAAAAACTTCAAAAAATTTAATGTGTTAAGTGCTAAAAATGAGTTTAAAAAGTGTCTTTATTTACTGATTGATAAACGACTATTTTTTTATTGTATATGTGTCAGCCACTGAGTTTTGATTTTGCAACTTTTATCTCAGATATTTTTAAAAGCTGCCATTAGGACCCCTTTTCCATCAGGCCACATACTTTAAAAAATTTCCGAGTAAATAGGTAAATATTTCCTCAGAAACAGAAAGTAAAGAGTCTTTGACGACAATTGAAAGACAAAACATTAAAATACTTTAAACTGAAGCAACCTACTATATAAATTGATGAGTTTTTCAACTATATTGGTAATTATAATCCCACAAACCATACAACAAAACTATGTTTACCAAATAGCTATCAGAAGACAAATTAGAACTTTTGTATCTTGATGTTCTTTTATCAACTTAAAAACAAAACAAGCTAATAATAATTTATGTTCCTTTGGGTTTTTTTAAGGCCTTTATTTCAAGATAAGTTTATACTGTTAGATTTCTATTACAAACAACTTTTTATACAAAAAAATAAAAATTTGCTGACAATTTTTTTAATGTTTTATATTAATAATACTATTTAAGCTTTTATTTACAGTCGCCTAGAAAAATATTGCCCTGATAAATGAATCCAAAAGTGACAACAATGTCATAATTCATTCTATAATACTTTAAAACTTTCACTGCCATAACTTAGCCAAAAAAACTTTTAGTTTTATTTTCTTAAATTTAATCTAATCAGAAGACTACTCTTTACCAATTGATATCAACAAAAGTAATAACTATTAGACCACTAGCAGTTTTGATGGATTTTTATAATGAACATCGAATTTTCTTAATAACTCAAACTTTTTTACAAAGATTTTTACAACTGTATATAAAATTTAAACTCCTCTTAAATAATTTTTGTAGCACTTTTTGTAATATACATAATATAAGTTTTTATTTGACACATAGTTACTTGAAAGTTTTACAATTGAACATTGCATTTATTTATTGACTATTTTGGCTTCACAGCAAAGAAAAACTTGTTTGAATCAGCGGAAATTCCAAGAGTTTCTCATAAACTTCAATTTTTAAATTTGAATTAAGTATATGATTATAGTTCAGTTCAAGGTTTCCCAAACTTCTATTCATAAGGCTCCATTTAAAAAAACAATAGCCCCCTTAATAAATATATTATTTATTGAACGATAAAAAAAGCGCTCAAAAAGTTTGGTCTAAGGACCTGGTGTACAAGGAACCGTTCGGTTATCGATTCGTACACCAATAAGATTTCTAAAATAACCTTAAGACTTTTTTTTGCTCTTCATCACCAAAACCAGATAGTAAGTAGTATAAGTTTCAAATGATAGCCTTATATCCCTAATTGCAGTTTATGACCCCTAATTTTCTAAAATTACCTAAATTGGAAAGCGCTGATCTATTGTAAGTTTTAAAATTTTCTCGTAATATCTAGTCTAAGTTTTAAAATTACCCTTAAACACGCCTTTTTTTTTTTTTTTTGCTTTTCATCATGAACTCCAGAATATTTAGAGTAAATTTCAAAAATTTCCTGTAATATCTAATGTGAAACATTACCCGTAAACACACCTAAGAAGACCTTTTATTTTGCTTTTCATCATTAACTCCACGATATCTAATGAAAGTCTTAAATTATGGCCCCTTCGCAGTTATGGCCCCATAAATTTCTGAAATGGCGTCCAAAAGTACCATCTAACCCTTAAGGAAAGTTATTTTTACGTAGAACTAACACTTTTGGTTCTTAATGGTGTTTATAGGCACTTAATTGATATTAATTTGTTCAGATTTAAAAGATTATTTAATAAAAATTGATAATCCTACATTTATTAATGTTAGTGAGTAATGATTAACGAGTAGCGACTGTTATACAATGGGTATGATTATTTTTGTCTTTTTTAAGTTGATTTTATCTTAAGTTACTGAAATGTTGTTCACCTTTCCACCGCAGCTATTGACTTCTAGCCAACGAAAAAAATATATTTAGACAATTTCCAGGTCCTGGAAAAAACATTAAAAAGTATCCGTGGGACTCGAAAATTAAAAGATTGTTTGTACACCAGGTCCAAGAACCGAGTATTTTAACAATTTTTTTGTCGTTCATTAAATAATTATAATAATAGTTTCCCGAATAAGCAGGTTTTCATTTAGTTGTTTATTTCTTAAATAATTCTTTAATTAAAAGATAGTAACACTTGTTATATCAAATGATACAAATAAAAAGTTACTACATGGAACAATTTAAGAATTTTGTTAAACATAATAAAAAACTCTACTTACTAGTAGTATCAATCAAAAAATATTGTATTAGTTTCACTACTTTATGCAGGCTAATGTAAAAGATTAAACTAAGTAGCACTTAATACATTTGAGTTTAGTGTGTGATATGTCTAAAGCAAAATAAAAATGTTTTTTATTACTTGGTGTTTCAATAAATCTATAAGAAAATTGTACTTAAAATCTGAAATTTTTTTGTAATCAAAGTAGACAGTAAATTTATGTCAAAATCTAGGACTTTAATTACTTTAATTAGTCTTAAAATAACTTTTGTTTTCATTCTGCAAAATTTTATAAATTGAATTTAATCATGAAAATTAATTTATTAACAGTTGTGCACTATTTGTTTTAGTTACACTTACTAAAAATGTGTATCTTAGTTTATTTTTTAGCAGATTAGATATGCAACAATTAAATAGACCTGTTTTTTATATAAAATAAATACTTCAAAACCAGATATTTTGAAAAATATGTTTTATTTAGTTCCCCAAACACTTTTAAAACAAGAAATTTTTAAACATAACTTATAATTTCAAGTTCATACATAACCATTTTTGTTACGGCAGAACTGAATAACATAAATTTTTGTTATGAAATTACACAAAAGTTATAGTGCTTTATTTTTTTTTTGCAAATACATCTGTATGTAATACAAGTATTACCTCCCAAAGAATTAAGTTTTTACTTATTGTTAATTGAACGATTAAAAAAAAGCGCTCAAAATATTTGGTTTAAGGACCTGGTGTACAAAGGAACCTTTCGGTTATCGAGTCGTACACCACATGCTTATAAAGTTGCTTACGAGCTATTACACTTAGTTTTTTTTATCATTTAAATACTTAAGTCATTAGTAATTAACAATCAATTGAACGAAAAAAAAAATGAAAGAAAGTAAAAATAAACGAAAGTTAACTGAAAATTGTGTTTGATAATGTACTATGAATCTTATTTAGTAACATATGAACTAAAATATATATATACAACTTTAAATTAACTTTATAAAGTAGATAAAGAACACTAATGATAAACGTGTGTATACTTGAATTATAGGTTAAAACTTCTTTAGAGAAATTAAAATACAATACGCTGAAATATTTTTTACAAAAAAAAATTTTAAATACTTTTGTTGAAAACGTAATTTTTATTTAATTTAATAATTTAACTTGAATAGCAAAAACAATTTTAAATTTGAATAGTTAAATAAACTATTGTAAATTTTTTAAAGAATTTTAAAGAAGTGATTTTTACAATAACTGAACTTAACTTTTGTAAAATATGAAGATAAATACTATAAAATTTGTGCTTTTAATAAAAAAAAAGATAAAAACTGTAATAATTTTAGCAATAATGATACTAACAACAACAAGTTTCTTTCTATTTTAAAACATTTTTTTCATTTCTTTTTTTTTTTTTGAATACTTGTCTAAGTCTAAAACTGTAATAATAGAAAGCAAGCAAAATTTGCAAACGTAGAAAGAAGAATTTTTTCTTTAATTTTCTCAAAAAACAAAAAAAAACTAACCTAAGTTTATTTTGAACAGTTATCTTAGCTTACTAACTAAATACTTTATTTTCTGCTAAAGTAAAAACATCTATAACTACTTTTTTACATTTGTAGACTAAAAAAGAAGAAAAAATTGTAAGCATAACAAAAAAAAAGTTTTTAAGTATTCTGAATTTATTTCAAAATAGTAATCTTAAAGAATAATCTTAAAATACATCCAGAAAGAAAATGCTAAAACCTAGACTATACCAATGTTAATGTAACCAAACAAATCAACTTTCGAACATAAAAAACAAAAGTTTAAAAAAATAAATAGAACTTAGGATATTAAATAACAAATGCTATTAACTCCTTAAACAAAAATAAATAGACGAGTAGAATGAACACTAGTGACCTTGAGAATCACTATTTAAAGTATAACTTTCAAGTTCATCCTGCAACTTTCCAAAATGACTTATAATTTTTAAACATAGTGTTAGAGTAATCCATAACTTACTTCCTTGGTAGGATAGCGAATAATGACTTTTGTCCTACTTGAAAGTATTCTTAACATTTATACACAGATTGCAGTTCATTATTTTAATGGTTTTTAGATTATATACAAGTGTGGCTTTAAAGTTCAGCAAAGTTTGCTGTTTTATGAAAAGTTTTAACACTTTGTCTCTAACTAAAATATAATTGTTATTTTTCTGAGAACATAACTTGTTTTTAAAAACAGATTCTTAGAAATGGAGCTTTTCTGAAGTAAGTATATGTTTTTATAATATAGTTTATTGAATTAACTTGCTTATAATGTTTCTTACGAGCTATTACACTTAGTTTTTTTTATAATTTAAATCTTTACTAATAAAATAACCAGTTAAACGAAAACAAAAATGAAAGAAAAGAAAACTAAACGAAAATTAACTGAATTTTGTGTTTAATAATGTACTATAAATCTTGTTTAGTAACATGAGAAGTAAAAAATATATGTAACTTTAAACCAACTTTTGCAAAAAAAAAAGAACACTAATAACAAACGTGTGAATACTTGAATTAAAGGTTACAACTTCTTTAAAGAAAGTAAAATGTAACACGCTGAAACATTTTTACAAAAAAAAATTTTATAAGTATTTTTTGCTAAAAAGGTAGTTTTTATCTTATTTGATAGTTGTACATATATTTTACGCTTTTTTTTGTTAAAACTAAACGCATTGAAAAACAACAAAAAACATTGAAACTTCTAAATTAACAGAATTCTAATTTATGGTAATTAAGGATTGTGGGTAGATACACTTGCAGGTTGTCGACATGTTTTTTGGTTGATTTAAACAGGATCAAAACAGTTTAACAAACCTGTTCATTGTAAAACCAGATTAATTTCTTTAATTTTATTTGCTTTCAAAATGTTTTTCAATTGACTATGATTTTAAAAAACTTTTTGAAATTTGTTTTTATATCTCATTTTACCCTACTATTAGCATTTTTCATTTGTCCCAATGCTTTTTTATTTTTTTAGAAAAATAACTTTTAGTAATAGAATTTCAATTAAAATAAAATAATTTTTTATCAATTTTACAAGATAATTTTATAAAATCGAATAGGGAATTTTCGCAAGCCTGATATAATAATGACGTCTACATAAATAACGTAATTTGAAAATATTACTATAAAGTTTGGAAATAACTCTTTAAAGTTAAAATCTTATTAAATAGAAATTATTCTATAAACATTAACTTATACTTGAATCAAAACAAGATAAAATTTCATAATATATATGTAAAAACCTCAATTTTATTTGTTTTTTATATTTTTTTCAATAAAAAAGCACGTCCTGGGCCAGACATCCTGATTAGCTGACTGGACCCGGTCCGCACATTGCTCATCCCTTGTCTAAGAAGTAGAAAATTTAAATTTATAAGTTTAAATAAAATTTGCTATACTTTGATACTTGTTATTTTTAATAACATTTTACAACAAGATTTCATTGTTGTTTGATACTTATGTAAATGAAGTTATATTTTATTAATTTTAACACAAATACTACATGCATTTAATTGTATAACTAACTATTTTTATTAATATATCTCCATTCAGAATTTTTATGAAAACTTTTCAGTTAGAAATAATTTAGTATCTTTAAGGGTAAATTTCTTTATAAGTTAAAATTACAACATCAAATTTATGGCAACACTGACCTCATTTCTTCTGAGAAACTAAGAAAAATTTTGTTGAATTAAAGAAATTAAACCAGAAATCGGTAAAACTCTGAGTCCGCGATGAAATTCACAACTAAACTTTTTTAAACAATTTAAAAAAAAACTTTTGTAGTTAAAACTTACAACTGGGTTGTCAATTTAATAAAAAGTTTTTACTAGAGCTTTGTTATTGCTTGTTTTTTCTCACTTTTGTTTTAAAACAATATTTTTATATTTACTACTTAAAGTATATGAAGCCTGCTGACTTCTTCTTTAAACTGTTCATGACTTGGATATTAAATTTTAACTTTAACTTAGAGTTTATACTCACAAGGAATTAAAAAAAGCTTAGTAGTATAATCAAATGAAGTTAAAATCTCACATAATAGTCTAGATTGGCTTGGTTCTTCAAATTTATTGTCAGTGATATATAAACTAAATACTTTGAATAAGCTTTTCTTAAAACGTTTCGTGCATTTTTATAATAAAACTCACCTACATAAGAGTTTGACCTTTCAAATAGTTTTAAGTAACAAAAAATCAATTGTAAACAAATTTACATCTGAAATTAATTAACAAAAAAAATTGAATTGTAATAAACTAATTAATAATAGTAGATTATAGATAGATTTTTGATACTATACTTTGCATACATTTATTTTTCCCTTTCCTATTGTAGTTTGTCCTTTCTTTAGATTTGTAATCCAAAAAGCATAGTTTGTTATATAGGTAAATATTTTTCGTAAATTTAATTGTATTTTTGGTATTCATAACTAAAATTAAGTTATAACATTAAATTAAAAATATATGTTGTAATTAAAGAATTATTTTAACAAATTTGTAAATAGAAAAAAAAAAAAAATGATAGTTAGATGTTGTTTAAATAACTTGATAAACTTTTTTCTATAAACTTAATCACTTAGAATATCTCGTTTTTTGACATGGTACTACAGTATTAAATTTCTTTTAACAATGAATTTAATGTAAATAAAAATCATTCTAATTTCAACAAAACTTTTAGTTTTGTCATTTCTCTTTTTTACCTGTTAGAGCTTAATGAAAAACTTATTATATAAAGTTAGTAAAAACAAACTTTAAAAAAAACTATTTAGCATTTTATTAATTATGTTTTATTAATTTATACAGGTACAGCCTTTAAGCGTTGTGACTGCTAGCTACAGTCACAAAGTATTTTTTAACGTAAAAAACTTAAAATTAAAGGTTTTAAATTTATTAAATTATTGAAATCTTAGTTGTACCATTGTATTTTTTCATAAGTTTTACTGTTTTGAAGTTATTATATCAATATAAATATAAACATATTTCATGTAAATTTCAATACTATTTTTATCAAATTTTATATTATTTTTCGTTTTTACCAAGTATTGAAGTATAATTTATATGTGACATGGATGTTTTTTATATAAATAATATATTATTAATATTAAGTATTATTTGTGCTCAACTATTTACACAAATAAAATTTGTACCACGCAAGTAATAACAATTTTAAACTCTGTTTCAATCTTCTTCAAAATTAGATAAGTTTAATGTTTAAACTTTAAAGCGGTACAATTAATTATCTTTTACTAAATAAAAAAAAATTACAGTCTAAAAATTTAATTTAATATCATTGAATACGATAAAGTTAAAGAAGCAATAGTTATTTCGACTTATTATTAGACAAAGTTAAAAAGAATGTTTTTGTTTAAATCTTTATGCTACACAATTACATAACTGATATTTCTACAAAATTTTATAAAGCTTAAAAATTAGAAAAAGCTATCAACTGTTATGTTAACTTTTTTGAAGATGTAGTCTACTACTAAGGTATAAACAACATTAAAAATAAAGAAAGTTTTAATTTTTTTTTAAGGAAAACAAGATTTTTAATACAAAAAAAAAACAATTAATATACCTCTACAAATGTCAACACTTATTATACAGGTTAAATGATAGTTCCAAGTATGTTTTTCAAACTCTTGTAAACAAAATATTAATTTGATTGCATAGATCAAAACTAGATTTAACATTACAGTACAATGTAGTACAAAAGATTCTGTAGAAACCAAAGTATTAACAAATAAGTATGAGAAGTTAAACAACTATTCTTATGTAGCTAATATAGAAGGTTTGTAAGCTAATATAACCTCGAAAATTATCTGATGTAAAACAATAAATCCACATAATAAACTTTTTAGATAGCTTTTTTGAAGCTTGTTTTATAGAAATTTTCAAACTTAAGCCTTTGTTTTTGAATTAATTTAGATGAACTACAGCATCTTGAACTAGCAGCTATAAACTTTTTATGAACTAAGTAAACAATTAACAATTAGTATGAAAACTTTAGTAGTTTAGGTTTACTGTTTTTTAAAACTAATACGCGCTTTAATAATGCTTCTGAAAAACGTTGATTAATGAAAAGTTATAAACTTTAAACTACTCTGTAATATAGTCTAGTATTTTTCTGTGTAGTAAAACTAAATTAGTAATTAAAACATTTTAGCAATTTATTTATTTATTTTGTAGCTCTCAGTAGTAAAAGTAAATAAAATATTTGTAATCTGATTAAAAAGTTTTTTTTATAAATTAGAACCTTTTTAACCGTTGATTTCTTTGTCGTGTTCAATAAACTATAAATCAAGGAACTTTTTTTGAACTACAAAATAAAGGTAATGTAGTTTATCTAGATTTAAACGTAAATGGTTAACAAAAAATTTTTAATAAAAAACAGAAGAGTAATGAAGTTTTTAAGACTGAAACTTTTTGTTAGTTTATAACCAACAACTTAGGCTTCTGATGGGAAATGTTTAAAATTCAAAACACACTAAGTTTAAATCAATATAACATTTAAAATATTTACTGCTGTTGAAAAGTCTATAGACATATTATCATAGTTATTAGTCTATTTTAAAACTTAGTTTACTGATATAACTTTAAGAAAAAAGAAAGACTATAAAGATCAAGTATTATAAAAGTCTTCTTTATACTAAAATTAAGTTCTAAACTATATTAGTTTGTACATGATAATTTTAATATAAAATGTAAGTTTTGTAAACTATAAAGTAGCTCTTTTATTAAATTTATGTTTACATATATGTTTAAATTTATGTCACAATAGTCCTTTTTATACTTGTATCATTATGTTGAGGCTAATAAAACTTTAAAATAAAGATTAAATATTTCAAATTTTGTGGTTATTACTTTAGTTACTATTTTGTAGTTTTCAATTCGGCACAACACATTTAAAACTATATAGAAGAAGTTTTAACTTATGTTTTAAATGGTATTTTTATGCTAACAGTTCCTTAAAAAAGTGAAAAACTATTATGTACTTTACAAACTACTTCTTAATAATTGACGACCAAAAAAGAAAAGAAATAAAGCTTTTATTTTATCTTTCAGTGCAATCGAAAACAATACTTGGAAAACTTTTCTGTAGTTGAAAATATTAAACCCGGAGACTTTTGTTGAGATCTCAACTCAGTTTTTAAATACTTATGATGAAATTAAAATTATAGTTGCAGAATTTTTATACAACTTTATACTTTTTTAATTGGAAGTAAATTTATTCAAAATCACTACAATTAAGATAATAAAACTTTGTTCAATTAAAAAAATTAAATAGCTTCAAATAAACGAGTGACTAGCGTTTTAAGTTTATTGCAAAACTGCAGTTTCATAGTGGTAAACAACTTATTTGCAAATTATATTTAATTATTGTAACTGATGATAACTGGTAAGTTACCAATATGAAACTGTAGTTTTGCAATAAATTTATATCACTAGTAAATTGTTTAATGGAAAAACAAATCATTTTGTTTTGAATCATTTTAAACTAGACAAAACACTTTTTCTTGAAATTCTTGAAATCTTATATTTCAAAATTGAGGCTCATTTATATGTAGGGTCAAAGGCAGTTTGAGTACAAAATCTGTCTACAAATTTTACTTTTGTAACGACGCTTTTGCATGGTAAAACAACTGTTTTTGTGAACTTCTTACTTGAATATTATAGAAAATTAAAGTAAAAGTTGAGTAATTTTTAACAGAGAAAGTAAAAACTATTACATAAAAATTTTAAATAACAATTTGTAGATCTTTAAAACAAAAGTTCTATTGAGTTTATTGCTTTACAAATATTTCTTGATTACGCGATGATCACATGTAAACAAACTAATAATTTTCAATGGACAAACACTTTATATAGTTTTAGCTGGGTAATTAAGTGATTAGGTTATTAATTAATTAAGTGAATTTAAGTAATTTTCAGTAAAGTTAATTACCATTAACATGAACTACAACAATAATAAAAAACTAAAACTAAGTGGCAATATAAAAAAAATTACTTAGAAAAACAAAGGTAGATAAAATAAGATTTAGTCAAATAAGATTTCAAATAAAATTTTGTGAAATGTCTATATTTTCCTATAAACTCTGACCTTAAATTAAAATTTTGTTGTTGTCTGAAATGCAATTTCAAGTCTCTCCAAACTAGAGAGAGTACAAATTTTTCCTGGTCTATTTTGGTTTGTTCGATGAATAATCTCCCACTTGATTATTTTTCCAATCGATGGTGTCATTCTTGATTTTGTAAATGAATCTACTTAATTTGTACTTTTTGTTGTTTATTGCGATTCTAAAGGATCGCGTATGTTCGTAAAATCTAGATTTAAGTTTTCTACCAGTTGATCCAATGTAAACATTTTCCTTGTTCTTATGCGTAAGTGCTGCTTTATATATGAATCCTTTAGTAAGACATTCTCCGTTAAATGGACAACTAGCTTTTGATCTACAATTATAAGACTTAATGTCTCCTTCAGTTGTTTTATTGGAGTTTTGAAGTATTTTCTGATTATAGTAGGCATTTTTTTCCAAGTTAGACAAACAGAAATATAATTTTTTTAATTGTATTTATATTGAATTTAGTAACATAAAAACCTTATTTTGGAGAATTTTTGAATACTAGTTTTATACTTTAGTCTCTATATTCGTTTTTATGCTGAAAGGAGGATTGGAGTAAAATACCTTCTTTTCCCTTAACTTTCTTCTTTTTTTTTTTTGATAGAATTATTTTGGACATACGATAGTGATGTTTTAAAACCACTGTTTTTTAAGGTTTTTTCATAAGGAACTTTTATCTTATCAAATATTTCTATGGTTTAAGATAGAGATGATAATATTTTTTTGATCATGGTTAGAACTTCTTTTTTTTAGATATGGGTGATTAGAATTGAAGTTCATATAGATGTTCTTGGTATTTTCTTTTCTAAATGGTAGATATTCGTCTTTTTCTAGGTCCATAGTTATATCTAAAAAGTCCACCCTTTGTGTACTTAGTTCAATTTTTACTTTTAGACTAGGTTTCTGAAAAGATTTCGTTATAGATTTCCTCAATTGGTCATAGCTCTTAGTGAGCTTTTTTCGACTATGAGTAAACCGTCATCACGATAAAGGCCACAATTAGTTTTGTCGATTTTTTTATCAGTAATTACCTCATTTAAGATAAATAATCCAACTAACTCACAAACCTCTGCTCCATGATAATTTCCCATTAGTATATCAAATAAATCTTGTGAACAATTATTTTTTATCCAACACTCATTATTGAAAAATAAAACAGTTTTACATGAGTGTAGTCTTTACTTTTATACACTAATCAGTTTAAAATACTTGAAAAAACTATTTTTGTGCATACAAAATTAAATTTCATTGTGTAACTATTTTCAAAAAAAAATAATAAACTTAACTTCCCTTTTACAACTTTAACAATTAAAATTAAAATAGTAGTTTTAAAAATATTAATTATTTAGATAATACCTTAATGGTTACATATCTAACTAAAAACTTAGTATTATATTCACTAAACTTTATATGAAGTCAAAAGTATTCAAGAGTTAGTTGTTCTAAAATATATTCGCAAATTTTTTAATCAACTTAATTATATTGAAGTACTGCGTAGTTTAAATATTTAATTAGAATATTCCCAATAACATGTATTAAAATATGAATTTTTACTTTTTTTCTAATTACAATTTTTACTCTGGGTATTAATATAACTAAATTTTATTTGGTGGCAGGAACCATCTATAATTCATAAAACTTATACTTGTGAGTTTTTTTATTATATAGTTTTTCCTTTGAGGGTCTTAAACCAGTAGCTACTTTGGTGTACTCATCTATACTAAATGACACATTTAATTTCACTTTTAAATTTATTTACTGACATTTCAAAATATTGTTTTAATTCCAAAATATAACTGCTTGTATTGTTAAATCAGAGAACATTCATATCTGGCTCATATAAAAACTTGCAGTTTTAGTTGTTTCTAATTCTTCAATAATTAAATATCAACATATTTTTTCTAAGAAGAATTCAACTTAATATACTTTATTAATCAAGAAATTATTCGTCAACTAGTACGCATTACCTTTAGAAAAATAAATGTAAGGATTTTTTTCTTTCAACGTTTTTGTTCTAAATTTTCTTGTTGCTTTATAAGAAAAAACTTCACAACATTCATTCATAACTTATTATAATATACTTACTAGAGGATTTTTTAGAAGTGGTAACTTTACTTAAATTAGTAATTTTAACAATAAGATATACAAGACATACAAATTCAGTAAAAATAAATATATTTCGAGCAGTTCTAATCACTAAAGTACAAGGCTAACAAGAGATAATATTTTGCAAGCTTAAATAGTAACCAACGAATCATAAAATATATAATAATAATAAGAAACAAAAGCAATTGGTAACAATTAACATCATTACAGTTTACTTATATTGTAATTAACCTACTGTCTTTCTTTTATCCAAAATTTTTAAATGTAAATTAATTGTTATTAACTAACTCTTTTAAGTAATTTTTGTTAAGTAGTAACCTGGTTTGTAAGTTAAAAAAACAATTAGTTTACACTTGAAAAATTTAGATAAATAAAAGACAGTAGAGCCTGAGAATGTGTAGTTACCTTAAATCTCCCATTCATTAATAAAAGTTCAGAAATGTTAGAAAATAAATGGATAAGAAATGTTCACTATGCAGCAAACCCAAGCATTTTTTCACGTCAAAACACTACTAGGTGTTAAAGATCCAACTTGAATAAAAGTATGGTAATCTACCAATACAGCTGCTGTTGTACAGCAAGCTATATCGGATTTACAACAAAACTTTTAAGAAAAAGCAAATCCCAAAGAGTGTAGAGAATTTTTGCTTTCCAGATAAGAAAAATGATATACTGGTATAAGTTATAAATGCATATAAACGCTCGTCCATTGCAGAACATTTAATAAATAACTCAGCTTGTGCAAACAGTTATAATCTAAATAGATTTGAAATAATTACAACTTGTAGTAATGTTTTCAATTTAATCAAACTAGAAGCCATTTCTTTTATTAAGGAAACCTGTTTTATGTAAGCAAAAACATTTTAATTATACTGTGTCTTCTTTTTTTCTTACTTTATAAAGCGTATTATTGCTTTATTCAAGTGTACAGTTTTATTGTAGTAAATTTTAGGTCATGTAAATAAACTTTTGTTATGTTAATTGTTTTTATTATTCCCTTTTTTACTCGGTTATTATATAAGTTTGTAAAATTTTATTACTTGTTAGCTTTGTACTCTACTGATGAGAATTGCTCGAAATATATTTAGTGTTTTTCAAATTTTGTGTCTTGTATAACTTATTGTATATTTACTGGTCAGTTATGTTTTAATATTAGTTTATTATTTTAAAAATTAACTTTTATAACTTTTTAGTCTTAAATAACCGACTTAATTGCTTCTAGAAAATTTTTCTGAACCAGGGTTTCCCAAACTTTTTTACATAAGGCCCCCTTTAAAGAAATAAAAAATCTATGGCCCCATCTGACAAGACTTATCTAAAAACTACTCTTTAATATTCCTATAACCTTTTTTTTTGCCCTTCAACATCTAGTGTAAGTTTCAAACTATGACCTCAAGACCCCTGTGGCCCTTACTGTTGCCCCCCCCCCCCTTACTGCTTATGGCTCCCTAAATTTCTGTAATGGCCAACTTTCGGAAAACCTGTTCTAAATATCAATGAAAAACTTTTCAACTTTTTGAATATTTTCATTGAAATTGTTAGTTTTACATCTTTACTAATATTCTTATCTAAATATCTTATTAGTTTTAAGTCAGAGTTAAATTTATTTTCTTAAACTTAATTGATATAACATTGTACTAACACAACTATTATTTATAACTTTAAAATTCAAAGATATTTGTTTCCATAAAGTAATTTTATTGTAAACTTTAGTATAAATTTATCTATGTAAATCTATAAATTTATTTTTTGCATGTAAAAATACATTCAAAAAAACAGCTACCTTTACAAATACTAAAAAATGTTTGTGCGAAAAGAAAAAAAAAAGAAATTTTTGGAATATTTTATAAAAATACTTTTGTAAAAAGCATAATAAAACTTAGTTCGATTCTAATGGAAAAATTTATATAAATAAATAAAAATACGTATAAAAAGAAACAGCACTTGTATTACAAACAGAAATATATTTTTAAACATGTAATTTTTTATTTTTTAATGTTTGTTTTTTGTATTTTAAACACTTAGTGTTTACTTTTTTCCGTTTCTGCTTTTCATATTTTTACGAGAAATTTGTTCTTCTTCATTTAATTGTTTTTCAAATGAATTCAATTTTCCTGTTAAGTTATTATATTTATGTAGAACAGACTAAAAATAATTAACGAGTTGCTTAAGTTTTTTGAAAGTTTTCCAGGCTTTTAAATTTTGTCAACAATTTTGAATTTTTTTTTCCTTAGTATAAAATTAAGCTAAAGGTAATAAAAATTCTTAAATAGTATAAAAATATTGAGATGATACTTTAATGCTAATTTAAATATCTTTTATCAAAAATAAAATTTTAAGTGATACTAAAAAATCTTTTTGTATAAGATAGATTTTTCGTACCTTATCAAAGTTTTTTAATTTTACATGTAAAAATTGTTCAAAATTCCTGGTTTTTCCAGTTCTTATTTTGAGTAAACTGTCAAATTCCAGGGTTTTCCAGGATTCTAAGTTTTTTAGCAAACCTGAATTATAATACTAAACTTCTTTTTTCATTAAAATTAATATACTAAATTCCATTTTCCTATTTGTTAAAAAAGAAATCTAATTGTTTACAACATTTTGTTCATGAATCAATCTATCATTTTGGGTAAAAAAATTTTAAAGGAAATTTTAAAATATTCAAACTGGTTTCTATGTTTAGATTTTATCAAGCTTTTCACTTTTTTTTTGTTTGGTTCGTATTTAATTCGACACAATTTATAACTTACTTCAAAATATCAATTTAAAATCTTCATTATAACAAATATGACTTATACTGTTTTATACTAATAAATATTTGTATTTATTTCATAGAATTTGCAATACTATACTTAGTCGTTGAATAATTATATAAAACTTTAGCTATTTATTTTTTAATTACTTAACCTACCTTACTTTTCCTGAAACTTGCAAAGAATATTAATCTACCCTAATATTTTTTATAATTTATACCAAACAATCAAGTTAACGAACCAGACATGTGGGATTTGAGTTTTTCCAGGTTTTCAAGCTGACTCCTGACTTTGTTGATGTATTCCTCCTGATTGAAGTCTACCTGATCCGTGGAATCCAAAATTGACGTCATCGATTCCACAGAGTCCATCATCTGTTGATAAAATTGTTATTTAGTTATGATGATCAAAAAATAGAGTTTGTACTTTTAAAAATTGAAAAAGCTCGGAGTAAAACTTATGTTTAAAAGAAAGAATTAAATTTCAATTTTGGCTGTCCATAAAAAATTACAAAAAAAAGTTCAGAGCTAAAACTTTACAACAGAGTTACCTTATTTTGCTTTAGACAAATTGAGTCAGTATGTGCTGAATAATTTTTAAAAATGTCGAAAATTTAGATAATACTGTTAATTAAACCTAAACATCTAATTTTATAGCAATAAAAAAAGAACTATACATTTTGACGAAAAATTGTTTTCAAGAATACAAAATGAAACTACTGTCATAAAAACTAACCTGAGATATAAAAAAAAAATTAAAATAAGCCTAAGTTGTAAAGTCAGCCTGAGTTTATAATAAAATTTATATATTGTTTCAGGAGCCAAACAACAAAAAAAAAATAGTTGGAGCCTAAAAGTACCAAAATAAAAACACTACTTAAAAATAAGATTTATGGTTTAAAATACTAGTCTGAAATTCAGGAAAAAGATCAAAACTAGCATGAGGATTTCCAAAAAAAAATCAACCTAGCCCGAGTTATCCTGTGTAGCTTGAGAATTTGTACAAATCTATCTTATCCTAAAATTTTTAAATCAACTACTTCAATATTTTATTCAATTATTCTATCTTCTCAAAAAATAAAGTCCACTACTAATATTTAAATAACTCTACAGATCTTTTTTTAACTTTTGTAATTTTCTAGTAAAATCACGGATAAACAACAACAAAACACTTTGGTTGTCAACGGTTTTTTTGTTAATTTCTTTAAGGTTTAAAAAACTTGTTTTTTTTGTTCATTTTTAGTATAAAATTAAACTTAAGTTAAACAAATTGTCTTCTATAGTATAACAACATTGAAAAGATACTGTAAACATACTTTAGATTTGTTAAGTAAATAAGCAAATAAGTAAATAAATATTAGAAAAACCTTATTATTTTCATGATAAAATGTTCGTATCTAATCGAAATTTTGTTACTTTACATGTAGAAATAGTTTAAAATTCCAAGTTTTTTTTTTTTAATATCACAAACTACAAGTTTTTCCAGGTTTTTTGGCAACCCTAAATATGAACTCTTTTGTTGCTGAACAGTTAATTAATTATATTTTATTATTTTACTCACTCCTTGAATGAACTCTCTGTGCTGCTGAACTGTGTCTTCTTCGATCTCTTGGAGCGTGGAGACCGTCTTGTGGATCTCAAACATCTCCTGAGACACTTCGTCTTCCTGTTTTTATTTGTTAAATATAATATTTTGTGATCTTTAAAGCCTTTAGAAAGTGTTTTCAGAACTGGTTTAAGATATGCAACAAGTATTTATTGTGACAAGTTAGAAAAAATGCAATGTTAAAGCTCTTTCCTATACCAAAAATATTTTTTGTTATCGTACATTTTTTTTTGTGTTAATACAAATTTCTATAACAAAATTTCCGAAAAACAAGTAAATGCATATGTATTGTAAAATATTTTTTTAATTTTCATGCTCTAATTTTTTGGTTAATTTATCAACATTTATTTATTTATCAGAAATCTTTTGCTGCTGAGTTCAAGTTTTCAATACTTTGATGTTTACAAATAACAAACTAACGCATAGAGATTCAATTAGTTCGAGATCTGTTGATTTATTATCGAAATTATCGCCGAACTGGTTCGCGTCAATTTTCTTTCTGTCATTCTCATCATCTGCATCCAGTTCTTTCACTCTGAAAATAAAAACAAAAATCAATATTTTGTAAAATGTATTTTATGTAAATTATTCAATGTTATATTATTGATGAAAAAAAATTAAGCTAAACTCGGTAAGACTTCATTTATCTTTAAGAGTTAGAAATTTTGATTATTAGATTTTATTAATCAACTGAATCTTGTTTAAACTATTTTCAACGAGTGAAACATTGTTTTGACATTAAAATTTAAAAATATGAAGTGATAGTATGAAATATATAAAAACTACAAGTATTTTTGTCATTGAATTTGTAAATTTTTAAATAAACAAACAGTTTAACTATTTATACTATCTTCTTAATGATAAGCGTATCTCAACGTATCTAAAGTATGGTGAAAACTAGCTAACTTGGCTAAATACTTGAAAATAATTCAACCAACCGATTAGCACATCTCAGTGTGTTCAAAGTGTGTTCGCAGGATAAATAAATTTAATTAACAATAATTCAACTAACTTGAAAGTACCATAAAAAACAATTTGATAAGAAATTTAACTCATTGTTTATAAATCTACAGTTTTTTAAGTAGCTTATCACTGGTAACTTTGATTTAAAAAATCCTTTTTATTTTAGATAAAACTCAAGAGCTATGTAACCGATTAGCATTTATAAGTGTATTAAAGGTATGTTCACAAGACAATTAATATTAATCAATAACAATTCAATATTTAACCGATTAGCGTATCTCAGTGTGTTCAAAGTGTGTTCGCAAGACAAATAATAGTAATTAGTAAAAATTCAACCAACCGATTAGCATATCTGAGTGTGTTCAAAGTGTGTTCGCAGGACAGCATACCGGGGCTCAATGTGGCGATCATGCAAGTCCTGCTCCGTTCTCCGATGAAGGAGTCCCTCAGTACTTGTGTCAGTTTGCTGGCTCTGAACGGCGTGTGCTTCTTGTTCATCGACATCGCGCGAATACATTCCTGTTTTCATTTATTATTTAATAACTTTAGTTTTTTTTTATTATGCATTCCTTGGTAGAGTGTTTATTAATATTTTGTTAAAAATTCAATGTGTTCTCTACTTTTAATCCTTGATGCAAACCAAAGGTAATAGAAAAAATATTCTTTTTTATTCTTCTAAGGTTTTTTATTTCTTATTTGAACAAATGCATTAATTAAGTACAAAACAAGTATTGATATCTTACCAATAAAATTCACAAATTTCAAATGTAAAAAAACTAGCTTATTTTCAATTCCAAGCAAAAAAATTAAGAAGATTTTTTTTGCTTTTAACAGTTAAATCATTTGTAATACAGTTCGAACCTTCAAGGCCAACAAACTCTTGTTGATTTCAGCGCCTTCAATCCTGGTCTGCCTGTCAGCGGATGTGGTGTCGGCTCCCCTTTCGTTACCCGCCAGATCGATAAGACTGAACTTTCCGTGCATCTCTCCCTTGCCCCTCCTCTTCTGCTGTGATCGCAAGATGAGTTGGAAGACGGCGTGAGATCTTGAAGAATGAGCGTTGGCTGATGTTTGTCCCGATGTTCTAATAAAAAAGTTAACAATTTTTAGTTTTCATTATTTAGAGATTTATACAAGTAATTAATAAGGAGTATTGTAAATGTACAACTATTGTAATACTATACATTGTATTTTATTTGTTGTTCATTAAAGAGATTTCAATAAGTCTTACCCGATGTTCTATAGTTAAGTCAGTATTGTTAAGTTTTATATAAGTAATTAGATTTTAAGTCATAACTATATCATACTATTCTGAGCAAATTAGCTGTAATGTAGTCTGGTTTTATGATTTTCGTATAACAATATAAATAACATTTATTTTCAAATATATCTTTAATCAGGATTAAAAATTGGATTAAAAATTTAAGTAGAATATTAATACAAATGGTTTTAACTACCCATGTTAAAGATGCATAAACTTGTCACGAACATTTAACGTGTTCAACATCACAGTAGAGTCTTGCCACAGATACTTATTACAAAATTAAACGTCACAGTTGGGTGTGAGTGACTTCATCGATGGCTTCATCACAGCTGCTCTCTATATTATGACGCCATACAGAGCACGCTGATGATAAAGCCATAACTGACGACACTCAATGTTTGTGATGTCACATTAGCTGTTTAACAGTGCTTAAACCTGGTTAATCATTTGGAACTAGTTTTGATTAAACTAAAAACTTATCCGCTAGGCTTACCAAAAAGCTGTTTATCATAAACTAGACTTGATATACATGCAATATTCTGAGGTAATATTCTGAATTTTTTAAACCAAGCATTACTTATTTATGGACTTTTAATAATTAATTTTAAAACCTTTTGGTTAATCTATATATATACTTGTGGTTTTTTTTGAAGTTATATTATACTTTGTTAATTTTTGTTAAATTTAATTTAAAAAATTTAAAGCACTAAAGCTAAAATAGAATTTTAATTCAAAAATTTAACTTTTAACTACTAGTTATGATATGAAAACTAAAACTTTGCAACAAATTGTAGATACCTCAGATTTCAAAAAACTTTCATCAAATACTTCGTTTTATGATATTTTATTATACTATCTTTTATAAAATCAATTAAGAATTTTCAAATTCAAACAAATTGCAAACCTGCACTTAGTTCCTTGAGTGATGAGTTGTAGGACTTGGTCCAATTTGGTCACCCTAACTTCCTCCAGCCCCACAACTTGGACCTGTTGCTTGCCGTCCTCTAATACCCTCAGTCTGGTCTTCTTGTTCAGCAAGTCGAATACCTTATAGAAAAATAATAAAAAGTATTAAATATAAGATTAAATTTTAACTTTATTGAATAACTTTGAAAGTTTATGCATTGTAAGTATACAGCATAACAGTATTAATTAATATATAGTTGTAATGGTATAACAGTGCATTAAAATTAAGAAGTTTTTTTTGTATTGTGATTAGCTGAGTCAAATATCTAATAGGTAAAAGAAGGAAATAAAGCGTTGTGGTTCTAGGTTATAATTTCAATAAAAATACTACTTTTTATATTATCCAATTAGTCATTTACACAAATTTTGAAATATTAATTTAGAATATAGAAAAATTTTATATAAAACTTTATATTTACTTTGTTGTTTAAAAAACTTCAACATAATAACAAAGCTTAATGAGCTGATTTCGTTTTAACCATTTATTATTCATTAGATGCGTTATAGCACGGAACTTAATATACTCGCTTTTATAAAACAACATCAGAAAAGTAAAAAGTAAACTCTAAAGAATTTGGTTTTTACTTTTAAATAACTTATAACTAGTTAATAATTTATTTTAGAATACATTTGAACCTGAGTAGTAATACCTCCCAAAAAAGTATACAAACAATTTAAATTCAAAATAGTTTAAGAATGTTCTAATGTTATATTAAGTTTTTAAATTTAAAATTATCGACTTTTTTAACATAACTTAGTTTGGTTTCTAATCACCACCAATTTTACTTATAAAAAAATAAAATATATAAATAAAACATATAAACTGTAATAAAACCATTTAACAAATTTATTTATTTACATAAGCAGTAAAACTATTTCTGTTTTGATGTTAACTGTTTTAGTTAAAAATTATTTATTTAAAATTAGAAAACAATAATTTGGATTACAAATATAAAAACAAATTACTTTTCCAGAATAAATTTCGAAGAAGCTTGCGTGTAATTCCAAATTTTTAGCTTTATATTTCGGTTGCTCCAATAAAGTGAATACGTCTTGCGCTGTAATTATTTTATTTGTAGAGTTTATATTATTTTTTCGTTACTTAATATTTTAAATAAAATTGTCGTTATTTATTTACAAGTTAACCAAACTGGTTTAAGAATAGTTTAAATTTCTTTTTATAACATTTTTCAAATATAATTAACAAACATTTCAAAACAATTTAAAAACATTTATTATCTCAATCTTTAGTAAATTAGTTTGGGATAAAATAAATAAAACAAAAAACTGATATACTTATATTAAATCGGTTAAGTTAAACTTAATATCAAAATATTTACAACATATATGTGTTTCATAGATGTCTATAATCTCATTACCAAAAATGTGTTTCATTATTTGTTGATTTTTTATTTTACGGAATACATATTATAAATATTCATTACTTCACTATTGTTACTAACTACTTAAATATTATTCAGTTTTATTTGTATAAGCACTAGGCAATAAACTGAAAACGTGATTTAAGTCATTAAATAACTTGAAACAATTGTGAATAAACTAATTTATTGTAATTGTTCATATAACCAACAAAAACTTATTCTGATCATTTGTTTTAGATTTAAGCAGCTTTTTGAATATAAACATGGTAAGTTAAAAATAAGATAATTCCAATAATTTTTATTTACATCAAAAAGTGTAAAAATCATGTTATTTTTGGAATAAAATTCTAATGTCAGATATTTTTATAACAATTAAATACTTTATTATACTTCATAAAATAGAAAAAATAATAAAAATAAATTTCAACGTTTTTGAAAGCCTACGAATATAATGTAGATTATTACATCACGTAATAGACAGTCTGTGTGAGATTTAAAGTAGCTTGGGTTTTTGTTTATAGCATTAAAAGTTTTCAAGAGCAGAGCAAATACCTTTCAAATCAAGTGTTATAAGTGTTTGGTGGTCATTTGAATATAAACAATTCAAAAAGCGTGGATTAAACAGGATATATCATATTAGTCTAAATATTACACAATATGATTTAATTTGAGCTTGCTGATATAGGAGAATTTAATCATATATACTAAAATTGTGTTTTTCAATTTAAAAAACTTTTTACAGTTTAATTAAAAGCTTCTGTGCACAAATACACCTCACATTTTAATAAAAACTGTAACATATTTAAAAAATAAAAAAGATTAGCTATTATCAGATAGAGTATAACAATAAAATCATATACTATTGGTTTTTGTGCATAGTTTTAAATACATGTATTATATTAATATTTTAGTTTTTATTTTAAGACAGCATAACCAGATTTAAAGATTTAAGTAAGTTTCTGACTTCATATAAAAACACTTTAAGTTAACTTTTATCATGAAAATAAATTAGTTTTATTTAAATAATGGTAGCTTTAAAACGCTATTCTTAGTAATAAAAAATATTTTAAATAGATACGTGCAAACTAGCTTTATCTAGTAATTTATATCAAATGTCAAAGCTCTTAATTTTTAATTAGTCAAATTAACTTCAAATGACCAAATGGTTATTCTGCTCTATAGTATATGCTTTTAATTAAATAAGAACTCACACTTTAGTACAATAAGCTACACAACAAAAACTATATTATACATATTTTGTTTAGCATTTTATTTGATTTCAACTATGTTATTTTGCAGTAAACTAGAATTAAATCAAAATATTAAAATAAGTTACTATTTTTAAATAAATCAAACCAGCAAGCTATTAATGCCATCTTCTAACTATTATTTATATTAATTTATTTTTATTTACAAATAAATCTAACCAGCCAGCGCGTATATTCCACTATTTGTATCTTGCTGTTTTCCCAACGTGAAGTCTCCGCCCATAGTCTGTTCATATTACGTCATAATAGATAAGTGCTTCTAGTTAATTGTGAGCTCATAAATATACTTGTTGTATTGTTTACGTTAACATAATTTATTTAGTGTTAGGTAGCTAAAAATAGATTAATTTAAATATAAATAATACTTTCTTTTGGTATATTTTGTATGCATTTAATCAATGACTATATCAAAAAAATTTATTTAACTTTAAGAATTTAAAAGTTCTAAAAGCCTAATTTAATTTTGCACTAAAAAAACTTTTTATTAACCAACTTAAACCAATCGAACTTACTTATTCATAATCAAAAATATAGATTTATGTATAATCACTAAACTTTTTTTTTAATATTCTTATGATCAAAAACCATTAAGTTTAAAGGAAAATTTTGGAAAATGGAAGATTTAGTTAAAATATTTACTACTAATATAAATATAACAAACTAACATGAGTTTTACCACTGCCGGTTTGGCCGTAAGCGAAACAGGTCGCCATTCCGCCGTCAAAAATGCATTGAACCAGCGGTTTCGCCGTGTAGTAGTAAACCATCTGGTTATTGCACTCATCGTTGAACGTATAATCGAATCGGAACGCGTGGTTTTCCAGATACTTCGATAAATCCACGTGTTTCTTCGGTTCGTGGATCTGAATATTAAAACATAGTAAATTAATTTTATTACTAATATATATATTTTAATACATTTTTCAATATTTTGATAAATCTATGAGTTTTTTCGGTTCATGGATCTGCAACAATTTTATAGTTAATATTTTAATTATCAGTTTCTATTATTTTACAGATATTTCGATAGCTCGGCATGTTATTTTGGTTTATTAACCTATAACAGCTTTGTAAATAATATTTATATTATCTACTAATTTCAATGATTTTCCAAATTTTTAGATAAACAGTCGTTGATAAATTGAAAGTTTCATTTGTGGTAAAATTTTTACAATTTCAATCTAGTGTAAAAACACATTATTTAAGTGTTTAAAACTATTTTTGTATAAAAAAAATGTAGTTTGAGTCAAACTGTCAATTAAGTTAGCGAACAATAAAAGTTTGAAGCTAATAATCTCTACCTATTGTTGAGTAATAAAAAATTAATGTGGTCAAGTTTACAATTATACTTGTTTTTAAACTACAATATAATGAACATAAAAAAATTCAATAATAAAATGATTTAAACTATAGTTATTGTTTTTTTAGAAATTACAAATTTTTTACGATAAATTATACTTAATATCAGTTAAGGGAATAGGGGGTCCACCTTGATTTTTACAAGTTGATCTTATTTTATAGAGTTTTATCTGAGCTATCAGACATTTTTAACCGCTTGAAAAAATTCAAAGCATTTTTTGAGATATGAGCAGTCAAAATTGGTGACCTTAATAGGTTCTTAATGGAAGGCGCAAACTAAAAACGCGAAAAAAAGACCATTTCACTGAAAATCTATCTCCTCCTTCATTTTTTAAGCAATCTTCTTCAAATTATCACAGAAAGTGTATTATTAAATTTTAAAAAGATTGAATGTAAAATTTTTTTTTTAATTTTGAAAAATAAAATTCTTATTATAAAAAAACCACCTATTTTTTTTGATTTTTTCATCTTAATTTTTTATTTTTTCCTATTTTTAAAATTCCAACATTCAAAGTCTTTTAAACTGTAAAAGGAATGTTTCCTGAAAATTTGAGGTCTCTATCTCAAAAAATGAAGGAGAAGATAGGTTTTTAGTGATTTTTTAAACTTTCGAGAATATTAACCTCAAAAAATTTGCAATCCATACGTTTGTATCGGAAACTTTATATAAAAAGCACAATATCTCAATAGTTAAATAATATTTTTTAATTCTATAAAAACTGGCTTGTAGTTTGTACTTTAAGCTTTAATATATGTTATTTTTAGTAAAAAAAAAAAATGTTGGACCCCCCTATGCCCTTAACTATTTTTATTTCAAAAACAGTTATAACTTTTTATAAGCTTGTATCTCCTAAAGTTACAGCATTACATATTTATCTACATAATAACACTACCCAGTATTTTTTTCTTAAACTAATAAAATTTACTTTTGGCTTACCTATAATTTTTATTTGACCCAATTTTTTCAGTTTTACGAAACAGGATAAGTTAAAATTAATTCAGAAATTAGTGTTAGCATTAAATTTTTTTCAAAAATTACACAACTAATATCAATATATGTTTGAAAGCTATTCTTTACATCATTTATTAGATACATAGGCACTGAATATACACCAAGTTGTAATTTCATTTTAATTTATTTAACTATTAGTTTTTTTTAATTCATCTAAAAAAATATAATAAAACTACATAGTTGCATTTGAACTTTTGGTGCAATCTAGAAAGTCAAGTTTGAACTTTTAAGTAATTAAATTTTCATTTTAACAAATTATACCGTTTTATAAAATCATTAATTATTAATTGGTACTCGGAAACGCAAAAAAAAAAAAAAAAACAGTAGCTTTCTCGAGTTTTGGGAATTTAAACTTAAATTTTTCAATAAAATGTTATTGATTATCTAGAACTAGAAAAATACAATATACTTTTATTGTTGGTGTAAACGGCTATTGCATAAACATTAAAAATTTTAGTAAAAAGAATCATTCAAAATTTGTTTTAGTTTTTCCAAGAAAATTGTAAATCTGTATTTTTTGAAAAGTTGAAATTGGTAAATAAAAACTATAATATCAAAATAGCATCCGAAACATTTTTAAGTTATATTAATTCAAATTTGATTGTAAAATCATATTAATGTGTCAAAAAACTCTTATTTAGTAAGATATTTTACTACTTTCAATTTAAACGAAGTTTGCCTTAATTACCACTGTTTTATATTTTATTATTTTGTAATACAATTTGTATGTTTCAATCTTACTTTTATTGACTGTTTGCTTATAGTAATATAATATGTTAAGTACAACTATAAAACCTAAGTAATAACAATAATAAAACTTAAATATGGACAGTATATTTTCTCATCTAGATCATAGAACATTTTTTTCCATCTTATTTTGTTAATTTTAATTTAAATTACACATTAAACAAGATTTTAGAAATTTTTGTATAAAAACTATACTTAAGAGAAAAACACAACATATGGATTTTTATTTCGTCAGAGATCAAATAAAAACTGCCTTTCCAGTTGACTATGACGTAATAATGCAAACAATTGACAATAAGTGCGGTCTTTATAAATCTTAAGACATTTGAAAGAAGTTATACTTGTGTATGGATTTTGTTCGATGCTTTACTAATGTATTTAAAAATACTTATAAATATAAATATACTTGAATGTTACTTTTATTAATGTTTTTAATTTTTTAAATGCTAAGGGATAAACTTTTTTAAAGTTTTTTTGTAACTTTTGTAAAAATTCATTATAGCTTTATAAAATTAAGTATTATAAAATACAGAAACACTTTTTTGGCCTAGACAGTTTAATAATTATACAAAATATCGAATATATCTTAAAAATATACTATATGTGATTAAAATTCACTATAATTTGTTAAACTTCAAAACAGGATAGTGATGTTTGTAAACTTTTGAAATTGTTTAATAAACAAGAATACTTATACTAAAAAAATTAAATTTAAATAACCTCTATACCAAATAAGTGTAATTATATAAAAATATATAACTACAAAAATTGTGTTAACTCTAAATTTCTTCGAATAAATTTAGTACATGCAGTAAATATATTCATACTTTTGAGCTAACTTGGTAAGTTGAAAATAGTGAACGGTAGCTAATAAATATTTCAAACTAATCAATAAATTTTCAGCTTTGCAGTAACACACTTGCATTTATTTTGTTTATTGTGAGTAGAAATTTAAAATGCATGTTCGGTTTACACAGAAATGCACAGGTTTATTTCTGTTTACGTTAAACGAGATAAGTTGAAACTTTATCTGTTTAATGTTAAACTTGGGTTTACAACATTTTAGTTATTTATTAATAAATTTACCGTCATAGTATTTATTGACTAGACGGTACATTTTTTTAATTTCTTTATTTTTTGAGGTATGGCACCTTGAAAATCTCATTAAAGTTTTAATTGTATAAAAATTATATGTCATATAACCATTGAATGTGTTTATTGTATTATAAATATTACACTTAACTTAATATTAATTATAATAAGTTTTTATCTGTTTGTACTCATTAATAATTTATATTTCAAAACCAAACCTAAACTTACCAGGGTTGCCAAAAACTTTTGGAAAATTTTCTCCAGGTTTTTTATAGTACACTTTTTAAGGTCTACTTTTAGTTTAAACTTAAGTCTAAGGTAAGAACTGTGTTAAATAGCATAACGATATTGAATAGATATCTTAAAGCTTCTTGAAATTTGTTTTTTAATAAAAAAATTTTTGATAGTGACAAAAATGTTTTACTTATATGGTAGATTTTTTGTGTCAAATGAAAATTTTACCACTTAACGTGTAAAAGTTGTTTAAAATTCCAGGTTTTTCTAGGTTTTAGTGATTTTTGTTCAAAATCCCAAGCTTTTTCAAATTTTCTCAAATTCCAGGTTTTTATAGCCGAAATTTTCAAACTCCAGGAATTTCTAGGATTCCAGGTTTTTTGGCAACCCTGGCTTGTATTTAATAGTATAAACACTTAACCAGAAACATACTTTTACAACACATTTCTTAACGTTTTTGGAATGTAAAAATTAACCATTGTAATGTTTACAAAACATGTAAAACCAACCATAATTTTATCAGCAGTAGGTATGGTGGTAACGCTTATTTCTTTTCTGTTAATTTCCTTCTTATTAAGCGGCCTCACGCGAACACAGACAGATATCCTCTGGTCGTACAGATCTCCACATGTGGTAAGAGGATTCATTTGCAGTCCATCGCTGTTTAGAAGAAGATAAAACTTGCATTAAAGTGTAAAATACATTACATTGTAGGCAATTTGAATATTTATCAATCCTAGAATATTTAAAATTTTGAATTTTATAAACAATACGATGTTTCACTCGTTTGAAAACGAGATCTTCAGTTGTTTAAAACCTTATCCAAATAAAATTTGAATAATTCTATATCTATTCTATCAGTTCTATTTGGATAAGATTTTAAACAACTGAAGATCTCGTTTTCAAACGAGTGAAACATTGTTTTGTTTAATAAAATTTAAAATTTATAATTGATCATTCTCCTTTTATTAAAGTTGAGAACTTTGATTGCAACCTTTAAAGTATAAAGTACGCAATCCTAGAATATAACATTCAAAGTTACAAGCATGGTTGCCACTGTTTAAGCTGAGAAAAATTTCCTGACTTTTCCTGACTTTTTACCAAAATTTTCCTGACTTTTCTGAATCAAACTCTTGAATTAAACTTATTCTAAAATACATAATCTAACACTTGAAACTATATAAAGCTTTCAATCTAATTTTAATACAGGTTAAAAACAACAGTTTTTTGCTGAATTCTATCATCAAACTTTCAGTACATCACTTAAACCATCTGTGTATGATTAATGTTTGTAATAAACAGCTCTATCAGCAAAATACTTGTATTATTACAATATAAACACAGCTTGTCTGAAAAAAGACACAATTTTTTAGTATTTCCTAGCATAAATGTATCTAGATAAACAAACGACATATAAGGAATTTTTGCAATTAAAACCTTGAATTAATAAAGAACTTTCACAACTAAAATCTTAAAACTATAACAAATTTTTACAGTTGAAACCTTAAAACAATAATGAACACAACCTTTTAGAATTTCCTAGCATAAATGTATCTAAATATACGAAATGACATATAAGGAACTTTTACAATTAAAACTTTAAATCAATAAGGAACTTTTTACAGTTAAAACATTAAAACAATAAAGAACTTTATCAAATACTGTTTTTTTTAAGGTATGTACTATAATTTAGTTTTTTAGTTTGTTTATTAGCACTTCAACCTCTTCATCTAATGAAGATATGGTTTCCTTCATCTGGTCTGCATTCCGCTTCAGTATACACATTAACTTGTTACATAAAATACTAAACTAGCAGCTTAGTTATAAAGAACTCAATTATTTACTTAAACAAAAAACACTTTGATTCTAAAATTATGCTAGATAAACTTTTGTGTATGTATCACAGTTTCAATATGGATGTGTCCTTGCTACAGATCATCAATACTAAAAAGCTTACAAAATCTGCTTAAGTAGGGTACTTGTTCAATATGTAAATAGAAAATTTTAGCAGTTTTATAAAGGATATTTTACAAATTCATACCAGATGAAGGTATTGGAAACAAAATTAAATATTTTTGTAAATTTCTAGGAAAATTTTTAAATTTTTTTCTGACTTTAAAGGACTTTATTTAATTTTTACCAGTTGAAGGTTTCGGAAAACAAGGAATTTTGTAAATTTAAATTGAAAAAATCTGACTCTTTTTTAATTTTATCAAATTTCCTGACTTTTCCTGACTTTTTTCAAAACTCCCCATTTTTTCCTGACTTTTCCTGATTTCCTGACTTTTCCTGACCGAGTGGCAGCCCTGTAACAAGTAATAAAATAAAAAGAATCTTTAGTTTTCAAATTTTAATTTATACTCTGGCTTACAAGAAAAATTATTGAAACAGATAAGGTTCTGATCATTAAAACACTAAATAACTTTATTGAAAAGAAATATATTTAAATATCAAAAATCCAAAAAAAAATTGATTTGATGGGATAAAAAAAACTTAAGACTAAAATATTAAACATTTGAAAGTTTTGTGTATGTATATAATTATGTTTTACTAAAAAATCATTAAGCTTGTAGCAATCTTAAACTTAATATAAGATCTCTCTAATTATTAACTTTTAAACAATATCTAATTCTTAACAATAACCTGACTAGTTAACCAAGTTATCTTAAACACATAAACCAAACTAATGCCATGACTATATTCTAAAATCAACTACAAGTAAAAATACAAACAGTCTCTAAAGTCCAGATTCAACAACTACAACAATATATTGCAATGAGACAATACCTACTATATACCTTTTGATAAAAACTTTAATACAGAGAGAACATTTTAGATATAATACCAAACGTACCGGTAATCTTCGATCATATCCGAAAATTCCCAGTGAACATTGGACGGATCCGATTGGTTGATTCGCCTCTCTCGTTCCTGGTTCTGCTTCTCTCGCCTTTCTTCACGGTTTTTTCGCAATTTTTCTACTTCGTCCACCTGTGAGCGCTTGTGTGAAGAAAAAGAATAGAAGATAGTTAGTTTTTGATCATGACTATAGTAAATTCAACGTTTTTATAAAACAACTAAGACATAGTTTAGACTCAAAGAGAATTTTTGTTGAACGTAAGGAATAGGTGATTTGGTTATTTTTTATGTAAAAAAAGAAGTTACTTCAGTTGGTGGTTGTCTTATTAAATAATTAAAACTTTTTAATTTATGCTACACTTGTACTTTTTTTTTCTCAACTCAAAAACTACTCCTACTTGGCACCTTGTGAAAATTTTACTTGGTGATTATTCAACAGTAGAAAACGAATCAAGTTACGTGACAATTATGTAGCGTTAGTTTTTAGTTTGATAAGAAAAATAATATCAGCTAAAACACGTTGTAATGATAAACTTACAACGTTGTTTTTCTTTTTGTTGTTGACTGCGTTTAGTACTTCAGCGTTATTTCTTCTGTTTACCACTGAAGCAACTTCTGTACGTCTGGTGGGCTCTGTTTAAATTATTTAAATTAATTAATATATATGTTTTTTTTATATGTTTTTTATGTGTCATGTCAGTAGCTTAATTAAAATAAGATAGAATAATAAGAGATGATACTTAGAACATATCAATATTTTAAGTTTCATTAATCAAGTAAGAATAATTTATGTTTAGAATACGTAGCTTTTGTAGTTAAACAAGACTACATCTTATTCGTAATAAAAGAAAATAAAAAAATTAAACTGAGCAAATAGAAATTATTAAGTTTTAAGAACAAAACAAAAAAATCAGTGAGCTTATAAAAGTTTATCTTTACATATTTTTAACAATATATGCAATCCTATACAATTGATGTTTCATTTAAATCCAATAACTTGGCTTTTTTAGCTCCGTTTTATCAAAAACATTTAGACATGTAAAAATAGTTGAAAAAATTAGTCAAAAATCAAAGATGTAATATAAACCAACTATAGAGATGTGAAAAAATTAAAGTTATTTATAAGTAGACGTGTTTTGTTTACTCTATTTACTTTTTAGGGATAGTCTGGTATAGTGCCCTTATTTAAAATTAATATTTGTTTTGATTTATTACATGCAAGCTAAAAGTATTATTAATGTGGCATACACAAAGAGATTTTTATTAACTTATAAGTTTTTTTTAAATTAAAATAGTGGTCCATTTGTTTGAATCAGAATCTTTTTAATGACTATATGTCAAAAGTTAATTGAAATTTAATAATCTGATAAATAAACAACTGACTTACAATTTGTACTTTAAGATTTTGTATAAAAATAACTGTTAATTAAGGCATTAGTCTTTGACCTTTCCTATAGCCTTTATTACTATTTAAAATAGTCTAACTACTATAATCAACAAAACAGTGCTTTTGTGCAAAATTTGAAAATAAAAAAAAGTCACTTTGAACTTTATTATGCTTACACTAATACAAAAAAGATTGGTTTTACAACTTACTTGTATCTAAATTTTGAGACTTCATACATATATAACCCTTATCTAATAATGAGTAATTAAATAAATGTGAATAGTTCTTATTTTCATATTTTGTCATGATTACTGGTAATTTATCATTAGTAATTCAGTATCTAGTTTAGATGGTATTCTGTTATATTGATTTGTTTATAAATAAACACATATTTAATGAAATACTGCATTTATAAACAGTGTTTATTTTATTTTAAAAAGTATTATATTATTATTTTATAATTTTCTTCAATTTAAGCAGCCTATTGGTCAGTATAAATAATTTTTAATTCTTCATAAAAACTATTTCAAGTGATGAGACAATTAATACTAACAGGTTATACAACAATCTATAACTATTTTTTAGAAACATTTATCAAATTAGGACAACATAAAGAATTCATCACAACAACTTTTTAATTTATGATAAAACAATTAATACACGTATATAAACTTAAACAACAACTCATTTTTTGACTAACACTTAGTAAGTTTGTTTAACATAATACGACTCTTTTACAACATATTTGACAAAGACATCAAGGAAAAACTTACTCTGAATTGAAGAATTTTCAGCTACTGGTAACAGACCTGAGCAAGACAGAAATATAAAATATTATCAATTTAGTATTAACTTTATGCTATAGAGTAGTTACTAAAACTCTCTAAAAAACTTTATTTAAGCAGCAAGAAGCTCTTACAATATTCAATAGAGTAAAACAGATTATATGTAACTTAAAACAGTGCTTCTGAACCTTTTTCTAGTGGCGGAACACTTTTTCAAAGTTCAACTTTTTGGCGGAACCCCTAATTTTAATCTTACATAAAATGTTTAATTAAACAAATGTTCTTTTTTAAACTTCGAAAGGCTCCGCGGAACCCCATTTCAGAAGCACTGACTTAAAAGAAAACTGCTTTTTATAGTTACTTAACACATTTGTAGGATCAAACGTTTGTTATTTAAAGTCTGCATTACACTACACCTAAATTTGATTGGCATATAATCTTTTAACTAGCAAGAAATAACAAAACCAACTGTAGAGGAACTTGAAACTGCAGTTAGATTACAAAGTACAGCTTTAAATTTAACTTATCTTACAGAAATCCTTTTCAAAATATGTCTAGGTTAGTTATTTGTCCATTATTATCTACTTAGGGATAACAACTCTGGGGGGATTTAAAGTTTCTGGGTTATAATTACCTAACAAACTGATGGATCAAATTACGAAAAACCTCTTAAAAAACATCAAAAATTAATCAAACTAACTGGTAGCAGGCTTGTTGTTGTGAACTTGAAAAGGTTGTTGCTTGGGAGCTAGTGATTGCCTTGCTTGCGTCTTAGGAGGCTGCAATCTGCTAACGTTGTTATTGGAGGGCTGCTGCAATCTGCTTGCGTTGTTGATTGAGGACTTCACCACTGTTGGCGCACTTTCTTGTTTCTGGGGCTTTTGCGGTACCTAGATTAACATTACAATGTCATACAATGATCTAGCTGAACTTTAAATTTGCAGCTGTCAGTTTTTGATAGATTCAAAACAACTGTTTGCCTAAATCATCTATTTTCATAAACTGTTGTTTTGAAAACATTTCTATACTTTTATTTTTTCATAATTCACAAACTGCTATGTGTTGCTTCAAAAACTAGAGGTAAGTGTAGATAATTATCATGCTATTATCATTTAATAGATTAATAAATCAGTTGAAGTTATTATTATAATTATTAAAGTAAAAAATAGACAGACATTTATATTTTAAAAAATTAATGTAATTATGTTTCAAAAAAATCTTAGTATCAAAAATTATTTTAAGAATAACCTTTAAACTTTTCTATTGAAATGCATACAAACATAATTAATAACTAATAGTGAAAATTTTTTTTGTAATTTCAGATCTACCCTTTTACCAAAACTAAAAGTTCAAGTTAATATCAAAAAAACTATAAACATAGATAAAAAATAGTTACCGGTATACTAAATCCTTTGGGTGCAACCTGTTTTCCAAAATAAAAAAATATTAAATTTTTTGTTTTTATACTTTGATTATGATGATTAAATATAAAAAACAGCTGTAATATAGCTTATTTATTTTAGTGTTAAATTAACCTCAATCACATAGAGCAGAAAATGAAATTGACAACTATATCAGTTTTAAACATTTTTAAAACTTTCAAAATGCCTAGTTTACCAAATAAAGATGGCCTACAGCAAAATTATTAAATACTACATTAATTTAGTGTTCCAAATATAAAAAGCTCACACACTTTTTGAAACTCCATGCTTAATGAAACACATACTCAACTTATGTTTTACTGAAATTTACTAAAATGTATTTACCAGTTTAGAGTGAGCTTTTACAGTACAATCAGAAGCATTTTTGTTGGGGGAAAGAAACACAGAGCTTTCTTTAAAAAGTTGAAAATCATCTCGAATGGGAAATACAGTGGATGAGCCCATATGTTCAACGGAAGGGTAATATTCAGCGTGGGGTTCAAATGAAGTGGGAGCGAACGGAGCAACTTTGGGAGACCTGCACTGCATCAAGGGAGAGCTGCCTTGACTGTGTGAAGACAAGTTTAAACTTGACATATCCAAGATTCCGTCATTCAATGGCATTGTGGTGTCATTTGCTAATGGCAAATTTGCAAAGCTAAGATTCTTTAGCTTTGAAGTTTTACTTCCAATCTGGGGAATTTTTGTTTGGTAGGATGGTGGGGGCGGGCGTTCAAATATTTTGGTCTTCCTTGTGGGGATTTTGGGGGGTATGGGAGGGGGGTTATCAGCTGGTTTGTGGTAAGGTTTCGGGACATTGTTGTACGACTTGGGTTCAGTGAGTTTTTTAACACTTTTATTGATGGAAAGATCTGACAACTGAGTGTCAACAATATCAACGATGGAGTAATCCTGCGCGGATCTGTTGACATCATTCCTCTTCAACCCCTTCTTGATGACCACAGTTGAGGGGGGTTTTAGGTTGCTAGTGGCAACTGGGGGATCCGGGGGAGGAGGTTTGTTTAGGGGTTTTTCCCTGCTCCTTAAGTTGTACGGTTTTGGAGGAATCTGTTCATGGGAGAAACAAGAAAAAAGAAAAATGTCAGTATTTTAATGGTGTTTGGATACTAATTAAATTTTTATTAGTAAGAATTTTTACTAAATACTTCTGACCACAAACAACATTTTGTCTTACTTGTCAAAATTAGATAAATATTTACAAATAAAAATTAGTAGCTCTTGTATATTACTTAAACGTAATATATTTCATTTGCTAACTTTAATAGTCACTATATATTTTAATCAAACTATATAAATATCAAGTAGTGTAGATTAAGATGTGTAACATTAAACTTAGTATTTTAATACTAATTTTAATAACTACTGATGGTAATGGGAATAGGTGTTAACCAAGGAACATTCACCAAATATGTTCTAAATATATACCAGACTAATTACATCAAGTTATTATATTTTTATCTAAATTGCCTAAACATATATTAAATTAATAACTTCAGGTGATTATATATATTCTACTCACTTCAGGGGGTACTTCGGAGGTGATTGTGTTTTTTTTGGCGACTTGTTGGGGATTTATTGTCTTTCTGTTCGGCATGTGGGTTCTCTGTATATAAAAATAATTAGAATAACTAAAAATACAAAATATAATTAAAAAAAACTTTGAATAAAATTGATGCGCAAAATTTCAAGCACAATTTGCAACAAAAAAGAAAAACGTATTTTTCTTAGTGAAAGAAGTATAAGAAGCTAAAAACATAAATTTTTGATAAGTTAGACTTCAATTGCATTAGTTAGGTTATATAAAAAAATATAAAACTGAATTAAAAGATTAAGAAGTGAAACATAAGAAAATAAGGAAAAAATTTAATATATAAGCATACAACACTCAATATTATATATAAACAAGCAATAAACATAAGAATTTAACCACTGTTATTTTATTAATATTTATTTAAACACCGATTGCAGCTGAATAAATTCATTCAAATTAAATTACATAGCAACTTCAAAATATTCAAGATAAATGTAAAAGAATTCCAGAATTAAAATTAGACTTTATCTTTTTTCAATCTTGTTGAGTATAAATCATCCAAACAGCTCAAGCTTTGAAAGGCAAACAGGTTATATTCAAAAACAACAAAATAAAATGGGAACGCATTAAAATTTGCACGGGTTTTTTTAAATACTGTTGGGGGTCAAGGGAAAATTTTGTGAGGTACAGATATGAGATTTACTGTTATATATTTTTGGTTTTCTAATATATTTTTATGTTTATTATGATGCGTTTGACCTTTTAATTAGTACAAGTTAAAAATGTTATTTAGACTGCTTTTTTGAAATAAAAGTTTATTGATGACAACTTTGTTGCAGGCAACTATATATTGTAAGTGAGTCATTTTAATTTTAATCCGTGCAAAAATGATGCGTTCCCGTTCCGTTAACAATTTAGCAGCTTTGACACACATTTAGACCTTTTTTCTTATCACAGTGCTGTACCTACTCCTGTATCCATCAAATTTTTCATCGCGATGGTTCGATATAAAATAACTCGTATGCCGTTTTGACTAGTTGTTCCAATATAAATAAATTTATACAAATTACACTTACTTGTACTTCAAAAAAATTAAGAAGAATTTCTTGCTTCTTATCATTTATAATAAAAACTCTTAAAAGTTTACCTATAAGTTTACTTATGTATTTTCAAATTTCAAAAAAAAACCCTGGACACAAGTCTCTCTTGGGTTTTAATGCTCAATAATTTATCATAAAAACTGTTAAAAATTCACTTAAAATTATAAATATATATTTTTTTTAAAGTAACCAACCCTGGACGCGGGTCTCTTGGGTTTTAATGCTCAATAATTTATCATAAAAACTCTATAAATTCACTTAAAATTAAAAACAAATTTTTTTTTTTTAAAGTAACCAACCCTGGACGCGGGTCTCTTGGGTTTTAATGCTCAATAATTTATCATAAAAACTCTATAAATTCACTTAAAATTAAAAACAAATTTTTTTTTTTAAAGTAACCAACCCTGGACGCGGGTCTCTTGGGTTTTAATGCTCAATAATTTATCATAAAACTCTATAAATTCACTTAAAATTAAAAACAAATTTTTTTTTTTTAAAGTAACCAACCCTGGACACAAGTCTCTCTTGGGTTTTAATGCTCAATAATTTATCATAAAAACTGTTAAAAATTCACTTAAAATTATAAATATATATTTTTTTTAAAGTAACCAACCCTGGACGCGGGTCTCTTGGGTTTTAATGCTCAATAATTTATCATAAAAACTCTATAAATTCACTTAAAATTAAAAACAAATTTTTTTTTTTTAAGTAACCAACCCTGGACGCGGGTCTCTTGGGTTTTAATGCTCAATAATTTATCATAAAAACTCTATAAATTCACTTAAAATTAAAAACAATTTTTTTTTTTTAAAGTAACCAACCCTGGACGCGGGTCTCTTGGGTTTTAATGCTCAATAATTTATCATAAAAACTCTATAAATTCACTTAAAATTAAAAACAAATTTTTTTTTTTTAAAGTAACCAACCCTGGACGCGGGTCTCTTGGGTTTTAATGCTCAATAATTTATCATAAAAACTCTATAAATTCACTTAAAATTAAAAACAATTTTTTTTTTTAAAAGTAACCAACCCTGGACGCGGGTCTCTTGGGTTTTAATGCTCAATAATTTATCATAAAACTCTATAAATTCACTTAAAATTAAAAACAAATTTTTTTTTTTAAAGTAACCAACCCTGGACGCGGGTCTCTTGGGTTTTAATGCTCAATAATTTATCATAAAACTCTATAAATTCACTTAAAATTAAAAACAAATTTTTTTTTTTTAAAGTAACCAACCCTGGACGCGGGTCTCTTGGGTTTTAATGCTCAATAATTTATCATAAAAACTCTATAAATTCACTTAAAATTAAAAACAAATTTTTTTTTTTTAAAGTAACCAACCCTGGACGCGGGTCTCTTGGGTTTTAATGCTCAATAATTTATCATAAAAACTCTATAAATTCACTTAAAATTAAAAACAAATTTTTTTTTTTAAAGTAACCAACCCTGGACGCGGGTCTCTTGGGTTTTAATGCTCAATAATTTATCATAAAAACTCTATAAATTCACTTAAAATTAAAAACAAATTTTTTTTTTTAAAGTAACCAACCCTGGACGCGGGTCTCTTGGGTTTTAATGCTCAATAATTTATCATAAAAACTGTTAAAAATTCACTTAAAATTATAAATATACATTTTTTTTAAAGTAACCAACCCTGGACGCGGGTCTCTTGGATTTTTGTTCCGGCTGCTCGGTTCCTTGGACTTCCTGTTGGTCGCTTTCCGGTTTCAGCTCCGGGTTGAGCTCAAATATCGCCTCTAGTGGCAGCTGATTTGATTTTTAATTATAATTTTTCATTCAAGATTTTTAATTTGTTGACTAAAGAGCAGTCATAAGTTATATATAAATGGTTTCAAATTATTTTAAGCAACATCTTTATTTTAAATTTATAAAGTTAATTCTATAGCCAGAAGTAGTGATGTAAATCAATTTAATTTGACAATACTCTTATGAGCTTACTAATAAGAAGCTTTAATTGCAAACATATATCATTAAGGGCATAAGGAAATATAAATAACTTTCTTTTTACAATTTGATCTTACTTCAGAGAGTTTTAACTGAGCTACAAGTTGCTTTTTGCAAACTTGAATTATCAAGTAAAAATGATTTACCCACCCATATGCCCTTAATGTCATATAAATATTTAGTTAAGTTGTTTTTTTAGTATTTTGCCTGCTAAATGTCAACTACTTTTAATAATACTTAATTTTTTTATTTTGAAAATTATTTTACTGTTTATACATATTTAAACATTTTTTATCTTATACTTACTTCTTTTCCTTTAGTGTCGTCATTTTCAAACCATTCAACTGTGCAGCAGTGTTTTGCCAAATCAATTCGAGAAATTACTGCTTGATGTACACGACCTAGATTAATAAAATATAAAATAATTATTTGTAATATAATAAACAAATCAATTCGATAAATTATTGCTTGGTGTACACAACCTATTGACATAAATTAGTTTTAATAAAATATATATTAATTTGAATTAAAATAAACAATTATATTCGAGAAATTATTACTTAATGTGCCTGATCAATTGTTATAATGATTAAGGCAATTTTAATTGTTATTTGATAAGTTAGAATTTCAATAATTTTACAAATTTTTACTCCAATTTTAATTGATACTCAATAAAATCAATAAACTTTGTTAACTTTTATTTACATATATGTTAATTTTTGGCGCTAAAACTTCTTAGTTGTATCTGATAAGAAAATTTACTTTTTATATAATTATATGTAAACTGGTACTTTAAACTATATATGTTTGTTAAACTTTTCAAAACTTATATTTTAAAGCATTAACTTTAAGTATATAGATCTAAACTAAAATTTATAACTAGAAGTAGAACTACACTCTTTGTAAATAGAAAAATAAGCTTAGTTTGTTTTAAATTTTTATAATAATAGAACTATTTTGAAAATACTTAAATTACAAAATAAAACATCTTACCATTACTTCTTCTAATGTGACAAGTAGTCCCTATGAGATCGTTATATACATCCATTTAAACATATACAAAACACTGAAAATAACAAGTGTTAATTTATATACATCAATTTAAACATATACAAAAAACTAAAAATGTACAAAATTTAGGTTTTAAATTATAATTTCTGCATCTACACAAGATAAATAGTCAAAAAATATTAATATTTTTATATAAACATTGCTGGCTTAACTAGTCTAGCAGTTTTACTTAGATAAACTGCAACTTTTTTCTTGTTTAAATACAACATAAAATAGTTACAACATAAAATTAAGTACTTATTTTATTATCAAGTAAATTACTGCAAAAAGTTAACAAGTATTGCTTTAAAAGTGTGTGAAAATTAAATTTAAGCAAGCATTTAAAAAAAATCTACTTCAAAAGTCATTTGTCTACTGGAACCTTAAGCAGTTTTTAGATTTTAACTAGTATGTTGTGTCTTTAGATCACCTAAATTTTGAGTTTTACCATATTTTTCATTACAATATTCAAATTTAACCTAATTAAGGGCATAGGGGGTTAAACACCCTTTTTTGGTTTTTGATCTTATTTTATATAGTTTTTACTAAGCTACAAGATGCTTTTTACAGATTTAAAAAATTCAAAATATTTTTTTGAGATATAGCCGGTCAAAGTCGGAGGCAACAATAGGATCCTTATGGGAGGCGCAAACTAAAACGGCAAATAACTAGAAATTACTAAAAGTCTATCTCCTCCTAGGTTTTTTGAGATAACTACCTCAAATTTTCAGGAAATGTTCCTTGCAGTATTTAGAAAATTCTGTCGGAACAGAATTTAAAAAAATTAAAAAATAAAAATTTTATAATAAAAAAACAAAAAAAAAACTGTTTTTTTTGTTTATTTTTTATATAAAATTTTTAATTTTTATTTTTTCAAAAATTCCTTCCGACAGAATTTTCTAAATATATCAAGGAACATTTCCTGAAAGTTTGAAGTAGTTATCTCAAAAAACATAGGAGAAGATAGATTTTTAGTGAAATAGTCTATTTTTGCCGTTTTAGTTTGCGCCTCCCATAAAAAATCTATTGTAGGCTCCGATTTTAACCGGCTATATCTCAAAAATTATTTTGAACTTTTTAAATCTGTAAAATGTATCTTGTAGCTTAGTAAAAACTATATAAAATAAGATCAAAAACCAAAAAAAGGGTGTTTACCCCCCCCCCTATGCCCTTAATTTTTGCATATCAGTTATTATTACCGGTATAACTGCACAGATAAATAAAAATATTATTCAGAGTCAACATAATTGTCATTTATGATGTCCAAAATAAATATTAAAAGTACTTATTTACTTAAAAATATTATTTACTTAACATGAAATTTTTTAACAAAAATCTAACTAAATTTTTGTAGACAATTTTTAAATAGATTGTACATAAAAACTTGAGAAAGAAAATTAAACTTTGTTTTCAAGTTTTGTATATCTGGATGTATAAAACTTTTACAGCAAAACAAATAAAAAATTACCTGAATTGAGTAAAGATTCACTTCTACAACCACAATATTAAAAAATTCTACCAGTGCCATAATTTTTGAAAACTCAATTCAGCAAAAAAAACTTGACTTACTTTTGATATTTAGTTTATAAAAACTAAATTCATATCATCAAACTAAAAGTGTCAAATTTCCAAGTTAAGCAAGATTAAAGAAAACTATCTTTTCTACAAATTTAATATTGCCTTAAAGAAAATAAATTTTTAAGTGCTGAAATGACTACAACAAAAAATTTTAAGCACTACTTTTCAAAATTAACTACAATGTATAATAAAATGTATAGATATCTTGAAGAGTGTTTGTGAGATGATGCAAATACAATCCTTTAAAACAATTTATATAAGTTAAACACAAATACTTTGGCAATAGTAAATTTATTTGCTCCATTCAGGATTTATAACTTACAATGTAGGAATATTAAAAGAATTAAAAGAGTAAATTTCAACTACAAAATATTGAAACAATTTCAAGGATGTAGGGGTAAGGTATTATTTTTATAACTTAGTCCTATGCTCGAGAAACTACCCCTAGACGCTTTTGCTATTTTTGAAACTGATCTTTTTATGTAAATTGGTGAATTCAATAAGCTTTCTTATTTGTGGAAGAGCAATCTAAAACATTTAAATAAAATGTATCATCTAAAAACAAATTCTACCACATTTTAAAAAAGTGATTTAACCATTTCTCAAAAGTTTTTTTAAATTAGAAATATTTTAACTTTTAATTCCTTTTGAAAGAGGTTTTGTTTCAATAAAATTTCATTGTCAATTTAGTCTTTTTTTTCAAGTTATACTCTCAAAAATTTTAAATTTGTAGATTTGAAGATCTGCAAAAAGTTAGGTATGTAGTAAACTTAAAAACATATTTAACGTAATAGAATAATTTATTTTAGGAAAATACAGGAGGACTGAAATACCACTTTATACAGAAAAGACCTTATTTTATGTTCAACAATTTAAAAAAAAAATTAAACAGGGTTGCCACTCTTTGATTTGAAAAAAAAAGGTGTTGAGTAACCTTAAAATATCCTTAGTCATCCTGAATTTTTATAATTAAATTTTTGTTCCTCAACAAAATTGGTTATAAAATAACAAAACATTACAACTAAACCAACTAAATCTCATTTAAAATCTATAAAACTGTACTGAGATTTTTTTTTAATCTTCAAGCTATGTTGAGTTTTTTATAAAAAAAACAAAGTGTCCGAGTCAGGATGATTTTAAGAAAAAATCGTAATATCATGAGTTATACTGAGCTATTTCAAGATTTCCAAAAATTTCAAAATATCTTGAGTTAGCAACCCTGAACGAAGTCAACAAATATGAGTTACAAGTAAGACCTACAAGGTTGCCACCCTTTGACACTAAAGGTGTCAGACAGAAGACTAAAAACAATTATCAATTGAGCCAAAATATATACAGGGTTGCCACTTTTTTTTTCAAAAATTTTTCCAGGTTTTCAAAAGTACACATTTTTGGGTTTTTTTTTATAATTTAAAGATTTTAAGGTAAGAAATGTGTTAAATATTACAAAAACATTGTAAAGCTATTTTAAATTTGTAAATTAATAAATAAAAATTTAATGAAAAAAAAAAAATTTAAATGATAGATTTTTTGAGTCAAATCAAAATTTTACTACTGAAAATGCGAAAATTGTTAAAATTCCAGGTTTTTTTAGGTTTTTTTCAAATTTTTTCAAATTCTAGGTTTTTCAAGTCTTTTTTTGCCTAAATTGTCAAAATCCAGGTTTCCAGGTAAAGTGGCAACCCTTTATATAAAAACAACAGTAACTAAACATAAACACGTAGAAGTACCAAAGTAAAAACAAAAGGAATTTTAAAAATACAGGTTTTGTTTTAAAAAAAGATTTAACTGTAAAAATTAGCATGAGATTTAGAAAAAAATATCAAAACTAGCTAGAGTTTTTCTAAAACAAACTTTCTGATTTTATCAGAGTATATGGCATTCCTGATTATGAGGATTTTTAATTAAAAAAATATATTTTTTGATTATTCATTTTTAAATAGTTTTAAATAGTTATTAACCATTAAAAGAAAAAATGGAGTTACACATAATGTTGACTTTTGCATTATGTTTATTATTTAACAGTACAAAGTAAGTGCATTTTTTTAACAAAAAAAGCCATTAATTTTCTTTTTGTATATATGTCAACCACTGGGTTTCAATTTTACAGCGTTAAACTTGAGCATTAAAAGTTATCATTAGGATCCCTACCCTATCAGGTTACACTGTTAGCCTAAGATTAAAAGAAAAATTACCTTGAACTCTGAAAAGTTTAAATAATAACCTGAAATTAACCTGAAGTTGTAATGACGTAAAATATTTTTAAGAAAGAAAAAAAAGTGTGAGCGCACATACTATGGATAGATGTGGAGAAAGACCTCTTGGTCATTGAGCATGACTGTATGGGAACTCTGACAAGAGGCTTAAGATATTAAAAAGTTTTTTCATCTACAATATAAAAACTTAAAAAAATGTTGGATGAATAACTTTATTAAATATCAAAACTAGGATCTTATCCTAAAAATTACTATCATTTCATCTCTTAAAGCCATAGGGAAGGTAAGCAATGTCTTTTTACAATTTGATCTTATTTTAGATTTTTTCTAAGCTTCAAGTTGCTTTTTATCGTTTTAAAAAATTTGAATTATTTTTTGAGATATGACTTGTCAAAGTTGGGCCACATAAAAGGTTTCCTATTGGAAGGGAAAACTAAAACAGCAAAAAAAGACTGTTTTATTTAAAATCTATCTCCTCCTACATTTTTCAAGCAATCTTTTTCAAACTTTCACAGTCTTATCTTTTATGATAACAAACAAACATGATTTTTAAGTTTAAAAATTCTAAGTTAAATCTATTTTTTGTTGTGAAATTGTTTTTTTTTTTTAATTATTAAAATACATAAGTAATGTTTTTTTCTATAAATAAAATGAACATTTCATGAAAATTTGAAGAAGATTGCTTGAAAAATGAAGATAAATTTTTAGTCATTTTTAAAATTTCCAGGAAAATTGACCTCAAAAAATTTGCAGTTTGTACGTTGTACGTTTGTATTGTAAATCTTTTACAAAAATAAAATATCTCAAAGGGTAAACAATATTTTTGAATTCTATAAAAACAGGCTTGTATTTTGTACTTAAAGCTCTCATATAAAAGCCAAAGTTAATTTTGTAAAAAAAAGTTTTGGACCACCAACTGTTCTTTGTCACCAAAGTATAGTCATACAATCAGAACATGATACTTATTAAGAAAGGGAGGTAAATCAGTTTTAAATGCACAAATAATTTATGAATAATCAATTTCTCATACAACTCCAGTTGCTATAATGAGCAATACAGTGCTTATTCACTTATCCGGATGCTCACTTATCCGGACAGTTTTGGTCAGAAGAAAGTTTGAATAAATTTCAAATGTAAACTTAAATATATTCAAAAAGTTTTGCAAATTTAAATTCCATGAGTTTTCTGCTGAAAAACGTGGAAAAACTATAAAACAAATGTCTATTATTTCTAATTTTAGTAAAACTTCCAATAAAATCTAGTTTGGTTTAAAAAAGTTTTAAAAATAAAAGTTTTTCATTTCATTTAAAGAGATAGGTTTACATTATTTTTTGTTTTTAAAGATAAATTTAATTTATATTTTCTCTTAAACAAATACTAACATTTTATTAAAATTAATAATTAGGGCAGGTGGAATTACAAATGATGAATTTTACTTGCTTGACCCATAAAAAATGAATATATTTGCAGAGGGTTAGTAAGTCTGATGTTTTTCTACCATAGAAAAAATAAATTAATTAACCTTAAGTTTAGCTTTTATTATTTATAATTTTATTATATATTACTTACAATTACTATGTATTTGTTTTTACCATAACACTTTGATTATGCACCAGTTATATTATTATATGATTAAAAATGATTTTTTTTTAGTTATCCGGATTTTTAGTTACCCAGACATGTTTACAGAAAAAGCTTGCCCAATGTATCTGGATAAGTGAATTTGTGGTGTACAACTTGATAACCAAAAGGTTTTTTTTTGTGCACCAGGTCCTATGACCAAAAATTTCATGTGCACTTTTTCTTGCTCAATTAACAAAGTGTGAGAAAATCATGAAGCTCAAATCCCCAAGCAAGTATCTTCCAAACAATCATATATCATTGTGTGATATTTAACATATTTTAAAGACCCAAACATGTTTTCTTAGTGCCATTAACATCAAAACTATTGTTGAAACTTCAAGGTATTACTTTTATTGAGTTAAAAAATTTTGGTGAAAACCATTTTGTGAAATTTAAATTTGAACTAAAATTTTAATTTTGAATTTTTTATCAACTCATGGTATCTCCCAGGGCGCCTGCTTTTTGTATTTTTAATCAGCTTTTGTTGTTACTCAGTATTCAAAACATTAGTCTCAAGTAGTTAGGCAAACTGTTTTATGAATGAAGGAATGTTTTTAAATGGGTTTTCTATAAAATAAGCAGTTAATGTTAGTGTAACTCAAAACTACAAAACAAAATTTAGTTTCTCTTATTCATAAAAATTTTAATGCTGTTTTAGATAAAATAATATATATCAAATATTTTTTTAAGTAGTATCATAATCAAATGTTTATAAAACACATTTAATAGAAACATCAATATCCATACGTTGATTTTGTATTAGATACACTTTTTTATTAAAACAAGCGTGATTTTTAAGCTGTATTTTACTTAAAACGCTAAAGGTATTCAAAATAGTCAGTACCGTACCGCTTTATAGTGTATCAAACTTTATAAAAGCCTTAATAGTTAAATAACTAGCCAAAAACATTAAGGTCAATAAATGTAGTTTTTAATTAATTTTATTTTATTTGTTTTAACTTTATCTTAGATAGAAAAAAATTGTTGTAATCCGATGAACAAAAGGTCTTTCTATACACCAGGTCAATTGATCAATTTTGAGCGTTGATTTCTTTTCTTTATGATGTACAACAATCTTGTTTTTATTGCTCCTATTTTGTGAAAACGATGCAAATAAGTTTATTCGTTTTCAATTCTTAGTGTTTGTAATTTCTTTAACATTATTAGTAATCTTTGGCTATCGTCAGCAACACTTCAATAGAACAGCTATTGTTCTGCTCTGCTATCAAAAGACTTTACTATTAGACCACAAAAACCATTACATCAGCTTTTACATCAAATTACAGATTACAAAGACTTTATTATATAGTCCTGGACAAAAAATTAAACTGTATCCAGGTGTATATATATATTGTCTATTGACCGATAAAAAAGCGCTCAAAACGTTTGGTCTAAGGACCTGTTGTACAAAGGAACCTTTCGGTTATTGAGTCGTACACCACATGCTTATAAAGCTTCTTACGTGCTATTCCACATATTTTTTTATCACTTAAATCTTTAGTAACAAAACAATCAGTTAAACGAAAATAAAGAAAAGAAATATAAACAAAAATTAACTGAATTTTGTGTTTAAAAATGAACTTTAAAATTTGTCTAGTAACGTAAGAACTAAATAATATATATAACTGAAAATTAACCTATAAAAGGAGATAAACAATACTAATGGCAAACATATAAATACTTGAATGATAGGTTACGTTACAACCTCTTTAAAGAAAATAAAATGTAACACGCTGAAACATTTTTACTTTAAATTTATCAGTATTTTGTGCTAAAAAGTTATTTTTATTTTATTTAATAATTTACTCGATAATCTAAAGGTTTTTTGTACACCAGGCCCTTTGACCAAATTTTGAGAGCTTTGTTTCGTTCAATAAAGAGTATATGTGTAGTATTCAAATAAGGATCTCGTTTGAATTGTTTGAAGCGAATGAAAAATTGTTTTGACAAGAGAATTTAAAAACTTGAGTTGATTGTTCTCCTACTACGAAATCGAGAACTTTCATTGTAATCTTGAAAGTAAAAAGTACACAAAATACAATCGACTAGAGTTTCCAAGTGTTATAGTTGCTTTTCGTTGCTGCGAAATAGAAACGATTCATTAAAATTTTGATAACTTTATAAAGTAAAAAAATAGTTTATCAAATATAAACTTAAAAACTATAAAATTATATTCTTAGACATAAAAAGTATAAGTATAAACAATTTTTATGTAGTACAAAACTTTTAAACAATTAAAAAACAAATTAATTATCATAACATACCAAAGTTTTTAAATCAAATTAAAAAAAATTAACAATGTAAAACAAAAAATAGTTAATTAAATAAGAAATGCTATTGATAAATTTTAGTTTGAAGAAAGTACAATGAGTTAACAAATTTTCTTTATATAGTAAAGTAGATTTAATTAAAATTATCTTCAATTTATTTATATTAATATTTATAGGTCAAATTATAATTATATTAATTAAAAGGCTTAAAATTTTATAAGTTTTTACTTATGTATTTAGTCTTAACAATGCATTTAAAACCTACTTATTTAAACTAAAGGTCTTCAATTCAACGTTTTTAATAACTGTGCTTTCAACTTTTATTACTAACTAACACATCTGTATGAATAAATGTTAGGTATTATATGTCTGAAATACAATATACCTAAGATCTAGTAGTTATTGACATTTCAACTACCCCGGAATAACCAAACCTAGAGGAACTTGAATTTTTTGTGCTCTTACATACTAGAGGATCTTACAAAATTCTCTTGAAAATAATCTATTCAAACTAAACATTTTTTAAATATACCTCAAGCTACTTCGTCATAAATCATTACTACTCATGAATAACAACTTTAAAGAAAAAGGAAAGCTTTATAAGCTTGAGGATCTACTAATAAAAATTTATTTGAAGACCATTAGACAAAATTTTAATCAATGAAATTAACTAGCAGTTTGTTGTTAGTGTTAATAAGTTATTCTTAATTAACAACTCTGTTTTTCTACTAATCTTAGGTTTAATTATGTAAAATAAAAACGACACAACTTTGTAACTTTGTTAATCTATTATAAGTTATTCAACTTATCGATAAGTTATAAAAGTTCCGTATTAAAATAAATAAAAATAAATTAAAATATACAAATAAAGAGAGATAAAAACGAAATTAGTCAGAAGTAAAGTTAACCAATCAAAAAAATAATTAAAACCATCGAGATAAGACACTTTCTTTCTTTAGAAATGCAAGTTTGGTGTAGATGTAAACATAAGTTTTTTTCAAATAATTTTAAATAATTAAAAGTGTTGTTTGAATAATTTATTTTTTACTTTTGAATAACTAAAAAAAAAAATTAAGCGTGTGAGTGCAAGAAAGTCTGATAAGTACTTTTCACTGGACTAACTGTTTTATGTTTTTATAACTTGTAAAGATTAAATAAATTTTGAACCGAGCTTTAAAGTTAATTAAGATTTATTGTAAATGCATTGTTAACTGTTTCTAACATTTCAATTTTTTTTTTGAAAAATAGTACTATATAATATATACATAAACACTAGTTTAAAAATAGAATTGAAATCTTAGAAAGTAATTTAAATATATATATATATATATATGTATATATATGTTTACCACAGATGTTTTTGTGTCAAAACTTTATTCCGACTTAATAACAATTAACAATTAACTTAATAATTAACAGTCGGAATAAAGTTTTGACACAAAAACGTCTGTGGTATATATTCCGATAAGCTTGGCTTATCAGGATCTCCAGGATTTAAGGCCTTTTAACGTTTCATCTTATATATATACTGTTTTTTTTTGTTAATTAATTATTATTTTTGCATAAAAAGAATTAAGAAAGACTGTAGACATTTTTCGGAGATCATATCTTTAAATTTTCAAAGAATGTTGATATCATGAACAGAAAAGCTTTAAAGTGCTATTTTAAAAAATAACACAAACTTTTAATTGAAGGTCTTTCGAAATTTTGAAAAATATCTAGATTTACGCCTAATTAAAATACGCTCTGTCAAACTTCTAAGTTAACTAACTTGAAAAAACTAAATAAATAAATAGTACAGTTAGAATAGGTTTCTACTTAATAGTTGTTAGCTTCAACAACTGTTGAAGAAATTCGTTTCATAAAACTAAAAGTTTTTTTAGCAAGACTTAGTAATCTACAAAGTTTAGCTAAACGATATAAGTTAGTTATATTGTTCTAAGTTACTTTAGGTTTAATACTTATAGGTTGTAATAATTTAGTACTTTCAGCATAAAATCGTTTTTTGTGAACGTTGTGGAAAAAAAAATAAAAAGTTTATTTTTGAACTGTGTAGTATATTAGTTTATACAATCGTACATTAAAATGCTGTTATAAATAAAAAAATATAAATTTGCACTTTTTATAAATTATAGTTAGTTTTTCTATAATTGTATAACGTAATATCAGCAAAAAGGGACTAAATTAATTACATATTATTTAAGTAATATAAAAAAGTTATAAAATAGTAATTGATGTTGTTGAGTTTATAAAATCTTTTAAGTCCAAAAGATAAGCTCTAGGAAGAGGAGTTATAAAAAATAAGTTTAAACTTCAAATTGGATAATTTGAAACAAACTGTGATCTTATAGTACAATACACCTGATAAAACAACTTCAACCTGTAAAACGATCAATTTGATCTTAAATTGCTGAATAAAAATAACTTGTTAAGTTTTATAAGTTAAATTTGAAGAGACATTTTGAGGTGTTTTTTTTAATTACAGTCTTAAATCTTTAATTCTTAAACGATTATGTAAAAGAGCATCGTTTTTTATTTTCCTACAACTATCTAAAAACGCTTTAAAGTAAAAATAAACATCTAGTTTTTGACTAGTAAATTTTAGTTGAGAGTTAATACTTTACAACAGAAAGTATCAAATTTATTTTCTATCTTAATCACAAAATTATTAAATTGTTTATTTTAAAAAACGTTTTATCTAAAAGAAAAATTTATTTTTATCCTTAATTACCTTTGTTTTGTGCGGATGTAATCTAAACTACTTTAGTAAATTAATTAAGATTTTTTCCAAATTCTGAACTGTAATTTTTGTATATAATTTCCACACTTAAATAAAAATAAAGTCTTGTTAAATATATCTGTTTTTATTAAAAAAAATATTTTGACTTATGTTGACCACAACCTGTCTTTGCTTTTAAACATTGAATTTTTTTTTGTTTATTCTCGACCACTGGGTCTGGATTTAGCAAACTTTAAACTTTCAAATATACTATAGTTTTCAAATCCACCATCAGAATCAACAACATCAGCTGACACTTTTAAAACTAAACTTACTTATATGTAACAATTTTAAACTTTGTTTTATTTTCTAATTAAGTTGAATTTTCATTGTAAAGATGCTTTACAACAAGCAAAATTATTTAGTTTAAAATCTGACAAGCTTTGTTTCCATACAATAATTATACGTTTAAGTTAATTTAAAAACAAAAATATTTTGATTATTTTCTACAGGAATAAGTTCTTAGCATACTAGATTTGAAGTTTTTTTATACTATTATAAAAAAATGTTACATTTAATAACCGTTTTTTAGCAATATTGTCAGTCATAAAGTATATGAGTTTTTTAATAAATTAGCTTTATTTGTAAAATATTAAAAATTAAATTAATCGAATAGTTTTTAGCATAAATTTAAGTAGATACAAAAACTATGTCATTTAATGTTATTTTACCTATTAAACTAAAATATCTGTTTTTTACAGCTAAATACATTATTAAATACGCTTTTATCACAGTTTACTATAAATTTAAACTATAATTGTAAACTTTGTCAAAAAACTATTTTAGTTTTTTTTGTTTAGTAAAAATTTTCAGAAGTAAAAACTAAATCACAGGTTACAAAACAGTAAAAATAGCTCGATCATCTTTTTAACTAGGGATATTCATTAATTAGCTATACTAAGGTAAGTTTTAAGCAAAAACAACTACACACTTTTCCGGTTCACAGAAAATTGAAAAGAGAAACAGTTGAACTCATGCAATAGTGGCATACAAACTTAGCTACAAACATTTTAAACTTACAAACTATGAAAAACTGGTGTACAAGTATAATGTCAAAATTGGCAGTACTTTTAGTAGATGTGTGTTATGCTGAATCAGGCATAACACAGATAATTCAGGCGACGAGTTTATTGCCTAAAATAAATCGAGTATGAAATTTTAATTTATAACAAAATTATCTCTATTAAGTATTAATTTTTCAGAAATATTCCTTTGTAAAAGTATTGCTCTTAACTAATACGTTATAAATTGTGGATTGTGGTACACTTAATTTATTGGTACTACTCATCATAATCAAGTTTTACCTTATTTTATTATATCTTATAAATGCTAGATTCTATTCGAGAATACTTTATTAAAATTAGACAAGACAGTTTCGACAAAGTATCTATTATAAAAAAATCACAAAACACTACTACAAAATATGTATTTCAAAAATATAAACTACTTTTGAAACTTTTATAAATCACTTGGCAAGAGTGCAAACTTAATATTATATACTCTTTATTGAACGACAAATAAAAGCGCTCAAAGTATTTGGACCTGGTGTACAAAAATCTTTCGGCTACCGAGTCGCCCACCACTTGGTTTGTCCAGGACATTAAACTAAGCTTAAAAAATAGCAACTATTTATATCTATTTCAAAAGACATAAAACAATTAAGTAAAAAAAAATTGAATAAAAACTTTTAGTGAGCAATAAACTATTAAAGGTTTAATTAACTAGCAAACATTTAAGTTTAACTCAAAAAATTTAAAGCTATTAACATACAATTTAAAATATTGACTCTATATTTTTAACAATACCTACAACAAGTAAACACAAATAAGTTCTAGTTAAGAACTCTTTGAGTAGTTCCTTCTCTCAACTACATAAAAAGCACTAACTGCTGCACACATAAAATGTATTTTATGCTGTTTATGAAATGTTTAATCAGTAATTAACCCTCGTTTCTCATTGGCTCATTTGGGTGCTTTAAGAAATCGCTTCCATTTATGGTCATTGTTGTCTAGTTCTTAATATTCTCTTAATAATTATTCCGAGTTTAAACAATGAAAAATGTAAGTTATTGCAGCGTATTAATTAGAAACATGTTTATGATAAAAAATGAATTTATAGCACAAATATTGATACTATTATTCTTATTTTTAAGAAAAAGAAATCTTTGATATGTTTCACAAACATAGATTTTAATTAAAAGCAACCTCTAACTTTAATAAAATTACACAATTAAAATTATCTGAAAAATAATATTATAAAAGTATAGGATTTTAAAGAACTTTGCTCGCTTTTTATTAGTTCAGTATAGACAAGTCAAAAAGAATGTTATATATAATTTTGGAATACTTTCTGTAGTTTAAAAAAAAAAGGTTTATAACTTTACAAATGAGCTGGCAATAAATTAGCGGCTTATTTTTTCTCTAATAATTTATTTAATACAAAAAAGTATTACTAAATAAATAGAAAGTAACTGCAAAACTTTTCTAAATTACAATGATTTATTTTAATTTATACTTTCTGAGCTACTATACTATTTTAAATTGCATTTAATTTTGAAATACCAAAAAATTGCACGCTTCAAAAGAAGCCATTTTCGGCCTTCGTTTCTTATTGATCTTGAAATTGCAGTGAATTTCCACACAAGCTTGTGCTGTTGCTCCAGTTTTGGCCAAAAATTTTGAATTATGAGTCTCATTTCTTCTGCTAAGTCAGCATTGAAATCAAAACAATTGATCCAAAGCTCCCAAAGACTGCTGACCATGTCTCACAAGCTAGGAAGCGCAGACGATTTCAGAGTTGAAACAGACAGTTTTGGCGACTTAAATGTGCCAGCAAACAAGTACTATGGGGCCCAAACTGCCAGGTTTTTAAATTATATTTGAATTTTTTTTTTGTTTTTAATGGTAAAAATCACCCAGTCTCATGCTCTATCCATTGAAACTATAAACGTTTTCTGCACAAAGCAATTTTGTTACATCATGTTTAGTTTTACCTGCCCCATTAAAACTTATAATTAACAAAAAAGTAGATAAAAACAAAAAATATTTTTCAAGCAAGTTGAAAAACATTGGTGGCAAGCAATTTGGAGAACATTAACAAGGCTAAAATCTTAATAATAGTTTATTATAGTTTATTGAACAATAAAAAAGACGCTCAAATATTTAGTCCTAAGACCTTGTGCACAAAGAACCTATTTGCACAAAACAGATTACTTTTAAAAACCACAATAAATGCCACAATAAAAACCACAAAGTATAGGAAAACCATAAAGCTTAAATCCACAAGCAATTGTTCACCAGTGCTACAACAAAAATCACATGAACAATCCAACCATGATATCACTGTCACCAGAGTGAACAATCAGTTGTTGACAAAGCTTACACTTTTATAAATATAATACATTAACACTTAAAATTTATATTAACAAAGAATGTTTTAATTTAAATTAATTGGTGTAACAACTCTTGTAAAAGTTTTAAAACTAAAATCATAATAATACACTTCTAAGTTTTATATACTAAACTAATATATAGTCTAAAACTAGTAAAAATTATTAAACTCTGCAAAAAAAAAGATAATTACCTATGATGATGTTGCACCAATATCAAACTGAAAATATATTAGGTTCAATTTCATTTTCAACCATATTTTTCTGCTAAAAATTTGTATGTTATAAATTTATAGATAAATTAAACTTATTTATCATAAACAAATAAAACTTCTATATTTAGATGCTTTTATTTGACAATATAAAGCAATTATATTAATACCTTTAAATTGATTACAATATAAATTCAACTAAATTTTTTAGTTAATCAAAGTTAAGTTTAATTCTTACTATGGATTTATAAAGCTTGTTTAAAACAAAGTATCTTTTTAGATTAAATATAGTAGGCTTAAAACATTGATTTTTAGCATATAATTATGGTAAAAAAAGACATCAAATATAATATGTTTTCAGTTTGATATTGGTGTGACATCATCCTAGGTAATTACCAATAAAAACAGTAAAAATAAATTCATGCACATTTTAACACAAGTTTAATATAAATCAAAAATCTTCTAAACACAAGTTATCATAGTTTTAATTAAAATTAACTAAAAATATACTTAAACAAACACAAATAACAGGTCGATGATGAACTTCAAAATTGGTGGTCCAAGTGAACAGATGCCGATTGAGGTCATCCACGCTTTTGCCATTTTGAAGAAGTCGGCTGCTGAGGCAAACAAGCAGTTTGGCTTGGACGCCAACATTGCAGAGACCATCAAAAAGGCAGCTGATGAGGTGGTTGCCGGCAAACTGGACTCACACTTCCCTCTGGTCATCTGGCAAACTGGCAGTGGCACCCAGTCCAACATGAACGTCAATGAGGTCCTTGCCAACAGGTCCATTGAGCTTCTGGGTGGAGAGTTAGGCTCCAAGGACCCGGTCCACCCTAACGACCACGTCAACAAGAGCCAGAGTTCAAATGATACCTACCCAACAGCCATGCACATTGCAGTGGCCCGGTCTCTCACTCAGACGCTTATCCCAGGACTGCAGACGCTCAAGGACGCTTTGGAGAAGAAAGCAAGGGAGTTTGATGACATCATAAAGATTGGCAGGACCCACACCCAGGACGCTACCCCATTGACACTGGGCCAGGAGTTTGGTGGGTACGTCCAGCAGCTGAAGAACGGCATTGCCAGGGTGGAAGCTTGCATGCCTAGGTTGTATGAACTTGCAGCGGGTGGCACTGCTGTTGGTACCGGTCTCAACACCAGGATTGGGTTTGCTGAGAAGGTGGCTGAAAACGTTGCTGCAGAAACCGGCCTTCCCTTTGTCACTGCCCCCAACAAGTTTGAAGCACTTGCTGCCCATGATGCCCTTGTGGAAGTCAGCGGGGCTCTCAACACAGTGGCCTGCTCCATCATGAAGATTGCCAACGACATCAGGTTCCTCGGTTCAGGTCCCAGGTGCGGTCTTGGAGAGCTCTCCCTTCCTGAAAACGAGCCAGGAAGCAGCATCATGCCTGGAAAGGTGAACCCTACCCAGTGTGAGGCCATCACCATGGTGTGTGCCCAGGTCATGGGCAACCACGTTGCCGTGTCTGTTGGCGGGTCAAACGGCCACTTTGAGCTGAACGTGTTCAAACCCATGATGGTCTCAAATGTTTTGAGGTCAAGCAGGCTGATTGGAGATGCTTGCGTGTCCTTCACAACAAACTGCGTTGACGGCATTGTGGCCAACCGTGAGAAGATCAATGACCTCCTGTATGAGTCTCTGATGTTGGTGACTGCTTTGAACCCCCATATTGGCTACGACAAGGCAGCCAAGATTGCCAAGAATGCCCACAAGAAGAACCTGACTCTGAAGCAGTCGGCTATTGAGCTGGAAATTCTGACTGAAGAGCAGTTTGATGAATGGGTCAAACCAGAGAACATGCTTGGACCAAAATAAATAAGAACTGTGTTTTTTTGATCATGTATTTGTTAAACAAAAAGAACTTATTCAATAACTATTAGATAATTTTATTAAGATTTACTTGTTATAAACCTCTTTTTATAAACTATTGTACTACTGTATTGTTCTCAATGTATGTAATAAATTTTACTTTAAGCAAATTCTGTTGAACTTTTAAAACTTTTAAACATCTCAGGAACTAGCAACAATAAATAATGGACAAAATATTTAAAAAACATAGCATGCTGGTGAACCAGTCAAAAAATCTAGTTAAAAGGTTTCAGTCAAGCAGTGAACAGTTGGTTCATAAGAGCATTGGAGAGGCCAGTCAGAACAAGGGTCTTGGAGACTGGGACCCCAACTTCAGACCTGTTTACATGGATTCACAGGTAAAATATTAATAAACTTTTAACTTTATTAATATATAACTTGAGATACATGTACTCACAAATTAATAAAATATTGCCAAATGATTTATATTTAAAAATTGTTAGTAATTAAAAGCAATTTTAGACCTGTTACTCACATGTTTGTTTTGTAGTTGTTGTTTAGATGTTAAATAATATAAGTAAGTTAGAATTCTTTTATATTATGCATTATTAATACACAATTTTTGATATTTTGCTTCTACAAAATATTTTAGTAAGTTGCTTTCAAAAGCTTTCTTAACAGTTTATATATAGTTATCTCAATAGCTAATTGTATCAAGTTTATAACTACTTAAAAATAAGTTTAGTTGAGAACATAATTTAGATTATTTTGTTATAAAAGCAATAATGTATAATTTTTAACTCTTTAAAACTAGTGGAAAATATTATGAATTTGATACACAAACTTGTTATACTTGATGCCATAGGGGACTAATTACATTTTGTAGAACGCTTAAATCTCAAAAGTTTTGAAAAATTTTTAAAGTTGTAAAAAAGCTGCTGGTAAAGTTCAAAATATAATTCACTTAGTTTTGTCCATCTCACAGGGCTGCCCCTAATTATACTAGTAACTACTTTTTATAATTCTTTCAGATTGGTAAAAATATTGAACATTAAGTAAGAAGTATTAACCTATTTGTTTTTTAATGTAGAGTGTATGGTCAGGATTGCCACATACTCAGTTTATTCAAGCTAGTTTGAAATAAAAAAAATTCTGGCTTGTTTGAGTTGTTTTTGCAAAATTCAGAGTAGTTTAGATATTTTTTAAAAACTCAAGTTATTTTAACTGTTTTCTTTAATATTAAAGCTATTTTTTTTTTAATTTAAAATTTTCATTTTTATTAAAACCATGTTTTGTTTCGTCTTTTTTTATTAATTTGGTATTTTAGCTTGATTAACAGTTTTTTTTTTCAGCTCTTAGTTCATACTTATTCAATTTTCGATTTTTGAAATCATTGTTTTTTGATTTTTTTTTTCAAAGAGTCGCAGCCCTGTTTGTAATAGTTCTAAAGCAATACAATTAAAAAAGTAATTGTTTATTACAACTTTCTGCATTGTTTAGTTCTTTACAATATATACTGTTAAATAAACTTTGTGTTTGAAATTTATTTTATGTTACATAAACCTACTTCATGTTTAGCTGGTTAAATGTAATAAAAAAAAAGTTTTAAATAATTAATTGATTTACTTATTTTCAAATTGTAACTACCATATTTTTTTAATGCAGTAATTGAATAATGTAGTTAAAAAGATAATTCTTAACTCTTTTATAGAGAAATAAATAGATAATAGTTGGTCACAAATCCATAAAATTTTGCAGAATTCTCAAAAAATAATGTTATTATTATTTCAGTGGTTTTAGATTTAGTTTAAGTTTTAGTTTTATATCAATAATTTGCCATTCATTAGTTTAAAATTCTCAGCTCAACATTATAGTTTGATAAACTAAAGAAAGTAGTATTCTTATCATCATATGTTAATTTTCTTCAGGCAATAACATTGTATAATAGTTTCCATTTGACTTAAATAAAGACTATGTTACTAATTTTAGTTTAGTTCACCACAGATATTTCTTCAGTTTAAACTTTCATTTCTGGCAATAAAAACATCTTACTTAATGTTTTAGTTTCATAAAACAAAAAATAATCTCATTAGGTTTTTTTTTGAAATCAATAGTTTTCTGTGTATTAGACAACATAAATTCAATCACAGTAAAAAAAGTTTTAAGTTTATAATATAAAACATCTATTTTAATTGTAATCTTCTTTTTAATTTAGTTTTATTTCTAATTGAAGTGCAAATGTTTATTTAGTCGAGCTACAGCTGTTTGAAAAGTCAATCTCTTTATGCCCTAACAATAATACTGTAATTTTTTATCATTATATCTTTTGATCTATTTTCTCCATTTCTCAATAGGCAACAACTTTATTCATAACATATTTTATTTATTTATATTTATTTTATAAATAGCTGTTTTTTCAGACAATAATGTTAATTAGTTAAACATACAGTATTTTTAATTCGAATGAATTTCCTAGGCAACAACAAAATCTTAATTCTTTACCTATTTTATTTTCTCTAGACACGAATTGTCAGCTATGTCTTAATTTAAACATACTTACTAAATGAATGTTTTACTTCATTTTTAAAAAATATATAAATTTCACAATAGGCAACAACCCCCCTAGATCCGCGTGTGTTAGACAAAATGATGCCTTACCAAACAACGTATTACGGAAACCCTCACTCGAGAACTCATGCGTTCGGATGGCAAGCCGAAGACGCTGTGGAACATGCCAGGAAGCAAGTTGCTGATTTAATCAAGGTATTTATAAAAGTTTTGAATATAAATATATTTATGTATGTAAAACATATTTGAAAATTGCTGATTTAATCAAGGTATTTATAAAAATAAATAATAATAGTGATATATTTGTATGTAAAACATATTTGAAAATTGCTGATTTAATCAAGGTATTTATAAAAGTTTTGAATATAAAGTTTTATAAATACATTTGTATGTAGAACATATTAGAAAGTTGCTGATTTAATCAAGGTATTTATAAAAGTTTTGAATATAAATATTTTTGTATGTAGAACATATTAGAAAGTTGCTGATTTAATCAAGGTATTTATAAGAATTTTGAATATAAGTACTTTTGTATGTAGAACATATTAAAAAGTTGCTGATTTAATCAAGGTTATTATAAAATAAATAATGATAGTAATATATTGTCTATAGTAGAAAATATGTTGCTGATCTTAGTAAGATATATATAAACTTTTTTAAGTATACAAACTATCTGAAGGAAACAAATTAGTTTATGTTAATAAGTTTTTAATATTCTACAACTTATTACAAATACTAAGCAAACTTGTAATGAATACTCAACATTAATTAGTTGAGATGTTTTAGCTTACGCACTGATATGTAGTTGAAGTTTTCTACTGAAAAAAAAAACTTTTTTTTCAGTATAAAATAAATTACAAATTAAGTTGTTATAAATTAAAATAAAGTATTTTGTAACAATGACAATTATTATTATAGCAACAAAAGGGTTGCCACACAATCAGGATAATTCAGGACAATTTGAGATTTTGTAACCTCACTATAACTCAGACTATATTGATTTTTTTACAACTCAGTATGACTTAAGCCAGTTTGGTTTTTCTTATAAAACTCTGGATATTTGAAAAATGTCTAAAAATCTTAGGCCATTTTTTTATAGATTTTAAAATAAATTTAGTTGGTTTAGTTTCAATATTTTATTTTTTTATAATCAGTTTTGTTGAATAACATGATTTTGATTAATTTTGAAAACTTTTCACATATTTTTAAAGTTTTGAAAAAACTCTGGGTGACTCAGGACAGTTTAAAGTTACTCAAGGAAATTTTTTTGACTTACAGAGTGGCAATCCTGTTTATATCACAAACTTTTTGAAAATAAAATACTGTAATTGTAATTCATTCATGATTGAACTCAATATTTTAATACCTAAACCATTTAGACTTAAAAAGTTTACATACAAATACTGCAATATATCAATTGTAAAATTAACTATAAAAAGTTTGCAATAAATAAACATTTTAGTTTAATACAACATAAACACAAATATTTATCTTTAGGCCGACCCAAAAGAAATAGTGTTTACCAGTGGGGCAACCGAATCAAATAATATTTCTGTAAAAGGTGTAGCCAGATTCTACAAGTTAGTTTTATATTATTTATCTTAAAGTTTTGAAGAATTTTTTTTTGTTCAACTACATTACACATGATAAAGTTAAGTTTAATTTGTTTTGCTACTGATTAATTTATGAACATTTACTTATTGTGAATTTAAAACTATTAAATTTTTGGGTTTATGGTACTTATAAGATATATTTAAATGTTAAAATTGTCTGTGGATGAAATATACTAATAAAACTAGTTTTTATAGTTTAAATTGCCATAAATAAAACTTATGAGACTTATTACTAAATTATTTTTTTCTGTTTAAAACTTACAAACATGTATGTCTCTTAAGAATACACAAAAAAAGTTCAAAAGTACATATTTTTTAATATTTTGTGTATTTAATTACTTAGATCTAGTAAGAAACATGTTATAACTACACAAATACTAAATTATAAAAAATAATTTTAATTAATAATAAATAAATTAATTGTTTATTAATTATTTATAAAAATTGTTCAGATCAAGTAAGAAACACGTTATAACAACACAAATACTAAATAAAAATAAATAATTCATATCTGGGTGTTTAGGTCGAAATTTTTTTATTACAATCATCTGAAGTAAAAAGTAAAACTAGTTTATTTTTATTAATTATTTATAAAAATTGTTCAGATCAAGTAAGAAACACGTTATCACAACCCAAATCGAACATAAATGTGTTTTGGATTCATGTAGAGTTTTAGAAAATGAAGGTTTTGATGTGACCTACCTACCAGTTAAAGTTGGTTTGATTTGGAATTGATTTAATTATTTATTAGAACCTTTACAAAATGTTTTTATAACGAGTACTTTTAATTTACAATTTTCATCAAAAGCAAAATGCATTTAAAAGTTTTGTAAAAGTTTCTATAGTCACTTATCATTAAAAAAAAAATGTTATTTCCTGTAATAAGGTTAAAACAAAAACAGAACAAAATCAAAAACTTTCGATTAATTTTTTATTTATAGCTGCAAAAAAAAGTTTTTGTTATTTGTTAAGCAAAGGATTTAAAACAAGCTTTAGTTTTTTTACCAATTATCATTAAAAAATTTTACCTGTAAAATTTTATTACATTAAATAATTATATATTTATGAATGTCCAAAAGAAATTTATGAGATGAAAGTAATTTTTTTAATAGTAAATAAAGTTTTGTGCATTTTATTTAAACTATTTATTGTTTTAATATTATTTATGGTGAATATATTTAAAAATTAAATGTATTATGCTATTAAGTAGTGTTATAACTCACATCTAAATTTGAATAAAACGTGTTAAAATATTATCACGAAAAGTAAAGTAAAGTGCATAAGTGTATTTAAATAAAAAATTATGCAATGAAATTTAAGTTTGTTATACACAAGCTTACTAGGTATATAAATCGTTTATAATACTCATACTTTATCATTTATACTTATAAAGTTTACAGTTAAAGTTTAAAGATAAGTTTATTCAAACTTCGAATAGATTGTTGCAACATAAAATGAAACAATCTTTTATGTGGGAGTAACAATTAAAACGTAATAATAAAATTACACATAGTGTTTCAGCTGTTTTTATTTTCATATTTGTACCATTTAATACTTGTTATAATTATAAAGAAGTAAAATATAACGGAGTAAGTTTATTTTGAAATTAATTATAAATGTACATGAGTATAATTGAAAACTAATTTCAAAAGAAAGTATCATAATAATTTAAATTATAATTTTCAGAAATTAGTTGCAACAAAAAGTAAAAACTCTTTTTTGCATTTAAGAATTTTAGTTTCATCAGAAGTTTTAAAGGCCATAGGGGGGGGGGGGGGAGGTAAAACACTTTTTTTACAAAAATTAACTTTTGCTTTTATATTAATGCTTTAAGTACAAACTACGAGCCAGTTTTTGTAGAATTCAAAAGTTTCATTTAACTAAAAAAATTTTTTTTTGTGTAAAAAGTTTCGGATACAAATGTATGGACGGCAAATTTTTCGGGGTCAATTTTCTCGAAAATTTAAAAAATCACTAAAAATCTATCACCACCTTCATTTTTCAAGCAATCTTCTTCAAATTTCCAGGAAATGTTCCTTATATTAAAAGAAAAAAATGTTACTTATGAATTTTAATAATTTAAATAAATAAAAATTAAAAAAAAAATATTTTAAACATTTTTACAGAAATTTTTTAAAGTCCAAAGTAATGTTTTTTTGTTATTGTATAAAGATTAGACTGAAAGTTTGAAGAAGATTGCTTGAAAAATGTAGAAGGAGGTATATTTTAAATAAAACAGTCTTTTTTTGCTGTTTTAGTTTTCCCTTCCAATAGGGAACCTATTATGCGGCCCAACTTTAACTGGTCATATCTCAAAAAATAAACCGATTTTTCTAAACAATAAAAAGCATTTTGAAGCTTAGAAAAAAATCTATAAAATAAGATCAACTTGTAAAATCATGGTTCACCCCCCTATGGCCTTAATTTGCAATGTCTAATAACCATTTGCAACTTTGAGTATTTAAATTACTCATTTTCACAAAGGTTTTTGAAATAATACTATTTTTTATCAGGTAATGAAATAAAATCAAAATTATTTACTAAGTAGACATTTAAAAGAATAAGTTAAAGGTGTTGTGACGTATAAATAAAAGATTTAAACAAAAACGAATTTTAGCATGTATTGAGTAAAGATATGTTAGCTGGTCATTTTTAATAATTTAGATTTTCTATAAAATATTAAATTTAATAATATTAAGTGGAATATCCGACTGATTACAGAGCACTGTAGAAATTTCTGAGTGAAAATTTACAAGAACTATTTATTTATAGTATAAATATAAGTTGAGTTTACCGCTAAAGATTTTCAAGAAAGTGTTAAGACCAGATATATAAATGAGTATTTATTAACTGTTTTTAAAACAGGAAAATGGTCTTATATGCATGGAAGATCTACAGAAAGCGATAAACTTCTGTTTTATATACTTAATAACGAATTGTAATACAGGAAAATGGTCTTATATGCATGGAAGACTTACAGAAAGCGATCAGACCAGACACTTCACTGGTCAGCATCATGATGGTCAACAACGAAATTGGTGTCCAGCAACCAGTAGATGAAATTGGTCAATTGTGCAGGAGCAAGAAAATATTCTTCCACACAGACGCTGCTCAGGTATTAAATTTAATTAAAAATAATAAAAAATGTGTTTTATGTAGTTTATTATGTTATCTGTTGCTTTGTAGAGTAGATGCTGCTCAGGTTAATAATTTTCATTAAAAATAGTTGAAAAGTTGTTTGCTATTTTATCGGTTGCTTTATAGACGCTGCTGAGACTTAATCTAATATTTAAAGAAAACATTAAATTGTATTTTTTAGTATATAATGTTCCATACAGTTGTGGAACTGGTTATAGTTATGTTGTATTTAATAAGTCATAAAATAATTTATTATGCTGTATATTGTTTTACACATTTGTAGAATGATAGGTTTGAAATGTTGCATAAAATATAATATAAAAAATTTTGATTTTTTGCGAATTGAAGTTGATTTGTGTTTTTTTAAGTCTACCGAAGTTGTAAAAATTATTATTATTTTATCTTTACTTTTATACAATTGAAACACAAATTAAATTTAATTATAATTCATTATTTAAAAAAAAATGTTGTGGTATGCTTGTTTAGTATGACTAATATGACTTATATGTTGAATATTTTGTAATGTGTTAGTTTAAAAAAACAAAAAATTATTACATTTTCCTAATATTGTCTTGTATTTAAAAATTTTAATAAAAACTTTATTTATATTTATTACTAAATTGATGCATTTTGTACTGAATTTTTCTATAACATAAAAATTGTACATACAACACTAAGCAAAATGTAAAAAGTAACACAAAGTATAAATACTTGATGTTAAGAAATAACTTTTTTTATTTACAGTTACTAATATATAATAAATTAGTAATAACTAATTAATATATTTTATTTAAATAGAAGCTAGTTTATTTAATTTACTAATAAACTAGCTTCTTAAAACTTGTTGTTTTCCACAATAAGTTGAACTAAAATCAATACAGGCCTTGGAATGATGGGAAAAGAGCCATTAATCATAAACTCAATAAACTGTAAAAAATACATTTTACTTTTTTCTATACAGGCGGTGGGAAAAGTCCCAGTTGACGTTGACCAGATGAAGATAGACCTGATGTCCATCAGTGGTCACAAAATATACGGACCCAAGGGTATTGGGGCGTTGTACGTCAGAAAGCGACCCAGAGTGAGGGTTGAGGCGATTCAGTCGGGCGGTGGGCAAGAGGTAGTTGTTTTATTAATTTAATATTCAATAAGGAAAGTATTATTGAGAACCTCTCTATTTTTAAGCCTGCACTCAGTAAAATATATAATAATAAACATAAAGTGTAAAAAATAATATTAAAAACAGGATATATTTAAACAAAGACGAATTTTCTGTTTTTTTTTTTCAAACATATAGCAGTAGCTAATAAAGAGAGGAATAACAATGTGATTTATTAATTATTTTTAGAGAGGAATTACAACATACAATATAATTTAATTATTTAACAGAGAGGAATTCGCAGCGGTACGGTACCCCTCCCACTGATAGTCGGACTCGGCGAAGCGTGTCGAATTTCGCAAACAGACATGAGTTTTGATATGGAGCATGTTAGAGAATTGTCTGATCATCTGATTCATCAGATCACATCACAGCTTCCGCTTGTTGTGAGGAATGGCGACCATAAGGACAGCTACCCTGGTTTGTTAAAATTAAATTTTCTAAATTTCTCCCCAAAGAGTTTAGAAAAGACTTGGTAAAAGCACTGTCATGTGTTTGATGTTAAAAAATCCCCATCAGTTTTATTTAAATTAATTAAATAATAATTGTATCTTACAGGCAAGGTTTAATCAACATTAATTACTTTTTACTAGGTCTACCCTGGTGTAACGGGAGTAAACTAAATAAGTTTAAGTATAATGAATTTTATTTTCACAGGATGTGTCAACTTTTCGTTCGCCCACGTTGAAGGGGAGTCGCTGTTGATGGGGGTGAGAGATCTGGCGCTCTCTAGTGGCAGCGCCTGTACTTCCGCTTCATTGGAACCCTCGTATGTTTTGAGAGCAACCGGATCAGATGATGCTAATGCTCATTCTAGTATCAGGTATTAAAAATAAATATTTTTATTATAAACAAACAAATACAAATAGTGCTCATTTAATATCATGTATTAAAAATAAACATTTTTATAATAAACAAATAAATACAAATAATGCTCATTCAAGTATCAGGTATTAAAAATAAATATTTTTATAATAAACAAATAATAACAAATAATGCTCATTCAAGTATCAGGTATTTAACTTTATAATGAACAACTAAAATATATTATATTAAGTAACAAGTATTGATTATCTTATATAAATAATTAAAATGTATTTATTATACCAAACCGTATTAGATACAAATTATTTTTTTCACCGTAAATAACTAAACTATATTATATAATTATGTATAAGATATATTGATTTAATTACTAATAATTATTACTAACAGTAGTCAACTATAAAAATATTTTATTATATAATTAAATTTTTCATTAAAATAGAGGTTGCAGTATTTTTGATCTATAAAGATTTTTTTTTACAAGTTTTTTGTTTTTAGAACTCCACTTTTGCATTTAGAATATAATTATCAATATTTATAATGAAAAAAACTTTTTTCATAACTTTTAAATTATTTAATGCAAATTTTGTCATTTTAATAAGCAGTAATAAATTGTAATGAATTAAGTTACAACAAACTCTTACTAGTCAAACGAATTCTACTGACAAACATTTTTTTAAATTAAAAAAAAATTTTACTTTAAAAACAAGTTTACATTTAGTTACAAACAAATTGGTTTCATAAAAAAATACAAATTCTATTAAACATGGTTTTTTTTATATTTTTATCTAATAATCACCAACAGATTCGGAATTGGAAGGTTCTCCACTAAGGAGGAAATTGACTACACGGTAGAGAAAATTGTCAAGCAAGTCAAAAACCTGAGAGATTTGTCACCATTGTGGGAAATGGCACAGGAGGGTATTGACATTTCAACTATTCAGTGGGGACAACAGCATTAAGCAGTAATGACGTTTCAACTTGGGGTGGCAAATATTACTTGAGTGTTTAAAGATAATAGAAACTGTATTTACAGATAAAATTTAAAAATGTTCAACATAATAGAAATAAAATATAACTTTAACATATTATCTTTTTGAAAACGTTCAAGTGATTTTTGCTACCCCCAATTTAGTTCCCAAAGCCGCCCCTAAAACAACGACATAATTGTAGTGTCATTTCAACTGGTTGTCGTCATCGTAATGACATTTTAACTGATTAAAATTTGAGTTGTCACCATTTTTTTGTGGTAGTCAACTATTCATAGGTCAAACATATTAGATTAAGAATTTTTTTTGTTGCAAATTAAAATTGTTTTGACAACATTTAAATCTTTGCACTAGAATACGTAAGAAATTTACTTGAAAGTAATACAAAACTTATATCCAGCTATATTAAAGAAAAGTTGTTTTATATTTTCAATTTCATAATTATGAATAATTGACAAATAAATAAAAAGCTAAGTTACTAGCTTGGTGTGATAATTATTTAAATTTAATTTGTGTGTGTATAATTAAAGCAATTATTACTTTTCTATAATTCCCTTGAAGTGAATAAACAATTTTGTGTAATAAAATCATTGTAAAAAATAAAGGGTGATTTATTTTTGTGTAAAATAAATCGTTATGTAATTATTTAATTTCAAAACTCATTATAAAAATTAATTAATTAATGATAATATGAGAATCCATTACCTTTAAAATGAATTGAACTGTTAGGTTTAGTTTATCTATAAATACTTTTAATAATATAAAAGTAATGATTTAGTAAGTTCATATTTATTTTTGATTTTTTTTATTTAATCCATTCAATCATTTTAAAAGTTGCTGCTTTACTATTTTTATTAAAAGGATTTAAAGATACTAAGTTGCTTTTTAAAGTTGTAAGGCTTTTTATTCTTGTAAAAGAATCTAACTAGTTTAACGTTTTTTTTTTGGTAGCTTTCTATTTTAAGGTGTACTAAGTTATGTTTGGTAATAAAATTTAGTGTTATTATATTTTATCAAATCTATGATTTTCTTAGTAACATTTTTACTTTTACTAAAGTTTTGGATGAAGAAATAAATACAGTCTAGAAATGTAAAACTACAAATCAATTTCAGCACTTTCTGAAGGCCAAATCTCAATAAATATTTGAAGTTGAAAAAAAAAAATCTAATTAATAAAAGTTATGTTGGTATTGGATATTTTGAAAAACACTAACATTTCACAAACATTCTTAGAGTTTGAAATGTCGAAGTAAATACTGAAGCGCTTGTTTTGTAGGGTTGCTTTGATTCAGGAAATCCGTATCTTATTGTTGTTATGTACCAAATTTAGAGTCAGGCATCGGCGAACTGTGGCCCGCGAGCATGTTTTCATATTAATTAAGATGCGACCCTATGGCATGAAAATTTGACCCGCAAAACAATTTAGAAATACTAGATGCTCCAGAAATCGAAGTATAAAGCAAAAAGGTATATTATCAAAATCCACCCGTTTTTTTATTTTCTTTGTTTATCAATTTATTTCATATATTTTTTGCTTATTGTTCCACTATCACTGTTATCCCATACCCTCGATCGGTAAGCGGTTCTCGAATTTTACTGGGTGGATTTTGAACGTGTACCAGCAAAAATAATGTTGATAAATTTCACAAAATTTTTCAATTCCTAAGATTCGTGATATTCAAGTAATTTAAACAAATAACTCGAAAGTTACATACAAATATATTTCTGGCCTGTTATGAAGATTAAAAGCTTATGACAAATTAGTTGCGACATAAATTAAATATTTTCTTGAAACTTTTTATACTTTGTAAATAAGCCAATTTTTGAACCTATAACGGTGTTTTATTAATAAAAAGAATAAAACAGTTATACTGATGATAGACTTCTACAAAGAAGAAAATTATGTAATAGTTCAGATTAATTTGGAAAACAATACGCTTGTATACTTTACATAAATTGTGTTACTTTTTAATAACTTTATTAAGAAAGAAAAAGTTTTATTAGACTAGTTATTTTAATTCTTATGTTAGTTTCAGTAATGACTAAATAGTATAACAAAAATGTTTTTTAAATTAACAATCCTTTGTAATAGGTATTTTTACCTTGTATAATATCACCTTTACTTTTATCTTTTAATCAAAATTTTGTTATTTTAAAGATTTAAATCAAGGCTTTTAACTACCATATGTTTTCTTATTCAGTATTTATTTCGTTCACTATCAAAATAACTTGAGATGTTTTTCGCCATCAATAATAAATAATGAACTTCACCGCACGACTACAGCACTGTTTAAAAAGTTTTAACTCAAAATTTGCACAAGAGTAATTCCGTAATAAACATAAAATATGCACCAAAAATAAAGCATGTTTGTAAAACTTTTTTTAATAAAAAAACTGAATTTGTTTCCACTGCGTTAGTGTTGGTTTTTTGCTATAAACCAAAAATTGATTTTGCGGATCGTAGTTTGCCAACTCCTGTAATAAAGTATGCGATTGATTGGTAGCGTTTAGTTTTAATCAAGACCAATCCACTACAAATTATCTGCTACTATTTTGATGTTGTTTAAATTACATGAGTATCACGAAACTCAGGAGTTAAAAAATTGTGGCCCGCGATGTGCTTTTCACTCTAAAATACATTTTTAGACCAACAAAAAAGCTGAAAGCTTGCCGTTAGATTGTTGATTTTATAGTTATTAGAAATATATTATTATTGTTTATTTTATTACGTTTTGAGTTGGAAGCAGCACTTTGCATACTTATTACATCAACTATTTTAAACAACTTCGGCCCGCCGTAGACTTTTTCCTGCCCGCGAGCAATTTTTTATATGAAAATCAACCAGTGACTTATTAAAGGTTGTAACCTATAACTGAGTACTATGATTTGAAAAAAGATGAAAGATTAAACAAAAAAAAAACAGCATTTAAGTCTAATAATAGTTGTTTAACGACAAAATTGAAAATCATTCATTCAAGAACGGACAACCAAGATTTTTTTATCAATTTTTTTTGCGCGAAAACTGCCAAGTGACGTAATATAATTTTACGGAGAATTTTCATCGAATATTCCAGATACATATAGCAATCGAAATAACGACATGCTACCAACATCTATCAATCGCAAAATTTTTGAAATGCGTCAGTGACCTTTTGTCGGACGCATAATAGACTGATAATTTATAACGAGGGCCGGATAAATAAACCTTCCCAGCTAATTTCCTGCCCGTCACTTGGTTTTAAGCTAAAAACAACGAATGCGAAAGAACCAATTTTATAAGAAACACGACAAGATTTATATAAAAATGCTAAAATCAGTCCGGGACACTGTTAATTTTTTGTTTGCAATTTCTTTCTGCATCAGTAGTTAGAAAAAATTAGTTTTGAAAAATATTCAAACTTTTATTACACGTTACATAAATTTAGAACGTTTTCAGATTTACAATCCGTCCTCAATGAAAATTATACAAACTTTTATTACTTATAATGAGCATGCTCATTTTTTGGTTATGGTAGCTTTTCTCTCTTCACTAATTTTATTCAATTGAAAGTAGCTCAATATTGAATAAATACATTAATTTTTTTTTTATAGTACTTAGTATATATTAACTTAATATTTAATGAGGTTTCCTATTAGTAAATACTTCCTTATGTTTTAGAATAATGTGAAACTACTTAAATAATTTACCAAAATTTTTTATGTTTATACTTCAATGTTTTTTTTGATAAGTGTTTCTTAAGTTTTTAAAAATCTTACAACTTTTGATTAATAGTTAAAATCCTCACTTGATTATATAAATTTACATTTATTAATAGAAAAATACATTTCTATGTTTTTATAATATATTTTTATTTGTACGTCTATTAGTGGGTTTCGGTCTTACAACCTTAAACTGTTACGTTTGAATTTTACATCTATACTAATTTAAACTTTTTATGATAGTATTTTAACAAGTCAAATATAAAACAAGTTTAAACTGTGGTTTTAACTTTTTTACTTGTAAAACTGTCTCTGAATAAAAAATCTGTTAATTTTTAGGCACAACCTTTTTTGCTAAAACCCAGATCTAATTCAGTCTTTTGTTGAAAAGGTCCGCAAAGATAAATTTTCTAAACTTTGCGACAAAAAAACTTTTAAGTTAGCAGTTAAATTGTAAAAAAACGATAAAAGTTCAAAAAGAAAAAACAGTTACTTTTTTTAAGCAAATAATAGTTTTATGGTTTTTAGGAAAACTAGTTTTTATTTAAATCAAAATTCTAATCCGTAATAAGTCGATGTAGCTGGATCTTAGTTTTGAAGTTTGTTATTTCACCATCAAATACAAGTTTTTACAGACCAGTGTTTATCATGAGTTTTAAAAAAAGTTATCGCAATGTGAAAGAGAACCTTTGTTGTATTTTAAAATACAAGCAAATTATATGTGCATATAGTATTGTACAGAACTGAAAATGGTAATATAAAACAATTGTTTTTAGAGTTTTAACTATAAGTATGAGCCTTTAAAACTTAAACTAAAGCAAATCTTGAAAAGCTCCATTTATTTAATAGTTATGCGTTTTACTGATATCAACTGGAAAGGTTAAAATACGAGTATACATGTTATACTTTATATAATTTATTTTCTATATATTTATAATTTGTAAATACTATGGTTTTTTTTTTCAACTATGTCTTTAAGCATGTTGTCCTAATGAACTAATTCAAAAAATATATAAGTTTTAGGATCACTAAGACTTTAATAAAATTAAATTGGTAACAGCTCTTGTATAAAATCAAAAAAACATGGAACCAAAAATTATTGCCTTTGGTAACTTTCGATAAAAAAGTGTAGCTTACATTACTATTTTAAGTGCACTATAAAAGTACATTCTTAGCTAAAGACAAAACATCAAAATGCAATCATAAAGAATCGTAGATAGCTATACTTTAGAACAAGCTTTTATTGGTAATAATATTTTATTAACCTTTACTCAAAACAGTTAAATATTGTACAAAGCAAAAAAGGACATAGCCTTAATTACTTGTTGTTTTCAAGTTAAACTAATAAACCAATAGTATGTAAACACCCGTATATATCGAAAGTTTTTAGTTGCTGCAAATTTCTTTTGTAGTTTTTTTTTTAATTTAAATGTTTATGAGCCAGTTTGAAATTAATAAACATTTAAAAAAAACTTAATACTAAGCAAAAAAAGTTGAAAAATACTAAACAAACAATTTTAGTTAAAATTTTTTTAATTAACACAAAATTAACTTTAACTTAACAATTTTATGTTTAAACCAAGCTCGATTTTTTAGCTGATGTCAACCGAAAAAACAAAATGTTCTGATTTAATTATTTTTAAGTTATTTTGACAAGACTTTTGTAAAATTAAACAATTATAAGTCCTGAACTTCTGCATATTTGTTCAATCATAGTACAGTAGTAGAAAACTCTACTTATGTGTAGCTTTTTTATTAGTTATAAAAAGTTGACAAAACCAATAAGTTGTAACTATTTTCAACAATAAGTTTTGTCTATGAAAAGGCATTTAAGCTGAAATTGTGGTGTATGACTCGAAAACCGATTTATTTTTATGCCAAGTAGGACCAAATTTTTTGAGAGCGTCGTTAAATATTATTTAGTATTATATAAAAGAAAAAGAAGCTCTAGTGTAAATTGATGCTGAAATATGCAGGTTTTCAAGTTTAAAAACGCTTCATTGTTTACTATTTTTACTATTTATTTAAAGGTACGGTAAATAAAAAAATAGTTAATATAATTTTATAACTTAATAATAAAACTAAACAACTTGCTATCTTTTTATCAATTGTTTATCTTTCTATAATTTAAATTCAAATATTTTATTTGATGATGAGTATACACTATCCAAGATGTTTTTGATGAGATTGTTGATAAAATAACTAATATGTTGATAAAAGACTAGGTTTAAAAATAGATTAAATTGGAATTAGAAAAAAAGAAATAAAACAGTTGAGGACTGAAAAAAGTCATAATAAACACAGTGAATTAAAATAATGTAAAAGTATAATAAAAATAAATTAAAAAGTTGAAGAACTTTTTTCTTCTTCCGTATAAGTTGGCTCTCTTTTTATTAAATTCTTTTGAATTTTTAACCAGTCTGTTTCTTTTTTGTTGAACATATTTCCCTTAAAAAAATAAAATAAGTCAAGTATTAATCAAGAATAAAAAAAATTCATAAATTAATTATACTAGAAAAAGTGAGTACTACATATTCTACAGTAATACTTAATATAAAGTTCTGAAAAATGTTGAAAGCTTATTTAAATTACTAAAAGTTTAATAATAACAATATTTATTAAAAAATAATTTGATATTGTTAATTAAATGAAATTTTAATTTCAATAAGCAAATGACTGGTTTTAGTCTTTTACTTATTGTTCTCGTGTTATAAATATTATCGATTATAGAATTTTATATTTATATAATAAGATAAACAACTTTTTTTGTAATAAAAAGTAGTGCAAGCCTTTGAAAATTGATAAAATTTAAATTTAAATTCTTATTTATAATAATATAAGAATAAAATAAATACAATTTTACAAAACTAACCTGTAAGTACAACTTGATCAGTCCGGGGTACTTGTTGAATTTTGTGTCCTGGTTTTTGGTCTGGTTGTCCAGGTCTAATTGGTAATCCAGGACTGTCAAAATTTCTGGTAATACTTCTGCGGTTATCAGGTTTCCTGGAATATATTTATTTGTTTGCTTAAGATTGGCGTTAAAATATGCTATTACTTAATAACTTAATTTAAATGTTTTTTTTTACTATTGATCGAAGACAAGTTCTTTTTTAAACTCCATATTTAAACTCCAACTTTTTTAAACAAAATATTCAACCAATCTAAAATTTTATTACTCATTATTTTATTCAAATTTTAACTAAAGTTTTCAATAGTAAAAAAAAATTGGTTCAAAATTATTAAAAAACATAGTATAAAACTTTTTATTACCTTCAACAAAAAATCAAACATTTGTTTAGCATCTTACTTAAGTAGTTGACTTGAAAACTGTGCAGAATTTTACTCAACAAACTAGGAATAGGTTAAAAAAATAAATTAGAAATAAAATGTTTTTGAAACACACTTTAAAAAAACGAAAACAAACATACTAACAAACAGCGATTTCAACAAATTAAGGAACTCTAACTAAATTTTAACATACTACACAAAAATCAATAAAAATAATAAAATTCACAAGAAACTTTCAAAGATTGAGACTTATTGTCGCCATCAAGTTATATATAACAATTAAGTTAAATATCTAATCTAAAAATAATACTTAAATTAAATAAATAATACTAATATAATAAATAAACTAAATAATATAAAAATAATAAATTAACCAAACAATAATAACACAACAAACTTGCAAGATTGAGGCAAACAAGACTCATGTTGCCAGGCAACAGAATCTTCCCCTCCGTCGCCTCCACGTTGGGGGCCACTAGGGGGTGCTGGCATCCCTCCAAATCCTCCTCCTCATTGCTGAAGGGAGTGTTCTTGCCCGAGGGAAGTCCCCCCTTTTGAAAATTGGCGGACTTTCTGGGTTTTTCGCGTTTTGAAGTTTCAGTTGAGGAGTTGGTGTTTCCGTCTTCTGATTAAATAAATCAAATAAATAAATAAAAGAAACAGTGAGAATTAAATTGAATAAAATGAAAGTATTTCTTAATACTTAAAACCTTAGTGAAAATTTAAAAGTCACAATGATATAAAAATACCAAAAAAATTATTTATTGTTTGAGATTAATAATGATAATTTTGTAAGTTTAAAGTGTTTAGTAAATAAGAAACTTAGAATAAATTTTTGTATATCAGTTATCAAAAATATATATATTCTAAAAATTACAAAAGTGTCTTTGTGCAAAAAAGTCTTCGTGCATATCCCACCTCAAACTTGTTTTAATTGATTGATACTGATTGAAAAAAAAGTTTGTTCCAAAGTTATAGTTTTAAATTTTAACAAACTTTTTTTGTGTTTGTTTTTATCCGTGTCTTTATCTTTCTTTCCAGTGTTTTCTTGTTGTTTGTTCTTTTTATTTTTTCCGTCTTTCAACTTATTCGTTCCGCTTTTGTTGCTGTTAGGCCGATCTTTTACTGATTCCGTTGAGGTCTGATTAAATTTTTATAAAAATAAAAAAATACATGAGCGTTTTTGTAAGTAATTTATTTTTTCAGATATGAAAAAGATCTTAAAGTTTGAGAAGCATATCCATAGGTGTTTAATAACAAAATATTTTTAAAATGTGTTTTTAACTTTATTTAACAAAATATTTCAAAGTTTTATTTAATATATATATTATAAAAAGTCATGAATCATAATTACTAACAAATTTTACATATTTCTATAATCGTTTTTCACTACTGTAATTAAAGTTTAAGTACTTAAAAACTTAAAATATTATTAAATTTTTAAATTAAAATTTATTTTTGTAACATACCTTTGCTTTTTGCGAATTAGCCAAGTCCATGGTCTGAAAATATAAATATATTTAAACAAATAGTACAAATATTATAAATATAAAAATAATATATTTTTAAACATAGATTATTTAATTAAACTGCTACTTAAGTAAACTGGCTAGCATGTAAATTTTACCGTTTTAAATTATGTTTTTAGTTACAAAAAATTTTTTTAAACTTTACTACTTTTTTATTCACATTTAATAATAGAAAATTCTCTTAATAAAAAGTGTGTAATACTAAAAGTTATTTACCAAAAGTTATTAGTCATTCTAAATTTGTTACAAAAAACTGAACAAAATAAAACTAAAATTACAAGGGTATAAAGTCTAGTTTCATAAACTATATTAAATATTCACAATTAATAAAAACAAACAGAGAAAATATTTCTTGGGTTGGCGCTGGACATCATTTTTCTCCTTTCGACGACTTCCTCGTGCGTCAGTTTGAACTGTTTTAGTGACGTCATAATAGCCAACAGACCCGCGTCTCCGATGTAGTTTGACGACAAAGACAAACACGCCAGAGTTCTGTTCGTTCTCAAGGCCTAGAAAAGTAAAAAATAAATAATAACTTAATAATTTATTAATTGTAATTGTCGAAATAATGTTTGTTCCCAGTGACTAAGAAATGAAGTGTATAAATTAACTTATTAATTCAATTAATTATATGATTTAAGTTCTGTTTGTACACAGTGACTATACAAATAAAAAAGTAAATAATAAAACTTTAAATATTTATGAAAAAACAGGACTCCATGTTAAGGAAAAAACTAAAAGTAAAAAATTGCAGGAAGATAAAAAAATATGTTTTAATTGAAAAACAAGAACATTTTATTTAGCATTTGACAAAAGTAGAAATATAATATTGTAACTTGTTTTAAATTAAACAATTTAAAGTTCTCAACTTACATGTCTTTAAGAAGCTTTTTATCTAATATTTATTTTAACATTTTATTACTAACAAAACAATGTTTCACTCCTGTATTTACATATAGGAGATTCTCAGTTGTTGTAAACAAATCTTATTCAAGTAGAATCTCCTATATGCAAATATAGGAGTGAAACATTGTTTTGTTTGTAATAAACTGTTTAAATAAATATTAGATAAAAGTATAAATATCTTTAGAATGCAAAGACACAAAACTAAAAGCAAATACATCAAAACATTTACCAAAAGCAATAAATACTAGACATACTTTTGAACTAAGAGATTAAAATAATAGTAGCATTATTATTAAAACTTGAAAAATTAACAATACACTATGAAGTGATTATAAGCTTTAGTTCAGAGTAAAATAGTAATTTTTAAACTTATAGCATTTAAATAACCTTAAGTATAATTAAAACTATACTTTGTTAAGTAAAGTGTATTAATTTTAAATTGTTGGAAATATCAAATAAACACACTTTTTCAATATGTTTTGTAAGTTTTAAATGATTATTTTTTAATATGACCTTACACAAATATACTTTCTGAATGAGATATTTTACAATTTAATGGCGACTTCACAGTATGAAAGACCTTACCTCAAAAAAAAATGTACCAAAACATTTGAACTATGATAGTAATAAAAAATGTATAAAAAAATTAAAAAAACTATTCTTAAAACTGTCCAAATTCAATATTCAAAACAAACTTTTGCTATATGTTTCGCCCCTTCGTCGCCAAGTTTATTGAAACTCAGATTTAAGTTGAGAATCGATGAAGATTGAAACTTTGAAAGTGAAAAAGCAATGTTCAAAGCTCCTATTTCAGTGATTAAGTTGTTTCTCAAGGATAAGTTCTGTAATCTGTTATGAAATGAACAACATTTATCACAAGCCCCTATTTCCAAATGGTAAGTTATGTAGCCTGTAATGTTTTTTGAAAATAAAGCTATCAAGACCCTGAAGAAATCTATAACTAATTAAAACCTTATAACGCTATTTTGAAATAGTATCATGTTTTTATAATATTATTATTTATTTGGAGCACCAATATTACTACCATAAACCAAAAAAAGTCTGGAAATTAATGTCTAAAGCTTTAAACTTTTGTAAAAATTTAAATAACTATTAGTTAAGATAAAATTTGAAATACCATAAAAATTAAATATGGACAAAAATTAAAAATGTCCTACATTATCTAAAGGGTAAAACACTAATAATAAAACCTACTAAACTAACTTGTTTCATTTTTATGTAATAAACAATTTTTTTTTTGTTCAACTTATTGATAACAAAAAATTAGAAAGTAATTTGGTCTTTAAATTTTACTTTTGTTTAAAATATCTCTAGATAAACTTAACAACTCTAAAAGTAAAACGCATTTTTGAAACTAATCAAAACTAAGAAAAAAACTATAACGTAAATGCTACATGATTACATATATATTTTTTATAACTCACGAATTGTCTTCAGTAATGAACATGTGAAAGGGTTCTGTGTCTCTGATTGGATTAGCTTCTAGAAAGAGTGTTTTCACAGTTGGCGCGCTTTTCAGTAACGTGGCGAGAGATGAAACTGCTAGGTCGTTCATTCCAGCATTCCATAAACTTTAATGTAGTTTTTAAGTACAATGAGTATAAAATATAAAAAACAATAAAAAACTTTAATAACGTTTAAGTTAGTATTATGTTGTGATTAGAAAACTTTTTTGTTAGCTTGACTAGTTTTGACCAGTGATTATGAGTGTCCCATATATTTCAATATTTAGTTGTTGATTATTAAACAGACTAAAAAATGTAATTTTTTTCATTTTATTAAAACTCACAGATTAAAGAAATAGTACAAATAAGTATTTTGCAAAAAAAAAGGAGTATTTAAGCTTTAGGATTCTTTAAAAACTATCTTCAGTGCATAAAGCATACAGTCACAAAAAATTGCATAAAGCATTACATATAAAATGTGCTAAACTTATAAAGCATAATAAACCTAAAAAAGACCATAATTTATGTGTCATTGCAATTGTACAGTTTTTTGAAAAAAGTTCAGTATATTAAAGTAAAAATAAAACAATTTGTTTGATTTGTACTAATAGAAAGAATAAGTGGACTTGATATTTCAAACTCTAAATAAGTGACTTGTAGTTGTTGAACAACTTATCTTGCTTTAGAATGGAAATATTTTTTGATTAGATACATAATATGTGTTATTTTAATATTTACACTTTCAACTAAGCTAACTTCATAGTAGTTAGCCTCTCAAGGTAGCACTGCTTCAAAACTTCAACTACTTTACTGTTCAACTTCCATCCTCTGATGTATATTTCTTTGATGCAGCTGATTTTAGATTGTCTCGTGTCTTCTATTTCGTACTCGCACTAAAAAGTAATACTTTATAGATAAAATAATGGTTTACAGCTTACAGGGCTGCTAATTTCTGAAGTTAAAAATCCAGTATAAGTGATAAAAAACAGCAAGATTTTATGAAAAATAAAATAAATGCACAAATTGGCAAAAAAAAAAGTAATAAAGTTTAAAATCTTAAGTTAATCTTTTTGATAACAAAAGTGATTTAATATAAAGAAAAAACTCAAAAAAAAAAAAACATTTGTTTTAAAGCCATAAAAATATTTCTTGAGCTTTACATAAAAACTTTGAAAAATCCTTATTTATACCAAGCTTTAAAAAACATAACAACTATCCTAAGTTGTTAGAAAAGCTTGAGTGTGCAAATATTCAAGATAAAATTATGAATTTTTAATTAAAAAATACTCATTTGGGCCAAAAAAGTTTTTTCTGTGTTAACTAGAAAAATAAAACATACAACATCAAGTGATAAAACAATTATGATTTAATTAAATTACCCAGCACAATATATAACAAACTTATTATAATATTTCAATTAAAAACAGTTAAAGTAAAAACTAAAAAATGCTTATGAGGACAGTAAAAATATGTTCTTTAAATTTTACTGGTTACACTCAAAGCAGTAGTTTCAAGTTGGCCACTTTAGAAAGTTTTATAAATTTAGTTTGTTTTGTATGAAAACTTTGCTCTGCCTGAATGCTATTTGTCCAAAAATAATATTTTAGTCTGAATCAGTAAAAAGATATCAACTATCTAAACAAACCAACGTCTAGGGTAGGGCGGTAAATTTCATTGTTGTCAATAGCAACGTATGTATTGAAAATGTTTTCCTTGTCAACAATTGAATTTTCATCTGTAATAAAACAGTTTAAACACACTTTACCTTGATTTTAGTATTTGTTAGTATCTGATAAAAAAAGAGTCATTAGCTCATTTTCTGAAAGTTACAGTTTGTTGTTTTAGTATAGGGGTTGGCAGGCCAAAAAACGAACAGTTATAATATACTTTGAAAAACCTACTTTTTAAAAACTTTATGAACAAAAAAATTACTCAAATAGCTATATTCTGGATATATCACTAAAATATTAAGGTACTTTTGAAAACAAAATTGTATTAAATTAGTTGCAATATAGTTTTTAGTGTTTGCCAATCCCTAATTCAAGTGTTAGTTGTGTAATTTTAGTTACAAATGATTTGTCTGGTAGAGTTTCAAGAACACTTGCTGAAATTGAAAGTTACACAATTATAAAAAAACTCCAATGAAGGTTTTGCTTTTAACCAAACTTTTTATTTGAAAACTTATGAACATCAGTAACTATAAGTTATATTCTACAATATTAATTAATCTCTGGTACAATCTTTGAATAAAATCCAAAGATTATTGATATTAAACTTTTTCATTTAAATAGACAAAATCCAATAAATCAATTCCATTCCATGCAGGCCATGTTTTTGATAAAATTTTTTCAGATTTTCTGAACTTCTTCCAGGTTTTCGAAAGTACACATTTTTGGGTCTATTTTTAGTTTAAAGCTAATTTTAAGGTTAAAAACTGTGTTAAGTAGTATAACAGCATTGAAAATTTACCGTAAAATTACGTTTAACTTGTTAATAAAAAAGTTTGATGATTACAAAAAGTTTTCATCTATATGAAAGATTACAAAAAGATTCATCTATATGAAAGATTATTTGTGTCAAATCAAATTTATACTACTTAACAAGTAAAAACTGTTTAAAATTCCATATTTCTCCAGGTTTTTTAGCTTAAACTGTCAAACTCCAGGTTTTTTGGCAACCCTACTCCATGATTTTAAAAATATTAAAAACAAATTTATCTATTGACAGGGTTGCCGCTCTATGAGTCAAAAAATCTTCCCTGAAAGACCAGAAAGTTCCCTGAGTAACCTTAAACATCCCTGAGTTTCCCTGGGATTTTTTCAAATCCTTAAAAAGTTTGTTTTTGTATTTTGCGCAAATTACTAATACCTCATGCTCATTTTTCTTCTTTTCCTCTTTAATAAAATGAAGGTTGTTTGTGTATGCTTCTGTGTTAGATGCTTACTAAAAATATCAAAAAAACTGTTTAAAAAAAAACAATGTTAAAAGGTCAAATAATTGAGATTAAAAACCAAAATTTGTGCACAACTTTGTGTAAAAATGTTAGTTAATTTAATACATGAAAGAAAAAAGCTTAATTTCTTTGATATTTTATTTATTCTTTTTTACTGAAAACAAGTAGTTGTAAACAAATAATTTTATTTAAGAAATAATGACTTATAGTACAATTTAGTTTTATAAAACTATGCAAGTAACTAAAAATAAAAAGTTTATTGGAACTTTTCAATGCATAATAACTACAACTTTCATTTCTCTAACCTGATTGTTTTTGTTTAATTTTAGTCATGATAAATATAAATTTTATACTTATAAAAAAACTACAATGCTAATTCTAAGAATATTGAAGAACTAGCCACAAGGCTAAAAATTTCTATATAAGCAATCAAAAATAAAAAAAACTTTTTTTTTCGGACAAAATATTGAGACTGGATTAAGGGCATAGAGGGGGGAGTCCAACATTTTTTTTTTACTAAAAATAACTTTGGCTCTTATATGAAAGCTTAAAGTACAAGCTACAAGCCAGTTTTTAAAGAATTAAAAAACTTTATTTAACTTTTGAGATATTGTAATTTTTATAAAAAAATTCCAATACAAACGTATGGACCGCAAATTATTTAGGGCCAATTTTCTTGGAAATTTAAAAAATCACTAAAAATCTATCTTCCCCTTCATTTTTTGAGCTAGAGACCTCAAACTTTCAGGAAACATTTCTTTTATAGTTCAAAAGACTTTGATTGATGGAATTTTTAAAATATTAAAAAATAAAAGTTAAAAAAAAAAAAACAAAAAAATAGGTTGTTTTTTTTAATAAAAAATTTATTTTCAAAAAAAAAAAAAAACCTGCATTTAATTTTTTTCAAATTTTATAATACACTTTCTGTGAAAATTTGAAGAAGATTGCTTAAAAAATGAAGGAGAAGAAAGGTTTTTAGTGCAATGGTCTTTTTTTGTTTTTAGTTTGCGCCTTCCATAAGGAACCTATGGAGGTCACTGATTTTGATCGCTCATATCTCAAAAATTACTTTGCATTTTTTCAAGCGGTTAAAAATGTCTGATAGCTCATTTAAAACTCTATAAAATAAGAACAAAGTTTAAAAATCAAAGTAAACCCCCCCCATGCCCTTAACATATCTTATTCTAGAACTAGAAGAAAAAATATCCCTGAGAATTTTTAATAATTCTTAAAACTTTTCTGAAATTTTAAGAAAAAATCTAAACTGCCTTGAGTTTGTGGCAACCCTGAATTGATTAGAGTTTTTAAAATATTTTTTTCATTTACTCTTGTTTTCTTTTACCTTGCTCAGAGTCTCCTTTTTCATCATAGTTTTTCCAGATCTGGTTTCTGTTCCTGATGATTGGCATCCCAGAGGCCTCAAGACCTGAGCTTGTCCAAATTTCTTGAAAGTCATCAGGAAAGTTGCCGCTGCTAGCAAAACCGTTGGATACTTTGAAAAATTTGTTCTATTACTCATTAAAAATCAGTAATAGTGGTAATATATATACATTTTAATAAGATCTTAGAATAAGTTTATTAAAAAAAAAATTTGTAGTGTTAATGTAACTAACTAATTAAGCACATTTAAAATATTCTTTTTAATCATAAAAACTGAAACTTGTTGTAAACATCTATTTACTTAAACAAACTTAAAACATTTCTATAATTTGTTATGTCAGTTTTATTAAACACACTTTTAACATTATTATAATAAACAAACTTGTAGAATCAATATATCAAATTAAATACAAAAAAACTAATTAAATAAACCTATTGTGTCAATTGGTTGGTGCTTCAATGCAGATATAATTCCTTTTGCTTGCTTCTTTGTTTGTTTCCCAAGTCTATTTAAAAATTTAGTAAATATTACATAAAAAAAAGATTTATCACACTTTTAGGACTTAGTTATAAATAAACACATATCAAAGGAGTCCTGAATACTTGAAATGAATAATATTATTTTCACCAAGTCAAAAATGTTTAATAAAAATAATTTTCAACTATTAAACTTTTAAATAAGCAAAACTTTTGTTACTTTTTCACTAAATACTAATGATAGAATTATTTTGAAGCTTGTTCAAACTTACTTTGTTTTGGACATCTTTCTTTATAATAAATTTCAATAAACTTGAAGGTAATTATGACATCTACAATGAAATATAGAAGTAATAATTAATTTGAAAGTACTAATACAACAAATTTCAATAAATTGAATTACATTTTAAATTATCTACTCTTTGTAAAACCGATAGACTGATCATTAGTAATAAATTTTAAAATTTTGTTTGATTTAAAATATTCTTATCAGACAAAATAAAGTTGTTAAACAATAAAAAGTAGATTTTTTAAGAACTTAATTTAATTAAAGTACACCAGTCCTTAAAACTGTAAAATAATTAAGTTTGTAACAACTTTCAAACCTAACTGAAAATATTTAAAAATAGTTGAGTTTTGTAAAAAATTTTAAGTTATTTTTAAGGTATACTTAGTTTTTTGTAATCACAGGATAAATATGTTTACAACATAAGACCACTTGAATATAAATTCATTATTTAGCTCATAATGTTATTTTATAAATCTTTGTTTTTGTTTTAATTTAATTAAAACTGGTTTAGAAGAAGCACAAAACACTATTTTATCAGTTTTTTTTTTATTTGAGAATTTAAAATAAAAGTTTACTAAAATAAAAAACTTTTTTAATAATATATGAAGTAACCTAACACATTTTTAAAAACAAACTAAATTTATAAAAAACTAAAACATCCAACAAAATAATCATAGTTGTAAATACTCAAAAAAAAAAGGTTTTGTTAAATGTTATAACTTAAGATAAAAAATATAAGTTATAATCTAGGTTTTTGATTTAATATAAAATATTGAAATCATGCATAGCTTGTTTTTGAGTCATAGAAACTGCTCGTGGTTTTAGTTTTAGCCAAGTTAACAAAACGTCTATGATTAAAAGTGCGCGGTGTGTTTTTTCTGAATAAGTTATTAAATTTCGTTTTCAAAAAGTTGTATTAATTGACGTAAAACTGCAAATGAAACACTAGGCATAATTTAAACTTTTAAAAGCTTTAAAAAGTTATACTTTTCAAATAACTCGAGTTAAAAACATTTTAATGCATTTAACTAGTTTTTTTTAAGTATCTTTATCTAGGACAGGGTTCGGCACGGCAGATACTTGGTGGTCGGGGGCCAAATATTGAAAGTTGAAATATTTGCGAGCCGCAGTCGTAATTTCAGTTTTACGTTTCATAAAAGACCCAAAATATCTGGTTACGAATTTCTCATGAATTTAACTTAAGACCTTTTTTTTATATTCGTTCTAGCTCAGCGGTACTTAACCTTTTTTCATGTTTTACCTGTTTTCGGAAAGTGATTAACAAATTTACCCCTATAAGAAAAAAACTATATTTTATGAAACTTAAGCTTATAAGATATAAAAAGTTGTGAAATTCTAAGAGTTTATTAAACTATAAAAATATTACAATAAAATACTAACTTATAATTAAAAGAAATTAATAAACATTAATTTACATAAATTGTAAGAATAGAAATTTAACCCCTAAAAATTACTCTCAGAGGTAATTTTACTTCAGGTTAAGAATCGCTGTTCTAGCTAAATTTCGGAATATCTGGTTAAAAATAAAAAAAATTTGCAGCTCATATTTGCGTGCTCATGACTCATGAAAAACATCTTTCCTGAATCTTATTAAAAATAAAATCAAAACCGTAAGCCGCACTCCTGAGCTCAAATATATAATTTTTAAATGAAGATAATATTAAATTATTTTAAATAAGCTAATATAACTCTGCTCCATTTAAAAAACATTAAAGAGCTTAAAAAAACACTTTTACATATATGTACACTTTTAACATAATTTGTTTATTGAATGATAATAGAAAAACCGCTCAAAACGTTTGGTGTAAGAACCTGGTGTTCAAAAAAAATTTTTGCTTATCAATTCGTACACCACACCACAGTATATAAGTATAATGATATAAAAACATTTTTTATTACTAAAATCAGATTTTAAATAGGCAAAACGTTTTCTAAGTGTACAAATTTTGTTAAATACAATTGTCACAACTAAACCTAGGTAAAACAACTTGTATCATGAAAGCTAAATTCAATGTTTAAGGGCAAGGGTTGGCAAAATGTGGCCCACTAACATGTACTTTTTTTGAATGGGATATATGGCCCGTTAAAAGTAAAAGCTGCGGCCCGCAAGCATGCAAATTTGGCCCGCGGATAATAAAATATATTTTAGGTAAAGTTTTAGTGTAACTCAAAACTTGTACTAAATGATTTGGAAGAGTTAAAACTGAAAGTTTACGGCACTTTTAGAATTTTACCCGCGACCACCAAATGCCTGACGACCACTGTTTTAGGGAGTTTTAATGCAAGTTTTATCAATTATAACCCTTTAAAAAGTTTTAAATTACGCTAAAAAAAAACTGAACAATAAAATAGTTAGCTTGAATAACACCACATTCAGAAATTCATTGGTTTTAAAAGAAAATAACTTTGTTGTTTTTTAATTGTACCTAAATTGCTATAAATAAAGGGTATCTATGTAAATTTTCAACTTAATACTTATTAAAAGTTTGTTTTTACAAATCTAAAACGCTATGTTCAGGTAGTTTTTATAGATATATTGTTTATTGAACGAAAAAAAGCGCTCAAAAAGTTTGGTCTAAGGACTTGGTGTACAAAGGAACCTTTCAGTTATCGAGTCGTACACCACATGCTTATAAAGTTGCTTACGAGCTTACATAGTTTCTTTAATCATTTAAACATTCAAATCTTTAGTAATAAAACAATCAACTAAACGAAAATAAAAATGAAAGAAAATAAAATTAAACGAAAGTTTACTTAATTTTGTGTTTAATAGTGTACTATGAATCCTGTTTAGTAATATACTAAAAAAATATACACAACTTTAAATCAACTTTTAAAAGAATATAAAGAACACTTACAACAAAAGTCTGAATACTTGAATTATAGGTTACAACTTCTTTAAAGATAGTAAAATGTAATACGCTGAAACATTTTTACGAAATTTTTTATACAAGTATTTTGTGCTAAAAAGGTAACTTTTATTTTATTTAATAATCTAACTTGAACAGTAAAAACAATTTTACATTTGAATAGTAAAATAGACTATTTAAAAAAGTTTTTAAAGAATTTTAAAGAAGTGATTTTTACAATAACTGAGTTTAACTTTTATATATGAAAATATGAAGATAAGTTTTGTAAAATTTATACTTTGAAAAAACAGAAAAAAAAAACAACTTTAACAATAATGATATTAACAACAACAAATTTTCTTCTATTTTAATTTTTTTTTTTTTTTTGAATTTTGTCCGAGTCTAAGACTGTAATAATAGAAAGCAAGCAAAATTTGCAAACATAAAAAATTTTTTTTGACCTTAAAAAAAATAAAAATATTTTTCAACTTAAGTTATACTTTATTTTCTGCTAAAGTAAAAACATCTATAACTTTTTTTTTACCTTTAATTGCTAAAAAAAAAGTTTGTAAGCATAAAAAAAAAAGTTTTTAAGTATTCTGAACTAAATTCAAAATAGCAATCTTAAAGAATAATCTTAAAAAATAGCCATATTAAAAAATATCAAATGGTCTTAGAAAGGTTGAGTGATACAACTAACATTTTGACGTATTTTTCTATGTATTTATATTTATAATATTAACGATTATAACAAATTTTGATTATTGATTACTATATAAGTTTTTCTATTAAAAGTATTTTTGTAATACTAAATAGCTTGCTTAGAAATGTAAGTAAAAATTATTATTTTTTGTTTTACAAACTTTGATTTTAAAATTTTTATTTTTATTAGATTAATTTATTTAGTTAAAAAACCTAATTGTTTTTTTATATTTAAGTTTTGTATAATCATTTAGTTAAGGATATTTTAAAGCAACTGCTACTGTTATCGTTGAAATAATGATTATAAAAAAATATATAACTTAGATTTTAGTTTTTTTTTAATAAATAGTAAAAACTTTGAAAAGTGTCGAAATAACATTATTAAGGAATTAAAAAAAAAAACAAATGATTTTTTGTAAAACGTGGAAAGCTGAAAACTTAAAATAGTTAATTATAAGGTTAATTCTTTTTAGTAATATTTTGTAATTTGTAAAATCTCTTCTTTGTAAAAGAACAACAAATATACTTTATACTTTTCAAAAGTTGACTTATGAGTTTCACTCAATAAGCTAGCCAGTGTTTAAATTAAACTAAAAAGATTCGGAAAATAATACAATACAAGTTAATACAAGCTATTATCTTAAAGTGGAAGCAAAGTAACTACTTTTTTAGTAATTAATTAAATAATTTATATTTAGAAATAAGAACTGTAACTTAGTAGCTATAAAACTCTAAAATTAATTTATCTTTGTTAAAAAAGTATACTTATGTTTTTTTAAAAATCTTACTTGTTTCAAGCTTACATGCAACTTTTAAATTTTTCTTTTTATACCTATGCCTGAAACAAATGTGTTTTAATAAAACTTTTAATTATTTAAGTAAATCAAAGCTAAAAGTAATTTTTAGGTTAGTTGTTGAAAAATATAGAACCATAAAAATATTAGAGATGTTTTCTATTTATAAGTTTAAGTAGTTCAAAATCCATAAAACTTTTAAGCAAGTGTTTTAAATACTTTAAGAAGATCTTGAAATAGTATAAAAAACGGTATATTAAAAGTTAATGTTTTTTATTGAAACAAATGTTGACTATGCAACAGTAAAATGGTCGTGTAATTAATTTTTTTGAAATAATAGTTTATGCTTTTCTATTATTTTAAAATTTAGTACTGTTTTTGTTGTTAAAATGTTAATGCTTTTTTGATGCAAATTTTTATAAATCTCGTAACCAAGAATTATTTAAACTTAATCATATATTATCTTTTATCTTAAAACTACAATTTTATTTTGACTAAATTTTTCAAATTTTGTATTTTAAAGATCAATCTCTAACACTATGACTTAAAATTGAAAGTGTTTGATAAAAATAAAAGAATTAAACATAAATTGTATCATATTATCAACCATAACTATAATTATAAAAATAACTATATATAAATAATTATAAATAATAAACTAATTATAAATAAACAAAGTATTCTTTTAAATAAATTAAAAAACTATATGAATTAAAGCGCTCAATACTAAAAAGCATAATTACCAAAATATTATTTAACAGGCTTTTACTCAGCTGAGAACTTTTTTTAGCTAAATAGATCTTCCGAGCTCTCTAGTATTGATAACTTTTACTGAAACGCAATACAATTAAAAAATGGTCAGCTAAAACTTTTGAATTATTTTAAAACTAATTTAAGTATACTTAATTACGTTAAAACCAACCTTTTTCAGATTTAAAAAAACAATAAGTATAATGGCAACTGCTAACAGTTTTCAAACAATTATTGATGAGGTAGCAAGCTCATACATTCTTTTGCTGGAGCATTTTACATTTAAATCTTTCTTTGAAGACAATCTCGTCGAAGACATGATGAAATTTTACGAAATCAAAAGAGAGCTTGGAAACTTTTTAGACAAACACAAGATGTTTTTTAAGTTGAAAAGTGCTTCAATTTATACTGAAAATAAAACTCTTATACACACATACATCATAGACTACTGTAACTCATGTGAAAAAGTCATCGAACTAGATGATTGTATGGGATCTGCTCTGGAAATATTTAAATTTAAAGAGCATTACAGATCAGTCGAATGTCAGTGGTCTTTCGATGAAAAGGAGATTGATAGAAAAATGAAGCTCGAAATGAAAAAAGAAAAAATAAGCAATGATGAAATTGAAAATTTTCTGGAAAATAATTTTCTAGTTGATAAAAATAGCCTCAATACGAGTTGCTCAAATTACAAAGAGTTAAGTGCTGAAATTCAGAAAAGGGCTGAAAACTATTTTCGCACGCAAGTAGAGCAGAATTAGATGAGTTTATAATACTTTCTATAATTTCCTGTTCTAAAATCTCCATGCATCTAGTATTGATAAGTTAAATGCAATAAAAAATATACGATTTAGTTCAGTTTGATTCAAATAAACGTCATCTAAACCGGTTTTGCTTCGAATAAAAATTAACTTTACTATAAAAATTCATGTCAAAAATTATACTCTCAAAAATATCAGAAAATATCACTTAAAATTTTTTGGGGTATTGATGAAAAGTTTCAAAGATTTGCTCTCAAAAAATTAACGATGAGTTGTAGAGTTTAAATCTCGTTTGTTGCAGAATTTGTTCTTGTGAAATAATTTAAAAATCCGTTAAATTATAATATTTAGTTTCTGTTTAAAATTGGTAAATATAACTGATCATGCTTATATATCATGAATTTAACATATTAAACAGTGACTCGAACTTTTTAAAACTATCTTTTTTCAGTATAAATTTTTACGGCTTTTCCTAAACAGCGAAGTAATAATTCAATTTTTACATGTTGGAATAATGACCGTTATTATAAGAAGGTTTTTTTATAACCCTTGTTTTACAGAAAGGTTGTCAAGTTTTCAATAAAAAACAGTCCTAAATAGCATAAATTAGTTGTAGAGAAGTACTAAACATAAGTAAACATAATAATAAATATGACTTAAAATTCTTTTTTATATAAAAATTATTTTATTCCAAAGATCTTGTTTTGTTCAAATCTGTTTTAAGGTACTTAATAGAACATTATTATTTATCTTTATTTTAAACATTCAAAGTTTTTGTTCATTTATTTAAAGTTCACAGTTTAAGAAAATACGCACTTTTATCCTCTACTCTTTATTTTATTACCGTTAAAGTTCATTAGCATCGAGAAATGAATGAAGTACTGTGTAAATTATTGTTTCCCTAAGTATGTGATTTCGCCCCCCTAAAAAAATTTAAATACAAGGTAATTTGTTGTTGCTAATATCATTATAATTAAAATTATTATTGTTTTTCTTATAAAAAGCATAAATTTTATAGTACTTATCTTCATATTTTTATCTATTAAAGTTAAGTTCAGTTATTATAAAAATTACTTTTTTAAAATTCTGAATTTTTTTTATAGTTTATTCAAATGTAAAATTATTTTTACTGTTTAAGTTAACTTATTAAAAAAAATGAAAATTACATTTAGCACAAAATACTTATAAAAAAAATCGTAAAAATTTCAGCGTGTTAAATTTTACTTTCTTTAAAGAAGTTGTAATCTTTAATTCAAGTATTCACACGTTTGTTATTAGTGTTCTTTATCTTCTTTTAAAAGTTAATTTAAAGTTGTATGTATGTTTTTAGTATATTACTAAACAGGATTCATAGTACATTACTAAACAAAAAATTCAGTTAATTTTCGTTTAGTTTTATTTTCTTTCATTTTTCTTTTCGTCAAACTGATTATTTAATTACTAAAAACTTTAATATTTAAATGATGAAAAAAACTATGTAAGCTCGTAAGAAACTTTATAAGCATGCGGTGTACGACTCGATAACCGAAAAGTACCTTTGTACACCAGGTCCTTAGACCAAACTTTTTTAGCGCTTTTTTTTACCGTTCAATAAAAAATATATTTATTTTGCTTGCAGTTAAAAAATTAGTTAAAGAGGTATTATATGAACAATGGTAAATCTTGCTAACACAATGCAAAAAGAAAATTTCATTCACATAAAAGTTTTTATAACTTAAAACAAAACTTTAAATAGACGAAACGTATTTAATTTTATCAAAAACAATTGTCACTAGTCGCAACTATATTCAAACATAACAACAAAAAAGCTTAATTTAAAATTTGGGGCAAGGGTTGGCAAAATGCGGCCCACTATTTTATTTTAAATGGGATGCAGCCCATAAAAAGTATAACCTGCGACCCGCGAGCATGCAAAATTTAAAACTTTTGAAAATAACATTAGGTATTCTGAGGATTAAATAAAGCGCAGAAAAAAAAAAGATTTTAGATAAAACTTGTAAAACTTAGATAAAACTGAAATTTTATTTGCAGCATACACTTTTTTTTCAAATTTCGCCCGCAACCTCTAAATGCTAGCCAACCTCTGTTTAAAAAAAAATAATACAACTATTATCAATTATAACCTTTAAATAGTGTTAAATAATTCTAATAAAAAAAACTCAACAATAAAGTAATTAGTTCAAATACCACCACATTTCGAACATCATTGATTTTAAAAGAAAATAGTTTTGGTGGTTTCCAATTTTACCTAAATTGCTATAAATAAAGGATATCTATGTAAACTTAATATATTGTTAAAATTTTGTTTTTACTAATCTAAATTGCCATGTTTAGGTAGTTTTTATAAATCAAATGGTCTTAAAAAGGTAGAGTTATAAAATTAACATTTTGACGTATTTTTTTTATATATTAATGCAATATATTTTATGGTTGTATTAAACTTTTATTTATTGATTACTATAATAAGTTGCTTTACTAAAATTATTTTAGTAGTACTAAATAAATATAAATAACAAATTAAACTTTATTTTTCTGTTGCACAAACTATTGTTTTTAATTTTTTATTTGCTACATTTATTTAGTTTAAAAATCACTTTTTTTTACTACAATTTTTGTATAATAATTTAACTTAGGATCTTTAAAGCAAAATTGCTACCGTTGAAAATGCTGATCATAAAAGACATATATAACTTATATCTTAGTTCTTTTAAATGAAGATTAAAGATTTAAAAAATAGTAGAAATAACATTATTAAGAAATTGGAAGAAAGAAAAAAGAAACCATTGAAAACATTTTAAATAGCTTACTATAAGTTTAATTGTTAAGAAAAAACTTTTTAAAAGTAAAGCAAATATAACTTTTACTTTACAATAGTTTACTTATTAAGTTTAACTCAAAAAGCCACTCAATGTAAGTCGAAAAGCTAAAAAGATCCAGAAAAAATTTAAATTAAAGTTATAGTAAATGAAAATTTAACTAAGCAATTAATTGAAACATTGTGCAAAAAATACACAAAACAAACTATTATCTTAAAGCGAAATCCATGTAACTATTTTCGGTAGTAATTAATTAAATAATTTGTCTTGAAAAATAAGAACTATAAGCTAGTAGCTATAAAAATCTAGAAATAATTAATCATTGTTAAAAATACATATTTATGCTTTATTTTAAAAACTCTTGATACTTACTTGTTTCAAGCTTACATACAAGTTTTAAATTTTTGTAGTTTTAACAAACCTTTAACTTTTTTAAGTATATCAAAGCTAAAAGTAATTTTAAAGGTTAGTTATTAAAATATATATAACTATTAAAAATGTTAGAGATATTTGCTTTTTATAAGCTAAAGTACTTCAAAACTTAAAAAACTTTTAAGCAAGTGTTTTATATACTTTAAGCAGCTCTTTAAAAAGTATAAAACAACCGTACATTATTTTGTTGAAATAGATGCTAGCTATGCAACAGTAAAAAAAACGAGTGTGAAGTTAGCTTGCTAACGTTTTTCAAGAATTTTTAAAAATTTCCAAACTTTAGACCCAATTGTTTGCTTTACCTTAATAGCTAAATAAAAACTTTTTTTTTTTATTCTAGAGAACGGTCCTTTGTCTTTAACTTAAAAAAACAAATGGATTGGGGTTTGATTTTTAGTGTGGGGCCCCTTAGAAAAAAATCAGTTTTGTTTTAAATTTTTACTAAGCTCGATTTTAATATAAAAAATGAAAAAATGTTTTATTTTTTATATTCATATTTATTAGTTAATAAATTCTGTACAACATTTTATTTTCAAACTGTTAATATTTTGTACTATTTGGTCATATTCCAGAATTTCTTATTCCGGAATAAGGCCAAATAAAACGAAATATTAATAGGTGGAAAAAAAAAGTTGGACAGCATTCATTCACTAATAAATATGAATATTAAAAAAAATTCATTTTTTTTTAATTCGAGCCAAGTAAAAGTTGATAACAAAACTGATTTTTTTTCTAAGGGGCCCCACACTAAAAATCAAACCCCAATCCAATGGATTTTTTTTAACATAAAGACAAAGGACCGTTCTCTACAATTAAAAAAAAAAGTTTTTATTTAGCTATTAAGATACGGAAAATAATTGGGTCTAAAGTTCGGACATTTTTTGAAAATTCTTGAAAAACGTTTCCGAACTAACTCGTGTAAAAAAATCGTTAGATATATATTTTTTAAATAACTTTTGTTTTGCTATTGTCTTATTAATTAATTAATATTGTTTCTGTAGTTTTAAGCTTTTTTATGTAAATGTTAGTGTGTTTTATACAAATTTTTGTAGATCTCATAACCAAGAATTATCTTTAACTTGATCATGTATTATTATTTTGATTTATTTGTTTTTAAACTTTGTATTCTACAGATCAACCTCTAAAACTTCAGTTTAAAATTGAAAGTGTTTGATAAAAACTGAAGAACTAAATACACACAAAAAAATTGCTAACAAACATAAAAATAATTAAAAAAATAATTTTATAACTACAAAAAACACCGTATTAGATTACATAAATTAAAAAACTATACGAATTAAAGTACCTAATACTAAAAAAATAGTTACTAAAAGTTTATTCAATAAATATTTTACTCAACTGATAATGTTTTACCTAATAGGACCTTCAGAGCTTTAAGTAATCTGATAAATAAATAATCTCTCTAGTATTGAGCGCTATTACTAAAATGAGCTTAAACTTTTAAATTATTTAAATTTTGACGAACAAAATTTTACAAGAAATGCAGTTAATTACATTAAAACCACCTTTTGCAAATTTTACAGAATAACAACAAACATAATGGAAACTGCGAACGACAAAATAGATTTTCAAACGATTCTTGACGAGTTGGCAAGCGCATACATTCATTTCCTGGAACTAGCTACACTGAAATTTCTCTTTGAAGAAAATTCTGTCGAACACACAATGAAGTTTTACGAAATTGAAAAAGAGCTGGGAAACTTTTTAGACAAACACAAGATGTTTTTCAAGTTGAAAAGTGCTTCAGTTTATACTGAAGATAAAACTCTTATATACACATACAATACAGACTACTCTAACTCATGTGAAAAAGTCATCAAACTAGGTGATTGTATTGAATCTGCTCTGGAAGTATTTAAATTTCCAGAACTTTACAGATCAGTTGAATGTCAGTGGTCTTTCGATGAAAAGGAGATTGATAAAAAAGTGAAGCTCGAAATGCAAAAAGAAGAAATAAGCAAAGATGAAGTTAAAAATTTTCTGGAAAATAATTTTTTAGTTGACAAAAATAGCCTCAATACGAATTGCTCAAGTTACAAAGAGTTAAGTGTTGACATTCAGAGGAGAACTGATGAATATTTTAGCATGCAACCACAGCAGAACTAGTTGAGTTTTCTAGTGGTTTTTATGATTTCCTTTTCTAACATTTTCATGCATATTGTATAGATAAGTTGAGTGGAAAAATATATATTATTTAGTTTAATTAAGTTCAAGAAAACTTCGTTTTTTTAAGTTCTGCATTGAACAAATGTTTTATTAAACTTAACGGTAGATATACTTTTAAATATGTGGAATAAAATTTTTGGGATCATAAAAAGTTTCAAAGATTTTCTCTTAAAAAACTAACAAGAAGTTGTAGAGTTTAAATTTGTTGCAGAAATTGTTGTTTTATAATAATCTAAAAATACGTTAAATTATAATATTTAGTTTCTATTTAACGTTTTAATTAGTCGTGCTTATATAATATAAATTTATATTTGTAAAAAAACGCAATAAACAGTAACTCGAACTTTTTAAAACTATTTTTTTTCAGTATATGTATTTTTTTGGCTTTTCCTAAACAGCGAAGTAATAATTTTAGCTTTACATGTTAGAATAATGACCGTTATCTATATAAAGTTTTTTTTATAACCCTTGTTTTACAGAAAAGTTGTCAAATTTTCAATAAAAAACAGTCCTAAATAGCACAAATTAGTTGTAGATAAGCACTAACCATAAGTAAACATACTAATAAATATGAATAAAAATTATTTTATCTAAAAGTTATTTTATTTGAAAGAACTTGTTTTTTTCGAATCTGTTTTAACAGACTTAATAGAACATAAATATATACCGTTATTTTAAACATTCAAAAATTTTGTTCATTTATTTAAAGTTTACAGTTTAAGAAAATACGCACTTTTATCCTCTACTCTTTATTTTATTACCATTAAAGTTCTTTAGCATCGAGAAATGAATGAAGTACTGTGTAAATATAGGTTTCCCAAAGTATGTGATTTCCCTGGGAAGATTTTAGTAAGTTGGTAGGAAATAATTAGTAAAGGGGCGACAATTTAAAAACTTACACTAGACATTTTGAGTTGCAGATGAAGAGCAGAAAAAACGTTTTAGGTGTTTTAAATGTTAGTTTTTTTAGTAGTTATGTTGGAGGGGGAAAGAGCTTTTTTAATTTTTTTAAAAGCGAGCAATTTTAAAAAAAAAGTTTGGGAAACCCTAGTGTAAATTGTTATTAAGCAAAAAATTTTGTGGTAAAGTTCTTGTAAAAAATATTTAGCAATTTAAACTTTTAAAGAAAATATAGAACTTTATTACATTATTCTTGAAGAGATTGAATTCTAGAAAGAATAAGATAGTCTTAGGATGTTAATTAGTCTATGATTTTAAAACAAATTTAATTGGTATTTTTACATCAAAGAATTGTAAACAAGTTACAATATATAAATTTAACAACAGTTTATTTTAACACAAACAAAAAAGTAGTTTTTTCTTATTATTAACAATAAGTCTACATTTTGATTAAAGTAGTTATCATTTTACTTTTTTTCGGTTATTCTTAAATGAGAATCGTTTTAAAAAGTAAGCTAAAATTGTTTCCTTAATAAATTTGTAGTTTCCTTCTTAAATAACCAGCGATAGAGAAAATATTTTTTTACTAACAAAACATAGACTTGGTAAATTTTATTTAGTAAGCATAATTTTTTGAATGTTTTAAATAAAAACACAAAACCTTTCATTTACACATATGTGTTTATGTTTTTAAAAAACAATATTATTTTACTGGTGAGAATAGAAATGTTATAATTGTAGTTATTTAGGTATAACTTATTTTAAACAAAATTGAATTCAGATTTGTAATTTTCTTATTGAATTGTTATTTTTTAACTTTAGTGAACATTAGGAATTTCTTCAGTGATTATAAAAGGTATCTATTGCATGGTTTTAGATTTAAATTTTTAATTATATTTAATTAATCTAAGCTCGGTTTTCTAGTGAAAAGATGTTGGAAAAAACAATAAATGAAATAATGTACAGATTATTCGTTTTAAATAGTTCACCTAATAAAAAAATTACCAATTAAGTATGAGGGTATTTCGAAAATACTGTATTAGTTGTGAAACTGTTAATCTTGCTACTCCCTTTTGAATTTATACTTAAACATAAATGTGACATTAATATCACCAATATTATATTGGTAAATAAAACAAGCAGTTATAGAAGAATATACTAATAAACCAACATTTATGATAATCATTTGTATGTAATGTAAATATTACACTGTATTAAACTTATCAGTTATAAAAACCTTTTTTAAATAAAAGATAATATTCATGCTGAAAAGATTACAAAGCTCAAATTTTTTATAACTTAAAAAAATAACAAAAACGTTTAGCCAACTTTTTAAAATTTCTTTTTCAATTTTAATTATATTATTAATCTTAATTAGAGCCCGTCATAATAATTGTAAATATGTACAGCTTTAAATAATCTCATTTAAACACTACAATGACAAGTAAAACATTTCTGTATAAAGTTTATTGGCACAATCATTGTGAATTCAATTTGTGTTAAAATGCATTTATTAGAAATAAAATTACCAGTTACTAAAGTACCACCAAACATCTAAAAAATTAATATTAAAAAATCCATCTAGTACTAAACTAATTTACCTAATATGAGAAAAGTCAATAAGAGAAGTTGGAAAATAAATAAACTTAATGAATTTATCACAATAAAAGCCTGAAGATTCTCTAATAAAGATGATAAGTCGGAAAGTTGCTTGAACGAATCTGCATTGCTTTAATTTAATTAAAAAAATATATTTGTGTATTTTAGCGATCAAAAATCAGCAACTGGATTATTTTAAACTGTAAATAAAAACTATATGTGTTATTTTAGAAGAATTAAACTAGAGACTACATTCAAATACCATAAAAATTTAAAAAATCAAAAGGCTGCAGATTCGTCCAAGCTACGTCCCTGCCCCAAAGTGATCGCTCAAGAGGGGTTTACCCCAAAGTGACTATTTGAAAATTACCCCAAAATGATCACTTAGGTGTAATTACCCCAAAGCGACCACTGTTTAGGGGATTACCCCAAAGCGAGTTGTTCCAGCTCCTTCTTCAGCTGCTCCTCCGTGTCGATCTTCTGCAGTTGGTTGATCTCCAGCTGCTCCCCGTTCGCCTTCTTCAGTTTCAGCTTCTCGATGGCCTGCAAGCTCTTCTTTATCTTCTTCATCTTCTTGTCCTTGTCACCGCTTCCCTGTGGTGGATCCTTCTTTAACAAGTTGTTGGCCATGAAGAGGGCATCTTTTTGTTCCTGGGAATTTAGAAATGTGAAATTAAAGTTTTTGGGTGACTTTTGGCTTGTTTTAATTCAATTTGTTTAAACTTTTTTTAAACTTGAAACTTTTAGGTTTACAAATTGTGAAATTAAATAGGCATACTGTTAAATTAAATGTTGACTTATATTGTCTGTTACCATTTATTTTATCTTTTAAAATTTTATATGGATTCAAGGATACCTTTTTTTTAAATAACTTTATTATTTTTTAGAGTTTTAGCTAGTATGTTTTTGGCTTAAAAGTCCAGGTGAGATATATTTAAAAGCCGTAATCTAAATTTCTCTAAGGACTATAATAGGCAATATCAGAACATGTATATGTTGTAGAACATAATTTTATACAACATAAGTGTGTCTACCACATAATTAGTTACCTAAAAGTATAATTATATACTATTCATATTATCTGAAAGTAGAACGTTTGTTACATATGTTTACATTTAAGTTACCTGCGTATAGTTTTATAATAATATAATAAAAGTGTGTTTATTACATAAATATATAAACTTATTAACACCTGCGTATAGTTGTTCATTTCCTGCGCCTTCTTCTGCTTCTTAGCGAGGTTCTTCCTCTGGTTCTTCGTCAGCGCCTTGTTGTCGTCTCTCCTCTCCTCCAACGTCACCTGCTTGTAGTTGGGGTTGTTGCGCTGGTGGGGCGGCACGTACGCTTTGGGGGCTTTCTCCTTCGTGTACTTGACCGTGTACGTTCCGTCCGAGTGACTCTTGGGTTGGGGGAATTTTGTGTGGGGCGTGGGTTGAGGGAGAACCTGAATTAATAAAATTAAATTTAAATTAATTAAAGACATTCAAATAATATAAATAAAGTGAATTTATAGAATATATGGATACATTTTTGTTTAAACCTTTGAATAAAAAATAAAATTGTCTTGTCAGTTCTTTAAAAATATAGTTTCATTCAAATAATGGGAAAAATAACTTTAAAAACTTTGTTCTACTTTTGGTTATCTTTTTCGACTGAAATGTTTCACTATTTGAACTTTATACAAATCAGTTTATTCATTTCATGTTTAATGTCTTAGAAGCTTAGAAGTTGTAAATAAAATTAAATTAGTTGCTTTTTTTAGTCTGTATTCATTTTAGGACGTGAAAAACTACTCAAAAACTTAAACTTTTTTTTTTAACTTTAATAGTGGATTTATTTTTAAATAGTGGATCTTACTGCAATATATTATAAGTAAACAACTATAAACTACCTGATACAAATACTTTTCAAACTTCCTCTCATAAAGTTTTCCATGCAAGTAATGCCACACAGCATATTGATTGTCCACTCTCAATCTGGGTGCTGTTGTTGCTGTGAGGAAATAAAATAATGCTATTAAACATTTGTAAGCTTTAGTAAAAAAAGGGTATCAGGTATCATATTAAGGATTTTAATTTAGAGATTATAGGTCACTATTGACTTAATTATTAATTAAAATTTTTAGTTAGTTTAAGAAATTATAAGACCTATCAATTTTTATGTCTAATATAAAACTTAAAACAAATACAATTGTAGTTGATCAACGAAATTTAATTTAAGAAAATTATTTACAGATTGTAAGTTCTTTTATTAGTTTTTAAATTAACTGATAACTTAAAATAAATAAAATAAGTTCTAGGCTTATATGATTGGTATATATTTAGCAAAATGAAAACTTGTAACTAAATGTTGACAATAAATAATTCATTAAAGTTAATAAAAGTATTAAAATTGTTTACTAGTTTGATAGATTATTTTTATAACGTTTGCAACTTTTTATTAACAGATTACTCATTTTGTTTTATATTTTATTTCACAAAGCTTTTCAAAACTATACTAGTTCCATTTTCAAGTAATAAATGTTAATTTGATAAATTACTTTTAGGGATACTTTCTAAACAAAAATAGGCGTATAAGGTTGGTATAATATACATAGCAAAACAAATGTTAGAGCTACTATATTCAAACAAACATGGAACCTGTAACAAAATGTTGATAAATTAAAATTAATTAAAGTGTAAGCTTAAATTAAATAGATAATCAAAACTTTAAGCTATTAAGCCTAAGATAAATGTTACAGCTACTATATTCATACAAACATTAAAAACCTGTGACAAAATGTTGAGCACCGTTTGGTCAATGAAAGTTAACTTTAGTGTAAATTTAACTTAACTAACCATAAATTTTACAAACTTTGATGCTAAAAATTTTAAAGCAAAAAAATTAAAAACCTGTAACGAAATGCTGTCCGTCGTTGACCCACTGGAAGAAAGTTGTGTCGGTGGCTTTGAAGTCCTTCAGCTGCTGCTTCTTGTCCGCGTCCCATATCTCAACCGTTCCCCTCAGGTTACCGAACCCGCACAAGGCGAGCAGGTTGCCATGGGGATTGAAGAACAACTCGTTCCTGGGGTTCTCAGCAAACTCGTATATCTTGTCACATCTGTGTTTGTTTATTATTGTAAAATATTAAATTAATTAAATTCAAATTTTATTTATTATATAATTACATTTGTTTAATTAAACTAGTAAGTTAGAAAAAAAAGTTATTTCATAGGCTCTCAGCAAAGACAATTACTTTGTCACAAATTATTTTTTTTATTTCAAAAATAACTCCTTTCTGGGATTCTCGGCATCATACATTTTTTGTATTTAACTATTTATGATTTTAAATTAACTATTTGAAATCCGTTGTTTTTTATGTATTTTCAAAACTCACCTGTGGTTGAACAATGCGGCTTTCGCAGGTTGATACCCGAAAACAACGCAGAAGCAGTTGGAATCCGGCGACCACTTGGCATCGTAGACCGGTCCCTTCTTGCTCAGCTGCACCATGGCTGTCCTGTCGTTCGAGGACAAGTAGTGGAGGGTCTGGTCACCGTAGTAAGATGTTCCTGCGAAGAGTAACTAGTTATTTAAGTTAACTTCAGTATTTTGAAAAAAAAGTAAAGCTAATATATAATTAAATAAGCTACATCACTCAACACTGACCTTAAATAATACGCTCTGGCTTATTTCAATAATCCCACCAAATCAAGTTTTATAACTTTAATATTATATTAAAGAATAACTTCTTATTTAAGTTTAGGCATTTAAAAACAGTGAAAGAAACAATAATTAAATATGAAATACAATGCAATAAACCACATAACACAACACTTGGCCTTAATGATATTTCCGTAGATATCTTAACAACCCTATCAAACCAAGATTTAAACGTAAACATACCGTTAGGTAGCTTATAAAAATATTTTTGAAAAGACAATTCGTGAAGAATAACGTTTTATACAAGTTTAGTCATTTTAAAACAATGAAAATAACGATAGCTAAGTATGAAAGACAATGTAATGAACTGCATAACTTACACTAGTCTTAAACAATAAACTTTTATTTATTTATATAATAACCCTATCAAATCAAGACTTAGTAAACGTTACAATCATACATACCTGTGCCATCGTCCTGCAAAGCGATTGCCAGGACAGCGTTGCCGCGGTTGTTCCACCTCAAAGTGGCCTTGTCCGCCTTGTAGAACGACTTGTTGGTCAGCTTGTCCGTGTTCTTGTACCCTCCCCTCGGGAAAATCTTCACCGAAGCCGGTCCTCCTTTGATGCCGCGAGCGAAGCAGGCGACGTGCTGCCGTCCCTCGTTGTTGGGAGAAATCTGTTTTAATTTAGATATAAAATATTTTCATGTATTTGTTTAATGTTTAATTAAAATTAGTTTTATGTATTTGAACTAAAATTTCTGAGTGAGTTGTGAAAATTAAGTGATAATCATTTACTGTGATCTGGAATATTAGAATGATAATTTGGTAAGAAAAGTATTAAATAAAACACTTTATGTTTAAACGCGTAACAGAAATTTGGTCATTATTAGTGAAATATTTTTAATATTATTAATAAAATATAATCAGGAAACTTTTATGTGTTACAATGATAAAGCTTTAATCAAAAAACGAATTAATTTGTAAAATAAAATTATTCTAAATGTAAATGATTCTATAGATTTGTTGGCCATCTTTGATCAGTAACAGTTAAAGATTTTAAAACATAATTAAAATTAATTTTACCTGGAAGTTACAAAATACCTGGAAGTTGGAGAGCTTCTCAATGTGGAGCATCTCCGGTTTAGTTGAGCTCTTCTTGAAGTCCTTGTCCTGGTAGAAAGTGATGGAACTGCCTGTGATCAGGGCGCACTCATCTGATCCCGGGAACCACTGCGGGAGCCCAATAGTCTCAACTTCCTTCTGGGTAATTGAGAAGAGGAGCTCTGATGTCTTGAGGCAGAACACCCTCAAGTTCTCCTTACCGTACGGGTTCTCGTGCTTGGTGGTAAAGTTCTCCCAGGTTGTTATCATGTTGTTGTTGGGGGAAATCTTCATGTTGAGAGTTCTTGGTAGGTCGAGTTTCATCACCAACTCGTTTGTTCGAACATCAAGAACATTCACTCCAACCTGTAAATTGTAGATCAGAATAGTTTAATTTTTTAATTTTTATAACAAATACAATCAATATTAAAAAAGTTAAATTGAAAAAAAAATTTTAATTGTCAACTTAAGTTTCATTGAAAGTTTGAATTTTGGAGAGTGGAAACAAAAACTTAAAAACTAGCATCATTATTTTTTAGGTTCTCAAAAACAGATAAAAATAAATATGTATATGTTAACTTAAAATAGAAAACAGTTTATTTTAAACTGTTAACTTAAGTTTTGTTATTCAAGTCAAGTTTTAATAAATAAAAACCTTATATTCAAAGATACCTTTGAATCTATAAAGCCTTAAAAATTAATAAAAGCTAAAATAAAACTTATACATTTAGTTTTTGCCTTCACAAAATTAGGTGTAATTGTGATGTATTGACCTTTTATACATAAATTATATATACATTTCTAGCCATCACACAAAAATAGTATAAATATATCTTTAAAAGTATAGCACAAACAACAGACTTGGGCATCACAGTAGGCAAACAAGGTACCATCTTCACTGAAGCAGCAAACCCTGCATTCAACTTGGCCCTGCCTGTGGACATCAACGGATGATTTGTAACTTTCATCCTTCCATGTGGAGATGTCCAATCCGCTGTAGTCGCGCGTCACTACTATTGGCAAGCTGGTGCTTTTCATTTTATTGATTCGATTTAAATAGCTGAAAATAGATTATAACTGCCATAAATACATAACAAAAATTTAAAACTCAAAAATTTTTTATTGTTATTTGAAAGTATTCAGAAAAAAGTGAACTATTTTTTTTCTTAGTACCCTGTTTTTACTGAACAAGTTGATAAAAGTTATCTCTTTTAGAATACTATTCCATGTTGTAAGAAGTTTTACTTTAATATTATACTTAAAAATTGTAATATAAATTTGAAACATTATACACACGGTTTCCCAAACTAATTTTCATAGTTACCCACTTAACAAAATTTTAAAATTATTTCCCATTTTTATTAGATATCACCCCTTTATTAGTTAACTACCATTTACTTTTATGCCTCCTTAGTAGACCCCCTTTAGTAAAAAAATAAATACCAAAACAGCAACATTGTTCTTCTGAATTAAAACAATAAAAACTAGTAAATAGCTTAAGTTTACTGTATTTAGGCTTACATGAAATACAAAAATGTTCCCAAAATAATAAATTCCGACAGTTAATAAGTTTCACAGCTTAATATTTCTTTCAGCGGTGAGACTTAATAACTGTCTGAATTATTAAAAAGTGTTTTTTAATTACATATCTAGTTATGTAGTTTTATTTCTGAATTTTTCAAACACTAGAATACATAGTATAGTCAGACCCCAAATTATCTTAGATACGTTTCAAATCTTCCTAAAATGTACCTGACGTTTTACATACACAAAAAAATAATATTTAAAGAATAATTTATATAGAAACTATATTTGATATGTGTAAAATTTATTTTACTATTTGATTTACTTCCTTAAATGTTACTCCTAACTCTCTTAGCTATAACTAACTTTATTGAATGTTTTACGAAAAATACAGTTTCATTACTAGACTATTATTGATTAAAGTTCTGATGTATTTCTAATTAGTAAATGATTTAGAATATCTAAATATACTTTATTATTATAATTACTTTTTTCATATTTCATTACTTAGAATATAAAAAAACTTGTGCCAAAATGGAATAATATACTATATATGTACAAACATGATTACTGGTAAAATTCATCCACAAAAATGATTAAGACAATTTTTACTTTTGCTTGTGGGCTAGATTTACCTTTGGCAGGCTGCAGTTTGCCAAGCCCTGGATTAGAGGAAGAAATATATTTATATACTTTTAAAAATTAAACTAAGCTGTTTAGTTGCATTTAATGATAGGTATTATTAAAGAGTCTTCTAGATTAGTAGAATTGTAGCAAAATGATAATTTCAACTGAAAAATTTTAGTAACTTAGCACAAAAACAATGTAACTTTTTGGTAAAACTTATTAAAATTTGACAATTTTGTGAAGCCATAAAGATTTTCTTATACATTACTTACTTTATTTCAACAGCAAAACATGCATAATTTTATTAAAAAAAACTTACTCTAAAGTCAAAACTTTATTTTACAAACAAAATTACAAAGCTATAACAAGCATTTTCCATTATAAAGTCAAAAGTTGTTTATATACAAACAATTAAGTTTAGGTACTAAAATAATAACTAACACTTTTAGTATCTAGCCTTAAATGTGATACACATACCAAAGACAACTTTTTATAAAATGAAGTAGAAAAAAACTAATAAAAATATTTTATTGAAAATTAAACAGATTTTTCATATCTTTAGGGTGGACACTGGTTTTTGAAACATTTCTTTGCATTTTTGAACGTACAGATTTTTGGATATATTTTTAGTTTAAAGTTGTGTTTAATGTTTAAAACTATGTAATATAGTATAAAAACATTGAAAAGTGTTATACTTCACAACACAGCTTTTAACCTTAAACATTAAAATGTGTTTTATATAAAAAAAAATTGATGATTATAAAACATTTTATTTATATGATAGATTTTTTGTGTCAAATCAAAATTTTATTACACAACATAACAAGTAAAATTGTTTAAAATTCCAGGTATTTTAGTGGTTTTTGTTCAAAATTCCAGGTTTTTCAAGTTTTTTTTTCAAAATTTCTCAAAACTGAGTTTTTTTATCCTAAATTGTCAAATTCAAGGTTTTTCCAGGATTCCAGCTTTTGTGGCCACCATATATCTTAAACTATTCCTACCTATTAACTTCTCTTTATTTATATATTTATATGGATTTATTTTATACTCTACATACCGACCCCTCTTGATTTGAATAACTTTATACACTTTTGTTTCAAATGTTACAAAAACAATAAATATTTTTTAGTTTTTCCTGATACATTTTTGTAACTATAAGTTTTTCTTTTACTATGCATTTATAATAAGCTTTAATTTGTTTTACGTAAAATTAATGAGTTTGCTAATTGCAAGTATATAGGAAAAAAATAGCATATTAGTATTAACTAGATCATAAGTAACAGTAAAAAGATATACTAATTTTACATCACCAAAATTTTTAAGAAATTTTTTTTTAAACTAAGCAAATAGTTAATATAAAAATAAAATGAGCTTTATTGCAACAAACGACTAAAGGCAAAAGACTTTTTTTTAATTTGACTTTCTATTCAACAACTTTTATTAAAAAATCTTAATCCAGAGTGCTCTTTAATTAAAAAACTACATTTTGTTATTAAAAATTAAAATTATTAAATTTCATTATAAGTTTTTTTTTAATTCCACAAGAAGATGCTTATTATTACTCTGCTATCAAGAAAAAAAAACAGCAGAAATATTAAAATTAATTCTTATGGCGAACATGATTTTAAGTTTTTGTTTTTGTGTTTAGTTTTTGTGGTTATTGTGTCATTTAGTTTATGCTTTACGGTATTTTTTAAATGTGTAAATGGTAGAGTCATGGTTACCAGTATACACAGGCTAACTCAGGATAATTTCATTTTTTAAAATAACTCAGGTCATTTTTAGATTTGTTTAATAATCTCAGGACATTTTTTTTCTATATTTTGAATGATAGTTAGTTGATTTTGTTTCAATATTTTGTTATTTTATAACTAATTGTTGATTTTTATCAAATTTGAAAAGTTTAAGAACACTTTTTTAAGGTTTGAAAAAACTCAGTATGACTCCAGACAGTTTTTGGTCACTTAGAACAACTTTTTGACTCAAAAAGTTGCAACCCTGTAGAGTACACAGAAACTATTTTTAAATAACAACTTTTTTATAATACAATGTATTTTTATAATGATATGTATCTAATATCTAAAATGGTTCACCACTGCTAAGCAAAAAAAGATTTAAATAAAATTTATTCCAAATATCTATTAACTTTTTAAATTGATCTAGCTTTCGTAAAATTTAGACTTCAAGAACTTTAGTTTAGTAGAGCAACCTTATCAAACATATAATAAAACTTGAACCACCTTTGAATAAAAAAAGTGAATTACCAAAACTAAAAGGGAACAGGAGATCAAATATGCACAAAGACACTTTTGCATGGAGGGTCAAATTTGCACAAAGGGACATTTTTGTACAAAGACACTTTTGCATAAAGGGTCAGTTATAGACAAGGGGTCACTTTTGCACAAAGGGTCTTTTTTGTACAAGAATGAAAAAAAAAGATAAAAAAAATTAATAAATTAATTAATAAAAAACAAAATAGATGAAAAAATAAGTTATCAACCAAGGGTAAGGGTTAGGGGTACCAGTGATAGCAAAAATAAAGAAGAAAAATTAACCTATAAAAATAATTAAGAAACAAAAAACAAAAATAATTTACCAACCAATGGTAAGGGTAACAGTGATAGTAAAAATGAAAAATAGAAAACAAAAAATAACAAAAAAATATTAATCAAAAAAACAACTAATTATAATTAAACAACAAAGAAGAAAAAAGTCACCAACTGAGGGTAAGGGTTGGTAACAGTGATAGTAATAAAAAGTAAATAAAAATTCATGACTAACAAAAAATTAAATAAAAAAATAAAAAAGTTTCAACCAGTGCAAAAGTATCTTTTTGTAAAAATGTCACTTTGTGCATACTTGACACCTACCCAACTAAAAACATACTGTCATTTGGGACACGCTCAAAATCTGTCAGCAATCAAAATCCACCTGATCATAATCCACTCAGTCAAATTCAAGAACCGCTTACCTTACCGCTAGAGTAAGGGTTAGGGGTAACAGTGATAGTAAAAAAAATATGAAATAAATAAAAAATGCAAAATATATATATATAAAAATTGATAAATAAAGCAAATATAAAAAAAAGTTGGGTAGATTTTTAACGCAGGTGGATATTGATTGAGTGAATTTTGAACGCTGGTGGATTTTGATAGTATACCCTGTCATTTAAGCTAGAACATTTAAAAATATCAAAATAGTCACAAAAAAGACTTATTAGTATCTAGAAATTAAATACATAACTTTATAAACAACAGCCTGAGATTTGCACAAAAAAATCAAGAAAGTTTAAACAAGCTGAGTTTGTTTCATTTTTTTTCAATCTAAAACTTGTATGAGTGTTGTAAACCTTGTTGATGTAAAAACAAACTTAATATTCATTAGGTAGGCATCCTATAAAATTTTACTGTTTTATTTGTTAATAAAAACTTTAAAACAATTAATAAACTATTTTTTAAACTATGCTCTGATTAAACTGAAAGTAATTTACATTAAAATAATAACTATTATGAACTTGTATTTTTTTTTCAATAACTAGTATATAACCCATTAAGTTTTGAATCTATTTGCAGCTAATGAACTATTTGAGGTTGGTGTGAAAGCAACTATATTTGAATAACTTGTAATTTCCTTTTTATTAATATTTCCAATTGCTTTTTATAATTTTCTTCCAGGTATTTGAAAATACAAATTTTCTTGTCCCATATTAGTAGAAAGTTAAATAAAAAGCTTACAAATGTGTTTAATAGTGCAAAATTACTGAAAAGCTATTGTAATGCTACTTTAAATGTGTTGTATAATATATAAAATTGAAAAAAAAACCTTATTTGCATAATATTTATTTCTTAAATAAACATTTTGGGCAGGTTTCATACTTGCACAAGAGGACAAAATTGCACAAGAGGACTAAATTGCACAAAAATACTTTTGCACAAAGACATTTTGACAAGAGGATATTGTTTATAGAGTTTTTTCTAAGCTTCAAGATGCTTTTTATTGTTTTAAAAAATTTAAATTATTTTTGGAGATATGACAAGTCAAAGTTGTGCCGCATAATTGGTTCCCTATGGGAAGGGAAAACTAAAGGGCAAAAATGACTATTTTATTTAAATTCTATCTTCTACATTTTTCTAGCTATCTTCTTTAAACTTTCACAGTCTAATCTTTATACAATAAAAAAAATGTTACTTTGTACTTAAATTTTTAGTAAAAATGTATTTTTTGTGAAAAAACATTTTTTTTAGTTTTGTTATAATACTTTTATTTTTTAAATATATTAAAATTTATAAATAATGCCTTTTTCTTTTAATATAAGGAACATTTCCTGAAAATTTGAAAAAACTGCTTGAAAAATGAAGGAGGAGATAGATTTTTATTGATTTTTAAAATTTCCAAGAAATTTGACCTCACAAAATTTGTGGTCCATACGTTTGTATCAGAAACTTTTTACAAAAAATTAAATATCTCAAAAGTTGAATGATATTTTTGAATTCAAAAAACTGGTTTATAGTTTGTACTTAAATCTTTTATATAGAAGCCAAACTTAACTTTTGTAAAAAAAAGGTGTTGTAACCACCTATGGCCTTAAACTTTATAAATATTTCTGTTTAATTTTTTTAAGGGCATAGGGGGATTAACACCTTTTTTTTGAAATTTGGTCTTATTTTGTTTAGTTTTTACTAAGCTACAAAATGCTTTTTACAGATTTAAAAAACTTAAAACACTTTTTGAGATATAGCCAGTCAAAGTTGGAGAAACTATATTAGTAAAAACTATATAAATAAGATCAAAATTCAAAAATGGTATTTACCCCCTACGCCCTTAATTAACAGTATAAAAAAGTTGGAACAACAAGCTTTGAACTTGTTATAATAAATTTTACTATCTGAAACATTTTGAAAACATATGTGATGTACCAAAATAAAATCTTTTAACTTTAAAATTATATACATTAAAAACTTAAGTTTTCTTCACTTTCCAAGTAACTTAATAGGAACTTAAAAGTTAGAATACTAAGCATAGTACTATACACCATAATTTTTCACTTTATTTACTTTATGATACTTAAATTTAAAGATCTCAAAATTTATAAATTTGATTAGTTATTTGATTTTATAAACTACATACTACATTACATTATTTATAGTAAAAATAATTAAGTTCAAAAAGAAAGTAATATAAAAATTAATAGCATCAACAAGATTAGATATGTACTATTTTAGCTTAACTGCCAAAAAAAATAACAGAGTTAATAATTTAATGGTATTTTGGAAAGATCATAGTTATTAAAATTTATTAATCAAACAATAAAGTATACTATAGCTTACAACAGCGTTAAAAAACACATCAGACAACAACAATAATAGCAATAGAAAAACTAAACAAATGCTGTTAACAGTCCTTCATTCTTTATAACAGATACTGCATAAAATAATTTTAAAAGCAAAAACATGTAATATGTAAAATATACAGTTGAATAAAAATATAAATACTAACTACCACCAGCCTAAACTTCACAGAATAGTCTAAATATTGGTAGTTCAAATCAAATACATTCTTTCACAATTTTTAGTCCACATTTCTTGATTTATAATAATATTCCTTAGAGCTTAAGTGAAAATGCTTTTTCATGTTTTCTGAAATTTAGATGTTCAAAATTCAGTTGTGTAAGGAAAATCTAAACAAGCCAAAAAGCAACGATGTGTGTTTTCTAATAATATTAATTCTAATAACTTTAAAAATAAAAAAATGGTGATAATATCAAAAATTTGCAAAAACATACTCTTGTTGAAAAAAATACACTATTATTATTATAAATAGCAATTATCAAATTATTCAAACAATCGTACAGTTTTTAATGTTAAAAAAATGAAATGAGCTTTTTTAAAATAAAATTTTCCTGCATTTACTTAAAGATTTATAGAAAAATGAATTGTAAAATAGAAACAAATATATATATATTTTGAAATTTAAGTAATTAATAACTTTTCTAACAAGACTGGTGAAGTTTAAGTACAAATTTTCAAAAAACCATGTCAAAAGAATAGATAAAACTTTGAATTTTTTAACTTAACTTTAAATACTTTTAAGAAAAGGTTTTACTATAAACAAAAAAAAAGGTTTTTGTTATTACACCGGTGATCCAATAAGACTTATGCAAAAATTATAATAAGTATGATTTTATTAAATGTCTTAAAGTATATTATTTTAGTTAATCGCAAATATTTTTAAGATTAATGTTTAAATGTATATTTATTTTAACGACCTAAAATAATTTTTAGTCATGTTATAAAAGCTGTTTATTAAAAATTAATGTTTTCTTATACTCCTTTACTACTTGAGTTTTTAAAAGTTTTTAAAGATACTTTCTTTGCAGTATAAAATACAGTAAGAAGGTTTTATAAAAACATTAAAAGTATAAAGTTTAGTCTAATTTATAAAACTTTAAGTTTTAATTTTGTTTATGTCTAACGACAGCATTAAAACTTTTTAAAATTAAATTTAGGCTAATAAAACATTATTTTTGTTCAATTGAGTTTTTTTAGTACGACTAAGTTAAACTGCTAAGCAGGCAGCTCATCTGTTACAAATAAATAAACAATAATCTAAAACATTTTGTATATTTACGTAGATAGATAATTTGTATTAATTAGTAATAAAAAGCATTTTTAAGTTTTATAAAAGTTAGTACTTAAGTAAAATGTATGTATTGTTTACAAATATCAGTTCAACAAATGTTATAGTAAAACTTTATTAAAGTATTAGTTATCTGAGACAAATCATATTAAATTAAATAAAGTGTATACAACAAGACAAGCAAAACTAGTTGAAAAAAAAAATTAAACAACAAAAGCTTCATCAAAGTAAGATAAGTTAAAATAGGACGATTTGAAATTGGGGTGTAGGTCCGCAAGCTCTAACTTAAAGTACTAGTAGTTTTTCTCTGTTGAACTCCGCCATGGTCATTCTCTTCAAAATGGTGAACGTTTCTGGTTTTTGTGATGGATTGTAAAATTTTATGTGGTTTTTTTGAGGGGATTGTAATGGACCATGGTATATCACTTCTAACCAGTTTTTTTTATTCATATATTATGGCAAAGTTGTTATGATCGGTTAGTTAAAGTTGAAACTATATTTGACCAGGTTGTAATAGAAAAAAAAACTGTGTATAGCCAATGTACTCTTTAGTTGTATTTTGGTAATAAATTGTAGCTTTGTATATTCCTTTTAGCAGGTATTGATGGGATTTATTTCTGCATTTGCACAGTTTGGCAGTAAAATTTGATTTGTTTAATATTTGTTTTATTGGGCGCTTGAATAACTCATTTTAAAATAGAATAACAGCTATAGATAACTTTTATAACATTTTTTGTTAAATAACTTATGTATCTTAGAGTCCTATGGAATATATAAGTGATTACAAAGAGTTCTTTGCCGACTTTTTATTTTGACTGAAAGGCAGTATGGGGGATGGAAGTATATAATGTTAAACGTAACAAAACTATGTAGAAATATCAAAGTGTTTTAAGTAAGGGTGGGTAACGTATGGCCCGCGGGACGGACCTGGTCTGTGGAGTGAAAATGACCGGACCGCTAATTTTTACAAATTTTAAGATGAATCTGACGGTAGGTAAAACTTCAGCACGCGAGTATTAATTCTCGCCCGCTAAACTATTTTTTTAAACTTATGCTAGATATTATTGGATTAGTAATATGCAAAAAGGTTTACAAGCAAAAACAAATTATACACTGTTTTGCTCTGAAGTTTTTTTGTAACTATGTATTATTTTTTTGTTTTTTCTAAATTTTAGTTTAAGTTCTTACAACGTTAAGTTGAACTTTTACACTGAAGTATACTGAATATTAAAATCACAAAAGTATTTGAATATATAAAACTAAGCAGCCATAGTCACTTAATTTAACTTAACGGTTTTTTCATAAAAACAAAAAAAATATGTCGCTAAGTTGCTAGAGTAAGCTGAAATGGCTTAAACATCAAAAATATTGTAATGAAACATAAGGGCATTTAAGCGCCTAAAGTTATTGCAAATATGGTTAAAGATTTTAAAACTTTAAAAATAAAACTAAAAACTAAATTGTACTTGATAACTTTAACAACTTAAAGTACTATAATTGAATTGATAAAGTTTTGTAAAATCCCTAAAGTAGTGTATATTTTAAATAGCTTATAAATACCACTTGCAACTTAACAAGAATATATTTTTAATTTTCAAAATTGTGTACAACTTAAAGCTTTTCGAATCTACTTGATTTCTTTAAAAAAATTACAATAAGTGAATTATATTCTTGTCAAGTTGCAAGTTGTATTAAAAAACAATAAAGTTCCTTCCGTTCCGACAATATAATTAATATACAGAATCTTAAATAGTACTTTGTTATATAAAACAAACATGGTCTTAACTTCATGAGGTCATTTTACTACAGCGTCGTAAGTTTTCGTTAAAAAAATAATTCGGTTGTAAATAGACTCATCGTAACGACCTAAGTTCAAAAAAATCATAAAACTTACAACCGCTAGTTTTACAAAAACTTAATTACTAGTAATTATGCTGTTAAAATCTTGTTGATAGACGTAAGAGAACCTAAAACAGAATTTTTTAAATAAAATGTAAAAACATTGGTCAATTTATATGATACCTAACTAAACACGCTGTTTAAAGCTATAGATTAAAAAAATGAGTACATAACTTACTTTTTGCCGAAAACAACAAAACTGATTTTAAATACAATATTTTTGTATATTAATTTTGCACTTATTAAAGATAATATAATTGTAAGTGCTTATTCAACATGTTTTTAAAAACAAGATTTGAAAATTGTTTTGATAAAGTGTTCTGAACTCATTTAAACTTTAAAAAAAACAACAAACTTTAAGCTGTAATTTTTCGAGAAAATAAAGTAGGTTTCAAAAACTACAATAAAAAAATTTATTGAGAACTTCTTATTGTTTTTTTTAGATATATATGGTATACAGAACAAATTTGTTTTAGTAACAAAAATAGTTTTTGCATACTTTTTACATTTTTACTTGTAAACTACGTAGCACTGCCTAATATATTTCGTTATTATTAAAATAAATTTTGAAACCAAGCTAAAAGTATAAGCTTTTTTATTTTATTTTCATAAAAAGTTTCTTTTTTTATTTAACATTAATGTTTGAATAAAACTTTTAAGTTTAAAATAAATAAACGCGTTCATCAATTTATGCCAACAAAAGTTTTCTGAAAATAAAAAATTGCTTGTACCCATTTCAACTTTTTTAAAACAACAACTTAAAGACCTTTTTTTTTAGTATTTTGTAAATGTGAAGTAAAAGTGTTCAAAAACAAAACAACCTTTATATAAAATACAAACTTTTTGGTTAATAATACAGATTATAATAGTTTTAATCGGTCATTTACATTTGTTTATTATGTTGATTGTTTTTTTATACGAAGTAGTTGATTGAAGACGAAAAGCTAAATGTTAAAAATTGCTTTTAGACAGATAAAAAATGATTTTTTTTTCTAACAAATCTTTTAAGAAAACTCTTAGAATATAAAGTTTTTGATATAAAAAGACAGTTGTTTTATTAAAACACAATTTGTATCTTGAAATTTGTTTAGAAAGTTCAGTTAGAATTTTAGAAAATGCTTCTTTTTCAGATTAAGAAAATATCATTAAATATAAAAAATGAATATAAATAGCTCATAAAGATAAAAGTTTTAGAACAGATTTATACTTTTCACAAAATAAATTGTCATTTTTTTGATTTATTGTTATTCAAAATAGAACAAAATACAAAAACAGATACAAATTAACAATAGAAGTTTTGTAACCATCCTATTGTGATAACACAATCAATCAAATGTTTATATATGCTAACTACACAATTCTCTACTTTACAAAAATATATTTAATATTTGACGTTTGCACGCGTTTTGAAATACAAACTTAAAATTTGTTTGTATTTAAAAAAATATGTTTTAAAAAAATTGCCTAAATTAGTGTTTTATGAAAGTGTAGTTTTCAGAGTAGTAAGGAGTTTTTTTTTTAATAAAAAAGTAAATTTTTTTAAGATAGATATAAAAAATTGGGTAAATACTAATAGAAAAAAGTTACAAATTTTGACAGAAAACAGTTTACAATTTTCAGAAACTTTTCGTATTTATGAAACTTTATATTCATTAGCACAATAAATACGTTTTAAGCAATAAAGATAAAAATAGAATTGTTTAATTTAGTTTTTTTTCTATTTGTGATGATTCTTTTTTCATAGTTTTTGTATTTTTTTAAAAGTTTGTAATCAAGCCTTTTACATTTAGCATTTTTGTTTTAGATATCAAAAGACTTTTTAAAGTATGCATACTGTTATATATACATTTTGTTTTTATTCAGAATTATTAAAATCGTTTATTAAAATATTCAAAAGTTATTTAAAAACTATATAGAAAATTGAGCTATTCATAAAAAATTTACATCTAACATTTATTTTGTAAAATCTTCCTTAAACACTTACAAATGTATTTGTTTCTATAATAAAAAGACAAATTTCACTTCTTGAGAAGTAAAAAAACTTGAAATTTTGATTACGAAAATCTCTCTACCTGTAGCTAATCTGTCAAGTTTGTCATTTAAAAGTGCTTGAGGCAAACAGAGTCAAGTTTTTGTAGTAGCTAACTGCTTATTAAGTGAGTAAAATACTCATTATTGTTCAATATTTTCTTAATTTACGTAATTTTTTGTAATTTTTATTTTGTTTTTGTGCAAAAATATAGCGGTTATTGGTCTGGTATTAATTATTTTAAGTTTATTGTTCTATTGAATTTTTTTTTTGAAGCTTAGCATGTATTATTTTATGTTTTTCTGAATAGAAAACTTTTTAAAGTTTGATAAACAAAATTACTAGATATTGGTCTGATTTTTTAAAGTTCATTTTAGTTTACTTTAAATTAAAGTATAAGTAGTAAGCTCTACAGTTGTTTTTATTTTTCTAGATAGTTTATTGTTTAAATAACTTCCTTTTAAAGTTCATTAGGTGTAAAACTTACATATATTAAACGTAAATATAAGTAATATTTGTAGTTAGGTTATTCAAACATTGTTTGGAAGTAAAATTTGTTTCGGTAAAATGTTTATTTGTAGAAAATTAGAAAAAATTAAATTCAAAAGCTGTGTATATTCTTTTAAAAATATTTATTTTTATCACTAATAATTAGAAGACTTAGTTTAAAATAGTTACGGTTCCTTAAAATTTTTGTGTTATTTTTGTGATTATACAAACTAAGTAAATTATTAAAAATCTGTATGATTTAAAAAAAAATTGAGCATTTTTAACAATTTTTTCTTTTTTTCTAAAAACATTTATTGTATATACCTGTCCCATAAATTGTTTTAGTGTTTTTTTAAGATTAATAATTGTTTATAAAAATATGCTTTACATGAAGAAGTACTTTTTTGTTACAGTAAGTTTAGAAAAAGTTTTTTAAAGCTGAATATTATTAAAAAGTTGTAGTAGAACAAAGTTTTATTTTGAAAAAATATTAATATTATACAACTTAGCTACAATCAAACATTAAACTATAAATTAAATAAAAAACATAAGAACTTAATGGAATTTTAGTAATCTATTAATTTCTCATCCAAAAAATATCAGTTATACGGCTTTGGCTGTTTTAAACTTGATAAAAATATACTTATTTTTATTGTTTTTGCTCAAAGTATATTTCCCTTTTAAGGCGTAAAATGAGTTTATACCATACGTCAAAAAAACTTAAAGTTATATTATCTTTTATAAACAGTTTTGTAAAAAATTAATCTAAAACAAAATATCAAAAAATGAGCACAAAAATTTTATAAATAGTGTTTTGTTTACATAAACAGCGTACAAAAATTAAAAGGATCTATTTTTTAATGCTATACTTTGGTTTTCATTGACACCTACTTATATATTTTCTTTGGAATTTTAGTTTATATTTTGTTTAGTTTAGTAAATTAGAAATAGAGTTTTAACTAATATACGATTCGTCTTAAAAAAGATGTGCTACAATAAATGTTGAGTAAGATTAAAAGGAAAGAACTGTTTTTAAAACACTAGAAATAAAACTACAGAGGTTTTAAAATGACAACTACTAAAGGTTAAACGAAACCAAAAAAAGTATTAATATCATTTAATAAAGTAATTTATCACAATGTCGTAAGCAGCTGTAACAACATATATGTCATTGTTAAGCTAAACTATATCAAACCAAACTTAATACAAGTGATTAACAACATAAAATTAATTCAAATATTTGTGGCTAGCTTGGGTAGAAAAATATTATATTTTATACTTGATAGTCACATTTATCATTAATTTCGTCGACTGATTTACTTGATGATAGGTTACACTGATACTTACTATGCTACTTTAAAACGAAACAAACTATAGTAGTCGCACAAGTAAAAATACTCATATTTATAAATATATATTTATTTAAACTTTTTGTTAATAGTTTAACTAAACCTTTTTAAGAATTTGTACAAACAGTCAGAGATAAAATGTGTTTTTCTTTTAATAGTTAAGGGTATAAATTAATCTAGCAATAAGTTTCAGTATTACTTTTCTAAACAAGTATATAGTTAAAGTTGAACCTTATAAATTAACATTATTCGAAATTACAAGTTTAATTAAATTCAGCTTTCAATAATGATTTATAAATTTTAACGTTAAAAATATCTTTAAAAGTTTTTCAAGACATTTTAAAACAAGCATATACCTTTTTTACTTTAAATTTATATTAGTTTTTAAAATTATTTCTGTTTTGTGCATGTTCAAAATTTATTATACCTTGTTGAAGTTTGTTTAATATTTAATTAAAAGTTTATTATTTTATTCACTTTCATTTCATTTATGTTTAAAGCTATAGAAACTATAAATAAATTAGACTTGTTAGTTATTGGTAAAATTTCGAAAAAGGAAGAAATATGGAAAACAATAACAAAAACTTGGAAAACATTCAAAGTTAAAATCATTTCGCACACCATAAAACATAATAGTAAAATTTGAATTTCACTTATTCAAAAACATATTTTTGTAATTTTTTTATCCAAGTTTTGTGTTTTTTTTTTGAAGGAACTAATTTAAATGATAACAACTGATTTAGTAAGAGCTAAAAAACATATTATGGTTTAGGTTTTTAGCAATGTGAGTATTAAACTAAACAAATTTTGTTGTCTTTGTTGGAAACTGTGTAAAATATTTTTTAAATGTTAGTTTCTCAATGAATTATGTTACTTAAACAATTGATCCAAAATATTATTTTAATGTAGTTTAAACATAAAAGATTTGTGGTAAATTACCTAGAATCTGTTAAAGTTATTCACTTTATTTTTATTTTCTAATTTATGTTTTTGTAATCTCGTTTTATTTGACTACAATAAAAACAGTTAGTACATTTGTATTGTTTTGTTAAATTCATAGTTTATAAAATGTATTCATTTATATAAACTTACCTTTAAGTAAACAGCAGTAATATCATTTATCTAAAATAATCTTAAAACAGATAATAACATTGTACACAGTATGAATTCACTTTAAATAAAATGCGTACCTGTTTATATTTAATACCAACAAAGCTTTTGGTATGGATAGTGTTGTTTACACTGGCATTTTGTAAGTTTGCCTCTTTAATGTTTTTTTTTACAATGTAAAAAAAAAATCAACAGATTAAAAATTTTTTTTAATATAAAACGTTTCAAATAAACCTTGCTTTTAATGAAATGCTTTTATTTATATAATTTAATTAGCTAAGTTTTTTTACAAATGATATTTTCGTGCTCTTCAAAGTATTATATTGTTAGTTTGAACTTTTTAATGTTATATATTTACAAGGTTAATGAAATACTTACTTTTTTAAACTTGAATAAACAATTATTTTCGTCATAGCATTTAGTTTAAAATAAAACAAAAGTTAGTGAATTATTAATTGAATTATTTGTCTTAAAAAAAAACTAAACATTAATTAAATTTTAATACTTTTAAGAAAGACAAACTGTTTTAAATATTTTTTCAGCTCAAAATTGCTGCGATTTGGCAAAATACTCATTTGCTTGCCAGGATAATTGTTACATGGTAAGATAAAAATAATTTTCTAAAATGGTATTTTAATTTATTTTATTAACATTTAAGCTATGTTTTAAATTCACATTGTATTAAAATGTCATCAAACTGTATAAATTTAAATACTTAATTATATTAAGCTTAAGCTATTTTGTACAAAAATAAAGAAAATTCTAAAAGTATACTGAGTTTAAGGAAAGTCATTATTTATCGAAACTTAAAAACGGTTCTAAGTTTGTATATCTGCTCATATTTAGACTAAATTAAAAATAATTGTTAATCTCTATATGCACGCATAATTTAGATACATTTTACTTATGACAATAATAAAAATGTTTGTTGCAAGTAAAAATTAAATATCATGATTATTGTTATTGTTTTTAATTTATATTGTTGGAAACATTTTACTTCTTTTCAATAATAAAAACATTTTGTTTGTTCCTTCCAAAGTAAAAGTAGACCTTTTAAATTTTAAAAGTAACTTATTTTTTCTGTTTAAACACAATTCAATTAAACGATATAAAAACAAGCTATCTAAAGGTACATGATAAAATACTAAATGCAAATTTGTACAATAGTTTAAACATACTATTTAAGCACGTATCGAAATAAAAAAGTACTTCTATGAAAAATTGTCATTATTTTGTTATTTGTTTTTCTAATTATCAAATAAACTTGTTGAGTCTTAAATAAACGATTGTTTTTTATCCATTGAAGTTGTTCAATCTTAAATGATATGATTGTATTTCTATCAGTATAAAACGATTGACAAGTTTATTTTAACAAGCATTATTTTACACAGATCTACAACACATTGAATGAAGTCTATAGACAAAGATTAATTTCAGAACTTCCTATAAGATGTCCCTTGCATGAATCTTCACTTGTGAGTTAATTCAAAAATTAAAAAAAAATTAAGGTTTTTTTGTATACATTATAAACAACAGAAAAAGCTATAATTTTTAAGTTATAAGTTGACTTAACCATATTCGCTATATTTTTTGTAAAACTACAACTTTTTTAGATGTAAAAGTAAAAAAAAAACTTTAAGATATCTACCTTTAAAACATTTTCACAGCTAAAATTAAATTTTAAATCTTAAAAACACAAGTTAATTACAAAAAATTGACATGTAAAGGTTTTTATATTTTATTTGTTTGGTTTTACACAATTGTGTCAGGTTAAAAGTACATATAAGCAGTGTTTAAAAAAGATAGATTATCCAAAAGTTCAAGTTTTACATTCTCTCACAACTACAACACTTATGAGATATTAAATATTTCTATGATTAATCACTAAATGTTGTTTTTAAAAAGATTTTATTGAAATATGATTAAGATGTAATATCGAATGTATGAATTTTTGTAAATTATATTTAACACTTTTTCTGAAAACAAAACTTCCTGTTTATATTTGTTTTTATTTTGCATTATTATTTATGAGCACAACTTTTGGCCACAGATTGACATCAGATAAAAACAATTTATCGTTTTTTAAAAACAAGCATTATGACCTTTCTTATATCCTTATGCAACTATTTAATTTTATTATATTATATAGTTTTAATATATTTGTTAAATAAAGCCGTGATTGTGAAATGCACAGTATTTATCATATATAAATGTAACTTCTTCTGAAGTTTAAACAACAAAGTTAACTTATAAAAACAAATGTTTATTGAAAATATTTTTACTCATTATATCTCTTTTTGAAAACATTGAAAAGAATGAGCTTAAAAAAAATATATCAAAAAAAAACAACTTCATTGATTTTGAAATAACAGTTTTAGATGTATAGATTAAAACTTTTATTGTCCCTTAGACTCAATTGAATTTAGATATCAATTACTCTTCGTTTAATTTCAGTTTAAATGTGGTTCTAACTTGACCAAATAAAGCAGTGAAAAAAACTTTCGAAATTAAACTATTTACTTTAAATCGATAAACTTCACCTTATACGAGATAAAAGAAGCACTTTAAATTTGAATGAGTTGAGATATTATTTACGCTTTATTTTCTTTTAGTTAAAAAGTTCTCTCAACTTGACCAAATAAAACACAAAAAAACCTTTGAAACTAAACTATTTACTTAAAATCGGTAAACTTAATTTTTACAAGATTAGAAGTTTTTATTGTGATTCGAATGAAAAAGCACATCAATCACTTCTTGTTTGTTCTGGGTAAATAGAGAAATCTGCTTATGCACTTAAGCGCGCTGTGGAGATTAGAAACCATTAATGTTTGCAGACCTCTCGTTCAATGAGATACGAAATTTTTGTGTGACTCAGTATTGAATGTTTGTCCGAATAATACATGACTTTTTTGTTTGGTTTATGAAAATAAATTTACATAAAACCTTTATACACTTGGATAACTTTGTTCAAGTTTTTTTTTTTGAATTATGAATGAACTTAAAAAGGTTTTAGACAATATGCTACTTATTTAAAACTTTAGTTTGTACAATACCTTATTCCATTTTATCCATTAATAATCTTTACAACTCCGATTACTTTATTTAATTTATTTCAGTTGTTTACATGTTTCGACGTAACTTTCATTTTTTATATAGATATGAACTATACATTAGTATAATTACAGAAGTTTTTTTTTCACGAAACTATATGTTTTTTTAAAGTAATTATAAGAATTATGTTAATTTATATGGTTTTAAAGTTTAAACTTTGGTTTTATTTTGTTATAATAACTTGTAAAGCTTTATAAGTTTTTTGTTTAAAATTTGTATCTTAAACTTTTTATACATAATTTTAATCAAATAAAAAAGTTTAATGTATAAATTGAATATCACTTATTTATAAATTACAAATTTTTATGCACATAAAAAAGTACCATACTGTAATTTTTTTAAGCATTAGCCTTGTATAAAATATATACTAATTATACAAATATATATGCATATATATATATCTGCCAATTAATTAAATTTCCAATATTTAAAAAAAAATAATAAGTTATAAACATCTGCAGGCGAAATTTTGGAAATGCTACCACAATATGAATAAAAGTAGGTGTTTTTTTTGTTTATTAATAAAATAGTAAGACTACCTGTTTTATTGACAAATTTACTCGTAGTTTAAAGGCTATACAAAAATACCTTTTTAGTTATATTTTAAGAGGTAAGTCATAAAATAAATTCAAAACTTGACAACTCTATTTAAAATATTTGTTTAGATATAAATTATAGCATCTGAAATCTACAATGTTAAATTGTTCATCTTAATCTGTTTATAAAGATATGTTTTTATTTTATAGAAATTAGAATTAAACTGTAAGATTATCATTTTAGTTTGCTACTTGATAGGGATTAAGAACAATAGTATTTATATCACGAAGTTTTATTATTACTAAAAGAATAGTTATGGCAAGAATAATTAACTTGATTTCTTTGGATTTACAAAAGATAGGTAGTGCACCACCTAGGGTTAATAATATTAAATGTTTTATCTCTATAAAACATGTACGGTTTAAATAAAAGAATATAAAAGTTTTTCTACTTAGTTGTGTAATAAAACTTATTTTAATATTAAAAAACAAAATAACTTATTTTTAATTGTTCTAAAATAAAAATTAGTTTTACATCAAACGCTTACAACCTAACTTAGGTGCTATTTTTTATTAAGCTACTTATGTTTAATAATAACAGGAAGTTTATAAAAAAAGATTATCGATTAAAAAGTAATCTTTAAATCACTAAGGCCAAAACAAAATTATAAGCGTTTCAACAGAAACATATTCAGTTTAAACCCTAATTAAACTTTCTTGAAAAATATCAAGGTTTTATAACTTATTAGTAATTAAAAAATAATAATCTCCTTGAGATAACAACCCTCAGGCAGAAAGCAACTAAAAACAAGCGAAAATGTTGTTGTTGAAAATCTTGTTGTTATGGTAACAACGCAGAGCTTGTTTTCTGCACGAATATTCGCGTTTAATCCACCAATGGCTAATCAGATTACAAGATGGCTTTAATTGGGTGTAAATTTAATTAATTGCTTTTAGTCACTGCATTTTTATGATAGAGTTAGCTGAGTAAATGTCGGTTTAAATGTAATTTTTCATGTTTTTTTGTGTTTTATTTTGCGATTAGCTTTTATTAAAAATTAAATTTACTACATGTTGCTTATAAAAAGTCCAACTTTTTATTTAATTTCAGCTAATTTAGCTGTAAATATTTGAAAACTTTGACAATCTTTTTTCTGACTATGGTAAAATAAGCTTCCTAAGGTTTTGCTAAAAGATTTTTTTTAAATTCTGGAAATTTCTAGATATGACTTAAATATAAGTTGTTTTTAGCAAAATTTATCTTACTCTTTCAATTTGTTTTCAAAACAAGGTTGTATAGAGAAAAATGCTAAAATAAATTTACTAAGTTACTTATAAATCATCCTTAAAATTAAGTTTGCAAGGAATGTTGTAAAGTTGATACTTTTTTTGGTATTCTATACAACTGCTTTTAGGTTTACTTAATGTTAAAAAAGACTAAAAACTTTCAGTTTAAAATCTCATTTTATTAAAACTAAAATACTGTTTAAAAATTACTCATTTTGTTTGTACAATTAGTGCAGTTTAATTTTTAGTCAAGTTATAAAAGACTATTAAAACTCCTAACACTGGTTATAAACAATTAAATAATAACAAATTTTAGCTTAAATGAAATGATCTCTTTAATCTTTAAAGTGGTCCTTTGAAGTTTAAATACTTTTGTTTTAATTACAAAGTTGTGAACTTAAATTATTTGATATGGTTTAAATAGGATTAAGTTAATTAAAAACTTGTCAAAAAATTTGTAACATTTTTGTTCTAAATTTACGATTTATATTCAGAAATATGCTGGCTAATTGTCTAAAAAGAGTCTTATACTACTCTTAATCAAATCTTGTCTTAAACATGATAAGGTTTTTTAAGCTAATAGACTAATAACTAATTAGTAGGCTAAAGGTTTTAAGAGGTTACATTTTATAAATTTTTCAAACTTGTGTTTTTAATTTAACCAAACTAACACTAAAACTAAGAAACTTAAAAAAGCTGTATTAAGTTTAATAGCATTTATAGTAAAAGAGTTATCTTAGAATAAAATAATGTACTTGATGCTTATTTTTAGATGCTTATGAAGCATTTTATAATTTTACTTAAATGAAGAACTTTAAGTACTCTCATAAACTTTTGTAGTACATGTAACAGTTATTAGTATACCAATTTATTTATTATTTTGCTTTTTAAATTAATAAATTGAAAATATACGCTAAACAACTTATAACTTCTAGATAACTTTTCAGCTGCCTAAATAAATAAAACCACTTTATAACATTTAAAAACTTCGTGTCATTTAAACTTTTTATCGGATTAAGAAGCATTAACACTTAAAAGTACAAAATATACTTCAAAGAAACAACTTTTTTCTACATTCAAAAGTTTTTCAAATTTAAGCTTTTTAACAGACATCAAACGTGGTATAATAACCAAGACTTTGATAGAAATTTAACCGACATTTTGTGATTATTCACCTAAAAGCATTCTAGACAGGACTTGTCTATACTGAAATTAGTGTGACATAAGTTGATTAAAAAGCTGTTTAACTAGTTTTTTAGTGTTTTTACGGTGATTTTTAGTACTAAACATTTAATTATTGTGATAAATAACAGCCTCAACAAAATTTTACTCCCAACCCAACTTATGTAAAGTTTTTAATTAAATCTAGTTTACAGTGTGTTTCACGAAGATTTTTAGTGTTAAAAATTTAATAGTTAAACCTGTGATAAATAATAGCTTTATAAACTTTTACTCGGAGAAAAACAAATTTATGTTTCTTACATAAAACTGTTGATTTATAGTAGTTCTTTTAGTTTTTCCACGATGGTTTTTAGTGTTAAACAAATAGTTATCACCACAAATAGTTTTTATAGCAATCTTTTAATGAAAGTTTTTTTTCTGATTGGTAGTTTTTAGTGTAAAAAACTTAAACAGTTAAACTTATTGATAAAAAACAATTTAACAACCGTTTTAGCCTTAATCTTTGTTTAGTTTAAACGATAATTAACTTTAACTTATTTTTTTTAAGTCATTGAATGTTTTTTGTTTTTTAACATTTTTTTGTTTTAAATTTTTTTGGTTTTTTCACAAGGACCTATGAAATCTACAACTTAACTAAAATAGAGTTTTAAAAAGATGTTTAAATTTGTAAAATAAATATAAAGACATGAATAAATAAAATAATCTTTTTTTTTTTACGTTTTATTATTTGTATGGAAAGTTTATATAAAACTTTTACTTTTAAGTTTAAACTAAAACCTGAACAAAAAAGCTTTTTTTCTTTAATTTATTATAAAAAAAATTAAAATAAAATTTTGAACATATTTGATATATGTTTTATTACTTGTATGAATTTCAAAACTGATTTAAAAGCTTATTCAACTAAACTAAGAGTCATAAAATTTTTGCTTAAATCATTGTACAGATGTCATTTATAAAAAGATGATATAAGTTTATATTTTTAAAATAAGCTTGATATTCCGCGCTATGAAAATTGTTATTTTAATTTTCGTTTTGAAAAATCAGCTGTCAAAATGAGTTTTTGTTTATACAGCTAGCTACCCCTTACTACTTTGAAGATTGAGTTATTCAACTCATCCTTGGTATGTGGCGGTTGTTTAAAACCTTATTCGGTATCGTTTGAAACTCAGATTGATATTGATTAGTTTTTTGTGAGTATAATTTATTAGTTGAATTGATTGGATGAAATTTTGTTATGTTTTACTAATTGGTTTATTGTAAAACATTAACAAAGTTTACAGAAACAACAAACTATTTCAACCCATGTTCGATTATACTTAAAGTTTATTAAAATACTTAGCAATTATTTTTATATACCATGGTGATTCAAATATGTGAATGTTAATGAATTTACATGTTTTCCTATTTATTTTAAGTTAGTATGTAAAAGTGTTAAAAAACAAACAAAAAAAAACTATCTCTAGAAAAAATTTCAGGTGTTATGTTTTTATTTTAAACAATATCAAAAAATATTAAGTTTACAAATAATAAATTAAAACAAAAGTTCATACGTTATAGTAGTTGTTTTTCAAAATAAATGTTAAATTGTTTACAAAACTTCATTAAAATAGAGTAAAGTTTAAAAAAGCAATGTCAACATAAAAATGATATCTTTTTGTTTGTTTGTGTTAATAAAGCTTAAATTTTTGAAGTTCATTCTAAAAGCAAGAAATGTTACAGCAATAAAAACAGTTTTATACAAAGGTTATGTATAAAGGTTAACAATAAATTATTTCACAATTTCATACTTAAACGTACATTACTTATTTCATAGCAATTTAATTTATCATTTTAGAAAAACTAATACAATCTTATACGCACAAGTTCATGAAAATTTATATTGAAGTTCAATACACTCATTTTTATAAGTTTATTTTCTGAACTTGTTTTAAAAAGTCTATCTGAAAGTAAATTTTTTTACACAAAAGTATCTTAAGTTTTTATGAAAAGTGTGAATTGATAGTTTACTAAACGTTTTCATTATTGTATGTCATTATTAAACCTTTAAGATTTTTAAGGTTTTATTTGAATACTCAAAATAATTATTAGTGTTCAAACACGACAATTAATACTATTTAAACACAGAGCAGTATGGTAAACTTACAAATTTTATTTCAAACTTAATAGACTTTTTACATTATTATTTACTGAAAAAATTACTTTTTAGTGTTTAAATCAGGTGTTTACGTATAGCTTTTTATTTTGTGAAAAAAACGTTTAAAATAAATTTTCGAAAACATTATTAGTATTTTTAGTGTTTAAAATTATAATGTTTTATTTCTACAAAAAACATTTTTATGAATAAAGTTTAATTAAAACTCAAAAACATCTGAAAGTTTTATTAAAAAAGTTGCTTTATCGTATCATTTATTCTATGTGTAAGAGTAAACATTTTATAAAATAGTGCACAAATTAATAAAAAGGGTACAAACATTTTAAGTTAAGCTTAAATAGCACCTGGAAAGTTTTATTAAAAATGTTCTTGTCATGGAAAGAAAGTATAAGAAAGGTTAGTATAATATAAAAATAAAATAAAATACAAAAAAACATCTAGAAAGGTTTATTAAAAAAGTTGCTTTATCGTATTATTTATTCTATATGTAAAAGTTTTTTTTTTTAGTACAGCATTTTTTAATAAAGCTTAAAAAACATTTGGAAAGCTTTATTAAAAATTGTCTTATTATGGAAATAAAGTTTAAAAAACGTTAATATAATATAAAAAAAAGAATACAAAAAACATCTGGAAAGTTTTATTAAAAATAGTTTTATCTACGATGTCAAAGCTTGATTATAAACAGACTTCGCAACACAACATGCTACAAAAAAATCTCACAAACTTTAATAAAAACTCGAAATTCAAGAAAAGAAGCAGAACACAGTTCAGTCTTGATTAATTTTTAACAATGAATTTCAACGAAAGCGGTCGGCAGTTTATTTTTATTTTGATTAACTACACCCAGCTCTGAGGTGTCAACAGCGAATTGTTTTCCTTCGCAAATTGATTTACCACGTCTCACATTGACGTTGATTTTTTGTGATTATTGCGCTCTGTCCTGTTGCGTTGTAGGAAAAATTAATAAAGTTAAAAAAAGTTTAATTTTTCTCAAGTCAACTTTGTTTTTGCTTATAATTAAGAAAGTTTTGTTTTTTGAAAAAGAACATAAACATGCGCTTCTATGTTAAGTGCATTGCAAAGTGTTTACTGTAAGGTTAAATTAAAGTTTTTTTTTTGATGATCAATGATCATAAACTTTATTTTTAAATTTGGGTGGCAAGAAAAGTGTACGTATTTAGTTGAAAAGTTTTATATACAACTATGTATTTTTTGCAATGTGTTTTTAACATTTGTTTAGTTGAAAACTTGTATTTATTTAACAAAAAAATGTATTTTAAAGACGTTAAATTTTTTACTTACATCAAAATTAATAAGTTTATGAATGTTAGCTGATTAAGAGCAAAATATGGTGTTTTAGTTTAAAATAAATAAAATACTGAAACTTTATAACAACTTTTTTTCTGAATAGAAACTTGTATTTTTGTTTTTACTTAAAACTGTTTTTTTATAAGGATACGTTTTAAAATTTTTTTATGACTTATATAAGGAAATTCTTTTATATATTTTAGAGTTTATATTAAATTAGGAATAGTGTTTTTTTTTTATGACCTTGTAATTTAATTTCAATTTTAAGCCAAAAAGAATACTCGAACTACTTTATTTCAAAGTTTTAAATAAAACTAAACATTTAATAAATTTTAAATGGATCTTTTTTTTAAATTAAATGCAAGTTATAAACTTTATCTACAGTAGGTTTTATCTAAAGCTAGTTTTATAATTTTACTTTTACTAAATTTTCTTCGTTTCGTTAAATAAGTTTATAACACGATAAGAATTAGTTCGAAATAGTTAAGCTTAAATAAATTACCCTAAATAGACTTTAAAATATGTATTTACCTTTAAGATTAAGTACAAATTAGTTCATTTTTAATTTTTTTAATACTCTGTTGTAAACGACATGTCAAACAAATTTCATTAAAAATGATTCCATGACAATTTTCTTGTCACCTTTTCAAACATTATAATATTAAATTTAATTTTACATAACTTCAACCTAAAAGCATTTTTGTGACAATTAGTAATATCATATCCACATTCAAATCGCTATTAAGTCTGAAATTCTTGTTTAAAACCGCATATTTAAACAAAAATTTAATCTACTTGTCAATTCAATTTTTATCTCGTTGTTAAAGGAAATGCCTACTTCTCTTATCTTCGAAATCAGAAATACTGACTAACAAGATGTTTGTTTAATATTATAAACAATAAAGTTCACATCGAATACTTCTATTGAAACACAAAGCGTTCAATTAATTACTTTTGGCAAATAAATACTTTTTTTTCTATTTACAGTCGAAACGCCAAAGGAAAAATAGTCTGAAGTAGAGATAGCGATCTCTAATTATAAGTATTTTGTTTGAATGTTCAAATTACGAGTTATTTTTATTTTGGAATTGAAACAAGACGCGATATCAAATAAAATTAAAATCACAAGTTTTTTACTAATTTTTTAACGTTGAACTCATTTTTTTTTGCTTTTTTTCTTTTTACTTCTCGTTTTTTTCGAGAAATTATACCTGCCAGCTTAACTTAATTTTTATTTTAATGCAAAAGTATCACATTAGAAGTAGCCTGTTATAGATTGAAGTTTTCTTTTAAGTTTAGTTATATTTGAATATATATATATTATAAAAAACTTCAATTTTTGTTTAAAAAGTTTATAACTTTTATATCTAATATATTTTCAAAAGACTTATATTTATTTTAAATTGAAGGTAAAAATACTACTAACTGCAAACGTTTTTAGCAAGTTAAAATTATTGTAATTGTTTTAAGTAACCGATTTAACCTTACTTGTTTTTTTTACTGAATCAGTTTATTTTAGAACAAGCCACTTGTTTAATTTTATTCAAATACTTAGCGTTCTAGAAAGTGTTTTTATTGTTTTTTTAAATATCAAACAGTAATAATTAAAAATAACTAGATATTATTTTAAGCTGTTGAAGTAATTTTATTTTTTTTTGGTAGAGGTTTTTAGTTATTTTAAAATTCAAAACCGTTTTTCAGTAAATAAAGTGTAAAAAATTACAGTATGTACTTTCTACTTATTTTAAAAACTTAAGTAAACCAACATGTGTTTCTTTATTTAAATGAGTTAATTAAAATGATTAGCCATATATAACTAAGGATTACATGTGAAAATTAGATAGAATTTTTTTGTTATTTCTTAGTTATTAATTATATAAAACAGCGATTAGTTACTAATATCACCTTAACCAGTTTTAATTCATTAAAACAATGTATTCTTTTTATTTTTTTCAAGTCACAGCATAAGTAGCAATAGACCGGTTTTAATTAAAACATTTTGAAGCATAAACAAAAACTTTTAACTCCATGTGAAATTTTTTTGTTTACAAAAGTTCCAACAGACTTTCTTGAAAACATAAACGTTGGGGTGAAAAGAAAAATACAGGCCGGCTGTAAACACAAGGTACAGGTGCAACAAACATAAACAAGATTTTACTCTATCTCAAGCAGAGGCGGCGACTTCAAAGCAGAAGAGATGCAACTGAATGAACTTTGTTGATGCACTGTAGAAAAAGGTGTGTTGAAACGTTTGTGTTTACAAGAGTTGCCACAAACTAGTTTGAAAACTTAACGCAAAAGCTGGGTAGAATTATAAAACAAAAACAATAGAGGATACGTTTTGTACAAGCTCAACAAACATAAAAAAGTTTTCAGGTGCACTACCCCATAAGAAGCGATGAGATCAAAGCAGAAAAGTTTTACCAAGAAACAACTGTAGTCATACAGTATAGAAAGTTGAAAAGTTACTATAGATTTTGTTTGAATAGTTAACATAAACAAAATGGGCTGAATTGACAAGTGAAACCGAAAAAACAATAGAAGTCATTATGCGAGTTCTAACAAACACACAAACATGTTTTAGCACAACAAAAAGGCGGTGAGATCAAAGCGAAATCACTTTGTTGATACACTAAACACTAAAATTCAACTTTGTAGCTGGACAAAACGGTTTCTTCAGATCATATCTGCTACCCATCGCTCAGCAGCGAAAATAAATCAGCAAATCTCATCGCTATTAATTCGCCCCTCAATTACAATCGAGATTCTGACAAAGAAACTGACCGTCAAAATGTTTCCATGCATCGAATAATTTGAAAACGTCGCTTCCCCTGTTGCCCACATTCCGTCCTGCTGAGTGTCGCGCTGTTGTTTTTGTCACGACGCTTGTTGCTTTTTCGCCGCTGTGTTGCCATTGTGGTCGGCTTCCGCAGCGAAAAGTCGCCGTAAGTCGTTGTTGAAATGGTTTCTGTTTTACAACAACATTTAGTTTTATGGTGAATACAGCGGACCTTATTGTTGGCATAATAGTTGGTTTAAAACTGTTAAAGGGCTGTTTAAACAAGTTTACTTTTCAGTTTTTATCAAATTTAATTAAATTAGCTTTATGTGATTTTTTTTGTGTTTATAAGCTTAGAAACATGTTTTTTTCAAGTTAGAGTTAATTTTTGATTATTAGACCAAGTAAAAAATATAAACAGTTTTTTCCGTATATTTTGATTGTTTTTGATTTTAGCTTGTTTCTCAAAACTAAATCTTAAAATTAAACGGGTACCAAACTAAACATGTTTTTATTTCCCACAACAGATTTAAACAAGCGACGTTAGAGTTGATTTTCTTCAAGTTTTTTATTTGCTTTTTTAATCTCAATTGAACCAACTTAAGTATGAGTAACAAGTCTGACCGTATCGTAGTTTATATAAAAATTTAATTTGTACAAGTCATTTCAAATTTTATACAAAATAGTCACGTCAAATTGACTTCAAGTTAAGTGGTCAATTATGACTGACATCACAAAAACTCGTTTTGTTTTTGTAAACAAATTATGTTCTTCATGTTTAAAGAAATTGTTCATTGTTACTTCTATGTTAGTTTTTAGAAAGCACTTAACTTTTTTAAACATTGTTAGTTTGTTCGAAAACAATCAGTCAAGTTTAAAAAGTTGAAAGATGAATAGTTTCAAGGTGAAAGTTTAAGAGATCTGTCTTAATTACAGGATACAAATAATCTTAAACATCTTAATTTGTCTGAGATATTGTTTATTTATTCGCCTTAATGATAACTTAAACAAAATTAGTTGACACTAAAGCGTGATTAATTTGGAATTTCACGAAAATTAATAATTAAGCCTTGGGCTACAAAAAAAAAATTGTAATCAAGTTGAAGTTTTAAAGTTTTTTAATATTAGAGTAAAAGTTAGATAGCTGTCTGTTTTTTAGATGAATACTACACATATTAACTTTATAAAAGTTGTGATTGTACAATTATATAAAAGTTACTAAACTTAAAAATATTTTAAAAGTAAAATATTAATGAAAAATCTAAGTCCTAGGTCTTACTCAATTATATAAGTGTTAGTAAACTATAAAATATTAAACACACACATAGCTATAGCAGTACAGATTGCAGCTTTTTCCGAACTTAACTAAATAAAACATTCACTAAACATTAAAACCGCATTTTGACAGGTCAATGTATTCTTTTGTTAAATGGAACACATTGTATTAATGCTATCAAAACAAACATATATTGTCATATTGACCTCAGAAAGTAGCAAAACATTTCGGCAAACAATGGCCCATATACGTACATGTGTGACAGGCAAGAAATAAACTTGAAATTTTGATCCAAGCCACATTTACGTATATGTGTATGATGTCTGTAATTTTTAGTTTAAATTTGGTGTAGTAGTTTTTAATACATTTTAAATCAGTGATATTTGTGATTAAAAACAAAAAATACGCTGATTTTATGATCGCTTCGGATCCGGTTAATAAACAACCAAATTCTGCTGGTTTAAAGTTTATTGAAAAGCAAGAATTTTATGGAATTTGTAGGTATTTTATGTACGTATATGTATGTATATACGTAAATAAATATATGACTGGCAAGTTAAATTTGCTTGAAATTCAAAGTTTAGCCGCAACTTTTTTATTGAAGCAAGAAATTAAAACACCTGCAAGGAATAATGTAATTTCATGGACTGAAATCATAGAATGTTTTTTGTTGGTAACACAGTTCAAACTTTACCTTATAAGTCTTTTTTGTTTGTAATGTACCGAACAATGTTTATTTATGCAATTTTACAGCTTTATTTAAACTATCAAAAACATATAATTCCAAAAATTTTTGACTAGAGAGTATATTTTTCTTCTCTGTTAGATGTATAAACTGACAAATGAAGCGGCAAGCTTTTTATTTATTATTTGCTTTACTTTTTGGAACCGGAATAACAAAAGGTATTTAAAAGTTAATTTTATTCGAACAACTATTTTGTAACTAGCTTAAAAAACCTTGTATTAATCTAGATTATTTTTCAGACTTTTGTTTTTTCGTACTTATCAAAAACTAGTTTATACCAATTTTTGTACCATAAAAGTCTTTGAAAGGCTTATAACTGTTTTTAATGGTATCATTCGTAAAGAAGGTAGGTAAAATATAATTAATGATGTAAGAAAATTAATAAATTTATTATTTACAGCTTCTTGGTTCGGTTCTGAGTGTTGTGTTTATGCGATCGAACCTTCATGTAAATCATCCTGTGAAAAAGTTAGTTTTTAGAATAAACTACCGTAAAATTAATTTTAAAAGTTTTCAGTAAAAGATATATCGAGTACAGTTATACAAAAGCAAAAATTTAGAGTAAAATTTAAAAACTGGTCGAGTTTTTGCTTAGTGTGAAAATATTTAACAGAAATGTAATAGGTAAACTTGATGAGACTTCAAAAAGTTTGTTTTATTTATAGAACAACTTATGTATTAAGTTATAAGTAAAATAAGATAACATAAAAGAATTGTTTAGGTGTTAATTTCACTTTATAATGTATTGCGAAACAAAATAGATCTACTTTTTTCGAAGCATATAAACAAAAATTATCATACTTTTCGTTCGAGCCCCTGTTAAAACTCAACTCAAAAATTTTAACTCGTTCTTCAAACCTTATTACGTCACAATCAACTTACCGGGATCATCCGAACGTATCGCCATGGCAACCTTATTACGTCGTCACGGTAACCTGGCCCCTATACCCATCATATCGGATCACCCAATAAAAAGAGATTATCACCTCCCATTTGGCGCCAATTGTTCTGGGGTCGAACTTTAAGGTCCAGTGGTTTTAATTGTTTCCATGGGAACTTGAAACGGCTGTCAATCAAAACTTCATTGGCAACAATTCGCCGTGACAACGCGAGTCGCTAGTTGATTGAGGGGATTGTTTTTATTGAGGGGATTTTATTTCACGGTGTTTGCAATGACGTAGGAGGTGGTGACGTGTGAATTGTCAACACTTTGAATAAAAATTAAAAATTTAAATAAAAAATTTACGGTATTTGTTGACAGCCAAGAATTTTTATTGACTTTTTCAACGTTAAGTGTATTGCTTGGCTGAAATATTCACGCAGTTTTTGAGAAAAATTTATAAAGCTTTCTAAATTACTTTATTTTAATTAACATTTAGTTAATAAAGTTGAAATAAAGCTTCTTATTTGTTGAAAGCAACGAATTTATATTAGAATTTGTCAAAGATTTAGGTATATTGCTTTATTAAATTGTTTTTAATAATTTCTGAAACGAAGTTATAATATTATTTTAAGTTATTAAAAGTTTGATAAATAGAAAAAGAACTATTTTTAATATATATGATTAATTTAATTGTTGTTAAGATAATATGTTTATGTAGATAGTTGGACTTAGAGTATTATTTTCAACTAGAAATTATCTCTAAAAATATTATTTTAATAAAAGTTCAACTTAGTTTACAATAACAAACATTCATATTTATCGATATTGCGATCAAAGTTTGCACGACAAATTATTTTTCACGTTATATATTTTTTTTAACTTGTAATGTATTCGTAAATATCAACCTTTAGAAAAGTTCAAAAAAATATACAGATAATAAGAGTTTCTACTAAGTAAAAAAAAATTTAAATTTATTAATGTTTTTCTTTATCAATAAACCTTTTGAAACTTTGTTAAAAATACGACAAAGCCTGCTTTTTGAACAACATTTTCGAACTAGTTCGAACTGTGTAATTCATTAGAAACACACAAACAAAAATCAAACTTTTACTTAAAGAAATAAAAAATCTTTACAATTCAAAAGTCTTTGAAGTTTTTCCGCATATTTTTGTTATTGTTGCTGTTTCATTACTTTTCAAGGTACAATGCTAAGAAAGTTTTTGTTGTTCGCACAAAAAGCTTTCAAGGCACCCCGCTGCTAATACTTTATATTTCTAACAAGCTACAAGTCGGAAGTCTTGTTAAGTAATCTCAAAAGTATTTTTCAAACCCACATAGATTAACATAACGTCTGATTTTGGTTTTAAAATACCTTATGTTCTCAGGTTAACTAATAAAGCCTTACAAAATCTGTTGTGAAAAGTTTACTGGCTTCAGTTTGTTTCTAGTTCTCAAATAAGTATTGGGTATATATATTATTTTTTTATGTGTTAATTAAACGAAACAGAAACAGTTTAAACCACCAAAAAATATATACTTAATTTTAGTTAAACATAACATTTTTTTGTAACTGTTTAAAAACTTTGTGAAGATAAGGTACAAGTTTTCATGAAAATTAAACTCTAAATTTATTTTATGACAAAAAAAGGAAACAAAATCAGTAAGTTTTTAAGCATAAAATTCATATAAAGCGCATATTTTTTTGATTGGCAACATGCATGTATAAGTTGCAAGCGACTAAGTGAAAATGTAAGGAGATATTTCCGATAATTAAATAGCTGAAAACTAATAAAACCACTAAAAATGCTGCAAGTTTATTTGAGTATAAAGCAACACTAGATTTTTTAACTTGTCCACAAAAATCACATGAAGTTAGGATAAGAGTTTTATATTGGTCAAAACTGGTTTTGAAACGGCTAAACTTTATTATTATTAGGTATTTAAAAAAGTAAATTCACAACTTTTAAGTAAAAAGTATAAAAAAAACTTCAAATAAGCCTATATGCATGTCTAATATTTTCTAAAATTTAGTATGTGTGAAGAGTATTTTAATACAAAAGGTTTCGGCATTTTTTTTGGAGACATTACTAATAATAATTTTATTTACAAAAAGACAACATTGTCTTAGTTTAAAAAAAACATTATATGTTACATTTATAATTTTATTTTAAAAGAAATGTTATAAAATCGAAACAACTTTAAAAGCGCCTATATTTCAAACATTAAAGTGTAAATTTTATTAAATATGTAAATAATTTAATTAAATTGTAGCTCAAACTAATTTAAAATAAAAAATTCTAGTTATTTTGTTAGTAAACTTGAAAAGTCTTTCATCGAGTTTTTAAACATAAAAATGTATTCAAAATCACTAAAATTAAGCTTATAAAACTTTACTTAATTTAAAATTTAAAGAGATAAAAAACAATTTACTAGCGTTTTAAACTCATTGCAAAACTACAGTTTCATAGTGGTAAACAACTTATTTGCAAATTATATCTAATTATTATAACTGATGATCACTATGAAACTGTAGTTTTGCGATAAACTTAAATCACTAGTAAATTGTTTACATTTAAAAAAAATTAACGCGAATATTTTAAACAAGCAAATTGCTGTAACTTGCAAAAAGTTGATAGAAATTTTTTTAACAACAACTTTGTACAATTTCAACATAAAATTGTGTACATTTTAAGTATGCAATTTTTTTAAACATAATCTAAAAAATAAAGGTTATTCAAATAGCAAAGTTTTAAAACAAAACCTAAATACATAAAAAGTATAAAAGGCGCGATTTTTTATTCAACTGAAAAGCAAGCTGTATATTGCTGTTGAAATGTCGTTGAACAATTTTGTAACAAGATACTTCCGATAAGAAAGCAGCTAAACGGCAGTAAAATAAAAGCAGCTTTAAAATATAAAATTTCATATTTTTCATTGCGCGACTTTACTAGCGAATTGCCCCGGGACATACTTACCTGTGAAGTTTAATAAAATAAAAATTTGTTTGCAAGCACTGTGTGTTTGAAAATAAACAATAAAAATTAATTTAATTTTGATTTTTAAGGTTACAATGCCTTGTTTTTAGAAATATTATGAAAAAATGCTCCTTTTAAAATGTTAACTTGAGTTTTGATCTGTAAAACTGGTTTTTGGGGACATTAAAAACTAATTATCTTTCAAAAATTTTCAACACTACTTGGTTTTTCAGCTATAAGTTGCTGCTTGTAAGTATAATATTGTTTAGTGAAAACAAACTAAAGTATTTAATTTTTTAACTTTAAATTTAATTTGATAAAAATTAAAAGCAAAATTTTCTTCTCAGATTTCTTCTATTGACGGCATCACAGTCAATTGTTCTACTACGAAGGAATCTGAATTTTTTTCGTGTGTGTCCCTTCAAAAAAACATAAACAAGTATGTTTGAAAAAATATTAGTTTTATTATATTTGCAAACATTTCATAAAACTATATGACTGTAAAAACTTAGAAATTAAGTACAATAACTTATTTGTACGAATTTAATAGCTCTGTTTTTACTTACAGCAATAGTTATTTTTAACAGATAAGAACTAGCTGCAATTTGTTTAAATTATTATATACATTTTTTTTGGTTTTATTATTGTATTTTAAGGTTGTAGATAGTTCAACTTAGATTTGTATTTACTAAATAATAATAATATTTGCTTAATTTAGTAGAGATCTGTTATAAAATATTTTCTAATCTACATTCTGTTTTAAAGCTATCATTTACATTCGAAAAAAAACTAATACACATTGAAAATTTTTTAAAGCGCTTAAATTAACTCATTGAGTTTTTATAAACAAAACTTTTCATAAAAAGCTATTTACCATAAATTTAAATAAATATATACACTTTATAAGTTTCAAAATGTTTTAAATTTCTTTCTACGAAGTATCTTTTGAAGGAAGCTTTGGAGAACAAATTTAATAAAATAAATATTTAGGAAGTATTTTATTTTAGAAAAACAAACTATAGCTTTTCAAAATTTTTAGAATTAAGTTTAAAACGGTTTGCTTCTAAAAACTGCTCTAATTCAATTCTAAAAAAAAAACTTGAAAAGCAAGAGGTTTGTTTCTATATTTTTCTCACTAAAACACATCCGTATAGTCTTTTTTCTCTGCTTTAGAAACTATAAAAAGCCCGTTATTTTTGAATATATCACGCAAATAACAACAGAAAGAACAATTGAAGCTTATCTAACGCGATAAAGGGTTTCAAATTGCTTTTCTAACGTATGTAAAAGTAACCTTATCCAGATTTACGGGTTTATTACTAAACGGGTGATTTTCTTATCATTTAACAAATCTACTTTCGGATAAATGGTGTGTCGGTAAAAAGGGGTAATTTCTTTCACACTTGCGACAGTTGTAAAGCGGTTGGGACATTAAACTCAATTTTGGTAACTGTAAATTGGTCAATTGTTAAATTGTTGAAATTTGTTTGAAATTTCATGAACAATTTCAGGAAATTGCTGATGGAGTAATGAAATAAGTGTTTAAAAAATTTGAAGAAATTTCATTATTTCAAGTTCGTACATGCATATAACAATATTTCAGTCTTTTTTAAACCGATTTATGTTTTGTTCATATTTAAATTTTTGTGAAGAAACTAAGGAAACTTCTGGTTTTATAGAGTATTAGAAATATGTAAAAAAAAGTAATTAAAAATTTTTTAAAGTTAGTTTACATAAAAAATAGTTTTAGTTAGTTTGTAAAACAAAACAGCTTAAAGAAATTAGTGGTAGTAAAAGTTATTTAAAATTTCGTGGAACAAATTTATAGCAAACCAATAAATTATTTTCAATAAAAAATGTAAACTATTAGTTAAATTGCTTTTTTAAAACCTATTTAAAAAATCTTTAGCTCTTTAACATTTTGACTTTTTGACCCTAAAAAACAGCATTTTTTGTCAAAAAAGTCAAGATTATTTTTTTAAACTTTACTAAATAAGGTCAATAATGAAACATATAGTTTCGTATATCGTGAAACTATTTTGTTATAAAGTGGCATAGATAGTACTTAATAATAAAGCAAAAGTAGAAACTATATTTTTTTTGATAGATACTTTAGTGTACTCTAGAGTAAAATAAGTTAAAGCAGTAACTTTTTGTACGAAAACTTTTAAGTTTTAAAACTAACTATGTACTATAATAAAAGTATAATATTGTTTGCATTTATAAACTTAAAAGTAGGAAACTAAACTTCATTGACCTTAAAATAAAATGCAGTCAGAATAAATGTCTTTGTTTAGTTTTTTAACAGTTAAACATAGTTCAATTTACATAACAGCATATTAGACCTTTAGTGACTTTTTGTACTTTTTAAACAAACGTCTATAAAAACAAACAGTTTCTATTTTTAGCTTTTGATTTAGAAACAGTTTTTGTTTTGCAAGTATTACTTAAGTAATGCTATCATGAAAAAATGTAAAAATAAACTATCTTATTTTTAATACTGGAATGCATTTTTTTATATTTATGAACAAAGTAATTTTGATATTACCAAAACATAACGAATTTAGCATTATTAATTGAAAGTTGAGTGTAAATTTAAAAACATAAAATATACTTTTACTGGAAATCATAAAAACAGTTTAAAACTCCCATACAAGCTAATATTATTTTATCAAAAGAATCAATGCAATAGGTAACTGTTTGATTAAAACGTACGATTTTATTTTTATTATGACTTTTCTCAGATGCTGCACGCCACACAGAATGAGTCATGACGTCACGCCCCTCAAGTGCGAGCAGAGGTGCGCTGACGTCATCAAACTGCGTCACAACAATGACGTCATACCGAGGAAGCTGTTGAGTGACGTCAGATCAGAGTGCGGCAACAAAATGGCAACCTGCGTTGGGGGGAACAGAAACACAAGAAAAACAAGTTGGTTGATTTTCTTCTTATTTATTTTTCTTACTTGGTTAAAAAATTGTTGACAAAACTCTTTAATATGTTAGTATTGGTCACTTTTAATTTTATTGCAACGTCTATTACTATTATTGTTATTATTACAAGTTGGTTTTATCTGATTGTATTTTTAAAGTTTATTTTGAACTTATTTTAGTATTGTATTTTTTTAATACTTACTTTAATTAAGTTTACAACTTAGTTATTATTAAATGTTAAGAAATCACCGCAAAACCAGTTTGTTTTATCAGATTTTTTTTGAATGTAAGAAAACTTAAAGTATTTATAATAACTTTTATTAAAATTACGATGAACCAACTTTATACTGTTTTTACTTCCGTTTTTATCAATATGATAAAGTATAAACTTAGTACTAGTTTTATTTATCAACATTTTATTAATATTTGACCTTAAAAGATCTCTACTAAGTCTCAAACTAGTTTTTTGTCGGGTAATTATGACATTTTTGGTAGTATTAACACCTGCGTTTAGAAATTATTTGGTCATTATTAACTTATTTTTATTACCGTTTTATTAGCTTGATAACTAAAGGCCCTCAGGTTACTAAAACGTGTTGGTTAAAAACATTTTAGTGTTGAAAATTAGTATAATTATGGTAACTTTTAAACTGGTTCTTTTTTAAACTCATATTTTTGTTGTAAGTTGATGTTATTATATTCTAGTTGTTTTTTTATTTTCTGGTACTTTAATTAAAAAGCTTTTGCTGAAAATCACTGGTCAACTTAGTTTTTCTTTCAACAACTTTTAAGTCTTGTTTTTAACATTTTCATGAGCCATTTTATTACTATGATTTTATAATTTTATTTGTAAAGTGGCAACTTTTTTTTACTGGTTTGAACGTTTTGCTGATGCGAAAAGATTTAAACTTATTAAATTAAACCCAGTAAAATCTTTAGCTATCAAAATGCTCTAAAAAGTAACAAGTTTTAATTTGATCATATCGCTATTTGTGTCAAAACATCAATTAAAATGTCTTTTGTATAGTTTTTAACTCAATAAATAAGTATCTAATTGTCACCAACACTTCAAACTACATAAAACTTTCAAAGTTTCACAGCTTAGCTATAAATATAAACTGAATAACATAAAAGTAGTTCTATATATGAATCCTCATTTATATATGGGAAAGAGGTTAAATAAGAAGCATAAGTTTAGATAAAAATAGGTTCAAGTATGAAGCTCATATCATTTATAATTAAAGCTAGATTTCTCCGGAAATTAGTAAATTTTCTTATTTATAAAACAAATGTAATCTCCTAAACGAGAATAACAGTTGAGGAAATTTTAGCTAAAGGCAAAAAGTATCAAATCTTGATAAAATGCTTATAAATATTTCCTCTAGATTATAAGGTCGTAATCATGACAGATCTTGGTAAATTAACGTGATTAAATAGCTAAGAATTTTATTTTTTATTAACTTAATCTGGCACGATAAAAACATTGGCAACAATAAAATTTAAGATGTTTTGTAGACTATAATGCTATTTAAGTTACATGCTAGTTAGTTCATAGTTGCCTTTTCAATAATAACAACTGAAACTTTAATAACAAAGGTCAAGAAGCACCCATATTGTATTCACTATAGCAACTAACAATTCTGTAGATGTTACTGATTAGCATTAAATAGTTGTATAAGTGGTTTTTTACTAGCTTAGAAATATAACAAAAAGATACTTTACTTAAATGACAGAGATTTTATACTTGAGATTGATGATTGCAAAAACAAACTTGTTATCTTTTGAGCAAATCGCTGTTTTGCACTAACGGCTGATAAATGAGTAAAAATTGAAAATAGTAGTAATAGGTAACTTTTTAATCAAAAATAATGTAACAGATATCCGAAAAATCTTCCAATTCATAGCAGATACTTTTTTGTTAATTTTACACAAGATAAATAATTGATAGAATGCTGTTTGTTGACTAATTACAAATTTTTAAATGGCTTTTTCTTTTAATAAGAACTCCAACATGCAATAAATCTAAATTAGCTACTTAAACCTTAACTTCCAGGCAACAGATGCTGCGAGATCAGTCCAAACTCCAGATGCCGGAGAGCATGCAAGGACATATACCAGAGAGAGACCGACGCTGAAGTCATAGTGGATCACCTGGAGAAGAAGTGTGGCAAGATCAGCTTGCTGGATCCCTTCTGGACTTGTTTGATCAACGAGGACAGTTCTGATGTAGGGGAACTCCCGCTGACCACTTCAACTCAGTGCTGCCACAAAGCGTGGAGCTCAAATTGCAGGGATGAGTGTTTGAAGGTTCGCTTTTTTTATTTTGATTTTATTAATTTTAAGATATTACTTATACTATTATTACTAAATTATACTTCTTAACCTTTCTTAACGATCCTTTTAATGATACTTACTTAAATAAATTTAGTAAAAAAGTGAAGAAAGTTCACTATTTCAAGAGTTAGTATAAAATTCAAAACATTTCATTGCTTTTATTTTAGGTATTTAACGATAACTATAACTAAAAACAATATTTTATTTTTAAACAGTTCCGATAAAACTAAACTGTAAGTTTTTTAAATTTAATTAATTTAACAGTTGTACCCTGCTATTCAACCTTCGCACTTCCGATGGGAAGTTTTTGAGCAAAGTTGCATGAAGCAGCAACAAGAGTACGAAATGAAGCACTGTTTTGCTGAAAGTTTGTTTTTTTTATAAAACCTTTATTTTAATAAACATACTGGCTATTTTTATATCAAAACTTTACTTTTAAATAACTTTATAGTCAAATGTGTACTAAACTTGAAAACTTTTTGCTGAATTTTGTTATATCTATTTATGTTTTATTGCACTTTTATTTAAATACACACATTCTGATTAATTTTTGTATCGAAACTAATCTTTTAACCATTTAACACACGATATACAGTCTTTTTCTTGAAAAACCTAAATTTTTTATCAACAAACTTCAAATAGTTTTGCGGTAGTAAAACCAGTCTGACTAGCCACTATCTAAATACACAAAGTAATTCGATTAAGTTCGTAACGCTGATTTTAATTATGACATTATAACGCATTCGCTTGGCACCCTGTATCAATTTAGCGGTTTAGTGTTTAGGAAACCTTGCTGATATTTAACACTACTCACCAAAAGGTCAACATTTTATCTGATTAAAATAAGTTTATGCTCGATGGCGCTACACGCGGTTAAAATTGTAGACTAAAGCTTGGCAGCACCGGCTAGAAAATAGAAATTAAAAAATATACTTTGTCGGTTTAAAAAAATCTTGTTTAATTTTTTTAAGAACTTAAACAAAAAAAAAGCTACTTGCTATTGAAATTTTTATGTAAAGATTAAAGGTTTTATCGTCTTAATAATTTTAGTCTTTTGTTTTAGATTATGTTTTTAAAAATTTTACCTTAATTTCCTCAAGACAGAATTGTAAATTTAACCTTACTTATATCTTTAGTATTATCATTTATAAATACTTATTTATCAAATTATTTTTTAATGCATATATCTCCTCAACAGCTAGTGAACCCTGCACTGTTGGATGCAATAATATGGAGTTTTGCACAAACTTTAATAACCGCCATTCCTCGCTTTTCCGAAACTGCAACAAGCGTGCGGATAACGAGGCGAGACGGATGTTCGAGTTAGTAAAATTTTTTATGATACTGAAAAAATAAAACAACATTTTATTAAACTTTTGAAAACTCTTAATCATTTCCAAACAAACAACAGTGTATAACTACTAAGAAAGTTTTTGTTTAGAGCTATAGTTATTTTGGTAGTTAATTAAAACTTTAAAAGAATAAAGTAAGAAATCTTTCAAAAGAAGGCTTAAACAGAATATATACCTAGTGCAAATGTATTTTCATCAACCATTTTTGCAAACTTAAGAGATTCAAGTATTCCGTTTTAAAGCAAAGCAATCAAACTTTAACAGGGACTGGAAGAGGAGCAAGAAGATAAAAATTCCCGGTTTTTCCATGATCGAGCTGGAAACTGTGGACAGTTGCGAGACAGAAAAGTGGAAAGCAATCGCCTGCATCATAAATATCAAGCCCTGCAGTTCCTATTTAGGGGAATTTAATATTTGCAAGTGAGATATTGTTAAGTTATTTTGCATCATAAACATAAAGCCCTGCAGTTCTTATTTGGGGGAATTTAATATTTGCAAGTAAGATGTTGATAAATTATTTTGCATCATAAATATCAAGCCGTGCAGTTCCTATTTAGGGGAATTTAATATTTGCAAGTAAGATGTTGATAAATTATTTTGCATCATAAATATCAAGCCCTGCAGTTCCTACTTAGGGGAATTTAATATTTGCAAGTGAGATATTGTTAAGTTATTCTGCATCATAAATGTCAAGCCCTGCTGTTCCTACTTGGGGGAATTTAATATTTGCAAGTGAGATATTGATAAATTATTTTGCATCATAAATATCAAGCCGTGCAGTTCCTACTTAGGGGAATTTAATATTTGCAAGTAAGATATTGTTAAGTTATTTTGCATCATAAACATAAAGCCGTGCAGTTCCTACTTGGGGGAATTTAATATTTGCAAGTGAGATATTGATAAATTACTTTGCATCACAAATATATAAGCTTGCAGTTTGTATTTAGGGGATTATATTATTTGCAAGTGAGATGTTGAGGGTTTGGCAAATATCTAGAGTGGTTTATTCTGTTTCTTGAAACGCATTTATTATACCTTTATAACATGTCACTGCTTGAGTTTTGAATTTAACTTATTATATCTGTAGAAATAAAAGCTGTTGTTCATAAAAAGTAGCTCAACAGTGTTTATTATGTAACAACTGGTTGTATTGACAAACGCACCTGTAAATGTTGTTTTTACTTCCTGCAGATTAAACCTTTATAGTAGGATAAAATATTTTATTTAATCCTGTTCTCTATAAACAACAATCGTTCTGCTTGTAATACTAACTTTAAGTCAACTTAAGTTAAAAATTAAACTATTCAGAAAACAATAAACTAAGGTAGAAGTTTAAACCGTTTTCTGACTTATAAAATTTTGTATTAAAGCTTTGTAACAACTTAAATGACATATACAAAAGCTTAGAAAAGAAAAGGTATTTTTTCGTACTTTATTATAACTTTTTATTTACAGAGACGACTGTTTAGACATGCTATCCTCGTGTAGTGTAGAAGAACACGATTACAGAAAATCAAACAGTGTTTGTGACAAAATAATAAATTCTGGATATTCTCACAAGAAAACTACTTGCATAAAACTTTCAACTTATACAGGTTTGTTTGTATATATTATACTTTAAAGTTACTTAGTTACGAAAGAAAACATTAGTTTGTGTTTGATATAAGGTGATTTATATTTAATGTTTTAACATTAAATTAAGCTATTAGTTCTCAACAAAAAGTTACCATATTTATCTAAATTTCTACGCTTTTATTCTAAATATAATACCTAGTTGATATTTAACTGGAAATATTCCAAAGTATTAATTCCTTTATCATTCGAACAATCAAGTTCTATTGTTTTGTTTCCGATATGATAAAATATTGCTTTTTATTTTGGAAAAAGTCAACGATCTATCTTAGTTTTATTTTATCATTCGAACAGTCCCAGCTCAATCAGATAAAGTGGTAAGAAAATCTTCATCGCTAGCTGTCGCCCTAATGTCGTCAGGGACGCCATTTACGACACCTTGTGGCAACAACAACGCCCTCAAGTGTCAGGAAAATGAGGTGTGCTTAGTGAATCGTGACGTAAACATCTACTCTGCAACCACTTGCGTCCCAGGTTTGAATATTATTTGTTCATAAAAAAATCTGAATAACAGTTAGATTAAAGTTAATCGGTTTGTAAAAGATAAGTGAGTTTGAAAGCTCAACACAAATAATTTGCAATTAATTATTTATGAGCACGGTTTATTTATTTATATCAAAGTATTTTGTTAAACAATAATATAAGTACTATTTTTTTTTTATTTACACATTTTTCTATTGTTTCTGTGCTGACAGCTTACACAACTAAGCAATCATTAAACAAATTAAAAACTCAATCATTTTTCAGGATGCTCATTGGACAACAGGGCTTCAATCCCGCACGGTCACGTGATCACCACGTCCTCCGGTGGCGGTGAAAGTGGCGGGAACTGCCGGGAGGTGGCGGTGTGCGACGCGCGATCAGCCAATCACAAGCTGAGAAAACTGAAAGTTAATTACTGCATCGACGATTTCAGGAAAGAATGCATGGTCGATGAAAGAGTGATGAGTTAGTTTTTGTTTGTTTTAATTATTTTATTTATTTAAACGATTTCAGAAAAGAGTGCATAATTTAAGAGAGAGCTAGCTTAGTTTAAAGTATTTATTTTCAAATATATTAAAAACCAAAGACTGTATATAAATGTTTGGACACAAAATTTGTTGAATTAAATATTTTTTAATTTCAAATTGTTTTCTTTCCACTTTTAATAAATGTTAGCTTACTTTTACGCTTTTAAAGCATTGCATCATTTTTTGAGTAGTATCTTATTTAGTAACTAGCAGGCTAAAGTTTTAGTTTTTTTGTGTACTAATGGTCTGTGGTTGTTTGAACTTGCTAAAAATATCAAATGATTCGTATATTACAATTATATATAAACTTTATTTACCCACAGTGCACCTCCAAACATTCGAAAGCAACTGCAATTTCTGTGCTTGTTTCAATGGGAAAGTTTTATGCACAAAATCGAAAAGTTGCAAAAACCCTAACAGAGCAAAAAGTAAGTTTATTTTTTGTTCAAAAATTAAATTTATTAGTATTGTACAAAATTTAAAAACAATACAATAGTTGTTTATAACGTAAAACTTTTCAGAACGTTTAAGATTGTTTTAGTATGTAATTTAATAACAACTCTTTAATTACGCAAGAAAATGTTTTATAGAGACTCAAATAAAAAACTAAATATGTTTACAGAATGTGATTGCTCTTTAACTCCACCGTGCGGTGAAAATATTTTGGATTGCTATGATTGTCAGCAGTTTTGCGAGTCACGATCTATGTCAAACGTAGAGACATGTGAAAGTAACCCGTGTAAAAGAAACGAAAAGTAAGAAAAACTAAAACATGTTAAACACACAAAACTTTATTTTTATAGCTTTTCAAATAATCTTTAAAGTTTCACTAAATGTTTTCAATATATTATAAGGAGTTAAAACTAATTTTAAAGTGTAATGCCATTATTCTAATAACCTTTTACTCGCAAGCTTATCTTGTACATCAAAGTATTGTTTTTTAAGCATTTTTTGATTTTACTTTCTAATAGCTCAATGTACTAATTTTTGAAACAGATGTACGCCGACAAAAAGGGTCTGTTTGGCTTATGGGCCGTCAAAAAAGTGTCCACAATACGAGTGCATTCCAAAACAAAGAAAATGCAAGAAATTAATAAAAAATGCGGTTCTGCAACACGAAGGTAGCTTTTTTGACAACTACGACATGAAGTACAATAAATATGAGGTTTTTTTTTTTTTTTTTTGCTTGTATTTTGCTTATAGTTTTTCTATATTAAAATTTTGACACTTTTAAACGCTTTTCTAAACTTTACAGCAAAAAACAAATTTCACCAACTTTATTAAAACAATTATATGGTTGTTAATTTAAACAAATTTTTAATTTCTATAAACAAATTTATTCAACCATTTTTTAAGAGACTTATTATTGTCAAACAGAGAATTCTTTCTTCTTCTCTCTTTTTCTCAAACATGCACTTAGCAACAAACCCACAAACAAATGTTTGCGATGAAAACTCAATCACCCACAAAGACATTTGCACCTTAGCTGAAAACTCAAACTCCATGTTTTCCTACCATGGGAAATGTAAGGTAAGTATTGTTGGTGTATTGATTTGAAATTTTAATTTTAGAATTTAAATAATAATTTTATGTTATAGAGAAAAATTAAGTTTTATAATTCTATACGTAAATTTGTTTTTATTCAACTAATTTGATAACGATGCTAATGATAAAAAGTGTGCTAAAAGTTACCTTTAATTTTCTTGGTTGTTAGTAACAAGTATCTTCACAGTCAAAAAACTTTTTGTAGCATAAATAATAAAGTTTATAAGAATATAAATATTCATAGTTTTTTTACATTATAGGACGGATGTACGAATAATGAAAAAAATAAAGTATGTGATAATATATAACTTTTTAGGACGAATGTACGAATAATGAAAATAATAAAGTATGTGGATACGATGGGGTCACTTATAATCACGTGTGTCAAGCTACCACTAGCGGCGCTCTTGCACAGTACAAAGGACCCTGCGTTGAAGGTAAATAAAATATATATGAGTACAATTATTGAACATGATAAAAATTCTATAATTTTATAATCATAAAAAATGTAAACTTTCCAAAAGTATTGAACAAATTAATGTAACGTTTAAAATGTTCTAATTACAAAAAAAGAATATCATGCAACATTTAAAACAAACCATACGAATTTATTTTGTTATGTAACTTTAGTTCATATTCAATTTACAACAACTATCATAAACATACATGTTTAAATGTTTTCTCTAAAAGAAATTCATTGTTATTCTTAACTTTTTATTGGTTTAATGTGGTTTTTACAGAGAAGTATCTTTGTATGTTTATAACCATATAATAATATACCTGCAAAAAAGTGACCAATTTTTTTAATGAGTTCCAAAGTTACTTCAAAAATTATGTTTTCAAAGGTTGCAATGTCGAATGCGTACATAACGCTTCATCATGCTCAACCGACCAACTAGTTTTCCCGCCAAATTCGTGCTGTCCTGTATGTGGAGGGATGATGAGAGTTTTATTCGATCGACAGTTTATTAGGGAAGTAGTCCTCAATGAGGAACACCAAATTTGGAAAGGTATTTATTACTTCTTACACTGTGCATTTATGAATAAAATTGCAAAAATGTTATTATTTCCTTAGAGGAATTTATGACTTTTCTATAACTAATAGTGCTTCCTGTTTTCATGAAAACGATACGAGTGAAACATCTTTTAAGGTAACAAACATAACTAAGCGTGTTTAAAACTTAGAAGTTTACAAATATGCATAAAAAAAACTGTTCTTTTACTAAATGATTGAAAAATAATTAATAAAAATGCTGAATAAGAAGTAGCGGAAATCTATTTAACTCTAAACCTGTATATACAACATCTTGTTTCATTTAACTCTTATTCTGTTTCAATAAGCTCGTCAATAATTAAATGAACATAAATCCTTAAAAAAACATTTAAAATTAGATGTGGTTACTGTAAAAGATGTGTCTCTTCATCTGGGAAGGTTTATTGACGTGTTTGAATGCAAACTTTGGACTCATTTGACAGATGAAGACGATCTTGCAGTATTAATCGTCCCATCAGATCCTAACAATAACGTTTTGGTAAGTAATAGTTTAATTGAGAGTAGTTTTGAATATAGAATTTTGATTTTTAGTACTCTCTAATACAGTTTAATTCTCATAAGCAAGTAAATCAGTTTTCTTTTGTGTGTTCTTTAATGTTTTATATCTTAAAATTATATTTTAATTTGCTTTAGATCTCTTTTTTTTAGCCGTTGTATTTTGTAAAAGAGCTTTATGTTAAAACATGACTGTATAATAACTTTTTCTAAAACTAACAGCTAAAAGTATGTCAGAGTACTGTATACAAACAAAACACATTTTTCAATTATATTTTATCATAAATATATAAGGTAAACTTTTTAACTCACTAACAGGTCAAAGTGTGTCAGAGCGAGGCTGAAAGATTGAACGCTCTCATCAATCAGAGGCACCCCAAGATCGCAACAGATCTCATACTGAGCTCCTTGGTCGCATCCAGACTCTCTGCGATCCCCACAGAAGACACACCTCCTTCCTCGGCTAACACAAACACATTTTATTTTGCACACTTAATTTTCTTGTTGCTGTTTTACTTCATTTCGTAGCTCGTTTGAATGTAAGATCGTTAGATATTTAAAAAAAGGTTGGATCTAAAGATATAAGGTAGCAAAAGTACTTTAATATATAAAAGGGCAGAAGTTGGTTACTTTCAAAAAAAATTATTAATTATTTATGATACGGAAATTATTTGTGCTACCCCAAATTAATATCTTTAAGTTCACTATCGTACTATACTAAACCACCTAGGACATTAAACTTTCCCTTTTAAATCAAACTAAAAACACTTTTTGTACTACAAACTCGATGGTTCCGTCACAAAAACCGTACTACAGTACTCATACAGCGCACTGTGTTTTCACTTTTGACACAAAATAAGTTTTTGTTTTAAACTTGTTTTTATCAGAGCGTCCTCATAACTTTATTGCTCTTTTGATTTTGTGCTTTATTTTTATTTTATTGCTTTTAAAATGTGTCTTGTTTTTTTTTACCTCACCATCAGCATTTTTGTCTCATTTTTTGAATGTTGAACTCGTTTTTTTTTGGACAATTTGTGCCGTTTACAACTCATTGCTGCCATCTTACGTTTGAAATAAATTATTTATTATTGAATTTGTTTGTTTTTATAAAGTACCTTAAAATACTTATAAACTCTATTATTATTGAGTTGTTAAAGTCTGATATACAAGGTTTTGTTTCGTAAGAAGAAATACAAATTACCAACTTTTTTTAGTTGAACTAAAAACCTGATACTTAAATTTGTTATTAAAGTTATTATTTACTTAAATTTATTGAGTATAAATAAATATCAAAATGTCATAAGAATTAAATTTAACAGCAGCTTTCTCGATAAGGTTTTTATTAAGAAAATTAGTAAAAATCAACAACTATAAATAAAGTTGAATAAATAAATAATTTTCAAATACAAATAATTGATTTAAGAAGTGTCTTCCCTTTAATTGTTAGTTATATTGAACGATAAAAATACGCTCAAAACATTTGGTCCTAGGACCTAGTGCACGAAGAAGCTTTCTGTTATTGAGTCGTGTACCACTTGGATACCTTTTAATATCTTGTCCAGGACAGTGTTAAATTGAAAACTTAAAACTTCGTTGAAAAGCCTCACTTTTCTTACAATGTTTCTTTTGGTTAAAAAACTATTTAATACTATGTTAAATTTATTTTCAACAATTCTTGTAATAATTTTAGTTAAATAAAATTTTGACTTGAGTATTTACGCTGAATAAAAGTTGATTTTTTTTCTGCTTTTAGTTCGTTTTTTATAATTGCTAACAAATTTTTATACACTAAAAATCATATTAACACTTTAATTATCTTATGTTGTTCACTTAATAACTAAGATTATTTCTAAATAATGTACAACAAAATAAGACTATAAAACTAAGTTAACGACTTTTTAATTATAAAATTACTAAAACATTACATTTACAAACTTTTGTTATTGAAAATTAAATACAGGGTGATTTAAAGCATCATTTGAGGATATTCTTTTAACTGGATTGTACAACAGCATGTGAGAAATCAAATCAACAACTTCATCTACATCTTTAGTCAATGTTCCTAGATAACTACGAATCAGTGCCTTTAAATTGACATTCAACTGTCCTTTTGCATTATTTAAATCAATACATTCATCTTTATCATAAAATTTTTCGCTATTTCCAAAAATCATATTATTTGGTATTGGTCCTAAAATGTCTGCAAATTTTTTCACTAAACCGATTTCAGATTTCTCATCAAACAATCGCTTTCCAATTAAAAGCTCGAATAGAACGCAACCCAGCGACCAAACATCGCATTTTTCATTCCAGCCTAACTTCAACACCACCTCTGGTGCCCTGTAGTTTAAACTCGTTACGGTTTGCGGCTTCGCGTAGTGGCCGAGACAAGCGCTTCCGAAATCGATTAGTTTTACTGTAAAGTTTTTATCAGTGCAATTTGAAATTGCTATGTTTTCAGGTTTTATATCTGTGTGGACCATTTTACAAATATTGTGCAAAAAGTATAAAGCATTTAGGAGGTCTTGAGCAAATTTTATTACTTTTTCTACTGGAAACTTTCTATTGTTTTGTGTTATTACTGTATTAAGATTGTCACCAAGTAGTTCCATGAAAATGCACGGACTATTTTTATAAAAACCAACGTCTAGTATTTTGACACAACTAAATTTGTCTTCGGGGTCGTTTTCTTTAATCATGTTTAAAGCCTTAATTTCTTGTGAATAGAAAATATGATTTTCATTGTTAAAAACTTTTAAAGCCACTTCTTCGTTAAGTTTTGAATCAAAACATTTAAAAATTTTTCCGTATGATCCTTGGCCAATTTCTTTTATATTTGTAAACCGTTTAAGTGAACATTGAGAAATTAATTTAGTAAAGAAAGACAAAATTTTAATGCTAATAGGTATTTCTGATTTTACATGAATATGAGTAATAAAATTTAGTTCGTCTTTTTGGCTATTTGTAGATATTTTTAGTTTTTCTGAGCTATTTTCTTTGATAAAATGTTCAGATTTCTCATTTTGATTTTCATTAGTCTGTTGTTCGTTTTCGTCCATCGTAAAAACATTTTATTAATATTTAATTACAATAACAATCTATGATAATAATAAGTATAATAATGTATACTACACATATGTCGAAACCAAAAAGTAAGCTTAAAATAAAATACAACAAAAGTTTAAAGTTAAGAACTATTTATTTATAAAGATTTTGTTTTTTTAAGTTGATTTTTCACACAACCTTTTTATGACTTTAAAGGAAAATAATTTAGGAATTTTAAACTAGTTTGTAAACTTTAACTTAATTACCTGAAAATAGTGTTGTATTGAATAAAACAAAGACTATTACAAAATTCGTTTAGAAAACTTTGTAATTGTATAAGCATTATTTCTGACAAAGTCTTACATTTAAAATAAAAACAAGAAATGCTCAAAAGTATGTTTAAACTGAATTTACTGAATAGAACAACTTAACAACTAAGTTAAAATAATGTTTTGTGTCTATATCAATCATGAATGACTATTTTAAAAGTGTACAAAACAAAAAAGGACTGGTACAGTTTCTAAAAAAGTTTCTGTTTAAAAATACTACATAAATAGTTTTAGCTTACCAATAGTAATCAAAACTATAATATAATAAACTTCGTTAAAACTGTAAATAAAATAATTGAATATTTTTCAAAATTTAAAATAAACGTTTGAATTGCATACTTTAGTGTCATTAAGTCAAACTAAGTTTAATGTTATGCACTTCTGAATTAGTTTATTTTGTAAACTACTTTAAAATATGAGTAACACAAACTTTCTTTATGCGGTTTAATGTCTAATAAAACTTTATTTATAAATTAACATTACTCAGACTTAGTCTATCTAGTTTATTAAATTTGTTACGATTGTAGAAACTAACTTAATAAACAAGAATATTTCAAAAAAAATAATGAGAAAGGTATATCTACATTTTTGTAACTTAAATTTTTTCTATTATGCAAAAAAAATGTATAATAATTTTTGCTTATAATAAACATATATACTAAGCGATTTTAGTATTTGTAAGTGTAAAGAAATATGCTATTAAATTAAGTAGTTATACATATTTTGGTTTTACTTATTCATTAAGCAGCAATCATTTTGCAAATATATAAACAAACAAAATTAACTTTTTCTTTGTTCTCACTATCATCAAAAATATCTTCAAGTCGGCGAGCTATTTGTGAAAAACTTCTTCGCATGTAAGTTTAGTTTACATCATAAACAACAGAATATTTAACCATTATGATGTCATAAGAAATCATTACTGTTGTTTTGAATAAAATTGAAAACTGTTTAAAACAAATACAAACACGATTAACTTCAAATATATATTAAGGTGGCTTAAAGTAACAAAAAGCTATTTACTCGTATATCAAAAGTTTATTTATTCCAAAAAATTATATACAAAAAAATGGTGTATGTAAAGTATACACAATAAAATATTCAAAAAAAACAACAAGTTAAAATAAACATTAGAAATTAAAGTTGAATTTTACAATAAATTTTGCAAACGAACTTTTTGAAGCAAAATTGATCAAATTAAAATTACTCGATTGAATAAAAAATGTAATCGTATGAGAAATATTTTGATTAAGTTATATCGAAAATCATGGTAAAAATATCATAATTGACGAGTAACTTAGTTTTCAAAAACAAAACATTAATATTTGTTTTTTCATATTTATCTTTTTTTAATACATAATTCTGTCTTTGTCTCCACCCATATGTTGGTATCGTTCAATAAGACTACAAGCGTCCATTCTCGTACACATTTTGCATACTTGGTGATGACATTTCGTTGCTTGGTAACAAAATGGTCTGCAATGGTCAATAATCCATCTTAGATGCGTTCTAAATTTTCGAACTTCACTAAAACCTAAGAAAATAAAGTATAATCAAGATATCTATATTGGTACAAAGAGTTAAAGAATAAAGTTTTTAGATTATGTACTATAACTAAAATATATAAAAATCAAATTTGAAATATAATACTCAACAGCTACTTTATAAAACATAAAAAGATTTTAGAATTAAGTTTTATTGATTAGTTAAGTTTTAAATGATTGTATGTTTTTAATAAAATTTTCTATTTTTTTATTGTTTGCTTACATTTACTGCTAGTTTAGTTTAAACAATATGTAATAATTGTAACTCAGCCCTCGGTTTTAAAAACACTATACTTGAACACTTTAAACTTTAAAATTAGATTTATACTATAATTTAATTAATAAACACAAACTTACTTTTAGCCTCGCCATTAAAGGACATGATAAGAAATAAACCAAATAAGAAAAGGACAGAAAAGTTCTTAGAAATCATCTTGCAGAACCGATGTAATGTTTTAATACTTCTGTAGGTACGAATGATAAGTTAATGCTTTTTCTCTGCTTATATACAACTTATTTTTTTGTTTGTTTTATCAACTTTTAAATACGTGTCTCTCAATTTCAATTACGTGTTTTACCAATACGAGTTTTAAAACAATACTAAATTTATAAAAATTATGTCATAAAAAAGTACTTCTGTCAATCGTAGCACCGTAGAGTCTATGAAAGAACTTGAAAATTGTGTAAAAAATACCGTTGCTTTAAAAAGCTATGTATAGTCTCGCAAACAGTGAATTCTCATAAAAAGTAGGTTTTTAAAACGTTTTTTAATTTAACAAAACACAACGAATTTTTTTTTTTTACTTTTTAGTCGGTGAGTCAAGCACTTGTAAAAAAGTACTTGTTTACATTTTTAATTAAACTGCATTTCAAACATGCTTGATAGGATCTTAAACAATAGAACATTTATTCGTTATGATGTAATGAAAACGAGAAATAAACATGAAATACTTTTTGGTATAAGCAACGGTTTTTTTCAAATTTTGTTTAAGTTATTCATATTAGCAGAATTTATGCATGTTATTGTTTATATAATAATTTCTATTTTTATTTTAAATGTCAATCACTACAGCTAAACAAAAGACAACTTATTTTTCAAGTATGTTTAAACTCTTTGTTAACCAAAAACATTGCCTCAGTCAGTATATTTACAAAATATTTTTTTTTATTCGTGATATGATTTTCAAGTTGATCTACGTAAATATATCTATCAACTCAAAGTTTATGTTTAAGATATAAAAAAATGTTTTATAATTAAAAACATTAAAGTAAGAATGTCAAAAAAGTTGTATACATAAAGAGCTTTAACAACATAAAATTTAAATAAATACCACGATTATTTGTATACTTACACTATCGTTACTTCTTATACTATATTATGCTATTCTGTTAGTACTCAAAATGGTTTTTTTAGTAGTTTAAAGTTTTGTAATAGATTTTATAAACGCATAATCATAAAAATATTCATTTTTACCAAAAAAAAGTAAACTAAACCTTTAAGAAAATACTGACTTACTAACATTTTAAAAGTTTGCATTATGAAGAACAGAGGCCAGTAAACTGGGTGAATAACTATTCAAATTCTAGAAAAAGTAATTTTAAGAGCAAATAGAAAAATATACTTGAAATAAATTAAAATTTGGTTTTTAGGAATAATTAGTACTTACAGAACATTTTTTCTTTTTGCAAAGTTTAAATATTTAAGAGATACAGCTAAAAACAGCTATAAAATATGCTAATTTCAGGAAACATTAAAATTCTTCTTTGATATTTTTTTGCAAAAACAATAAAGCGTTTATAGGCTTTAGTTAGACATTTATACTTTTTTTAATTTTTTTCAAATAAATATTACTTTTTGAGTTGTGGCTATTAACATTTTTATAAAGATTTAAATTGTCGAAATTTAAATTGCCATGTAACCAAATAAACTACGACCGGAGAAAAATTTCTGGTTGGCCAATTATTTTTTGATTTAAAAACTTATGCAAAGTAAGTTATAGCTTATTGCAAAACATTCATAATGCCATTAAAACTATAATAATTTAAAACTGTTTAAAACAAAAACAAACAGAAAACTATTTAAACTTTTGTTGAAGTTTTTTTGTACAAGCAAGATTTTTCAAACTATTTCAAATATTTGTTTTATGTATTAAGTTATTCATTAAACAACTTTGAGCAATAAACAAAAATAAAGATTTTGCATTTGCATTGCTACTTTTTTTTGTTCAAGTTAAAAAATTTAGAATATAAGTACAAAATACTGTTACATTTTAAGTATACACAACACAACAATTTACACATTTATAAAAAGCACACAATAAAAAACTTAAAAGTTATTAATATAGTATCTTAACTAAACCATTATAACTAAGAAAATTTTCATAGTAAGTTAACATATTTATATACCTAAAAAACTTTATTGTTTTGCTTACCATTCTTTATTTAGTCAGCACTTAGAATAGTATATAAACCATAGCTACCATAATTAAGTTGGTTCAACAATTAGGTTTAAAATTTATAACATAAACGTTAAAAATTGAAAAGAAAAGTTTGGAGCTCTAAATTTAGAGGCTTATTGTTTACAACAGCTATACTTCATAAAAAATATATTAGCAAGTAATCAAGTAGAGGTTTTTGAACAGATTTGATACATAAAATTTCACAAGTAAAAGCCTAATTTTCAATCTTTATTAAAAGATCGATTAAAAGCAGTCAACAAAAGTGTTAAAAAACTTAACACATTTTTATGCATAAATTATATAAGTTTGTAAAGTTGACCAATTCAGCTTAATTATCGATTTTAGCAGTAATTATAATGAGCATGAACATTAAAACTTTTTTTTTGGTTTTATTGTAAATACTTTGAATAGTTTTAATAAGCAATCAACATGCTTTTCTTTAATTGTAAGCAATAGTTTCAACAAAATGTAGATTAAATTAAAAAGTTTTAAAGTTATTAAAAGTAAAGTACATAAAATACACAAAACGAACTACTCTGTTATAATATTAACCTAACCTCTGCTTAATAATTGTAAATTTGTAATATATTGTTTAATAGTAATATTGTTTATTGAACCAAAGAAAGCGCTTAAAAGTTTGGTCTAAGAAGGTGGTCGAAGATAACTTTCAAATCATATTGTTTTCAATATTTTACTTCCAACATACAAAATAACTTTGTTGATCAGTTTTCAAGTAAATTAAATTTAACTTATCATATTTAAAATAAACGTATGTTATACTTTTCTTATGTGTATAAACATACAAAACAGTTAAACATAAAAACTAAAGAATTAATCTTAAATTAAAAGTTATTTTTTATTTTTGTTAAACTGAGTGAAATCCTTTTCCAACAATTAGTTCAAACATTACAAAAGCATCTAAAAAAATAAAAATGATAAATTTTAAAAGAGTAAAAAGATTCCAAAAAGAAAAACTAAACTTGTTGTAGGTTTTTTCAAACCATACTTGTCTAAATAATGCTATAAGTCAAATAAAGCATAAATAAGTTATGCTATTTCAAAAAATACTACTAAAGTAAAAATTCTTTAAAGAAATATTTCTCTGGAACAGCGAACCAAAACTTTTTGCTCAAACACATTAAAAAGGTATTAAAAACTTTTTTATAGGTCACGACAGCGTTTTATGAAGATCTGGTCAGGTTTAATAAAATATTTCTGTTTGGGACACAGTATTTTTGAATAGTATTTCTTTAAATTATGAAATCAAATAAAAAATATATAATATTATTTGTGGTGTACGAATCGATAACCGAAATGTTTTTCGTGCACCAGGTCTTAGGACCGAATATTTTGAGCGTCTTTGTTTTGTCGTTAACATATTTTTTATATTTCTTTATTATATCTAGCTCTTTACTTTGGTAAATCAAGCGTTTTATTATAGTAAGTCGCTAATATATCCAAATACAGAAAAGTGTTAAACAATTTAAAATTTCTATAACAAGAAATTTTGTAGCGTTTCTTCTTTAATGTGGAAAATAAAGAGTTGTTTAAAGAATAAACTTCTACTTAGTTGTTGATGCTAGCAAAATTGATTGAAGCTATTCAATAAGTTTGATTGAATTCCGTTCAATTAAAATCACCTCATTATTTTATTATAATCTAAATATTTTAATATTACTAGTTTTATTGAAGTTTAAAAAAGATGCGCTGAACTATTATTTATAAACAACTGCAGAGTTATTTCACGATTTAGCACCAATAGTTATACAGCTTTTATTGAAGCCATTGTGATAAAAAGTAATTTTATTCTGAGTGTTTTCTTTTTTTTTTATATAAATATCAAATCTTAAAGTAAAATATAACTTTGACAATGTTTTTTGAAAAGCTTCTCTTTGATTTCACGTTTTGAATTATATATATATATATATACTTTTTATTAGGTATTTTAAACAACAAAACCTGTCAAAAAACTTCTTAATGTATAATTTTTGATATTAACATATCTAATGTCTTAGTATTTTTAATAAGCATAAAAAAAAAATTTCTCTTTGTTAACCTAAATCTTATTTTTCAAAAGTAGTTACAAATACAAATAAACAAACCAAGAAACTATCTAATTCTGTTTTTGAATACAAGTTATTAGAAAAATTAAATTAAAATTTTAAAACAACTGAAAGAACTTGATAAGAAATATATATGTAAAGTTAAAAAAGTACAATAAATCATTATTGAACATGTAAATTACTGTACATGTTTATCAAAACAAAAACTTTTTTCTTACTGCTGTAGTTTTAGCTTAATACCATAAACAATGATAAACGTAATTAAGTAAAACTATAAAATTCATCTAGATTTGTAAGCCAATTACTTTTTAAATTATAGCCCTACTAAAAATTTTTGTATCAAACTATTGTATGACTCTAATATTTAAACAACTGTTTTGTTTTAATTATTATACTCATTTTATTAGCTTCTCAAAACAGTGATTGAATATATTAGTTTCTTTGGTCTGTTTTTGTTCTATTTTTGTTCATTTGCTTTTACTTTGTATTTTCGCTTGTTTTTAAAACGTGATAAACATTTCAGTTAAAACAAAAAGAGTAAATTAGCACTTGTAAATAAAAATTTTTAACAAAACAATACCTGTAAAAAGAGCTCACAAAACTCAATGCTAGTTTGAGTTTATGTATTTATTCTTTTATAATTTAAGTTTTAGCTTCAACAAAAAAAACTACTTTCTTAAAATTTTTATTTCTTCAACCCTGGACAAGACCTTGAATTATATCCAAAAAGTGTACGATTCGTTTTTTGTACACCAGGTCATATGACCAATTATTTTGAGCTGTTTTTGTCGTTCAAAATACATCATGATAAATTAAGACTCAGAAAAGAAAAATATAACAAATATTTTTTTTTTTTCAAAGGAATGAATTTTTTCGATAAAGAGTTTTTATAAGTTTGGGTATATAAATAATCTTTTAAACCTATTTAAACACTAAGATTTTCTTATACTCAAAACAGGTTTTTGTACACTTAGTTATGATAAAGTTGTCATTAAAGATTGATGTTAGTGCAAGCAAATTGGCAATTGTTATAGTTGGTTCTGTTGCTTGTTATGGAATTAGTCATTATATTTACAATTCAAACAAATCAGTTGATCATCAAAGTAACAAAGATGTCTCAGTGAATCATTCTATGAAGCATTCATCTGTAACTAATATAAATGAGAGTTTTCAAAAAGATTCAGTTAAATACATCGATGTAATTAACTACGAAGTTTCAGAAAATGCTAAGTATAAAATGAAAGATTTCAAACTAAATGTAGAAGATAAAGTTGAGAATGACTCGATATATGAGAGTAAAATTTTGAAAGAACTATCTGATGATGTGAAAGAAAAAGATTTAAATAATCAAGGTTGTAATCAAAATTCAGCATTTTGTGTTGAAAATGTCTCTGAAGATGAAATAAAAAGTTTGAATGAATTGCCAGATATCATAATAGAAAAAGAACTCAACAATCAAGATTGTAATAAAACCTCGAAAATTAAAGATGAGAATTTTTCTGAAGATGAGGTAAAAAATTTAAATGAATTGAATGGTACAAACCATAATGAGCAGAATAGTCAAGATTCTCATCTAATAGAAAATTGTTTGAAAATTGAAAGACATGAGTCTCCGAACCACTTAGATCTTGAAAATGATAAAAATATTTGCAAACAAAATGTACAATCTGACATCGATCATTTGTCTGAAGTTGAAACAAAAAGTGCAAATCGATTGCCAGGTTTCTCAAAAGAAGGTGAACTGAATAACCAAAAGTTTAACCAAGCAGAATCATTTAAAACTGAGAATTTATCTGAAGTTAGAAGTTTGAATAAATCATCGGATATTGCAAAAGATAATGAAATTAACAGTCAAATGTTTACACAAAAATCAGAAAACAAATCGGAATCTCTACCAACAGTCAAGCAGGAACGTATGATGGAGTCTGTTAAAGAAAATAAAAATGCAAATGAAGTGCCTTCAAACCACTTAATTCCTACAAATGTTATACTGAACTTAAATAAGGCCGATACAGAAAACTTTTTACATCGTGAAAAAGATAAATCTAAATCTATAGAATCATTTAAAAGATCTTTGGATATGATATACAATGATTTTCATAAAATTTACCTAAAAATAGTCAAATTTAAGGAGTTGAAAGAAAAAACATTCAGCAAAAACCTTGATGAAAACATCACCAACTTATTGGACAAGTTAAACAATAATGCTTATTTTAAAAATAATGTCAATGATTCTGAGTTACATACAGATTTTTTCGTCTACTTAAAAGAAATTGTGCTGCTTTTACTCATTGACTTCCAAGGTGGGGATCCATCGAAAAAGTTGAAACAAAAAAATATAAATGAATTTTTGAGTAAAGTGAAAGTTTTTAGGTGTATTGTAGACATCGTTGAATACCTTTTAAAGATCCTTCCAATCATTTCTAAGTGTACTGATGGCCTTATAAAATGCCTTACAGCACCTTTGGATCAAAAAGGAGGTAAACTGGACCTCACTTTTGCAAGCTGGGATGAATACCTGTCCAGGGTTACGGATTTTCAAAGTTTAATATTAGAAAGTTTCAATACTGTAAAACAAGAAGAAAAATCAAAGCCAAATAGTAATATATCTTTGAATATGGAAAAGTTTTATACACAAGTTTGCAATATTATTAGGCATTACCAAAATTGAACCTTTGACTGACCGTATTAAGACTTTTTTCATTTATGTGTTCTTTTAAGTTATAAAAAGGTTTTTTTTTTGTTGAGCTTCTGCTACTTATCATTTCGTTGAACTGACTTTATTTTATAAACACATACTATTAGCTAAATAAAATATTAAAAACCAAGTGCTTTAGTTTTAAAATGAATGTTTAAATAAGTATTGTAATCTCTTATTTTCTGGAAAAAAAAGTGTTATTTAAACATTTTTAAGTATATTTAATGTAAACTAATCTTGTTAGCTATAGCACATATCTATGTAAGAATTTTTGAATCAAGGAAACATATTTGCTAGTTATAAATGCAAACAATTATTTTTAAACGTTTAGCAAAGCGTAAGGTTTCGACATTAACTTACTACAGCCAGTAAGTTAGTGTTTTGTGATTCTATAATACAAGAAAAATATTTTCGTTTGTTAATTTTTGAGTAATTCTGTTTTGAATAACTAATTTAGTTTCAAATACGATTGACTAGCAAAATCAAATCAAAAAAAAATATACACACTAACAAAAACGAAACCCAACAGTTATTAAGTCAAATGACAATTAACTATAGGGCCGGATCTAAATTGCACGAGGTTACTAAATTGCACGAGAACAAATTGCACGAGTGCACTAGTTTGCTCGAAGTCAAAATTGCACGAGGGCACAAAATTGCAGAGTGAACCAAATTGCACGAAGGACATTAACACGTAGACATTAACAAACATACTACAATTAGTATTTGTTTCGCAATTCTGTAGTACCAGAAAAACATTTTGTTTGTTAATTTTTGAGTAATACTGTTTTAAACAATTATTTTAGCTATAAAAACTGCTGAGTAATAACAAAAAAAATATAATATCCATGCAGACTAAAACTGAATACATCAGTTAGTTAGTCGAATACAATAACTTTGATTAAAGTTTATTGTATAAAATATAATTACGTTTTGATTTGTTTTCGTTAAATTGATTTAAACTTTATTTAAGTTTTGTTTTGTTTATTTATTGTCTGTTTTAATTTTTGGTTTGTTAAAAAACTTAACTAACGAAAGTTTTATTTTGCGTTTTGTTATATGATATAAAAGAAGTATATTATTTAAAAAAAAGTTTTTGTTTTTATCCGGCCAAAGGCTAACACGGCCACAAATACAAAAAGAGCTTACATAGCCGGATTAGCGAGGATGCGCTGTACTAACCGTTTGAAAAAAAATTGAAAAAATGTTCTAGTAATTTTTGTATTCAAAAAAAAAAACCTAATAAAAAGAAAATAAAAATACTGTTCAGCTTTTTATAAAATTTCGATGCATTATTTACAACAAAAACATGAAAAATTCAACAAATTTTTCCGTGACAAGAATAAATTACTAAGATAGTTTTTCAAGTCGTATGAATATATATTTCTTATTTGCCATTTGTACAAAAAATCAATTTACTTAAATTTTATTTATAATCTTTATTTATAAAACGTTTAGGTCCTATTTATGCAAGTAACAGTACGTTTATAAATATAATCTCTATAAGTTATTATAAATGTCTTGTCTAGAAAGGCTGATTTTATTTTACTTTTTGTTTGTTTTACTTTTGTTTTTGTGCGCATGCTTATCTTAGTTAAATTACTAATTATTTTATAATTATGTAATTACATAATGTTGATATGTTTTTAACTAACTTTACTTAATATTTATTATTTGAGTGTTTTCTGATGAAACCTATAACTGTTTACATATTCTTTATTTTTAAGCTACTTTCTGAAAAAATAGTAAATAAGAGTTTACTGAAATATATTTTACTTGTTTGCTCTATGTAATGTTTTTAAATGAATCTCGTCTAACACCTGTTTACTAAAAAGTTATTTAAACTTTATAGTCATAAAAATAAAAAAAAACTTACATAAATCCATTCCTTTTAAAACTATAGAGTTCAAAATGAATAATTTAGGTAAAGACTTATGACTTTAAATGACATATTTATGTTTAATTAAGAACATTTATGCAGTCACTACTCGTAAATCTACGCACTCGTTTGTTTACGCACTCTCTTTTAGTTACGCTTTTTAAAATAAAAAAAATTGGAAAATCTTTAGTGACGAAAATGCTTTGTTTATATTAATCTGTTCATATATTTTTTATTTTATATATCATTTTAGTTGCTAAGTTAAAAAATTGAGATTTTTGCATTTTTAGCTTTTACCTTTCATAAAACCCTATAGAACTCCATGACTTTGCTTTTTATTTTTCAGGTGTCTTAGTCCCCCTTTATACTCAGGTACAGTTTTGAATTTACTCAATACATTTACGGCATAAAGTTTCATGTCAACTCATTCAACTCTTATTTTCAGCTAATTTGTTTCTTGCCAAGCTAAAAATAAACTTGACTTGCATGGTGGTAGAGAAAGATTTTTTTTCTCTAATACCATGCAAGACTGCAATACAAGCTAAATCTTAAATGGGTAACAAACATAGTAGAAAAAATTTTTGTATACACTTAAACAAATTTTTATAAAATACTTTTCACATGTATGTACAACTTGAATGAAAACTATTTATGTAAATAAAAAAATTGTGAAAGTATTTAATTTAACCTAATCCATTAAAATAAAACAGTCAATATGCTTAGGTACCTAGCTTTCATTTAGTAACCTTTTTCTCATTTAGTTACGTAGTTTTGCTGTGGACACAATGTGCGTAGACTTGCGAGTGGAGACTGTAACGAACTAGTCCTTAACAATAAAACATACCAAATATAAAATAGTAGCATTTAAAAACTACAAGCATAAACTTTGTTTGATACAATACGTGCCTAGAATGTTAATAGATCATTCTCTTAATGAACCTTAGTCTATTCTACCTTTGTTTTTTAACTGCTAATTTTGATATAAATTAAGTAAGTTTTGCTGTTAACCTTGGTTTGTATGATAAAAATTTACAAAGAAAACCGCATAATCTTAAAATTCAGTTCATTAAAAAAACAGGTTACAACTATAAATTTATCTTTTTAGTTACATATGCTTCATATAGTGAGAAAATAAAAAAACTAAAGCTTAAAATATTTTTGTAAAATTACACTCAAAGAAAAATCTTTTTTGTAAAGTAATAACTTTTTTTATTACTAATTACGATTTTTAGTCCATTAATATAATATAATAGTGGTAATAATAAAATAACACTTACAGACACGAACGAAATTCTAGGTGTATTGATTTTCTGAATAACACATCCTTTGCACAAAAAAAAATCAGAAAAAGTTGCTGTAGATCTATTAGAATGATAACGCCCTATAATTTATTTCTAATATTAGATGATAAAAATTAATTATAAAGGAAGATTTTTATAAGAAGCAAAAAGTATAGTGCGGTGCGGTAAGTTTACAGTAATATAATAACTATAGATAATAAAAAATTTGTAACAGCTTCGTAGTTTTTAACAAACTTTTTGAAATGTTAAGAAGGTAAATTTAGTTAACAAGTCTAACAAATATCTTTGATACATAAACATTATAACAATTTTTTAATGAGTTAAAATAGTTTCACTTTTTACATAGAATATGTTGTAAACTTTTCAAAAAATGAAATAGTTTGGTGGTTGGTGCAGTTATAACCAGGTTAGTCATAATTTTCTCCTACTTGACTTTTTGTAATTTTTAAAATTAAATTAAATTTACAATAAGATAAACTGTTAATAGTTTATAGTTATTTAAAAGTAAGTAGTAAAACGATGTCAAAAAAAAAATCAAAACATAAATAAAACCTGTTAGTAAAATTATTAATGTAAATTTTTAATTATTTATAGCTTATTGAACGAAAAAAAAAGGGCTCAAAATATTTTGTCGAAGGACCTGGTCCTGGTGCACCAAAAAACCTTTCGGTTATCTAGTCGCACACCACGGATACCTTTTAACGTCTTGTCCAGGATATGATTTATTGTCCAAGACATTAATTTAAGTGATATTTTTAGGATAACTGAATAGACTTAAAAGTTTAAAGGTAAATATTTTTAATTCGGTAGATCGTTTTAAATAAAAAATAGATAGTTTTTGACTAACTATAAGTATAAACTGATATATCGTCTTTGATATAATGACGAAAATGTTTTTATGTGATTCTTCCCCGTGTTACTTTAATGTTGAAGTTTTTTATTCTAATTTCTATTATAAACCTGAAACCATGAAACTTCTAAGCCATGGGTGAGGTAAGAGACTCTAATTCGAAAGAAGAAATTTAAATATGATGTAATAGTGTAATAAACCTGATAAATATGTTAATTTATATATTGTTCATAAAAAGTTATAGCTGTTTTTATATATTCTTTTATTTAAAAGTAGAACTATAATTTTTAATAATCCCAGTTACCAAAACTAAGGCGGACTCAGGACAAATACTTTTAAATTTTTAGAATATTTAAGCTTGCTTGTTTTAAATTTTCATTTAAATTGTAGGCCTCTTTTCATGACATCATTTTAAACTTGTTATTTTCCTTTTTTTTTTTTTTTTTTATTATTTTTTTTTTTTCGAAAGGTAGAAAAACATCAGAAGAACCCACTCTCCCCTCTACAACGATAAACGTTTTCTGAAGGTCATGCAAGTGAGTTTCAGCTCATCACGTGTTATTCCACCTGCCCTATCTTTTAAATTTACTAAGAAAAAAAATTACTTTTTAATTAAAAATAAAACTAAATCTGTCTAAAAACAAAAAAAAAAAAAAAACAAAACAAAAATGTTTAACTAACCAAAAATAAAAAACTAATCCTAACCTTCAATATTAAGGTGATATTACTACCCCAGAAAACGTTTATCGTTGCAAGGGGTGGAGTTTAAGACTGATGTTTTTTTACCATAAAAAAAAAAAAATATTTTATTTACAGCAGTGAGTATTTATTTTATGACTGATAGTAAAATGCATTACTTTTTTCAAATTTTATAAATTAATAATAGCTTTATATAGCTCATACTAGTTTTTTTTTCACTCAGGCTGATTGTTGTCATTCATTGAGTTCTAAGATTTTTAGTTGATACTTAGTTTTAATGTCCTACATTTAATTTTAAAGTATTTTTGAAAGACTGTCAAGGATTTTATATTTATACTAGAATGATGTCTATTTAAAATTTTCACATATTTTGTTTTTCATGATATTATATATCAGCAATGTTAAAAATATATCTTTTGAATTTGATAAAGTACATGTTTTGTGGGTCACATTTAAATCTTGAACCTAGTTATCAGGGCTCTAAACTAGGGTCAGCTAAAACAAAATTTATAATCACTGGCCAAGTAGTTATTAACCTTGAGTTTAACAGAAAATTAAAGTTTTTATGTTCTTTATGTTCATTTGCAGATTATAGTTTTACTTTTTGAAACTAATGTATGGATTGCACATAACTAGTTTTTTACTGCTTCTGTTATTAAGAAATTAAACTTTAAGTTAGCCTTAAGGATTACAGTTATATTAAGGGCATAGCGGGAGAGTCCAACACTTTTTTAAAGCAAATTGCAACAGGGTTGCCACTTTAGCTGGAAACCTGGAAAAACCTTGAAAAACCTGGAATTCTACAATTTAGGCAAAAATAACCTGGAAAAATCTGGAATTTGAGAAAAAATTGAAAAAAACATGGAAAAACCTGGAAAGTTGATGATAAAACCTGGAAAAACCTGGAATTTTTAATAATTTTAACATTATCAGTAGTAAAATTTCAATTTGACACAAAAAATCTATCATATAAATAAGATTTTTTGTCATCATCAAAAAATTATTTTATTAAAAACACCATTAAAGTAACTTCACAGTATCTTTTCAATGTTTTTATACTATTTAATACAGTTTCTTATAAAGAAATTAACCTAAAACTAAAATAAACCTAAAAATGTGTACTTTTAAAAACCTAGAAAAAATTTGGAAAACCTGGAAAAATATTTGAAAAACAAGTGGCAATCCTGTTACAAGCTAGATTTTGTAGAGTAAAAAAATTATCTCCTTCATTTTTTGAGCTAGAGACCTCAAACTTTCAGGAAATGTTCCTTTTATAATTTAAAAGACTTAAGGTTTCAATATTGAAAATGTTATAAAATTAGAATTTAGATAAAATAAACAAAATTATTAGGTGATTTTTTTTTTAAATAACTCTATTTTTCAAAGTTTAAAAATTTCTGCATTATAATCTATTGAACAAATACAAAAGCACTCAAAATATTTTGTCCTAAGACCTGGTGCGCAAAAAACCTTTTTTTGAAGGAGAAGATTTTTAGTGAAATAGTATTTTTTTCTTTGTTTTTAGTTTGCGCCTTCTATTATAAACCTGTTAAGGTCACCAACTTTGATTGCTTATATCTCCAAAAATACTTTGAATTTTTAAGAGGTTAAAAATTCTGATAGCTGAGATTAAACTCTATAAAATAAAATCAATTTGTTAAAATCAAGGTTGAACCCTCTATGCTCTTAGTGCACATTTTTCAGCTCCATGTTTTCAAATAGATGTTTTTTCTTTTGTGGTTTTTAATGGCTCAAATTCCATTTAAATGCTTACAATTATAAGTGAACATATTATTTTAACTACTAAGATGTTACTGACCAGAATATTATTATAATGGTTTTTTTCAAAAGTATCATTTAAAGTTTTGCTCACTTTCAATATCTCATTCTAATTTGAGCTTTTCTCAAAAACTCAGACTTGTTTGATTTTTTTGAAAAACTCATGTAAGTTAAGAATCTTTTTTAAATCTCAGTCTAGTTTTTTGGCTTTAAAATCTTTAACATTTCTAAAAAATTCTGTATTAGTAAATACTTGTTATTTTTTGGTATTTTTAGGTATTTAAACTTAGGTTACTAGTAGTTTTTTCTTCAGTTTTTATTACAAAATAGTTATTTATTTTTTATTTTCAGGCTGCTACTATTAGCAGGGTTGCTACTTTACCTGGAATGCTGGAAAAACATGGATTTTAACAATTCAGACAAAAAAACCTGGAATTTAGGAAATTTTGAAAAAAACCTGGAATTTTGAACAAAAACCTGGAGTTTTAACAGTTTTCACATGTTCAGTAGTAGTAAAATTTAGATTTGAAAATATCTATTATTAAATATCAAATATTAAAAATGAAGACAAAAAGCGATAATTTTTTGTCTTTATTTATAATTTTTTTTATTAAAAAACAATTTTTAAGTAGCTTTACAGTATCTTTTCAATATTTTTAGACTATTAAACACAGTTTTTTACCTAAAACATAACTTTAAACTAAAAATAGGCTCAAAAATGTGTACTTTTAAAAACCTGGAAGAAATTTGGAAAACCTGGAAACATTTGTTAAAGAACAAGTGGCAACCCTGTATTAGACTGGTTCTGATAGAAGATATTAACTTCATAAAAAATTGATTAACCTAGAGATTAAATTAGTAGAAAAATTTCAATATAAATTAACAATTATAGACTACAATTTTTTTCATTTCAAAAATTCTTTAAAATGTAATATATTACTATTTTTTTATCTACCTTTTTTTAAGTTAAAGACCTCCACTTTGCAGCAATTTATTGTAGTTCATAAATATATCTGCAGGATTTTTATTATTCTCAATAATAATTTCTATCACCAAAATACAAACAATTAAAATTTTTTTTTTAAAGGTTTAGGCTGTAAAACAATTATGCAAAAATTATCAAGTAAGATAGATACTTAGTGAAATAGTTATTCCATAAGGAACCAATGTAACTCAAATTTTGATTCTTTGAAAAATTATTTTAAATTGTAAAAATTTTCCAATTGTAATCAAATTTTACTACCAAGCTTAGTTATAATTAGAAAAATATATTCAAAATAAGTTTTTACCCTTTGCTATAAATTTAGATGGGCTAGGAAATAATAAATTTTTAATGTGATAACTAAATATGTAAACATTTTCATTTTTGCATAGGTAGAAATAAAGAAGTAATCAAGAATCATTCTTTTTTAAAAATTTCAAAAGTAATGCCTCAAAGTCTTAACATACTAGTCTAATTAGTTCTAACAGAATAAATAGTTTTCTAATAAACCAATTTTGTGACCTTTACTAGTAAATAATAGAAATAATACTTAACAAATATTTTCATTCAGGTTTAATCCTTAAATTTTTAATTTAGTTATCATTGCATATCACAACTCAAAAGGTGAGTTAGACTGTTTAGTTATATTTGCAACATTAATTTTTAAGTAATTAAATAAAATTGTCATTTAATTCATACTGTAAATGTTTAATTTTTTCAAATTGTAATTAGAGTGTTATATATAGACTTAACTAGTTGTAATTTAATTCAACTATTAATGTTTCTAACATGTAATATGTTTGTTAGTTTACAGGTTTCTGGTAGAACTTTTTCAAACTACCACCATGCTTAACATAACTCCATATTGGGGGTTCCTTCCTATTTTTCAAATCTTTTAACTGCTACAAAACCGATATAGTACCGAATATTTATAATGTGTGCTCAATCCTAAAGCACATATGAATGTCCCTAATCAATGTTCTATCTAATGTTCATTTCTATCTAACCTAATCTATCTAATGTTTCTCGGTTCTTTAAAGTTCTTTCTTGGTTCTAAAACAAGTTAGTAAGTTTAGTAGTATAATTATGTAGAAAGCAAATTGGATTAGACTAAGTAACATATAGCTAACTTGGACAAATTAGATATATATTTTTAAGATTTCTACAATAAAAATCTAAGGCTGGTTTTACCTTTATTTTATTTATAAATTAAGATTTTTTAAAATATATCTCTTTTTTGCTTCAAAAATAAAGATTTTGCAAAAAAGCTGCTCAAGTATTTTTATTAATTTATTTTATTATGATTTTAAAAACCATGGATTTATACAGCTTGACATTTTCTCAAATGTAAGTTTTAGCTTAAGCGTAAAAATGCTCATAGCTTAAAGTACTTATAATTTTTTTAAACATATAATTAGACTAGAACTATATAACTATAATTTTAATGAAAAAGTTGCCATTTATTTAAGTTGTTAAATTTTTTTAATTATAGTTAATAATAAAATTTACAAAAAACGATTGAACAGATTATAAAAGCTTGTAATGCTGTCTACAAAACCAAAAACTTTTTTCACAAATTTATATCGTAGAATAGTGTTTTTGTAACTTAAGCAACAAGATCTAATGTTTTTTAAACTTTAAGTTTATTAAATAGAATGCAACATAAATTTGAAATTAAGTGTTAATACTTATAATCCTACCCATAAACTTACACTGAATAATATTTTTTTGTTCAAAAAATGACGACTTAGTTAATTTAGTATTAAAGTATAATTAAATTTAAGTTTTTTATAAATAATTATTTTACTACTAAGTTACTAGAAACAAGGTTGCCACTTTACCTGGAAACCTTGAAAAACCTGGAATTTGAGAAATTTTGAAAAAAAACTGGAATTTTTAATAATTTTAACATTTTTAGTTGTAAAATTTTGATTTGACACAAAAATCTATCATATAATTAAAATTTTTTGTCATCAAAAATTTTTTATATTAAAAAACCCATTTAAAGTAACCTTACAGTATCTTTTCATTATTTTTATACTATTTAAACACAGTTTCTTAAATAGAAATTAACTTGAAACTAAAAATATACCCAAAAATGTGTACTTATAAAAACCTGGAAGAAATTTGGAAAACCTGGAAAAAAATTTGAAAAAACCAGTGGCAACCCTGTAGAAAATATTATTGTGAAATAGTAGAAGTATATACTATTACTTTAGTATATGAAAGATCTTGTACTAAAGTAATTACTATTATATTAGTTGATGAATAATATAAAAAAACTTGAGAGTATATATTTCTTGTTTAGTTTCTATTTCAAATTTTTGTATTTGTATTTTAATACGCATAAAAAACTCATTGAATATTTGTTAATATTAATTATTTAAAGTTCCAAAAACTAATACCAAAATGATCATTAAGAGAAAGAAGAACCATGGTGTATTTCAAATAATAATTAAATTGACATGTTTTTTTGGCTCTTGAAATATTTCTATAAAAAATTGAATTGCCAAGTTTTTTTTTTCTATTTTTTGACCTGTTATAGTTATATGATATATTATAAATATTTAAGTTCTTTATTTATATTTAATAAATATTGTTTCTTTTTCTAAAAATTTACAAGAAAATAGTTGAAAAGTCTGTTAGTATTTTAAACATACTTTAATCATCCTAGGGTTAAATCTATTTTTATCAGCCAATTAAATATAAAAATACTTTTTGTGTTTATGGAAGTTCTATTTATTTTCAAGTAATTTGATGTATAACTAAAAGCATAAATTTATTAAACTTATTTTTGGCAAATGATAAGTTATCCAATAAAGCTTTCTTAAAATTTAAGCTATATAGTAATACATGCATGTACGTTCAAAATATAACAATTTTAATAAATAAATAAGTAGTAAAAAAATAACTTGATAAGAATAATACCAAACACTGTTATTATTAATAAGTTAACATGAAAATATATTTCAGTTCTATCAAAAATTTTATTTTGTTTTTTAATGCATGTATATGTTGTAAATTTTGTTTGTAATTTATATATTAAATTACTATAACAAAAAGCAAATTATTATTAAAATAATTAAGCATAGGTCTTATGCATAAATAAAATAAATTTCATAGTCAATAGTACAATGGAATAGCTAATATCTAGTTTTCCTAATAATTTTTTAGTATGTTTCTAATTAGTATTTGTTTTTAAATAACTATTCATAAAAATTAACTGAAGCTTCAAACTAGATTTAATTTTATTACAAACTTACTGAAGTTAAAAAAAAAACATTCATTTAAAAGAAAATATGAATTTAAAGACATTGTGATCTATATAATTTACTTAGTGTTATTTTTAACAATAAACTTTAGATGATTTAAAATAACTTATAAATAAAACTGAAATTATCAAAGCTTGAGATGTTTTGAAATTAAGTTTAAGTCTTACAGATTTTATAAAATCTTTTCATTAATTGCCTAAAATTAATACATGATTTTAAATAACCTTTTCAACCACAGAAATGTCATCAAACAACGGTACACGTGTTTTCATTGGCGGGCTTTCCCCCAGAGCAAAAGAGTTTGACGTGGAGCGCTTCTTCAAGGGATTTGGCAAGATCCGTGACATCAACCTGAAGCAGGGGTACGGCTTTGTGGAATTCGATGACGCCAGAGACGCCGACGATGCAGTCTATGAGATGAACAACCAGTCGTTGTGTGGCGGTAGGATCACTGTTGAGCACGCCAAGGGAACTCCCCGATCAAGAAACTCTTACAATGACAGGGGAGGTGACAGATACGGGGGCCGCGGAGGCGGTTACGGTGGCGGAAGAGGCGGCTACGGCCGTGATGACCGCGGCAGCTTCAACGACAGGAACAGGTCCAAATACGGTCCGGCTTCAAGGACCAAGTACAGGCTGATTGTTGAGAACGTGTCGTCCAGGACGGGCTGGCAGGACCTGAAAGATTTGTTCCGCCCCGTTGTGGAGGTGGCGTACGCTGAAGCCCACCAGGGAGTCAGGGGAGAGGGCATCTTGGAGTTTCACTCCCAACAAGATCTCAACAAGGCAATGGACGAGCTTGACGGAACCGAACTCAACGGCAGGAAGTTGAAGCTGATTGAGGAAGGCGGCTTCAGGTCGAGATCAAGGAGCAGGTCCAGGAGCCCGCTGTCTCCCAGGAGGAGAAGCTACAGCAGGAGCCCAGCACCAAGGAACGGCAGCAGGTCCCCATACTAAAGGTGTGCAACAAGAGAAGAGAAATGAAGATTTTTTGTACAGACTTTCAACACACTGGAAAGACTTTTTCTGCAGAACTGTTTAATTTACCGTCTACTAAACTTTTACACGCTCTGATTATATGTTATAAATTTATCACAAAAAGTTAACTGTTTCATTTCAAACCATTTAAGCTGATTCCTTTTTAAATGATTATAATAAGTACAAACAATTGTGATTTCATTGCTTTTAAGTGGTCGTATTGCTTTATTAAAACATCTGCTGTCGTTTTTCTCGTTGTAAATATGTTAATAAAAACAGATCTGTTTAAATAAATTATGTTGTCTCTGAAAGGAGCTTCTCGCGTTCTAACAACTCAGAACATATCTCGGCTGGTGAGTTGTTGTTCTTATATTCTTACTTAAAAATAAGTAGAATAATTTTTACAAAGACTAATAATTAAGTAGGGTACAAGTTAGTTAACAAGCGGGTTTCGTATATAATAAAAGTATTTTAATACTATAAGTTAATAGTAAATCATTCCAATAGCTTCTAAAAAACATCATTTTAAGTATCATACCCTAGTTAAGCTCTTAGTGATTTAAAGGTCTATAATAATCGTAAGATAACTGTAAGATGGGGTTTTATAGAAAACTTTGTAGCTTTAATACTTGGGTCTCATGTAAATAAAAATATCTATTAAATAAAATAATTTATTCTACAAATATTAGATATGAAGCTTTGAAATCATCCATATTCAGCTTTGTGAGATATTTAAATATCAAGTTGATTATATTACCATGAGTATGTCCCAAAGGTTAGTATAACATACTTCTTCTTAGAAGATATTAGAAAAGGGTAATGGAAAAACTAATTCATCACTTAAGATTTAATAATATTTAGATTATGGTGGGAATTTAACCAATCTTTGTATTTTAACCCTGACTTGCTGATTCAAAACACAAAATTAGACTGTTTTATTATACAAGTATTTGAATAATGTATAATCAAATATGTTTAAAGTAGTTAAACAAACAAATTTACTATTGTAACTCTACTTGAAAAATCAATGATGTAGTCTTACTTAACTTTTTCTTTTTATTTTGTGAGGTAAGTAATTAATGCTTGCTCATCATTGTGTAGTTAAAATATAATCTTAAAGTCTCTTTAAAACTTGAAAAAAAACATGATTTATTCAAATTACGTAAAGTTAAAAAAAATAATATCACATAGAAAGCACTGTTTAAATTAAAGTTATTAAAGATAATGTTTAAAATTTCTATTTTAAAAATCTTTTTTTAAACAAATAAATACTTTTTAAAGATTTTAACACACCAGCTAAATTATTCATCAAAATGAAAATAAAAGTTTAATAAAATATAATCAACAAAGAACATTTATGTACACTTTTTGATTTTAATAATACTTTTTTTTAAATAAAACAATGTGTATGCAGTTACTTAAGCTGTACTACTGAAGATTTTGATATTTACTAAGATATTTGTGTCTTCAACAATATTAAGTACCTCATGTCCACTAGACAGAGGAAAAATAAAATTCTAGAATTAAATAAACTATTGTTAGTAGCTTAAATATTTAAGTGGTATATTTTGCTAGCTAACTTTATTTAAATTTTAAGGTGTAAGAAGAAATAAACAAATTTTTTACAACTTGTTTTTGTTGAGTTTTAACTAAGCTACAAGTTGCTTTTCACATTACAGAATTATAATCAAACTAATTTTAAATATATACAACTCAATTTTTAGGAAGTTTTCTTTTATCATTTAGAAATATCTCTCATAAGTAACTTTCTAATGAAACTGGTCATAAAATTTTTATTTTTTGTTATAATATTTAGTTTGTTACTACTGATTTTCTAAATATTTCAAGAAGTATTAATTTTTTTTATAGGTATTTATCTCAAATATTATAAGAGGAGATAGTTATAGAGATTTTTATTTATTTTTCGTTTTAGTTTTCTTCTCCCATAAGGAGCCCATTGCACTATCCAAATTTGACTGGCATATCTTAATTAGTTTAATATTTATAATCTGTAAAGTGCAATATGTAGCTTTCTTAAAAGTCTACAAAATGTTATGTAGTTGTTTATAAAAAAGTTATTTACCCCCATATGGTCTTTATTATATCCCATAACCAATATTTTATACTTAGCAATAGTTGCTAATTTATTTACTTATTAGGTAACTAGTTTTGTTTTTAATTTGTTTTTTACAGTTATTGTAGGTCACTTCCTTTTTTGTATTTAAATAATTCCTAAATGTTGCTGAAAGGTTTGTTACCAACTTAAAGTTTGGTATTTTTAGTTTAATTAATTTTTTTTATGTGTGTAGTTAATCTGAAGTAAGCATAGTTTTTATAATCACATTTTTTAAAACTTATTTTATTACTTCAGTAAAACTCCATCTAAAGATGTAAGCATACACTTTTATTAGTTTAACTAAATCTTGAAATTGCTCTTGAAACTTCTATTTTAATAAATTAAAATTAATTTAGGTAAAATTCACAACATACTTTATTGTATACAAACTTCAAATGTGAACCCCCTTAATTTTTTGTTTTATATGAAAATGTTCAACTCACTAACTTTTTTTAGTAACTTTTATCTTTTAGGACACTTAAAAGTGTTCCAGCATTATAAAGTATTTAATGTCTAAGATAAAAGTAAACAAAATTAATTTTAAAAACAAGTTGGGACCCCTTGTGGCCTTAAGCTTTTATTATACTGTTGTAAAATAAGCTTGAGAAAAAGTTTTAAATTAAAATAGTTTAAACTAATATAACATTTATTTTATTTGCATTTTAAATGTAGTAATTTTTTTAGTGATAACTGTATTTACATAAACTAAAACTTTCCAAATAATTGTTTTAGTAATAATTAATATACTACAATGTTTTAACTACAAAAGTAAGTAATTTTTAATTTTATGAAGTTTTTTTTTAAATTGCTATAATATTTTTTATTGTAAGGTTTAAATTATTAAAAAAATATTTTAAGTTACCCAATTTTATATAAGTAAAGGTCATTAAAGTTAGTTTTTTGTCAGCATGTAATTTTAGAAAGAAATTGTTCAAAAATTGGTATCAATTTTAAATGGTTAAAAACTGTTGGTATTAACGTTGTTACAGTTTGCAAAAAGCTAAATATAAATAATTATTTTGACTTAACTTACTGACGAAAAAAAATATAGTCAATAGAAATATTATAAAATATATGTTTTTTTCATTATTATGTTTGCCACACACCCAAGCTACTCAGAATAACTCAGCAGGTTTAAAATTTTGAAAATAAAGTTTTTATTTAAACAGGCTTGTTTTATTTATTTTTTAATCTCAGGTTACTTTTATTTACTTTTTTTAAATTGGGTTTTTTTTTTTAAGTTTTAATATTATAATTTTTTAAATTTAGGTATTTAAGCTTGATTAATTTTTTTCTTCAGTTTTTGACCCTTTTTTTCTAATTCATCACAATCTCAAGATTTTTTTTGCTTCACAGAATGGCAACCTTGACATCAAGTAATTTTATTCAAGTTAGGTTAGAAAAAATTATTTTTGTATTTGTTTTTTATTTTGGTTAGTATACAATTAAATAGTTTTCAATGAAAATTGGTGTCCATTTTATAAATTTGATTACTATTGTTACTTACTGTTTGATTGTAGTGTTTTTATACACTGTAAACAGCAAAATATGAATTATTGTTTTTAATTGAAACTGTCAAAAAAATTTAATAAAATTAAGTTAATAGTTTTTATTTTCACCATATTACTATAATAAAAACTATTACATATATGTACATTCTATGTAAAAACAAGTATACTATTGTCAAAAGTATTTATTCTAGATACCTTACTAACTTATACTATGACTCATGCTACTAAAATCAAATTATAAATACTACTTTTAGTTAAATAAACTGTTTTTAATAATACTGTACCATGTAATAATTTGTTATTGAATTTGTTTGAATTTTCTGATAAAAATATAAATTTGTAATAAACTTAAAAACTAAATGGTGCATTATTATTTTTAACTACAAGATTTATTTATCAAAAAATATTTCAATGGGTACCCTTTTAGATTTTAGTTATTCAAAAGTATTGATATATGTAATAAAATAAAAATAGTATATGTTTAATATATAACTTATTAAAAATTGCTTGATATTTTCTTTACAGGGTACAAGAAATATTTACCAAAACTAAGTTTCAATAAATATATTTATAGTTTTAATTAGCATAAAAGTACTCTCATAAATAATAAAACTGTAAATAAAATATGTCGAAACTAAATAAAAAATTACTTACTATTTTGACCAGGGTACAAGATTTCTCTATCAAAACAAGGCTGCCTACTTTTCCACAACAGAATCTTCAAATGGAGAAAAAGTAAAATTGATATTTCAAAATATTGTTTTGTTTTATTTTAACAATTTATTTTTTAGACATTCGACAAGATATTGATTGCCAACCGAGGAGAAATCGCTTGCAGGGTAAGTTTAATATCGAATATTTGATTTTAGTAATATCAAAAAATATAAGTCCAAAATACTAGAGTGTTTTTTGTACTTTTGTTTTATTTAATTAATTGTAAACTAATCAGAATTTTGTTAATGTTTTTATATGATATTTTTTAAGTGTTATAAGAAATTTTAAGATAAAGTTGACTTGATTAATTACATATTTTAGACTGCAATTATAATAAGTTTCAAGGTTGCACACATTTTGAAAACGCATTATAATTTGTTTTTGTAAAGAAAAACAAAGATTATTGTTTTGATTTTTGTCAAAGAGTTAATCGAGGTTTTAAAACCGCAACCATATGACATGTGTATTGTAGAAAATAGTCAATATATAAACTATACAAATGACATAAGAAGTTAAAAGAAAATGGTTTAAGTGTTTAACTAATTACAGGTAATTTAACAAATACGAATGGCTCAAAGGCCTCAAAATATATTTTTTAATGTATAAATTTATAAACTACCTAAAAATTATGGTCAAATAAAATGAATTTAAATAATTTAAAAGTTTCTAGATTCATCAAAGAAAATTATATCGTTTTACGTGCTAATTCCAATGTTTTATATGCTGAATCTTTATTTTATTTTTATATATTTATTTTTATATATTTTCTCATTATAATTTTATATACTAGCGGTTTCATATCACATGTGAGTCTTGTTTAAATCTAGACAATGTAATATTACAAAATTCTAGTAACTTTATTACTATTATGATAAACAAGAAAAAAATATTTGTAGAGCGATGGTAATTTTTTTAAGTTTAAAAAAGTATTTCTTTTTAAAAGACTTCACTAAATACTTAGACATATTAAAATTATCGTTTTTGGAAGTGTCTATCTTTTAAATTTTAAGTCCTACAACAAAAACGTCGGCGAAAGTCTACAGAGCCTAAACCTGAACTTTCGTGCCGTGAGATAAGCTCAATTTAACATAAGGTTTGATCATGAAATTCGATCATACCAAAGGCTTGTGGTCTAATGATCGATTTGGTGTGATCAAACCTTGAATATAAAACCAACAACATAAAGACATTGTTATTTGACTTATCTTGTATATTGATGGACCAACTTTTATCAATAATTTAATTTGATTATTTTGAGTAGTTTTATAGGTCTTTATCACACAGTCTATAAAATCTAATCAGAAAGTTTGAATAAATTTCAGAAATTTTTAAACTTGTTTAGACAATTAGTAATTCAATTATCATATTAGTTTAAAGTTTTTGAACGATACAGTATTGGTTTCAAAACATAAAAACAACATCCTTTTAGGTGACAGAAACTAGCAAATTAAAAATGTAAGATTGTCCCAATACACTAACCATTTATTGTTTACAGAAACTTGGTCTTTTTGTTTTTAAACCTTACAGTTACAGCAAATTGAAAATAACTTTTATAGAAAAATTACAAGTCTGGTTTTAAAATTTTGGCTTACTAAAATATTTGTGTACACTTTTAGATAACTCGCAATAATATTTGTGTACACTTAATAAATATGAAAATAACAATATACATGTTATAATCTTCTTAGGTAATGAGAACATGCAAGGACATGGGAATACAAACAGTAGCCATCCACAGTGAAGCGGATAGTAACGCTGTTCACACTCTGATGGCAGATGAAAGAGTTTGCGTGGGACCAGCGCCCTCCAACGAAAGTTATCTCAACATTCCCGCCATTTTGGACGCCATCAAAACGACTGGTGCTCAGGCTGTAAGTTTTATAATTTAAATATCATTAACAGGGTGTTTTTTTTTATATTTAAAATATTAGCATTTATTGTCGTATTAAAAAACACTTACTGCACCTTGTACTAACTATTGAAATTTATCAGAAGGTATAAATAGAAAAGCTAACTTGATAAATAGATCAGGGTTGCCACTTTACCTGGAAACCTGGAAAAACCTGGAATTTGAGATATTTTGAAAAAAAACCTGGAATTTTGATGAAAAAACCTGGAATTTTAAATAAATTTAACATTTTCATTTCGATTTGACACAAAAGATCTATCATATAAATAATTTTTTTTTGTCATCATCAAAAAATTTTTGATTAAAAAACACATTTAAAGTATCTTTACAGTATCTTTTCAATGTTTTTATACTATTTGAACACAGTTTCTTATATAGAAATTAACTTAAAACTAAAAATATACCCAAAAATGTGTACTTTTAAAAACCTAGAAGAAATTTGGAAAACCTGGAAAAATTTTTGAAAAAACGAGTGGCAATCCTGATAGATGCATTCTATGTTTTCATTAAAAAATTGTTTGAATTCAACTATCTAAAAGTTATACAGTATTTGTTAAATTTAAGTACAAGTATATATATTTTTTAATATTTAACATGTTCTATAACTTTTTTACAAAAAATTAAATTATAGTTCAATTTTACAGGTTCACCCTGGATATGGGTTCTTGTCGGAAAATAAAAATTTTGCTGACGCCTTGGTAAGTATAAAAACTAAACTTTATGTTTGTTTAAACTTGAAAATAAATTTTATTGTTACATATCAAAAATATTTTATTTATTCTGAAATTTTAGCTATTTTTGTTGGTCTTTTAGTTGACTGAACTCTGTTTAGTTTTTAAATTATAAAAGTTGCCTATTTATTTTTGCCTCATAAAATTTTGGCACACATAAGAACCTCTTATTTACTATATTTATATAATTTATTGAAAAACTACGATTTTAAAAATACTGGTACATATGTTTCATAAAGCTAAACGCTTTAATCATTAGCCAGTTCAATTTAAAATAAAAAGGACTTTACTGATGATTAAAGCATTTAGCTTTATGAAACAAATGTACCAGTATTTTTTAAATCGTACTTTTCCAAAAAATTATTAAAAAGCTCTTTAAGTGGGCTCTGTAGAAGATGTTCAAGTTTGAATAATAACCTTATTATATACATATTTATTTACTCAGTTTATATTAAACTTGTTCAAATATTTGTTTTAAAATTTAAGTAATTATATGTCACTTTAATATTTTGTATAAAGCAATTGTTTTTGGTTAAACTAAAATGATTTTTTTATGCTCTAAATTTTTTTTTAGTTAGAAATTTTATCAATAGCTCAAGTTAAATAACTTAATAACCGGAAATTAGCTTGGTTCTTAAGTAGACTTTTACTGGTATATATGTTTTAAAATTATCACTGGTTTTACTCTCACAGGACCAAGCAGGAGTGAAGTTCATTGGACCGGGTACATTCGCAATAGATTCCATGGGAGACAAAATAAAATCGAAACAAATTGCGGCAGCAGCAAATGTGAACACAATACCAGGGTTCGATGGAGTTGTTGAAAATGTTGATGATGCTGTAAAGATTGCTAATGAAATCGGTAATTTGATTTAATATATTTTCAATAAAGTCAACTAAGTATAGCTTTAACTTAATACTTACCTGGAAGAGTTTTTATTACCACTAGTAATAAAAGTATCTTAATAAAAAGCGTTGATAATATCAAATTATATATGTTTTGAAAATTTCTACACAGTAGATTATTAAAAGAAAAGTCCTGTGCACACCAGGTTGTTAAGTAAATACTCTTCTTATAAAACTAATTTTAGTTGAATATACTGTGTTAAATAAAATTTCAAACTCATTACCAAAAAAATTGATAATTCAGATAAAAAATATCTTCTCAAAAATTTAGGACGTTTTAGCAGGTAAATTTGTTCAAAAGATTTCCCTGGATATTTTTTAAATTTCGTTGGAACCCTTTATTTAAAAACGGTTTGTTCTATTATGGTCTATAATTTTATTGTTACCATGATATTCTTTTCTATTTTACATGCAAAAATACTTACCTTATTGATAGAACTTAATCTTCAATTATTTTAGCTCAAGTTAGAGTTTAAACAACCGAGATTCCCATTAATCTGTGTAAATAAAGAAAAGGTCATAAGTGCTAATAAGTCAAAACATTAAGTTTGTTAAAGTGGTCCTACAGTTGCTACTTAAAAAGTAATTAATGCTATCAGAATACATTGATAACCTTTAGCCGGGTTGGACCTTTTTAAGTAGAACTCTTTGAAAAAGTATAAACTAATACGGTTGTTTATGTTCATATTATTTTAAACTACATCACCACCATGACAACTCATGTATCCATCGCAACCAACTAAACCCGTGTATCCATGACAACAGGATACCCAGTGATGATCAAGGCATCAGCTGGAGGGGGAGGAAAGGGAATGAGGATTGCATGGAACGATGAGGAGACCAAGGAAGGTTTCAGGTATAAAGTTAGATTATTTATATATATTAAGTGAAATAAGAGTGTTTGCTTGCTGTTGGGGTGTTCTTGAGGGGCCATGAAATTGAATAAATTTTTAGCGTTCTTCATAAATTTCTTGATTAGATTTCATTATATTTGTAAGAATATTGTGTTAGTTATAACTATTATAAAATTGCTAATGATAGTATCAAACATATGGTTAAAATGCAATTGGAAATGCTCTGTTTCTTGTGGAATAATAGCAGAATTTTTTTCTTTAAAAATGCTAATTTCAGGTTCTTTAATTAATTAAATTTAACAAATTAAGCTTTTAATTGATTAGTTATTTCAGGTTTTCATCACAAGAGGCAGCATCGAGCTTCGGTGATGACAGATTGCTTATTGAGAAATTCATTGATAACCCCAGACATATTGAAATACAAGTTAGTAAAATAAATATTTATACATATTATCACACTCATACTAACATAAACTACTTGAAACTGCTTTCCTGAATAACAAGCTACATTTTATAACTTAATTATTAGTTTTATTTATTCGAACATAATGATTTTTCTACTAGTTGTTACGCTTTTTTTCATCTTCTTGTTATTATTTTATTTTTATTTTTTCAACTTTGTTTCGCAGTAAAATTTTTTAGTTTTTGAGTCTCAACACTCTTTATTTTATATAAAACTCAGTTTTTTCACTTCAAAGAGTGGCAACCATGAGTATTTACCCTCCCACAGGTAATATGCGACGGTCATGGCAACGCGTTGTGGCTGAACGAGCGCGAGTGCTCCATCCAGCGGAGGAACCAGAAAGTTGTGGAGGAGGCGCCCTCTGTTTTCCTTGATGACGTCACAAGGAGACAAATGGGAGAACAGGCAGTTGCTCTTGCTAAAGCTGTCAAGTATGAAAGTGCAGGTTATTTATTATTTTATTTCGTTTATTATTTTTATTATTATATTAGTTACATATTAGTTTAATGTTGCGCTTGCCAAAGCTGTAAAGTATGAAAGTGCAGGTTATTTTATTTTATTTATTATTGTAAACTTTAGCTCTTCTAAGGACTCTTTAATAAGAAAATAGGAAACAGTGAATTTTTTTATTCTACTTTATTATACTTTGAAAATATATTTTAGTACCTTAGATAACTATTCAAACAAAATTCTGAAACTAGTCACAACCTTAATAATTTAAAAGTATTAATGTTTATAAAAGAAGCAATTTTTAAGTTAAATTTATAATATCCCCTTCAAATAAATGATTTCACTACTTCTATAGTAAAGTAGTTTTAAAATGAAACAAATTCACAGGTACCGTTGAGTTTTTAATTGACAGCCAGAAGAATTTTTACTTTTTGGAAATGAACACAAGATTGCAAGTAGAACATCCAGTTACTGAACTTATTACTGGTTAGTTGTTTCAATTAAATTGTTTCTTGATGGATTTGTTAAAATCTTATCTAATAGCTTATTTTTACTGTAAAATATTTAAACCTTACGACTTTATTACATTTTCATTCTTAGTGAACTTGTTTGAAAATAAAAAAATTGGAAGAAAAATTAAAAATTAAAGTTAATTTACTTAGTTTACAGAACGTTAAACACTGCTGGTTAAAATTTTAAAAACTAATAACCCAGTTACTGAACTTATTACTGGTAAAATTTATTTGATTAATATATGAAATTTATTTAGTAATTTAAAGTTACTGAACTTATTACTGGTTAGTTGTTTCAATTAATTTATTTTGTTGTTGGAATTAGTGAAATTTAATATTCAATAGCTTATTTTTACTGCAAAATATTTAAGCATTACGACTATACTGCATTTTATTTTGAGTGAACTTGTTTGAAAACAAAAAGTTTTTAAATAACAATCAAAATTAGGGCAAACTAATAACTATCAAATAAATTACTATCAACATGTTTTACTTTTAAGGTGTGGATTTGGTAGAACAAATGATTCGAGTCGCTTCTGGTCACAAATTGGTTCACACACAAAACGATATTGGTATAAATGGTTGGGCTATAGAATGCAGAATATACGCTGAGGTATTTATCTATTATTTGTTATATTAAATTAAATTATATTGGAATAAATGGCTGGGCTATTGAGTGCAGAATATACGCTGAGGTATTTATTTGATAAATAATATATAAAGTATTATTATATTGGAATAAATGGTTGGGCTATTGAGTGCAGAATATACGCAGAGGTTTTAATTTATTTTTTGTTATATTGAATAAAATTATATTGAAGTTAATGTTTGGGCTATAAAATATAGGATATACGCTGAGGTATCAATCTATTATTTGTTATTAAATAAAATGATTTTGGAATAAATGGTTGGGCTATAGAATGCAGAATATACGCTGAGGTATTAATTTATAATCTATTATATTAAATAAAATTATATTGGTATAAATGGATGGGCTATAGAATGCAGAATATACGCTGAGGTGTTTATTTGATATTTGTTATATTAAATAAATTGATATTGGTATAAATTAAGTGCATAATATACGCTGAGGTAGCATTTCTATGTGAAAATCAAATTAATATTACGAAATATTTTGAAAGTGTGATGTGATATAACCCATATATTGTAGACAACTTTTTCAGAAAACAAAGTTTTTTAAAACTCTTTTGCAATGGTATTGTGAAATGCTTTTTTTTTCTTTATGATTAAAGAACATATAGATTGATTTAACTCTTGCATTTATAAATAGTTGTAAAGTTTAATAATTCAATATCAGTCATGTAAAAGTTTCGCAGACAGCCAAAAACAAAACTTTGATTCCTTTAATTTTTCTTTAATTTAAGTATCTTTATTCAAAATACTATTATTTATTTGCTTTTTTATGGAATACTAAAAAATTTTTAACAAATTTAACTTGTAAAATAAACAAGTTTAACCAAATACAACCATAATTAGTATGATCTCAACAGGGTCGATACGAATCATTCAATTTGTTGATTAAATTGTAGCACAAATAATATTATGTTTATACTTATAAATATTTATTCAGGATCCATACAAATCGTTCGGACTCCCATCTATTGGTAGACTTCACGGGTATCAGGAACCAACCCACCTTCCAGGAGTCAGATGCGATTCAGGAATCAGAGAGGGTTCTGAGATCAGCATCTACTATGATCCAATGATTAGTAAGGTAGATTATTCTTTATAAGCTGTAATATAAAATTAAAAGTCCAAACATATTTCATCATCAAAAAATATTTACTTATTAAACTTTAACTGGAGTTATAATCTTGCTGAAAATAAAACCAAAAAAATATATAGTAGTAAAATTTTTAGTAATTTTATGTTCTTATAATGATTTTTTATTATGTCGAATCTTTTGTCTACACTATAAAGAAAATATTAAAGTATACTTATTTTTGTTTCTCTTAGTTGGTGTCATACGGTAAGAACAGAGATGAAGCCATAGCAACCATGACGTCAGCACTTGACAATTACGTCATAAGGGGAGTTACCCACAACATTCCGTTGTGTCACGAAGTGTTACGTCACAAAAGATTCATTGAAGGTTTGTGAAGTCAATGTATAAAAACTCCAATAGTAGTTTTAAATAAAAGTGTAAAACCCTGAGTATTAAATGTAGTTTATTTATAATTTTAAAACTTGTAATTTAAAAAAAAGTATATATTACGCTTTTCTAATAAACAACTTTATATAACTAGCTTTCTCGTATTATTTTTATAAAATAAACTTTTTGTTTAAATTTTTTATCAGTCAGAAACGTGTTAAACAATATCACCAATGTATTCACAGAAAAAAACTATATACCTTAAACTATATTGAATATCGCCATAATTTTTAACATGCGACATTTCAACTTTTGAGTGTATTAAAATGTCACCAATAAATCAACAGGCGACATTTCAACAAACTTCCTACCTGAGGTTTACCCGGACGGATTCATGCCGCCCAAACTCAATCAAGCGGAACGAAAAGATCTTGCTGCGATCACTTGTGCTTTCTTCGCAAGGAAAGAAGCTATTAGCAGGAGTATTTCCACTACAAAGTCAGTGATTTATTTATAACTGTATACATTTAAAATAGAATAATGTATATTAATAAAAAATATATTAGTTTAGTATTTTTACAACCAAGTTAGATATGAATTTATCTTTTGAAAAAAATATTTGTTTTCAAAGCTGTTTGTAATAGAAAGAGTCTGAAGGAAACAAGCTCATTGAAATATGCTAAAAAACATATGTCTATAACAAAAAGTTAGAATTAATTATTTATATCATCAAGAATAATGTGTTAAGTATAATTAAGTTATCAAAATGCAATTTTAGATGGTTTCCGAACCTGAGCAGTTTACAATCATCCCGTTTTCATAGCAATATGTGGTCAAAACTAATTATTTCAAATTATTTCGCAGGAGCAATCCACACGCACAACAGAAACTTCAAGTGAAAATAGAAGATGAAATAACTCATGCAACAATTGATATGGCTGATAATAGAATCGTTTCTGTGAGTGTTCTTATTTATTTAACATAATTAATTTCCAGTTGTAAAATAAAAATGTATTTATTAAGAATAGTAACAGTTATGTGTTTTAGTTTTTGTAGTGTGAATTAAAAGACATAATATTTAGAAATTAACTTGCTTTGAAAGTTTGATTTAATCAGTGAAGAGTAGAGTAACTTGTAATATTCACGTATATTTAACAAATATAGGCAAATAATTTGCGTCTAAAAGTGAAATTATTTACAAACAAAGGTCATCAGTAATAATTTCTATATACATTCCAAATAGTTTATCTACATAATGATTATTTCTGATCAATTATGAAATAGCCAACCATTACATACAATACGAATTTACATTATGACATCACAGGTGACCATAGAAGGGGGAGAGTCAATAATGATCAACAATGATTCATGGTGTTTATCGCAACCAGTACAGCAAGTAAATATGGTTGAAAATGGTGTTGAAACATCTAGAACTGTTCAGTGTATGAAGTCAACTCCTACTGGATTGTTCAAACTTCAAATCGATGGAAAAATTGTTAGTATTGATAGATACTAATTTTTATTGTAATTTGGCTAATATTTAGTAATAGTCTAAACTCTTATAACCGACATAGAATTGTAGGTATGGTTATAGTGTACTTTAAACTTACACTACACACAAATAACAAAATTTATCTAACTAATACTGATATTTAATAATTCTTAAGGCTACTGTTATAAAACTAGAGTTCTTAAACAATGTTGTAAGCATTTGTGTAACTTTTAAGTTATAAGATTATTACTAAAGATTGTATTATAGTTTATATTATTATTTAATATATTCACACAGTACGAAGTAGAAGTAGTCTCAGAAAAAGTAGCAAAATATCGCAAATATATGCCAGTTAAAATACCTGAAGATACAAGCTCTGTTGTTAGGAGCCCAATGCCTGGTTTGTAGAAGTTTATTATAAATAGGAATAAAAATTTAGTAAATCTTGTGCTTATAATATTCACATTTTTCAAAAATTTTTTAATGTTTTAAGTGTGTAACAGAAACCTATTCATAGAAGTTTATTTACCATTAAATATATAAAAATGTATTGCTATTGTTTTTTGAACCCTTAACACACATAAAGGAGCTTATTCGATTGTTGCAAATCTGCAAAAAAAAAGTTAAAATGCAAGAGCTAATTCTTACAAATGTAATTTTTAACAGGCAAGGTTTTATCAGTAAATTGCAAAGTCGGAGACACTGTGTTTGAAGGACAGGAGATTTGCGTTGTAGAAGCCATGAAGATGCAGAACTCATTGGTAGCCAGCAGAGATGGCGTTATTAAATCACTACATTGTGAGGAGGGCCAAAATATCGGTGAAGACGATCTTCTGATCGAACTTGAATAAAAAATTATGATCAATATGTAGCTTGGTTGAAAATTATAAAATTTGTACTGAAAATAATTGATATCTGTCTAGTTTTAAGTTATTCTTATAGCTGTTCAAATCAGTAATTAAAAAAATATTCTAGACTGTATTTGAACAATAAGTGCATATAAATAGAAAAATCCATTAAGAGTTAAAAATTTAAATCAAGCTACATCTAAAATGCCAAATATGTTTGCTGTTAGGTGGTGTTGCTACTTAAAAACTGTGTTTTGATTTTGAACTATGCTTAGTTTATTCATGTTAAAGTATTTTACCACTATTTACTAGTTACTGCACTTTTAGCTAAAATTTTAATTATAATTTATATTGCTTTTATACTTAGTGAGATAACATAATCGTGTTTTTTGTTATTCAAGTTTTTTGTAGGGTATATATAATTGTTTATATATAAACAAATCAATGTATTTTTATTTATACCTCTCTCTGTAAAAATAACATTCTTTTAAAGATTTTTAAGTAAAAAAATCGTTATAAATTCATTTTTAGCTTTTTGAAATTACACAATATGCATTTAAGTTTTTGGTTAATCAATTTTAAAATTTAATTTATTTTTTAAAGGGTATTCTTTAATAAGGTTGTACTTGATTTATTTATTCAAAAAAATTAATGTCGATTTTTGCCTTTGATATTTTCAAACTGAATAAATTAGTGTCCAAAAATGTTTTGTATAATGTGTTTAAACTTTCATATAATAAATCTAAATAAAAAGCTTTATATTAATTAAAATAATGTATTTCAGATATATTGTAATAGTAAAATGTTCAGAAACATAGAAATAAAAGCAAAAATAGACCAAGATTTTGATGCGTTTATCAAACTAGTGAACAAAATAGCAGATGATAGTAAATCTGAAATACTACATCAACATGACATCTTCTATAAATCTCCAAATGGAAGATTGAAACTCAGAATTATCAATTCAAATGTTAGTTTAATTGTTATAATTGGCAGTTTTAAATTTTTGACTATTACTTTAAAGTAGACCGCCTAGAATTTTGCTTAAAAGTTTTTTTTAATTTATCTGTGTAGAATATTATTTTATAAAAGCAGTAGATACGTTACTTACTTGATCTTATAATGATCAAGCGATACTTTATAAGCTTTAGTTGTAACAAAACTTTTTATTTGATAAGTAAATAAAGTTTTGAACATTTATAGTCATGGTTTTTAAGGGTAAGAGGATTATTATATATTGTGCTTATTAAGAGCTTAAAAGTCTTTTATTATTTTGTTCTTGCTTATGCACTTGTAAAAAAAATATTCATAAATGCTACGGAAATTTGAGTTTCTATAAATTTCTAGTATCGCGTTTACATTTAAAAGTAAAAGTGCTCATACTGTGAATAGATAAAAATACATAAACACCATTTTAAAATTCAACACAGAACACAAAAAGATCTGAACTGATATTCTACAAACGAAGCGACCAAGAAGGCCCCAAACTGTCAACTTACTCCATATCTGAAGTTAGTGACCCGCAATCGATGGACCAAGTGTTAGGTGACAGTATGAACAGAATTGGTCAAGTTGTCAAGACCAGATACCTTTATATGTGCAAGCAGACAAGAATACATGTTGACAGGGTTGATAATCTTGGTGATTTCATGGAACTAGAAGTTTGTTTTGTAAATTGTATTAGTTTAAATTTTACTTTTGGTATTTTAAGATTTGATAAAACTTTTGATTTCAATCTAAGTTTACCTTGATAGAAGTAGTCAATAAAACTGAAGTTTTTAATTTATTAATTAATTAAAAATTTAATGTTTCAGTCTGACTTTACAAAAATGTTTTAAACATAAGTTTGGTATTTATAAAATTAATAATAATTATCATAGTGATAGGTGTTCATTTTCCTATTCTTGGTAAAAAAAAACAGTACATTGATTACCATACAGTCTGTAATAGATTGAAATTAATTCAAGTATTATAATTAATGATTAAATTTTTTTAATTTATTTATATTTAATAAAATACTTTAAATGAAAGAATAAGCATATTCACAGGTGGTTTTAAGACCTGAACAAACAATAGAAGAAGGAGAAAAAATTGCAGAAGGTTTGAAAAAATCTCTTCAAATAAAAAATGAAAATCTTATCACTGGAGCTTATATGGACATGATACTAGCTAATAATTAATATTTAATAAATATAATTTAGATTAATTAATTTCATACCATTCCTTTACTGTTGTAATTTTTACTAGAGAAAATTTAGGTAATATTAGTAGTTAGTTGTAATTTTTTCAGTAAACTATTTTCTAATCAAATAGATCAATTCTTTCTAATTACAGTTATTTAAATTTTTTTATCGCTTGTTTTGTATAAGAAAACTTCCTTGCAAAAAAAGAGTATATATATATTATATATTTAGTAAATATTAAATAGATGTAAAAATTTTAGTAGTTTTGTTCTAAAACTTTTGATTTCTCGTGGCTGGTAAATAAAAAAATCAAATCAACTGGCTCATTCAGTTAAATTTTTTATTTCCTGTTTTATTGTAAAATTCTTTGCAAGAAAATGCGTGTATATATGTATATAATTATTAGATTCAACTCAAAATTGAGATTTTTTGATTTATTCAAAAGTTAAAAAAATTGCAGATATTAGGGTTCATTAAAATAAAATGGGTTTTTCAATAATATAATAATAAAATAGAAGATTACTCTATCAGAAAATTATATAAGCCATTAGGTGAGACAATAAAATGTTTTCTCTTTACTCCTTATGAAAAGTGTTAAGGCCATAGGGGGGGTCCGACTTTTTTTTTTACAAAAAATAACTTTGGCTTTTATATGAAAGCTTTAAATACAAACTACAAGCCTGTTTTTATAGAATTTAAAAATATCATTTAACTTTTGAGATATTTTATTTTTTGTAAAAAGTTTCCGATACAAAAGTATGGACCGCAAATTTTTCAGGGTCAATTTTCTCGGAAATTTTAAAACTCACTAAAAATCTATCTCCTCCTTCATTTTTTGACCTAGAGACTTCAAATTTTCAGGAAATATTCCTTTTAATATTTTGAAGAATCCTAATGTTGGAATTTTTGAAAAATAAAAATTTTATCCACAAAAAACGAAAAAAAAGGGTAGTTTTTTGACAATATTTTTTTTTTTTACTCAAAATTAAAAAAATTCCTACAATAGATCTCTTTAAAGTTTAATGATACACATTCTGTAAAAATTTGAGAAAGATTACTCAAAAAATGAAGGAGAAGATAGATTTTTAGTGAAATAGTCTTTTTTCGCATTTTTAGTTTTTGCCTTCCATAAGGAACCTATTGAACGCCCTTTCTTTGATCGCTTATATCTAAAAAGTTACTTTGAGTTTTTTTAAGCGGTTAAAAGTGTCTGATAGCTCAGATTAAATTCTACAAAATAAGATCAAGTTGTAAAAAACAAAGTGGACCCCCCCTCCCCTATGGCCTTAATATTTTGACTGTGTAATGTTCTGCGCTAGGATTATATATTATAACTATTTATGTTCTAGAACCTCATTAATAGTAACAAATCAAATATTTAAGCGTCGCGATAAAACTAGTCATCTTAAATTGAAATCATTTAATAAAAAAATAAAACACTTTCCATGTTTATCTGAGCAACTATAACCTCCATTTAAGAGTCCTAAAAAAAATTAATAGCCAATTATCGTCACAAAACAAATAAACTTGGATTTTTGAATGTAACCTTCTAGCTATGAAACAAGTTTTAGTTGATTATGTGCAAAAGTATAGTTTATATTTTACGTCTATATGACTCGTTAGGTATATCATGCAACGTTTTGTAATCATTTGAACCTAAAAAGTTCTTAAAATTGGAAACTTCTCGATAATTGTATTTGTAGGACAAATAATGAGCTAAACGCGAAGGCTCGTCTAACAGTTTTCAAAATTATCAGCTTCTCGTTTTAGTAATAATATTCACGACCAAGATCTTCATTTTAAAGAGTATTATTATAACTGACCTTATGCAAAAAATTCTTTTATGTTACATAATAATATTTCATCGTTTTACTAGTACTTGAATTGATAACTATATACTAAATTGATTTGCAAGCCATTAAGCAGTAATATGATCTTAGGCCAGGGGTCAGCAAAATTTGGCTCAAGCTAAAATCTGCGGTCCGCGTTATACTTTTTAGGTAGAGACTTAAAGTTTTAAAAAGGTAAAATGAAAACTTTTTGTGACAAAAACGTACAATTAGGCTTTTAACCTATTAATTATTCTTGTTTTAACCTATTTCCTATTTTAGTTTTGGTTTAAAATATTATTTTGTGTCGATTACTAAAACTGTTAAAAAAAACTGCGGCCCGTGAAGAATTGTTTCTATACAATACGCATTTTAAAAAAACTGCCGACTCCTGTTTTAGAAAATAAGATATAAACCAGCAATAACCAAGACGAATTTTGATACTGTTTATCTTGTTTGGATGGGTGGGCTACAATTATAAAACATAATTGGTTAAAAACGAGCTTGGTCATATAATCTTTTGATAGTACTAAATTATATATCTTAGTAATATTTTATTTTTTCATGTAAATAAAAAAATAGGAACTACGAAGAATATATGCATGAGCTTAACAGAGAAACTTAAAAATTGAAAACTTGTTTACTAACGGTTTTTTGTTACAAAACGATAAAAAAAAACTTTTACCTTAAATGTATTTTTACTGTTGCCTAATTCTGATGATTGATTGCGGTAATATTTAGAATTAATATGTTACGAACTAAATTGAGTGCAAGTTTTATAAATGAGTATTAATTTGAAGTTAAGTTTAGTTGTTTATGTATGTAAGAAATGTTATGAAATTTTTACCGACATGCAATGCTAAAAAAGATACCGATTTCAATTAAAAACAAATCATTTGTATTAATCTATTTTAATTGAAATAAAAATACAGGAATTGTAAATATCATAAAATTCTGTTTGATTTGTTTTAATCAAGTAAAATAAATCAATGTAAAAACACCTGTATATTAGTTATTATATTTTACTTTTATTAAAAAAGGATACCAGGCTTCGAATGAATCAAAATAAAACTTTATTTAAGTATACAAAGTTTTCGATATGTTACCCCAAAAAGTTGCTCTTAAAATTCTAAAGACATATATAGCTTGAACAATAGAGTTTTCCTTATTTCAATTATAGAAAAAAAATACAAAAAATATCCTTAACTTCAAAAAAAGTGGAAAACTTCTGTGAATAAACATCTACTAAAAAATATAGTTTTTTGAGCAATAAAAAAAAGCGCTAATTAAATCTGGTCTAAGGACCTGGTGTACGAAAGAACCTTTTGGTTATCGAGTCATACACTAACACGAGCATATATAGATCAATCTATCACGAGCTAAAGAAAGTAAATTTTCAAAATTTAAAACTTTAAACTCAATAAATAAAACAAACGATTAAAAGAAGAAAAAAAAAAAGTATTTTTGTTTACAAAAAATATACTTGCTTATAACATAAAAATAATAGCTTGCTTATCAAGTCTTCTCTGTCAAGCTGTTAACGAAAAAATTTTGTCATCGTAAAAATAAGACTTGGATTTTTATCAAAAGCAAGAATTTTTCTACATCTCCTGCTAAGGTCCAAGTTATTTTAGATGACTTAACAAATTCTAATACAGATTATAAGTTCTTGATTGAAGATCAGCTAGAAAAATTCTCATTAAATTATTTTTGTATGTTTCCTAAACAGTTTATTTTACAGTAAAGTAAAAATATTTTTTGTGATTTAGGTTAATGGAAATGTTTTAACAGGTATATTAAAAACAATACAAAAACTTCACTGAGAAGTAAGTAGCTTGTTCGTTCAAGTCTTTATGACTAGCGTAACCAACAAACGTTAGTTATAAGTTACTACTTGTTAATAATTACTAAGAACTTTTATAACAGTATTAGTTGTGATTCACAATATATGGTTTTTTATTTACTTTAAGAATGTGTAATGCCTAACGATAAATCTTCAAAGAAGCACAAAGGTTTTAATTTGGCAAATAATTTTAAAGAAGATTTTATTATTAGAATTTTGATTTGAAAACAAAGTCTAATATTCAGATAAATATAACGAAAAAGTTTAATAAATATCGTTTATTTTATATATTAAGCTTATATATGTTTGAATACATATGTACAAGCTCGTAAATTATAATTACAAGCTTATCTATTACATCTCTCATGGGCTAAGTTTTAACTTGAAATTGTCTGACATTAAATTTAGGCTACTGTTTCAAACCAAGGTATTAGTTGTAAAAACTGTTTATTTTTTAGTCAATAAAACTTAATTTTGTAAATAGTACTTGATTTGTATAGTGTTTTGCAAACATTTTTTGCTTAACAATAATACTTGCCCTTACTTTGGTGAAAAAATAAAACATTATTTGGTTTAAAAACTGCTTTTATTAGAGTATGTATCTATTTAATCTTTCACTATTTGCTACAAAACAGTTATTAGCTTATTTACGTAACAAGCTGTATAACACAAACTTCTTATGTATTTGTTCGTATAAATTTACTACAATTTCTAATTAGTAGACTCTTTGTCGGTAGCTATTTTGACCTTCGTTCAAAATACTTCTAAAAATTTGCACTCTTTTTATCGAGTTCTCACATACAATGCTGTTTAATAGTGTGACACCTTGGTCAGTATTTTAATTTTGTCGTTACAAACAAACTCTAGTATACAAACTAAACGTTAATCCAAATTGAAACATAGAGGGCGGAGTGGGTGGGTTAGATCATCTCAGGTCCTGACTGTCAGGATCAAAGTGCCGTAGGCACCAACACATGGTGTTCTAAGGCTGTCTTTAAATTTAATAATACTTGTTCACAGAATTACTCAATACAGCACTTAACAGAATAAACTACAGTCTCTATTCCTATCTGGCTCAACAATAAGCTTGGATGTAATCGTGACTCATGTTCCTTTAAATGCAATTATGCAGTTAAGAAACTGAGTTACTATGGTTAGAATTTCATTATATATATACAAGTAGGGTATTACTAGTGTTTGTTATTTACGCTGATAATAAAGAGATGTTTAAAATAACCACTAGCTTACAAACTAAAAATTTAAACAAACGTAGACTTTTAAGAAGTATTTTAAGTTTGATTGTCACTCGTGCTGTTCTTAAGTACATTTTAAAGATAACCGATTGATAGCTATACCTATTTTTTTATTACAGTAGTGTCAGTAGCACTTCAATAATCTTTCAAGTTTACCTACAACCCAAAAATTAGTGTTAACTTTTTTTTCTTTGAAAATCGTAGCTATTTAAAAGCCGAGTCTATGACCCAAAAATTCCATAGTATTTATATAATAGGCGATGAACCTATAGTTTGTTGTTAACACCAGTAAATACGATATTTTAGATAAGTTAGCTACTATTTTGTAAGCTTTTTTTGTGATCTTTAAAGCAATTTGTTAATAAGTTTTATTAAACCTAGAAAACAAATTTATTTTTCAGGATATAAAGCACAAAACTTATTTATATAAGTTTTTTATAAAGATTAACAATCTTTTCAACAGTTTATACATTAAACAAAGTATTAATTAGTTTATTTTTAACAGTTGTAGAAACAAATGCTGTTTTAACTTGGCACTAACATCTCAGGATTCAATTTAAAAAATACTTGTACTTTGAGATTACTTAGTAGTTTTAACTACAAGCTCTACCATTATCTAGTCCAAAAATAAGCTTATACATTGTAATGTCAGACTTGAGTATATAAAGCAATCAAGAGTTTTTCTTTTGCTTATTTTAATTTCATGATATTTATATACAACGATAAAAAATAACGTTTGTTGTTCACGCTAGTAAAAAAAAGGCTTGTAAGATTAAGTGCTTACTTTTTTCGTAAATTTTTTTGTGTAGTTTAATACCTCTTAAAAAAATTCTTAGTTATCATAATTCACATAATCAAATTGTTTGTCATTATTTAAAGATACAAAAACCTTTCATCATAACAAAATATATTTACTACATTTGCTTCTTGTGGAAACATTCCACTTAATGGCTTAAACATTTTGAACTTAAGTTTGTTAAAGTAGATAATTAGAGATGTGAGCATTTTATATTATTAATAACATAGGTAACTGCTATCTTTTAATTTCATAACATTTGTATATGTACTATTGTACACAGTTAGATTTTTTTTATTTATGCCTGTTAATGTTTTTAAGGAAATCATCGGGTGAAAGTATACAGAGCCTGAGCTCTATGAGGTCAGTTTTTTTTATATGAGTCGGCCATGGGTTTCGATCTCGCAATATTTTTAACTCAGAGAATTTTCATAGCTGTCTTTAGGACCCCTACGCAATCAGGCCACTCAATTATATAATTAGTACCCCATTTAACTGTTTAGTTAGAATTGTATACCTACTAAACAGCTGTTTATTTTGAATTTAAAAGTGCTTTCATTAGGTATTTTTGAGCTTCTTTGTTTTTTGTTTTGTACAATAAACTTGATAAAAATGAATTAAGTATAAACAACCATCTTAGACAGTTTATAGTCCTTATCACAAAATTTTTTTAAACAAAATCAATTAATTATGTTACTTGCATGAACAAATATACTTAAGGTTGATTTTAAACAATAAGAAATTAATTAAAGGAACTGGTGTTTAGATTGATAGTTATTGTTTAGTTTAAACGGAAATGTTTTTTACAAGGTTTTAATAAAAGATCTTATTTATTCAATGAACATAACGCTAACAACATGTTTTGCTGTGAACGAGGGGTGTTGAGTGGAACAGATATCCTACTTAACATGTTGCAATAAAACTGTTAAATAAGTTTCTAAATAAACTTTTGCTTAAAAACGAGTTGTTCTAATTGTAATATTTTTATATTAGATTAAAAAATATCTGATAAAGGATTTCAATACTTGTAAATTTTCCGTACCCACTAACAAAATACCACGCATCGCCACTACCGAGTAAATATCACGCATGTCTAAAGGATTTATTTATAACACGTTGAAAAGAATTTTACAAGCTAAATAATTAATCTAGCTTGTAACTGCAAATGTAACTACCTTTTGTTAATACTAAAATCAAGAGGAGTTGTTTAAAAATCAATGCTTTTGTTTAAGAATACGTTTTCATAATTAGAAAAACAATTGCTTAATAACTGTAAGCAATTTTACTACCGGACTTTTAGATAGTTAAAAAGCTTTACTATGTTATTGTTTAAACGGCAGGTAAAAAATTATTGCTCTGTATTACCAATCGTCTTCTTAAAGTTGTTTTATAAACCTCGTTCTTCTCATGCTTTAAAAATTAGGTGTGGGACCATTTATACATTTCGTAATGTTTAGATTTTTTCATGTCACTTAATTATAAACAAATAAAAATTCATATTCCATAAAATGCATGATTTTTAAAAGTCCGACTACTAAAATTTTATCTTCGTTATATCTTTGAAAGTAAATACTCTTGACTTTAATGTTAACTAGTATTCTTACTTTACAATCTTGTTAATAAATCGTCAAGAAAACATTTTTAAGATTTCCCACTTGAACAAATTGAAGGTTTTAACTATGTTCACAACTCAAATACATGCAAGAATAAAGGCTCGATTTAACCTCAGATTTATAATAAATTCATTAATGCCTTCAGTGGTATCTAACAAACATCTCTATGGTAGATAAAAATTACATTAGAAGTTATAGACAAACGTTAGAAAGACTACACACTTATCAACCGCCTCGATGTATACTCTTTAACGTATTTTTATTCTACCGTTGACGATTAAAAATATTTGATATATAAAATCATATGTCACAAGGTATTAAATAATTATTTCAGCCGGGCCAAAGAATATTTGGTAACTGATTCTACAAGCAACTTTAACTCAGACACTGATAATATTTAAAAATTGTTTAAACATTTAATACCCTAAATTCTTTCATCTTACGACACATGCCTACACTAAGTCAGGGTAGGCAACTGCAGCCGTGAATAGTTCTACTTACGGGTCTGGTACATACAAATGCTGCCGGGAAGGAAATCTTGAAAATTATATGGTAAGTGAAAATCCACTAAAAAGTAAACCTACAGCAGATATTTTGGATATGCTGAGGATAAGTTAACGCAACGACCAATGTGCTTAACACTTACAAAATCGATTAGCAAACATTATATTTTAGTGTAGTATTACTGTAAATTGGCTTTTACTTATCTTTAAAATACGATCTTAATGACGCAATATTTATTACAAATACGCAAGAAGTCCGATTTTATCTAAACAAGAACCGTATAACCGGGAGCCTACGCCAGACCAACTTATTTCTGTGGAACATGAGCTTTTTTTCATAATACATAGAATATTTAACTTAGTGTTAAGATTAGAAACAGGTACTGTGCTCTTATACAAAGAAACACTGTTTCACGAAAAGTCATTTGTACAGGGTAGCAAGTACTGTAACAAAAAATAGTTTTCTTTGATAAGTTTTAACCCTTAGAGTTTTTTTAGCAAATTTGACATCTACCTCTTCAAGAATTAACAAATCTGATACTATCAAATTTTTTTAGGCTTAACACTTAATATTTGATGTGGTGACTTTTAAACTCCCAAATCTTAGAAGGATTTTCAAATTTTAACATAAGAAATAATATTTTTTAACGATCTGTATTGCAATCTTTAGTACATAAATATTCATTTTCAGGAAATTTATAACCTACTACTGAAGGTATTGTTTAGTAAATTAAGCTTTGAATTGACCTAAATTTTAAAAAAGACATACTTGTGATCAACTGGCATTTTTCTAAAAGATTTTACTGCTTTTTACATCGCTTTTTGTCAATTACAGAAAGTCATTATTTTTAGAGTACTAACAGTGCTTATCATTTGACGAGGATCATTTAAACATTACAAGTTTTTATACATTATAGGTGATTAATTGATTAAAGCAAAAAGTTTACAATAAGAATCGTGGTCATAGTGTTTTACAAAAACAATACTATGAATTTATTTTCGTGAGTACCCTATATATAACTTACTACAATTTTGCAGAGCTTGATTTCAAAGCGAGTTAGTAAACGAAAGTAGCCACTTATTCACTAAAAAACTTCGAGGGATATTTTCAAGAAACTGTTTTTTGCTTGGATTTCTAGCCCATCAAAAGATAGAATTTTTTCCAATTACTGAGTAACTTTGTAAACCCAAAATGTATTTTAAGTAAAACATTTAAACAGGAATTGTGACCAGCTAGTACAATAGGCTTCTCCCAATTTTACATAAAACTAATAATAAATATACCCCAACATAAATAAATAAAAAACACTCAAGCAAAACTAAAAACGACAAAAAAAAATACGAGATACAAAACGTTACAACAAAAAGCTATTAACAGCAAGAAGCAATAATCGTTATTTTTAATAACTTTTCAGCCAAATACTTTAATCAAACGTATTCTAGATTCTCTGAGATTCAGTAAATTTGAGATATTAACTCTATATTTATTAATAAAATAACTTAAATAGCTTGTATTTTACTTTTGAATCTATCAAAGTTATTAATTTATTTTCAAAAAACTTAAAAATATTTTATTGGAATTTTACATAAAACTTATAAAAAAGTATAAACTTTAAGTAAAGACTGTTTAAATGTTAAACATTAGTCTAATATTTATAATACAAAAACCATATATTTACAATAGTCAAAGTATTTATAAAAACTTGAACAAGCCTGATTTTAACCTGACAAGTCAAATGGTGACAATCATAATAATAAATATTACACAAATGTAGCTTAAAAAGATGTAAAAAAAAACTTTAAGTACTGGATTGATACTTATAAATTAACTTGTAACAACACCAACATGATGGATTTATATGTAATTATTGTAAGTTTTTGTTTAACCAGAGTAAGACTTAAAAAAATCATTTGATCTCGTTAAGTCTACCTTAAAATTTTAAATCATGAATAAATGTTAGTTCAACTAAAGCTCCTTGCTGTAGAAACAAAAACAAAAGATCAAAATATTAAATATCATATACTTCACTGTCTGCTCTTCTGTACACTCCACCATTCTTCATATGTAGCTGAAAACGACCTTCATTCTGTCAACAACTTTTCCTATTCGTATCCTCTCCATCCTTTAATATAATGCAATGCTGCTGAAATTGTTGTTTGTGTTGTCTGGAGATTGTAGCCATCATCCGATTCAGCAATCCCAAGCAGCATCTGTTATAAACATTTATCATTTAATTAATCTGAGATACACAAAAGAAAAACACTATTTAGAAAGTACTATATTTAAAGAGTTGTTATAAAATAAAATATTACAAGTGTGCAAAAGATTTTCTTTTGTTATTATTGAAACAAGGCCTGTGAAATAGAAATATTTAACTATCATTTTTCTAGAGGCTACCAGGGTTTGTATAAAAAAAGATTAGTTTTAACTCATTTAGAATTTCAGTTCTCTTATTTCTTATGACATCACAAACAAATGTTTAAGTTGCTTATATAATTTAAAGAAATCTAAACTCTTATAAAAGTACAAGTGTATAGTATTTTTTTAAGTTACAATAATAAAAGTTCTGGGAAACATGTACATTTTTTTAATAAACACAATTTATTCCAATCTAGCTTGCTTTTAATTGTTAACATATTTAGCCAATTTAATATTAACCATCAATTAAGGTTTGCTGAACTATATATCAAAACATTAAAAAATATTTAAGCATCTGGTGTTGAGTATTAACAAGTAAATACTGGAAGTTAAGATTTAGCTAAGTTGCTATGTTTTAAAATAATGTTTCATTAAAAGAATATATCATTAGTTTTAATTAAGCAACAAAACTTGGAAAGCTGTGGTATATTAAATAGTAGATACAAAGTTTATTTGTAAAATACAATTATGGTGTTTGGTTATTTATTTTATGAAGTCTTTTCAATTGCAAACATCTGTTGTCACTTGCTATAGCAAAAACAAGGCAACATTTTATTATTTAATAAAAATAGTAGTAGAAAATATTATACTGTTTGTCAACTTTGAATGCTACAAACAAAAATCATAATACCAACAAAGAAACTTAAGGTCATAGGGGTGTTGTCTTGTTTTGTAAAGCTTTATTATAGCTATCAGACACTATTAAAAACTTAAAGTAACTTTAATAATGTAAGCAGGTAAACTTAGTGAGTTACCAAATTATTATGGAAGGTGCAGACCAAAAACCAAAAAAAAGACTACTTCATTTAAAATCTAATCTCATAATTTTTAACTAATCCTATTTATTTCTTACAGAAAATCAACTACCAATACATAAATCTTTACAGTGTAGGAACTTTTGTTTTGAAAAAAAGCCACCTCTGTTTTGTTTTTATCTAAAATATTTAATTTTTAATCCTTTTAAATAAGTCAGTTATCTTTTGAAGCTGTTTAGCGAAATTTACCAGAACAAAACTTTACAAGTTAAAGTTGTTTAAAAAGGATTTTGTTTAATTATATACTGTTCGAATTGTAACTTTTATAAGTTTTCAAATACTCTTTAAAAGCTAAACTCTAATGTGTACTAAAATAAAATAAATGTAAAGTTTTGGAATATTTTTTATATTAATGAATCTTCTTCAAATTATAGTAGTTTTTTTGTAATTAATTTCATTATGTTAAAAGAAAAAACTCTGGAAAACTTCAAGCTAATTTGTTTTAAAATGAAAGACATAGTATTACTAAATTTTGAGAAGTTTAGCTATATTTGTATTCCTACAAATAAATACAATAGAAAGTTTTATCAAAATAGACTATATTTTTTAAGCTAATTGAACCTTTTATACTTATGTACTTTCTTTTGGTAGTACTAAAAGCTTGTAATTGTAGGTTAATGTTAATATTTTTTTTTAAATGTTGAACCTAGGCTCCTTTTAGTTATAAGACTTTTTTCTTAATTTTTAAAAAGTAACCAACAAGTTTTGTATTATAAATACTTTAAACTTGTATGTAACTTAATAAATTAGAAATTATTTTTTAGTTTTTATGTTTTGTATTGTAATAGAAATTTTACTTTCTACTAATTTAGTATTTCAACAATATGTGATAGATTTTTTCAGTTGATATACAAACAACTTTATAATTATTTTTTATGTTGCTTACTCATATGTATAACTTAATGTTGTCATTAGGCTCTTTTGTTACCTTCTATACAAATATTTTTACACTTGTCTAAATTTCAGTGCTTAAACTAATTAAAGTAGCTTTTAAGCATTATGGAATTAATTTCAACTAATATTTGGTTTAAACAACTAAATATAAATATCAAAATAACATTGAAGTTATGTCAAGTCTTGCTTTTATTATGAATAAGAATGAATCTATGAATTATCAATCAAGTTTGACCTAATGAATATTTGTAATCAAATTAACTAAATGAATATTTTTATAACTCACATCAATACCATTTTGCTAATTTAATTTTTACATTAATTAAAGTAGGAAAGTTGACTCACCATCAAACCCATGTTCGATTTCATGTTGATCATTGGCTATTTTCCCACTGAATCATGACCAAATGAGTTCTGTTTACTGTGAGTTATTTTCTAGAATGATCTTTGTTGCTAAGAAAATTCAAAAGCGAAAAAACAATTAAAGTTTTGTTGCTAGTTATTTTTTTAAATACAGAGCTAGTTTTAAGGTACCAGGTCTGCAAAAATAATTTTTAGGTAGTTAAACTCCAATAAAAAAAAAGTTTCAACTATGTTATTCAATAAACGAAGCGAAAGTATGTTGTATAAAATTACTTTTTAATTTGTTTAGGTTTTTGTAAATTTAAACTAATAATTTTTTTCTAATGTAAAAAAATATTTATTAACGTTTAGTTTATTGTCGTTAAGAAAGTATTGGGTTTGATATTAATGAGTAAAGTAGGCTGGCTGAATTAATGACGTAAATTAAGCAAGTATTCTCCTTAGTTAAGGACAAGTTTATATATAAAATATTTTTAGAGAATCTAAATTTTTTGGTCTAAATACTACAAATTAAAATTCTAAATTCATTGCCTATTTATTTTGATACTAAAAAACACTATGTTTTACAAAATATTGGTAAAGCATTTATTTATATATAATTTTCAGTTAAAAATTACCCTTTTACAAAGATGTCTTTTTAATAATTTCGCACTGAAACCTCATAAGTTTTTTCTTTGGCATATATACTTTTTTTTTTTTTAATACTTTTTAAACTGAAAACTTTTATTTAAATAAAATAAACTTGTAATTTGTTGAGTTATATATTTTAAGCTAATATGTAAAATTAAGTCAAGTAATTTGCTTTAAATATAGTTTATTTATAATTTTTATATAGAATGAAAGTCAAACTTTAACAAAAAGTTTTGGACATGTTTGCAAAAATGTTTTTTTCAACTTAGTACTCATCAACGTTTAAAAAATAGCAATAGAAAAAAAGTTTGGTAGTAAAGATAATTTTTATTAATAAACGTAAAGTTTGAGTAGGAGAGGAGAGGAGACTATTTCAATATACACGTTAAGTTCTAAGTTAAAAGTATATCCATTAGTATAATTCTATTTAAATAATACTTTTGTTAGATTGAAAGCCTCCTGTTGCAGCTTAAAGTAAGATATTTCCAAAAGAGATTTACTTATACTGAAAGTGTGAGTATAAAATAGTGAAATTATTAAAAATATATATTTCATAATTTCGTTTGTATACGAGTTAAATAACCTTACGCTTCTGTTTGAAAACATTTTTTTATTGGTTACTTTAACTGCTTACTTAAAAAGCATAGATATACAAAGTGTCTTTAAAAATAGGTTTTATATTTATTACTAGTGAAGAAATTAATTTAAAAGTTAAGTTATTTTGTTAAAGTGAAATTACTAAGCCCTTGTTACGATTGTTATAAAGAGGTGAATAGTTAAACTATTAGCTGATATTATTGAAGAATGTAAAATTGATTTTATTTTACGTTTTTTATTCTTACAGCTAGATTAACTTACTTTACGTTGTAAAGTGAAGTTAATAGGTTTGGATATAAAATTATAGTTGTAAAAATTGTAGATTTTCAAATAGTCTGTAAAAATTTTTTCTGTAAGCAGATAATTTTTAACTGTTATAGTTGTTATGCCTGGATTTAGAACTTCGTCAGGTTATCATTTACAATAGAAATACCTATTTTAATTTATAGTTACTTCTAAAGTAGGTATCTTACTCTTATTTTTTAAAATTAAAGTTTTTAAGTGTTTGCCGCTCTTATTTACCTCTAATCGTTAATGTAAATGTTCTGTATATCGTTGATAAATACTTTTATTACAACAACTTTATGTCAAACTTCTTGTGTTTAGGAGTTTGGCCAAGAGAAAATTATGATGTTTATTGAACGGTTAAAAAAATTACTCAAAAACTTTGGTAAAAGGACCTGGTTAAAAAAACCTTTCGGTTATCACCACCGTTTAGAGGCTTTTTATTTTTATTAAAGATCAGACAGAGTTGTAAGTCAAAGTTGTGGTTAATAATAGTAGCAAAAGCAATTGTAGAAATAATAGACATGATTAATTTATACTAGGTTTAATAGGCTTTACATATTTTAAAAGCATGCTAAACTTTATTTTCTAAAAATAATCTGTTTTTGATAGCTAGAAATATATTTTTTCGTCCAACTATTACATTTTATTTTTAAAGAAAGTACATTTAGTAACTTAACTTAAAATATTTATTCACTGTTATTTATTATTTTTACTTAAAACTAATTTAACTTGAATTCTAATAAGTAATAGTTGCTTAAAAACAATTTTAAGGTTTATTGGTACACCAGGTCCTTGGACCAAACTTTTCGAGGACTTTTTTTTGTCTTTAAATAAACAATAATTAACATAAGCTAAAACTTGTTATAGATTTGTAACTCAATTTTAATTCGTGGTTTTTGCTGTTTAAATGTAGTAAAACTAGATTTTAAAACATTAATAGTTGCAACCGACTAATTTGAAAGCTCTTGCAAGCCTTAAATTATCTCCCTACGTTAATTTGATCCTTTTTTATAAATCTAGGCTAATTATGTTTCTTTTCAAAAAATTTATAGGTTTTTATCTTCAACAAAATTAGTATGAGTTTTCTTGAGCATAAAATAAATTTTTAAACTAGTTAATGACCTAGCACTTTACGTTTAACAGCTTTAAAAGTTACAAATATTTGTCTCATACGATTTACCTTTCTAGCAGAACAATAAGTAGTTTGTCATTAGAAGACCAGCAGTCGTATGAATAGTATTCAAATTAGATAGGAACGTTTTCAAAAGAATAATTTTAATAATAACAAACAAAAACATATACTAAATCATTAATGACCCTAAGTAAAGTTGCAAGATTTATATTCAATTTCACGTACACTACAATAAAAACTTCTAACCTTAAACTTTCTATTTGTTTAAATGTTCACTATTTTCAGTTTATTTTTCAACTCTTAACTGAAAGTATATTATTTGTACTTGTGATTTAACATTATGTTGCATAAAATAAACTTAAAAAATTATCAATTTTTGATTTTATCTTAAAACTTTAGTGGTTGAATTTTCTTTAAAAATACTTTATAAGTTATTTTAAACTACTTAAAAGTAAAAGAACTATACAAGTTTTTAATAAGCAAAAAAAAAACGAAGTTGCTCAAAAATAGTTTTGGTCTAAGGACTTTGGTCATCGAAAAGACTCCTCGGTCATCGAATCGAACACTACAGACTAACTAAAAACTTATGTGTTAACTGATTAATTTAAAGAATTTTTCATACATTTGGTTTAGGTGCAGCAATTAGAATTTTCAACTTAAGATCAAAAAAATAAATCTTTTTTCTATAAAGTTATGTTAAACAATGTTTGCCGTTAATAATTTCAATGACAATTTAAGTCTGTACCATGATTTCTATAGCATCTACTCTTTAAACCCAAACTTACTATGTTGAAGCTTTCTATGTACCAACAATGATCTAGTACTTAATTACTTTTAAAAAATATAATCATTTAAAAGCATTACACTAAAATAGCATAATGCTTGAATTGAACACTTAATAATTCACAACTTAAACAAAATTGTCTTGGAAAAGACATTAAACTGTATCCGTGGTTATGACTCGATAACCAAAAGTTTTTTTCGTACACCAGGTCCTTTGACCAAAGTTTTTGAGTGCTTATTCTTTTTGTTGTTTAATAAATAATATTAAGTCAATTATTTTATGAGATATCAGTTTTGCAAAGTTTGTGAAAAAGACAAAAAGCTTCAGATAATATTTATGATTTAAGTTTAAATCTCACTCATAACTAATCTTTTTGGTTTGTACAGAAATTTTATGAAACAAAAAATATTTTCAAGTAAGTTCATCTCATCTTTTTATAAAGGTAACTTTTAGTTTTTTTTGTCTTGAGTAGTAGGACTTATTGTTGAAATTAGTAAAACCATGATAACATCAATGAATAAATAAAATTTTGTATGCACGAAGCTTCAGTTATGATAAAAAAATCTTAAGAAAAGTCATTGGTTATATTAATAATAGTCTTTAAATTGTGTTATATTAACTACGTATATTAACTTAGTTTAAATAGACTATAGCCATATATAATAATTAAGGACTATAACCCTATGTTAACATTGTTGAGCTATTAATAAAATAATCAAAAAAGAATGTTGTGGTATAACCTTTGTTTCTATACTTTAAAGCTGTAATTAATAAACTTTACAGTTTTTTGGTCTGTTTGTAATTAAACTGTGAACCAATTCAGCATATGAAATTAATGCTAAGTTAAAAGTTAATACTTGTAGATTTTTTATCATTTGTTTAGTCCTAATTTAACTTGTAAAAGTCACGAATTGCTTTTATTTTTTTCAATAAGACTATTTCTTAAAACTTTTCTTCAAGAGGAAGATCTTAATAACAAATGTCTGGCAACTAACAAACTTTTCTTTTTTCTATAAAAATTCTAAAAAATTGCACAGTTGTAGACATATATTAGTTCGTATGAATAGATAAAACATATTTATAACAAAAAAGCTAAACAGGATTGCCAAGGATTTTTCGATTTTTTTCTAGATTATCTGAATTTCTTACAGGTAGTGAAACTATAAATTTTTTTTTTCATTTTTACATAAAATAATTCAAAAATGTCTTAAACAATATAAGAATGTTAAAAAGATTCTGTAATGCTACTTTAAAAGTGTTTTATAATAAATGAATTACAAAACAATGAAAATAAAGTTACATGCTAGATTTTTGCATCTATCTAATTTTCCTAATCTTACCTTTGAAAGTTCAAGTTTTTTTTCAAAATTTAAGGTGTTTTTGGCAACTCTATAACAAAAAGTGTTAAAATTGATATTTACAAGTACCGCATTAGACTATTTAAGCTTGTTAAAAATTCATTAAAAAATACATTGTAAAGATCAACCTATAATAAAAACTTATTTTAAAATAAGCTTTCATTTGTACTTTATTAAGTCTTACAAATATATTTTCTGGTAACATTACCAAATTCTACTTGATTGATAAAATAAGAAAAGTGTTTTTTAAACTTATATGGTTCTATTAAAAAAAAATGCATTTTATACTAAAAACCAGGCTTTGATCAGCTTAAATATGTTTTTTTAATATAGAAACTAACTAAATTTAGTAGCTTTCATTTACAAAGTTTTCTGGAATTATTAGTTCTTCTGTCTTAAAAAATAAACCGTAATCTGTTGGAATTATATATATTTTTTAGAGAGCTTGAACCTAGAAATGCAAATTATTAAACAGGCATTCTTAATATAACATTCTTACATTGTTGTCGAAACAATGTTCTTTAGTTATCTATTCTTTTAAAAGTTTGATTTTTGGTTTATTTGTATCATACTTTTTAACTAAAAAATTAATTATGTTGGATATCTAGAATTGACTTTAATAGTTTATAACTATTTACAACATTACTTGATATTGTAACGCAGAAAAAAATCAAAGTGCTAAATAAACAAATACTTACTTTAGTTCTACTAATTATTTATTCAGTTTTCATAAAGATTTAAAAATATTTGACTATGGCTTTTATTTGTAAAAAAAAGTGTAAACGTATTAAGCATCTTATCAGTAAAAAGTTTAACATAAAATAATCGAAAACTTTTTTGTTAGTTTAATGTTGTTCTGAAAGGTATCATTTGTCTAAAAAAGAAACTTAATTTATATTGAAAAAAAATCAAGATTGTTTCTTTATACATTTGTTAATTAGAAAGTAATATTTTACAACTTAGTAGTATTCACTTTATATTTACTAACAAAAATTTAAGATTACTTATTAAAAATGTATAAACATGAAACATTTCATTCAAATTATAATTTATTCCTTAAAAAAAGTTTTTACTAGCAACAAATTTGAACTAACTATAGAAAGTACAGTAATTAAAACATTTTTAACAAATATAATATTAGCAAAATAATAAAATTTCGATTAAAACAAATACAACCATTTGTTACTTATAACACATTACCAAAATTATATAACTTGAAAACATTTATGTCATGAAAAAGTCAACGAACTTTTATTTAATTATCAAAATTGTTTAGTATATCATCTAAATTTGTTGTAGAGTGAATTTACTTTTAAATAACACTTTTAGCTTTGCAAAATATTCATTTTTCAAATTTTTTACAAATGTACTTGAAAATGCTACTTTAATTTAAATATTAACAACTTAACTAAACTAAATATCAACAGAAAACCTTTTTATACTTGAAAAATCTTTATAATATTTTTGTAAAAGCTAGACTTAAAATTATTTTTATCAAGTCATTTGTTTATTTGTTCTTTTTTAATAATTTCAAAATGTTTACAGCTAGAAAGACTGAAATAAAACTTCAATTAATACCTATTTGAAATTATATAATCAATTTATTTCTTCTTCTTTTTGCCTCTCTTCAATTGATTCGCCCTAATTTCCCTTATGTATTCCTCCCTAAATATATGTTAATTGTTAGTAAGAATTTGTTTTTTTATTTATGAGATATTCCTCTTTACTATATTAAGCTTCGAGATTATTAATATTTAAAATAATTTATTGCTTCAAATTTTTTTTATGTTATTTAGTGAGAACTTTCCTCTCTACAATATTATTTGTTTCAAATTTTTCTGTAATGAAATTTTTCTTTCTACAATAACTTATTGTTTGAAATAACTTATCTCTATTATTTAATGATACATTTCTCTCTACAACATACGTTTGTTTTAATTAAATTCAATAAAACATGCATTATTAACAATTTATTTCAAAATTATTTTACCTTATATTATAAACATTTAAATTAACTTAACTACATTATCTATTATTTATTTTAATTTACCTCTTCTTGGCATCACTCCTCTCCTTGTTTGAAATAAATTATTTTTATCATTTATGTTAAATATTACTCCCTAAACTATTTATTTAACAATAAATAAAATTTATTTTAATTTTAAAATTAATTTTACCTCTTCTTGGCATCACTCCTCTCCTTGTTCCTCTCCCTCTCCTCCATTCTCCTCTTGGCCAGCTCCTCCTCCTTCACCTGATCCTTCCTCCACTTGTCGATCCACGCCGGCATCTGCGCCATGTTCTTCGCTATAAGCGCTTCCCTGCGAGTTTAAAAAAAATGTTAATATTTCCAAATATTAAGTTATTAGTTAAGTTAAATAATAGATCCTATCAGCGCTTCCCTGTGAAAAGTTAAAAACTCTTAGTATATTTATATTCAGCGCTTCCCTGTAATTGAATTAACATTTAATTAGGGGTCATTCAAGAATGGATCCCATACCTGGAATCTTAGTTTTATAAAGCTTCAAATAAAGCTATTTTGAAAGTATGATGTGATAATGAAAAACCCTAGCATCTAATCAAGGATTCTAAAAAGGGACAGAGTTGACAAAATTCTGTTAACAAATTATTTTCCCTGTTTGTGATTGGCAATTAGTCACGGTTTATGGGCTTCAAGTTTGGAGCTATGGAATATTAGTTAGTCAAGTTTCAAATTAAGCTGGCTTGAGTTCAAAGCAAGGTTTCAATTCAAAAATAAAACAAACCTAATAGCCCACAAATCTGGTAGCTACAGGTTCAAGGCAACAAAATAAAACCATATAATTATTTTATTCTTTATCACTGCTTCTCTGTTTGTGATAAAATCTTACTCGTAAGTATTACTCATAGTTGCTAAAATAACTCTAGTCAAGGAGCTAAAGAGTATTTGCAAATATTGTTATACACTTGACACTTGTGTGTTACTAACCCTGTTTAGTACTAGACATAGTTGCCATTTCGGCCTAGTTTAGTTGTGAAATGTAATTCATTTTCATTGACTTTTCAATATCGCCCACCTAATTGACCCTTAAGCTATATAACTAAGTAGTAGTAGAGCTTGAAATAGTACAAATATATAACTGAATTTTGATATCTTCCAAAGTAAAAACTAAAACTTCAAATTAATTTAAATCTGGACATAAACAAGTTTAGGATTACTGAGTTAATATAGTTGTAGCTAGAATGACATAATTTTATTTTAATTTTGTAGTTAAAAAAAGCTAAATCAAAAGCTATTAATACATATAGTAACATATTAACCAGAAAAGTTTAGAACTAATCAATGTAAATCTGCAAAATTTTTTTTTAACTTCTTACTAGAACGCCTTACAAGTTACATTTAGGGGTCATGGATCTATAGATTTAATATTAATTTTAATTACTGAGCCATCAAAAAAGTGTTAGGGTAAAAAACAAGGGGTTTTGGACTGTAAATTTAGAAGTTATAGAGTTTACAATATTGAAGTTAAATTTTACAGACTAAAAGGTGTTAAGTTTAATGACTGTTGAGTTATGGATTGAAATGCAAATTTGCAAATCTGATAAAGCAAGTATTTTAATATTGAACATACAAACCTCTCTTTAATTCTGTCTTGTTCAGCTTTAATTTTCTCGTCAGCAGATGACTTCAGTTGCTGGAAAGTTGGCCACCACCTTTTTTCTGCTTCTGATTCCGCAAGAACTTCTTCTTTTGTTGGAAACAGTTCATCGTACGATATCTGACTCGCTTTTCCGTATCTACATTGTTTGAAAATTATTGTTCATGTTGATAAAAAACATGTTTTTACTAAAAAAATTTAAAGCCTTCTTCATAAATAAATATGCATACATTACAATGTTTTATTAGTTAAAGATGTTTGGAAATTATTTGAAACTATATTCAAGTCAAACAAAACTTAATATTTACTAATTACATAAGTTTTATCATTGAAACTTTTCTTCTACTGCAATATGATTTAACATAGTAGGATTTTTACGTAAGTAAAAAAAAAAAAGTTAGGTAAGCAAAATTGTATTTGGTTAAAAATGTTATAATATGAAAGCTTTACAACTATGCTATGTGTAAATTAGAAAAATTTATTAATATACTTAAATGACACAAAACTTAAGCTTGAATCAAAAAGTATACTCAGAATACTATAAAAAAGTGTATAAATAAAAAGACACTATTAGCCTTTAAAGTAAAAGTTGATGAATAGTTTAAATATATTTCACCTTTTTCAAACTTAAGTAGGGTATAGATCAGTTGTTAACTAAAAGGCTTATCTTAGCACAGTAAAATTAACTACTTTACTTTGAACATAAATTCATAAAACTAAATAATCTTTATTTCATTCTAAACTGTTCCACTTTTTTCCTGATTTTTTTTAAACAATAACTTTTAAAAAAAAACTTATTCTTACATATTTAGTGTTTTTAAATATAAATTACATTAATAATCTTATAATAATTTAAATTCACTTTCTTTAAATATATTTTAGTTAAATGATTTTTCAGAACTAGTCAGTTTTGCAGTAAGTGTTTAAAAAAAAGCTTACAATGTATTAACTTTTTACATTATGTAACTAATGCACCAGATAAATAATGTAAATATTTTTTAAAGTATTAAATACTAAAAAATAAGCTACAAAATTATTCCATACTTTAATAAAATTCCTGTTTACTTTGCCGTTTAGTATATTTAAATTTATTTACAGTTGTTAAAATGAAAATACTTATCAAAAAAAATCTTAATAATTTTCTTTAATAAGGGCATGGGGTTCCAACATTTTTTTTAATAACTTTGGCTTTTATATGAAAGCCTTAAGTACAAACTACAAGCCAGTTTTTATAGAATTAAAAAATGTTTTTAACTTTTAAGATGTATGGACCGCAAACTTTTTAGAGTCAAATTTCTTGGAAACTTAAAAATTACTGAAAAATCTATCTTCTCTTTCATTTTTTGAGATAGAGACCTAAAACTTTCAGGAAATGTTACATTCATAGTTAAAAAGACATTTAATGCTGCTATATAAAAATAAAATTGTTACAAAAAAAAAAAGTTGTTTATAATAAATTAAGTTTTTCAAATTTAACAAAATTTCTGCATAAAATCTGTATAAAGTTTTGTAATGGGCTTTCTGTAACAGAAAAATCTGAAGATGATTGGTTCAAAAATGACAAAGAAGATGGATTTTTAATGGATTTTTAATGGAATATTTTTGTTTATGTTTTTGGTTTGAGCCTACCATAAGGAACCTATAAAGCACACCAACTTTTATTCCTTATATCTCAAAATTTAATTTGAATTTATTTACGTGGTAAAAAATTTCTGATAGTTTAGATAAAACTCTACAAAGTAAGTTCAACTTGTATGGCCCTATGACCTTAAAATACTTGTTCTATGATTATCTCTATGCTAAACTTGTAATTTTAAACAGATTTACAACTACTTAAGTAAATTTTACTTAGTTGATGCTGTAATTTTCAAATATAAAAAACAAACTTTGCCCATATTTGTGCTTTTTTCAACTTGGCTTTGTACCTTTTGTGCTCATCATTTATAGAATCAACATCTGGAATTTCAACAGATTTTCTTTTTTGCAGATGGTTGTGCAGTTCATGGGGCATTAATGGGTCACGATAACATGCTACCTAGGAGATAAAAATAATATAAATAATAAATATTACTTTAATGATCATAAAACATTTGCCATAACATGATATTTAATAGTAATTAATATTTTATATTTATTATGCTAAAAATAAATTAGCATGCTACCTATGAGATAAAAATATAAAAAAATAATGATTGTTTACTATGACATGCTATCTAATATTATTATAAAAATAAGTTAGCATGCTGCTTATAAAATACAGATAACATAATGAAAACAAAATTGAAATCACCCTATGACCACAAAAATATTTTCTATGTTGTGAAATTGATAACTTTGATTAACTGCAAATGCACTAATCTAACAAATAAAAACAAAAAAGTTTAATAAAACAAGTGTAGAAGAAAGTTAAAGTATAAAAGCAGTTTAATTCTTATTAAGTTTAACTTACAGTGTTAACTATTTTTCTTAAAAATAGCTATAATTTTTACTATTTTACAATATTAAAAGAAAAGAAAAAAGGTTTAAACAGTTTAAGCTTCCTACTCAAACAATATTTTATTAATCTTATAAAACCTACAGTTGTTTTATTTATAAAACAGTAAGTTCTAATAAAAAAAAATGTGTTACTTTTATTATACATATTTTTAGAGCTTTTAACTTTGCAGCTATAATAAGCAAACTACTGTTTACAAAGTACAACTTATAACAGCATAAGTTCAATTTTTGAAGCAGAAAAACTTAAACATTTTATATAAATAATATTTAGGAGAAGAAAGTCTGGTACCAACATTTTTGAAAATAAATAAATAGAATATATTGTGAAAAAAAGAGTCATACCTTGCTACTTATGTTTGATTACTTTATGTTTGTAGCCTAAACTGTAACAAGTTTGATAAAAAGCTATTACAAGCACAATTCACAGTCGAATAGTTCTATATTTGAATAGTTTTACTGATTTAATATAGTACGATCAGGTGTGGCCTGATAGCATAAGGGTACTAATGATAGCTTTGAAAACTATATAAGTTGATTGGTGCAAGATCAAATCCCAGTAGTGGAAAACATAAAAAAAAAACAATTACTAAAAACTTATATTATTCAAATATAAGTTGTTTAGATAAAATATCTATCCTGGTTACAAAGTTTCCTTAGAATGTTTATTTAAAAAAAGGGTTTCATTAAAAGTTTGTCTTTTTCTACAGACAGAGTGTCATTTATTCAAAAAATTTCAATCAGCAACTTTAAAGTTTTTTATAAAAGTCTAGATATACAATTAAATCTTAAATTAGTAAATTTTTATCTGATGGCTTAAGTCAGGGTGGCCATAGGAATTTTAAAAACTTTTTCCAGGTTTTTCAGCTTTTCTTCCAGGATTTTATTTTAAGAGTAATCTTTTTGGCCATTTTAAGTAGTAAGTTAAATCAAGGTTATGACGGGGAAAGAAAATAATTTGTTTCACAACTTTATTAGATTTTGTAGAGTTTTAACTAAACTAAAAGTTGCTTTGTACAAGTTTAAAAAAATCTTAATAATTAAAGTCTGAGAGTACAACAGGTTATGTGTACTAAAACAGAGAATAGATATAGTTTAAAATTAATTTATTACAAAACTTATCGTTAATCAGTCTCACAGAAAAACAATTTTCTTAAATGTGGTTCTAATTTAAGGTCATGGGGCTGAAACTTTGTTTTTACAAAAGCTATCTTTGGCTTTTATATGAAAGACTTAATTACAAACTATAAGCCAGTTTATATAGAATTCAAAAATATAATTTAACTTTTAAGATATTTTATTTTTTGTAAAATGTTTCCGATACAAATGTAAGGACTGCAAATTTTTCAGGGTCAATTTTCTCTAAAATTAAAAAATCACTAAAAATCTATCTCCTCCTTCATTTTTCATACAATTTTCTTCAAATTTCTGGAAATGTTCCTTACATTATAAGAAAAAAATGTTACATATGAATTTTAATTGTTTAAAAATATAAATTTTATGACAAATTCATTATTTTTTTTTTAAATATATATTTTTTATAAAATTCTTTTAAAGTCATAAGGAAATGTTTTTTGTTAATGTATAAAGATTAGACTGAGATACTTTGAAGAAGATTGCTTGAAAATGCAGGAGGAGATCGATTTTAAATAAAATAATGTTTTTGGCTGTTTTAGTTTTCCCTTCCCATAAGAAACCTATTATGCGGCCCAACTTTGACTGGACATATCTCAAAAATAAATTGAATTTTTTAAAACGATAAAAAGCATATTGAAGCTTAGAAAAAACTCAATAAAATAAGATTAACTTATAAAAAACATGGCTTACCTCCCCCCTATGGCCTTAGATAGAATAGTAAAAAGAAATCACTTAAAATCTATCTACTCCTACGCTTTTTGAGATTAATACATCAAATGTTAAGGAAATGTTTTTTGCACTACTTATTAAATTTTGATTAAAATATTTAAAATATACATGAACTTAGTAAGAATTTTTTTTATGGTTTATTTTTTTTATAAAAAATATATTTTCTTATTTTTCATAAATTTTTGTAATAGATTATTTAATTGTTGCAAGAAAATTTCCTGAACATTTGAGGTATTAATCTCAATAAACATAGGAGGAGGTAAATTTTTAGTGATTTTGATTTATCCACAGATTTAGTTTTCTCCTCTCATAAAAAGCCTATTGTTCTCTCTAACTTTAACCAGCATACCTAAAAAATTAAATTTATTAAAAAAAAATTAAAATTGAACTTGTAGCCTATTCAAAACTCTACAAAACAAGATAGAATAGAGAAACAAATTATTTACCCCACCATAAAGTCAAGTAAGAAAAATTGATTTTTAATAGATTTGAATTATTCTAAAGATTTAGTATATATAGTATATTAGCGGAAAAAAAAATTAAAATTTCTCAAAAATTTTTGGTTTAAGGACCTAGGTACACAAAAAGACCTCTTGGTCATCGAGTTGCATACCAAAGTGCTTAAGTTACTAATTTACCGAAGTATTGTTATTTTAACTTTTTATTTTATTGCAACCTGTACCCTGTGGCAACTTGGTGTAACTTTTTTAGAAATTATTTTGCTACATGACCATCAACATCAAAAAGTGAGCTTATAAATAACCTTTTGCATTAAACTTTTGTTTTTTATATGTGTTTACCACAGTGTTTTGATCTTGCAACATTAAACTTAATGAGTTTTCTATACTACATCAGGTCACAGTACTTTAATCTAAGATTTTTTGTGAATAACACAAGAATAATTTTGATAGCTTCTAGTTTTATATTAAACTGAAAAACAGTTAAAACTATGTGGTCCTAAATTTTTTTTTAAGTTTTTTTTTACAAACATTCAGAACTTAAATATTTATAGTTTATTGAACAAACAAAAATGAGGCTCAAAATATTTGATAGGACATGTTACACAAAGAACCTTTTGGTTACTTGTAGTAGAAATGCTAATATAACGTTGATAACACAAAAATAGACATACAAAATAATTAACAAGGTAATACTTTTAACAAAAATTACTTGTAGTTTGTATGAATTGGAAGCTTTAATTAAATTTCTAGAGAAATAACTCAACCTCAATGACATTGTGTGTAATTTTATATTTTAAAGTTTAGAATTATTCCTTCTAATATTATACAGCATTTCTGATTTAAAAATAGTTTATGTTCACTAATCACAAACTCAAAACTGCAAGCAGAAATGCATTGCAATGTTTGTTGAACAGTAAAAAAAGGCTCAAAAGGTTTGATCTAAGGACCTGGTGAAAAAAGAAAAACCTTTCGGTTATCGAGTCGTACAACATGTTTTTAAAGTTTCTTACAAGCTATTGCATATAATTTTTTTATCATCTAAATGTTTAAATATTTAGTAATTTAATAATCAATAAAATGAAATGAAAGATAACTAAACGAAATTCACTGAATTTTGTATTTAAAATGTACAAAATATTTTCAAATAACATAAATACTTAAATGATTGGTTACAACTTCTTTAGAGAAGGTAAAAATGTAGTACGCTGAAATATTTTTAAAAAAAAGTTCTATCAGTATTTTCTTCTAATGTTTAAACTTCTTGTTTATTTAATAATTTTACTTGAACAGTAAAATGTTTAAAAAAAGGAACATATGATTTTTTTTCTAAATCATTTTAAAAAATCAGATAAAATATGTTATTTAAAAAAACAGAAATCTGAAGAATTTAGTTTTATATTACTCAACAACTAAAAAAAACCACCTAAAAATTATTTAAGTGCATATTTTTAAAATATATATGACAGCATCTAAAAATTTTATTTGAGCATGACCTTTTAATAAAAATGCTTGTTTATTCAATACTCAGAATTTTTTAATTCATTGAATTCTTGCAGACTAATTATGAATTATAATTATTTTAAAAACGTGTGTTGAAAAAAACACAAAAATTTAAAGACTACTTCAGCAAAAGTATTATAATAGTTCTAGATTATTTATTTTCTTACCTATGTTAATTTTTTTTCTTAATTTGCAGATAAAAACTTCTTTTTCAGTTCAAATAGATATTTGAACGTTTTAAAAAAGTGAAAATTCAAATTATCAAGTGCAATTCTATAATTTTTTTTAGGTTAATTTAGATTTTGTCTGTTCAACTATTTTTCACTTATTTAAGATTTATTTCAACGAACTCTTACGCGCAACATTATCTGTGAAAAATTTATGGCAAAAACTTTTATTTTTTAGTTAAGTGCAAAATAGAAAAACTTATGTATTATAAAATTTAGAATTAATTTTTTTTTTCTTATAGTAGCGTTTGTATATTTCATAGAGATTAAAATAAAACTTAAAACTGTTGTTATTTTTATCGAGTTTTAGTTTTAAAGAAAAATAAACTATAAAAGATACAAAATTAAATGAAAATACCTTATTAAAAGACCTGTAGAATTTTATAAAATGAGTTGTTTTTTTTCTCATTTGTTTTTAAATTCAAAATTTTCTTTTAACAATACAGTTGCTTTTCCTTTTAAAAGTCTGTTTTGAACATTGAATGTTTGAAAATTTGCTAGCTGAACCGTGCACATTTTTTAAGGAAAAGTAACAATAAAAAGTTTAAAAAATAAACTTTAAGATAACTGATTTTTTTTCTAAATCATTTTAAAAAATCAGATAAAATATGTTATTAAAAAAAACACGACTCTGAAAAATTTAGTTTTATATTACTCAACAACTAAAAAAACCACCTAAAAATTATTTAATTGCATATTTTTAAGATATATATGACAGCATCTAAAAATGTTATTTGAGCATGACCTTTTAATAAAAATGCTTGTTTATTCAATACTCAGAATTTTTTAATTCATTGAATTCTTGCAGACTAATTATGAATTATAATTATTTTAAAAACGTGTGTTGAAAAAAACACAAAAATTTAAAGACTACTTCAGCAAAAGTATTATAATAGTTTTAGATTATTTATTTTCTTACCTATGTTAATTTTTTTTCTTAATTTGCAGATAAAAACTTCTTTTTCAGTTCAAATAGATATTTGAACGTTTTAAAAAAGTGAAAATTCAAATTATCAAGTGCAATTCTATAATCTTTTTAGGTTAATTTAGATTTTGTCTGTTCAACTATTTTTCACTTATTTAAGATTTATTTCAACGAGCTCTTACGCGCAACATTATCTGTGAAAAATTTATGGCAAAAACTTTTATTTTTTAGTTAAGTGCAAAATAGAAAAACTTATGTATTATAAAATTTAGAATTAATTTCTTTTTCTTATAGTAGCGTTTGTATATTTCATAGAGATTAAAATAAAACTTAAAATTGTTGTTATTTTTATCGAGTTTTAGTTTTAAAGAAAAATAAATTATAAAAGATACAAAACTAAATGAAAATACCTTATTAAAAGACCTGTAGAATTTTATAAAATAAGTTGTTTTTTTTTTCTCATTTGTTTTTAAATTCAAATTTTTCTTTCAACGATACAGTTGCTTTTCCTTTTAAAAGTCTGTTTTGAACATTGAATGTTTGAAAATTTGCTAGCTGAACTGTGCACATTTTTATGAGCATAAAATTATTGTTATAGGAAAATTTATTAATTTTTTAAAAAACATAAAACTTTAATGTCAATTATTTTCCTTATCTTAAAAGCTATCTAAAAAATTTTTTTTTATCTTAGATAACGCACCTTTGTCTTTAATTTAAAAAAAAAGTTATTTAATTTGGGGTTGGAATTATTTCATGGGGTCCCTCCAAAAATAAAGGTTTTTTTTCGTTTTTTTTCATCAAATGGTATTAGAACCAAAAATAAATATTTCTTTTTAATTTTTTTTTTTGATTTCTTTTAGTTTGCATGTTATAAAAACTCTTAAATAGTTATTTTATAAATAATGTTAATATCTTTTACGATTTGGCCCAAAATCAAAATGTAGTATATTACACTATCATTTGCCTTAACCATTTCCTAGATAAAAAATTGATAAAAGGAAAAAAAAAGTTAATAAGAATGTGAATTACATCAAACTAAATTAAAATAAAATAATTTAATTAAATTTGTTGTATATTCACATTCTTATTAACTTTTTTTTTCCTTTTATCAATTTTTTATCTAGGAAATGGCCAAGGCAAATGATAGTGTAATATACTACATTTTGATTTTGGGCCAAATCGTAAAAGATATTAACATTATTTATAAAATAACTATTTAAGAGTTTTTATAACATGCAAACTAAGGGAAATCAAAAAAAAAATTAAAAAGAAATATTTATTTTTGGTTCTAATACCATTTGATGAAAAAAAACGAAAAAAAACCTTTATTTTTGGAGGGACCCCATGAAATAATTCCAACCCCAAATTAAATAATTTTTTTTTTAAATTAAAGGCAAAGGTGCGTTTTCTAAGATAAGAAAAATTTTTTAGATAGCTTTTAAAATAAGGAAAATAATTGACATTAAAGTTATATGTTTTTTGAAAAATTAATAAATTTTCCTATAACAATAACTTTATGCTTGTCACATTTTTTAAGGAAAAGTAACAATAAAAAGTTTAAAAAATAAACTTTAAGATAACTGTCACATAGTTTTGCAAATGTAACATATCAATGCATTTTTATTTCTTACATTCAACAAGGAGTCCTAATGGTGACTTTGAAAACTGTCTGAGTTGAACTTGCAAGATCAAAACCCAGTGTTGGACAATAAAATGACTTTCTGACTACTGAGATAAATTCAATTAAGTATGTAATTGAATAAAATTAAGAAATCATAATCACTAAAAAAAGATTTTGAAAATGAATAGTTCACTTAATCTAAACCACAACAAGTAAACCTTAATTTTTGTGGTGTATGTGTTGAATGAATAAAATAATAGTTATAATAGATAGTTATGAAATAAATTTGAACTTATGATTCTATGCATCATTTGATGTTAAATATGTTTAGTAGTAGCTTTTAAAACTTTTATTTATTTTTTCAGACAAAGCTTGTGTTTTATAATATTTAGACAATAATTCTTATCAGAAATTAATATAACTTATTTTAGTTATTTTAAAATTAGAATATAAAAAAGAAGTATTTTTATTAAAACTTAGTTTTTTAAGTCAAATTTTATGTTTCTAGTTTTCTTTACATTTTGTACTTTTTTGTTAGTATGTTTAAATTTGTGAATATTGAAAGTGCATATTTTTTATCTAATACTAACTTTACTTATTTTTACTAGATTTAAAATTTTGTAAAGGAAATGCTTGTTTATGATCTTTGTTAAATTATTTTTGAGAAAATATTTTAATAGTTTTAATATAAATATATTAATAGGTTTATTTACTTTAAGTGAATCTTTTATTTAACATAAATTTTTTAGTTAGAATTGTATAGTATAATTAATTTTGTAGTACTGATGCTCCATTGTCAGTTAGATTTTATTTGTCACTACCATTTATAAAAAGGTATTCAACATTTTTGATTTATTAATGTAATCATATATCTGCCATGGTAATTGATGTCTATGGAAAGAAAAATACTAATGTTTTAACTAGAAAACATTAAGCTATGGTTTGAAACATAGTTGAGACAGCTGCATAATTCCAGCAGTTTACAATCCAAGCTTGGTCCTCCTCCAGTGACGTCTCATTGGGCTTCATTTTCCTAGACTCTAAAATATAAGCTAAATATAGATAATACCTTGTAATACCTAATACAGTTTTATATATAAAATGCTAAAACTGTTTGGACATACTGTTTAAAGTATATTCATAGTGATATTAATTTAATTTGGTTCTAACTTCTGTAATATACAAACTTGTAAAACTTGCATTACAGTAACATCTTGAGTTGCTTACAAAATTCGAAGCAAAAGAAAATCTAAAAAAGAGATCTCTATGACTGTATCATACAAATGCACGTTAACTAAAACTGTTAATAATTTATTTCTAAAGATCCTCTTAATTTTAAATATATATACTTAATGTTAATTAGTTTTATGAAGTTAGATACTAAATGTATAGACTTTAGTTTCAACAAATTTTTGTATTGTCTGGTTGTTAGGTTTTTATGACTTCTGTCAGGATCTATATAGTCTAATATCTTTATAAGCTATCTTGAATAAAAGGTATTACCAGTTTTTAATTCAAATTGTTACAGTTTTAGGTGCTTAGAATATAGTTCTATAATAAATATTAGTGAAAACATAAGAAATTGATATTAAATGGTTTTCAAATTCATCAAAATTTTAATAAAATAGATTTTTGTACATAATTTTATCAAGTTTACCAAAGGAGTTGAAGTGAGAAACTAACTTCTAATATAGGTCAAAAAAAAAAAGGATTAACTTTTGGTTTTAAAAAGTCTAGATTTGCTAAATAGCATTTGAACTTCTAATCATACTAGACTGGTAAAAGAAATTAGTTGGACTAATTAATTTATGTATCACAGATCTAGAAAAACTGTAAATCTAAATTTTATTAGCTGAATATTAAGTAATAAAAGAAGTGCTACTAAAAGATGGATATCCAAGTTTTATAATTGAGAGAACAATAAAAATTAAAACAAAAAGATAAAAAAGATATTTTTATCCTGAAAAGCATCTTGAGTTGCAAGTTTTGCCATATGTTCAAGTTGAAAGATGTATAAAAAAATTGACTGAAGAAGTGTACTTTGCTGACAAATCTCAACTAGTTTATACTTCTATTCTCAGTCCTAAAAAGAGAAGACAATGTATCAAATAAGTGCAATAGTTAAGGGTTTTACATATTTAAGTAGTTAAAACAAATTTATAAGTTAGAGTTAGACTTAAAGACACTCCAAAAGAACTAAAGAACAAAGTTATTCTAATAAAAAAGTTTTAAAAAGATTGTACTGTATTTTTGTTTACTTAAGCCAGTAAAGCTTTTTATTTTGCTTTAAATATATTTTCATTTTTGTTTATTATTTCTTTTAGCTTTATTTAACAGTAATGAAAATTTTTGATTTATAATTTGTTTTTATTTTTTGAATTAACTATGGTTTCTTTATGACTATTATTTCTTGATTTATAAAAAAATTGTTAATGTACAAATGCACATGTACAAATAAGTAATGAAAGTTGAGAGTTTTTGTGTTTTATGTTTTATTTGTATGAAGATTCTTTATGTTTAACACTATCTAAAAGCTATACTATACATCAATCGCAAGTCAAGGCCATAGGGATGGGTAAGCCATGTTTTTTACAAGTTGATTTTTTTTTATAGAAGATCTGGTTTTTATGGTTTAAAAAATTCGAATTATTTTTGAGATATGTCCAGTTAAAGTTGGGCTGCATAACAGGTTCCTTATGGGAAGGGAAAACTAAGGCAGCCTAAAAAAATATTTTATTTAAAATTGATCTCCCACTTTTTTCAAGCAATCTTATTCAAACTACCTCAGTATAATCCTTATACATTAACAGAAAAAAGTTACTTAGGACTTTAAAAGAATTTTATTAAAATTTTTTTTGAGAAAAAAAGACTTTTTTTTTTAATTTTTGTCATAAAATTTATATTTTTATACTATTAAAATTCTAAAGTAACATTTTTTTCTTATAATGTAAGGAACATTTCCTGAAATTTGAAGAAGATTGCTTGAAAAATGAAAGAGGAGAAAGATTTTTAGTGATTTTTTAAATTTCAGAGAAAATTGACCACAAAAAACTTGCGGTCCTCATATTTGTTTTGTAAACATTATACAAAAATAAAATATATTAAAAGTTAAATGATAATTTTGAATTCTATATAAACTGGCTTATAGTTTGTAATTAATTCTTTCATATAGAAGCCAAAGTTAGTTTTTGTAAAAAAATGTGTTTCACCCCTCCCTTCATGGCCTTAATAGCATTTAACTTTCTAATTTATACACACTAAAATACAAACTAAAATGGCATATTTTTGAAAATCAAAAGATTATTCAGGATAACTCAGGCTAGTATGAAATATTTTTAAAAACTCATGATGAATCAGGCCATTTTGTGTTTTATTTTAAACTCTGTATAGCTTTAAACTTTTTAAATATTGCAGTTATTTTTTTTTTGCGAGATTCTGAATAATATTTAGCTATTCCAGTTTCAATATTTTATATTTTCAGGGTTCATGCGCGTCAGGCTAAGTCAGGCTAAATCATTTTTTTTTGAAAAAAGTTGAAAAACGTCAGGCTAAATCAGTTTTTTTATTTAAAAATTTGAGAATCTCAGTTTTTCTCAGTTCAAATGCTTGAAATTTTTTGATAAAAAAAATTGATAAATCTTTCAAGATCAAAATGAGATGTGAATCTATTTAAAATAAAGATTTAGTTATTAAAGAAAAAAAAACAGTCAGTATTTGTAAAAATAATCAGTTAGCTTTTGTTGAATCTCTAAGAAATTTTTAAGAATCTTCATTTTTTGTTTGAGTAGATTATATACATCATAATTATGAAAATTCATAAAAAAAAAAGAGTTTAAAGTTAAAAATTACACTTTAGTTCAACAACTTAACTGTTTGTTTGAATTTTAATACTTGTGTAAGCGCGTTTCATTTTAAATTTTAGTAAAACACACAATACACGTCGTTTTATTATAAATCTTCTGGTTATAATGTTTGTAATTAGTGCTTAACTGAATTGAACAATTGTGTTTAGTAATATATATTGAATTTTTACATTAGTAATAGATTAGATATAACACTTACCATAAAACTTATCTCTGAATTTATTTTCTTATAAGGGGGGGGGGGGGTCAATCACCTTTTTTAAATTTAGTCTTTTTCAATTGAGTTGTAACTAAGCTATGAGTTGCATTTTGCAGATTTTTAAAGATCAAAATATTGAGATAAAGCTGGTTGAATTTGGAGACTGCAATAGTACAAATCAAGACTCCCCAATACCTAAAATAACTTCTTGAGAGGATTTTCCTTACTTTGAAAAAATGTCAGGCTAAATTTGTCTCAGTCAGGCTAAATGAAATAAAATTTGCGCACAAACTCTGTATTTTATAACCAATTTTGTTCACAAGTTTTATTAGTTTAAAAAAGTTTTTTTTTTGTTAATTTGTTTAAGAATTTAAATAGGATTTTAGAAACCTTTGTATGACCCCAGACAGTTTTTTGTCACTTGGTTTTTTTTTTGACTCAAAGAATAGCAAACCTTCTACAATTAGAAAAATCTAGGCCAAAAAAAAGTTAATGAAGTTTTGTGTAGTCAATAAGTAAAATTTCATTAAGTTTTGTACATTTTAAAAACCATTTATTTATCATTTAACTTAAGAAAAAAAAGTTCATAGAAAAATTTTAAGTACAGTTTGTGTAAACATTACGTATTTTTATTTATAGATTTATAACAATTGTAACTGTTCACAGAAAATATTTAAATAAATGAGTGATTACATATTTGACAACTTCCAAGCTGCCAAGGCGAAAGTTTCAAACGAAAATTCCTGTTTGAAGCTTGTGTCAAAAATTGAGCATTTTTCAATTCCGCCTGCAGCCAAGAGGAAACTCACCAAGTTTCTCAAATATGTGCTGAACAGCAAAATAAAATTCTACGATCAAGTGTAAGAGTTTTATTGTTTCTTTATTTATTTTGAACTAAAAATTTTATATGTAGTTTATTTTATTACAATTCCAGTCTTTTAAGTTAGTTTGTATCCTATTTTGATTAAACTAATGTTTTATAATTTTTTAAAATGTGTTCGCACTATAGTTTGTTAAACATTACTTTCAACATACTTTGATAGTTTTATTAGCATAAAAAATTTAAACGATTTGAAACTAATAGAATCTTATACAAATGAAAGCTAAAAAAATAAACCAACTATTAAACAACTAATTGAAATATGTACTTTTAATTTAAACAAACACTTTATGAAAATGGAAATATTTCATTGTAAATTTTTCAGAGAAATCATTTAAGTAACACATTTTAAATTGTATGTAATTCACAGATTAGGGGGAACACCTGTTGCCTACAGCAACCAGTTGAAGCCAGTTGATAATTATGTGAAATTGAGGCAATCCGGTAACCATGGTAAATTGGACGCTGAATTTCACTGTCAGTTTGTTGTGTTCAGTCCTAAAATTAAAGACACACTCCTTGTTAGTTTGTTTATCTCAAATATTTATGTTTGTTTGTTGTTCAGATTTAAATTCTTGTTGGTTTTTCTAGTTTTTTTTAATTTTTAAATAAAAAAGAAGTTTTTGTTGTTAGTTTGTTTGTTGTTATTAAGATATGCAACCCTTGTACTTAGTTTTATTATTAATTGTCAAGGTAAACATTAGTCTTTCATCCAGATTAATTATTTTTCTTTTACTATATTACTAGGTTTTGGCCAAAATAAGAAAATTAAACAATCAAAAAACTTGTGCAAACAATATTTGCTTTAACAAACAACAGAATAAAATTTTGTTTGATGTGGTATTGATAAATTTAAAAAACTAGAACTTTTTTTTTGCCATAAAGATTAATGTTTAGTTCAACTAAGTTTCAATTGTAGGGAGTTGTATCAAACCATAGCCACAAAGCATTTGGATGTCTTGTTCACTAGTTTAATTATTAGTTGTCAAAGTAAACATTAGTCTTTCATCCAGAGTAATTATTTTTCTTTTACTATATTACTAGGTTTTGGCCAAAATAATCAAAAAACTTGTGCAAAGAATATTTGCTTTAACAAACAACAGTATAACATTTTCTTTGGTGTGGCATTGATAAATTAAAAACACTAAAACTTTTTTTGCCATAAAAATTAATGTTTAGTTCAACTAAGTAACAATTGTAGGGAGTTGTATCAAACCATAGCCACAAAGCATTTGGATGTCTTGTTCACGGATATTTCTACATTGTTGTTCAATATCTCACCACTAGTTCTGGGGAGAGGTTAATAGTTTATAATGAACTAGTTTTTTTAATTTGATTAAACTTAACTATAAATATTTAAACTAAATTTGAAGAATTGTTCTATTATCTGAAAAAATAAAAACATCAAAAGAGCTCAAATTAGCTGGGCGACCTTTTAATAGTAAATGTTGCTATTTATAATTTTGGTAATAGTTGTAGTAAGTGTTTGTAAGTGTTAAAAATATAAACCTGAGTCAGGGTAGGCCACTTTACCTGGAAACATGGAAAAACCTGGAATTTGACAATTTAGGTAAAATAAACCTGGAAAAACCTGTAATTTTTAACAATCTTAACATGTTAAATTTTAAAATTTCAATTTAACACAAAAACTCTATTATAAAGATAAGAAATTTTTGTGATCATCAAAATGTTTTTTTAATAAAAAACACATTTAAAGTAGCTTAATAGTATCTTTTAAATGATTTAGTACTATTTAACAGAATTTTCTTACCTTAAAATTAACTTTAAACTGAAAATAGACCCAAAAATGTGTACTTTTAAAAACCTGAAAGAAATTTGGAAAAAACAAGTGGCAACCCTGGCTAGTTGAACTACCATTCAGAAACTTCAAACTAGCTTAGCAAGTTTTTACTGTGTGTGTTTTCATTAATTATTTGAATTGAATAATAAAAAAATAATATTTTTTGGAATGCTAGTTGTTTAGAAATATATAAAATTATATTAAACTTGATCACTAATAGTAATTTTTTTTCAGAATATATCCAAAAATAGGAGCAGAAGTTGAATTGAAAGTCACAAAAATCGAAGAAGGAAACGGAAATCTATCAATTCACGCCAGTTGCGAACAGTTAGTTGATGCATTCTTGTTTTTGTAGAAAATGGAAATATTTGTTTAAGCTCTTAAGATAACATCACTTCAAAGGAACAACTGGTTCTACTACTACTCTTATATACTGCTTATATGTTTATTTCGTCTGAGTTTTTGGCAATTATGTAATGTAAAGAAACACATTCACTTGATTTTAGTCAAGTGTTTTTATCTAGCCGTCTGCTGGTTTATGTTTTTAATTTAACTACTTAGTAATTATATTTCATGTTTAAATTTACAACTAAACTACTATAGAATTCTATTTGAATAAGATTTTTTATATAAGCACTGACGAGGTCTTTGATCGAAACTTAGTTTGCAAAATAAAGTCTTGAAAGAATAAGTTCATTAGATTTCCTCTAGCAGTTGAGATCTTTTTATTTGTTTTCTAAAATCAATACAAATAATACCAAACTACTGCTTTAAATGGTAAATATTGAATATTATTATGTTGTAATTCATGTGGGATTTTAACATTATTTATCAACAGATAAAACCAACAAAAAAGGTACTGCACTTTAATTGTTTTTTGTTATAATCATATTAATTATTTATTTATAGATACGAAGAAGGAGAAGCAAATTTTGATAAAAACAAAAAACAAAGTTTTTATGATTCTGGAGTTGAAGATAACCCTGAACCTAAAAAGTTCGTTAAGTATTTTCATATTAGAAATATAAATAAATTAAGCCTAATAACATTTTGCTTTGTAATTTGATAATAAACTAAAACATTATGTTTATATAGAATATCAAAACTAAATTGTACATACAAATTTCAACAAACTGTTGTACAAATATCATTCAGTATTTAATAATAGCTATTCATTTTACATTTTATAAATAAATAAATATATTGCTTAACAATTTGTTACTTCTTTACAAAAATACAACAGTAATTTACTATCTAATAATGAAATATTTTATATAAGTAACTTTTTTTTTTTTAGAAATCTAACAGTAACATAACATTAGCTGATAATGTGATAACTTATATAAATTTATTAAATTTTATTCACAGTATATTTTATATTTTATTCACAATGTGATAATTTGTATAAATATATCAATTTTTTATTAGAAATCCAACAGTGACCTTTGCTGATGAAGTTGAACATCAAGAAGCCGATATTTTTGGAGTTCACAATAAAAAGTTTGTGTTTATAAATAAAATAAATTTAGAATTTTTTGTTGATTATAAAATGATTTTGTTTAAGATTTAAAATAGTATAGCTACTGATACTTGTAAAGTAAAGTTTTATAACACATTTAAAAAATTTAAATAAATAACAAAAATATTTTATTAAAAAAAAACAATTAAAACTGATTTATATTTTAAGTTTTATCCTCGAGTTTATCACATTTGAAATACTTCGCTAAAAGATTAATAAAACATTAAGTGTTGATATTTGTAAACAAGTAAATTAATTACATAAAAACAATTTTTTTTTGATTGTATATAACTTTTTTATTTGTAAAACTTTAGTTTTTTCAGAAAAACTGAAGAAGCTCCGAAATTTCAGGAAGCAGATATTTTTGGTGTCCACAATAAAAAGTAAAAAAAATATTATAAAATTTCAATGACTAATAAACATAAAGTTAATGCTTGGAAGTTTATTTTAGAATGCATATTTTTCATTATTGCTTTAAGTTGTTGTACACACATCTTATTTGATTATTTGACATAGAGGTGTGTAAATTGAATAAAATATTTAATTTGCACACCTCTATTTAAATAAGCTCTTTACATTCCAGTAAATTGAGCAATCTTTTTTAGTTAAGGTAAAAACAATTAATTTACAAAAAGTATTTACAAAAATGTTAAGCATTAAAAACTAAATTGATTAATTCAAATATTTAACGAAAATATTATTAATTGTTAACAGAGAATGTCTGATTAACAGATTTCTTAATGATAGCTCTGAAAATGTTGAAGAACCAGAAATTCCAACTGAAAACCAGTTAGTTTTATGTTTTTTATTATAAAATTATAAAGTATCTCACAACCAACGTTTTACTATCTCACTTAATAAGTTTTCTAAATTTTTATACCATAAAAAAAGACATCAACTGTTTTCTACGAATTTTTAATACAGGTAGCCGTTGTATATTTAAACTGTTCAAACTGTTTTTTTTAATTAGTTTGTTGCTTATTCAATCAAATTTATCTTTATTTTTTCATCTAGAAGTGAAAATGCTGATCAAGTCAATGAAGATTTGCCACGAGAAGAGTTAGTAATTTTTTGTAATAATTTATGATTTAATTTCGTCATTTGTTTGTAGTATTATTTATAAGTTGTGTCTGAAACTAAAGAAATTAAAACTAGCTCATAAAACTCTCTTAACTATATTTTTATTAATCATTTGGATTAAATGTTTACTTTATCTAAAATTTTAAATTGTGGTTCATGTATATTTGTATATGTTTCTAATGTTTTAGTTTTAATATAAGTTTAGTATACTCTATAAAGAAAACCAATTGATCAGTTATAGAAAAAAAAAATAGCTACAGCCTTAAAGATATCCCTTTGGCCAATAAAGAAGAGTAAAAATTTGTTTTTATTTTAATTTAATTGTTTAAATGCTATTTTCCATGACTGTCACATATCTTTTTAGATTTATTTAAGCATTGACGAGGTCTTTGACCGAAACTTAGTTTGTAAAATAAATTCTTTAAAGAATAGATTCATTAATCTCTATTTGTTTCTTAAAACCAAAACATATAAATTCATAAGTTTAGTATACATTAAGAATGTCTAAGAAAATATAACATTTAGTAAAAATATACCTTGTAAGAATAATAAAATCGAAATATTAAAAACAATACTTCTTCTATTAAGTAAACACGAAAAAGAGAGGAATTGTAATATTCTTGAAAAAAAATGTTTCTCTATTTGAAACTTTAGTCAGTTGCTTTTAATTTAGTCAGTTGTACATTTAAAATTTAATTTAATTCAAACAGAACCGAGTCTCAGCAAGTTGGGGAAACCCCCAAGAAGAAAAAGAAGAAGAAGAAGCGGAAACGCAGGGAGGCGGACGAGGAGATTGCGCGACTGGAGAGGGAGCAGCAGGAGATGAAGATGAAGCTGATGGAGAAGGGACTGGTCCTTCCGAAGGACGAGGAAGAGGTCGAGAAGAAGAAGAAGAAGAAAGATAAGAAGAGGAAGAGGCAAACTGAAGAAGGTGATGAACCGTGCAAGAAGAAGAAGAGGAAGAAGCAGTGAGGATTAGATTTGGTTGAGTAGGTAATTGTTTGACAAAATATTATTATTGTTTTAAGATTTGTGAATTGAGTTTAATTTTATTTTCGGAATGTCTTAAAACATTGTTCTAGATAATTTTAAGTACCTCTTGGTTTAATATGTTTGTTTTAAAAAGTGTGCTTTATTTGGAATTTAGGGTTCTAATATCTATTTTATTTAAGAAAAATTGTTAGGTTCTAGTTTTTAGCAACTAATTAAGTTTTTAGAAAATTTCCACTTAGTAACTTTTTGTTCACTTATTGTAATGGTTCTAGAGAATTTATTTTGAATGAAAATTTGATTTTATGATTTTTAGTAATTTTAATTTTTTTTATTCAAATTAAAACTAATAGTACGATTTTTGTTTGACTCGAAATAATAAATATTTTTCTAAAAATAATTTCAAGTACAAATTTTATTTATTTTTTTATTTAGCAAAAAATATTTTTGTGTATAATAAAAATTTCAAAGAAAGTTTATTACTTATGGTTTTATAAATAGAAAAAAAAAATATTTTTGAAAAAAAAAATCGTCTTTTTGTTTGTTTCTTTTAAAAAATTAAAATTAAATTAAAGTTTATGTTAATAAAACAGAATTTAAAGTTGAAAAAAATAGTAATAAAGAAAAGCTTTTGACATAAAAAAAAAGCTAAAAAGTAAGTTATAGATACATAACTTTAATTTGAGTTGAATAAATTTTACTAGTAACTTGAAATCGTCTAAATAAAACTATGTTATATGATAAAAAAAATCCTTTTGTACTATTTTCTTTAAAAAAAGTTCTACAAACGATTAAAAAACGACTAAATTATTTTACAATTTTAACAAAGTTTAATGACAAGTTGTAAGATTTATCATAATTAAAAAGCCAAATTTTAAACGATTAATTTAAATTTGGGAGATCTAACTCCGTATTAATAAATTTTTTAGTTTTTAACAAAATAAGGAAGTTTATTTAGTATAAAGACTAAGTTTAATTATTTTCTAAACTGTTTTACTATTAGTTTCGACATAGTCAATGCTTAAAATCCTAATGTTTAAAAAAGTAGGTATTAAGTTCTTCATAAAAGGTGCCAAGCATATAATTACTGTCTGAATAAGTTTAATTTTTAACAATTACAGCTACAACTTTTTTTATATAAGCAATCCAAGTAGCTAAAGAAAATATTTCATAACTTAAGTTGACAATTAAAATATTTAAGTAATATATACATCTCTTAATTAGGGTATATAAAAATAACATGCAGTTTTTTATTTAATTTGTATTAATTATATATATTTTTTTAATTTGCTAAAAGCTCGATGTTTACAACTTAAACTTGGGATAAATATATCAATAATTTTTTTAAACTAAAATTAGCAACATAAGTTCCATTTCAATTGTGAAGGTTTGTTTCAAATTGTTTGTTTTAAATCTATTTCTATATAAATCATGCAATGTGAGTACTGTTTAAATAAGCAGGGTTCGTGCGCGTCAGGCTAAATCAGTTTTTTTGAAAAAAGTAGAAAAATTTCAGGCTAAATCAGTTTTTTATTAAAAAATTTGAAAATCTCAGTTTTTCTCAGTTCAAATGCTTGAAAATTTTTGATTAAAAAAAAGAGAAATCTTTTAAAAATCAAATTGAGATGTAATGTTATTTCTAAATAAAGATTATTAAAGACAAAATCAGTCAGTATTTGTAAAAATAAATGCTTAAAACCTAATCTCTAAAAAAATTTTAAGAATTTTCATTATTTTGTTTTGAGAAGATTATATACATCATAGTAATGAAAATTCATAAAAAAATACAGTTTAAACATTACAGTTTAATTCAACAACTTAGCTGTTTGTTTGAATTTGTATACATCAGCTATGTTTTTCAGAGCTTAGTTGGTTGAACTGTTTTAATTTCTAATTTAAACGCTTTATACCAAATATTTTTTAGATTCTAACTCTTAGCAGTTTATTCATATATTTTACTGATTGTTTAAAGTTGTTAGAGATATTCTCAACACTAAAACTTAGCTTTAAGATATAAGTACTAAGTTTTGTGGGAGAACAAATTTTAGGTACAATTCATTTTTCTTTACAAGAACAAAATATTTAAGGTTTTTATAAATTTAAGTGTAAGCTTTTTAAATTGGATATGAAATCAACAATCACTGTATTTATTTAGTGTTTAGGATTTATAATCATGTATCAATTTTAAGTATTATTAAAAATACTATAATAAACATTTTTTACTTATTTTAATACTTGTGTAAGCGTTTCATTTTAAATTTTAATAAAACATGACAATGCACGTCGTTTTATTATAAATCTTTTGGTTATAGTGTTTAAACGTAGTGTTTAATTAAATTAAGCATTTGTATTTAGTAGCAAATATTAAATTTTTACACTAGTAGTAGATTAGATATAACACTTATTTTAAAACTTATCACTGAATTTGTTATGTTAAGGGCATAAGGGGTCAATCACCTTTTTCACAATTTAGTCTTATTTTATTGAGTTGTAACTAAGCTATGAGTTGCTTTTTGCAGATTTGTAAAGCTGAAAATATTTTTGAGATATAGCTGGTTGAAGTCAGAGACTACGATAGTACTATTCAAGACCCCCCAATACCTAAAATGACTTCTAAAGGGGATTTTCCTTGTTTTGAAAAAATGTCAGGCTAAATTGTTCTCAGTCAGGCTAAATGAAAAAAAAATCGCGCACGAACCCTGAATAAGTGAAAACTAACTTACAAAAATTACTTTATGAAGTATGACAGAAATAGTTTAAAAATTACTCAATTTATTGTTTGTTAAAAAATTAGGTTCTTGTGAAACTGTTGTTATATTTAAACGACCTTGTTTTTTTGTTTTAACACTAAAATTATATGATACCCATAAGTAATTTCAAGACAAAAATACAGCTTGAAAATATTTCAAGTAAATAAAAATATAACTTTATTTACATGGTTACTTATTTAAATAGCTTAGATAAAATGATATTTCGACTATCTTTTAGAAAATTAAAAACAATTATAAATAAGTTTGTTATTCAAACTAGCTTTATAATTTTGTTTTTTCAATAAGTTGTTTAGAAAGATTACACTTTTTTTGTATAAAAAAAGCCAAACACTCTATAATTTTGCAACAAACTTACATTTATGAGCAATAAGTGTTTTTTTCTAAACATCTCTTTACTTGTTGTCTTGGACAAGATGTTAAAAGGCAACCAAGCGGTGGCTCAATAACCGAAAGGTTCTTCGTGCACCAGGTCCTAGAACTAAACATATAGAGCATGTTTCTGTGTCGATCAATAAATTATAATAATATTTTTTAGCCAAAAAAAAACCTTAGCATTCTTATTTTGTAGGTTTTTAACTGTCCCCAACAATAGCACAAGCTAGTTTTTGTCGGTGTCTAAAAGTGTTATCAAACTTTGTAAGAAAGTTACCAGTTCTATAATAGTAAGTATGCTCACAATTACTAAACAAACACTACATTAAAAAACGACTTATAAGCATTTAGAGCTCTATCAAATTCTAGGAATTCTAAAAAACGATGCTGTACAATAAATTTTGAAGTTTGTGCTTGCCAAAGTCTAATATAATATTGTATTAATTGAAGGTTTGTTCGTTCATTTAGAATGCCATATTTTAAGTTTAGTTTAAAAAGCTTTGTAATTATTATAATTAATTGAACGATAAAAAAGAAGCTCAAAAAGTTTGGTCTGAGGACCTGTTGCACGAAAAAAAAACTTTTGGTTGTCGTATGAAATGTTTGGTATTTTATTTTTAAATTATAAGATTATCATATAGTTATTAGAATAAGTATTGTAAAATACTGTTGGTATTTGTTTCTAACTAATATAAAACAAGAGTTTACAGAGTGAAGTTTTCAGCTTCTAATTTTTGATATTCTAATTTCTTTATCAAAACATCTGACTACAAATGTTGTAACAATGTAATGAAAAATAATAATTTAAATTTTTTTTTTTAAACATAAGTTAATATTTATTCAAAATTAGATCTATTTTGTTCGTTTCAAACATAATTGTCAAACAAAATTGTCAAAACAGTCTAATTTTAAATTGATAAAATATTTTACTGATAGTTTAAGATTGGTAATGTTCGCTTTAAGTTTTTTTGTTTCTTATTTTTCAGCTCTTTTAATTATAATTTGTTTAGAAAATGCATAACATTCAAAGTATAAAATAGCAAGACCCATATCAAAATTTAATTGGTTTTACAACTTTTAATGGAACAATTTAATACTGAAAAAGTCAATAATGATTTTAAAACAAACAAAAAGTTATCAAACTATTTTAATAACACTGAAGTTTAAATATTTATATAAGCTCTTTACTTTTCAGTAAATTTAGCAATATTTTTTGATTAAACAAATAATTATACAACACTGAAGCTTAGAAAAAAAAAATAATATTGTATCCTAATGTAAACAAAATTTATCTAAATGTAGTTTTAGCTTACATGAAAAAAAATAGGTAGAAAGATCTACTGTACTTAAAATCTACTTTACAAAAACAAGTACGAAGTTTTAAAAATTTTCATTATATTTTATTGAAGGACAAAAAAAGAAGCTCAAAATATTTGGTCCTAGGACCTGGTGCACAAAAAAACCTTTCGGTTGTCAAGTTACACACCACTTGGAAAAAGTTTAAAGTATTGTCCAGGACATTTAAAAAATGTATCCAAATATATAATTATAGAAAGCTTGCAAAAAAGTTAGATACTATATCAATCACACAATAAAGTAATACAGAAAATTTATTGATACAAAACTGTACCCTGGTGTAAGACACGATAACCGAAAGTTTTTTTTCGTACATCAGGTCCTTGGACTAAGTGTTTGAGCGCTTTTTTCGTTTTATAAACAATATATATATAAGTTGTAACGTTAAAAGGCGTTAAATCCTAGAGATTCTAATAAGCTAAGCTTATCGGAATATATACCACAGATGTTTTTGTATATAATTATGTTTTTTTTTACATAAACATGCAAGAAGACATTAGGCTAAACTTAAAATAAAAAACTAAAACAAAAAACCAAATAAAATTTATAGTTTAAACCTATCAATTTAGGAAAATTAAATGTAATCAGGTTAGTTTATGTTAATTTTTGATAAATATAAGCTACTTAATCATATTATAATTTTAAAAGTTAAACAAGCAAATAAATATACTTACATTTAGCAGGCTTTTAAAATTTATGAACAATAAAAAAAGAAAACAATACTTGCAACTAAAGCATTAGACTGAATATATTGTTAAAAAACTTAAAAATTTTTTAACTATCGTATTGTAACGTAACTATAAAATTATGATATAAAATCTAATGGCGTTATGAATTTGAAATTGGTTTTAATATTTGTTCGTACAATTTAAAATAGTGATCTAATTATCAAATGTTCTTAAGTCTTGAAATAAAGCTTTTTAAAATTTACACATGAACATATAAATTTGTTCCTTTTATCTAAAGAAGTTCCCCCGTCAGCGTTCGCTATTTCCATCTTTTCATAGGTACAGGTCATGCAGATTCTCTGCCGATTCCATATTTGCCCGATGTTATGTAATATTTTCATTTGATGTTAGAATCAATATTGTTATGTTATAGTTTTTAAACATATCTCGACAGTTCGGTGCCGTTTTACTTTCATCGACTTTCGGACTTTCATGTCTTTGTTACTAACACAGAAGAGTCACTCTGCAATCGCAGAAACAAAAACCTATGCCCACTCAAAAACAAATGCCTAGGACGTAATCTATAAAGCTACGGTTAGCATAAAAAAAGAAGTAAAGGAGTACGTGGGAATTACGGGAGGACCTTTAAAAACAAGGTGGCCACATTAGAGATATGAAAGTCCACAAGGAAAACGAGAAATTTAAAAAAAACTAAAATTTTTTTTAATTATTTTAACAATATATTCAGTCTAATGGTTTAGTTGCAAGTACTGTTTTTTTTTTTATTGTTCACAAATTTTACAAGCCTGCTAAATGTAAGTATATTTATTTGCTTGTTTAACTTTTAAAATTATAATATGATTAAGTAGCTTATATTTATCAAAAATTAACATAAACTAACCTGATTACATTTTAATTTTTCTAAATTGATAGGTTTAAACTATAAGTTTTAGTTGGTTTTTTGTTTTAGTTTTTTATTTCAAATTTAGCCTAATGTCTTCTTGCATGTTCATGTAAAAAAAAATTTAAAGATTTATTTATTTTGGGTTTAAGCGAGTGAAACATTGTATTGTTAATAAAATTTAAAACTGATCATTCTCCTTATCATTAAGTCGAGAACTTTTATTGTTATTTATAAAGTAAAAAGTACACATTAAAACTACTTAATAAACGTGAGAAAAAATTAATTTTTTTTTAACAATTTGCCTACACACAAAGCGTAGCAGTTAAGTTTGTATATAAAACATCATATTTGACAGGAAAAAATACTAAACTTTTTTAATTTTGCAAAAATTTTAAATTCATTGTTCAAAAAAATAATTTAAAACGAAGAATAACTGGAATTGTATTTTACGTAAGGAGTTGTGAACAAACGACAATTATAAGTTTCTTGTTTATGAACGTTAACACAAAAAAATTCTTTTTCAAATTTACATTTTTTTACAACCAAATTGGCATGATCAACTTTTTGTTAATACTATACAGATATACTTTATTTAAGTACAAGTTTACACGTAAAAGTATTAATAGTACAGATCTGAAAGTTTTTGTTATATTAACTCGGTAAATTTTAGTTTCTACATCTATGTATTTTTCGAAACATATAAAAAATATAATACTAATTTATTACACGTTTATCTTTATACTTTAAATTTTTTGTCTTTGTTTTTTTTTTGCTAGAATTAAAGAAATGTTTACAATAAATTTACTGAACTAGTATTTATAAAAATATTAAGGGTACCCAAAACTAGATTATTAATTTTTTAAAATATAGTCTTACATTAGTCTAAAACAGGGTTTCCCAAACTTTTTTGCAAATGGCCCCCTTTAAAGAATTCGAAAAAGCAATGGCCCCCTTCAACAAGATTACTCATAAAATACGATAAAATACACATAAGACCTTTTTTTTTGCTCTTCATCTGCAACTCAAGAATATCTAGTGTAAGTTTCTAAACTACCATAAAATACATACAAGACCTTTTTTTTTTTTTTGCTCTTCATCTGCAACTCAAGAATATCTAGTGTAAGTTTCAAGTTATGGCCTCATGGCCCCTTCTGAGGCTCCTTTACTGCTCATGGCCCCCTGAGTATCTATCATGGCCCCCTAGGGGGCCTATTGGCTCACTTTGGGAAATCCTGGTCTAAAACAAACCGTAAAAAGATAAATGATTCATTTAATTTTATACAAAGGTTTTGTTTTACATTTATTAAAAGTTCATTAGAAATAATAGAATTTTATTTTGCTTTGGTAAACTTTAATTCCAAGTTAACTTTTTTCGCCTCTTAATTAATATTAGTTGAACTCATTAACCTTAACATTTAACTAATTTAACTACTAATTAATATCTAAAATTCAGCTTAACTAGAATACTTTAACTAGCACAAATAGAAAAAGCTGTTCTAAGGCATTATAAATTGTTTATAATATTAGATTCTTCGTTTTTTTCTATAACTAAAAAAGTTTCTTATTAAAAGTTTACAATATAAGAAAAAATAACTTTAATACAATTATTCGTTCTCAAAACTTTATGGTTTTTCCTAAGTTTTTCTTCATAAATATTCATAATAGTTTAAAGAGTTTACTTTTAATGTCATTAGTATAGCTTTGAAAAACAAAAACTACTTTTTAGTTGACCAAGATTTTTTTTTGTAGTTATACCTTTTAAGTATCTTTACATCTGAACTAGATTTCAAAAGTTCAAACTTTTCGTGGACACAACCAAAAACCTTGCTCTCACGGCAAACGAAAGTCCAGACTTCTGCTCTGCAGAATTCCGCCGATGTTTTTGTTGTCTAGTATTGGTAATTTTATTTCTTTTATACAAATGGTTGTTTATTAATGAAAGGGATCCAGATAGCTGGTGCTAAAAACTATCAACCTATTAAAAATTACTAAATGATAATTGCTTGCTGTAAACTTTAAAAGGATATCTTGAAATAGCAAATTGTTAATGACTTGAGTCATTTAGGTTTTAGAACTGAACAGATTAAAAGTACTACTTTAAATTTGATGATAAAATATCTGTTCAAGTGAAACGTAAACATACTTATGAGATTAAAGATATTTTATTACTTTATTTTAAAGTGATAAGATTTGTACTGTATATTTTCTGAATTTATTAGTAAGTATAGATTTTAATTCTATAAAAAAGACAAACGATATCAAAATATGGGCCAGCATAAGCTAATTTTAAGCATTTTGAAGTTATACTAAAGGTATAAAGCAATAAAAACTGCTTAAAAAATGTGTTGGTTCTATAACATCAGCAAAAAAATCATCTAAAAAATAACTATACTTAAATTTTTTATTTTAATAAAAAAATTCTTTAGTTCTTAAGAAAAAATTGATTCTGATACTATCAATAAAATTACAGGCTAAAATTGTTCTTTTTTTTTCAAAGCTAGTTATAGTAATAGTATTAAGTATAGTAGAATATAGTAATAGTAGTTAGTAGTGATAGTACTAAATATAATAGAAATTAATGATAGCAGTAAATATAATAGAAGGTAGTAATAGTATTTAGTAGTAAACATAGTAGAAGTGAGTAATAGTAATTAATAGTAATATTAGCAAATATAATAGAAAGTCAACGTATCCTACTAAAATTATTTGAGAAATAAAGAATAATCTCTAAACTGAAGTTTTACTCATTAAAAAGTTTAGTAGAAAGTCAAGTTCAATTTCATACTACTAAAATTACTTAAGAGATGAAAAAAATAACTCAAAACTAAGTTTTTCCAAATTGAAAATAGATAAGGTCAAAATCTTTTTTAATCTTTTAAAGTTATTTTGAGAGGTGAGAAAATAAAATTGAAACTAAGGTTTTACTTAATTCAAAACACCTTCAGATTAAGTATAATAGAAAATCAAGTTCAGTTTAATTGTACTAAAATTATTTTGAGAGATGAAAAAAATTAAATCAAAAGTAAAGTTTTACCAAATTCAAAACACCCGGCAACTTTATGTTAAGAAGCTTTACGTATAGTTTTATGCTAAACTGCTGTAAACTTTCAAAGCACACCTAAGTATACACAACTTTGTTTTGAATTCTGAAATCTATGAAAACTGCATAAGTTGATAAATATTTTTAAGTAAGTGAAATGTTTTCATTAATAAACAGCTCATCTATCTCAAACTGAACTTTTTGATCTTTATTTTATCTCTATAAATATTTTAAATGAACACAATTTTACTTTGAAAAAAGTTTTATGTTGCTTTTGCATACTTAAATTATTCTAATTTTCGCTTTTAAAGTATCTTTTTACTACAATAAATATGATAATAACAGAACTTGTTAGTTTTGGTTACTAGCTCATAGAAAACAAATTGAAATCAGCAAAAAGATTTAAAATCAGTTATTTAAATGTTGATTACCAAGTCGATTATTGTGTTTTTTAGTAACTTTAGGATAATACTGTACAGTTTGCTTAATACAAATTAATTTTGTTAGTTTAGCTTATATTTCGATCTTTAACAGCAAAAGAATAAGCATTTTCTTTACAAAACATATATACATTTGATGTATGATCGTTCATGTATCTATTTTTATATCAGAACTAAAACGATTTTGAAAAATAACTTGACACTTTATAATAAGCTCTCCTTTAAAGTAGATGACAATTTTAATTAAGTGTTGAAGTTTAGTTTCCAAATGATAAACAAACGCAAGGCTAAACCTAGTTTGTTTGTTATTTTTGTAAATCAAACGTTTTTATTTACATAGTTAAGTGAATATAAAGCACATTTAAGATATTAAGTTGTGTTGACTTTGCCAAGGCGATACTAAGGTTTCGACTCATTTTTTCATCTCTCATATTATCTATTAAACTTGACCTTATTTAAGTCAGCTTTTGAAAGCTAATGACTACATGCTACTTTGCTTTGCAAATGAGACACTACAGCTTCGACTTGTATTTTTTCATCTCTCGAATTGTCTATTAAATGTGACCTCATAAAGAAGTCAGCTTTTAAAAGCTAATGACTTCAGGCTGTTTTGCTTTGCGAAGGAGACACTACAGTTTCGACTTTATTATGAAGCCAAGTTTATCGTTTGAACTTGACTTCATAGTAGGTCAGATTTTAAAGTATAAGTATTTTTCAGTTAATATAGTCATTTTTTGGAAACGTTTACCAAAACTAAACAAACTTTGACACTTCGTATGTTCTCCCTACATTAAAATTCATGCTTTTTCTAACAGAAAGCAAGTCACTCACTATTTTATAACACCATTAATTAGTTGAAAATTTTTTTCAATATAAACTAGTTAAGTATTTTCATAAACAACTAAACTAAGTAAAACCTAAAAATACTATTAGTTTGTTTTTATTAGTCTACAAAATACAACTACAGTTCTTACATGAAAAAATTTAATATAAATACATTTTAAAGCTATTATTAATTAAATAGCTTCATCTGAATTATTTAAAAACTTGTTATGACCTAAATTGTAATAGCTAAAAATTAGGCAGAACTTTATTTCGACTTAAAATTTCAGAAATGTTGTGTGATATTTTGTTTTCAAAACCACTAATTCTATGAAAGTTGACTATAGTATGTACTTTAGATTTAGTTATTAAGTCATTTATCAATATAAAATTATGCTAAAAAAGCAAAACACAGTTGTAAATGTGACGAATTTAAAAGATATGTTTAATTTGATTGAAATGCTAAGCTTTATGCTAGCTAGGGTAAAAGTTTAGTTTCGAGTTAACTTTTTTTTCTCTCAAATTTTTCATTGAACACTAATGACCTCAAAATTAAACTATTTGTTGTGAGTTTGAAACTACTTTAATAAAAAAATCAGTTTTTAAGAGGTTTTTAAATGAAAAATAGCTACTTTTTTTGTAATTAAAACTAACATTAAACTTACTGCCTTTTACCAAGTGTGATGACGAGTGACGACCATCATTTTATACCATCAAAGCTCGGAAAAGATAAAAAAATAAGAACAAATCCGGCCTCAGTAGTTAGTCATAAACGAAGTTTTTGATAGGGTGGCCAAAAAACATTTTTTTTTATTTGTGTATAAACAAGTAAAAAAAAGGTCTACTACACGTAGATTCTTTAAACAGTTTGCAGTTAAAACTTTTTTTTGTTATAAAAATTTATGAAATATACCATTTGCTTCTAGTTTAGATAAAAGCTCAATGAGAGAAGGTAGTTTAAGCTGTTTTCGAAAGTTTAAAAACAAATTCGATGAAAACTCTAAAACAATGACATCAATGTGCGTCGGCTCATTATCCTAAAAAGGTCTTAACAAGGTCGCAGGAATCAAGTGTCTTGATGTGTTCACAACATTGAACAAATATAAAAAATGTTCCAATCAAGAATTAAGATTTTTTTTTTAAGTTCTTCTCTTTAGGACTATTTTTTATTTAATTAATAATCTTATTAAAATATTTTCTTTAAGCAGAAATAAAAAATTGTATTTTGTTGTCTTTAGAAATAAACAAAACAGTAAATAGTTTTGAACTTTTTTTTATTTAAGTGATGTTTTGCACAAGTAGATATATTTATTTCGATATCTTTATTTTTCAACTACGCTATTCCGTAAATATTGACTTTAGACCATTAAAAAAATCTATATTTGTTTTTACTAATCTATAAGCTACAATGACCGATACTTTTATTTGAAAAAGCTACTAGCAGCAAATTAGTGGTAAATTATTTTTTATTATTTATAAATTGCTTTTAAAGTTAACGTAGTAGAGTTAATTTTTTTTCAATCATTGTTTTTATAGATAATTCAATTAAACTTTTAATAATTTGATCAAAAAAAAAACAGGTAGATACTTTAGTTTGTTTTTGAGTTATTTTTAAAAGTAATGTATAAAATCAGTTTGCTATTTTAAATATTAGTGTTTGGTAACACTCTTTACTTATTCGGGTTTCTTATTCTACTACACAATTTTAAATCAATAAAGATTATATGAAATAATATACTTCAATCAAATTAATAAAACATACTTAAGTCATTCAGTTTTATAATTTTTCTAAATAAACTTATTTATTATGAAAAATATGATTACCAGAGTTTTGTACAAAAGTTTTAAATTCATATTTTCTTATATATTAAATTTTGATCACTTCACTTATGTAAGATTAGAATATTGTAAGCATAATAATATTTATACTATATTATAATCAATTTTTTTGTTAAGAATTTTCTAAAATAACATTCATAATACTTAGTACTGATATTTATAGTATTTTTAATAAATTTCAAATAAACAGAATTATTAAGTCCAAGGACTCAATATACAAAGTTTAAATGCATTATTGATAAAGTTATAGATGTAAGAAATTAAAATAATGTTCCTATAAAAAGCTGTCTAAATCAAAATAAAATATTAAAGTAAAAACCCTGGATTACTAAAGGTATACATAGGTATATTATGAAAAAAATAAACTGTATAAAATACTATGTAGAAATAAATCCAGTGCCCCAAGTAAAAGAGTATAAAGCTTTAAGAAACTAATCAAATAATTTGAAACAATTTAAAAAAATATTTTAAAACTGTAATAAAAACTTAGCACAAACTTGAAGTTGATAAATATTACACAAACAATCAGAAAAAAGACCATGATTTTCTCATTAAGTTGAAATAATAAAAATCTTATATTAATTCATCTGAAATTAAAATTAAAATAAGCCAAAATTTTTCCCATATTGGAAAACAAACTTTTTCAAGTTAATAAATATATCTAAGCTTCTATTGTTAGCTTAAAAAATCACTTTAGCAGTTTTGTCTGGTTTTATGTACATAAAAATGAAATAATAATTATTATAAAAAGTTTATATTCAGATAAAATTTGCGGATAAATGTAGAAATTAACGATAAATTAAAGAAGTATAAGTCAAAGAAAAAAGTTTGAAGTACACAATTTAATTTAAGCTCAATTTTGCACAATTTATGAAGGTTTATAGAAAGTTTTATGGAGGTACTTTTTAATAAAAAATAACTAAAAGTTCAAGAAAACTTATAAAATGTGATAAATATTACAACAACTATCATTTTTGGGCTCCTATACAGTTTGCATTGGGTGGTTTTTATAAAATTGAATGGTACTAAGGTGAATGTTTTGTTGAATCATTTACAATTTTGCACAGGGTATTTTTGTGGTAATGTAAAAAAAAAATTAGTTAAAAACTCAAAGGTATTTACAAGCACCCTAATACCCACATTTAAAGTAGGTTTAAAAACACGCTTAGAAAAACTACCAACCGTTTTAAGTTTTATCAAACACAAACAAAATTATTTGAAAAGTGTCATGTATGAATAGTCGTTTGTATGAGTTTCTTATTAAATGCTTCTCAGTTTGAATTTAGCGAGGGGTACTCTACTTTCTAGCTCTGTCAGAGCTTGTTGTATGTACACTGTCCTCCTTTGATAAGGGAATTTGTGCTTTTTTGTTGGATCTGAGCAAGACCTTTTCCGATTGTGTGGATATAAAGATTTTGTTTGAAGTTAGAATACATTGGAAGAAATTGAACAATGTTTCAAAAATCATACATTACTGAAAGAGAACATTTTGTTAATTTTGGAGAGTAAGAATAAGACTATGAGGGTATATAATATGGTACATGCCACAGTTTTCAGTGTTGGAACCACTATTGTTTTTAGTATATAAATAACATGTATATGACCTGCAGAATACACAGGTCTATAAGTGTTGAGCTTTGCAATGATACATTATTATAACTGTTGTCTTTTTAAGCTAAGATTTTAAAACATAGGTTACTATAGGTCAGTATTTTGTTATACTTATTACCAAGCAAACTTAAGTTGTCAATAAATTAAAATTACTGCTCAAAATACCAAAATGTTTATACAGACAAATTAAAACTTATTGAAGTTTGCATTTAAAACATTAAATAAATTTCAAACAATTTCTTTGGTAAGAGTTGATATAAAAAGTTTTCAAATAAATTGCGCATAATAATAACAACATTTACTTAAGTATTGTGAAAAATTTAGAAAAGTTAGAAATAAGGTCAAAACTTCTTATACCGTGCACAAATTTGAAAGAACTATATTATTATTTCATTTTAAGCCTTACTTTACATTTTTATACATTTTTACACATGAATTACTTTTACAACCTAACTTCAACTTTGACCTTGGCAGTAGTTGACAAAGATTCTTTGTGCAAAACAGACATACCAATAAAAAAGCTAACTAAACATTTAATGATTTTAAATTTTTACATGCTTACAAGCACATATACTTATTCTCAATAAACAATGTTTGAAGTTACAACTTTAAAGCTTTTACATCTTTATGTTTGTATAAAACATGTTGTTTATATTAACGCTATCACCTTTCCTTTAAAGTAAAAGATAATGTGGTGCCCATGGTAGACTGTAGTTTTTATGGTCAATATAGGCAGTAATGAGTTTAAAAATGGTTGCTTGTTGTTAAAAAAAAATTAAATATATAAGTTGGTTAATTAAAAAAAAAGTTAAAATATTTAGTTTTTAAGTTTTCATTATATTAAGTTAGCTCAAAACATTGTTTGAAAGCAAATGGTGCAACTTGTTTCTTGACACAATATCATTGCATACGTTTTGTGAGCAGTGTTCTCATTTTTTTCTTTCATTCTTTGTGGAAATATGTGAAAAAGGAGAAATATCACGCTGAAGCTAAACTTTGGTATGTATAGTAAAAAGAATTATGTCAATACCTAGTAAAGAAACTTTCAACCAAGAAAAACTCAACTCTTCAATGAACTCAATAATTATGAATAGCATAATTGAAAGCTTATATAAATAGAAAAAGTTGATCAGAAGTCAAGATTAAGTTTTTTTAAGAAAAATAAAATTAAGTTCAAAGTTTTTTTACTAAAAATAAAGTTTTATTTTACTTAAAATGGATAAAAGATTAAATACATTTTTATATATATGAATTTCATAAACATATTTTTATTAATTTAATCCAGTAAATAACTTTAACTCAAAATTTTTTTAAGAAACATAAGAAGTAATATTTTAAATTTTTTATTTGTTTTTATATTTTTTACTTCGCATTCCTTTTTTTTTTTAATTTTATAAATATCAAAAAAAGTCTATTTAATGATAATTTCTAATTCAGAGGACAGCTTTTCTTAATGAGATTTTGTTTTTGTCAAAGTAACTACACAGACAGTTATTAAAACTTGTAAATGTTCTATTGTAAACATTTTAAAAATCACCTCTTCATTTCAAGTCTATCATTTCTGTAATTATGATGCAACAACAAAAAATTCTTTTTAGCTAAAAGCCTTTTTTTTTGATAAAGAAACAGCACATATACAGTTATGAAAATTATTTTTACATAATATACTATACTTTTCAAAGCACTATTTAATGTTACGTGGATACATTTATTAGCCTTATTTTTGGTTTGATAAGTTTGTTTTTGTTGTAATGTCGTAATGTATCTACTTAAAATTAAGAAAAAAAATTATTATGGTGTTCGAAAATATTAGTTTTCTAAAGTGTATGAGCTGAGCAGTAACTCTATAAGTGAGATTCTTTGCTAAAATATTATTTAGTTACAAAATTTATCAATGTGTCGATTTAAAAAAAATTTAAATCAAACATATACAAGTTTTATTAAACCACTGAAACTTAAGATCAGAACTGCACTCCAACTGTCCTCTAAAAAGAACTATAACAAAATGCTGTCCAGCATAAGAGTTCTACACCCAAAATACAAAAATAATATTCTGCTTGGCTGGTTTCCAGGCTTAATATTTACCCCCATTGTAGATATCTAGAAATAATTTTCCATTATTAAACACAAATTTTGACCCTAGATTTTGAATTTCACTAAAAAGGAACAGGAAAACTTGCACTTTCAAAAACCTACAAGAAATTTCTCAAAAACCAGTGGCCATCCTGTTAATTTTTTTTGTTGCAAAACTTAAGTTGAACTAGATTTTTATCATGAATCTCTGGCCAAGTTGTTATATTTGTAAAGATGCAAGATATACAAAGTAATCTAATTTCTGCAATTTTATTTAAAAATGTTTGATAGGTTGTTGTTTAAAATATGTTTATCATCTGTACAATAAAACCTAACAGGTAATAAGACTTAAGAAATATTTAATTTTTGTATTTAAAAGACAACAAAAAATATCAAACCATTTGCTTGTATCAGAAAGTTTTTACAATGCTTAATATGTTTCAAATGTTTTTTGTTGTGAAAAGTAATAAAGTTCTTGTTTCAAGCTTTTAAATAAGATCCAATCTTAATTTTTCTTGAAAATAAGCTTGTTTCCTTTTATGACTTAAAATCTACTTATATCTCTTATTAAGATATTAACTTTTAAAAATTATTGTGGTTCAGAGTTGCAGAGTTAGTTTGTAATGGACAACACAAAGTTACAATGAAGTACAATGTTAAAATAATACTTTTTTCTTATAATATTTATTTCAGATTTGTACAGTAAGTTTGTAATGAACAACATAGAAGAGTACAAGCTGCCATTGAGGCACTGGTTGGTCAAACAGACAGACCTGCAGAGGTTCCCGGGACTGGAGTGGGCCAAAGATAAATCTTGCATCAGGGTCCCGTGGGTCCAACAGCATCACCCAAACTGGGAGAATTCATATGGAGTGTTTGCGGTTGGTTTCATAAATTTATAATTAAAAAATAGTTAACTTCTTTTTAAAAGTTTTGAACTTAGAGAAAAGTTAATTACTGAAATTGCTTGAGAGAATAAGCATAATTAATTTTGACAAATACAGAGTGTTTGTGGTTAGTTTCATAAGTTATTAAGGGCATAGGGTGGGGGTCCAACATTTTTTTTATAAAAGTTAACATTAGACGTTATATGAAAGCTAGTTATGTTCTGTGAGCTACTTCTCACAGAAAAAAAAAGTATTTATTAACTTTTGAGATACCATCAGTTGTGTGAAAAGTTTCTGTAAGGAAGAAAACAAATTGTTACTAATTTCTCAAAATTTTAAAAATTTCACTAAAAATCCATGTTCTCTTCATTTTTTAGTCAATTAACCTCCATTTTTCAGGATTTTCAGGAAATGTTTCTAGTATTAATAGTAAAAGTCCTACTGTAAGAACTTAAAAAATTTTAAATTAAACAATTTTATGAACAAAAAAAAATTTTTTTAATAAAAAAAAATTACTCAAAAAAAAATCCTACAAAAGAAATGATTTTTATTTAGTTAAGATTAAACTAATGAAGTTTTAGAAAGATTGCTTAAAATATGTAGAAGATATATTTTTAAGAAATAGTCTTTTTTTATTTTTTTATTTTAGTCCTTCCATAAGGAATTTGTTGAGCTTTCCAACTTTCTACCCTCGTTAGTCAAAAAGTAATTTGAATTTTACTAAACAATAAAAAGCAACTGTGAGCAAAGTAAAATATCTTTAAAATAAGATCAACATATCCTTACCCCCTATGCTTTAACTATTAGGTTATTATAAATAAATTGTCAATCTACATTTTTGTGAAAACTTTAAAGAACACAAACTGACTCAATTTATTAGTAAAGCAGCAACTCATAGTAAATATTAAGTTGTTATCAATAACTAAAATATTAATTACTGAACCTTCCCAACTTTACTGCTGAAATTAACAAAATATTTTGTTTTATACACATAATTTGTTATTGAAAACTGAATTAGAGCATAGTTTTTTTAATTATGGTTTTTGTTAAATATGTTTTAGTGTAGGCTTGAACAAACTTAGTTCAAGTTAAAAGTCTTTAATTTTTATATTATACTTCTAATCATTCTTTGTTTGTCCAAAATTATATTTAAATTAATTAAAAATAATATAATTACTATATCAAAAATGTGTAACGTATTTAAAGATCTAAACTGTAGTTGTATACAAAATAAAAACTTTGCTCTTACGAATATATATCTTTGGCTTTATAATGTACTTTTTATAAAAGTAAATAATATTTTTTTTTTTGAAAATAAAACTTTTAATAAGAAGTCTTTAATTAATACAATGAAAAATAACTTGAAGGAAGTTATTTGAAATACTAAAAAGTGGTTTTTTACATTAAAGTTTTTTTTATCTAAGATCCTCAGCTTTTGATTAAACTGATTAATATAATAAATTAACTTATTTAATTATAATTTTACGAACTAAATGAAAAAAAAAATTCAATCAAGTATTGTAGTTTCTAATTTCAGTATTAATAAACCTTTTGTGAGTTTTTTAGAATTATCTGGAAGTTTTAGCAAGTAAATATAGTAGTTTTGAAAATCTTAAAATAGCATATAATGATCAAGTAAAAAAACGAAGATGTGCTAAGAAAATCCTCAAGCTCTTAATAGTTTAAATGTGCACAAGTATCATATAGTCATGGGTATAACACAAATACAAAAATAAATTAAAATAAGTAAAAATTGTAATAAAATAAGCATTTTAATACATATTTATACTAATGTAAAACTAATTGAAAGAAACTGACTAGAAATGTATTTTATAAGCTAATATCATGTGCACAAACATTATAGATTTCTAAACAACATTGAAATAAAAAATAGCATCAGATATAATCAGCATTAACTTTTAATTATTCTTTTAATATTATGTAACTATTTAAAACATCATGTACACAATTATGTTATAATAATTTTTATGAAAAAAATAAATACACATATTGCCATGGGCCAAACATATACATTTTCTTTATATCCTAACTAAATTAATTTAATCAGGGTTGCTTAAAAACCTGGAAACCTAAAAGTAACTGGAATTTGAAAATATACACAAAGAGTTAAAACTTGAAATACTTGGAATATGATAAATTTTGAAAACAACCTTGAATTTTTAAACAAAAATCACTAAAAAACTTGGAATTTTAAACAATCATTACATGTAAAGCAATGAAGTTCAGTTTGACACAATAAATCTGTCGTTTCTATATAATTTAATGTTAATGTTATCATTATCTTTTTATTTGAAAAAAATTTACAGTATCTTCTCAATGTTGTTATATTAATTTTAACACTTTTTTACCTATAACTTAAATTTTACTAAAAATATACCCAAAAACTTCTTTTAAAAACCTGGGAGAAATTCAGAAATCCCAGAAGAAATTTCTCAATTTGGCAACCTTGTTTAAATAAATTAGAAAAATTAAAACAGTTTCTGCAAATTTGCAGGCGTGGGCGAAACACAAGGGCAACTACACGGAACCGCCAAACTACAAGAAGTTGAAGGGCAACTTCAGGTGCGCCATGCGGAAGTCGAACGACTTTCAGGAGATCGAGTGTCCGCACGGCAGCAGGAACAACTACAAGCTGTACAAACTGCTGAAAAGAGAGGAAGTTGAGCAGCAGAAGCAGCTCAGCAAAATGAAAGGTTAAATGTTAGATGGTTACACTTTAATATCTATAATAGATATTTCTAGTCTAACAATTGAACAAGTTGTTCATACAGATGCATTCTATTTATTTACATTTCAGCAAAATGAAACGTAGATTACATACAAATGTTGGACAATTTTAAATTTTTATGATAAATTGAACACTAGACTAAAGTTATTGTCTGACAATCGAACAAATATTCGTATAGATGCATTCTTTTTGAGCGTTTTAATAGTAAACAATTTCTATTGACAACAGAGAAGATGAGGGAACAACGCCAGAAACTCAACCAGAACAGAATAAGGGACGACGCTTGTTCCGTGGTACCAATGGTGGGAAGTCCAAGCAGGGACTCATTTGATATTGGTAATTAATATTTTATTTGTATTTTATTTGTATTTTATTGCTTGTTCCGTGGTACCAATGGTGGGAAGTCCAAGCAAGGACTCATTTGATATTGGTAATTAATTATTAATATTTTATTTGTATTTTATTGCTTGTTCCGTGGTACCAATGGTGGGAAGTCCCCACAGGGACTTATTTGATATTGGTAATTAATTATTAATATTTTATTTTTTTAAATTAATTGCTTGTTTAGTAGCACCAGTGATTCTATCTCCCAACATAAAGACTCTTTTTTTATTGGTATTTAATGTTTTATTCGAATACTAAACTAATTGTTTAACCTGATGTTGTTGATAGGTTAGAATAGCTGTTGTGTTTTGTAATTTGTAAAAAGAATACTTGAACATTAAACCACGGCTTGTTTTTTTGTTTTGTTAATAAACACAAATAAATATAACAATATCAAAGTACATATTAGGGTCGTAATCGTTTAAATATTGCGAAGTTACAAAAATATCTAAATGTTATTAGTCTTGATTTATAAAATAATTTAAAAACAAGACATTTGCTGTTTTTTAAGATTGGTTTAAATTAAATGCATTGGTGGTAAGGATATTTTTTACCAAAGCTAGTATTGGTTCTTGAATGAAAGTACAAACTGTAATACAGCACATAAACAACTATCTGGTCAGTATGTTTGAAATTTACAATTTTTTTTAAACTACGTGTTGAGTTTAGGTAACTTTAAAAGTTTTGAAGCAGTCTCAATGATTAATAGTGTTATTTTTGATGACAAACTAGTTTTTCAACAATGTTTGAGAATTTGAAGGATATATGAATCACTGCCTCAAAAAAGTTTCATTAAGTTTTTAAAGACTTAAATTTATATCACAGTTTTTAAATATTTATGGTTTAGATTTTAACATAGTTTTTTTTGGTTTTATGGTTTTATAAGCAACAATGTCCGCTCAATAAATATTTAAAACTAAGTTTCCAAGTAAGAGTGCATTAAAGGATCAAGAATAGACTAACTTTAAAAAGTTAAAACTTTATTTTATAAGTAAATTAAAAAACTATCTCGTTTACTTATTAAAGTTTTAAACACATTCTTAGATTGTTTCAAAAATAAGTTAAAAATGTAAAATGAAGTTCCAACTGGCAAGCTTCGAATCAAGTTTGAGATTGATTAAATGTTTTTTATTTATTTAAGTAAAAAAAAGTTTTTAAATAAAACACGATTAACCCTGCAATTGTGATTAAATGTATATTTTCAGATTTTGAACTGCATAATAATTAAACTTTTAATCAATAATATTTTGTTCAGATTCAAGTTGTTCCAGTTCGCCGGTCAACAACCCGACAACAGCGCCTCCTTGCGTTCGACCCCTCGACCCACCAGTGGTCGTCCCCAAGCCCCTGTCGCCACCCCACCCCAGCAGCAGCATGGTTGCCAAGCAACCCAACACCCCGACAAACTTCCCCACCTTCCCCTATCCCTTCCATCACCATGACAACTCCCCGCAGAGGAATTCTGCCAGCAGGGGTCTGGACCTAGTCACCAAGCACACGAGGAACCTGGTTGCCAAGCAACAGGGCCCCCAGCAACCCAACAACCCGACTCCCCCGGCAACATACAGTCAGTTTTAACAACATATTTAATTTGACATGTGTAACAAATAGTATATTAGTAAAAAGTATTTTTTTAAATAGTTAAAGATTTAAAACAAATAAACTAATGTAATGTTTGTTTTTACTGCGGTTTTTTGTAAAATTAAAATCAAAGTTGTATTAAGTTTCAGCCCACGCGATTTAAAAGCGTTGTGCTTTTTGATTTAATTATAAAGTCTGCTTCTACGCAAATGCATGTATTAAACCAAATTAAAATAAAATAATTTAAAATGAAATTAATAGCCAGAACCTGGTTGAACCTGCGTAGATTTAAAAAAATATTTTGCAAAGCTATTTTAATTAATATTTTTATCTGATTGATTGTATACCAAAAATCTAAAATGAAAGTTTAAGTAACATTTTTTGATTTTAAATAAGACAATTCCAATGTAGCACTTGCAATCTGAAATTATATTAACTGCTCATTTAATATTTTTCTTCTTTAAAAAAGAACTTTTTGATATGTGTGATATAAATGAACTTAAAGCTGATTTTAAGTAAAGAAAATTTTTAGTTGAGGCCACTAAACCTGGAATCCTGGTAAAACCTATATTTTGACAATTAAAGCTAAAAAACCTGGAATTTGAGAAATTTTGAAAAAAAAACCTGGAATTTGAGAATTTTTGAAAACAAAAATGGAAAAACCTGGAATTTTAAACAATTTTAACATGGTAAGTAGTTTAGTTTTGAAATTGACACGAAAATCCATCATATAGATGAAAAATTTTTGTTATCATCAAAATTTTTTTATTAAAAAAAACATTTAAAGCTGCTTTACAGTTTGTTTTTAATGTTGTTATACTACTTAGCACAGTTTTTCACCTCAAACTTAATTTTACACTAAAAATATCCCCAAAAAACGCGTACTTTCAAAAACCACGGAAGAAATTTCTCAAAAACCAGTGGCCACCCTGTCTGTTAGTCTAAGATTTTATGATGTATACACAGCTATATAGGATCTAACTATATCAGGTGTTAGATGCAGCGTTTAGTAATTATATTTTTATTCTAATTATTTATTTGCGGCATTATTTTTATCAATCGTAAAGTACAAGTTATATATATATATATATTACCTGCCTACATAATCAAAATATGTATTTCAAAAGAACCAAAGCCACTAAATAATAACAAAAAAATAACAACAAAATAAATCTAAAAACAAGAACAAACAAAGCAAAGATAAGTTAACTTGTACATAAGTTGTTTTTAAAATAGGCTAACTAAAATTATTCAATTTTAGTTGAAACGTCACAATTTGTTTTTTTGTTTTGTTCTTTAAAAATCTTACTTTGTTCTTTATTATCGTTCTGAGGAGATGCATAAAGCATCGAAACTAAGTAAACGATTTGAAAACTAGTTGTTTTTTTATATTATAAATAAATATATATATATATATATAAATTTTGGTTAAACTGTGTAGACATAAACTACAGTGTTTTTTTTTAAATTATATATTGTATTAATTATTAAGTGTTTTTTTATTATTTTCTTTAGTAATTATTAAAAATCGATTCAAATCAGGCGTGAAGTACAGCGTGAAGGAGAAAATACTTCCGACCCAATACAAACCTTACATAGACGCGTTGTTGAAGAACCTGAAAGACATTATGACGTCACAGAAGAACGGTTAGTTTGTTTCGTTTTATGACGTCACAACGAACCTGTTTGTAAAAATATTCAAAAAACGATAAAATTAAGTTCGTTTGGTTGCGTGTTTCAATATACATTTATATTCTGTAATACTACTATTAATCATATATTGAAAAAAAATTATTGGAAATAATGAATAAATAAATTTTATAATCTTTAAATTTAAATAGTGTGTGATAAATTTTCGTCTTTTTTTCAACTACTTCTCAGTAAGTTACACATCGAAACAAAAAAGCGTTAGTTCGTAATTGCAAAGAAGGGGAATACAAGTTAAGTTTATTTTCATTTGTTCGTAATTTTTTTTTTTCAAATGACAGTTAATATCGACATAAAGGTTTTGTGTAACATTAGTTTAAGTTACAAATAATAATTTTTAAAACAGTTAAGTGTTTGCCGAGAAAAAAGTTTTTGATAAGTTTTGAGGCTTAATTTTTTCAACTTTCAAATTGATTAGTTTTATTTTAAACAAGGTATCTTTTAAACGTAATATAAGTTATTAAAATGTTATGAAAAACAAAATAAAAAGTAGTTTCATACAAATATACTCCTTTTCTTCTTTGGAAGCAAGCATGTATTTTTCCGTTACTTCCAAGTATGGCGTAACAAAATGCACTTAAATTTCTTAAAAATATTAAAATTACTTAAAATTTAAACGACGAAACATCGAAATTCAAGTATAAACTGAACACTACCTATCAATCAAGTATTGAATTGAAATATTTTTTAATTAAACTGTTTACAATAATGTGTTGAGTTTCAAAACAGTTTCGATAAAGATAAACGTATTCGGTTAATTTATTTATGCTGAACAAACAGATTTGATTTTTCCAATTAAGTAATGGAAACTGGAGTTTCGACTTCAAACTCTTTAAAAGTTGTTATCTTCGAAACTTGAGTTTTCACTATTTTTTAGATTAAACAAAACCAAAGTTTAATGTGTTTTTAATAAATTGTTTTCGTTTGCTATGATATGAATTTTTTTATGCTGCCAAAACTTAAATAGTTCAAGTTACTTTAAAACTTAAGTTGTAAAACACCAAAAAATTATTTGTTGTTTAATTTAAAAATTGTAATAATTTTCCTCAAACTTTAATATTAAGTATCTTTTATCGTAAACAAAACATTATTTTAAATGAAAAAAAAATCTTATAATTTGTTATTTTGCTTCTGTTTAGTATAATTTAAAATTATTGAGAATTTGTATTTTTTCTATTGACTTCAAGACGAAAATACGTAGATAGTTCTCTTAAGCTATCAGTAAAACACATGAACTAATTAGTAATGGATTATTTTTATTTTAATTATCAATCAATGCTTTACATAGCTTGAGCTTAAAATTTATTTTATGCTTTTACATACAATTTTGTTTTATGCTTGTTAAAAATTTAGTGTTAATGTTTTCGGAATTTTTACACTAAAACTGAGCTTGAGATAATTTAGTTTTAAAATTCTTTTATTGATTTTTAATTTAAAACAATTGCATAAATTTATAAAGTAATTTAATGTAGATAATAAAAACTAATATGTAACGTATAAATTATAAATATTTTGACACGTTATAAAATTCTTATTGTTGTTTTCTTTTTTTAAATTTATTTTCTTAGGTTACATGACAATTCAAATTCTAAAAAAAAAAGTTAAAGGGTCACAACTTAAAAAGTAGTATATTGGAAAAAATAAAAACATGTATGTTGTTCTTATTAATATCTACAAGACATTTTTTTCTTTTTGTAAAATATTAAATATTTCTTAAGGTATTTAAAAAATGATAAAATTAAGTGTGCCTTAAAACTTACTTTAGTCATATAGAAAAAAGTATTTAATATTTTACAAAAAGAAAAAATGTCTTGTAGATATTAATAAGAACAACATACATATTTTTAATTTTTTTCTATATGCTACTTTTTAAGTTGTGGCCCTTTAATTTTCTTTTTAGAATTTGAATTGTTTGAATTTGAAATGTCGCCAATTTTCTTAACGCCAACTTACGATCATCGCTGATTATAAAAGAAAGCGTTAAAAACAAGATTGAAAAAACAAAACATCAAAAAAATATGAAACGAAATTAAAAAGCACATAAAAAGTTATGAAACAAAGTAAATGACAAAGTGGCAACAAGTGAGTTTGGTGGCGTGTCATGCAACTTAGTATTGAATATAAAATAGATAAATACATAATAAATACAAAACGCGTGGGTTTTATTTCTTGATGGGTTTAAACGAACTGTGTTTGTAATTTACTCTGAGGCTAATTAAAAAATTGAAAAGTGCTTGTTATTAAAACAATATAAAGCAGTTAAAATCACAAAGCTTTACTGAAACTGTGGTTTGGTGTGCATGAGAAAATTATGGGTTATGTTTAGAATTTTTTAACTAAAAATTATCTGTATAAAAAAAATAAACGGTTAATTTTTTTTTGATTGGGTTTTAAAGATTTTTTGATTAATTAAAACATAAGTAGTTTACAAAAAAAAAATATAAGCTTAATCTTTCAGTTAATAAAAAATTACAAAAATGAGTTCGCATGTGTCAAGAAGAAAAAAATTCAAACTTTACTCTCCTTAAACTTTACCCAAAGTTTTTGGTCGAAATTAAATGACATAATTTCGTGTAAAATTTAAAAATGCGTTGTCAAACCACAAATGTCTACAGATTAGGATGTACATGATCTTCTTTGAATTTATTCAAAAAAAAGATGTCAGGTTTTTAATCTGCATGTTTTTCTTATTAGCACTTGGTAGTACAAAACAATTAAGATGGTTTTATTTTTACATAGTTTTTGAAAAAAGAGTGTTTCGACTTTGATTTTACGAGCTCGTATGTGGTTAGTTTTTTTGTGATTTGGAAAAAAAGTTAATAATTAATAATTTGAAAATCAACAATTTTTTTTATATATTTGCTTCCAAAATTAAAAGTCTGATAAAAAAATGCGCACCAAAAACAAACAAATCAAGTTTTACGGCGTTTGTTAAGATATATTATTTTATACAACGTTTTATCTATATAAGAGAATACAAACAAAATAAACCCATTAATGGCCTGCACATTCATACCTATTGTTGCAAACTTTCCATATATTTACATTAAAATGGCAGCAAATGTATTGTAGAACATTGTTGTTAGTAAAATGTTTTGTTTATATAACAAAACACAAAAAACGCTTTATAACACGCAGTACAACGCTCTATACTACATTGCGATATGTCCTAATTATTGTTGTTTATCTAGCAAAGCACTAACATACTTACTTATTCTTCCAATATATATATATTTACATTAAAAGGAGCAAAATGCCATACGTATTTACTTATAAGTTCAGAATGTTTTATTTATTAATGTATTTACATTAAAAGCAATGAAATTTCATTTACCTGTTGCTTCAGAATTTTAAGCTCTGTGGAAGGTGATTTAGTTTATCTAATCCCAAAAATTTTCATATATGTAGCAGGACATTCTGAAGCAACAGTTATATGTTTTTTTTCATGTTTTTTGAAGGTTAAATGAACTATTTATATGAAACATGTGTAAAAAATAGTGTTTTATTATATAACTTGTCAAATGAGTAAGTATATCTATATGTAAACTAACTAGGGTGCTTTGAGTTTTCAGCTAGAAAACTTATTTTTATTTGGCAAAAAAAAAAAAAGACCTTCAAAATATAAGTTGGTTTAAAAAAGGATTTATAAGGTCTGTTTTCGGTTTTATGAAAACAACCCAAAAGTAAATTCTATGGTTCACAGAAAAAGCACAGGGAGTTGTTTAACATGTGGCAATTATCACAAAAAATATTGTTCACAATTTAAACTTGACTTGAAGAAAGTTTCTTCCAGGGTATTCTTGTAAAAAAAACTTAAATTACAACAAAAGTTAAAAAATACGTAAAACAAGAAATGCCTACTTGAAACTTTCTTTAAATTGCTTTAAATTCTGCACTATGTGTTTATTTGATAACTTAACTCTTAGTTTGATAATTATCCTAACATCAACGTAATATATATTAAACCAAATGAAGCTACCTGCATATTTACATTACAAAGAGCAAAATCACTGCTGTGTAATGTTTTATACGTTGGGAGCAACAAAAGCTACATACATTTAAACGCACGTATAAGCAGCAGTTAGTTGTTTATACAGCGTAATATTTATACAACAAAACACAAATAAAAAGCCTATTACTGTATGCTGTATATATTGCTGTTTATATATTGTTGCAAAATGTTCTACATACTAAAACTAGCAGCAACCAGAAACTACGTGTTTTGTGTTTGAGTAGCAGCAAGTAAATTGCAGAATAAAAATTCCGTTCAAGTTTCAACTCAGCCGCGTTCAACCCTTCAACGTATCATGTATTGAAGCGACCTATATACGTGTATACAATGAAACTAGCAGCAATTAGGTTGCAGACCCAACTATTGTTTGCTCTGTTGAAGTTTTACTGCGAAAAATTCGGACTTGTTTGACTTTTCAGCAAATATTTGATATGTGTCATTAGGTAATATACAAAACTATAACTTGGTAGATATTTAACATGGTTTTATTTAAACCAAGTTAAAAAAAGTTTTTGCAGAATGAACAAAATAGTAAACTAAACTTAATTTTATATAAACATACTTGTTAAGTTGAAGAAAACTGTTTAGTAGTTATTTGTAACTAGTTTTAAGTAAAACTAAAATCTGATAAATTTATTTTTGTGGTTACTTTATCCTAAACATAAACCAGTTAACTTTGAAATTGTTATTTCACAGACACTCTTTAATAAAAAAATACTTTTAATATTTTTCGTGCACATATATTTTCAATTCGCTCCAGTAATCAAGTTATGCACATTTAGGCAATAGTTTTTATACTTTATTGAACTGGAAAATTTTAATAAAATTGTCTATTTTTTTAAACTGTAGTATGACTAGGCAAAAATTTTAATATTAAGTTGTATTATACATATTGTCATTTTTAATTATAATAAGTTAAAAACATAAATATTTAATAACAGTGTAGTCATTACAAGTAATTACCAATAGAAAATTAGTAATATGTTTTGTATAAAACTGTTACCTGGTTAAAACAGTTTCTTTTTATTGATTTAAAAGTTTATAGTTTATCTTAAAATATAATACACATAAAAATTTTGTTTAAAAAAAATATTTTCTATCACAACATTTAGTAAAAAGATTTTTTTTAACGTTAATTTTAGATTTTAGTTTTTACAAACTTTCTTAAAATAAAAGACAATAAAACATTTAGCAAGTATTTTTTTATCTAAATGTTTGTCTTTTAGATTTTTACAGGTTTTTATACTTTAAGTATTTTTTTTTAAATCTTATCTCTTTTCTAGTTAAAACTTATTTACCGTCAGTTTCCAACTTAAATTCCTGTATAATCTACAGACTTTATTTTCTTTGAACAAGTATTTCTCCGATTCAACTTGTTTCTTTATATTCACCTCAGCAAACATGTGTCATTTATTTGTGCGTTTTTTTATTTGAACAAATGTTAATATTTCTCCGAGTTCTTCAACATATTTCTTCATATTCACCTCAGCAAACATGTGTCATTTATTTGTGTGTTTTTCGCAAAACATGATATGTCGGTTTACAACCTAATACCGTCACGTATTTTTTGTCTTTCGGTTTATATAATGACCTTGCGGAAATTAATATGGAGTTTGCCTTCAGACAGCCGTTGTAAATTTTATGATTTACAGTTTAATTGTCAGAATAGATGAAAAAATTCTGCAATAAAGTTTAAACTTATAAAACTACAAAAGTCTTAATAAATTTAAAATAATAATAATTTTTTCTTTCAATTTATACAATGACCCTGTAGAAATTGTTCTCTAATTTTGTATTTAAACTATTTTATAACTAAAATAATTAAATGTTATACGCGTTAGTGTATGATAAAAAACCATCTTATTTATAAACAAGTTTGGCCAATATTTTGGTTCTTTTAACCTACTCAATATAGATCAATTTATTTTTTGATATTTGTTAATGTTAAGCAGGTATACATTACAGAATAAATTTAAAATTTATTGACTTTCCTTAATAACTTATTTTGAGTTGAAGTCAAAATAAAAAATAAAATAATATCATTAATTTTTTAAATTTAGTTTATATATTAGCATTTAGCTTAAAGTTAGTTTTTATTTAAAGTTTGAACTTGCAGAAAACGTTGAAAAAGTGTTTTGTCACGATTAGTTTAAATTAAATAAAAAATTAAAAGTGTTAACTTACAAAATGTTTTTGTTACTTAATAAAATTTTCCATCCACATTTGAATGAACTCAAAACTTTTGCATTTTTGAGTTCGAAAGCATAAAGTTAGATTTGTAGCGAAATCCTCCCTTTTATAATATAAAATCCCCTTTACAAAAACATTTAATCCCGCTCTATTCACACACACACAATTTTGTTGGCTGAAGTGTTTTAATGGGTTTTGTGCACATGTTTTTATCTTTGGTTGTTTGTTAAATGCTTTTTTTGTAAGACTAGTTTTGCATCAATTTTATTTCAAATAAAATCATCATTATTTATTACATAAGCAATTAGTTATTTCTCGTTTAGAAAAGTGATTAACCGTAAAATTTTAAGATATACTTTTATTTGCTTATTTGTTTTATTATGACCACTGTGATTGATTAAAATTTTATAGATAAGTTGTTTTAATTTTACTTTTTATCAATCGTGGAATATAGTAAATAAGTTTTAGTTTTGAAAATAAATTCGTTCAAAAGATATCATATATTATAATAATAAATTCCCGTTTTTATATGAAGCAAGTGTTAGTTCGTGTTCTCTATATTAAAAATAAAATAATCCAAAATACCTTACACTTATTAATTGACTACAGCGCATTGAACACATTTGTACAAGCAATTCTTGAGCAGTTTAAAAAATATCATAGATTTTAATCACTGGAAAAAATCTTTTGTTTAAGTATCTTTACAAAAAGAAAACAAGCAGTTGCAAAAAAAATAATTAAAATTCATTCTACAATGATTCGCAACGGAGACCCGATCAGTGACATGAGCATAAATTAAAAAAATATCAAAAAATAATGATGACTTGATAAATTAAAAAATGAATTTTAAAATAAACAATTGAATTCCACAGTTATCCGCAACGGAGACCCGATCAGCGACATGAGCCGGGCGGTCTCGCTGCTGCGCTCGCAAGAAAAATCGCTTGGTGTCCTCATGGAGCTGGACGAGGTTTTAATCAAGCAGCACGAGTGCCACGCTCGCGTGCAGTCATGCGTGCACTCGCTGACCAATGAGGTGCGAGCGATGGGAAGGAAGAACGACGAGCTGATGAGGCACTGCTCGTACCTGAGCGAACAGAATAATAAGTTTGTTGATTATTTAAAATAAAAATTGATAATTGAAAAAAAAGATATGATAAAAAGTTAGAAAGAACCTAATAATAAGTGAGTGATTAATTAAAATTATTACTAAATCATATTGAACCTGAATGGGCATAAGTATGTTGATGTTAATTAAAACGTAATAATAAGTAATTGTCATTAAGTACTGATAAATTATATTTAAGTATTTTTGTTTAGTTGAAAATAAAAAAGTATTAAATGTTTCTGATAAAATTAATTGATGAGGCGTTGCTGCTGCCTGAGTGAGCTTATAAATATTATAAACAAAATGCTCGACAATTTTTTTTTAACAAATACACTTTACATGATACATGTAGTCAGTTATGACTAGCTTGAGTGGACAGAACAACGTCAAGTTAAATATTTGCAATTGAAATAAGTATCAGTTGAACAACAGCCGATTTCTGGCTAAATAAAGCGATGAATGACCCGATGTTGAAAAGTTAGTGTGTTGTAAGAGTTGGTGAAAGTCTAAATCAGGGCTCACTACTTATCACAGTTTTTAATCTTAACTTAACTTTAAACTAAAAATAGACCAAAAAATGTGTACTTTTAAAAAACCTGGAAGAAATTTGGAAAACACCAGTGGCAACCCTGTCCCCTATGTTGTTGTAGGGTCTGAGTTTTCTGGGAAGTGACACTTTTGCACGAATGGTAAATTTTGCACGAAGACATTTTTAAACTGGTTGATTTTTTTTATAACTTAGTTTTATTATTAATTTTAATTTTTTTTTAATTAAGTTGTTTTGATTTTTAATTTATTTTGTTTTTACTATCACTTTTACCCCTAACCCTTACCCTCGGTCGGTAACTTATTTTAATTTTTTACTCCCGTGCAAAAGTGACCCTCCGTGCAAAAGTGTCTTCGTGCAAAAGTGTCTTGGTGAGTAATTGACCTCCCTTGAAAAATGACCTTTCGTGCAAAAGTGTCTTCGTGCATATTTGACCCGTTCCCTAATTTTCTATCAATGAGTTGTTGCTAAAGTTTACAAAAAGTAATAAAATTTATATTTTTTCATCTTCAGTGTACCTGCAGAAACAGTACTGTTACAAGTTTTTCGCAGCAAAAACATTTAAACTTCTACATCAAATCCGTTTCGCCCAAAATTTTAATCTGCACCCAAACGTATAAAAAATAACACTTCTTACTTTTAAAAGTATATTTGTATGAAGTTAAACTTAGAATAAGTAGGGAGACTTGCTCTAACTTATGACGTCATATTCTAACTTATGACATCAGGGAGTTGAAACCTGTTACAAGTTTTTCTAAATTTTCCAGACATTTTGAAAATCTCAGGCTAGTTTTTGTTTGGGAGACTTCGCGTCACTATAAAAAGTAAATTGTACATTTCATGCTGTTGAAGTTTAGTATTTTACTTTTGAACTTGTAGAATTTGAGCTTATCAGTTTTTATCTATTGGCTACGACTGTTTTGATTAACTTCATTTTAAAATTAAACTATTCCTCAGTTAAGTTTTCATTCAATTTAAAACTTATTTTTTATTTATTCAAAAAATGTCTTGAAAACAACTAAATACTTTTGGTAAAGATGAAAACAAATAAAACATTTAAAACGATACGAGTTTTGTATTTCTTGTCATAAAAAATATCTGTTGTGCTGTTGAGAGTAGTTTTGTTAAATTATTCATCCAAACAAAAGTTGTGATTGGTAAAATACGTATGATATTCTACAGTTATAAGTTTTGCTTAACTAAGGACAGTTTTGGAGTTTAATGAGCGAGATAGAGAAATATTATTCATATTTCGATAATAAATATAATATCCTACAATTGTAAGTAGCCATGAAAAAGTGTGAGTTATTATTTAAATATATTTGAATTTAATTGTTTTAGATGTTATTACTTTGTGTTTTATCCGACATACTACCTCTAAAATTAACTAAAAGTTTGATGATTTTAACATAAATACTCTGGATAGTCTCAAGAATTCATTAATAAAATCATGTACTTAATTAAGTTACTGAAAATAAACGAAAAGTTATTGTAAACTACTTTTATTTCTTTGAGTTTAGTTACGAAGATTCTTGAAATTTACTGAAAATAAATAAAAGTTTAAATTAAAATAATTTTATTTCTTTGAGTTTAGTTGCGAAGGTTCTTGTAATTTTATAGCAACAATACTTTGAAGTCAATGAAAAGTAAATAATAAAATTAAACATACACCAGGTCTGCAAAGAATTTCCTGAAGTGCGATAAATCAACCAACACGACTTCTGCCATCGTAAAACCAGGTACTTTTTAATTATTGATTTTAATTTTTCATTAAGTTCAACCGTAAATCATTCGACTCGAACAAGTGTGCCATAGGTAACTTGAAAATGGTGATTTTCATTGAATTGTTTTAAATTGTTAACATAAAAAGTTTTAAAAATTTCGTTTGTTTGGAAATGTACGTAAGTTAACGTGAGGTAAGCACTACTGCAATACATGTACATTAAATCACGCGCTTAAGTTTTAAATTATTAATTTTGTTTTAATTGAATCGAGTAGAAGGTTGAAGTAAAACATTTGTGTCCTGTTTGCAGTTGGACGTTTGATTGTTTCTTGGTATTCAGAACACCAAATAAACATCTTACATAAAATTCTTAATATTTCATTCAGTATAGACAAGCGTTCAATTATTTATGTTGTTATTAAAAAACATTATTTTACGCATGTCTGCTTTTTTTTGTACTGGAAAAATTATAGAACGAGCTCGACGAAAGATTGAATTATTAATTTAATTAAAAATGTGCTGGAGTTAAAAATTGTGCCATGAGTGATTCAAAAAAGCTATTGCCATGTTTCATGTATTATTTGAAATTTTGGGAAGTTTTGATTTTTCAGTTAAAAATTTAGCTCACCAATTTTTCAAGATACTTGTATAATTTATATTAAATTATTTCAGTTTCAGGCTTTATTAAAAAAATAGTTGCTTATAACAGATATTACCTAATAAAAATGACTCGGACTTTATAAAAACAGACAATTAAAAATGACTAAATTTCCAAACAACTAAAAGACAACTGTTGAATTTAAACTTGATTGTCATTCGTATACAATTACTATTATTGATATTTCACTATTTTATTCATGTTTTATTTAGTATTGTCAGTGTACTTGACCAACGCTCAAAAACATATAATTTTAAAGCTGGTGTTTGCGGTCGTAAGTAAAACAAGATTTCTTTACATAAAGTTTAATAAAAAAGTATCTACTTTGTTAATGTATGAAAAAAGTTTATAGGCAATATTTTTAAAATTCACTAATTTCGCCTTGTTAAATTTTTTTAAAATGTTTAATGAAAATATCTACCTTGTTAATGTATGCAAAAATTTACGTACACTTCTAACAAAAATTATCTTTTTAGGCATATTTAGTTCAGTTAGAAATTAAATAGTAGCATTTTAGTACATATTGTAAAAAGAACTAAACGGATATATATAAACTTATTAAAACTAAATATCAAGGAATACCATATATAATATTATAACTAAAGTTAAATAGTTTTTTATAAAAGTTTAAAATCAAAGAGTAAAGTATATTAAAAATTCAATAAATGTTTTGAAAGTTTTATATTGAAATATAAAATCAAATAGTAAAATGTAAAAATAAAAAAGTTTTTTATAAAAATGAAAATTTTACGGTTTTCAACGTAAATTGACGTGTGGAAGCCGCAAATTACTTTTAAATTGAAAAAAAATAAAAGTTTTCTTGTTTGAGGAAGTATTTAAACTGTTGCTGAATGTTTGAAATAAAAAGTTATTAATCATCACTAATTTTTTTGGGTTTAACTTTCTGCGAACAGTTGTTTATGATGAATTACAAATAAATTTTTAATAAAACACCACGACAGTACGTTTTAAAGCAGTTTACTTTTTACATAATAAGCATGTATTTTATTAAATTATTTCATTAATTAAAACTACCAATAAGTAAATTTTTATATAAGCTTGTTTTTGTTTAAAAGTTTAAAAATGCTACAATATATTTATGTATTTTAATTACTTTTGTTTACAGCTCACTTGCGCCAATCGGTCGAAGTGTTGAAAATGAACCAACCAGCGCCGAGCATCAAGCGCCACATGACCCCACCGTTCAGGGTTACCAAGATAATGCGACCTTGCCCGACAACGAGCCTCGTTGCCACTAGCAACCAGAACGGGGGGTCAACTAGCCAGTTCCAACAAAACAGGAAGCAGCAGCCACCTCTTAAAGGTTTGATGTAAAAAATATTTTTCGTCATAATTGATTACTTGATATTTCTGTTTTGTTAAGACCCAAAAGTTTTATGATAATTATGATACATACAATTAAAACATTCAATTTCGTATGAAACAAACGAGTAATCAATTCTCCTATTAAAGATTGAAACTGGTTTAAAACCAAAAGTAAAAAAAAAACATTTACTATGACAAAAATCAGGGTTGCCACTTTACTTGGAAAAACCTGGAATTTGAGAAATTTTGAAAAAAAACCTGGAAAAACTTGGAATTTTTAGCAATTTTAACATGTTCAATTGTAAAATTTTGATTTGACACAAAAAATTGATTCCATAGATAAATTTTTTTTTGTCATTATCAAATTTTTTTTTTAAAGCATATCTAAAGTAGCTTTAGAGTATCTTTTTAATTTTTTATACTAGTTAACACAGTTTTTTACGTTAAACTTAACTTTAAACTAAAAACAGACGCAAAAATGTGTACTTTTAAAAACCCGGAAGAAATTTGGAAAACTTAAAAAATTGAAAAAACGAGTGGCAACCCTGAAAAACACGCAACAATTTTTCAAAAAAATTATTCGATATGTAGATCTATAATGATCGTTTTCGAATTCAATCACTTTACAATATTTAAGCTTGTTGTCTTTTTTTAAAAACCAGGGCCTTTTAAAGGGGGCGATGTTTTCCAATCGTAAGTGACCAGGTATTTATACAAAATGTTTTCATAAATGAGCGATGTCTGCCCCATAAGTTCGTGAATAAATAATCAGTCATATACAGCTTAGCTTCTTAAAGCTCTGCCAATTCGTGCAGCACATAATAAAGAACATCTTACCAAATGTCGTTTAAAACTTAAAATTGTTTGAAAAAACCCAAAAGAAGTGGTGTTATGTTAAATTTAAAGCTGCATAAAAACATTTTTATGATCACTTTTTGAGTTGAAGTACTAGGTTTGAGTTTTTAATTTATATTTTAAATTGTGTTAAAAATAACGCTTAATTATTAATAATTTTAGTGGTTAAAATTGGTTTTATATTTATGATTATAGTGCGATTTAATGATTATTGAAAAAGAAAGATATAACTTTTAAACTGCAACTTTACCATTATCCAAATCAAAACACCAAGTTAACAAAGTTGCAGAAAAAGAATTAGAATGAAAAAGTGTTTTAATTACTTTAACTTTAAATAAGATTTACTGAAAAAAATAAAGTCTTTCAATTTTCTATGAAAGAAAAAATCATAAGGAATATATTTGAAATCTTAAATTAAAAATGGATTTAACAAAATAATTTTTCAATAGATGAACACTCCTTTGTAAAAATTAAAATAAGAATGCATTTTTATTTTCGATGATAAAAAAAAACGTTCAAGTTGTTGCAACAAAAAAATAAAGGAAATGATTCAAAGTGGTCATTGCCGATTGGACGTGTATTGCAGCTCACAAGTCAATAAATTGATTTTTTACAACAGAGTTTCAATGAACTTAAGTTTTAAACAACTTAAACTTTTTAATAAAATAAACTTACGTAAAAATTAAATTTTCTTTACATCTGGTTATGAAAAAAAAAGTTTTATGTTTTTTAAAAACTTTTTTTTCTAAAAGTTGCTGATTAATCAACATTTCTTTTTTTGTTAATAAAAGGCAATGTAGGGTGTTTTTTGGTATTCTTCCGATTCAATTGATTAAAATTAATTGTTTAACGTTTACAAGTTTTGCAGTGTAATTTTAGTGATTTTTACATGGCATATTTTAATTAATAAATCTAAGCATGAAAACTAAATGTTATAGAATTTTTTCTTACTTTTTAACATTCCGCAATCTAGTTCAAAATTATAAAAAACGCTAATTTTAAAAGAAAATTTAAATTTAAATGAAAAAACGGAAAAGTATATTTTACTTGAACTAAGAAGGTTAAAACAATAAATTCGATTTTAAACTTAAATTATATTATTCCACAAAAATTATTTATTAAAATGAATAATCTAAAATAAATTGCATTGAAATATTTTGTAATTCTAGCCGCAGACTTAAATTTAATTCTTTAAATAATATTTAATTAATTGGAAATATATTTTCAATTATGGTTGTCCTGATTTATATATTAATTTAATTCCATTATCGAAAGTGTGCCGTAATCGCAGTGTAATATTTTATTAAATATATTAAATTTTATTATATTAAATTTAATTATTTTTTTTATTTTCCACTTGCTTGCTGAAGACAGTACTTCAAGCATATACAGTAAAACTTTTCGATTGAAAAAAAGTATAGTTTTATATATATATCAATGTATTTACATTATAATTTGTTTTACGAAGTCCACAATAAAAACAATGTAAAAATACCTGTATCGAATATATTTACAGTTACTAATGAAAAAATTTCAAATTTTCAGTAAAATTTTATAATTGCAGTGCTGTTATACATAATATGTAAATTAAACAATTAAAATAATTTGCAGCGTATATGTTTCAGAAAATTTCATGAAAAAATATGTTTTTTTTTCGCTGCGAAATTTGAATAAAACATTTAAATAAAAACACCGAAAATTTAACATAAATATTTTTAACTATTTTCGATTTGGAGTTTTCTGTATAGAATATACTTGCTTGTTTTTAATTTACCAAATTATTTACTGTTTAGTTTGGGTCGAAAACGCTTTGAAATAAATTCTATTAATTTGTTGTTTTAGGTATTTCTTTCAAATTTTTTTTTCTTGGTTTGAAACATTTATTTTAAAGCATTTATTTGGAAACTTCATTCAATTGAAAACAAGAATCACATCAGTTATTTATCGATTTTTTATGAAAAAAAATTGTGAATAAGTCTGTTTTTATAAATATATAAATATATGGCTGTTTTGAAAAAAAAAATTTTTTTTAAATAAACTAATTCCATCAGGCACGTGACAAGCATAAAAAAATTGTTAAAGAAAAAACAAAAAATAAAACTAATTCTAGTTGACAACTTCTTCTCTTTAGTTTGTTCAACCAGACCGAAAAATTCAAAAAACAAGTTAACGCGTTAGAAAAAAAAATTGTTATATTTATAAATAATTACAAATTCAAATTTGTTTATTACGTTACCTTTTGGAAAACCTAGAAAAATTTTTACAAAAACGAGTGGCAACCCTGTTATTACGTTAACACATGTTTCTGTTAATCTTCAACGAAGCTCTGTAAAAAATGAAAGGAAAAGTAAGGAAAGAATGCAAGCTAAAGTAGGTACCTGATTATTTATTAGTAAACGTTTAAAATTATAACTTGAATAGTTGCATTTATAAAAAGTGCGAGGAAAAGCAGCTTTGTATGAAAAGTCGTTTAAAATTGTTTAACACACACATGTTCTCAAAATTTATTTGGAACGAAATTTTATATGCTGACACAGATGACACGTAAAATGCAAGCTGGTATTTTTCCAGTGACGCACAAGTGTTTTACAATGTTTTGTCTAAACAAAAATGTATAAACAAACGTGTGCGTGTAAATAATATATGAAAACAACAATTTTTTTAAGCATCGCAAAAATTTTTCGAGTTTTCATTCTTCGTACGAGCGAGTATAACCGAAATTTTTCGAGACATCGTATTTTGTTCGGAATTGCAGAGCATTGTGGCGAGAATGCGAGAGAGAACGGTGCAAATACGAGAGAGCGCAAATTCGTTTTTCAAAATTATATGCAAATGAATTAGGGCGTAGACGATCTAGAATGATTGAACATGCTTCGCAATATTTCCACATATTTGCTTGTTCAACTGATCATTATCATCTTAAGATTTTGTTTCATTTAAAAGTTTTAAAGTATTATACTTCTAATTTTTTTATTTTCCCAGTATCTATACAATAAGTTACACAAGACACACAACTTCAAAAACACTAATTATATTTCGAGCAATTCTCATCAGTAGAGTACAAAGCTAACAAGTTATAAGATTATACAAACTTATATAGTAACCAAGTAATCATAAAGTAATCAAGAGATTAATAAAAGACAGAAGCAATTAGTAACAGTTAAAATCAAATAAGTTCATTTACGTTATAATTGATCTACAGTAAAACTAAACATAAATAAAATGAAAACAATCCTTATAAATTATTACGAAAATAAAGAAACAGTATAGTCAAATCTTTTTGCTTACATAAAACAGGTTTCCTTAACAAAATACAAATGGCTTCTAACTTAATCAAATCGAAAACTTTACTACAAATTTTAATATTTTTTAAATCTGTTTATATTGTAACTATTTGCACAAGTCGGATTATTAACTAAATGTTCTGCGATAGATGAACGTTTAGATGCGTTTAAAACCTTGACCGGTATATCATCTTTCTTATCTGAAAAGCAAAAATTCTCTACACTTTTTGGTACATGTTCTTTTATTCTTTTCCTTAGATGTCTTGTCCAAAATCCAATATAACTTGCTGTTTTAGTTTTCATTTTATTTATGTTTAGTTTTACTGTAGATTAATTATAACGTAAATGAACTTATTTGATTTTAACTGTTACTAATTGCTTTTGTCTTTTATTAATCTCTTGATTACTTTATGATTACTTGGTTACTATATAAGTTTGTAAAATCTTATTACTTGTTAGCTTTGTACTCTACTGATGAGAATTGCTCGAAATATATTCAGTGTTTTTGAAGTTGTGTGTCTTGTGTAACTTATTGTATAGTTATTGGTCACTTATGTTCCAATTTCCCAATAACGTTTAAGGTTTTTAATTTGTTTCGACATTTAAAATTAAAAAGTATTTTATATTAACATAATATAGAATTTAGTTGTATTTTAATTGTGATTTAATTCGTTAAAAAACTGCAAAATGTATTTAATTTAGTTGAAAAATTTATTCTACTTAGTTTTTTGCTAAAAAGGAATTAATGTTTTAATTTTAAGGTTTTATTTTTGAATAATTCTATTTAAAAGTTTTTTTTTGAATTTGTTTAAAACAAACTTAATTGCCTGAAGACACCATAAATCAAAACTAAAACTAGAAAAGAATAAAACATTTTAGTAAAATAAAAACAGAAAACCATGTGCTTTAAAAAATACATAAGTTAAAACTATTTTTAAACGTGTTTATATTACTTGAAATATTCAAACTAATATGAATTTAGAAAAACCAGTTTAACAATTAGCTGAAAAACCAAAAGAGTTTGAATTTTGAATCACATTCATCTTAAATTACGAAGCAAAAGTATATTTTTATAAGTTCACTCTAAAATTAGAAATGAAAACAAAAAAGTTATTTGAGTTTATGTAAAAATAGAACGGATCATTTGTAACAAAGTTCGAGTGCTCTGAAGTACATTTGTTTCGAAACGCACTTGTGTACTTATGTATATGTGCACTCATGTATATTTGAAAATACTTGTGCTCTTTGCAACACTTGAAAAGTCCTTTAGCTGTGGTCCGTCAGCACTTTTTGTTGAGTTTATTCAAACTGAAACGTTAGCGTGTGCGTAAAACTTTTGAAAACAACTTCTTTTTGTGTTTGCATTTTTTACTAGATTTTAAAAGTTTAGAAAAACAATGCGTTTGTTTTGAGTGAAAAAAAAGTTTCAGCCGCTCAAGTGAGCACAACATCCGACGTAACATTGCGAAATTGAATCAATTTTTAGGTCAATTGTTTCACAAGAGTACTTAGTTTTGTAACTCAATTCGTAATGAAACTTTTCGTAATTAATTACGCATAAAAAAAACTAATTAAAACTTGGCTATGATGAAACATGGTTTGAATAATAAATAGTTTAAAATTTTCTTATGTAAAAACTATAAACCTTTGGCCAGTCAAGGCATTTACTTGACCCATATATTTTAAAATTAAAGGAAAACTACACCCCTGAGTATGAAAAAAAAACATTTAATTAATATACTTTTTACGAAAATTTAGTTATAAAAACAGTTATTTTTTATTCAGTAATTTATTTTAAAATGAAAGTGCGAGGTGAAACTTTACAAAAAGTATTGAGGTCGAATTTTTTAAGACGTTTCATAAAATAACTTAGTTCTTTTTGTTTTGCGTTATGTTAATAAAATTTATTAAAGTGTTCCCAATTTACGAGCGACAATTTAATTAATTAAAGAAACTTGTTATATATAAATATAGAATTAAGTTATTTAACTTACTAAATTAAATTTAATATATATACACATGTATATATAGTGTTATTTTAGGTACCTGAATGAAAATGAGCTCAATTATACAGATTGATTGGACAAATTAAATATAACTTTATCACGTTTGTAAGTGCCATTAAAAAATTACGAAATAAAAATATAATTTTAATCGGTATTAAACTACCCTGTTTAGATAATGAAATATACATTGTTAGAGTGTTTTTTTCCCTTTTGCAAAACACTAAGCTTGTAGAATTTGAAGTTGCAGTTAAAATTTTTATTTAGTTGCTTTAAATTTTGCAATTTGCAACTCAAGTCAGCTTCAGTCAAATTTATCTGTTTAATGCCTTTGATAAACACACACAGCTTAAGTTATCAAATTGTTTTAAATTAATCAAATTGACTATGCAATCAAACTTTCAGTTCAACAACTAAATTCTTGAAAATGTTTTCAAGGCACACTTTCAACAATTATGCAGCGCACAACTTCAAAGTTGTGCGACGACTTCACATTTTTTATATTAAAGTTTTATATTAGTATAGTTTTTTGAGGTCAAATTATTTTCAAGTCCGAAGTGGTTGAAGCTTTTCTAATAAATAATTAATATGATCTAAACAGTATTGAGTTCAAACTTTTCTAAATGCGAGAACAGACTTTTCACGCAATAAATTTTTTAATAAAAAAAAAACAAACATCAGTCATACTGTGTTGAGATTTGATCAAAACAGAAACTTGCCTCATGATTGAATTGCGCAATTTTTATATTTTCTTTCTAAAAAGTAAACAAAACATTGATTTTAATAAAACCCCTCAAATTTAATGTCTTCACTTGATTCAAAGAGCAACTAATTAACAGCAAAAACTTCTTTAAAGCTCTGTTTTTGACTGCGGTTTCCATGTTTTGTTCCCATAATCAGGGTGGCCACAAAATCTGGAATTTGAATTTTTTTGAAAATACCTGATATTTGACAATTTAGACAATTACCTGGAATTTTAAATAATTTTTATATGTTTAGTTATGAAATTTCGAATCGACACAAACAGTCTATTATAAAGTAAAAAAATTTTGTCATCATCAAAATTTAAAAAAAAAACAGTGTTTTTTCAATGTTGTTACACTTTTTAACACGGTTTTTTTACTTTTAACTTAGTTTTAAACTAAAAATACACCGAAAAAAAGTACTGTCCTTATTCACTTATCCGGACATGTTGGGCAAGATTTTTCTGTAAACATGTCCGGATGAGTACAAAAAATATTTGTTTTTATAACACCTAGAAAGTTAAGTGTGTCGAACTTAGATAACTAGTAAATAAAAATAATAAAATTTTCATGTACCTCATCTTAAACAACAAGTGTTTGAATTAAGAACTTTTATAGTGTATTTTGAATTATAAATCAGACATAAAACATCTTTTACATGATAATTTTTTTCAAAAACTTAAAATTTAATCAACTACCAAAAAAAACTTTAACAGCCATATTTTAAGTACCATTGTTTAAAAAAAGTCAAAAACTAACTTACCTTACATACAAAGGTTTTTGATAACTAAACTAGTTATGAACAAAGTTTGAATGTAAGCTTTAGTAGTATTATTACGTCATAATAATAAATTAGATTGCAGTATTTATAACTACACTTAAAAATTTCTTACAGCATGAAAGCTTAAATATTTGCAAGACACAAAGGTTTTTGTGTTTAATATTGAAAATTTTTAAGCTTTCTTCGCGACTGAAACTGTCCGGATAAGTGAATAGACACTGTTTATTCCAAAACCTGGAAGAATTTTGGAAAACCTGAAATTTTTTTGCCACAGACTTCTGGCTACATTGGGCGAAATAGACAGCGCAGTTGAACTTATTCAAACAAAAACTTTGAGTTCGCTCAAACCTTCGCAGCTCAAACTTTGTTTTCACTCGTTTCGACGAGCAAAGCTTCGAGGTTCGCCGTTTAAGAGAGCAAAACTTTAGTATGTGAGCAAAAGTTTTCAATTCGAGAGCAGCAAACTTGAATATGAGAGCGGCAAACTTGAATACTGCTGCGGCAAAACCGATTTTTCGATTTCCTCTCAAAGACAAAGCGAAGAGAATAAAAAGGAGAAGCGAAAACAGAGAGCTCGCTTTCGATCGCCATTGTTTCGAATTTCATGTTTCGCCTCGGGTTGGCAATGCGTGGCATTTTATACATTTTAACAACTGAAAGCCTTCCGAAAATGAAAACTTGTTTTTCAAGTTTTAAAAATATTTTAAAAACTTGTTGAGAGAAAATTACACCAAAGTATGCGTGCAAGAAACTGTTAAATTTACAAATATCGAGCTTTTTTTAATAATTAAAAGCAGTCTAAATGCAGAAAATAGATATATTAAAAAATAACAAAAGCGAGCGAATTGTCGAAATGTCGAGTTTGCTCAAACCTCAAAAGTGACGTCATAATACGCTGTGATGTGTGTTGCGCCTGCAATGTGGTGCAAATCAATTTTTCGAGATTGCTTGCGCGCGGGTTCGTCCAGAGATGCCTTGCGGTGTTTTTATAAATTCTGCGAAGTTGTTTTGTTTTTACAAATTCTGCGAAACTGTTGCGGAAACTTTCTGCAAGTTTGGAGTTTTTATGCAAAAAAAAAAAAAACGTTGAAGAATTTAAACTCGAGGTTGCGCAATGTTTGTGGCACAGTTTTTTTGAAAGTTTTTTTGGTAAATATATATTTATAATTTATTTTCTAAAGCAACTGATGGTTTTCGTAAAACTTTGAATTTTTAAGTTCATAAGTCACTGAATTGTTTACTTAAAAATTCAAATTTCTATTGCTAAAGTTCTATTTTATAATTTTGTATTTTGTAAAAGTTGTGATATGTCTTGTTTTTCCTGACCACAGCTTTTTTAGAGTTAATAATTAATAAAAAAAACTTGCACATATAAAGTAAAATAATAATTAACTAATTTAATTTAAAAAAAAACCTCAATATAACTATTCAAAGGTTTTTAATATTAAAAAAAAAATATTTTCAGTGCCAAGTTCTTTCCACCTCGCCTTGAAAAACGCCCCGTTGACGAGCATGACGTCACAAAAGCCCGACAACCCTCCCGCTGTGACGTCACAACAGCCGCTGGACCTCAGGTGCAACAAGGACCGCCCGCTGAACCTCATGACGTCGCAGAAACCCGTTATGACGTCACACCAGCCCGCGCCGCGCCCCATCCACTACTCGCCGATGGGGAGGAAGCCCCGGCTCCAGTACGTCCCCAACAACGTGCCTCCCTCGCAACTGTCGCTATGCAAGCCCGCCACCCAGCGCCACCGCATGAGGGTGCCCATCCCGGTGAGGAGCATCGCGCAGAAGTACGCCCCCAAACCCCAAACAGCGCCACCCAGCGGCACCGTCCACCACACGTCGTCGGAGGACGGCGGCAGGAAAATGTGCACCGTGCTCGTGCCCAAGAGAAAGTTCCTGAAGAACTACCTGGACTCGTGTCAGGGGAATTCCCACGTGGGTGATTCCCCCAACAAGGTGACGAACAGCGTGGACAGCTGCTCGGATCCTTCCAGCAACGGGAGCTCCCCCTCCACCGCTATGACGTCACAGTCGTCGCAGCAGAACATCTTCCTCAACCTCGCGTCCAAGGTCATGTGACCTTGATAAGGTGAGAATTTTGATTTTATTTAAAATATTTTATTGATATTATTTAATTTATTACTAACAGTATCACTGTTTTTGCCAAGTTTGAGACAAATTTTCAGAGTCAAGTTAGATTAATTAATTTATATAGAAGTGTTTTAGAGTTTTGACAATTAATTAAAACGTAGGTTAGATTAATTAATTTGTAAATGCAACTTCCCTCATATGCACTTCGGTTTTGAGATTAAAAAATAACAGTCAAAATGCGTACTGAAGAGAAAATAATTAACAAAACCTGCAGCAAAAATTGGATTATTTTATTTTTGTATCTTTTGGAAATTTAGAAATTGAAAGCTAATCACAGATAATGTTTATTATTAAATAGATTGTTAATCAAATGATTTAATTGTATACTTTACTTTTAAGTACTCTGTTGTTTATATATTTTTTCAATACATAAGGTATGTTGCAAACGTATGATGCATAAATTAAAGGTGAATGTGTATTTCTATCAAATCTCAGGTATAATAAAGCGTTAAAATATAGAAACCTCAAACGCATTATATGTTTTAACAATAATAATACTAATAATAATTAACCTTTTTTTTAGATAAATACTTTATTGAATGTTGGTGTTTCGCTGCCCATAAAAATAAACAGCTCTAAAGAGTATGTAAAATATTTATGAAATTAAAAATAAATGGTTAAAAAAAATTAACTATTCCTACGTATAAATATACAATTTTTATGATAAAAAACAGGATTAATTTTTTAATGTAATTAAACTTTTACAGCCTTTCTTTAGAGCTGTTCATACTTTATGGGTAGCGAAACATCGTTATGGTAATAGCGTTTAAAAAATTTATAAACTAAATTCCAATCTGAAGTAAAAAAATATCCCATGCTACATCGCGCGTAGCTCATTTGTTTTACAAAAATTTTGTCCAAGTTCATTTGAGGTGCTATTTTTTTTTTCATTTTTAAACCTCAGGAATTTTTAAAAAGTAGATAAACTTTCCACGCATGATATCAAAATAAAGATGCAGATAATTGTTTTTTATCCAAAATAAAACTTAAAAAATTAAAAAAAAAATTCAAAATCATGGATTGATTGTTTTATTAAACGTGAGCTTCAACCCAAAATTTTTTAATCTTCAGAAAATTTTTGTTTGCAGGTTTTGCAGTTGTCACGTGACTTGTCTGGTTTATTTTACAATCATTTAACATTTGAAACAGTAACATTGATTTTTGTTGCTGTTTAGAAAATTCTATTTATCGTAATAGTTGCATGCCATTTGATGATTTTGAAGGTCTGAGTAAACAATTCCTTTTATTGGCTAAAAAATAGTTAAATTTTAAATTAAAAAAAGATTTTGAAAAATTCACGGATTAAGGTCGTACGAGGTTTTCAACAAAAATGTTTTTTAGTTTTCAAGAATTTGCAAATTTGAGTTTCTTTGCACGCATCTAATTAGTTTTAATTGCAGATATTATAAATTAATAATTAAAATGTATTTATTTGCACGTCCCGAGTGTCGTAATCTGTCAGATTTTCAATGAGAATTTAATTGTAAAAACGTGCTGTATTTGATCTATCAGGTATTAAATATTTAAGAAACTAATTAAGATTTAAGTACAAGATCTCACCATACCATGATTTAAATTTTTCCAAATGGTTTCCTTTACAGGCAAAAATGCAGTTAGTTTGCAAAGTTTTCGTTTATCCGACCCAAAACAACAATAAATAATTGAATTTATTGGCAGAGGTTTTATTTTTAATTTGATTTCAATTTAAATACAAGCAAAGGTCGTGCTGTCTCTGATTGTGCCAGGAAAATATATTTAATTGTATTTTTATATTTTGTACAAATATTTATGTTTATTTGTTTCGGTCGGAAAGGGTGTCAAGTTTTCTGTTGGAATTATAAAGCGGTTGTATTAAACATGAGATTATTTTGATTTTTTTTTTACTTTTTTTAAGGTTACATGGTCAAGTCTGTACAATTTTTTTAAATGTCATTAATATTATTTTAAAATATTTGTGCATACAATACAAAATATTATTTCATTGCGGATTAAAAAAAACAATTTATGTGGTTTGGTGACTTAAAAAAAAAGTTGTTTCATAAATTTTAAAGTATTTATTTAGCAGTGCAATTATCAATCAGTACTGTTATTCGACTAATGTTTTTATAATAAATTTTCAACAAAAATGAATTTTTTCAAATAAGCCATAAAGTTTTCAAGACTTTCTTAAATTAATTTGTTTGATTAACTGTTATATAAGTCAGTTAACATCTACCTTAGTGATGTGTTATATTATAAGAAATGTGGGTTATTTAGAATAATGAACTTTATGGTTTTAGTGTAGTGTACAGCCACAATCAGAACTCTAATAAAAATTAAACGTAATTGAACCTAAGTAGTATTTAAAGCTGTTCCATACTACTTTTACAGACTAGACAGGACTTTTTTGTGGTTATGTTTTATATTAAAGAACTTATCAAACTTTAAACACTAAAAAACATCATCCTTTAGAAAATACTGTGAATGTGGTCAAACTTATAAACAAGAATCAAATCTAACGCTACTTACAGATTGTATGATTAAATTGAAATTTAATTACTTGGAATTCAAATCAAAAAAATGATTATACAAGTAATAAACATTATTTTAAAACGAACTTTACAATACATAAATACAGTGCTTATTTACTTATCCGGACAGTTTCAGAAAAACTCAAAAAAAATCGATGTTAAATACAAATGTTTTCGTGTAATACAAATATTTAAGCTTTCATGCTGTAAGAAAATTTAAGTGCATTTATAAATACTGCAGTCTAGTTTATTATTTTATTTTAATTTAATTTATTTTTTCACTTTAAAAAAGTTCTTTTTTTAAATTAAAAGTTAGGGCCGGTGGAATAATAATTGTTGAGTTTTACTTGCTTGACCCTCAAAAAACGTATATCGATGCAGAAGTGTGAGCAAGTCTGATGTTTTTCTACCTTAGAAAACAATTAAATAAATTAACCTAAAATTTATCTTTTAACATTTTAATTTTTGCTATCTTTTACTGATAATTACTGTTTGTTTTTACTATAACGCTTTTATTATTTATGACGAATTGCATTGTATAAAGCTGTTATACTGTAGTATAAAATAATTTTTGTACTTATCCGGAAAAATGCTTATCCGGACATTTTTAAAGAAAAATTTAGCCCAACATGTTCGGATAAATGAATAAGCACTAAAATAACAGGCTACATATCGAAGGTCTTTACTAGAATACCTCCACACTTTATAATAAATTAATAAAAAGTGGATATTACCAAATAAGCCATAAAATTTTCAAAGTTTTATTGTTTGTTTAAGAACTGTTATATAAGTCAGCTAACATTTACCCTAGTGAGTGAATATATTATACTTAAATAAATATAATATATTTTGTTATAAAACATTATTTTCTATTGTGTTAACAACACGTCACATTTAATTGTTTGCAAAGAGTTTAAGTGAGTTTCAAGTCAAGTTTGTGTGAACTTGACCTACTAATTGGTTTGAAATTAAAAATATGTTACAATGAGCAATATTCAGAATAATTACAAGGCTTATTTTTTACTTCCCTATAAAATTAACGAGTTATGGTGTACGTTTTCAAGCCTTCAACAGTTGCAATTATTTAAAAAAAAAAAAAAACAAATAAAATAATTTATAAACTGATTAATATTTTATTTAATCTACAACATATAATGATTTGAAAAATCAACAAAGAGAGCACTTCCACAAAACAAAGTTGTAAGTAAAAAAAGTTCAATGGTACTGTCATTGTTTTATAGCTTTTACAAAGCAAGTAGAAATCTTTATTTGCGATGAAGTTCATATATATTTTTTATTGTGCAAGTGTTAAGAATATATGTCGAAATAAAACACATTGTTTTCTTTGCACTGTTCAAAAGGTTTAAACGAGTTCCAATTTGAATTTGTATTCTTAGCCAACTGACCTAGTAACTGGTTGAAAAGCAGTTTCAATTGTGCCAATTACAATACAAACTTGAATAAATACTGCTGCAATAATTGTTACAATGACATAGTTCTTGAGCAATTAAAAAGATATTTTAAAGAAACCTTCAATTTATTAGTGCAATAGATTTAACTGATAAGTTATGTATGAAAATTTAATTTAAAAATGTAGGTTCTAACATTGACTGGAACAAAATTTTTAAACATTAGTAAAATAGATTATTAAAAACGAGGTTTTTAGAGAAAAAAAAAACAGTTTTTACAAAAAAAATCCTTTTTGGTCAAAATAACATTAAAAACCAAATAGCTTAAACAAAAAATTTACGTATTTTAATTTAATTAACATAAACAAATGTACATATTTATAAAACGAATTCAGTTAAAAACCAATACAATTCATAAAAAACAAAATATTTTTACTATATTAATATAAGAAGTACAATTCAACACTTTAAACCACTTTTATATAAATACTTGTAAAAATTATTTTCATAATTTATGTTGTTTTTTTGTCAAATATTATCAACCAAAATCGTGTTCGAAAATAAAGGTTACATTTCTTAAACTAATAAAATTAAATTGAAGAAACTTATTTAATTTAATTTTAATATATTTACTTTCGTATTTTACTTTCACAGTATTAGCTGAAACTGCTTAGAATTTAATATAAATTTTCTTTATAACTGTTAAATATTAAACGTGAAACAGTCAGAAAAAATAATTTTCAATACGGAATTAGCGGTTGTTGTGTTAAAAACAAACCTAAATCATAAAAAACAAAATACCTGTCAGATTTTATTGTTTTAACCGATATTTTCAGCTGAAAACCGAAAACGTTTTCTCGGCAAATATATAAAAACCAACACATTTAATTTATCAAACAAAGATTAATTGAAATAAATTAAGTATCATTAATCACGGTTTCAGTCTTTTAAATGAAAATTCCAAATAAAATTTAAAAGTATTTGCTTTCTAAAACGCTTCCAGCAACCACACAAAAAAACCATGTATGAAATATTGAACCAACTGTAATTGAAACAGTAAAAACTAAACTTTTTTTAAGTCGGTAATCAATTCTCTGAAAACCACATTGCAAATCTGTAAGAAATATTGGAAACCAAACTTTTTTTTTATTTGGTAACTATTTTCTTTTAAAGGCGCTATATTTGTTTGATATTTATCTAACGCTTTTTTTTAGTTGCTGCGTTCAGACCAAAAAAAATATCGCTGGTATAAAAAAACCAATATTTTTTTTTTCTTTTTAAGTCGCAATATTTGTTAAGTTTTTATTTGTATTGCACTCGGCAAAAGAACCACGTTAATTTTTGCAAAATTTATTTTTTGTTTCTTCTGCAAACATTGTTCATGATGGATTAGTGAAATTTTGCGTTGGAAAAAATAGTTTTTTAATTTCGTTCGTAGAAAGCTATTTTTAAGCTGAGTTTTAAATTATTTATTATATTTTTTAAATATGTTAAATTTCCATCTGTTCCTACAACAGTCTTTCTTCGAAAATATCAAGTTTTATTTTTAATGAAAATAAATACATCCATTACAGAAGTTAATAGTTAACTTTTGAATTTGATTAATCACGTATTTCTTAATCACATGCCGCAGTATAAATATTTATGTCTGGTTTAAAAAACTGTAAAATAATTAAACAAACACCAAGAAAAATAGTTTAAGTATTTTTACTACAAGGTCGTTTGATGTTAATGATGGATAGTTTTAAGGTTTCGAAAAACAACTTTAGTTTCCAAAAAACCATAGTGTGTAAATTTATACTATTAATTGAAAAAATACCTTGGTTTGGAGAAGTATTTTTTTATAAAAGTATGTAGTATGCTATGTTTACGTTGAAATCAGTGTATTAGTTATTGACAAACATATTTTTACAATTTGCATACCTAATTAGTGAAAAATTAAAAAGTAAAACTTGTACTTGTTATCTTTTAACGATTTTTTACAACTGACAATATTTTAAATTATCCAAAATTAAACTTGCAATCGGCTGCTCTTTGACAAACAATTGTACGACAAAATAACATTTGAAACTAAAAAGTTGTTAGTTCTTCACAACAAAAAGTTTTAAAATTGCAACAGATACGAAAGCCGAAGTGGGAGAACCTCAGGAAAACCTCAAAGGCCGCCTTTCCGCGAAAATATTTCAATTGGAGTTGCGAAATACTAGCGCAATTCGTGCTTGGAAGTTTTTCAACATTTTAATTTGTCAATCGCTTTTTTTGTACTTTTCCAATGAAAGGAATTCTTGTTGTTAGGTTTCGAACTTGTCTGGAAAACTAAATTCTTTCGTTGGCAAAAACCTTGTACATAAAGATTTTTTTAATCAAGTTTTAAAAACCTAAAAATTTAAATTTGCGGCCCAAACTTCGTAAATGAATTTACTTATAGTTTACTTATTCAAAGATGAGCATTTATTTTTTATTTATTCCTTTTAACTGCTGATATTTTCAGGCTTTTAAAGCCTAAAGTAATATAACTTAACAGTCGGCTTAAAGCCCTTAAATTTTTCTTAAAATCTTGGATTTAAAAAAATTCTCCGAAACTTAAACCGTCTCTTTATTTGTCCAGTTAAAAGTGTCACTGTTTGCAAAATTTATTTTTAAACTTCAGGAAATTCTCAACAACTGACTTGGTATTTTCAACAAAAAGTCTGGTTTCAAAAATCAGGATTAAAACTCTCAGGAGTTTAAAAACTCAGGAAATTAGAACGACTAAATGATATTCGGCTTTTGAAATTTTACAGTCCTCTTACTACTTTTATTCAACAAAAAAAAATAAAGCCCTCATTTTTTTTCATGAATAATTAAACTGACTTCTCGCCTGATAAGTGCGTTATAACACGTCATTAAAAAAGAATTAATAATTTATTTAAATTAAATAAAAAACAATAATCTAAAACGTTCAAAAATTATCTGGCGATCTACAGTCGTAACGCCACGTGAATAAAAATAAACACTTGAGAATTTCTGATTAAAAATATTGTGTTGTTCAAAATGTTCTGTTGTTTTTTTTTTAGAAAATTCACGTTCAAAATATCTGTTTTTTTTTTGTTCCTTTGTGTGAAATCTGTGTCTGATTATGAAACTGTTTGGACTTTTTGCGAGTCAATGTAGCTTATTCAAAATATTTATTTTCGCCAAAATTTAAAAAGTTTAACTGTTTTTTTCCACTACGACTCAAAACAAATGTTTTTGTATTTATATGTTTTTGTGCCACTTCTAAACGTTTTAGTTTAGCTTTATTTTAGTTTTTCAACTTGATATTTTGTATTATGAATCTTTAAAGTTTACAGTTGGTTGTCATTATGTATAAAAAGATTTTTTTTTTCAAATTGCCTTGTCAACTTAGTATAAATTCTCATATTTATAGTTTGTTACATAAACCCATACGACGTCACAGTTTATTTATTTTGCTCTATGTTTTGCTTTTCGAATTTTATAAAATAATAGTTAATTTTTGACCAACTTTTGTTTTTAACTCGTTTAAAAAATCAGCAATTATTTTGGAAATTTTTGAGAGCTTTATTAATTATTTATTAGTTTGATTTACTCACTAAAGCTTTTAATAATGAAAACAATAGTTTCTGAAACTTTATCAAGCATTTTTCATATTGAAAAACCAAAACCATAGCTGATGTCAGTTTACTGTTTAATATTATATTTTCACAAATAAAACTTCAGTTTTTTATAATATGTACAAGTTTTTAAATCATTAAGTCTAAGTTAAAAATTCAAGTTAAAAATTTATTTTTAACAATTACTAGATCCAAGCGTCAGTTTTATTTAATTAATTTTAACATAAAAGTTGAATAACAACTTATCAATAGTTTTAAAATTAGCACTTCTAAAGTTTTTTTTAAATTATTTTAGCTTGTAGAAGTTAAAAAAACACACAATTTGCAATCGAATTAACTTTAAACAATTTTTGATCAAAATTCATCAAAATTGGTTCAACTTCGAATAAAAATATCTATAAAATTCGTTCAAACGTATTATTAATCAAATTCTAAAATTCGCGTTTAAATTTTTCAAGTAAAACAAATTCTCAACCGATCATTTTGACAGATCAAATTAAAATTGTTTATTTTTAAAGTTCTTCCACGTAGTTTGAAAGGAAATAATAAGACAGGATATTATTTATTTTTATGGTTTTTTCTCGCAGTTTAAAAAGGAGGTATATTGAGGATACAAGGTATAAAAGTCGTTTAATATAAATTATCTCACAAATTTTTTTTTACCTTTAAATTTTCAAAGCTGCTTGTGTCAAACAATGAGTCACTTCCGGTAAGTTATGTGGTGCAAAGAATATAAAAGTTTTGTGTATAAAATACATTAAAATGTGGTAGAATATAAAAGTTTTGTGTTTAATTTATTAAAAATGCGGTGTAAAGAATATAAAAATTTTGTGTTTCAAATATAAAAAAATTGGTGCAAACAATATAAAAGTTTTATGTTTCAAATTAAAAAAAATTGGTGCAAAGAATATAAAAGTTTTGTGTTTTAAATATAAAAAAGCTAAATCAGTTCAGGTAAATAGCAATAGTACGATTTTAAACAGTATGTTTATTTTACAGATACTTGCATTTAAAATTTATTTATTTTTTTGTAACACCAAGTTGTAAAATATTTATTTTTTATTCATAATTTTATTTCAAAATTGAAAACCGCTGTTTTATTGGTCTATTTTTATCTAGAAACTTGAAAACACTTATTTAAATTTAACATTTTGTAAATTAATAGTGATTGAAAATACATTTTCTATTTATTATTAATTTTTTAATGTTGAATTACTTAATAATTTTAACAAAAGTTAAAATGCTAATTTAAGTTTAGCATTTTTGTAAATTGATTGTGATTGAAAATACATTTTCTATTTATTATTAATTTTTTTTATGTTGAATTACTTAGTAATTTTAACAAAAGTTAAAATGCTAATTTAAATTTAGCATTTTTGTAAATTGATTGTAAATGAAAATACATTTTCTATTTATTATTAATTTTTTTTATGTTGAATTATTTAATAACTTTAACTAAGTTTTAGCTCTGATAAAATAATTTTAATAGTACATTCCAATAAATATATACGCATTATTTATTTTTAATTACGCAGTTAAAATACTTAAGTCCTAAATTGGTTTTTATTATCTAATATAAACTTATTTTTAAATATTTATAAGTATTTTAGAACTAATAAAAAAATTACAGTTTACTCTGTGCTTTTTAATTCTAATCGAAGCACAAGTTAAAACAAACATAAAACATTTTTGATAAAAATTTTAGTTTTAGAATTTAATAAACAAGCATTCCTTAGTTAGAGTATAGAAACTTGAAAATAAAACTGAAAATTTTGTTGTAAATCTTGTGGCCACTGTGTATTAGTTTGAGGTTTTGTAAACAGTTTATCGTTAACTAGGCAAGGGAAAAATGTGGCTTTTCATCAACTTCCAATAAGTATCTTAACTTAATAAATACAAACTAGTTCTCTATTGTTTTTCATAGCATATTACGTTTAAAGAAGTACGTTTTTGTTGTTTTTAATCTGTTTTAAATAACTGTCGTCCGCGGAAGGATTTTTATTATCTTTCGCACAAATATTTTTTCTACGCACGTGACTTGTATGAGGCTGCCGACTGCCGGTCCAGACTTGTGCAATTTTATTAGTTGGTAGGCCAATTTACAAGCTTTTGAATTTATGACAAGAAAATTTTATTTTTAATCAAAAAATTAGTGAAAAAAATACTGCGATTCAGATTAAAAGTAAATTTAGGAACGAATTTTATAAAAGTTTAGTAGTAGGAACATTGATAGAGTACGCGATAAATTTTAAAAACAAGTTGAATCAAAAATATTTTCATAAAAAAGTAAATTTTAACTCTTTAGAAATCGAATACAGTTTAATGAACAAAACATGGTAATACAATTAATCCAAATATCACACAATAGTTTCTTGAAAAAGTTTTAACTTCAGAATAGACCATTGATTACATCAATAGACCAGAACATAGAATAGAGAGATATTAAAAACAATTATATATTAGTTATTATTCGACGAAACAGGAATGATTTGTCCCAAAATTGTGAGGTACATTTTTCTCATGAAATTCGCACTTCAAGCTTAGGTCAAGGTGCTCACTTTATTGATGTAAGCAGAAATATGACTTTTATTATTTAAGCTTATCTATACCCATATGCAGCTTTTTATAGCATATTAAGTTCTTATACTAAGCATATTCTTAGACTGTCAAGTTTTTTTTTTCTTTTTTTTATATGTACCTCATTATAATTTTGATTAAGTTGGGTATGCAACTCAACGACCGAGAGGTCTTTTTGCGTATCCAGGTCCTTGAACCAAAAAGATTTGAGCAAATTTTCGTTTTTGTTTAATAAACCACTTATATTAACAAAAAGTCATCACAAAAATTTTATTTCTAATGCAACAACTTAACAGTCAACTTTCAATAGTGTGTTTTGAATTTAAACTATATTTTTTTGCAAAAACATTCATTCTATAATATAATATGTAACTATTTATTGTTACTATTTATTAGTTATTGTGCATAATTGTTTTACATCTGACGTGAAAATAGCTACTAAACAATCTTACACTGAATGAAACTGTACTTTATAAAGAAAATGCAATTTTTTTTCTGTTAAAATTCGGACTTAAAAGCATAAGTAATAAAACAAATTGATTTTAACAAATTGTGTAGTATTATCATAAAAATTACCAAAAAATCAAGAACAATAGACTAGGTAACTGTTGTACAAATAGCTGATGTTAAACATTTTTGCTACACAGTTTCTTAACAATGCAAACATTTGAAGTCGAAATTTTCTTTAAACAACATACAAAAGACACTCAGTGCAAAATTCAGATATATTTCACGCTATTTTCATCAGTGGATACATAGCAATAAATAAAAGATAGCTTTAACTTATATAGTAACAGTAGTAATCATCATAAACAAATACTAATTACATACAAAGTCAATTACACAAAATTAAACAAGATACTAATTATTAAAGCTGATTAAATACAAACATATACCACCAGAAAGATTATTAAATATTTAAAGCAAAACTATAGTCAAACAATTTTTGTTTATTTGCTGTAAGCAAGTAATTAAAATTTACGAATGTTATTATCAATCCAACTCTTTTTTTTTTGTTCAAAAGAAAAGTTAAGTTAAAAACTACTCATACAAACAAATAATCCATAGTTACGAATAACTTAGCTTTAAAAAAGCTAACTAACTCAAAATATGTTTGTGTTAAATGAATAATTTAGAGAGAAAAAATCTAACTTAAAACCAAAGTTTCAACTATAAAAGTGAATACATGAAATACCTATTTAAAAATGTATATGGAACTGTATAATTCATACAGTTCCCATAGTTTTCCGAATTTAAAACATAGTAGTATAAAATAGTTTACATTAAAAGTTTACAGCAATTTAGCATAGAATTACATAAATCTGCGAGGTGTTTGCTGGGTAGAACTTTATTTTTGATAAAAATTTTTTTTTATCTCTCAGGTTATTTTAGTAGGATGAAACTGAACTTGACTTTCTACTATACTTTTGCTCGAAGGTGTTTTGAGTTTGATAAAACTTTACTTTCAGTTTTATTTTTTCATCTCTCAAAACAATTTCAAAAGAATGAAAAGGACGTTGACCTCACTATATTTATCAATTGGGCGAAACTTCAGTTTCGAGTTATTTTTTTTCATCTCTCAAGTAATTTTAGTTGAGAGAAACTGAACTTGACTTTCTACTATAACTAATCTGAAGGTGTTATGATTTGGGTAAAACTTCAGTTTCAGTTTTATTTTCTCATCTCTCAGAATAACTTTAGTAGAACGAAAATGTCATTGACTTTCTACTATACTTATTACTATACTTACTACTAATTACTATTGTTACTTTCTATTATACTTACTACTATTACTACTAATTACTATGACTACTTTCTATCACACTTACTACTTTTACTACTAATAACTATTACTACTTTCTATTGTATTCACTACTATTATTACAATTGGCATACAAATAACAAGTCTGAACAATTAAGTTTATAGTTCCAGAATCAACTCCTTCTTAGAAATAGGGAATTATTATTAGTATTTGTTAATGTTGTTTCTTAATATTAAAAATATTAACAATTCAGAAAAAGAAAGTATCAAGTTCTTGAAAAAATAGAAAATAAGTAAAATAAAAGAAAAAAAGCAATTAGTTATTCATTTATTTGCTACAAAAGTCTTTTGAATAAAAATCTCAAAAATAACATAATTTTTTCAAAAGGAGGGTCCTACTTAAAATGTAAAACCCTAATCCGATAGAACTTATTACTAAAGTCAAGGCAAAGGAACGTTTTCTAGAAAAAAAAATCATAGATAGTTTAAAAGAGAAGGAAAATAATTGAAACTAAAGTTGTAAGTTCTTTTTAGTTTCAAAAACTACTAAACTTCAAATACAGTTTTATTTTCGCAAACATGTATATATTTTAATTTCCGAGACCAAGTTAAACATAAAGTTTTAAACAGTGTAAACACCATATATTGTTTTAGTTCAAGTTTTACTAAAATGTTACAAATTATGTAAGGAAATTTTTTTTTAATTCTTTACAATTTTTACCTCTACTTATTGCTAATTGATAATGAAAAGATGAGAAGATGATATTTACATAAAAAAAACTACTTTTAAAAACCCTTGACAACTGAAATCTTAAAATTTAAACTAGTTTCAAATTCTCAACAAGCAGTTTAATTTTAAGGTCATTTGTGTTCAATGAAATGTTTTAGAGATACTAAAAAATTTTACTCGAAACTAGTGTTTCTCAAAAACAAAGTGCATTTTAAATTCTATTTAAAATTAAATAAGATATAAGATTTAGAGGTTTAAATTTCAAAAACTAGTATTGCTCTATTTACATAAATATACCAATAAGTTTCTAAAAGAAGTAAATGTTTTATTCAATTAAGTTTTTACTGTTTTACTGATTACAGTTAATAAATATCTTATCTAGTCTATAATTTTTGAAACTTGTATGTAACTAATGATTTCTACAGTTTTTGAAACGAAACAGTAGACTGAATTTTTGAAATTCAATTCGAAATAAATTTCTGCCTAGATTTTATTAATTACCGTTCAAGTCGTAACAATCTAAAAAGTTTTTTAATGAAGCTACATAAATGTCAAAAATAAGCAATTCATTTTTATCTTTAAAGTGATCAAAATTTTTTCAAATATTCAATTTTATTATATTACACTTATTTAATTTATACCGTTTTTTTAACTTGTTGGTGTTTTGTAAACTAACTAGTAAATAGCTTGCTGTTAGGTAAGTTAAATTAAAAAAAAACAGCTCAAGAGTGATATCAGCTAAAACTTTACCTAAACTTTAGTTTTCATGTAATCACTTTAATTGTCAGAACAAAAATTTACAAAAACTACAAATTAATGCGCCTTCATAAAAATTGCATTAAAAAACAAACTTTTTTGAGTCATAACAAGTTTACTAAGTTGTTTGCTTTATTTTGTCTCAGTTGTTTTTATTTCGATTACTAAACAAAACTATAAACATTTAAAATTTTATAACTTGAGATTATGCTCACTTAAAAAAAGTAAAAAAGTAGAACATTAATCATAACTTATTTTAAAATTTTAACCTCATCTGAAAATTACTTTTATTTTGAAAGCTGACTTAAAATGAAGTCAAGCTCAAAAGAAAAGTTTAAGAGATAGGAAACAAATAAGTCGAAACTGTAGTATCTCCTCGGCAAAGTCAAAATAGCATGTGGTGTGTAATATACAAATTTGCTTTGTACTCAATTTACAATTCAATTAAAAACGTTTGTTGTACAAAAAACAAAAATAATCTGAAATCTTGTATTTGTGTATTTAAAAAAAATTACTTAAAAATTAAATTAAACAACTAATAACTTTTAAAGAGAGCTTATTTCAAACAGATAAAATGGATTAAACTTTTCAGTTTTGATACAAACAGCAGTTTTTATTTTGATACCAACAGAGTTAGCTGAAACAATAAATTCATATCTAATAAGCATATTTATTTTTATATTTTTAAATTTTAAAACTTGATAAGCCTGCTTAACTTTTGTAAGCTTATAAATAAAAAGGATTAAAACTTTTTATTGTTGTCACTACCAAATTATAAATATTTAGTTTTAAGTTTAGTACCACAGTTAAATCAGAATATCGAGTTAATTATTATTTCGTTTTTTTTGTTAGTTTTTTTTTAAGTATTTTATAAATTTTGTATGCATTGTACAAATTTTTAATTTCAAAAACCATTTTAAGCCATAAGAATACGAATCTTAAAAAAGTCTTGCCAAAATATTTAGTAAAAAAATTGAAATGTTAAATATTTATAGCTTTTGTTAAACTTTTTGAAGTAAAGAATTGAAGACTTTCTAGTAAAGATAATCAAATTTTAATTTTTTTTTGTAAATCTACTTAATTCTTGTATATTTTTACTTACTAAACTTACTAAAAAAACACAAGTGAGTAGACTTTTGAAAAAATATTGCTTGTAATGATCATTTTTTATAAAATATTATAAATTGTTTTGGTTTATTTAGTATACTACAGTAGGTTGTTAAATTAAAGTAAACTTAGTAAACTTGTATTTTTAAAAATGACATATAATTTTTGGAAAAACAATTAAAAAACTACCGTATAGTAAACTGTATTGTAACACTACACTTATTACTCTATAGTTTACTATACGGTAGTTTTTTAATTGTTTTTCCAAAAATTTTATCTCATTTAAAAAAAATATTTAGTGAGAAACTAAAGTCTCCAGCATTGTTCGAGTTTAATTCAATTTAATTTTCAGCGTTGTTAAAAACCGCTAATCAAAGTTTTAATTCTAATAAGTAATCTTTTAAGCAAGTGGGCTAAATTACTTTGAAAAATGTACCTTGGTTCGTGTTTTTATTCTGAAAAATAAACACCATAGAAAAAGAGCATCACATTGATAGCAAATATTTTAAACTAGCTTCTGTTTTTATTTAATTTTTTCTTTTGTTTTGTAATTTCTGATTGAGTGTGATTTTGATTGAAAACAAAAACATTGGCAAAAGTCTACATAACCGAAGTCTGGACTTTCATATGCCGCGATACAAGCTCAAGTTTGAAAGTTTAGATCATATCAATTCGATCAAATTGTATGATCAAATCTTGTAAACTTGAGCTTGTTTTTACTTAATGTTTTATTTTGTTTAATTGAGTATGATATTTATTGAAAATCAGTTTTGAATTATTCCGAGGGCTTTTGAACCACCAACCTAGTAAAGTAAATTCACAAAACAACATTTGTTAGTTAACTAGATTCTTGAAGTGTTTTTTAATGTATAAATTAAACATAAAAAACTACATATTATTGTTTTGATGATGTGCTAAGCGCATTGAAATTGCAGTAAAAAAATCGAAAACTAGTTGTTTTTTCGTATCATAAATAAAAAACTACATATGTATAACAAGAAAAAATTTAAACAACATTTATTTAAACTAAATCTGTGAAAAAAACAGTTTTTTTTTCAACCAAGTTTTCTAGTTTCATTTATGTATTTTATGTTTTTTAAAGTTTTTTTAACAAGACGTTTAAGTGTATCCAAGTAATAACTGAAATTTTTATTTTGTATACTAAATCCTTGGACAAATTTTTGCTTTTAGTCGTTTCGTAAACTACTTTTATTTTTTCTGCCTGTTTTACTAATAACTTGTGTGGATTAAAACAATTCTTATTTAGTGTTAGTGTAGGGGACTTACCATTTTGATTTTTCTGAAGCAGCAAACTTAATCAAATGCAAGAATTTTCAAGTCAAATTAAAAAAAAAACAGTTGTAACAAGTCAATATTATTTATAATGAGTCCTTTAAGTTATTCCAAATTAATCAGGAATTTCAGTCATTCAAAATATTTATTTCAAAGAACAACACTCGATACAAGGGTTTGTTCTAATGCTGGAACAATAATATGTAGAGCAGGTTTCAAAAGTAAGCAAGATAAAGACAAGAAAAAATGGCCCAACAGTAGTTCTTTTGACAAAGGTTAGTTTCAAAAAACTTAATTAAGCTATAAATATGTTAATGTTGAGATTAAGTTGATTTTTTAAAGTGTTTTTATGTACTTCTTATGGGAGTAGAGTTCTGATCAATAATTCAATTTTTTAAATAAAGTTACTGCACTTACAACTATTAAAGTTTGTATACTCTGACCATTAAGAGCTATATTTAAAAGTATTTATTTAAAGTAAATACTGGATAGTTATAACTTCATAACAAAAAAATATTAGCTTAATACATAACTATTTCCAAAAATATTTCACATAGTATAGTATGATTGCTAAGTTTACTTTTTTATTATTCTTTAAAACTGCTTAAAAATTTTTTACTAAGTATATGGTGTGAGGCTCAATGACTGGAAGGTATTTCTTAACACCAAGTAGTATAAATATGTTAAGAGAAAAAAACGAGTAAAAAGAACAGCTGTTGAAAGTAGCTCCATAATGTTGACTAATGGTCAGCTGTTACAAGGGCCATTATAACTGAAGCATGGTTTAGTTTAGCCCCTAAAACTTGTGTACTTTTTTCACTTAATTCATCAACTTTGGACATATTTTGGTTTAATTATAGTAAAGTATAGTATTTAATACTTAAATAAGAAAAATAATTAAGTATTTGCATTTCTGTTATGCATAACTTTTATAGCTAACTAGACAGTTGCTATTTGAAATTTATTTATTGCTGTTAACCTTTGTACAAGTTTAAAATATTTGCTAATTTTTTCAGATAAAATTAATCAAAAATGGCAGGAGTCAAAAAGAAATTTGGAAGAAAAAATCCAAGGTAAAATTTAAATAGTTGTTGTAAGAATAAGGTTGAAATTTATAATTTCATTGTAATTAATAACTTTGTTATGTGAATATCTTTAACTTTGTAAAATCTAGTAGTTGTAGTACAATTTTTTTTTGCTCTTCATCAGCATTTTTACAGAACATCTAGTGTAAGTTTCAAAATAACTAATAAAAACACCTAAGACTTTTTTTTTTTTGCTCTTCATCTGCAACTCAAGAATATCTAGTGTAAGTTTCAAATTATGACCTCATGTCCCCCTTTTGACCCCTTTACTGCTCATGGCTGAATATATGTCACTGAATATATGTCATGGCCACTAAGGGGGCTACTTTACTGACTTTTGGAAACCCTGATCTAACTAATAGGACCTAAATACATTAAAACTGAAGCATACATTTTTGCATACAATTAAACCAATTTACAAAACTTAATTTTTGACTATTCAATGTCTAAACAATTTTATTTTAAACGTGAGATCATAGTTGATGGATGTGCGATGTAAGTTAGTTCTTATAAAACTTAGAACTTAAAGGTGTTGGAAAAAGTACACTTATGATTAGGATTAAGCTAAGGACTTTAGTATACTATTTTGTTCTTTCTGACACAACTTTAACAATTATTTTAGCATAAAGTTATTAATTAATTTTTATAATTTTTAAATCTAAACATTTAGGCAGGAGTGTCCAAGAAATAGTTTTATAAGCAACATTTATGCATTATAAAAGCATAGTGTATGAAGTATAGAATAAGTTAAAATTTTTCAACTAAGTTAAATTTTTAAGATATTTGAAGTTTTATATGAAAGTATGATGACAGTTTTTTCCTCCTAAACTTTCTTGGACATTCACTAAAAGTCTTTCTCCTCTTATATCTCAAAAACTTTAGTAAATTTTTTTATTACTATTAGTTAAAAAACTTATAAACTTTAGAATAAAAAAAATGTTTTATTTATATAATAAAAACTTGTCTTTTTTTTTTATAACCTCAATTGGTTTGAAAATTAGTAAAGAATAAACTGAATATAAAAATAATAATTAAAGCTGTATGATAACATAAAATCATAGTGAAATAATATTTATTTTGTGTTTTTCAGTTTGTACCTTCCAAATGAAACCTATTGAACTTTTATTTAGTATAAAAAACACTTAGTTTTTTAAAATAAATGATCAAAGCTTGATAACTTTTTTAAAATATTTTGTTGTCAAAACTAGTCTTGATTATTTAATGTATAATGACAAAAATTATCTTTAAGTTTTAATCATATGAATATTCATAAATGTAGTGTATATTGTGCAATATATATTTCAATAATAGTTTAAACATAGATTTAAGTGGTTAAATGAAAATTCAAATTCCTACAATTCAAATTCTTAAATAAAAGTATAAAAGACTATTTCTCAAAAATTAATATAAATTAAAAAAATATAAAATATATATATGTAGATTTTATTAAAATTTACAAGCCACTTTTCTTTTTTTGCAAAATCTTAGATATTTTTTTAGCTGTTTTAAAATTACTAAAAATAACTATGTTTTTTACTTTATATAAGCCATATCTCAAAAAATATTTAATACTTTGCTTAAAGAAAAAAAATGTCTTGTAGATATTAATAGGAATTACATATGTATTTTTTATATTTGACAAATATACATTACTTTTTTAGTTGTGGCCCTTTCAATTTTTTTTAAGAATTTGAATAGTCGTGCACCCAGTTTAGATATAGATTTAAGTTGTTTGTTTCATCAGTTATATGTATTACAAAAATTTACCATTTTTTTGAAATTTTGATTTGTTTTTTAAATTAATACATAAATAACATATTTATGTACATTTATATAAAATGTTTTGATAGGTCCTGAAACTGATCATATCTTATCTTACTGGAATAAGGTATTTTGTTTTATTTTAACAGTAGAAAATTAGTTATCTAAAAAGCTAAACAAGTAAATAAAATGTCTTATTATATTCCTACTTAAATTTTTTTTAAATCTTGGCAAGAATAATAAAATTGAGTTTTGTGTACAATAAAATTAATTTTGATGGTTGTTGTAGTTATCCTTTTTTGAAATACATTAACTAAAAGTAGTGATAACTTGAAACTTACGTATACATATGTAAAAAAATTGATTAAATTAATTATATCCAGGCAAAATCTTCAATTCCAAGTCTACCTGCGGGCTTTGCTGTAATTGGTTGTGTCTGCAATGTTATTGAACCTGGATTAGGTTAGTTGAGTTATTAGTTATTAAAATTGATGCCTGTAAATAACAAGTAGAATAAAAAAATATAAATACAGTTTTGTAATGATTAAAATCACATTTTTCTAATGATTGTAATCTCATTGTACCTGGATTAGGTCAGGTAAGGTAAAACTTTTCAGTTTTATAACTAAGTTAATACTCATGCACAAAACTAGTGTTTAAAAAAAAAAAAGAATTCAGTGTTTATTTTTTTAAATTAATACAAGTTGTTTCTCAACTTTTGGTTATGACAAAAAGTTTAATTATAATGTGTTTTGTTGAAATGACAAACTTATGTAGTGAAGTTAACTAGTCAGTTTTAGCCATATCTTTATAACAAAACAAAAGGTTTAAAGTATTTGTAAAAGTTTTGCAAATCTTATTTAATTTAAAGGTACATTTCTGCTAAAATCGAAGTATAAAAGGTTACGAAAGTAAAAAAAATCCTCTTGATAACAGTTTATTTAATTAACACAAAAGTTGTTAATGTTTGTAAAGAAAATAAATATAACAATTACCATGTTAAACACATTTAATATATATAGAGCTTGGCTAATACTAATACAGAAAGTGTTGATTTAATATAAGCTTTGATATCTTTGTGTCATCTCAGTTTACATATGTTGTGTTTTTCCAACAATTCATTTCACAATTGAAAATTTTAACTTTTTTCAGTTTTAAGTTTGATTAGTTTAAATAGTAGTTAAAATTTGAAAGTGCCTAGCATAAACACAATAATTTAAGTTTTAAAAATGCAGCTGATGAAATGCTATTTGATTTTACAATTAGACCCACATATGTCTTGTCAAGATGAAAATCTTATTAAGAATAAATAGAATCACTATATTTAGATAATATTTCATTAGAAAGACCCTGTCTTAAAAATAAGGTTACAGTTATTTAATAAATTTTGTAACAAACACCCTTCTTTCGGATTTATTAGTTATCATAAAGTAAAAATATTAACAAAAATTGAATTTCAAAGTTTTATAAAGGAAAAAGAAATCAATGTTGAGTTTGTTACAATAAAATCAAATAACAAACGACTGAATTTTTGTTTATTTTGTAGGAACAATGATGTCTGGTGGATTTGTATATTACAACGATAGAAGCAAAGTTGAAATGTTGATGACAAATTTATTAGTTGGATTTTTGCAAGCTGCTACCGCTAACATTCTTATTGGCTGGGTTTGGAGCATTTACTGGGCATATATCATGTTTCAGAAGCGTAGTTAGTTTTATTGTTTATTTTTATTTTAATAAGTATATTTTAATTAATTAAAGTAGTAAGTTTTATCGTTATGTTTGTTTTTTACAAATGTATCTTTTGTTTCAAAAAAGTTAATTTTTATCATTTAGTTTTATTTATATATCAAATACGCAGTTAGTTTTAAACTTTTTAGTTTTTTTTTTCTTTTGATAATTTTTTCTCACTTTAGTCATTGTATATTTAAGTATTATATTATTTCTATTAAAAAATATTTTTTTTAATCATCTAATAATTAATTAATACTTTGTGTGTCATGAACGTAGTTAGTTTTTTTTCTAAGCTTTTTTATTTATCTTACATTAGCTACTATAAAATCAATTAAAATAGTTTTATTGACAACTATTTTTATAGTTTTAAAACTTGATTTAAGGTGGATAAGTTCACTTTATTTTCTTTTAATGCATTTATTTAGATATTTTTTTTTAACATGTATAAGTATTTTTCAAAGATTCTACCTGAATTTTTTATAGTCTTTCAATTACCTCATTTGGTATTAAGTTTTATGGCATAAACTTATAAGCATTATTAGTTTAAAAAAACTAATGAAAATATAGCTTGATAGTTGTTAAGTAAACTTCTGAAATGTATTTGTAAAAACTTTTTTTTTCTTCTTATAAGCATTTAATCTATTTGAAGTTAACTTTAAAATTAAAAACATTTTTTTTATTGAAATTGAAATAGTTGATTTAAGAAGGACAAATTTAAGTTCAAGAGAATAGACTAAAACCATATTTTTGTTAAAAATTGATATTTAAAAAAATTTAATTGTATGGGGTTGCCACACACTTCGGCTAGATTTCTGACTTCGTTTTCAAGTTTTTTATAATTATTTAAATGTTATATGTTTTTGTTATTTAAATTTTATAATGTTATAATTGTTATGATAAATAATATTCATTTTTGATTAACAATTTTTTTTTGTTTATAATTCTTACTATTAAAAAAAAAATGGTTTTTATGAATTTAAGCATTTTTGCTTAGAAAACTTACAACTCGTTTTTAAATTATACATTAAGTAAAAATTAAATTATTTAACAGGTCTCAATTGAATAGTAGCAACTCCAATCATTCATTCAAATAGTCGGTCATAACTAAATATTTATTTTAATTAGCAAATATTTTGTTGTATATTTAGGTATATATTTTTATATGCAAACTTACATTTTATTTTTTTGCTCTTATTACAAATACGATTGATTTAAAAAAATATTACATTCAATGTAAATTATCAAAATTCAGTTAAAGATTTAAATATCAAGTACTATTTGTTTTATCATTTCAAAAAAGTATTCTTTTTAACTTAATTTGGATTATTAAATTTTTCTTATTTTGCAAAAATTTTTAATGCTACTTCGCTTAGTTTTATGATTTTATCTTTGTAAGGATGTAGTTTTATAACTTAGTTGTAATTGCAAAGTTTTAGCTTTGAAAAAAGTTTAGAACTATAAGTTCATAATTTAGTTTAGTAATAATGCTTTTAAAAAGTTTAATTTAATAACATATTTGATATCCTCAAATAATTCAATAACGAATATAAACAAAAGGTAGAAAGTTTTATTGATAAGTTTTGTTCTTGAAATAAATATTACACTTTGTTAAATTGACAACACCGATTTACTAATTCCTAGATTTATAAATATATAAAATAATTAAAATGTTTTAAATACTGTTTGTTTTATAATTTCTTACAAAATTTTGACCTTTTAATTTGTACTTCAAATAGTTGAAAAATTTTAAAGGTCTGTGTTTATAGTGTTGTATCAAAATAGTACTACACTTAATTGGTTTTGATGTCTTTTAAATGCATTTAGTACCTACTTACTATAAACTATATTTTAAAGTTTAAAATTATAAGCATATAATACTCAATGTTTTACTAACCTATAAAATAACCAATTTTTGTAGGATATTGACCTTCAAAAAAAGTTGTTTATAATTAAACTGAGGCTTATAAAATTTTAAAACTGAACAATGTCTATTCAAAACTAAATTCACTTATTAACTAATTTTAATCTAAACATTGCTATATTCGGCAATATTATTTTTAAGATTTCCTTAACTTACTGATTTAAATAAATTAAACAGGTTATCCCAATAGAAAAAATTTGTGGTTACAGTAATAAAAAACATTAATTGAATCTGTTTTTATTGTTTATTTTGATTAAAGTGATTTTTCATATATCTATGAACTAAAATTCGTTTGAAAACTAGTATAGTATTAAAACAAACTTGAAATACAAAAAGGCAATATTTTAAAATTTCTCTAGTAAATAACTTTGATATTTTGCAAGCTTTTTTTATAAACTTCTAATTAGTTCTTACGTAATATCCATAACAAACATTTACATACATTTTTATTTATATCTCTGTTTTCCAAAGAATGTTGACAAACCAATGACATAAATTTTTTGAAAGATTAAAAACACTTGAATTAAATTTGTTTTAAATAGTATTTTATAAATTCTCTTATAAGAAAAATATACTTAGAGCAAAAATATATGAGAGCAACTGTAGCTTTTATTACAGAAAATTTTAACCTTGAGATTTTTACATTGGCCGTATGTTGACAAAAAATTCCGTCGTGAGCCAAAAGTTTTAGCTTGGCTGGCCGCAGTTTACCGATCTCTTATTTAAACACTTTGTATACGTTAGAATGCTCAGATAGACTTCTTTACATCAGGGTTTCGCCAAACTTTATTCAAAAAACCCCCTTTAAAAAAGCTATGGCCCCCTCCAACAAGATTTCTCAAAAAACTACCATTAAAACTGCTTAACACTTTTTTTTGCTTTTTATCGTCAACTATCTAGTGTAAGTTTCAAGTTATGACATTGTGGCTCCCCCTTTTACGGTTTGTGTCCCCCTACATTTCCTAAAAATTTTTGACCATATCTAGTACAAGTACTACCATTAAAAACACCTAAAACTTTTTTTTTATCATCAACACAAGGAATATCTTGTAAATTTTGAACTCATGGCGCACCTGTGACCCCTTTACTGCTTATGGCCCCCCTGGTTCCTAAACTTCTGTGAAGGTACTCAAGGGGGCCACTTGGCCCACTCTGGGAAACCCTGTTTTACGTTGATTAAGTTTTTAGATGAATTGAGTATTTAAGGAATGAATTAAGTACAAAACAACTTGTTTTGAGTTTAAAAAACAGAAAATATTTAAATGTTGTAAAGTTATATTAAAGTTAGCCAAATTTTCTTGAATCTAATAATACATATGAAAAACTGTTTTAGTTAATACATTTCTGATACCTGTTTGACTTCAAAATATATGTATTCGTAGGTTAAGGTTCTAAAATATTAGATTTTTATAATAGTCGTTTAATAATCATAAATTCAAAATAATAATTTTTTTATAAGCTCTTGTTGTTTTATTTTAAGATATCTTTTGAAAGTTTGCACTATACAGCAGCCATAATTCAAAAAATACATATTGTTAGTTAAGCTGGTTTTTAACATCAACTATTGTAAACTAACATAACTACGAACTATTTAAAATTAACAAAAATATCAAAACTATAAAAAATATACACATATTCAAGCATTCAATAAGATTTTGAAAGCTTATATCTTTACAGAAAGCGCAAGCGTTCAGAAAATTCGTTTGAATGTATTATTTTTACTTACACATTTAATTTTAGTAGATATATCTTTACTTTTTTTAAACAGCTTTAAAAGAAATTTGGTAGTATTTATTTTACCGTACGTTTTTATTTCTACAGTTTTTTTTCTGCTTTACACTGTTAAAATCAGTGTTTACCAAGGTTGGTAGTATAGCTCATTTAGGGAAAATTTCAGTCCAGAAAGACTTAATTAAGAATTTGTCGATATTAAAAAAGGTAACTAACTAATAAAGGGGACATGTCTGATAAATGGGGGGTGATTACTTTTGAATTTTCACCAAGAGGGAGTTTGTGAAAACCAGGTTTGAAAATCCTGGTTTAGATATTTGTTTTCATTAAAAAATAAAATAAGTGTACAAAAACAGTGTTTATAAATACATAAAGAGTACCAAAAACTATATAATTTATTATAAAACATTTTTTAGCTCTAACACAAAATAACTGCTTGTTTATTTTCCTTTACAAAAAGGCTTTTTTTCACAACTTATTTTTTTTTTTAACTTTCTTATGTGAAACTTTTGCTTAAATATTTTTTCTTTACTTCTCGAATTAGTTAAAAAGATTGACTTGGACCTTCTACTAGTTAAGGTTTTCTAATTATATCTGACAAAGTTCATTCTATTGCAAGACAAAACACGTTTTCATTATTAGCTTTTTTTTACACATTTAGGGTAAAAATAAATATTGCGTATAACGCAGAAAGAGTCGGAAAATACTGCTCCCAAAAGATTAAATAAATCATATATGTGAAAGTTGTGTTGTCTATAATTTCACGTGTCCAGGCGATCTGAACAACAGTATATTGGCGAGACTGAACGACAAAAGTTTGTAAGAATTAAAAAGTATGTAACTCCAACTAATAGTGCAGTGTTTAAACGCATTTATATATGTGTAAGTTACTGAACAACAAAAAAACACGCTCAAAGTTTTTGGTCCTAGGACATGGTGCACAAAGAACCTTTTGGTTATCGAGTCAAACACCACTTTTAGCTTTTAACGTCTTGTTAAGGACATTGAGAATTGTGCATATTGTAAAAAAAAATTACATTTACAACTATTTTGATGTTACTAAAACGTGTCGTTCTTATAATAGTTTATGCTTTCTTTAAAACTTAAAATGATTTCATATTTAGAACTACACTGTAAAATTTACAGTAAGCTACTAAGGAAAATAAGCTTTAAAATTAATTATCCATACAACTAACGTAATTAAGATAATAATAATAAAAACGTTAAAATTATTGTTTTAGATTAAACTTTTGTATCTGTACATCACAAAATATTATTTATTGTACTTTTAGATTGCTTAGCTGAAGTATTATAAGTTGTAATAAATTTTGCACTTAACTATTTGTTTTAAAAACTTTAATGGCAAATAGTTGAAGAAAACTAAGCTGGTTTAAAGTTTATCAACTATTATATGTATAAAAAGTAAACTTATAAAAATTAGTAACGTGAAATTTAGTAGATACACTTCGATTAATACTTTTATGTTACTTAAATAATAACATAAGTAAATTTTTTAAAACAGTTGAGAAGAAAAACTTGAGTTTGAAGTATTTAAATATGTTCTAATTTATTGTGTGCTTTTTATCTTGAAGCAATTACATACTATGACTCTATAAAGGTTTTATAGAAAATAAATATAGCAAGTGTTTTTATCTTAATATTTTTAACGTTTAACGTTTAACGTTTTCGTGATTAAAAGCTTTTGTGCCGTTTTATAAAAGTTTAAAAGTACTTGGAATAAATATTTTTTGTTATTTATCTAACAATAAACATAGTAAAAAATAAGTAAATAATAAGCTCTTTAAATTATGACTATATTATCAAAGAAACGAGTACAAAATACTAAGAAAACTTTTACTGAAATAATAAGTACAGTGCTTCCTCACTTATCCAGTCATCACTTATCCGGTTCCTTGCTTATACGGCCGGTTTTAGTCGAGAAGTAGATGCATGTAATTGAGCTAAAATCAATGATTTACTATAAGTACTTGTCTAATTTGATTCAAGAACTAAGCAAGCAGTTTAAGGTAACCTGATTTTTCTTAAAAGATTAAACTTGATTTATATTGATATGTATTTTGTTATGATTCATATTTTTCGCGCTTTACAAATGTAAGAATATTAAACCGAGAGCTAATTCAAACATCAAATTTTCAAATGCGATGAAACTGGGTTGTACTTTAAAACTTTGCCTGGACATATCTTAGCATTTGTAAACAACCGGCCGGATTAAACAAAAAAACCAGAAACCACATCAGAAAGTGTTTCACAACTTATCCGATTCCGTAAGTTTAATGCTAAGAAACAAGAAAGTTATGTCAAACAAACCTCCATTCTTTCCTTTTTAAGAAAGAGTTCCGATACCAGTAATTCTTTTTACAAAGTATTATTTTTTGATATTTTATTTTCAACTTTACAATTTTTATTTTTTTGTCTATTTTGATTCTTTGGTTTGTTAAAGAAAGTTTAAATAAAATAAATTATCAGATAATTAAGTGTACAATTTATCATATGCATTGAATAATATTAATGAGGTACATTAGTAAAAAGAACCATATTTTTGTTCTTATCCGGCCAAAGACTAATCCAGCCTTATCAACAAAAAAGCTTGCCGGATAAATGGCCGGATAAGTAAGGAAGCACTGTATTGCTGCTTGCAAAGTAAAAAAAACTAAACAATTTGAAATATAAATACTTTGGCTGGTCGAAATATGCATGTATTGAGTATCCGGAAAAAATCGCACAAAAAAGAGTAGACCAATGATTTTTACGACGTCGACTTAATTAAAAGAAAACTGCAAAGAAAATTTTAAGCTTGAAAACTACAATTATAAAAATAAAGTATTTATCTACGCAGAAACGCTGATAAAAACTACAATGTTGTAAAAAATTATTTGATAAATAATCAAAAACGACAAAACAGCAACATTTACGATTAAGTTTTACAATTACTTTGAAAAGGATAGAGATAAATAATTTTTTTAATTGTTTCTATAGGTTCATATATGTAAAAGTATTTTATAAACCATCGTTTGTATATAAGACTAATGTTTTTACGTTTTACGGTTTAGTATAAAGTTAAAAATACACATAAACTTAGTTAATACTTAAGTAAAAACTAAAAGTTTTAAATACATTTATGGTTATAATAAAGACGAACGTTTTGTTAATGATGATAAGTAGTATTTTACAAAAATTTTGAACTAAAATAAAACACTTTGCTAGATTAATTTAAACTTTACTGTTAAGCAGTAGAGATAAGTATTTATGTAGTCTAACAAACTTAATTCTAAGCAATATTTAAAAAAAGTGTAGAAAACTATTTTTGTTTAGTACACCGAAATACAAATAATCACTAACATTTAAAAAACGAAAGAGTAGTAAACAGTACATATCTAACTGCTACTAACTTAAATTTACAATTTAACATTTTAAGAAGTTCACTTGTAATTAAAATAATATACAAATTTATTAAGCTTAAAAAAAACATCAAGTGTATAGTTTAGTAACTTTAATGTATTAAGAAACAGTTTAAAACAAAAACAACAAATGCTTTATTGTATATTTAAAAAGTAGTAAATTTTATACGTAATACCTTATAAAGTATGTTAAATAAGTATTTATAATGTTTTTATATATACAATACTTTTATAGTCGTATCTGTACTTTGGTTAAAGACTATCTAAAAATACGAAATAGCAATAAAAGTTTTTATTGAAAAAACTTTTGTACATAAGTGCTATAAAGCTTAAAAGAGTTTGTATAATTACATTATCAAGTATTTTTTCTCACACATTAATTTTAATTGAAACTTTCAAAAATTTCCGTTTTTTTTTGTAAGTTTTTGAAAACTTTCCACTTCGTATTTGTTTTTTTCTTAAGCTTTCCACTGAGTTTAAATATCTCAAGCATGAAACATACAACATTTATTAACTCCTTTTTTACTTAGATAACGAACGCTATACTAGACATAAACTTTTTTGTTGTTTTGTAATTTATAAGTTAATTTAACCTTTTGGATCAGTAAAGTTAGCTTGAATTCAAAATTAGATGTACTTTGTTGGTTTTATCATTCAAGTTTTAAGTAAATCAGCTTACAAGTTTGTTAAATATGTTTGCTGTAAGAACAACAACAAGATAACTCTTTGTCAAAATAAACAAAACAGATAGAAACAAGAATGCTATTCTACAATAAAACATTTTTTTACTTAAACTAAATTTTATGCTTAGTTTATTCAAACAACTTATGTTGTATACTTTGAAGTTTTGTAAGGTTAAGCTTTGATCTAGATATTTTCTAACTTAAGTTCATTTAACTTATTATTTTTAATAATTAGCTTTTATTCGTATTGAGTTAGACATTTTAAATTTACCAGTAAATCATTTGTCAAACAAGAGTGTAAAATGTTAAACTATCTACTAAAACTTGATATTTGTAGTTAAATAAAAAAGTTAGTTTAGTCTAAAAAATAATCTGTTAATAGAGAAAGTATTGTTACCCTTATAACTTTACTGTTAACTTTTATTAGTAAATAATTTCTTTTACTGCTAAGTTTTAAAAATTTTTTTGGATCAAATTTTATCATTTGAGGTGATTAATAACCTTTAAGGGGTTACTCAGACCATTATAAAATGTTCCAATTTACTACTTTTTATTATTATTTTGTTTTATATTCAATTACTCTTAGTTGCTTGAATCGTATATTTACTTTAGTAAACTTTTATAATATAGCTAAATCAGAGCGTACATTAATTTAAAAAGCATCAAAATTAAATTATAAACCGTTATACTTTTAAAACTGTTGAAATGTTATTGGAAATAAAGGTTGAAGTATAGTGTTTACTCAAATTTAAAACTAATGTTGTTAAATTATATAAGTAGCTTTGTTTTTTTCAGTGTTTTAAAAAAGTTAAAATAGAACACTGTTATCAACAAATTAAAAAAATTTCTGTAATAATTTTATTACAATGTTATTTAATCTTGTGATTACAAAAAATTATACGATTAGATAAGTTTATTAAACTGTAAGTAAAAAAAAACAACCTTTGTGTTATTTTCTTATTTTAAGCACTTTAGAATACTAAAACATTTTTTACAAAAACAAGTTCTAACTATCAAAAGTTAGTTTGTTTTTCTAAAATTTAGTATAACTTCCTTAAATGGACCATTAAGTTAATTGAATACTTTAAAAGCTTTTTTACAACTGTAGAACACAACCATTAAATGTTCAAGTGCGTGTTTAAATCAGTAGTTTTAATTATGTGTTTCTTTTTACAAGTGCTTGAAAGACTGTGAACAAATTTTAATTTGTAGTTTTTTATGAAGTAAGGAGTGTTTTAGCAGAAAAAATAAAAACAAAAAGGTGATAAAGCAATCGAATTTTAGTACATAATAGATATATAGTTTATAATTTTGTTCTCAAGTTTTTTTCTCTCACATTAGATTTATTGTAACCTTAAGATTTTCTGCCTTGCTTTTGTATTTAAAACAAGATTCCACTATAGTATTAAGAGTAATATTAATATATAATCTTTTTAAACACGTTTTTTTACTTAACTTTTTGTTTTGAACGATAACGAACATTATATTCAAATGCAGTTTTTTTATTTGCTAAAACTTATCAACTTGTTTTACATGCTGTTTTAGAAAAATTAGCTTAAATACAAAGCTTGTTGTATTTTATTTGTTTTATTTAACTAAAGTTTCAAGTATATCAGTTTGTTAGTTTATTGGAAAAGTTTAGTAAGTTTAAAAAAAAACTATGTAGCTTAGTTTCAAATAAACTCGATTTGTAAAAGTAAACAAATTTGCAAGAACCTATGTCAACGCTCATACTTGTTTTCAGAAAATCAAAGTATTTTAAACTTCGTTAATTTTTATCAATATTCTCTTTTTTTCTTCGAAATCAATAAACGTGCTTTTTTATAACCCTGAAGATTAAACAATAGTATCAAGTTTTAGTTTAAATCTTTAAAATCTTCAATCTTTAAAATACTTTAACAACTTATAATCATTTATAAGCTTTTAGGTGGTCAAAAATTTATAATAATTTAACAAGTTAAAGTTTATTACCAGATTATGTTTTGTTTAAAGCAGCATATACAGTAAGGTGTGAATAGTAGAAAAATATAAAATATTAACAAGAATAAATAAATAAAAGATAACTACTATTGTTTCAAGTAACCGCAACTAAAACTATAGTTTTTCTTTTATAAATTGAAGTTTTACTGTTTAGCTAAGCAAAGTATATTTTACATACTAACTAAAGCATTACTAACAACTTGAAAACTATTGTATTCCTGTACTTTTATTCTATTTTACAATAGTTTTTAGTTTGTTAGAATTTAACTATTTAGCAGTAGTATTACAAAAGTTAGCCCAATTAAACTACAAACAATTATTAACATTTTTTAATTGAAAAAAAAACTAATCAACTGTTTAAACCCTTAACAAATAAATTAATAAATTAGGTATTTAGTAAATAAATAATCAAATGAGTGACCAAAGCACTTCAAGCAAAAATGATCAAGAAAAACCGACTAATTCAAATGTGAAATCCCCCGAACCGAAAAGCGTCGTCAGAATTCTCAGGGCGCCAAAATCGAAAGAAAACTCTGAGATCCCGGGTTCTTCGAGCACAAAATCCCCCGAACCGAAAAGCGTTGTGAGGATCCTCAGGGCGCCGGGGTCGAAATCGAAAGACGAGTCGATGGATGAGGAAGAGTTGAGAGACTTCATGAAGAAGGGAGGATACCTGATCGCCTCTTCCGGATCGGAGGGAGAAGACGAGCCCCTGATGTTCAGAGCAATGAAATGATCAAAGAGACATCAGTTGGAGTACATGAGAGCCGTGGAAGACTTGAGGAGGAAGAAGTCAGGAGTGTCTGTTGAGAGGAATGAGGATCGGGGAGGAAATGTTCATCCAGGAATTCCCCATGTAGAAGTCCCCGAAATTGTTGAAAGGTTTCTCGTGGGCAAAGGGAAAGGGCCAGTAGTCTGGGAACGGGTCAACTTTAATTCGTATTTTTGGGGACCGGATCACAGTGACGCCGATAATACTGAAGACGAGCTGAGTTGCGCGACGGGGGCCGAGGATGCGAGGAGGAAGGGGAATCCCCCAACCTTGTTCGAAGCGAACTTTGCCAGGTACCTGGACAGGCAAATAAATGGACCTGTCGACCCGGAGGTAAATTTTGAAGCGTGGACGAAAAGAAGCGAGGATGAGCGAAGCATGAAAAAACCTTCGAACGAAGAGTGAAGCGTTTGTGAATAAACTTTCTGCATTTCGAGTTTTTTTAGTATTCAAATTTGTACAAAGATATAATTAAGTGTATTTATGCGTTGAAAGTATTAGGTTTAAGTATGAAAAATTTTGTGTTGAATTTCTCCAAGTCGAAATCTAACGAACAAAACAGTGAATTAATCCAAAAACGTTACAAAAAATTAGCAAATATTTATCTAAAGTAACGTCAATGTCGTAAACTTGAGTATTTTTAAAAAAGAAAAGTTCATGACACAAAAAAGTTTTTAAATTTGAATATTAGCTGGGTTGTAATTTAAATATTTTTGCGATGTATATAAACATAACATTACATAGTAATGTTTTATTTTTTTACGAATTCCTTATGTTGCTAGAGTTCATCTGGTCAAAATTTATACTACTTTTGGATTTTTTAGTAGTAATTAATTAAAAAAAAGAACGAAAAAATATTCATTCAGGCCTATAAAGAATTTTCCAAAGTAACTGATAATAAATAAACAATAAACAATTACTCAGTTAATAATAAAATAATAAATTATTAATTATCAATCTCCTATTAGTGGATAGATTACTGTGTCTTATTTATTTGTTCTAAACTCTCTAGGTAACTGATAATAGTTACTTAATGATTGATATACTTTGTTTTTTGACAATAAAATTATTGAAATGAACTTTGAGATATAAATTAAACTTTAATGCTTATGGTTACCTAAATCAAGTATTGAAAATAAAAATTTAAACTAATGTTGTTTTATAAAAGTATCGCAGTTTAAAAGTAAAAAAAAATCTCTGCAAATTAAATGCTAATTGTGATAACTTTATCTTATCTCAAAATTTTTGTTTGAACACAAATGAGCTAAAAGTTGTACATAAACTAGTTGTTAATTAATTTTAGTGCTTCATTGATATATCATGTTTACAACTAAAAACTTATTATTGGTAGACAAATTTCACACACTAAAAGTCATTGATTAATTTATAATGATATGGTACTTTTGTCTTTTAGTTTAACTTATATAATTTAAATACCTTTGATATACTATAAAGTAGTTCTGATCAAAACTTTTAATTCTTATTTGAATATGACTTTTTAAAAGTTTCTTTACGCATAAGTTTAATTAGGTTTGAATTCAACTATTTTTTACATCTATAAGCTTATAAAAAAAATTATTCAAGCTAATTACATTATAACTTAAACTGATATTACTTTTAAGTTGCATTTGATTATAAAGAGTTATTAAAATTATCAAGGTTGAAAACATTTAAAAAATTCCCTAAAATATTCCTATATTATGAAAATTATGTTTATATTGTTTTTAAAATTTGTTCACAGAAACTTTTCTAACAAAAATCAGGTTTTCGATTATCTGTAGCAATTATCAGGTTACAGTTAAATACAAGCATTAAGTAATTTAAAGAAATATTGTTAACATAAACTAGTTTAAATGAATTTCGGTTCAACTATTACTGATAATAAAAAAAGTTTGTAAACTGGCTAAATATTAAAGTTGCTGAGTTTTAAATAATTTGGAATGAAAAATAGTTATATGTATAAAGGTATATTAATAAAAAAATAAAAATAGCTACGTAGCATATTACAAAATAATTTTAATTTTTGCGTTTTCAAACATATTTATTTTGCTAAAACTAGTAAAAAAAATCAGCATCAGTATAGTCTATAAAGTCTCAATTTTAAAACTGTTTGCAATTCAGTAATGAAAAAAAAAAAAGTTTCTAACTGAATTATAGGTCAATGCTCTACCGATTAAAAGAGTCAGTATAGGAAATTATAAATACTTACAAACCTTAGTAAAAATATGAATTTATCAAAAGTTAATGTTTACAAAAAAAAAAGTTTTTTTTCATTAAAGTTTAAAAAGAATAATTATTAATGTAATAATATTTTAAACTTAAGGCTTTAAATTTTTTTTATGTATTTAAAGTTTATTAGATTTAGAATAAAACTTCCCATTTGTAAGTTGCTATTCATAAAATACAAAATTTAAAAATAGAGTAAACTCATAATTTAAAGATGATGTTTTTCATTTAAAATGGAAACATATCATTAAATTTAACATGGTTTTACTATTTATTAAAAGTTTAATTACATATAATTAACTACTAATAGTTTGTAAATTGAAGTTTTTTTTTTAATGCTACTTCTAAAGCTTTTTAGTTTTCAAAAGTAGGCTGATTACAATTTTAAAGTTTTGTAAAAAAATTCTCAAATATTAATACTTTAAAGGCAAATAATTAATTTCAAATAAAATGTGATTTTAAGTACCTAATAGTGAAATAAATCGTAGTATAATTCTAATAAAAAGCATATTGATTTTTTTTGCATTCATGTAAATAAATCTTTTCAAACGTAGTTGCTAATTTTAATTTATAACGCATATTCATTATATTTATTGAGAATTTAATGCTTAATAAAGAAATATGAAAAAACGGAAACTACATCATTGAATATAACAGCTTTTATTTTTAAGTTTCATTATTCAAAAGTAATCCGTTTAAACGTAGTACTTAAAGGTTTAATATACAAATTTAAACTTATTAAGAATATTTAAAAAAAATAACTTTGTTCTTTTTTTAGTTTGTAACACTGTAACAAAGTAACACAAGATATTTTTTGTTTACAGTTAGTTTATATAGTGAAATATTTTTTTAATGCTTAAAATATTAACATATCAACTTTGAGAGGTATTTATTTTTTCAATATTTCTGTACCACATTTTTTTTACTTTCATTTATAAGGTAAATTTTTTTTTAACAACCGTTCAATTTTTTTACTGCATTTTTAACAGCAATAATTATCAACAAACTTATGAATGTAAACAGATTACTTTTGAATGAATATACCTTACTTGTTTAACACAACTTTTATTATTAAAATGACAGTATACGTTAAAAGTAAAGACACTAAATTACAACAAAAGGTGTAGCAATAAACTAATCATATTTAAAGAAAGTTTTTGTATTATTAAAAAAAAACATTAAAAATAAAAAGATATAATTAGGTTAACATTTAAAACATTTTTTACAGAACAATAAAACTAAAGAAATTAGAATGCACAAAAAAATTCTAATAGTCGTTACAATTTTACTCTACAACTTTGATGTCAGCATGGCACATAATTCAAATAAAACAAATGTTATAATTGAAAGCAATAAAAGAATTACTAAAAGTATATACCATTTTGAAGTTCAAGGTAACAGGTTTGCAACGGAGGATGTTCACTTTTTAGAAAAGAATTCTTTGTTTGCTCTTTTGAGTGCTAGGTAAGTAAATTAAATTGTCAAATTTTGTTTTTATACAATTTGTTTAAAGTACTTAGTATATTGAATGCTGTGTTTTACAAAACACTAAAAAAATACTCAAGTACTTTTATACAAATTAGTTTCAGTGTTTCGTAAAAGGAAAGACATACTAATTTTTTTTACAAGTTTAAACTTTTAGAATTATGCTTAAAGTTTTTTAGTAGTCCATTTAAAAGTTGAAAGCATACATTATAAAGTATCCAGATTTGAATAAAACTTGGCTGAGGACGCGTATTAAACGCAGAAACAGCTGTACCAAGCAAAAGTTTATTTTGTGTATGTTATTTCTATGATATGTATATATATATATATAATAGTTTTTTTTTAAGTTTTGGTCAGTAGTGCTTTACAAGTTAAATTGGAAATAAATATTTATTTTACTATATAATAAAAAATAGCTTTATACAGCTGTTTCATATATGAGATACTTCTATCTCACGTATTCCTCAGTAAAGCTTTAGTTTATTAAACATGTTTTGAAGAAACTATTTTAAAAATTTATTATTATCATGAGGTAGTAATAATGAAGGTATTTCTGTAGTAAGTTAAGTTTGAAAAATACGCCGTTTTTAGTTCTATTATTGAATTAAGAACTTGTGAATTTTGAAAAGTTTTTGTAATTGCTAACAAAGTTTTGTAAAGTATAGAAAGGAAAGGTTATATTAAAAAAATGTTTCAAATACTCGTGTGCGCGGCTTAATTTTTACTTTGATTTGAAATTTGATTAAGTTTAACTTTGCTAAATTAGTACTATATCCACCGCTAGTTTACATAAAAACTAAACATATTTAATATTTTTTAATAGAAAGAAAGCAATGGTTGTTGGTGAATTCATCTTTTTTACTTCAATCGGACTCTTGTCAATTTTCGGAAATTTTCTGATAATAATTGTTATTTGGAAAACTAAAGAATTCAGACACAGCCAATATGTATTCAAATCTTCAATCGCAGTTTCTGATATTGTTTGGGCCCTGTTTTTATGCTTCACTGCAACTAATAACTTTCTTGATTATTTCATCACAAAGTACGTGCACATTAGACTGGAATGTCAGCCTTATAAACTATCTGATAACTTTTTGATTTACGAAAATCATGATGTTAAAAATTTTAGCTGCTCGCTTGCCTTACCTTCGGGTACGTCACTTATGCTATACTTTACGTTGTTTGTTAACGTTAACTTTTTGTTCATGAAAATATCACTGATTGTTACTTTGGTTTCGCTAGTTTTTGCCGCTGGTGATAGATATTTTGCAATAGCATTTCCTTTTAGATACAGAAAACATAACACAATTAAAATAGCTAAAGTTTTATCAATAGTAATATGGTTTCTGAGCACAGTTACAACTTTCTTTACTGACGTTTGTGAAATTAATTTTAAACGCATAACTGTGTTGTTGCAACCATTTTCCTGTAAAAACCAAGATCACGTATTTGACGCTATTTTCTTGTTTGTTTTATTCGCATTACTATGGATATTCACATTTTTAACGCTTAAGAGTCTTTACGAAAGCTACAAAAGATCCAAAAAACTGAATCGCGCAGTCAGAAGCAAATTTTTAGCGGAAAAGCAAATGTCTTTGGTTCTAATTTTCATGGTCGCAGCTTTCACTTTGAGCTTATCAACGACTTTATACAACCACATTCGATTTTACGTTTTGAAATTAGTTTATTCTGTTTGCCGCGACGACGAAATAAATCTCAACTCGTACATTTCCACTTACTTTCTGTCAACAATCTCAGTTTGGAACATTTTTATTTACAACGTCATCAACAAAAAGTTTCGTTTGGCCTTCAAAGCTTTGTTTAAACCAGGGATCGGCAAACCGCGGCCCGCGGGCCAGATGCGGCCCTTAAAGCCGAAACTTACGACCCGTAGAGCTACTTGTTAGCTAAAAATATTTTTAAACAATAAAATAAAAGTCTTTACGGTAAAACTTACAGTTAGTTACATAATTTGAGTAACATTTTTAATTAATGCTCTTTTATTGCTCACTTCATCACATTTTTGCTTAACCGTAATATCTTTTATTTATTACTACAATTTTGTTTGAATGAAAACAGCCTGAGATTAATTTAGTTTAGGAAAATTGTCCTGCAACTTATAAAAGACTGCCGACCCCTGGTTTATGTGGACTAAAAAATATTACAGTGTATATAATTAAGTATTAATAATGCCCTGTAGCTTTTTTATGTATTTTTTTGGTTTCGTGAACTTTTACTCTTTGTAAGATTTTTGTAATATTGATACAATTTTATTTGAAGTAATAGAAATATAATCATAACCTTTTTAAAACTTCGAGAAAATCTTTGTTAAATTTGAAAAAGATTTCTTTTTCTATACAATTATATCAACTGAACTACTTTTAGTGTACAGATAATTTTTTGTAACATAAGTTATTAGTCTACATTTATTCTTAGTGTCATTATTTTTACTTGTATAAACTCAATATTAATTTACAAAACTTTTGTACTTTTTAACCTACAAACCATAAAGCTTTTATTATGCCTTAATTAAATTAAGTTCTGAAACTAATAAACAATTAAATTACTTTGCAGTATTTTTAAATTTAACAAAGATTTTTGTAAAGATATATATATTCAATATTTGACTTAAATTTTAATCCATCAAAAATAGTTATATTAAAAAGTATATTTGTGGTACATAATTGATTAATGTTAAAAACTTAGTAATTAAATGTTTAAATACAGAGACACACTAAGGTTTTTTTTAATAATTGTTCAAACAATAAATGTTTCAAACTTTGTTTTTTTATATGTTTTAAATAAGTCTTTTGTAAACTTTAGTGATTAAACTATTAACTGCGTTTTATTATACACAACAACAACATATAAAAAACTTTTAAACTTTAATAACAGTAAAAGTCTTTCATACATAAGTGTTATAATTAACTTTGAGTTCTTAAAAGGTATTATAATTACACAGTTGTTCACTATGAAAATTAGAAAATAATTTCATTTTTTAATTCAAAAAAACTTTCAATTACACTTAAAGTAAATCATGCATTAATTTTGATATATATAGAATTTCGAAACTTATTTTAAATTATCCTCTTGAACGACAATAGTAAGTACTAACCTTAAATTGAGAATTTGTTTGTCTATTTTAAGTTATCAATTTTTGTATTTTTTGTTTAAAGTTATATAAAAGAGGTTCAAGTTTTAAATGTGTATAGTTTACTATTTTAAATAAAAAAATTAATAAAAACAATCTAGTTGATACCTTTAATAATTTAGATGTTAAAATTTGTTTAAAGAATTCAATACTTTTGTTTTAAGTATATTTCTATGATATGGAATTGAAAATTTAAAGTTAAAAACGATTAAACAATAAAAATAATTGTAAATATTCTTACTTAAGTAAATAAGAAACATTTTGCATTATTTTATCTGGTATTAAAATCTTTATCGTATTTATGATATATTTTACTTAGCTAACAAATATACTTATTGAAGAAGAATTACTTTTTTTTAAAATAACTAACAACTCACTAATTCCAACTATGTTTATTTTGAGCTATGATAAAGTTTTAGCTATATCTAAATTATTTTCAAAATTAAAAAGCAGTCAACAAAAAACACAGCAAAGTTATTTTTAGTAATAAAACTAATTATCAAAGTATTTTTTTACTTTATAGGTAAGTATAAAAGATAAAAAGAAAATCATTGTTTTATTAATTACTATTACGAACTTCTAAACGTACTATTATTATTTTATTATCATTTAAAACTTGATTTTAATGCAAGCCCATTTTCCATGTGTTATATTTTAAAAACATTAATTGGAAACTTACATTAAGATAAGACAAAAACCTAAAATGCTTTCAATATTTTTAAAGCAAAACCCTCGATTAATTCTAAAAAATACGATGTAGGCCAGGAATATTTAAAAATTTTTACTAAAAACAATAAAAATATTAACTAAAAATAAAATTATAATTGAATGCATAATAAAACAAAACCGAATTTTATTTGCAACAAATTAAGAACATGTTGTAAACTTTGCTGTTTTGTTTTGAATAGTAATAATTTTAAGAAACAAAAACTAATATTTAGCATGATGTTATACTTAGATACAATACAAAAATCAAAATAAAAGCGTTAAAAAGTAGAAACGTGGTCATATTAATAATGTATGTATAATAAAACGTTATAATAACTTTTATCAACTAATTTAGTTTCGTTTGTAAAGTTTTGGCAACTAAGAATACTTTAAAGTGTCAAGTAAAACTATTAAAATTAGTTTAACATATTGTTTATTTAACGACAAAAACAGCGCTCAAAATAATTTGACCTGGTGCACGAAAAAACCTTTCGGTTATCGAGGAAACCTTTCAAAGTCTTGTCCAGGACTTAAAATACTTAACATTCAATCCAGAAATTACCAAACAAACGTTACAATGAGTGGCCAAAGCAATCCGAACAATAGTGACCTGGAAAAACCGAGCGCTTCAAACATAACATCCCCTAAGCCGAAACATTCTCACGTGATCAGGTTTCTCGCCGTACCAGGGTCGGGACTGGAAGACGAGTCCATCTTGGAGAGCGATCTGAAGGATTTCATGAGGAGAAAGGGATACAAAGTCCTCTCCTCGGACGAACCGATGATCTTCAGGGATAAGTTCCGGAGGTCGAGGAAGCTGCGACTTGATTGGCAGATTGCGCTGGAGGAGTTCAGAAGGGAGAAAAGATCCTCGTCATGTGAGGAGAAAAATTCGGATCAACTAGGATCAAGTGATGGGTACTGCGACGCTTTGAAGGAGCACAGGAGAAGAGCCTACGGTGAGTTGTCGCCAGGAGGAAATTTGTCACCCGAAGGAGATTTGTCGCCGGTAGAAAGAAAAGTTCTTAATCAGACGTGAAGAGGGACTCTTAATAATACAAATTAAAATTTTCTGATTCAACGTAGTTTGTAAAAATGTTTAAAATTTTTACACTTTGAAAATAAACAAATACCACGATAATTAACTTGTAGAACAGTTATATTGTATTTAGGTTTTACTTTTAAGAAATATACTAAAACTTTTTGTGCTTGAACACTAAAACAAATAGTATGTTAAAAGTTTACCAGTGTTTATTAGCCTTTATGAGCTTGATAAAACTAATCTTAATTATATATATGATATAGTACATATTACGAATGCTTCAACAAAACTAAGAATTTCTTCAACGTTTATAAAAACTGTTTTTAAATAAAATATAGCTTAAATTTTAAAACAAATAACCTTTTAACTTTTCTTCAAATGCTGGAAAGATACTTACCTTTTAAACCTAAACTACAATTAAATTTTTTAATTAGCTTAAATGACTTTACTGTAATATTAAAAATAACAATAGTTATAAGTATATTATTTTTTATTCATTAAATGCATATCGTAAATTTTTAAAATAAAAAAGCAAATGAAATAATATAAACAGTTCAGTTTAAATCAATCTAACCATGTTTGATTTAGGCGGGAGTTTATAAATAACTTTATGAATTTTGATGTAGAAAAATTTATAAAAAGATAAATTGCACAGCACTGGTTTGTTTTGTTCACAGTGATGAATTAAAAAAAAACTTTAAATTTCGTAAAACGTATTTAAAAAAGAATGAAATATAAATAAAAATGCTTCTCAAATAAGGAATTTGTTAAAATTTGGGTAATTGAATTTTAAGAAGAAGAAAATAATTTAGTAAAGAAAAAACTATTGTCGAAAATAGGAACAATAATAATCATTTTTATTCACATTAAAAGGAGTTCAAAAATAAAAGAAAAGTTCTTTTTTATTGAAAAGTGTTTATAGGTTTTTGCTATGAATAAGAATTGAATTTATCATTATTCAAACTTTGTGTATTAGGTTTAATATGTTAAGAACTAATTTAATATGTTTTAATAACTAATTTTATAGGAGTTAGAGGGTAGATTCAGGTAGAGTAGGAGTTAAAGGGTAGATTCAGGTAGAGTAGGAGTTAAAGGGTAGATTCAGGTAGAGTAGGAGTTAAAGGGTAGATTCAGGTAGAGTAGGAGTTAGAGGGTAAATTCAGGTAGAGTAGGAGTTAGAGAGTAGATTCAGGTAGAGTAGGAGTTAGAGGGTAGATTCAGGTAGAGTAGGAGTTAGAGGGTAGATTCAGGTAGATTTAGGCTTTTATCTCCGAGAAGTCTCATAACTAAGAATCTTTAAATGAGGAGTGCCTGAGTGACGAGCTGCTTCTTTTCGGGGGTGAGGTTTTTGGGGAACTCGATGAAGAACTCGATTATCATGTCCCCCTTCCTCCCCTCCTCCTCCGCCGCAAAATCCCCCAACTCTCGTTGCAGGGGCATTCCCTCGTTAGCAACCTTCTTGGTGTACTCCGGGTGGACCACGTCGTTGATGGGGATGTTCAGAAGTCTGCCATCTAGTGTCGGTACCTCGATCGAGCAGCCAATGAGCGCTTTTCCGAGGGGAACCTGTAGTTAGGTGGCGCTATTGAGGTGGAAATAAAATAAAATAACAACATTAAAAAATAAAGTTCTACTTTTATTATTTTTTTATAGTTTTCTGTATTAGCAAGGTTGGTCACTGATTTTTTACAAATTTTAAATTTCAGGGTTTCTAATTTTCTTTTAGGTTTTTAACAGTACACCTTGTTTCTTTTTATTATAAGTATAATCTGTGTAGTTCTTATGTAACCTAAAACTCATTATTTTTCATTAAAATTGTTTTAAGTACAGGTTTTTCCAATATTAAAGGTTAAATAGCCACTCTGTAACAGACTAAACAAATATATTAAAAAGATTAAATAATACTTTTTGTAAAAAAAATAGTTTACTAAATTTAAATGGGCAAAATAATAAAATTCTGGAAAGAAACTAAACTTTCAATAATTTTTTTTTTTTAATTTGAAAATATTTTCTAAAATTTAACTGCTAGTATCTACAAAAAGTAAATAACAAAGCTCTAATACATACTTTTTATCTATAAATTTGTTTAAAAAAAAGGTTTATTGTTCAAACTGTTAAAGTAGTTATTAGTATTTAGATTTTTAGAAATTAAAAGCAATAGATAATAAAATTTTAAATCTATTATAGGAAAAAGTATAAATTCAGTTATTGTATCTTTTAACAACAGTGAAACTTTAATTTATAAAACTGTTTACCACTTATTCAAGATAGTCTTCTAGCTCAATTTGCAAAAAAAAAAAACTTTTATATATTTTGATGACTAATAGATATAACATTAAGGTTGCCACTTAGTCAGAGTTATTTTTTATTGATTATGGTCAGAAAAATATCATTAAAACTCTATAAACGAATTCCAGTATTAAATATTATATCAGTTATAAAAAATAGTAATTATAATGCAACAATAAATAAAAACTGACTTATTATTCTTAATAGATTGTAAAAATCTGCTTCTTGGTTAAAATACACTTATATTGTAATTTATCCTTACAATAATTAGACTTTTTATACTCTAAAATAAGTCTTAAAGGTTTTCTTTTACATAGTATTTGTTTTAAAAACCTTAAATGTTGTAATTCTAAAGTTACAAAACTTTAAGGAAAATCTTCTTAATAACTAAATTAGTAATAATAAAAAAACCAAAGTGTTAAAAGTGAATTTAAAGTTTACAAAATCAAAAAGTATGTTTCAATTTTCAAAAAGTAAATTGTGTTGATCAGCAATTAGAAAAATAAATTGAAAAAAAAATCTAAAGTTTTGATTGTTTTATAATTTATTACCATTAAAGCTGGCAGATTGCGTTCAAAATTACTTTAAAACTTAAAAAGTTAGAAACACATGTTACTTTTTGTAATAATTGAACAATGTATTTATTTAAATGTAAATCTATTATATTTCAACTTTACTTACCTTAGCAGTAAAATAGAGATCTTCATTGACTCTCCTGAAAAGAGGATGAGGTTTATCTTTGATGACAAAAACAATGTCTGACGGGACATTGTTGGGACCTTGATCACCTTCCTTGGGAAACGTCACCCTTGTCCCAGCTTTCCAACCAGGTCTGACGGTTATGGTGAGGATCTTGTCCCTGATACTGGAAGTGTGTCCATCATCGTTCATCACCCTGCGTGATATCTTCATCTTCTTTACGCATCCGTGGTAGATCTCCTCAAGAGTGAGAAACAGGTCCCTCTCAATTGGCGGGTCTTGCTTCTTCCTGCCCTGACCGTTGAAGCCACCAAAACCCTGAGCAAACTTGCCGTTCTCATCAAAGAAGTCAGCGTAAGGGTTGTCTCCCCCAAAGAACTCATCAAAGACCTTCATTGCGTCGCCATGGAAAGTGTACCCGTGGGCAAACCCCTCCCCATCCTCGGTAGGGATGCCTCCCCTGAGTCCTTCCTCCCCAAACTGATCGTATATTGCCCTCTTGTGGGAGTCACTTAAAATGTCATAGGCTTCTGCCAAAAGTTTGAACTTGAGGTTGGCCTGTGGGGACTGGACTTTGTCAGGGTGGTTTATGAGGGCCCACTTTCTGTAGGCCTTCTTGACATCTTTGACTGTGGCACTTCTGTTTATTTGCAGTATGGCATAGTAATCAACCCCCATTATTATTTTTTAAACCAGCTGTAAGAATTTTTATAGTATAAGATGTATATTTATGAGCTCATAACCTATATAACAAAGTACTTTGTATACAGTAAGTAACTTATATGCAGCAAGTATCGTAAGTTTTACATGAACTTGTATTTAAAATTTACTTCACCAAACTATTAGGTATATAAAGTAGTTAAAATAAAAGTAAAAAATTGTTTTGCAAGATTAAACTTAAGTCTTACATGAATGTCTGAAAGTAGTTTAACTACAACAAAAATATACATTCATGCAGGAAAAAGTTACTAAAGTTTAATTTTTTGTAAGTAAAAGTAAATAGCTAAAAGCGTAAAAGTAACAAAACCATGCAAAATTATGTTGTACAAAGTAATATTAACAGGTATAAAATAATACTCAATATAAGTATATGAACTCTGTCATTAATTTTTTATTATAATTCTTAAGCTTTACAGTTTACAGATTTAAATTATATATATAAAAGGTATTGGCTGAAGTTTAAAGAAATGTAAAATTTTTGTAAAAGTACAAGCATTAATTATTTATAGGTAATTTCAAGCACCAGTTTAACAATAACAAAACAAAAAGTAACTTTTGAGTAACTTGTTGTTTTATACTGTTAGAACTATAACTTTTATTATATACTTTCAACTGTTAAACAAATTTAAGACAACTATGAATTCTAAAATTAAAAAAATAATTCATAGATTTACAACATGTTTATAAAAATATTAACACATATATTCAAAATAAAAAGTTTAATAAATGGCTTAATGCATTAATAAGTTTTAAGATATTGAAAGTTTTATAAAAATTCCCATATTCATAGTTCGTTTTTTTTAACTAAGCTTAATTAAATTACTATTAACTATATTTTTTGAATTAGTATTCCTATAAAGTTAAAAGATTTTTTTTCAAGCACAAATGTTTTATAATGAGTTGTAAACAGACTAAAAAAATTAAAGAAAGATTACTGAAAATAAGTTAAATAGTCTATTTAGTTTGCACCTTCTAAACTAAGCCAATTGAAGAAAGAAAAATTGATTCTTTATATCTCAAAAAAAAAAGAATTTTCTTCAGCTGAAAAAGTTTTCACAGATTAAGGTTAAAAAGACACTAAAATAAAATCAACTTTTAAAAAACAAAATAGGACACCTTATATCCTTTAAGTTTTGGCTTTATATACTAAAACCCACTAATTCTAAAAATTAATAAAAAGCCAAAGTAAGCTTTTAATAACTAAAAAGCAAAATAAAATAAGCCTTACTTATTTTTATTCATACAACTTTTTTCAAATCTAATTTTATAAAAAAAATATAGTTTTAAAACTACATTTACTTTAAAAAGTATATTTTATTACAATTTTTTTTCATTTTAACTATAGACATTTTATTTGTTCTGTGAAGTTTTTCTTAACATTGCAAAAAATATTATCTGTATTTTAAACAAATTACTAGGATGAGATAAAATTTTAATGAGATAGGTTTTTTTCAGTTTTATTTTGAATCTTTAAAAAAAAGCAGCTGGTAGCTTAGTTAAATACTATAAATAAGACTAAGTTGTTGAAAAGTTAATTTATCCCACCATTTACTTGTAATTAAGTAGCTATAAACTTTATTTATTCTCATATCTTGAAAGACTGAAGTTCCAATTAATAAGTATAGCTGGTTTAAGTCTTCAAAACAACAGAATAAAAGGTTTATAGGTTTTTAGAACAAGAAATTTAAAAAAATGATAACACATTTAGAACAAGCATTTATTGGTACTACCAAGGTTTCACTGCTAAGCAGCTTTTCAGGTACAATAATAAAACAATAACATAAAGAACTTTATATAGAGAGAGGAAGGTAATTAAAGGTGATTAGTGGTACTTTAAAAGTATTATTAATACTAGTAGTTTTAGGACAAACATTTAACTAAAATACAACAAAATTAAGCATTTACGACCAAATTAAAATTCAATGAGCCCTATTAAAAACGGCTTCAACCCATTAGATCAGCGGTTGGCAGGCCAAAAAAGGAACATTTTTTATGTGCTTTAAAATACAAACTTAAAGATAATTTTTTTGAACAAAAAAATTATGCAATAGATTTTCCTTTAAAGATAACATTAAATTTTTGATTTCAAGAATATTAATATATTAAACTAGTTGAAAAATATTTTTAATGCAGCCCGTGGGCCACAGTTTGCCGACCACATTAGATGTTTGTGCATTAGATGAATTTAAATGCCCCACTCAACCCAGTAAGAAAAAGTGTAGAAGAAGATACATCATATACTTTCTACCTTTTTACTGCAGCTGAGTCCAAACCAAAGTTGAAAAACAATTCCTCCACCTCATAAATAGGCACTTTCCTAAAGGTTCCAAGCTGCACAAGATATTCAACAAGAACATAGTCAAGATCACCTACAGCTGTTCTACAAACCTAAAATCAATTATCAATGCACACAAGAAAAAAGTGCTATTTGCACCAAGCCCAACAGACAAACCCTGTAACTGCAGAAACGCCACACAATGTCTATTCAACAGTCAGTGCCTACAGAAAGGAATATATAAGGCCACAGTTTTGCACAATGAATATAACTAAACAATACATAGGCTCAACTGGTGTATCTTTTAAGACCAGATAAAACCAGCACAAATCCAGCCTGAAACCTAACAAATCCACACAAACAGCGCTGTTGGCATATATAAAGAAAAACAACTTGAATCATACTAACACCTCATGGACAATCATGTATAAAATTACATGCAAAAAACCCCTTTATAAACCAGAAGGGTGTACTATTTGCATCTTGGAAAGAACTGCCATTGCAGAGTTCAACAGAGAAAGATTGTTGAATCGGTGAACAGAGCTTGCTGCCCTGTGCCCCCACTTCAGATCATACTTTTTTTAATTTAATTTAACCTTATTTTAATTATTGATAGTTTATGTTTTTTTAAATCGCCCTTCTAATTTAACTTACTTATTACTTTAAAATTTTAATTTTGATTTAGTCATAAATGCTTAATTTTGTTGTATTTTAGATAAGTTTTTGTCCTAACTTATAATACTTTTTAAAGTACCACTAATCACCCCTAATTACCTTCCTATCTCTCTATCTATAAAGTGCTTTAGATTGTTGTTTTATTATTGTACCTGAAGAGCAGCTTAGCAGTGAAACCTTGGTTGTACCAATAAATCATTATATTATTGTACCTATATTGTACCTATTATCATTTTATAATTGCTCAAGTTTGTTTGTGTACTTTATTATTATATAGCTAGAAATTTATGTAGTCTATTACAATAAGAAACAAAGATATTTATTAACTAATAAAATTATTTGATAATTCAGTAAAACATGGTTATAAAAATAAATTCATGAATAAATAAACTTGTTGTGGCTTATTATTTTAAATTGAGTTGCTACTCTTTAAAAAAATATTTGACAATCTATGAAATATAGTTTTTAAATTTAAGCTAAGTTTAAAAAACAAATAAACAGTAAATAGAGCTAAATTAATCTAGTAGACATAATAGCTGAAAATAAAACAAATTACTTGAAAACTGGTGGGTTAAAACGAAATAAAATTGATCATAGTTGTCACTATTTACCATAATGTGTAGCTGTTTTTTAAACTCATCACACAGCTTTCTTTGTTGGTAATCAAAGAGTGTATAAATAAAAAACTAAAATTTTAGTGCCAAATGGAATTTGAAAAATTTAATCTATCAATAGAAAAAGCAAACTTAAAGTGTACAAAACAAACTTTAAAATTTAGTGGTAATAACCACATAACTAAACAGTTTTTGTGACTTTTAATTTACAGTAATGTTCAATACTTACATGGGGATTTTAGCTTTAAGATTTCCCCAACCTTTGTTGTTTTTAATGTTTATATTTTAATCTTTTGTGGGTTTGCCCGATGACTTTCCAAAGATTATTATGTTTTAAGATACTCATCTTATCCACTTCTATTAATAAGGCAGGTATAATTACACATGGTTTTCTTGATAGCTTTCAAAAACTGTTTGTTGTTGATTATAAAGTCTGTTGTTTCTAACATAATTTACTTAGTTTAAAATTTTCCCAAGAAATTTGTTACCTGATATTTTTCTTTTTACCAACATACAAAACAACAATTTGATAAATAAACAATGACAAGCCAAAGTAATAGAAATAGTATTATGCTAAGAAATAGTGGCAATGTCTGATATCTTTGTTAGAAGTGAAAAACTTAACAGTTTTTAAAATACTCTTTATATTGATATTTTTAAATCTAATTTAATGAGATAAAAACACTACAATTGCAACAAATTGTTTATAAATAAAAGTTAACTTAATTAATATTAATAACCACTTTATAATAACATAATTACTCTTTTGAATTTTTAGTTGGAGCATCTGCTCCCTACTACCCCATATAAACACCCCTACTAAGAAAAAAAAATACTAAGAACGGAAAAGTATTCCTTAAGAGATATTTTTTACACTGCAAGCAACATTTCCTGGAAATTTCAGGTAGATATCTAAAAAACGTAGAATTAGATATATTTTAGTGGAAAAGATTTTTTTTTCCATTTAAGTTAGTGTCATGTAAAGAACCTAATGTATCTTCAAATTTAGCTGGCTATATCTCAAAAATTTGTATGACTATTTAAAATCTGTAAAAAGCAATTTGTAGCTTAATTAAAGCTCTACAACATAAAATGTATAAAAAATCATTTACATACCTCTTTCTCCTTAAAGCCTTAGTATGTTAAAAAACCCTATATTTTAACTTTGAAAAAGTTCTAACAATATTATCTAAAAAAATTAGCAAAAATGTGTGGCTTGATGCCATAGGGGTCCCAGTAATGACATTAAAAACTCTTTCTGAGTTGAACAAAGGACATAGCAAAATAGAAACTCATGGTCAACACAAAAAACAAAAATAAATGTTCAATACAAAAAATAAAGTTTTTTTTGTCTAATAGCATTACAGAACTTTTCAAAACTAACCTGATTGCATAAGAGGCTTTGAAAATTCTCTGAGATAGACATTAAAAGGTCCCCAAAAAATTTTTATTGTTGCATAGGGTAGAGTTTGACACTGATGTTTTTTAACACAAATAAAAAAAAATCCAGTTGTTGACACAAAGATTAAAAATCACATGAATTTCAAGGATATATATAAAAAAAAAGATTATTTCGAGATCTTATTAACACAGTAAAGTAAAAAAATACGTTATAAAAGAAAATTAATTGAAGAAAAATTGTATCAATTTTTAAATATCCAAACTTAACTTGAGTTTTAACAGTTTATCAAGAAAAAAGTGGTTTAATGGCGTATTTTCCTAATGACAGCTTTGAAAACTCTCTAAAATGAAGTAAGATTGAAAGCCATAGCTGACACAAAACAAAAGAGATGAATGCTTACTCATTTATAAGAATTTTTGAAAAATTGAACATCAACCTAAAAAAAATAATGCTTAAACTTATGTTTTAATGAATAAGTGACTGCCAAACATATAAAATTAATAACATGTAAGTTTTTATATAATTTATAAAACTAAATGAAATCAAACATTCATAAACTGCTGCATTATAACAAACACTAAGTTTATAAGGTTGCTTGTAGCAACTGTTTGTTAAGCTTTACAAGTAACAGTTTTTCAAAACCAGGTCCGCAAAGTAGTAGTCAAAGTTTTTTTTGTAACTAAATTGTAAAAAAGTAAAATGTTTTTTTAACTATTTTCGATATTTTAGAAAAAACTTTTGAAACATAGTAGTAGTTTTTCGCATTACAAAATGAGTTTTTACACTTTTTTGTATAAAATAACATAAATTGTGTATATTGCACAGCGATAATTCTTAAGTTAAGAAAGTTTTAATAATTTTTTTGATTAAATACGTTTAAAACATAAGTCCTAGACAAGACGTTAAAATGTATCCAAGTGGTGTGCGACTCGATTACCGAAAGATTTTTTCGTGCACCAGGTTCTAAAACAAAATCTTTGTGTGATTTTTTTTAGTTCAATAAACAATAATTTTTTAATTGTATTTTAACTTTGTAATGTAATATAACTTATTTTAAAACGTTTTTCCCCAGTTATTAAACTAAATAAACAGGAATTTTTAAATTCTTTTTTAATTAAAGCAAAATAATTTTACTAACCTTTGATCTAAAGCCAAACTTCAACTAGTGAAATAAAATAAACAAAAATGTAGATAACTTAAACCTGTGATTATATTTAAAAAGTTTCAATTTTGATAATGACCATTTTGTTCAAAAATTCAGCGCATTTACTAACCACTCAGTTCAATTTTAGTTGAAAAAGTTCAAGCAAAATTATCTGAAAATAATTTCTTTACAAGAGTGCAAGTTTAAGTATTAATTTTGTAGCTAGTGTTTGATATACATTAAAAATTATTATTTTCAAGACAACTAAAATGTTTAAATATTCTAACAAAATGCATTGCATTGAAAAACATTAAAAAATCCTTTTTACTAAAGAATAGAAAAAATTAAGTACTTTAACTTTAATGTTGAAGATATATACAAAATATGAATATATATATATATATCAATTCATACTATTATAAATTTTTATTAAAATAGTTTTAAATTTAACAAAGATTGGTGACACACCCAGGCTACTAAAATTATTTACATTAACTTAATATTTGAAAAAAATCTGATTATTTTTTATTGTTTGAAAGTTAATATTTTTGTTAGAAAACTATGATTTTCTGTTAAATATTATAATTTTGTTATTTTTATGAATTTTAAAACAATCAAGCAAACTTCATTTGCTTGAAACACTGCTTTGAGCTATTCTAATTTAATTTTTTTGATAAAAAAATTTAAAATTGGTATTAACTTTTTACAAGTATACTGATTTATAACTTTAAAAGTTATAAACAAATTTTATTTTGTAGAATTTAGTTTGTACATTATACAGTTAAACTAAGAGTTGTTACAAACTCAGCCTACTCAGGACAACTCACAGTATTTCAATTTTTTAAAAAACACTAGTCTGTATATTTGTTTTAAATTTCAGACTAGTTTTTTAACTTGTTTTCTAATAAATTTCGTTTATTCTAAGTAGTGTTTTGTTGTCTTAGTATTCTTTTTATCAAAGCTTAATAAATAGTAAATTGTTCAGATTTAGCTTTTACAAACTTTTTAGTCATTAAGAATGAGTTTTTATTTAAAAATCAGGGATTTTGTACTAAATTGTAGGGTTTTACTAATTAAAAACAGTAAAACTTGTAGTTTCGAACACAATTGCTTACTAAACTTATAAGGCATAATAACTAAACATTGTCATTATGACTATACACTTCATGATTACAAACTAGGTTTGAAGAAGTTAATCCAATCAAGCTCAGGGTTGCCACCCACTCAGGCTACTCAAAATAACTCAAGCTAGTTCAAAAAAAAAAATCTCAGATTTAGTGATCTCTACTCAAGCATGTTTTTTAAATTTTGAAAAACTCCGGATGATTTAGGGTTGTTTTGATTATTTCTAAATCTTAGGCTTGTATTTGAACTTATTTTTCAAATTTTATTAAGTCCTTTTTACTACTTAGTACTCTTAAATATTATAGCTTGATTAATAGCAATTTATTTTGAAATTTTGACTTGAATTCAGGGTTGCCAAAAAACCTTGAAAACACAAATTAGGTTAAAAACCTATCATATATATAAAATTTGTTTGTCATCATCAAAAATTGTCTTTATTGAAAAACACACTAAAGTAACTTAAAAACATAATTCTATGTTTTTATACAATTTAAAAATATTTCTTACCTTCAACTTAATTTTAAATTAAAAGTAGACCAAAAATGTGTACTTTTAAAAACCTGGAGGAAATTTTGAAAACCTGGTGGAAATTTGCCAAAAACATTTAGGAACCCTGGTAATTATTTATTCTTGTTTTATCACAAATTCAGGCTCACTCAGGCTAGTTTTTGGTCACTCAGGTTTTTTATCTCAAACTATCGAACTCTATAAATTTAATTGTTTGTTACCAGATAAATAATATCAAAAAAATAAAAAGATTATAAACAATTTATGTGTTTTGAAACATGAACAAGAACATCTTTATTGACATTTAAAAAAATAAATTTATAAGTAGTTGTTTAAGATTTTTTTATTTTTGATGATAATCTTTTACTGTTAAAACACTAAAGTAAATAAACATTAAAAAAGAAACAAATTTCAAACTTTTTAAACTTTTTTTTTCAAGTTTTATCAGATCAGGGTTACCCAAACTTTTTTTCAAATGGCCCCCTTTAAAAAAGTTAAAAAAGCCATGCCCCAACCACAAGATTACTCAAAAAACTACCATTAAAAAAACTTAAGACCTCTTTTTTCCTCTTTATCAGCAACTCCAGAATATCTAGTGTGAGTTTCATGGCCCCAAGGTGGCCACTTGGCCCACTTTGAAAAACCCTGCACTAGATGTTAGAAACAAAAAAAATAAAAAAACATTTGTTTCAGAAAAAACTTTTACAAAAATGGAAAATTGGTTGAACTCGCCCCTCCCCCGGGAGTGGATGGACCCCGCTAAGAGGCCACCCAGAAGCTACCTGCTCAACTGGCAGCTGGACCTTCTAGACTTCTACGACGAAAACCCGGAAATGGCCGTAGACTGCGAGCTCGTCTTCGAAAACCCCCCACAAAACCCCCACAAACCCCGACCCCTGCGCCACTTTGAAACTCTCTTCGATTTTCCGCCCCTCCCCGCCGTCTGGAAGAACCCTAACATGAGATCGAGGAACCTGGAGCAGGAAGAGAAGGAGATACTGGACAAGTACGACAAAGACCCGTATGCGAACATTCACCTGTTCGACGACTGGGAAGGGCTGCATTCCCTCCCGTTCAGGGAAAACCCCCAGTCTCGAAACCGTCGTGGTAGAATGGTGGGGCCGTCTGCTCAGAACCCGAAGAAAGTTCTCAGCGATGCCGGTAAGCTGGCTGGGGCTGACCTCCCGTTCTTCAGACCTGAAATAGATCCGCCTTTCAGGACTCTGACCAGGGAGAGCTTGAGAAAAGAGAGAGAAGAAAGGAAGAAAAACGAGAGAAGAGAAGTGGTGCCAGTGCGCAACCAAGCGGAAGAAAATTGTTGGAAAGGGGGAATGTGTACGCGGGAGGATCAAAGGAGGAAGATATACAGCAAGATATGTTCAATTGAAAAGATGATTGGAGAGATAAAACGAAAACTAGCTTTTACTGAATAAGACTTTAGGTAACGTAAAACTTATACATTTTGGCAGATCTTTTTCTGATAAAATAAAAAATGCTTGTTTATCTGTTTGATGTGCCAGAATTATTTATAAGATTATGAATTTTGTGTTACACATACAATAAGCAAATTAAACTGTTTTATTTAATGTTTCAATTAATATGGTAGATATTTATTTTTAATTTATCAGACAATTTCACTTATAATATGTTACTTTCTACAGAATATAAACTTTTTACTGTTTAATTTGAATATATGTTTAGTTATTGTCTACACTAAGTATTCTAAGCTTCTGATTAATAAGTTAGTATTTTTCACCATTATTTACTAGTTCGTACTATACATGAAAAGAACTTTTTTGTACGCCGAGAAAATGTTTAATTGGGTTTTCAGTAACTAGTACTACTCTATAAAAGGAATTTTATGGATTAAACAGTACTCATTTTTAGAGCCCAAAAACATTTTAAAAATCAGATATATTTATTTGAGTTTGTTAGTTAATTGTAGTAAAGACAGTTTTGGTTGGATTAAGCTTCCCGGTTGAAAGTCAAATTTCAAAACCTTAAATTTTAATACTTCTTCATTAGTCATTAAACTTGAACTAGTTCACCTTTTAGTTGGTGGTGCAAGACTATTAGATAATAAAAGATCAACAAAAAACAAAAAGCTTTGAGATAGTAAACTGACACAGACATGCTTTCTAACAAAATTAACTTTAATTTATTTCTTTTCAGATAAAACTTCATGTAATTTAATGCTGACTGTAATTTTATTTATAATTATACCTCAGAATGGGTTTATTTCTACAGAACTCTGAATAAGCTTCTTTTTACTATGCTATTCAAAAATATGATAGTCTTTTCTATTATGAGCGTGTTAAGGTTATATTTTTTTTTCACCATTTATGACTAACTCGTACCATACACTAAAAGAAATTAACTTTTTTAGTACGCAAAAAATGAGTTGCGTTTACAGTAAGTAAACTAGTACTACTCTAGAAAAAACAAACTAAATTTATTATTAATATAATTTATTTTTATATTAGGAGCAATACATAAGCTTTTAAAAATTAAAAACATTTATTTGAGTTTATACGTTATTTATTTGTAGTAAAACAGTATTGTTGGATTAAGCTTTCTGGTTAAAATCAAAGTTTATAACCTTAAGGTTTTATATTTTCGATTAGTTATCAGCTGATGATAGTTAACCGTTTAGTTAATGGTGCAAGGCTAATAGTTAATAAAAAAGTCAAAAAGAGATGAGCTTTGAGGTAGTGAACTAATAAAGGTATGCTTTTTAAAAAATTAAGTTTTTTATAGTAGATAAACCTGATGTAACTTTATTCTGACTGCAACTTGAAGTTCACAGGTTGTGGTGTTTGTAGAGATCACTGAGTATGGAATCATTTTAGCAATAAAAAGCTTTAAGTTATTTTTATATACGCTTTTGTTCTAACAAAAAAAACTTAACGACAAGTTTTACTCTAAAATACAATAAAGAATCAAGAATAAGTTTAAAATACATTTTTGAGTAGTAATTAAAAAAATAAGATTATAATAGATGATTAAGTGTGCACAGGTTAAATTTATTGATCTATTATATTTTAACATTTTGAAACTTGATAAAAATGACGTAAAAGAAATTATTTCACTCACTAACTTTATATAAAACAAGTACAGCTCGTAGTTTCTAAAATAAACCTTTGAACAAGCTTAGCATTTGTTGTAAATACTTTGACTAAAAATTAAAATATATAAGTATAGTTTGCCTATGCTTATTTTTTTAATCTAAAACATTTACTATGATATAAATTCTTAGTTTATTTTAAGCACTGACGACCTATTTCAGCGTAACTCAGTATAACCTTTTGAAAAAAAATACTTATTTTCCTTTTATGAAGAAAAGACCTCAAATAGTTTTTTCAACAGTAACAATGTTTTTTAAGTGTTAAATCAATTATTCTTAATTCTTGACAAAAAGCTATTTATGGCTCTATACCAGGGTTTCCCAAACTCCTTTACTTAATCGCCCCCTTTCCAGAAATTTAAAAATAATCGCCCCCCATGATTTTATAAAGTGTTTTTTCTCTCTTGAATACGCACTATTGAGCCAAAAATTTGTATTCAAAATGTAATTTAGTCTAGTACTTCTTCTAGCACGCACTTTTGGGCTGTGTTCAAAGTAATTTACAGGGCTTAAAAATTATTTACAGTTTTTGTTCTTATACGCCCAGTAAAGTGTATTAAAATACTTAATTACCAAAAAGCCTTGTATAATCTGTAATCAATTCTGTTTAAATATGAGTTGTTTTGAAACTAATGAATTTTTTTCTAAACTGATTCTTAATCAGTAAAATAAAGCCTCCTTTACAAATATCTAGATTAGATTTTTGCTTAAGATGTTGATAATGAAATGAAATTTTTTTCAACAACATAGCTAGAAGGAAAAACTATAAACAACAATCTAAATTCCTCTCAAATGATTGGATACTTTTGCCTTATTTTTTATTAAGTCCAAAAGCTTTCACATCGTTCTTTGGAAAAATTTACTTTAAGTTAAAGGTCAGTTTGTAAGTCTGAGAAGGTTTCCTGTAAGTCGTTTACTTCAAAAAGATCTACCTCGGAGGGATCCATATTTTTATCTATATGATAGCTTTTTTGTTTCAAATCAAAATTTTACTATATAATATGTTGAAATTGTTAAAAATTCCAGATTTTTCAGGTTTTGTTTTGCCTAAATTGTCAAATTCCAGGTTTTTCCAGGTTTCTAGGTAAATTGGCAACCCTGTATAGTTTAATTTCTTAGTCTAACTTAGTGACTTTTCAAAATACAAATTAGAAATATCATGAGGTATAGTTGATAATAGATAACAAAGATTTTTACAAACCATTTATGATCCCAAATAACATATATGTCAGGTTATAAAGTGGTGTGAGGGATTCCGATCGTCTATGATCTATATATTGTCAAATTTGAAAACATATAAATGAAAATATGTAATTTACTTGAAAGTAGGAGTCATAAGTACTTGATTTTTTTCTCTATATTTTACATAAACAAAATTATGTTTTTTGTTTAAGTTTTATCTCAGGGTCAAATATTTAATAGCAAGCTAAAATTAGTAACATAGCAAAAAAAAAAGTAGAAATTTTATGACAGCCCAAAATTTTAAAATCGCCCCCTTTTCGTTCCCTTACTAGTTATCGCCCACCCTTTCGCCCCCTTACTTATTATCGCCCCCCGACTAACTAAAATCGCCCCCAGGGGGGCGATATCGCCCACTTTGGGAAACCCTGCTCTATACAAACATTGAAAAAAAGTTTTTTGTTATTTTTAAAACAACCAGGGTTTTAATTATATCTTTGTTAAAAAAATTGCCAATAGTTAGTTTTTCTTGAAGTTTAAAAAAAAAGATTTATTGAATATAAACAATTTTAAATTTATACTTTAAGTCACTTAATTAATTTATACTAAAATAATTACTATCTAAGGCAGGGGTTGGCATAAGTTGCCTTTTATAAGTCGCTGGCCAATCTTACAAGCAAAAATTGTCTCGCGGGCTGCTTTGTATAAAAAACTTCTTACCCCGGCCGCAGTTATTTTAAAATATATATAGTAATCAACATTAAAATACTATTTAAAGCAAAAATTTTGATTAAATAAGCAATTGCAAAGCACTAGTAATGAGTAGTTATTAAATTAAAAGCCTTATTGTGAGCTCTCATCACAAAAACCTTTCTTAATAATGTTTTTAAAAAGATATGTTTTGAGCAAGAAAATACCTCGCGGGCCGCAATTTTGGTTTTAGGGCTGCATTTGACCCGCAGGCTGCAGTTTGCTGACCCCTGATCTAAGTGTAAGAAAGCATGTAGATTATATTTTGACAAGGTCGTCATTTTGACAAGGTCGTCATTAAGTACCACTGAAACCTTTCATCTTTGAAAAAAAACTTGCTTGTAAATCTGTCAGCTTAACTTGGAAACTTTCTGCAAAATATTTACTGTTATAAGAAAAACGAAATAAAATAAACCAGATAGCTTACATAATTGCTTAACTTGAATTAGCTTACCCTATTGTAAAACAAACTATTTTTTAAATAAGTTTTAACTATGTACAAATTATTTATTCAACTCTGTACAACATATTATTTTCGTTTAAAAAGTTAATAAAAGGTTAAAAAAAAGTTTTGTGTTCACTGTTCAGTCAACCTTATTAAAAAACTATGAATCTTGAAACTGATTAGTTTATTTATGTTCAAAAATACATACTGTTGTCAATAAAGCTAAAGTAAGATTGTAAATTTTAGTGTCAATATTGTGATTTAGATAAATTATTTACCAATTAAATAAACAGAGCTTTATCTGTACTTTATAAGTAATGTATTTAAAGTTAATAGATTAAATATTTTTAAAATTGTTTAAAAGACTGAGTTAATAATTAAGTTTTGCTTTATTACCAACTGATTAATTTTTGCTTAACTCTTATTTTGTAAAAATGCACACAAATAAACACTGTAGTTTTTAGCTTTTAATTTTAGTATTTTATACTATATAGATTCAATTTTTGCAGAATTTGTTTTTAATTAAAGCAGTTAACTTTAACTTTATAAATAATGCACAAACACGAAAATCGAAAATTTAAACATTGATTCAAGCAACAAATTACTCCTTAAAGTTCATTACTTAATTATAGCTAAAGTTCCTAGTTAAAAGACTTACAGTAGCAGAAACTTTTAAGTACAAATTGGTTTAATAAAAGTATTCTGTAGATTTAAAAAATTAAATTCAAAGTGCAAACTTTAATACTGATAACCATATTATATTTTGACAGTCTAGTAATATTCTATAACTTAAAAACCTCTTACCTTTAAGGTAAAGTAATTTTGTTAATCATAGCTTTAAGTTTTAAACATACCAACAGTTTTAACTACAGTTTTATTAATTAGGTGCAGGCAATATCTCTAGAAAACTAGTAAGGTTAGACAGCCTTTTGTACATAAAGATTGATTTTTTTAGACCTAGGCATTCACCGACCGCTTAATTTTTGTTAAACCATACTTTGCACAAGTACTTATTTATTAAACTAACTTGCTCGGATTAAAATCAGAAAAGACCAATGGAAAACTAAAATTAATACTAGTGGTCGGAAAACTGCGGTCCGCAAACGAAGAGAAGCGTTTCCTTTCAGCAAGAAACATTTATTTTAATTAAACAAATAGTTTTTATAGTAAAAACTTACAATTAGGCTATTAGTTTAACATTTATTGCTTATTAGTGTTCTTACATTGCCTATTTTGTCACATTTTTAGTTGAAAATTTTTATAACTAAACATTTCTGACTACGGCTCAACAAATTCTTTTTCTGTACACACTTCGGCCCGTGAGAAAGTTTTCTATAAAATTTTTCACGAAAAGCTCTTGACTCCTGAGTTGGTCGTGTAGTTTTAAGGGCCAACAAAGCAAACCATACTGTGGAGACTGAGTTAACAAATACTGTGAGAAGTAATACATAAGTGTATTGAAAAGTAATAAAAAAGCATATTACAAACTTTTTGACTGGCAAAGAACGAAAGCTGAGTAAACCCCAAATGTCTTTTAGGGCGTCATGAGTTGGATAGAGGAAAAATTGAAGGCAAAAAGTATTGTCACCTAGATTCCTGGAAAATTAATTTGATCTACGCAAACCTAGCAGCTAGGAAAACATTTTGTCCTTATTAAATCAGCAAAGGATACACTGTTAGTTATTATCACAGACAATATTTATAGTTTTTATTGTTGATATTTGTCAGCGCTTTGTTTTAGTAAAGTTGCCACTATTTTAACTTTCTGGTAGTTGGATTACAGGCGCCTGCCAAAGCACCCAGCCAATCAAGAGAGGACTCCGTTTAGATCAGGTTAGCACTGCTCTTAAAATTAAAAAAGTGCAAGCAAGCTAATCCTTATTGAAACTTGTTTATTTCCTAGAGAAAGCACAAAAGAAAGAAATATACAAAGAAGAACTTTAACAACATTTTTATTAATTATTATAAAAACTGTTAATTTTTTAATATTAAATCGCTTCCTATTGCTTGTAGTTCGTCATAATTACTAAATTTAATGCAGTCGTTTTTATTATTTAAATCTATCAGTAACTTCAACAGGCAGTCTTTACAAAGAACGAGCCAATTTACTGGAAGTCCTAATATGTCGTACCAAAAAGCTTTTAAAACGTTCAAGTTATAATGAACTGATATAATAACTACTATGTGTGCTGAAATTGACTCAAAAGGTAGCAAAATTTATTAAGATGGAAAAAAATGCTTAATATAAGTTATATAATATATATATATAATAATAAAAATAACTTAATATAATATAATTTATAATAATATAAAAGCTTAAACTTTCTTTATTGCATTATTTGTTTTATAGTATTTGGAGGCTTGATGTTCTACATGGCTTGCCATATTTGAACTGCTTAAAGAGTGTTGGCTGCATTTCTAAGGTCGCTTCTGATAAGCTAATACTTAACTTATTTTTATTTTAAGTAAAAACATTTTTTTAGCACTATTCACCTAGTGCACTATAAACACCAGGATGTTATAAATATTGTTAATACGTTATAATAAATTTGTTAATGGGATAAATAGTACTTATAATTCCGGTCTCTAAGAACTTAAGCTTATCTGTGTGCCTAAATTAGCTCGGCTACTAAGTTGTAAATCTTAACATTTACATTTTAACATTAACTTTCTCAGATACTTTATTTATCAAGTCAAACTATATTTTATGTTAGGTACCTTAGGTACCTTAGATATACATACCTTTAAAATATTTAAAATCATTGTTTAAAAAAAGTGTTTTATTAGTAGTTTAATAGTAGTAGATATTTTTGCGTCGGCTGCAGTTTTAAAGTATATTCTAATTGGCTAATATTTTATTTATTTTTGTTTTAATTTTTAAGCAATAAAACTTTTTTTTGGTTTATTTTTTATATATTTGGATAAGGTGGGTGGTGGGTTAGGGATAACGGTAAAATGTTCTTAATTTTTTGCTGTATTATAAATTTATCTCATTTGCAAAAATTAATGAAAAAAATTCCAAAAACTTATAATTGCAGCCGACACGACACTTTCGGTAAATTCTGTTTAAAACATTTAAAAATTATTAACAGCCTACTAAGAAATTTTTGTATTGTTTTATAATAAAAAAGTGCATTTGATTTTCCCAACATACAGGTTTAAGGCTAACTCTCGAATAGTTCTTGTACAAAACTGACTTAAATCTTTAGAAACTTTACAAAACTGTCATAAAAACAAACATTTATCTTCACACAATAAAAGTTCCACATTTAATAAAATTTTCCGTTACTGTACAACAGCTAACACTGTTTTATCAACTCCGGAGCTATTTATTTACAGAGTTTCCTGTTATGAATTGTTTTCCCACACTTATAACTAACTGAAAGTATTGCGTAAATTTTATCACAGTGTTGAAATAAGGAAAGAATCGTGCTCAACTTAAATACTTAATTATTGCTAGTTTTATGTTTTAAATTTTTTTTGTACGTTGTAGTAACATTCTAAATTTGTTATTAGTGTTGAACTAAAATATAAAAATAGTAATTTTATATACTTATCGTCATATAAGGTAAAAATCTTAAACACAAGTTATTAAAAATGTGTTAATACAGCTATAAAATCTAAATAATGAAACAGATACAACTCACTTTAACTAGAAAAAAAAACAATGTTTAGTTTTCGAAAAGTTATTAAACAGTGCTAGCCTTAAGATTACTATACAAAGATTATATTATCTATTTAAACTAATGATTATAATAGATATGCTTATAATTAATATATACGAATAATAACCTAAAAATTACTAATACTTTTTTTACAACAACTAAGGACAAAATAGCTTAGTTTTAACTATATATAAATAACACACTTTTAAGTTAAATACCTTCTATTTTATTTACATAAAAAAGAAGCAAGATAATAACAAAACGTATGAAAAACATTTTAAATTTATTTTAAGTATTTGAAAAAATGCTAAGTTATAGAAGAGAAATCCCTAAACATAAATCAGCTAATTTATTTGTCTACATCTCAGTTTACTAGAAAACTACACGAAAAAAAAACAGATTTCAATCAAAATACTATTTTCTTAAGTTTTTTTAATGAATATAAAACAGTTGAATTTTTCTTATTTCAAAAATAATTTGATGTAATTAATATGTTGAAATAAAACAGGTGAAATTTGATGTGAAAAATTAAAACTAAATCTTCTAGTGATCAAATTTCTAAGACGAAGTTTTGTAGAGTGACTAAAGATTTACCTGAAAAATAATATAAAACATAAGCACAAGAAGTTCTACAATAATTTAAATAAATTGATGAATATCTTTTCTATAAACCTAAGTTTAATTTAGTATCATGGTAGTCATAGGTTGCTTATAGAAATGAAACATTTGATTTTTACTCAACTAACTTTTTCAGTATTGTGATGACCGTTTAGTTTAGATAACTTTTATAATAATTATGCATTAAAAAAAGCTAGGTGTTCATTGATTAATTTTTATACATTAAACTAACCTTTATAGATACTTGGACGGTACTTTATTGGATTAAGCGCTGAAGATTACACTCAAGCAATGTCCTTCAGAAATTAAATACTGTATTGAAAAAAAGCAAAACTACTAATTTATATTTTATCAATTTTTAAAACTTTTAACATATTTAAATTAAGAACTTACTAAACTAATAGTAATGTATATATGTAAATAACATTAAAATTGTTTTTTTGTAGTACAAGTTGTGTTTTCGGTTAAGTTCAGAAGATTTGCATTAAATAAGAAATACAAAAATAATTCTATTTCTATTGTATCTTAGTTTTTAGTATAACGTATTGAATGTTAAAGTTATTAATGATTTCGACTAATATTTTAAGTCGCATGTAGAACAAAACTAAGTTTATTCTTGTGTTTCTATTTCAATATTAAATTACTTAACTTAATTGTAAAAGCTACTATAAACTTTAAAAATGTCATTATACTTTATTTGTTATTAGTTGCTCAATTTCACGTTTTCCTGTTTAAATAAACTAAATACAAAAATCTATCATTTGAAAAAATAACAAGACATTTATTAAGATTCTTAATTATCATTACTTTAATGATTTTTGAAATGTAGTTATTTATATATATTTAAAATATAAAGTCAAAAAAATCACAAGTAGCTATTGACTAACCAGAAGGAAGATTTGATTAATAACTATAATATATTTAGATAAACAACTAACCATAAGGAAGGTATTTTTCAACTACTTGCTGAGGAGTTAGATGGTTTTCATTCTTTTTGAATTTAGCCCGACGATTCATAGCCCACTTCTGAAAAAAATGAATATTTTTTTAAATCTTAAGTATGGAAAAAAATCTAAAATTAACCTTTCGTTTTTACCCAACTCTGAAAGTATTTTATTTAGTTGTGTCTATTTGAAAAACTATAAATTTTATGAAAATACCAAACAATTTATAAGAAACAAAATTACAGTTAATACTTATAAACTGCTTGCTTACAAGCAGGTAAAAAAGTTTTTTGCAAGTCCTCAAAATTTATTCTGCTGTCAAAGTCATCTTAAAACGAAGTTTTTGAAATGTATGTTAAGTAAAACTCCATTTTACTTACAATGTACAACTATTTAAAGTTAAAAAATAAGTCATATAACACAGATTATTGCTTTTATAAACCTTCTATGAACTTCTATAAAGTTTGAGATGTTCAAGCCATAAATAAGTTTCAATAACATTAAAATATTAAACGTTTTTTAAATAATTTATATTTATTCTAACTCTGATCTGAATCTCTTGTCGTCCCAATGATCTCGCCAACAATCTAACATCTCCTCTCTTCCACTCCTTAGAGTTGAAAGAGAAGAACATACTGTGGAGGATCAACAACTCCCATAGTTTGTACCGATGTCTTGTCAACCTATTTCAATTAAAAATTGAAAGTTTTGTTACTAGTTAGTTTTCAATAATAGTTCTAAATCTTGTAGACCAAAGTTTTGGTTTTTATTTTTGAATCAATGCTTAGATTTAAATTTATTCAAACACTTTGGTTACTGGTTGCAAACATTTATAAGTAAATTTGCATGTAATCAAAATAAAATAAAATATACTTTTTTTATAAAGTATTAAAATATATATAAAGTTGATCACTGAAGAAGGAAATCAGTTTTAACTACAAACGCCAGATTAAAGGAGAAAACACTTTTTGTAAGGTTTTGTTATCCATTTGAACTTAAATGTTTTAAAAATCACTCAAAATTTCCTTTACTATATTTTCAAAAGTAAATCATTTTTTTAAGCTGTTTTATTTATTTTTTATTATATTTAGTTCATAGAAAACAAACTATAACATTTAAGTACAGTACAAGTACAAATTACTAGCTATTTTCAGTTGTTATTAAAGTCTTTAAATACATAATGTGCAAACACTAGTACATATAATTCATAGTTTCTATTTCAAACATACTAAAACTAAAAATGATTTTATAAAAATCAAAAAGTTTACAACGCATTTATATAAATTTAAGTTGTTTAAACGATTTTATAAAAATCAAAAAGTATAGAACGTATAAATATAGATTTAAGTTGTTATATTTTTTAAAGTATATAACTAAACTGAACAAAAATTGTAAATAGTTAACTTCAATAGATGTAATGATATCTTTATTTTATTAAATCTTAAAATTGTACTCAAAAAGTATAAATTAGCGTTTTTTTTTTGTAAAAACATTTTTTTTTATTTTAAAGGATTTTTTAGTTAACTACCTTTTAACATTTTATAAAAAATATGTTGTACAAAAATTATCACTGCTTATTATTTTTCTTGTTTAAGTAACATAAACTGCTAAAATTTTCTTTGTTTTAGTAAAAGAAAACAAATCTTACACATCACAATTTTTATTCATTAAGTTCAGTTTATGACAAATAAAATGAGAAAAATTTATTTTTTACTTAAATACTTTTGTTATTAATTAGTAAAGTATTTGCACTTTGAACTATAAAAAGTAGCTTGCCATATAATAAAAAGCAAACTGCGGCCCTCAAAGCCAAAATTCGCGACTCGTATAACATTTTTAGCTAATACTGTAGATTTTTTTAAATAAAAAATAGCTTTTGCGGTAAAACTTACGATTAAGCTCTTAAATTTAAAGATTATTCTTAACTACTGGTCTTATATTGCTTATTTTATTTCATTTTCAATTTATTGTAGTATTTTCGTATTGATTTTTACAATTACTGCATATATTACTTGGATGTAATATATGTGTGTTTTCTTTATAATTTGAATAGAAATTTGAACTAACGGTTGTCCTTCGTTACCATTCCATTGTTCTCTACTTCCATTACCACCATACCTTATAACAGCCCATTGTGGTCCATATATGGACTCCATATGGGCCGCATAGCTTAGGTTGCGTTGGACAAATGTTATTGCGTCCTGTATTTATGAATTTACATAAATTTTATACAAAAAACTTACGTCTCTAAATGTATAAGCAAAAAAAATTCATGTGGTGGTAACCAGTGGCGTAGCGTGGTATTTTGGTCTCGGGGTGCGCAAATTTTCTTCTCGAAAAATCCCCTTAATTAAAACTTTTGGGCCGCAAATTTTTCGGGGTCAACTTTCTCGCAAATTTAAAAAATTACTAAAAATCTATTGCCTCCTTCATTTTTTAAGCAATCTTCTTCAAATTTTAGAAAATGTTCCTTACATTACAAGATAAAAAATTAGTTATGAAATTAGATAGTTAAAAAAAATAAAACTTTTATAAAAAATTTTTTTAGAATTAGTCTTTTTTTTTCAAAAAATAAATACTTTTTTACTACAAATTTTTAAATTCACAATTAACGTTTTTTTTTTTATTGTATAAAGATTAAACTGTTAAAGTTTGAAGAAGATTGCTTGAAAAATGTATTAGGAGATAGATTTTAAACAAACTAGCCTTTTTTTGCTGTTTTAGTTTTCCCTTTCCATAGGGAACCTTTTATGCGGCCCGACTTTGACTGGTCATATCTCAAAAAATAGTTCGAATTTTTTAAAACAACAAAAGCATCTTAAAGCTTAAAAAAAATTTATAAAATAAGATCAACTTCTAAAAAACATGGCTTACCCCCCCCTTCCCACTATGGCCTTAAACTACAAATAAATAGTCAACTAAGTATAACAATTAATACCTCAAAACATTTTTCTCTGTGCAATTTCTAAATAATGTTCAATATCTATTTTATATCAGCAAAAAAGAATTGTATTAAACTCAAAATAACTCATACTTTTATTTTGTTGCAGCTTTTAATATACTATTTTAATCTTATATATAAAAATGTTAAATCTTCAGTATTAAAATTGAAAGTTTTAAATTTTTTATTTTTTTGTAGAAGAAATCTACAGCTCTAGTTTTATTAGCTTCTACATTTTTACCTATATTACAATATAAAACTGTGAAAATAAGTCTTAAGAAATAAAGAAAATTTATAATATAAACAAAATTAAAAATAAAAATTTTATACCACTTGAACTGCAGTCTTGAGTAATAGCAATATCTGATGTTGGTCTGCTATTTTTCAATTCAAGCTTTTGAACTTCATATGATTTTACTATCTGACATATTTTTAGACTTGCAACATTTCATACAATATCACTTTGCATATTTTTTCAAATAATATACTAAAAATTAATAAAAACAAGTGTTTACTTTTTCTTTAGTATAATAAAACATATTTTACAAAAAAAAACAAAAAACAATTAACTTTGAAGTTATCAGGATTGCCTTGCCACTCTTTGAGTCAAAATAACTGTCCTGAGTTAGTTTTTTATGTCATGTGTCATCATAAGCATTTTAAATTCTTTTAAAGAATTTTTTATTGTTTTTAAACTTATAGAAACTAGGCTATATAACAAAGCTTTTAAAACCACAGAGTTTTACCCTGAGTTAAAAAAACAAATCTAACCTTAGTCAGCCTGAGCTTAAAAATACTTAAAACATTCTGAGTTATCCTGATTTTTACTGAGACATACTAAAGTTTTTCAAAACTCATAACATCCTGTGTTATCCTGAGTGTGTAGAAATATTTTACTAAATGTTTTTGATACAAAACAAAATGTTTAAAAGATAATTTTTTTAAGGTCAACTTTTTCAATGCTTTAAAAAATTCACAGAAATATAACTTTTCATTTATCTTAAAATAAGTTTTTCTAAGATTTTAAGGGAATAGAATTTTTTAAATACTACAAACAGTTGGTAGAAATAATTTTTTTTAAAATACCATTTAAAATTTGATTTAAAACTAAATAAATTTAAATTCAAAATTAATCTGTTATGTCTTTTAGACTAAAAATTTAATGTAAAAATTTAGTTTTACAAGTTGCTATAAATTATTTCATGATTACTAAATTTTTAAATTAAAGACTAAAGAAATTTTAATATAACTTGCTACAAAAGTTGCTTAATTTTTAAACTTTATGGCTGATAGAATAACAAAATTTGATTTGTTTCTTATCTTAATAAAAAAAGAAACTACTTTAAATAAGAAATTTTAAGTTTAAATAATTTAAACAATACTTTTTGTATAGTAAGATTAGAACTGTAATCACAGTATGAACTGTTTGTTTATTATTTATTTTTTTAGATTATTATTTTTTTTTCTGTTTTCTGTTTTTTGTTATTTTTTTTTAAGTAATGTTGTTAATATTTTTTATTCTTATTATCAATTTATTTTTATTTATTAGCAGTTGTTTAGTGCTATTTTTATTACAATTTGTTTATTCTTGAATCATTATCACTATAAAACAGGTTTAGCTTCATGGTTTGTTAACAAATTGTAAGCATTTGTCCTTGTAAAAAAATATGTCATAAGGTTATACTACTGCGGTGCACTAACTAGTTGCGTACTATTTGAGTCTAAATTCTTATGAAGTTAATGAAGTTATAAAATGTTTCCTTATTGAGTTTTTCATCAACATCGGTGCGCATTTGCAATTACGCACCGAATCAGTATACTGGGTAATTTCCCTAACTTGTCACTAATTGAAATTCGAAATTTCATTTCACTTTTCAAATATTAAAAAAACATATTTGAAAAAAGGCAAATTAAGCAGAAAAAATAAACAATAAAGGATAAAGATTTTGCATTTTTTTTAATTCTTTTTTTTTTTGGGTGGCACGCATGCGCCAGCGTCCCTCCCCACGCTACGCCCCTGGTGGTAACTTTAAAACAGTTTATTTTTTCATAAATTGAAAATTTTTGTTTTGTAATTATTATAGTTTGAAACAATTCTAGTTTAGTATACATCAAAGTCTTATACTATCAAAAATACTTTTGACTAAGTATTTGTATTCTAATTTTAATATCGAAAGCATTTTAACCATATATAGTTATAAAAAAAATGAAATAAAAAATAAACATTGTTTTATAAACAAATAAACGATCAGGTTTTTCAGAAAGGATCTTATCTCAAACAAAATCAATATTAACATCAGTAAGCAATGAACAACGTAATACTAATATATATTTCAGTGTTTAAAAAATTGTTTAAATTAGTTTTAATTTTGTTTTTTTTTTAATAACGCTTATACTATAGTTGATTAATTCATAATGATTAAAGCTGAATTTCATATTTTTTGCATTTTTTAAATAATTTATTATTTTTTTATAAGTATTTATTTTTAATATTCTGTGAAACATAACCTTCATTGATTGTAAAAGTTAAGCAATTAAACCAAACAACTCAGTTTTTATCAATTAACTTTATACAAAAAGATTTATGTTAGTGAAAATTTGCTATTAAATAAGTACTTCTAATTTGTTGCTCATTAAAACTTGTTGAAATTAATTTAGAAAAGTTTGCAAATACTTGGATAATACAGATTTCTAAGTTAAAATCTTCGACTAATTTAATTATTTCAATAAATAATTCTAACTAACTCTGTATGCATTCCTCCATACAAGTGGGGCTTCAATTCTGCTGACATGGTCTTGAGGTGCTAATAATAAAAAATAAAATGCTTATTTATAATATGCACGTTTTCAACTATATTTTATCTACAATAAAAAAAAATTAAATAAACTTTTTATTTTACAAAAAATTAAATTTTTTAGTTAGAAAGTTTAGTCTTACTATTAACTTTATTTGGAATATTAAACGTAGGTCAGCCATTTTAAAACTATTGTTAGACGAAATCATTTTTAATAAACATTAAAAAGCTGTAAAAAGTTACTGATTAATATTTGTAGTTGTTATCAATTTGAAGTACTTATAAACTATTTCAACGTTATGAGTTATTTATAACGTTTTTTAATATTTTTAGGTCAAAGTATGTAACTTGTAAGTCTACAGCTGAAGTAAGATCTTATGCAGCAAAACTTTATGCTTTGCATAGTTCATTAGCACTTATAAGTGTTTTATAAACAGTTTATAGTTAAACTCAAAAATATAAACAGTTTAAAAACATTTACCTGTGTTTTGTTTATTTTTATCAAAGTTTGGTAAAGTGCGTTTTTACAGTATTTATTTTATTTTCTATTATTTTAAGTAAAAAACTTACCCAGTTTAAGGAGTAAAATTTGCCAAAATTTTTAATTTACTTTTATTAATTTTTACCTAAACTTGGTAGCAATGGGGTATATTCTGTCCAGCCTTGTTCTGAATGATGTAAGTTGCGATCTTTAAAATAATATGTTTAAAATAATTTACCAAATAAATGATAATAACAGTTTCAAAATCAGTCAAGTTTAATACTTTTATTGTAACAATAATTTTAATCAAAATATTCAGCTTATCTAAGTTAATAGTTGAAGAACATAAGTTAACAAAGCTATTCAAACAAAACTTTTCACTTCTCTTAGGGTTAATTCCTTAATTTTTAAGCTAAAGTATGTTTTGCTGAACTTTAAAAAAAAACTTACATCGACCACTATTGATGATGACGAAGTTAGGTTGTTGATTACCTGTATCGAAAAGTGTTACTTAATTTAAAAGTTTAAAACAAACGTTAATTTTTTTACAATAAATGGTATTAATAGATTACTTATCAACAATGTATAATATTTTTTTAGTATTTTAAAGACAAATCTCAAGTTCTAGTTTGGAATAACTCTGGTAATTTTCAATTATAAAATAACAGAGAAAGTTTAAAAGAAGCTTTGTGCTGTGAAAGTTTCTTATATATTTTTTTAAAAGCGGGGTTTAAAAAAATAAAAAATAAAATTTCAAACAATTTTTTTTTTTTTAAGTTGAAACACTAGTCAATTTATTAGAATTATAACTCAAAACTTTAAATATCAGTTATATGTATGCTATTAAAAAAATAAATCTATATTTCTAAGAAATATATTAGCTCTATTAATATAAGCATTTTTTAAGCGAAATAAAAAAGTTTTTAAATTAAATAGACATTAAAAATCGATAAACAACAAAAAATTACTTAAGAAAAAAAAAAAAAAACTTAGAAGCTATAAAAATTACTCTAATCTTATAAAATTATACCTTTTAAAAATTAACACCAAAAACAATGTCAAAGGACCTGATATTATACATCTTTCTATTACAACTTATAATTTAAATAAGCTTTAAAAATCGATAACTAAGTGTTTTGAAAAAGTTCCAAAATATACTTTAAAAATTAAATGACTGTTAGAATCTCAAACATTTAACCCCTGTAGTTCTTTCTTAATCTATAAATTAGTTTTAGTAAAATTGAGTAATATTTAAACTTTTTTTTTAATTTAGTGATTAAACTGAAATATATAATAATAACTAACCTAAAATGCTTTCCATACTGCTCAGAACTTACTCTAAAATAAATCTGATTCAGTTTATAGCTAGTGTCCTCTAAAAGAAAAGAAAAAAAGAGAGAACTTCCTCTCACAAAATAAATATCAAATTACTCCAAAACTTTAATTACTCTAGCTTTGTGGTATTTTTACTTATTCACTCGACTGCTATTTTATTTCCAGAATTGTTATTTTTAAACTAAACAGCGCTGAATTTTTATTTAGCATTTTTTTTATACAAAAGTAATTATGATAGGGATACTTCCTTTAAAAAATATTCTAACTAGAAAATTGCTTCCAGTGTACATAAAGTTTTTGAACTTTCGAAGCTTGAATGTAAAGTTTACATCACTAAAGTAATAGCTGTTGCTATCACGCTATCTTAAATTTTAAATTATTAAATCTCTGGAAGCTTTTATAACTAGTTTTAGTGTAACAATCTTTACTTTTAAAACAACAACTTTAAGATAAGTAGTTTTGTTTCTACCATGTAATATATTTTAAGTTAACTATGTTAAATTATTGTTGATATTATCACATGACAAATTTAAAGATATAAATTAGAAATTTTAATGTTTATGTTTACAATCTAGTCTGGGAAATATTATTGATAAGTACAAATTTTAGTAGATCTTTAATTTTAAATAAAAGCTTTAATATTTTAAACACTGATTACTAAATATACCTCTAATTATGAACTATCATTTGTAATGCATAGAACAGCATTTTTTAACATGTTTTTTTATAAAAAATCTTTTAGTTTTTTTATTCACAATATTGTATAACATAATATTTGTATTGATTCTAATATTTTATAACTAATCTACGAAACCAAAAGTTTATTTTAGTAAATGAACTGTTAGACACACTTAAATACATTAAAAAAAAACTTACTACTGCAAAGTATTTTAAGTAAAATAACTTTTGATTAGGTTGATAAGCTTACTACACTTTTATCAAAATGTTAAATAACCTTCTATGTTTAACTAACTTACTTTTTCAATTGATTGAAAGTCTTTTTTTTTTTCAATTGTACAGCATAGACGAAGTACAACTTTTCAAATAAAAGTTTTAACTTCTAACATTAACTCAGAATAAAATATATCTAGTCAATTAGTAATTATAGTCAAATTTTTTGTTATACTTTGTATGTTGGTACTTTGAAAAATGCCAACAGGTATAACACAAAGATATCTTACGCTAATGCAACTACTTAGAACTATTTGCCACTCTTTGAGTCAAAAAAAACACCTTAAGTTACATCAAACTAGTCTATGAGAAATAAACAACAACGAAAAAGAAAACAAAGTCTTTAACATACTACTGATTAAGCTTAAATTCTTATAAATAATTAAACAATAACAAAATAACTTAGCAAAGAGTCACAAATTTTAATCAAAAAATTAAAGTTATGCAAAACAGTTTGACACTTTGGAGATTATCCAATCAAGTTTACGTTTTTGCAACCATGTTTATAAAACTGCGTAAGTTTAAATTGTTGACTTCTGAATTACAAAAAAAATATTACTTTATTGTAAAACTTGTAGCAAGTTTAGACAACTTACAACAACTAATAAAAAAATTAATCAAAGCTCAACAAAACACAAGATAATTAGAAATAAGTAAACTATATAAACCTCTGTGCTTGACAAGACGTTAAAAGGTATCCGTGTTGTGCAACTTGATAAACGAATGGTTTTTTGTGCACCAGGTCTTAGGACCAAATATTTTAAGCTTCCTTTTTTGTCGTTCAATAAACTATATATAATAAAATCAATAATAATTAACAGATAATACCAAATGATGGTAGCTAGACTTATTTTAGATTAAAATGTGTATACTTTTTGAGATTTTTATTGTATACAATTTTAAAAATGTTCAAGTACCTAAGTCATTTATTGTTTAAGTTAGATCAGTTGTTTTACAGCAATCAACAATCTATCCTAAAAAATATACAGTTAGAAGGCGACGCTCAAATAATGCACTCAACAGACCAATGTTTAAAGAAAAAAAATTGCTCAACACGACTCAATTACTCAATTATTTTGCTTTTTGAGCTATATAATACTTTTAGTTCAAATAACAAACAAAACTTTATGCATGTCAGAATCTCATGAAAAATCAATTTGGAGAAGTTATATCTACTACTAGCTTAAAAAATAGACTCAGGTACTCTAAAATTTGGCTAATTTTACCTAAAACTCGAAAATTTATAAAAAATCCAGGAAAGCTCTGAATTTGATAGTATTTGATGAACAAACCTGTAAGTTTGAACAAAAACCCTAAAACCCTAGAGTTTTGAACGATTAGAATTTTATTAAATTTATGTAGAATAACAAAACTTAGTTTAGATAAAAACTAATTATAGATACAATAAAAAATTTAAGTATTTACCAGAATCAAATTTATTACACGTTTAAAGTAAAATAACAGAATCGTTGTACTATTTTATTACTCCTAAATGGATTTTTATACAAAAAACATATTTTATACTTAAAAGGAAGACAACTTTAAAAAAACTGGAATAAAAAGCCAGGGGTAACTCTGAATTGCTTGTTTGATTTTAACAAAAAAATCAAACAATTTCGTGAACTCAGAACTGTAATATAAATTATCAATATTTTATAACTGTAAATATTTCTAAACTTAAGGTATTTATAATAAAAAAAACATAATAAAAAACAGCGAGCTACTTTATGATTAGTCTTTAAAACTATTGGACATTGAAATTAAATTAGACTTAAAATATGAACATTTTTTGTATACTTATACAAAGAAATGTTTCTAAAATATGTTTTCAAATAATTCAACTAAACTTAAAAAAACTGTATTAACAATATTTTTCAAGAAAAGTAATGGTTTTATTTAAAAATCAAGCTTTTTAATTAGTGTGCACATGATTTCTTTTCAAGTGATTTACTGCTAACAAAAGTATAAAAATCTTTAATAAATATTTTTAGTTTATAAAAATCTATGATTTAAATAGGCTAAATTGTTTAAAAACAACTCTATTTATTTAAGACTAAATTGGTTCAATTTCATTAAACTACTTATTTTAAAAAATTTTAATACAATTTATCTAAAACTGCTCGTTTATATATAAAAATAGTAGATAAATGTTTTCATTGAAAATTTAACAAAAATTTCTTAAGTTAAAACAACTGTGTACAAAACAGTCTCAACTTTATGACACTTTAGTATTTTTACCACACAACAATAAAACATGTTTTTTTCAAAATTTTCCGTTGAGAATTATGCTGGCACTTTTCTTAACGACAGGAGGTGTTATTTTTCTTTCTATATTGCTTCCTTTTAGTAAATAACTGAAAAATTATGCAATAAGTAAGTAATGGTAAAACTCAACTCATACCAACTTTTACCTAGCTATTTATAATTAAAAGTAATTACAGTAAAAAAACTGTTGAAACTTCTTAATCTAATAGAGGGCTTAATACTAAGCATATTAAAACTTTTTAGTCTTTTATTACTTTTTTGTTTTATAACATGATCTAAGTTTTTAAACGGTAAACAACTTAACATGATCTTTAAATAGTAACTTTTAAAGTAAAAAGAGCTATTCTGTGTTTTTACGTGGATTTTAACAAGTTGTTACATTTAAATAATATCTACAAACGATTATTTAAATATACTACGGACTTAAAGCAACTTGATCAAAATAGATTGGTAAGAATTTTTAAAAGTACTCTGCATAATCTAAAACATTTTTATTACTTAAAGCAAAAGCGTTAGGCATCACAGTAATCAATAAATTTCCTGAAATTTAAGACAGAGTTGCAGTTTAAACATTATTAAACTATTAAGCTCAAGAATGTTTTTAAACATTCGTAAAAAATTTTGCTAATTCTTATTATGTCATTAAAGCCAAAACTGGTTTAATTTTTTAAAGGATTTAGCATACAAGATTGCATACAACTAAATCAATAACTAAAGTTTATTGTTAACCAAAAAAATAAATTAATAAACTTAATAAATAATGACCAGCAAAAATCAGTTTTTTTTTTTTTTAAGTACTAACGTTTCACGATTTTGCGTGTCATTCTTTCTTTGATTTTGTTTGTCATTCTTATATATTTATATTTATTTATTTATTCATATTTGTATATATAAAATAAGGTTGTTATTTAAACTCGAACACCTTCTACTGAGCCACACTTAAAGGGCTTTTAAATAATTTTTTAGAAAAATAAGATTTCAAAAATACTGGTACAGGTGTTTCATAAGACTAGACGCCTTAATCTTCAGCCAGCTAAATCTAAAATAAAAAGCACTTTGCTAAACATAGAAGCAAAAGTTATACAAATAAACAAAAAACAGTATGACGTAATATTTTGCATTACAAGAATTTAGTACAAAAATCGATCAACCATCTAACTTTCAAACAACTAAAATTAACAAAAATAGCAGTTAAGTGACTATAAAATACTTCAAAATTTATTGTATTTTAAGAGGAGTGAATTCATATGTCGACAAGACGATATGAATTCACTCCTCTTTTTTAAAAAACTTTCCTGTTTTAACGCATACAGAACGACTGTTGATTCTTTTAAGCACAGCTTACAAACAGGGTTATTACCATCTGCTATTGGCTGCGCTCTTTTTATCACCTCCCAAGTTAATTTAAAATCAATATTTTTGCGCTTAAGGCCTCAAACATACTTCGAAAGCTCAGTTTCATTTTCGTATACACCACCTTTAAAAGATTTATTTTTTCTGGTTAGCATACCGAAATCTGAATTGAGTGGATCATAAGCCGATGTAGAACTTCTCTTCAATGTCAGAGTTAACTGTTGCCTTCTAAATAATGTTCTCTGAACGGCAATTACCCTCCTTCAAAATGTTTAATAAAGCTTAGCTAGTCGTCATCAACTGTTATTACTGTTAAAAATATATCTTTTAGTAACAATTAGTAACTTTCACAAGTACATTTTAGTTAGAAGAAAGAAGTTTTTCAACAATTTTTAACATTTACATTTTTGATAAAAAAGATTGCAATAAAATTTATACTTTAAATAAAACAAATAAGTTTAATAAGAAAAACTCTTAAAAATATATATTCAAAATTATTTAAAAAAATTACAGTAAATAATGATAACACCTCATAGCCACTAAAATTTAAGTAACCACTAATTAAAAATACAAAGTACTAAATATTCTTAAAAAAATAAATGAAACGTTTTCTTACTTTAATTTATTTCATCAAATAAACAATAAAAAAATGTTTCTATAAACTTAAAGTTACATTTCTATTATTTTCTTAACTAAAATCTTACCTGATGGATTCTAAAAAGCTTTGGTTCTTCTTTTGGTAGCAAAAGTAGTTTTCCACATCGATTACAGTTGTGAGAATCCAAATATGTTTGTTTGTAAACTTCTAATAATAGTAAGATTAAATTTAACAATAAACTTATTTTCTGATTGAAAACTAATCGTTTCGTTTCTGATAAAGCAAGCCGCTATGAAACACTAAAGTTTTATTAAATAATTAGCTATTTACTTTGGTGGAAACATTTAAAAAAAGTATGACTTTACTTTGTTAGTATAATTAGTAATTTTACTAAAATAAGAAGCAAATACTCAAACAAGTTTACAGTTTAAAGTATACTTTGCAGCTATAGACATCTTAGCACTGATTATATTTGTTAGAAGCAAAACATCGTTAGTTGAACAAAATACTTGCCCACAAAAAACAGTTGTTAACTTATACAGCAAATATACCTAAAAGTATCAATTAGTGTCTTTAAGTCAATATTATTTATAGAAAAAAAAAGTTTTCAAAAAATATATACAAAAGTTAAAATTTAAATTAAATGGGAAGCTGAAGTTTTGCAGATATTCAAAATCAGATATTTGCATTTTTAAAAACTTATTTGCTATAAACACGTTTTCGTAAAAAATCATGGAACTTACAATTCTTATTCAATTTTGACAAAAAACATCTTAAACGATTTGTCTTGCTTTGTAGATATGACATTTTTGGTTTAGGTCAAACAAAATACAAAAAAAAGTTATGACCTAGAACCTTTTTTTTTTCTTTGGTTTTCATAACAAAAGTAAACACTTTTCCTATTTGACGTTTTAGTTCTAGAATTATTTTTAAACTAAGATGAAATTATAATAATTATTTTTATACAATTTTATTTACAAATTAATTAAAAAAAATAAGCAGCAAAAGAAAAACGATCACAAAATTTATCTAAATAAAATTTAAAGAATCTTACTTTTTAGATTAAAATAACAACACTCTTTAAGTCTCATTTAAATATTTATTATTTCGTCGCAATCTTTTAATCTAAATTAAAATTTTATTAATACAAAGACGGATCGTTTTATATTTTTTTGTTTAAAATGGATAAGAATTGTAGCCTTTAACTAACTTAGTTGTTTTAAACAGAAAAAAGAAGAAAAAAATTATTTGAACTTTTAGGTCAAAAATAACATTTTCTTTGTGTTTTGTTTGATCTAAACCAAAAATGTTATATCTAAAAAGCAAAAAAAAAAGTTTAAGATGTTTTTTGTCTAAATTGAATAAGAATTGTAAGCACTATTAATTTTTTACGAAACTTGGTTGTTTTGTATAGAATAAACAAGAGAGATTAGTTGAACTTTTATGTCAAAAAAACAAAACATTTATGTTTTTATTTGATCTAAACTAAAATAGTCATATCAGGAAGAAAAATTGTTTAAGATGTTTTTTGTCTAAGTTGAATAAGAATTGTAAGCACTATTAATTTTTTACGAAACTTGGTTGTTTTGTATAGAATAAACAAGAGAGATTAGTTGAACTTTTATGTCAAAAAAACAAAACATTTATGTTTTTATTTGATCTAAACTAAAATAGTCATATCAGGAAGAAAAATTGTTTAAGATGTTTTTTGTCTAAGTTGAATAAGAATTGTAAGCTACATTTATTTTTTACGAAAACGTGTTTATAGCAAATATCTGACTTTATTTATCTGCAAAATTTCAGCTTACTGAATTAAATTTGCTTTCTAAAGCAAAAATTAACAAATATTTAAATTCCCTTGCAGTAAGTATATGTAAACTAACTATAAAATACTAGTCTAGTGGCTATCTGAAATACATAGTACAAAACAAAGATCAATAAATATCCATCTATGTTTAACTAACTTACTTTTTCAATTGATTGAAAGTCGGTTTTTTTTTTCAAATTGTACAGCTTAGACGAAGTGCAACTTTTCAAATAAAAGTTTTAACTTCTAAAATTTACTCAGTATAAAATATACATGCCAACTTTTTTGTTATACTTTGAATGTTGGTACTTAAAAAAATACTAACAGATAAAAACAAAGCAACTACATGTTTGCCACTCTTTGAGTCAAAAAAAAACACATTAAGTTACATCAAACTAGTATAAGTCTATGAGACAAACCAACATAAAGAGAATAAAGTTTTTAACATACTACTAATTGAGCTTCAATTCTTATAAATAAATAAACAATAACAAAATAACACAAGTTTAAAAAAGTTAAAGCTGTGCAAAACAGCTTGACACTTATCACACAATTATCCAATCAAGCTTACGTCTTCCATCCCTGTTTACAAAACTGCATAAGTTCAAATTTTGACTCTTTACCCACTAAAAGATAATGATTACTTTATTGTAAAACTTGTGTCAAGTTTAGACACTTTAATAGAACAACTAATAAAAAGCAAGTCAAAGTTCAACAAAACATAAGTAACTAATAATTAGAAATAAATAAACTATATAAACCTTTGTCCTGGACAAGACATTAAAAGGTATCCGTGGTGTGTGAATCGATAATCAAAAGGCTTTTTGTGCACCAGGTCCTAGGACCAAATACTTTGAGCGTCTTTTTTTTTTTGTCTTTCAATAAACTATATACATATTAAAATTATTGATAATTAAGAGATAATTTCAAGTGATGGTAGCTAGACTTATTTTAGATTTAATGTGAACATTTTTTGATGTACCCTATATGTACATAATCTTTTGAAATGTTAAAATTCCAAAGTCATTCAGTGTATAAGTAAATTAGTTTTTTAAGACCAATTGACAATCTATCCTAGCAAATTTACAATAAAAAAGCGGCACTCAAACAAATATACTTAACAAAATTGGTAAAGAAAAACATTTTACTTATCAAAACTCAACTACTCAATTATTCTGCTGTTTAGCTATATATAATAAACAAAAGGAATCTTTATTTGTAGATTAAAATAAATAAGACGCTTAGTTTAATAAACAAACAAAACATTATGTATTTAAGAACTTTATGAAAAATTAAGTTAGAGAAAAGATATCTTCTACCAAAAGGCTTAAAAAAATGACTCAGATACGTTAAAAGTTGGCAAATTTTAACAAAAACTTAAAAACTTGAAAAAAAAAACAGAAAAACCTTGATTTTGAGAAACAAACCAGCAAGTTTAAACAAAAACCATAAAAACATAGAATATTGAACAACATTTTTATGAAATATAACAAAACTTAAATTTGAAAAGAAATAAGTAATACATACTTATTTGAAAGTTGAAATATTTATCAGAATAAAGCTTATAACAATTTTTATAGTAACATAACAGTATATGTGTAGTGTTTTATTACTGATATATCAATTTTTATATTTGATACTTTCTATTGAAAAGGAAGGAAACTTGTAAAAAAATATTGATTGAAAAGCCAGGCATCACTCTGAATTGCTTGTTATATTTTATTTGAAAAAACTACATATAACTTCGTGAACTCAAAAGTATTTTTTTCTATACATTTTATATATATATATATATATATATATGCTCGGTAAATGGAAGTTGCCTAATGAAAAATATTATAAATAAAGCGACAGTCATAACTGAAAACCAGACCAAGTTTTATGTTGGCTTGACTGTACTATCGTTCAAGAATCACTACACAAAGCACAAATACAGCTTCAAACACGAAAAACATAAAAGTACGACAACTTTATCGCAGTACATTCAGAAACTAAAAAATAACGAATCTAATTTTAAAATTCAGTGAGAAATATTAACAAGAACGAAAAATAAATATAGTTTAAAAAACGGATGTAAATTATGCAATGCGGAAAAAATCAAAATTTTAAAACTTAAAAAATCTGAATCTCTAAACAAAAGAAACGAATTACAAACTGGCTGCATACATTATCATAAACAATTTATCTTAAAACTCTGTTAATATTTTTTTCTAAAGTCAACTATCTATTTTATTATTACGTAATACCTAATTTTGTATAATTTTATTGCTGTACTTAAAAGTTTACTTTTCATTGAATAAAACTTGGCTGAAGACGCGTATTACATTACTTCGTATTACTTCTCTATATTTTCTCTATATTTACTTCTCTATTTTCTCTATTACTTCTACGTATTACTTCTCTATATTATTTTAACTTAAATGTATATATACATATATATATATATATATATATATATATATATATATATAATAAAAAGGTTTATTTAAAAATACAAAACTCAAAGGACTCGAGTTTCGTGACTATTCACTCATCAGCTTCAAAACAAGTTTAAAATAAAGCACAAAACAAAATCACTAATGAAAGTAAAAAAATTTTTGCATAAATAGATTATGACGTAATTTTGAAACTATCAAAAATCGTGCAAAACGGCTTGTGCAAAAATTAATCTACCAACAGACAATAAACTAGCAAAAATTCATATAACTTCAGTGAGTAACTATATATTAGGACAGATAATTGAAAGAGATAAAGATAAAATTAAGATGCAAATTGAAATTTAGGTTTTTTTAAGATAAAATTAAAACTTGTTAAACTTTAAAAGCGACTTTTTTATATGTCTACAAGACGATACAAACTCGCTTCTTTTGTTTAAACATCTCTTGTCTTTTGTTTAAACAAAAGAAGCGAGTTTGTATCGTCTTATAAACATATAAAAAAGTCGCTTTTAAAGTTTAACAAGTTTTAATTTCATCTTAAAAAAACCTAAATTTCAATTTGCATCTTAATTTTATCTTTATCTCTTTCAATTATCTGTCCTAATATATAGTTACTCACTGAAGTTATATGAATTTTTGCTAGTTTATTGTCTGTTGGTAGATTAATTTTTGCACAAGCCGTTTTGCACGATTTTTGATAGTTTCAAAATTACGTCATAATCTAATTATGCAAAAATTTTTTTACTTTCATTAGTGATTTTGTTTTGTGCTTTATTTTAAACTTGTTTTGAAGCTGATGAGTGAATAGTCACGAAACTCGAGTCCTTTGAGTTTTGCATCTTTAAATAAACCTTTTTATTAATAAAGCCCTCAAGGTGGGCTCAGTGTGAAAAATTTTATTTATTAAGTTAAATAACTTAATTCTACATATATATATGTATATATACATTTAAGTTAAAATAATATAGAGAAGATTAACATGGCCGTTATGCAAGAATGTCCCGTAAAATTTAAAACAGTTCCTTATTTTAAAAAGAAATAAAAACTTACTTGGTTGTAAGATTGTGTACAGTACACTATAGAAATGTTTAATAAAGCTTAGCTGGTCGTTATCAACTATTATTACTAATAAAAATATAACGTTATGTAACAATTAGTAACTTTCACAAGTACATTTTAGCTAGAAGAAAGAAGTTTTTCAACAGTTTTTTAACATTTACACTTTTGATAAAAAAGATTGCAATAAAATTTATACTTTAAATAAAACAAATGAGTTTAATAAGAATAACTCTTAAAAATATATATTCAAAATTATTAAAAAAAAATACAGTATATAATGATAACACCTCATAGCCACTAAAACTTAAGTAACCACTAATTAAAAATACAAAATACTAAATATTCTTAAAAAAATAAATGAAACGTTTTCTTACTTTAATTTATTTCATCTAATAAACAATAAAAAAATGTTTCTATAAACTTAAAGTTACATTTCTATTATTTTCTTAACTAAAATCTTACCTGATGGATTCTAAAAAGCTTTGGTTCTTCTTTTGGTAGCAAAAGTAGTTTTCCACATCGATTACAGTTGTGAGAATCCAAATATGTTTGTTTGTAAACTTCTAATAATAGTAAGATTAAATTTAACATTAAACTTATTTTCTGATTGAAAACTAATCGTTTCGTTTCTGATAAAGCAAGCCGCTATGAAACACTAAAGTTTCATTAAATAATTAGCTATTTACTTTGGTGGAAACATTTAAAAAAAGTATGACTTTACTTTGTTAGTATAATTAGTAATTTTACAAAAATAAGAAGCAAATACTCAAACAAGTTTACAGTTTAAAGTATACTTTGCAGCTATAGACATCTTAGCACTGATTATATTTGTTAGAAGCAAAACATCGTTAGTTGAACAAAATACTTGCCCACAAAAAACAGTTGATAACTTATACAGCAAATATACCTAAAAGTATCAATTAGTGTCTTTAAGTCAATATTATTTATAGAAAAAAAAAGTTTTCAAAAAATATATACAAAAGTTAAAATTTAAATTAAATGGGAAGCTAAAGTTTTGCAGATATTCAAAATCAGATATTTGCATTTTTAAAAACTTATTTGCTATAAACACGTTTTCGTAAAAAATCATGGAACTTACAATTCTTATTCAATTTTGACAAAAAACATCTTAAACGATTTGTCTTGCTTTGTAGATATGACATTTTTGGTTTAGATCAAGTAAAAACATCAAAAAAATGTTATTTTTGACCTAAAGGTTTAACTAATTTTTCTCTTGTTTGTTCTATATAAAACAACTAAGTTTCGTAAAAAGTTAATGGGGCTTACAATTCTTATTCAATTTAGACAAAAAACATCTTAAACAATTTGTCTTGCTTTGTAGATATGAATTTTTTTATTTAGATCTAACAAAATACAAAAAAAGTAATGACCTAAAATACATTTAAATTTTTTCGTTGGTTTTCATAACAAAAGTAAACACTTTTCCTGTTTAACATTTTTATTCTAGAATATTTTATAAACTAAGATAAAATTGTGATAAAGATTAAAAAAGTAATAATTTATGCAATTTTATTTACAGATGAATTAAAAAAAGAAGCAGCGAAAGAAAAACAATCACAAAGTGTATCTAAATAAAATTTTAAACTCTTACTTTTTAGATTAAAATAACAAAACTCTTTAAGTCTCATTTAAATATTTATTATTTCGTTGCAATTTTTTAATCTAAATTTAAATATTATTAATACAAAGACGAATTGTTTAAGTAGTTTTTTGTTTAGAATGGATAAGAATTGTAGCCTTTAATAAACTTAGTTGTTTTATATAGAATAAACAAAAAAAAGTGGAACTTTTAGGTCAAAAATAATTTTTTTTTGTGTTTTGTTTGATCTAAACCAAAAATGTAATAACTAAAAAGCAAAAAAAAAATTGTTTAAGACGATTTTGTCTAAATTGAATAAGAATTGTAAGCTCCAGTATTTTTTTACAAAACTTAGTTGTATTATATAGAATAAACAAGAAAAAAAAGTTGATGTTTCTATTTGATCTGAACCAAAAAGTCATGTCAGGAAGAAAAATCGTTTAAGATGTTTTTTGTCTAAATTGAATAAGAATTGTAAGCTCCATTAGTTTTTTACGAAAACGTGTTTAAAGCGTTAATTATTCAAACATGCTAATATCTGACTTTGTTTATCTGCAAAATTTCAGCTTACTGAATTAAGTTTGCTTTCTAAAGAAAAATAAATAAATAATTAAATTCCCTTACAGTAAGTATATATACTAACTATAAAATACTAACCTAGTAGCTATTATTCTATAATCAGCTTAAAGAACCAAAAAACAACTATTATAGTCAGTACCTACTTTCTAAAGTTTGACTGCTGGGGGATACATTTATTGGATGAAGCACTATTAAAAATTGATGAGTATTTTTTTCAGTTTTTTATTTTTACAGTTTAGCTTGAACATTATTTAGCAATAATGAACACTTAAAAATTTATAGAATAAAACTAAAGAATCCTGTGAGTTCTGTTATGTTTAACTTTTTCTAAATCTCTGAACTTTTAAGTTTTTTATTGTAAATTTTTATATACATGTAGAAGTTTTTTGCGTAGCAGAAAGTCGAAAATCGCTAACAAAAGTTACTTGTTTAAACAATGCTTAACTATTGATTTTTTGACAAAAACTATTTTAATGGTTGTAATGTGTCCAACAGTTTTATTTTTGTTAAGAATTAAGATTACAAAATTCCGCACTCCTTGAAACCTCACATGAATGTAAAACTTAAGCATGTGGTATACTTTTAACACGGTAATAATCTTTAGGCAATAAGGTTAGAGATTGTTAATAAATAAATCATTTGTTTTTTTCCTGATGAATGACTCAAATTTTTTTTTCAACAATTTTTATAAATGTTTGCCGATGAAAATACAATTGAAATGATGCGATAAAACACAAAACATATACATTACAAAAAATATAGAAATTAATCAATAAATTAAACACAACTTTTATCAACAAAAGTAAGGTTTAAACTTACACTAAATGAGTTTAACTAAATAAGGTTATGCTGTAACCAAATTATTTATTCATATTTACTTAAAGTTTCTTTAAATGTATCAAAAAGACTTCGGGTCTGATTAACTCTAAAATAATAAAAACATTGTTCGAAAACCTGTAGTATTCATTTAACACTCGAACCCTATCTTCATTTTTTACTTTACGATGATTCATTGTTTACAAATTTTTGTGTATACTTGTTTCTTTATAGCATATCTCTTCATATACTTAAAATTAATCTTGTTTGTAAAAATTAGCTATTAAATCAAATTATTAGGAAAAACCGTTTGATATAAACTAATTTAAACAAAACACAACTCTTGGTATTTGCTTAGGACTAATAAAAGTTATTTTTGAATATATTTCCATTTGCTATTTACTACTACAAAACAATGAAACTTATGATTAAATACTTAAAATTTTTATTTTTATATCTATGCTTACCCAACTCATGGTGTTGTCAAAAAGTATAATACCTAATTTAATCAAAAATTTAAATTACAACTAACACTATTTTTTTTATTAAAAACATCGAATAGATACTTGATTTCTGCTTATTTAATTTAATTATTTTAGATTTTAAACAACCTTCTTTCTTTTGCTGTTTTTAATGTAAGAATAATGATAATCAACTAAAGTAAATATTTTAAATATCTTAATTATCTTCCTTAAATTCTGAGATAACTTTAAAACCTCTACATTGATCACGAATAAGGTAGAGTTTTTAATATTTTTCTTTGAAAGATAAGAATTAAAAAATTCTGAACAAAAATATAACAAAAGTTTTAGTTTTAAATATTTTATACAATTTTATTTTACACAACCACTGCTTTTAACAATAAGAACATTAGATAATTTAAAGGCAATAGAATACTACAACTTCAGTTAAGTTTTACCTCCAATTTTATTCAGCCGTTAAGAGCTGCACACCAATTTTATTAAACTCTTTGTTAAAGTATTGTGCAAAGGAAGTTGCGAAAAATGAGAGCTCCGTTTGTTAAAACAATGTTTGTGTAGTATTGTCAACGGAAAATTTTGGAAAAAAGACTACTATTAAAGTTTTTGAAAAAAAATTTCAAGTTTCAAACTTTAAGACACTTTTGTATATACTTGCTTAAGTATAAGTCGTTTTTGTAATTTTACTTATAAATGTATATTTAAATAATAACCAGTGATACATAAAAGTATTTAAAAACGTATTTATTTTTTCATTTAATTTATAAGTAAAATTACTTTTGTAAAACTTTTAAAAACTCATGGGGATATTTACTGTAAAAAAAAAACAAAAAAACTAAAAAAGTTAGCATCGAAGCTTACTGAGCTACGATCCTGATAAGTAAAATTAGAAATTTGAAAAAAAATACACTTTTTTCATGTTTTTTTATTGTAAAAGTTATACTTTAAAAAAATCAAAAGTTATTAAAAATGCTTAACTTTAATCGTTAATAGCCTTCTCAGTAATTTCTTATAATTTTTTTTTTTTTTGCTTATAGCTAGTGTTGCATGACGCATACATATAAAAGACTAAAATAAAAAAAGACCATTTTATCTGAAAAAATTTTTTTACTTACCTGGACAAATTTTAAAAACTCTGACTTTAGTTTCTTAAAAAATAATAAACTTATATAAAAATATTAAATCTATATATTTTTTTGGATCTATTATAAAAACCTTTTTGATTAAAAAATACTAGCTAAGTGAAAATTGTGTTTGTTTTAACTAAAGATTAGGAATTAAATTAAAGGTAAACTCAATACTTATTTTACCAAAACTTACAAAAGGTGTTTTTTTGTTCACTTTCGAAATGTTGTAATTCCATTATATTTAGGTGTGTTTACTTATTAAAGCTTTCCTCAATTTTATAAGACTATTATGCAAAATGATAACAAAAGTACAATAAATTTTTGTAGCAGAATATTTTTTCAAATACATAATTTTAGAGAAGAATAAAAGAAAGTAATTAGAGTTGCATTCTGTCTCTGGTCACGAAAAAACTTGTGCAATAATTTCAGTTGGTTTTTCGATTGTGAGAAAATTCTTTGCAAAGGAAATAAAAATTCAACACCTCCTGTATAATGAAATAAAGTGTTTGCTAGTTAATAACGGAAAATTTTATAAAAACTTTAAATTATACTGTGTGTGGTGAAAATATTCAAAAATCAAAATTTATGACTCTTTTGTAATTATTTGCTAAATATAAGTCAGTTTTGTATTTTTGTACTTATGTTCGCAAACTGCTTAAATATTTTTTAAAAATCAGTTAATGATGTTATTATACTACAACAAAAAATATTTTTTTTTTTGTATAAAGTTTATGAAAGTTTATATTTTACGGTTTTGAATAAAATAGAATAGAAGATAGATGATATCGAAAATATGTCAATTTTGTAAAATTTTAGGTACAATTTTTTTTCAGTAGCAATAAATAAACAATATACCAATAAACCAGGTATAACAAACTACTCTTAATTATATATAACTGATATTTATAAGTGAAGCAAAAAGTTAATTTTAGAGCTTTTAATTGTTTTAATTTTAGGAAATCAATGCAACACCTAAAGTTATTAAGTATTTGTAAGTTTTTAGCATATCTAGAAAACTCAGTAATTGTAATAACTAGCTAGCTAAAGCGTAGAATCTAGGAAAATAATTATAGCTATAATACTTGTTTATGCATATTTTTAGCTATCGAATTAGGCCTTATTGCGGAATTAGGAGATTTAGAATAAGCCTAAATAATACAAAATATTAAGAATTGAAAAAAAAATGTTGTATAAAATTTATTTACTAATAAATATGAATATTTAAAAAAACAATTTTATTTTTCATTATTCTTTTATTAAATTCGAGCTTAGTAAAAACTGATAACAAAACACATTTTTTTCTAAGGAGCCCTAACTAAAAGTCAAACCCCAATCCAATGGAATTTTTTCAATTAAAGACAAAGGACCATTCTCTAAAATTAAAAAAAAAAGTTTATATTTAGCTATTAAGATAAAGAAAATAATTGGGTCTAAAATTTGAACATTTAAGAAAATTCTTGAAAAACGTTACCAAGCTAACTTCACACTCTATAATTTATTTCTTACTTGCTATTATCAAGAATTAAAAGTAATTCACCTCCTTTAACAAAATGTATAGTTATTGTGTTGATAAATTTAAAAACTTAGCTTTGTTTTTTTTAATTCAGTTGCTTTTTGTCACTATTTTTTTCATAAAATAAGTTACCTGCAAATTAAAGATTAGGAAACATTAAACTTAATATAAATATATATATTGCTACAACTAGTTTTAATGTTGCTAACTTATTAAACTTAAAAAATTAACAATAAGCTTAAAATTTAATAATTTGCTGTTACTAGTGGTTTATTGTTGCATATTTTATTACACTTTTTGTTTTAGATAGTTTTATCTATCGATTACTACAAATATTTCAAATAGTTACGTCTCGCGAAAGACTTTTTCCTATAAAAAGCGGCCTGCGAGCTATTTTTCACAATAATTTGCCAGCGACATACTAAAAACTACTGACCCATGGAATAAGCTACATTAAGATTTGGTTTTTCCAACTAATTTTTTTAATCATTATGCATACAAATAGAGTGTGAACGTAACTAAACAAGTACTAGTAAAATTTTGTGGTACATTTTATTATTATAAAGTGAATTGAAAGAGACTTAAGATTCCTGATATTAATCTATCTTTTATAGAATATCTATGCTGTGTATCTAGCAATCAAAGTTTAAAAAAAACAAAAATTTTAAACATGAAAATAAGCTTTGAAAGGTTTTGTTAAGAAAAAGCTAATTGAGATTAAAATAGAATTTTTAAGCTTTTTAATGGAGGTCAATATCAAAAATACACTTAATTGAGTTTTAAACAAATATAAGAAAAAAAGTTTGATTATACTGTAAGTACTCGTTTTTTTCAGAAAAAAGAGTTATAAAGGTACGAAACTCATAATTAAAACCTTATTTCAAATAATTGATGTTTCCGATATACTTTTGAATTCCCAGGTAGACTAAAGTTATTTATTTAAATCTGTTTAAAATATAGGTAAGTAAATTGAAATACTTTTATACTGTTTATATTTTGGACCGATTAGTCAGACTCATAAGTTTTTTTAATATTTTTGAATGAAACTACCATCAGGCTTTTAACAATTTAAGACTACTTTATTACAAACTATTTAGAAAAATAAACAAAAACTAATTGAATAGTTACAAGTAGGTTCTAATATTGCTTAAAACAGCAAAAAAAAGTGCTATGTTAGTGAAAAACACAAAATTTGCAATGTAATATTATAATAAGTTTTTAAGCTTGTAAAAGTAATACAAACTGTTTTTAGACGTTAAATTTAGCAAATATTAGTCAAAGTTTCTTGTCAGTAAAAGCTGTTTCACAAGCTGTTTTTAGAGTGTTAAAAAACCTTAAAGTTAATTATAAAAATATGTAAAAAATATACATACAAAGCCTACTAAATAATATTAGTTAAAGTCAAACTAACATAAAAACTAACACATTAGCATTAACTTGATTTTTAATCTAGAAAGACTTTACAAAATATATGAATATTTTTTGGGTAAGTTTTATTTTAAGAAAAAAAGTTGGACAACCTTAACAAAAACTAAAAGTTTTTACTTGTTTTTAAACTGATTAATCATCATAAAACTTCAAGGTATTTTATCAGTAAATAAATAATTATTTAAACTTTATGTATCTAATGAACCTTTCATATATTTCCGAAAATACGATAGATAATATTCTAGTTTTAAACAGCTTTAAACTAGTTAAACATAAAACGTAAGTATATTTTTAAACTGTATACTTGATTATAATGTATTTTTAATTTAGAAAAATATACGCGAAACAATACGACTCATTAAAAAAAAAGATTTATATTAAATCTTGCCGCAATAGATTTACTCAAATCAAAATATACTTATAAAAAGTTAAACTAGGTATGTTTCATATTTTCAAAACATTTATAAATAGTTGTGTGAACTAATAAACTAGAAAACAAAAGACTTACAGTTTAAACTTTTGAAGCTTATATACAGAAATAATCAGTATTGCTCGTTAAGAAATTTCATTGATGCTGTCGTAAAAGTATTTGATTAAAAAGAATTTTTAGAAGAAATTAAATAAAATGAGACCGAAAACAGTTTTGATTATTATTTTGGCTGCTCATGATCGAAGTGCAGGAAACGATGAAGTTTGATCACAAAAGCAAATTTGGGATTTTCAAAAAAGCCAGTCAAGAAATAAAATAGTGAACAACAATCAGGTTTTTATTTTACAATTTCTGCAAAGAAAGAAGCGTCAAACACGCTCGACACCACAGAAATTTTAACCGCGTGATGTCAGCACCTGTGGGACATCGACGAATATGACTTCACAAAGTCGTGACGTCGCTCCACTGCAGTTGTCCAACCCGCTTTCTTTCAGAAAGAGTAGCAGGCGAAGACGGCGAACTTTTTCAGCGATGTAGTGCTAGACACTGACCGAGCAAAGTTGCCGTCGACAAGTTGCCAGTCAAACAGGGGATCGCCCGCCGAGGCAGACAACCAGCCGGGGCAACGTCGAATGGAGGATTTACCGCTGGAGAACAAAATTTTATGCCAACGCGGCGTGAGGGCTTAAGTTTTCAGGTTCAAACACAAAGCGCTTACAATGAAAAACAGTAATGATGAATACTCAGCCCGAGAAGGCTTCGCACTGTTGCAATTGTAAAATTAGCTCAGGCTCGTTTCGGCCCGCAGTGAGCAGATGAAGAGAGAACAAGAAAATCTTTTTCAGTGGAATCAGTTTCGTGAAGGACTGCAATCCGAAATACTCAGCACGGAAGTATCTTCTGTCGGTAGCTCGGCTTAAATGTATAGGGGAATACCCCAAGTTTTTACCGCGAGGGAGACTCGGGCGGTAGGTTGCTAAGCAAACGCGGGAAAATGGTTTACGTCTTGGTGTCAGCCAGAAAATACTGACGACAAACAAGATCAAGTCCCTTTCAGCAGATCTGTTGATTAGTGACAAGTTGAAGTGGAATAACGTCCTAAAAAACTTACAGCAGGTTAAAAAAGCAAAAAGCTTTAAAAAGTTACGGAATTTCGCATGTAATTGCTGATTAGACCAAAAATTTACCAGCAATTCGGAATTTTAAAGAGATTTTAAAGTTGAGTTGCTTGTTGTGGAAAGTTTTGCAGGGAGCAAATAAAAACGGTGTAAGATATAAAACAGTTCTGCGAAAGCGTATTGGAAACAATAAAAAGTATGGTATTTACTTTTATAAATAATTTTTTATTTCATAAGTCTCTTTATCAATAGTTTTGTTTACTATTTTAGTTTTCCAACATTTAAAATGTTTATATAATTTTTTTAGATAAATTACAGCATTCTAAATTAATAATTAGATACTTACTATTTGTAACATTTTTCTGCAATTATACCTTGACCAGTTCGCGTAAAAACAAAAAAATGTTTTCAATTTTTAATGATTTTAATATTAGGGACTGACTACGGACACATTATGTACTGTCTGTCCAACGTAAATAACTTATCTTGTACTAATACCCTTATAAGTTTTAGTTATATTTTACATAATTTAATTGTGTTTACGAAGTTTTAAAATAGCTAAACAAATTATATTTAACTTTTTTTACTACTGACATTAAAAAACAATTATATTAATAACGCAATATAACAATCAAGAAGGGATTTTCGCAGTTTAATTTGGTTGAAGTAGAAAAATTGAAGTTTCTGTTATTAATTCTAATCGAGAAATCTTTATTAATCTAAATTAGTAAGACGAAAAAAATAGCTTTGATTGTTATCATTACTGAAAGTAAAATAGATATTTTTGACAATGATTAGTAAGATACCAAAAATGTTAAATATCAAATTGTTGTAGAAACGTAGGTTAGATGTTAAGAGGAATATTTGAAGTGAATCACAACAACAGAGCTGCGTCAAAGTCAACTGAAGCAGCGAAAGTATTTAGCATACTTAACAGTAAATGAGATTTATTTAGCTTCTTCTACATGTAAGGAATATAGCGACACGTGAAACTTTCAAGTATGTTGATGACTTCTATTCAGCTCGACACTAGCACTATATTTAACGGGTCGTTATGACGTCACAAAATCAAACATCTCGCTGTTGCAGTTTCTGAAAGAGACTCAGCTTGCCAAGACAAGTTTGTCTCCCGTAAAAAAGCTTTACAATCAGCATTGTGCAATGGTGAACGAGAGAAATGCCCCGAGGCATGAATTAATTAGCATGAGAAGCGACCCACAGACTTTATACCTGTCTCATCGGTCAAGTAGGGGAACTGTCGCGGCTTGGCATACGGGCAGCATGTCGCTATGCTAACGTTGTAAAAGATATTACATATTTGGTGTCAGCCATAAAATATTCACCATGGCTTACCAGTACCACAATTTTCAGTACATCAGCAGTAAATACAGAGACCGGCAAAAAAGTTGTGAGCAAAAACTTTAAATATTTTCCAAAATCGTCGATTCTGTAGGAACTTTTTTAGTAGCTGGGAACTTAAAAAAAAAAGAGCTAATTTTAATTATTGATTCTAAAAGTAAAAGTAAGGAAATATTAGAAAAAATGAAAAAAGTTGTCCTTATTGAAATGTTCGTAAAGCTTGGCACATTGTATATTTTTACTTCATTTAAAAAAAACTAATAAATATTTGTTTAATATTTTACTTAACCTGTACTTTTTTTTTTTTGCATTTTATATGTATTAAACTAAGTAAAAAAATCATTACAAAAAAAATAATTTATGCTGACCGATTTAATTAGTCACTAAGAAAACTGATTTATGGTAAACTAAGTATTCTATTTCTAAATTTTTTTAAAAATCTCAAATAAAAACGAAAACATTTTAAATTTACCACTGAATATTTCGCTTGTTCTCGTAAAGTTAGTATTACGATCTAATAGAAAAAACTAAGAATCAAAATAGAAAAATTTTATAAATGTGTTATATAATGAAAAATAGGAAAACGTGTTTAAAACATTTAAACACTAAGTAATTTGTTTAGCTTATCAAAATATTTAGAGTTTAACTTTAATCTGTATTATTTTCAAAACCTTTTTAGTTGATTATAACGCTCAAAAATGGTTAGAAAGCTGCTTTTATTTGTTATTCAAAACTTTTAGAATGTAGAAATTATGCAGAAGAACCTATTTTTCAGGAATAGAAAAAGGTTTTGATAAACATTTTAGTGCAATGCCTCTGTTGACAATCTACAACAAAATTGTAGAGTTTTAAAGTTAATAAAATATTTTTTAAACTAATTAACTTAAGTTACAGCAGCCATAAATAAGTTTTATTCTTTAGTAAAAGCTTTCTTTTTCTGATAATTTTTATCAACTTGAAAAATTACTATCTAATCATTTATACTAAGCCTTGAAAACCAAAACTAGAACAAAAATCTAGTTTTAAACTTAAGGTAAAATACCAGACGATTATTGGTAGAATTATTTTATTAAATAAACTCTTATATTCACCACTGCAAAATAGCATTTTTACACAGAACCATAAATTATTTATTAAATGGATGCAAACTGAAAATCTAGAAGGTAAAGGATAAAAATAAAATATACAGTCTTAACAGGAACAAAAACTGATAAATTAAAGTAGTATTAAAAGGTAAACTAAATAAAACAACTATTGACTTGTCCGGAAATATCAAATAGGTAAAAATTTATTAAGTTTTTTTTTAATAAATATATTTGTGAATCAATAAATTAGAACATATCAAATGGGGTCATAAGTTTTTTTAAAAGAAAATATAAATTAAAAAGTACGAGAAATGTAATCATTTACTGATAAGTTACTGCATCAAAATGTTGTTATTTATTTTAAGTGCAAATATTTTAAAATTTTTGTATGAATATTAAATAAGATAAAAAGTTAATACAATAATGTATAAATAAAAAATAGAATTAAAATAGTATTTTGATAAAACATTTTAACAAAATTTTTGGTTTTTTATTTCAAAAAATTGTTTCTTAGTTTTACAACAATAATATTTACATAAGAATGCTTCACTTAAAGTAATGACAAAGAAATATTTGTACAAAACTATTATTTATATAAGCAAAAATGCTAGTTATCTGTTTCAACAAAGTTTTTTATTATACATTCTGCACATTGTAATTCAAACACGCATTTCTCAGTTTAAGTTTCAGAAAACTCAGTATTTGTATATATAATAAAATAATAAAAAGTATATACAAGACAGTACTACTGAAAAAGTAAGACAAAACAAATTAAAAAAAAAAATTATACAATAATGTTAGGCGTTCTTCAAATTATTTATCAACGCGTTTCCCAGTTCGAGTTTTGGTAGATTCCATTCTTTAAGCAAGATGAAGTAATTTATGAAAGTATATACAATTAAAAAACCTTAAATAGAAATAAAATTTATTCGTTTATACATTTTGCAAATTCTCCATCAACGCATTCCTAGGTTCAAGTCTCGGAAGATTCAGTTCTTCGGTCACCGAGTTACTCATATCGCTCGAGTCCGTTTCGTCGAAATCACATTTGTCGAAGTCGAACTTCGGTTCCTAGATTAATTTGTTAACATCAGAAATATATATATAAACATATGTCAAATTATTTTAATGCAATGTTATTCTTAAAGATGACATACTCTCAAAATATGTCTTAATAATTAGTTAATAATTTAATAAAAATTAAAGTTTTGTAAGTTTCTAACATCAATAACACCTTTTTTTTATTTCAAAGTATTACTCAAGTTTAAATACTTTTTTACTGTGTTATCGAACTTTGGTTCATAGAAATATTTAGTATAAACAAATTTAATAGTATAAGTGTGAAGACTTTATCAAAATCTAACTTCGCTTTATAGTACATGTTTTAAACTATTTAACAATTTAATCAAAACTTTAAATTTTGCAAGTTTTAAACATCACTATCAGCATTTTATTTTATGATTATAAAACATAACTTAAGTACGACTACTACGTTTTTAATTATATGCTCTTACACCTATAGGTTTTTTGTATACATAAGCATATAAAAAAGTATTGAACTAACTAGATATGCAGACTTCTTGTCCTTATGTTTCATTAAAAGCACAGCAATCATCAGACCTTGTATAGCGCTACAAATACCGGCAGCTATTTCTAATGTGTTTACATTTGAGTTCTGTAAAAATCATAAGATAAAATACTAAAATAAACAACAAATTTAATAGAGTATTTTTTTCTATTTTGACAAGTTGTTATTTTAAATATGCTTCAAGTTTTTTGACACCTTAAGTAACGTTCTTTTAGTTTTTTATTGTTTTCTTAAGTGAGCTTGGAACTATTTATTTAAATGTTACTTGAAAAAAGTGTTTATAGTAAGAGCCTAAAGCTTAAATTACAATAGTTATATAAGTACATCAAACAGAAACTTAGTTTTATTTTATTTATAAATTCTATATCAAATAAAGTTACATATTGATAATATATTCTTACCTGGGTTTTGTTAGGATTTTTTTGTAGTTGCCAAATTAAATACAGAGGTAATTGAGACAATAGAACAGAAATTGATAAAATTGATATGTGTTTAAGTTGAGATTTTCTTTTCTGTTTGTATTCAAGCTTTTTTATTACAAAATATTGGATAAAATAAGTATTTATATGGTTAACTGTAGTTAATAAATAATTAAATGAAAGTACTAAAAAGTAAAATACTTATATAACCTAAAAACACAATTTTAAGACATTGTTTTAGTTCAAACTCAGTATTAGATAAAAAAGAGTGAAAATGAGAATTGAAAACAAGTTGAGTTGATATTCAAAAGAGTGGTGTACGACTCGATAAGCGAAAAGAACCTTCGTACACTAGGTCATTAGACGAATCTTTTAGAGTGCTTTTCTTTTATCAATTAATAAACAATAGTACAGTATAAAAGAAAAGTACATAATGCTTATACTTTTTTATCATACTTTAAATCAAAAATTTATGTTTTACTTTATAATTTATTTATTTAATTTTATCTTTACTATAAAATAAAAGCACAAACATTTTTGTCAAAACAATATTCAAAAGTCTTGTAAAGTATTTTTTCTAGAGTTTGTTCTTAAAAAATTAGTAGGAAACAGACAGAACTTATTGTTCATATTTATTTTTAGTTTTTCTTTAAGTGACAAACCGTGTTTCAAATCACGATAACTTTAACATTAATATATTACTCAAAATAACTTAAATATACTTTCAAAGTTATAGCTTGTATTTTATTATATGAAAAATTTGTTATACATATGTATACCAAGTATAATTTAAACAAACCTTCAAAGTAATAGGTTGTATGTTCTGTTTTGTACGTATTATTTATAAAAAAACAAACTTTCAAATAAATAGGTTGTATTTTCTTATATGAAAGATTTGTTATGTATACCAAGTATAATTTATACAAACCTTCAAAGTAATAGGTTGTATTTTATCCTCTTTGAAACAAGTTATCTTCATCATCCCGTGGACCACACCAACACAGCAGACCGCAACCTGCAGACCGAAGAATATGTTGACCACTATAAAAGACCAGGTTGAAACAAGTTCCGAACCTTTAGCGACACCTAGTGTTTCGTTGCCCCTGTTTCCGAGCACATAGAAGAACCTTTGAAATTTAAACTTTTGTGATTAATTAGAAGAACGAATAGTTTGTTCACTTAAAATTTACACAACTTTAAATTTTTTTTTACTTGTGTATTATTTTAAATAAATCTAGAGCGTTATAGTTTTAGATATTTTTGTATGCTTTACGTTATTGACTAACTAAATTAAAAAATCTACTGTCAACTTTTCATCTGTTGTTTAGTATAAGTATTTAACTTACGAATAAGGTTTAAAATATTTATTAGAAACAGTTTAAAAACTCAAAATTTATTTAAATTTATTTTGTTTAAAAACTGAAACTATTATTTTTTGGTTATATTTACACAACGTTTGGCAGTTATTTCACATATTTAAACAATAATGTGTGAAGTTAAAATTTATGTCTTAATTTGTTGTTATTAACGAATTCGATTAAATAATCCTTAATAACTGAAACACGTGAAAATAAAAACAACAAACCCAATATTTTCTATTCTTTTTGAGTCATAATATTCAGTTGAGAAATGAACAACAACAATTATTATTGTTGATATTAATGCTGCACCTGTTTGTATTTATTTATATTTACAATAATTCTTACTATTAACGTCGTTTTGGTTGTTTTACCTTTAAAATTTAAAGTTTATTTGTTTAAAAATTACAAGTTTGCTTAAAGATACTAAAAAAGGCTGATTTTCAACAATCACATAGTAAGAGTTATACAAAAAGATATACTTCATAAAATAATTAAAAATAAAAAAATTTATAGATAACTAACCATACACGGGTATAGAGAATTTAAGAAAGAATTTCGAGATGTGTTTTGATTTTCTGTAGATGCAGCAGTAACCATAATAAAACCATCCAACATACAACCAAAAACCAGTTGATAACCATCCGAACAAAAGAACTGTTGATCCTGAAAATTGTTGGAACCAGTTTAAATAAATAGTAAACCTAAACAAAACAGTTATGGATCCTAAAATATTTAGAACGCTTTTAAGGTAGAGTAAATTAAATAAAAAAATTGCGTAAATAAAAGAACTGTTGATCAAATGCATAATATAAAATGTTTGTTAAGTAATTTTATTCAAATGGTTAGTTTAACCGAATAAAAGAATTGTTGAAACTGTTAAGTTTTAAGTAATGAAAAAATTAACTTAAATTAAATAACTGTAGAACTTAGAAAAATTATTATTGAAAGTTTTTCTGAACTAATTTAAAGGTTACATAAAACGCTTTATAGTTTGTATGTATTAATGAAAAGTAGATGCATGTTACAATCCAACTCTAAATTTAAGCCTTTTGAAATATGTTAATAAAACAAATGAATATTAAATTAGGATGTAGATAAGTATAATATTATTATAAAGGAGAAAAGTTTAGTTTCTGTTTAATAAAAACTGGAAACATAATAAAACTTTAATCTCTTTGTTTTAAACTAAGTTCATTTTATAGTATAGGAGAAATAGACAATAATTCATACGTGATACTGTAATGTTCAATTTGTTTTCTAAATATTAACTTTGCTTGGCCAAAGTATTTTTATTTCCTATTTAAGTTTTACTCTTGACTTTAAAGTTTCTTAAAATTATTTTTATAAAAAACTTTTTTCTTGTTTACATTTCCGTGTTTAAAGGAATTGTTTAAGTGGTAATATAATTCATTCTATTTTTAGTGTAACTACGATTTTTAACTAAAAAAAAGCTGTTTGAATGAACATAAGTTTATAATAATGTGCCCGCGCTATAAATTATGTAGTAAAATATGAGTTTAAAAAACTTCTTTTAATCAATACTATTTTTTCAAAGTTTTTCTGGAAAATTATAACAATTTTTATTTAACAACAATGTTGCGTAACTTCTACCTCTTTTCTAACTTTATGTAACGAATAACTTTAAATATGCACCAATTGCTGTTTTAAAGAAATTAAGTATATAAAAAATGTTCTTGCTCATTTTAAATGCTTGAAAGTTAAATTTGTTTATTTAATACTAACTTTTCAGAGGTCGACTTTAAAGTAATGGACAAGGTAAATTTTAAATAAGGTATTTAGAGCGTATTTGCAATATTTTGTATGAGAACATTGCCTTAGACAAATATAGCTTGACATTATAAATTATAATAAACAAATAAGTGATTCTTATTATTATATATGTGAGAATAGAAAAGTAGTGGCAATTCTGCTTTACTGTTTACTTTTACTTATATTATTTACCTAAAGCGACGCAACAGTTTTAAAAATAACTATAAACTATTATGCAGAATAATCTAACGCATTAATATAAAACTTCTAATACAAATTAAATACATACCTAAATTGACGCAAAAAACATGTTTTTTTTTTAATTTTACAAATCTTTCAAGCTCACCCCAAATGCAGAGACCAACAATGTACTGGTTCGCTTGAACGCCATCTAGTGTATGAACCTTCGTTCTCTCAGAAGTCCTTTGGAGGGCCAACATGAATCCGAAGTAGTCCATCAACAAACATCCACAAATGTTCATATTGATGATTGATCCACGTTTTGTACGCATTTGTCTGTTTATTTATTTTAATATAATATTATGATTAATTTATTTTATTATTTTATTTAACATCAGTAAACATTCACATATATTAAAGCTGATAATAGAGCCACGCTTTGTATGCATTTGTTTGTTTACTTGTAATAAATAGTTTGTTTTTTATATTAATTATCATATTTCACCTCAACAAGCATTCGCTAAATTCATGCTGACTATTGTTACGTCATAAAGAATGCATAATCTAGCTTATAAAAAATGTTTTACTTACGCTTCAAATTAAAAACTTGAAAACTAAACTATCTTTAGAAATGATAGTGTTTGTTACGTTTTGAAAACAAGTATTGAATAGATATACAAAAAGTTGGAAAACAATACACTTGTTTTTTTTTTATTGTTCGATTAATATCTTTGTTAGACTGCAAGATTAAGTTTCTTATTGTTTTGTCGATTGCTGAACTTTTGTATCAAAGTTATTGAAACTGTTTGAACTATTAAAACTTCTTAGTAGTTAAACATTCGTGTTATAAAATTTCATGCTTTCAATATAAATTTTAATTCTAAACTAAAATTTAAAACTATTTTTCTAAACATTACATGCAAGTTGTAGAAATATACAAATTAAATCTAAACAAAGTGAAAAAATTAAAAGCAAAGTTTGTTTAAATTTATTTTGACCTTTATTTAGTGTTATATAAAAAACTTTATATTTTTAGCATGAATATTTTTTTGAACTGACAAAAAAATTAAAAAAACGTTCTAAAACTTATGAGATATTGATTATAAAGTTAACTTTAAAGTAAAATAAAACATTAAGTTTATTACTTTTTTATTTAGCTTCTCAAGTTTTGCAAAAGTTTTGTTTCTGGTTTTGTTGTGTAACTAACGGATTAGTAGCAATAAAAAGTAAAGCACAAAGTAAAAAGTTAAAATAGCTTTTTGTCAATGTGTGTTTTATTTGACTTTTTTAATTTTGCCTAATAAAAGTGTTTGTACTTTTAAAAGTCTTGTTGTTAATGTCATTTAAAACTATTAATTTAACTATTTAAATTTGTAAACATTAATTATAACTAACGGATTAGTAGCAATGAAAAGCAGTGCACAGATGAGAAAAGCCACTGAGAATGAAGATCCTACATACAGTGTGATCAGTGAAACTTCATCTTCCTTGGTTAGATCACTTGGCGGTCCATGATTCGGATTTAACGGATCAAATAGCTTAGTTTCGTAACTACTTGTCGTCATATTTTTATTATATTAAAAATATTGTCTGTAAAATTACTGTCCTTAAAGATATTCTTTTCTATATAATATTGTGCACTAAACATTTATTATTAATACAAATTTAACTTTAAAGTTTAGAAATTTGAAACACTTTTAATTTTATCGCAAAAAAAAAAATAGATAAATATGTTGTACTAAATTTTAAATAATATATTACACATATGTGATATGTTTTGAAAAATAAGTAGACACTAAACAGAATAACAAAAAAAATATAGTTTGACTCAACGAGCTAATAGTTAGTTTGATAGATCAACTTTTTCTTTTAGAAAAATAATAAAGTTTTCAACAAAAAAAATTGAGAATTCACCAATTTTAATTTTTATCAAAAATACTTTCTACGCATTGATAGTTTATAATTTGAACTTGAGAACAGTCAAAGCTATGTGAAAATTTCGTCTATAAATTGTTCATTTTTTTATTTAAAGAATTTTTTAATACTTAAAGTAATCTAAATTTCATATAACAACTTTATTTAAACAAAAGCAAAAATATTTAAACAATCGTAAGTTTAAGTAGAAACTTATATAATAGGAAGTTTGTATGAACTAACTTTCACTTAAAATTTTTTGGTTGATATATATTGTACAAATCATTATTAAAAAATTAGTGAACAGCTTTAATAAATATTTTAATTTAGTACTGATTGAAAAAATTAGTTTTAAAAAGACTTAAAACATAAAATTTATATAGTTTAAACGTTTAAGTCTAAAAATTAATCATTAAAAGCTAGTTGTTGTTATACAAAAACAAAAACAAAGAAAATTTACTTTCTCCATAAGGTAATAAAGTATACAAAGTATACAAAGAATTGTTTTAAAACTATTTTCGAACTTATTAACTGACGATTATTTAGAGCAGTAAAATATTTCAAAAAAAAATACACCATAGTATACTTAAAATTCAAAAAAAAACATGTTCAAAGGTTTTATTTTTAGAGTCAAAGAAAATTTTGGCCAGAGCAACAATTTTACAAAACTTATAAAACCTTTAACATTGTATACTGTTGTTTTTGTTTACAACTAAAGCTCAATTTTTCATGAAAAACAAACAACCTTTGATTTTAAGTATTTTTTTAGAACTTAACAAAAACATAAAATTTTACTAGCTTTGCAAAACTGTACTTATTAGAAGTTTAAAATAGTGGTTACCACAAAAACTTACTTTTGACAAATAAATTTAATAAACTTTAACACTAAGCTTTTATTAAATTAGTTTTTAGGGTCAGAATAATAAATATATTTATCATACTTTATACAACTTGTTACAAAGTTAAACTAAGATTTAGATAAATCTATAAAATTAAAAGGAAAAGTTTAAAAAATAATTTCTTAAAAATAGCTACTCAAATATTTACTATTAATTGTTAGAAATAAGATTATTTATTTAAGGCAAAGATAAATGTAGTGTATTTTAGTTCTTCAAATTTTATGTTTATAAAAGTATTTTGTTTATAGAAAGGCTCTTAGTACTTTTCATTTTTCTAAACAAAGCTTTCTAATCTTGTTACACTAGTTTTTGTATACATTTATAAAATAAATTGTGTTAAAAAGTTAAACTAGTTATAGAAATATCTTCTTGCACTAGTTTTAGCATACTTATGTATAGTATAAGTAGGTTTGCTATAAATACTTTAAATAAAATTTAGCTTTATAAAGTACTTAAGGTTTCAATTCAAAAATTTGAACATGGAAAATATTATAACTAAGTAGTTTAAAAGTTTAAAAAACTAAATTAATCAAATGAAATTCATTCCTAGTACATCAAAAAGTAGTATTCAAACAAAACCTAGTTTTCAGAAAAAGGATACTATTTATCATAAATAATTTAAAATATGTAACCCTTCGAAAAATTAACTTATAAAAACTTTTTTTACTCAGACAAACTTTACGACTTTGTTTTTATTTTAAAATCAATCTCATCTAAAAAACATTATATGAGAATTGTTAAACAATATAAAAGTGTTGTTAAAACATATTACATTAACATTAATACATACTTAAATTTTTTAAAAGTAAGACAATTAGTTAAAGTGTATGTTTTTTGTTTTATAAAAAAAAACAATTCTGAAGTTTTAACAAAAAATATTGACAACTTATGTTAGTCATAATTCTAAGGTAAACAAAAAATTTCAAAAATTAATAATTTTAAGGTATTTCAATAAAAGTTTAGACTAAGTATAATGTTTACAAACTTACTGATACATTGAATTGTGTTTAACAAATAAAAATTTTAATTATAAATTTACATAACAAAATAAAACAATAAAAAGTTTTTTGAACAGTAATTAAACTAAGCTTAATTTCTACTTAAAGTTTATAAATATAAAAACTATTTTTTTTGCTTACTATAAAAGAAAAACTTGTTTATATCAAAAACATACTAAGAGCTTCTATTTTGAAAAAAGATAAAAAAAATAAACCTTTTTCCTTTTCGAAAAAAAAAAAACAAATCAACCAAACTTTGCTTGAAAATGTTTCCAAAACTAAATGAACTTTTTCATATGCGTAAAGGAAAAACTGCTTAGCCTGTAAATAAAGAGAATTTAATTAAGCTACTATCTAAACGTTTTTAACAAATTCTAATTGCGTTTAAAACCGATTTGTGCAAACTAAATTAAGCTTTAGAAATTAGTATAAATTTCATTTGTGTAATTTATGCTGGTAGAATAAATTATGTTTTACATTGGCTAATTTTCTTGAACTAATTACATAAGATTAAAATAAAATGCTTAATTAAGTTAATCTTTAACTGACGGATAAAGTTTTATGAAACAAATTTTCTAATTTGTCGCTTTTTATATAGAAACCGAACTAATTTATCAATAGCAAAAATTTAAAGTAAGCAGTAATTAAAAGTTTAAACTCTTAATGTTTTTATAACTTCTACTATTTTTTACTGTGACATTTGAAAATTTATCAACTCAGTTAAACTTAGCTTACAACATTTTTAAGTTTTTTATACTACCATAATCTTATACAAGAATCTTCAATAATACTAATGTTTATAGAGAAAAGTTATATTTAGAACATTTTTTAATTTGTATAACGAGTAAAGATCAAAAAACAACAATTAGATTTCGTTTAAACTTTTTTCATTTACTTTTAAATTTCGATTTTCTCTCAATTTGAAAATATTTTTAAATTTGTTTTATAATAGTAGTAGTTAATATTTTCAAATTTTGACTTGTTTTACAATAATAGAATTATGATAAGCCTAAGGTTTAATTGTAATTAGTTTCTATTTAGTTGAAATTGTTTGTTCTAATTATTATTAACTTATTAATACCTAGTAATCATCATACTATATTTAATACTTATCAACTCTACTTTATAAGAATCTGGACGATTTAATTTAAGCAAGCATGATTAACATAAGTTTTATTAGTTTTATTTTTAATTTTATTTTTTAACAAATCTTGACTTTTACAATTTATTTTTAAAGAGCTTAATTTAATTCAGACTTAACTATCGTTAACTTTATTAGCGTTTACTTGTTAAATTTATTTTAAAGAACACTCGTTTTATTTTATTATTAAATACATAAATTTTATTAGAATCATTATATTTGTTTACTCGGAGTTTAATTTAAGACGATCATAATAAGATGAAAATAATAAATGCTTTAAAAGTATTCTTCTAGGTTTGAATTAAAAAGTATAAAATAATATTGTCGATTAGAACAGATTTATAACACTTTCATTATTTTACTTTAAGATTTTTTATACTCTTTAACAAGTGTATAAAATTACAAAAGCTATACTTAATTAACTTTACAAGAAAACAATAGTAAAAAAGGTAATTAATCTTTTTTAAGAAACTTTAGACTTTTAGAAATACATTTCATTCTTTTAAATTTTTTATATAAGTAAAAACGGTAGTATATCATTTACTAAGTTTATGTGCTAATTTTTTGATTAACTTAGTTGGTTATTGTTTTTTTTTTTTTTGCGTGTTTTTGCTATCACTAGCTAAGTTAAAAAAGCTTAAAAGTTGGAAAATAAATCTAGTACAGTCAATATTATATATACGATTTTGACTGTCATTTTACTCCTAATTTTTCATTATTTATAGTTACTTTAAAATACTATTAACTTTTTTCGACAACGAAGCATGTTTGTTCCCTGTGAACCCCCTGAAAAAAATGAAAAAAAAAGAAAAAAAAGATAAAAATATCATTAGAATATCAGTAAAAACGTTGTTTATTGACTTTGTTTTGGTTATTTGATAAACTTTGAATAATGAATCTGGAGTTTATAAGAAGTAAAGATTATAAGTTTCCTTAACAAAAAATGCTCGTTTTTGCTTAGCTGAAATAGATTTAAAGTAAAATTTTAATTGTGACGTGATAACAGGTGAAAGTTTAAAAGTAGCTTTTTTTCTGGGAAACTTTTTACTAAGATGCTCTTAGTTCCCATTATAAATTGTTACTTAGTGTAAACAACTTTTGATTAAGTACTGTTTTTCAACTTGTAAGTACAATTTAACTTAAAAAATGTCCAACATAATCACTACAGTTTTATTTTACATAGTTGATTGTATATGATAATGTTGTGTGAAGCTATTAAACCTTGAAAAGTTCAATTCAGAGAATTTTCAAAATCATCTTTAGACCTTTACACCACCTTGCAATTTATTATTTTATCATTTAATGGTATTTTAATATTTTTATTCAAGTTATTTTATTTTTGTATATCTGTTGGCCACAAAGTTGATTCTTGATTTTTTGAAGTTTTCAACTCAGAGAGATTTCAAAATCATAATTAGATTCCCTGCATTATCAGGCAAACATTTAATTATAATTTAAACATGTTTTAGTTTAACTGTATTACAATTTTTTAAAGTGAAATTTTAATTTTTATTTAAGTTGTTTTATTTTTGTATATGTTGTTGTATATTTAGTGAAATTTCAAATTTTCAAACTATTAAATTAGTTGAAAAAATTATTGTTTGTTATAAATAGATACACAAATGTAAAAAGCTTAACATTTAAAAGAAAAATTTGTAAAAACTCCATCTATACTAACATTTAAATCAAAATTAAAATTCTCTTTATAAAAAATAATTCTAGTTTTAATTATTTTGTAATATTGTTTCCTGATAGAAAGGTTAATTTTTCAAAATTTAAGTTAGTTATTTCTGTAATAGTTGAAGAAATAAAATAATAAATTTTGATATACAATTTGTAAGTTCATAACTTTTTTCTAGTTCTTTTAGTTGTAATTTGTCTAAATTTAATACATTATAATAAATATATAAAAAACAATATTTTTCTATTACTAATTATATGTTTTTTTTTTACTTTTAAGCAGAAAAAAGCATTTTAAACACAGAGATTTTCGGCTAAATTTGCGTAGTATGCACAATGCGTACTTAACTGACAGTGCTTACCTAAGAAATGCGTACTAAAGCGGCAAATTAAGAACAAAAAAATTATGAGCCCCCTTTGAAAAATGTCTAGACAGGCCCCTGCAACGAAGTATTGATTTTTTACATAAAATATTTAATTCTTAACTTTGAGAAACATTTTCATTGAATAATTATAATGTATTGAATTTATTATTTCAAAAATTCAATTTACATTTATTTTACATTATTGAATAATTATAATATGATAGCTTAGTAACGTTTGATTTTATAAAAAATATCCACAGATCAAAATTAGGCTTTTTTTTTGGTTACTGCGACCAGCAAAATTTTTATTAGTTTTAAAATCTCCTTTTCTAAAGTTAAAACCATATTTAACTAAATTAATTAGTTAAATTTATACACAAGTTGTGTAATAAATTTTGTAATTTCGAATACAGTAAAACATATGTATAACCATTTTAATAAAATAGAGTTATTTAAAAACTTAAAATTTTTAATGTTCGTTTATACCTCAAAAAATTCAAACGTATTAAAAAAAAATGACTTGTTTCTTTATATATCTAAAAATTGGATTTGAAATATTTCAACCAATTTTTTCCATCATTAAATGCTTTACAATATTACAGTTTTTTTTTAATATGTAGTTAGTAAAGTACTACGTAAAGTAATTTACATGAATGAAATTATTTTTATTCTTTATAAAAACTTTATCATAAATTACGGAAGAAATCGACTTTAATATTAATTATAGTAATTAGTTACTAAATAAACAACAAAATACTTTTATTAGTTTTCGTATCTGAAAGCTTATCAAGCTTACTTAGTGGTTTCATTTCAAAAGAAAGAAAGTTTAAAACTACTTTTTAGCATTTTATTTTATTCGTATATAACTGCTCATTTAAAATTAAAAGATTATAAGTATAGCTAGCTCACAATAAGGCATAAAATAAAATTTAACCCCATTGATAAAACAAAAATAAATAACTACTTATATGATTTCAATAAACATACTATATCATAAATAATTATCAAAAAATAATGAGTATTTTCTTCAGAAATGATGAGTCACCTGAAAATTCATCATATCACGTAACGAATTGATATTATTCGTTTTAAAAACTTTTAAAAATAGATTGACTTAGATTTAATTGATAAAAGATGTACTAAAGTTTTGTTTACTAAAATTATAGCTAATTTAGTTTTAATTTAGTTCGTATTTAAATTTACGTTTTTTTTTTCTAGTTTAAACTTTTGGTTTAAAGAAAAAAGTTTAAAGTAACCATTAAAGAATCGATTGATGACTGCAAGTTTTTCGGTTGTGACTGCCTGATGAGTCCTAATCAGGACGAAACCGGTCTCAGTCTATTGAAGGTTTGTAGTTATATGATCAACCCTTTTGTTAAACTAGGTTTTGTTATAATTGATAAAAATAAGTCAATTTTCAAAAAAAAGAATGTTTTTTTTTACTTAACTTTCTGTAAACTGTATAATTGTTTCTAACTATGGCAATATGACATATCGTGAAAATAGCAAAGCTATAAGAGTAAAATAGAACAGACTGTAAATCAAGTATGTGGTAGCTGATATATTGTGAACAACATTAAAGTAAAAGTTTTGTCGGTACAAAAGTTTTCTATTAGAACTTAATCATTTGATTTGTTTTGCTATATACTTTATAGAAGCATTTTTACGCACAAATGATTAAATAATAAACTATTACTTTTAAACGTTTAAACGCTAATCTGTTACCCTTTTTACCAAGTACTTAAAATCTTAATCAATAACTCTAATTTATTTAATTTAAACATAGAAAAATATTATTTTTGACAAAGTGAAAAATTCAAGTTAAAAGTCTAAACTTAGCCAAATAGTTTAATTCAGTGGTCGGCACGGTGTACACTGGTGCACACTAGAGTAAGTGAAATTTATTTTAGGTGTCTTTTAGGTGACTTTTGGGGTGCATAAAACTTATTTTTTGGTACATGAACTGTTTTTTCGCGCAGAAACTAAGTTAAAGTTTTTTTTTATAATTTTCCTACATTAAAGACATATTCAAATTCAACCTTGATATCGAATTGACCGTTTTGTTGTTAATAAAACGACCATTTTTTGTCGTACCTAGTTCTATTCTGTAGAATTATGTAAAAGGTCTTCCACCCTTTTTTATGACATAAATGAGTTTTCAAATTTGTTTTTACAAATATTTTTCTATTTTTGTTGACCACATCATTTTAACTGAATATTAAAGTTTACCATTCAATAAAACGTACCAAGACTACTGATTGTAAATTGGGGTAGTGGCAATGTATTAAATTAATCTAGTTAGTATTTTAGACCTGGGTAATAGAAGTAAAATATTGTTGTAAAAATTAAATCATCGATATTAAAAGTTTATTGAAATGGATAAGGTAAACTGGAAAATTAAAAGTTAGCGTGTAAAAATTAACTGAGTGTTACCGAATCATTAGTAAAAAAACGACTATACGTGTTTACTTATTCTTAAACACTAGTGGCGCTCAAGAATGCAAATTGGGGTGACCAGAATTTTAATTTTGTGATTTAGGGTTCATGGATTCGAAGTAGCGTGCCGTGCCGACCACTGGTTTAATTTATGAAAATTCATTAAAAACAAAACAGTATTAATATCAAATAGAACGCTATAAAACTATGTAATCTTAAGCTAAACCCCATTTAAAAACTTTACAAATAGAGCCAAAACAAGTCGTCAGTTTACAAGCATCGAGAGATATGTACAAATTACGTATATATTAACATACATAAATTCGATAGCTTTTCCTTTTAGCTTACTTCTTATAAGTACTTTGTGTTAGTATCACTCACTTTATATGTTTAGAACGATTAAGTTTAAAAATATATATTATGTTACAGTTATCAAAAAATAACGGACACACTGTTTTTCTTTTTAATTTTAAGTCAAGTAATGAATACTGTAGAACTAAAAAATACTGATTTTTATAAGTTCAATCAATTAGAAAGTACATAGTTTGTTATTTAAGCTAAATAAAAATATTTCGTAACAGACATTAGAAAATAAAAGAAAATCGACAGTCGTAATTTGTAATAAAATTAAAGAAAAATCTTTCGGTTATCAAACTGTTTTTAGACTATATAAACACTTTTTTGTTGAAAAAAAATAAAGTTATTACACTTCTTTGATAAAAAATGTAGAGTAATTTTTTTTCGTTTAAGATGTTATGTAAAAGTAAACCCTGGTTCTGTAAGAAGTAGAAACATTGTAAAATCTTGAAGTTTTCTCAAGACTTAATGAGGAAAAGCTAAAAGTTTAAACAAGTTCATAAATAGCAACAACAGTAAAGTTTATCTTTATGGTCAATTATAAATTTCTCTGTTTGTGATGAAATTTGTATAAGCCCTACAATTGTAGAATGGTCCAAGTTTTACATTAGTTTGTATACAAAAACCATAATTGCTGATTATCATTGTTTACAATACTCACTACATTTTTTATAAAATGTATAAAGAGGGAAAAAGCAAAAGTTTGCAATTATATTAGCAGAGACAGTGTTATAGGAATCCATAAGAGATTTCTAGTTGTTTATGTCTTAAGGTTTTTACTAGGATAAAACAAAAAATATGTATATTAGAAACTTTTCTACCACAAAAAAGAAGAAAATAAAATTAAAAACTATGGTAATGAAAGCAAATTTGACATTTTTTTAGAAAAACATCAGAACTCACTCTTCCCTCTGCAATAATAAACATTTTCTGAAAGTCAGGCAAGTGACGTTCTTGAGGTTATCATGGGTTATGCCCTATCTTAAAATTTACTAAAAAAAAGTAACTTTTAATAAAAGATAAAAATAAATTTATCCATAAACAAAAAAAACAGAAATTTTATTTTCAACTAACTAAGATAAAAACTAATCCTGACCCTTTATTGAAAAATCCTCTGGTGACACATCGTTTGGCAAACACTCACAAGGTTTCAATCTCAACATTAAAAACCACATATAGTAGAACATTCCTAAAGTTCAAATCCCCAAATAAGTGCTTCCAACGTTCTAAACAAGAAAAGAAAAGTGATTTCACAATTAGCTGTAAAATAAGTAGCAAATAACATTAAACAGTATAAATTATAAACAAACTTCTTAAAGCAAATCTAATGTACTTTATTGCTATCAATAAGTTTACACAAAGCTTGATCAATTCTTAACAAAAAATTGACAAATAATATCTCTCAAATAAAGTTTTATTAACAAAAGTACAACATCTCAACAAAATTTTTCCTCTATATAATAAAAAAAAAGATAAATAACATAAAATATTCAAACTTTAATTTATACAAAATTCAAAAGAGAAACTAAATATTCAATTAAAATATAGTTTATACACAAAAGTATAAGACAATAAAACAATATACTCAGACATATGATTAAAATCACTCCAGTTTTACTTCTTGTAGCAAGTTAATAGAAAATTTTTATAACACCATTTAAATTCATCTTTCTTTAGTTTTTTTTTTAATTTTCTGGAACACTAGAAACCTAGAGGAGTTTAGTCCAAGTCTTGTTCTAGGTCTTCAGTTATGAAATTTATTTTTTTGAAAACCTTTATTGTTTTAGTGATGAGAACTAGCAAGAGTAACACTTTTATGCTCAACATCAAATCCAGTCATACTACTCTGCATTAATTTACAAACTTGCAATTTAAACACATCATTTAATTTCAGCAAACCAGTTTTCACAAACATTGGGTTTGTTGTGATCAAAGCAGGCACACCGCAAACGTACCTTTTGGTTTTGCTTCACAACATCACTATTTTTACACACAAAAAAATTGTTTCAAATAACATTCAGTAGCACCACCCCAAGCAGATATTCAGTATTGAGTATGCGGATAAAACAAACTATAATACACATTAATTTTAAGTGAACTTACATCCAAATAGAACTTCAATTTTGACAACACAAAACAACTTCTAGACAGTTTTGATTTGTGAGATCTTAAGTGAGCCCTCCAAATCAGTTTTTCATTCAAAACCACACCTCAAAATTTTATACTTTCACTCTGTTTAATATCAAATCCATTTATATCTACTTTAAAATCACTCTTTAGATGTATTGTTAAAAAGCAAAGAAATAGTTTTGGAGTACTTTATAAAAATTTTATTAGCATGCAACTATACATCAACTTTTCTCAGCTCTTTATTAATAAAACTGTTCACACAAGAAGATTACTATGTTGGTAGCTTAAGCAGGCATCATCAACAAACAATCTCATAATATCCTCAGTAGAAGAAAAAATATAATTTATATAAACAAGAAACAACAAAGGATCCAAACAAGAACCTTGCGGTATTCCAACATTCACAATTTATGCTCAGACACAACATTATTTATAACACTATCAGTACACATTCAAAATAATCTAAACTATCTAATTTAAGTTTTAAAGAAATAATTTAAACAATTTTTTTTTAATTTAAAACGTAGACAAATAAAATATTTTTGGTTCTTCAGTTTTTTTTACATCTTCAATTGAGTTGATAACATTTACTTTTAACTTCTCATCCTTTCTCAACAAATTCTGCCATTTGAGGACCATGTATACTTCCAACCATTTTCTTTTTAAAACCTTCTAGCAAAATAAAGAAGGTTTCTACTAGTTTTTGAAAAAATTTCATTTAGATAAACCCTTTGTGTCAGTCAAATCAGCAATAAATTCTTTTTATCTTTCATTACTATAATTTTTTGTTCTTGAGATTTGAACGTAACTAGTATAGAATTTTACACCCTCTTTCCTTCCTTCTTCCCTTATATGGTCCTCAAAAACCTAAATTTTTCTACCTGTTACCTCTCTTCTCTTGGATCTTTATTGCAACAATCTCAACATTTCCATTTTCACAAGCTGGTACACCCTGTATTTCAATATTGTTGCCTTTCATCTAGTTTTCAATTTGATTTAGCTTAATGTTTTCTTGCTTACCATTTTCCTCTATATCAAACATCTTTTTAGTCAACCTCTCATTTTACAGTTTTTACTCACTCCTTGATTTTTTCATTCTCTGTCCGCATATCATCAAATTTTGAATACAAAAAGTCAGGTGAGTGCTCAAAAAAGTTACTCACTTTTTTTGATCAGCTAATTAATCATTTGAGTAATACGCTTATCCATTGACTCTTTCAGACAAATTATTAGTCAATTTTTTCAACATAGCAGTAGTAACTCTCACCCATATTTATTTAATAACTCTATTTTACTTATAAATAACACCTCCCCCAATCAAATAGAGTTTAGGTAATGGTAAGATATCTTCCAGATCTAATGCTAAAATTCTTACTATAAAAGCTTTTCATGATGACTATTTTTGGCACCACAACAATAATTGTATATTACAATTATATTTTCTTTACCCTTTATACAAGGGAAACCATAAAGTTGTAATTGTTCAATAGAAAAATAAGTTACAGTATTAACTGTATGCTCATCAATTCTTTATGAATATTTTTAGTCTAAAACATTGATTTTCATGAGTTTAAAGTTAAATACAACAAATTTTTAATATTTTTGACTTTTTTGTTGCCAATTCTATCTCATAAAAATACACAAGTTGTAAAAAACAAGAAGTACTATATAAGCATACAAAAGTACAGTGAAACGTAAAACTTAAGTTTTAATAAACAGAATGAATAAATAAAGAAAACCAAGCTATAGCTAGTAAACTATTTATTTTGATAGAGAAAATAGGGAAGTTAAAAAAGTATGAAGCACCATTATTTAAATACTTTGTATATAGCAGCTAAAACATTTGAACACTTTTTTTTATTCAATAAAATCAAAGTTACCACAATTTCCCACACAAAATAAGGAATGTAAACTTTTAAATAAAATTTAATTACTTACATTAAAGAAACTTAACAATACCATCTGATATCAGCCTTAACAGCCCAAAAAAAAATGTTTTACAAAAACTAGTGTTTGCTCATATAAAATTCTCAATTAAGAACTGTAAGTTACTTTTTATGGAATAGAAAAATTTAACTTCTTTTCTAAGATGTAGTAAAAAAAAACAGGTACAATTGTTTATTAAGTGACAAAAAGACGCTCAAAATATTTGGTCCTAGGACCTGGTGCACAAAAAAACCTTTTGGTTGTTGAGTTGCACACTGGGGATACCTTTTAATCCAGGACAAGAGTAAATAATAGGAGGCAGTTTTTGCTACTAGTTTTGTTAAACAAGCTTACTAAGAATCTATCTCTTTTTAGCTTGGAATTTCAGTTTTTTATGAAATGTTACTTACGTAATTGAAAAGGAGTTTCTGTAAGTAGGCATTTTAAATAATGATTTTTTATTTGAAAATTGTATAATTTTACTCTATTTCTTTAATTTATCTAAGATAATGTTTTTTACTCAATAAAATACACTAAAAAGTTTAAAATTAGTTCTTAAAAATGATGAAGCTGATTTAGCTACTTTTCAATAAGTCATTTATTGAACTTTTCAGTGTTATTAGTATCTCAAAAGTTGATTAGAATGTTTAAGAGGGGTAAAAAACAGCTGGCACCTTAGTAAAAAATTGCATAATTTGAAAAACTGTTTTACCCAATAAATTTAACTTTGCTGGTTTAATTCTTAAAAATTTTTTGTAATGAGTTTTTGTAAAGCAATCCTTAGTTGTTTAATCTTAGTAAATTTACTACAGCAAAAAATACTTCAACAATTGAGTTTAATTATTTAAAATTTTAAGCTAGTTTGTCTTATCTTACCATCTGGTAATTGTGGTTGTTATTTGTTTTTACAGAGAAACACATACTGTCTTTTACTTTCAAATAATGCAATTTTACTTTAGTAAAATCTGATAATGGTATAAAAAATAATTATATTAATTGTCTATGATTTGTGAAGTTTGTACGGAATTTATGTTAAATGGAAACATTTAACTTTATTAAACTTTGCATTTAACTTAAGTTTTTGTACAAAAAAATCATAAGTAATGTAAAGATTTATATGTTTTAATTTAGATGAATATTTTTAGACAGAATTTATTTTGACTGATTGCATAAACTTATTTGAGGTCTAAAGGAAAGATATTATAAAATCAGCATTAAAGTTTGCCAATTATTTGTTTTCATATTTTAACCTTTTCGAAACTAATTTGAATCTAATTTGAAACTGATAAACTTTAAAACCCCTTTTTATTCAATTAAAATGGGATGAAAGTGGTCTAACTCTTTTGATTCTGAAGACCGGAAAGAATTGACTTTAAAAAAATAAAAAAATGGTTAAAACCATCAAAAAAATCAGTCTTATATACACACTTAGAAGAGATCTTTGGTTTATTACAAAACAAACATTTCTAATTCAGTTTAAACAGAATTGAAGTGTTTGTTTTTTAATAAACTAAAGATCTCTTCTAAGTGTGTATATAATACTGATTTTTTTTATGGTTCTAGCCTTTTTATCCAATTTCAAGTTACAGTATCATATACATATAGAAATAATTTTGATAGTTATCAAAAAATTCTTTAACATAATTTTACACAAAACAGAGTTATAGCAAACTCTCTATAATGTCAAACACAAGTGAAGGCAATTTGCCACAAACAACAAGCAACCCTGCTTCAAACAGAAGCCAGAACAACCAACAACATTATATTCAACCAAACTACCAGCCCCACACAAGCAACATCTCCTTACCGCCGATCACACTTCCCACTGCTGGCATCCAACACAGCTTGCCACCCTATCCACAAACCAATGTTGAGATGAATGCAAGAAGCGCACCCCACATTACCAGCTTCAGCGTGCCACAAATGTACCACAGAGCACAAACACAGGGTAGTCAAGCAAGTGCTCGCAACAAAGCAACCAATGGAAACTTTCAAGCACAGTCCACTAACATGACTAGCATACCTGTCCAGTACCTCCCCTACAATATTCCACCACAACATTTATACAGACCAAACAGTCCACAAATATTGGACCAGCATGGCAGACCTGTACAGGGTCAGCTGCCACCAGGGGTGTACAACTTCATTGCCAAGCAACAAGGGGGATACGTGCAGCAGCACATCAGCTACAGGCAATTGTTGGGTTCGAATGGGCAGCTGATACATCAACCTGAAATCACCCAACAAACCATTAACAGTCACCAGTATGTCAGTCAACCAGCTACAAATTCAAATAATCAAGTTTCCAGCCATCAAGTTGAGCCAATTAGTCCACCGCCACCACCGCAAGTAGAAATATCAGTTGAGCTGAACACATCAAGTGACCAGAATACGAGCCAACCAAAAATAGTAGATATCACAGACAATGAACCACAACAGTCTGCTTCTGCTGTGAGTCAAGGAGTTAGCAGTACTTCGCAAGAAGTCCAACTAGTAGTTTGTGAACCTAACACAAATCAACATCAAGCAAATACAAGTCAATTGTCTGTATCTCAAGAAGAACAACAGCAAAACCACAGTTTGAATGTAAGTCAAACATCAAGTCAACAAGAATACATTGTTCCTGCTTCTGACCAAAGCTACCAGCAACAGTTTGAAGCACAATCTTCTTCGCAGCAGCAGTATCATCAGTCTGAGAACATTGCTGGCTTCTACACTAACGGGCTGGTTGCAAAGGCGAGCAATAATGAGTACGATTGCTTCGCACCAACACCGGCTGGTCCTTCTAATAACCAGGATGATGAAGAACATTATCCTGAACAAGCTGCTGACGAGTATGAACAGAATCAAGAAAACAAGTAAGTTTCCTATTAAAAAAATAGTTAAATATTTAACATCAACAGTTTGAAAACTTATTTATTTATTATTAACTTTTTTTTTACCGTACTGAACTACTAAGACAGTTATTCAAGTTTTTTGTTATGCAGTTAGTAGTACTACAAGTTGTTGTTACTATATTCCAAAAAACATGTTTTGGTTGATCTGTAACTTTATTAGCACTTAAGGCCATAGGGGGGGGGGTAGAAGCCATTTTTTGACCAAAAATAACATATAGACTTATATTATAGTAAATTTCATAATCTTTCAGATGCTTTTTTTCAGGGTTGCCACACACTCAGGGAACTCAGGGAATCTCAGGGAATTTTCAAACTGTAGAAAATCTCAGGGAAACTCAGGGAATTTTGGCATTTTTCTTTTAACTCAGGGAAACTCAGGATAGTTTTGATTTTTTCTCTAAATTTCAGGGAAGTTTTTGAAAATCTCAGGGAATTTTTTTTCTAGATCTAGAATGAGGTTTAGTTAATCCAGTTTCAATATTTTGTTCAAAAGCAGTAATGTTTATTATTTAAGTGGTTATTTAAATTTTTTTAGCCTTGCGGCTAGTTCTTCAATATTCTTAGTATTAACATTGTAGTTTTTTTAAGTTTTAAATTTGTATTTACTTAAGTAAAATCAAACAGTTTAGAGAAATGAAAGTTGTTGTTAACTATTCATTGAAAAGTTCTAATAAACTTTTTATTTTTAGTTACTTATGTAGTTTTAAAAACACGATGTTGTACTATTAGTTCTTATTATTTAAATAATAAAGTTATTTGTTATTTGTTTACAACTACTTGTTTTCAGTAAAAAAAATTAAAATGAATACAGATTAGTGTTCTATTACTTTTGTTAAAAAAATAGAGGTTAAATTTTTGGCCCAATATTTGGCATATCTTGAGCAACAGCGCTTTGCTAAAAATGTTCCAAATAAAGGTGATGCTTTGAGCAAGTTAGGAGAACAAAAAAGTAAACTTACAAAGCAACTCAAATGTTTGAATGAAGACTATGACAAATATACTGCAGATGCCAACAAACAGTCTGATTTAAAAGCAATGAAAAAATTATTAGCAAGAGGAATAGCTGCTAAGGACAACACAAATAAACTTGAAAATAAAATTAAAACTATTGATTTAGAAATTGCATACTTAAAAAAACAGTATTTAGATTTTTTTATTAGGTAATGTGAAATTGTTTTAAAATCAAAATTATGTTTACAGTTATTTAAAAATAGATTGTGTATGAACATCTAAAAGACATAAAAAAAAAATTAATTTTAGATTATTTTGTATCAGTTGTTAGGTATTAAGTTGTACTATAATATGAGATATTTCTTTAGCTATTTCTTTAAACTTTCATTTTGCAGGTTTTTTTACAATATTGTTAAGCTTTTAAGTTTTATTACTGCATTCAGAACAGTTGCTAGGAAAGACATACAAGTCATAATGAAGTTATTATGTATGCATTAAAGTGAGTTCTTCATGTGAAACTATTATTATAGTGTAATTAAATTTTGTCAATTAAAATGACAAACAAATTAAACTTAATTCTTTTATGTAGAAAGTTAACTAACAAGTTTACACAAAGTTGTGCAAAAGTTTAGTTTTTAATTTTAATTGGTTTAAACCTTTTAAGATTGAGTTTTTGAAAACAGTTTTTTTCATAAATTTAATGCAGAAGCATACACATACAACCTTCCTTTTATTATTAAAGAAGAAAAATGAGAATGAGGTATTAATAATTTGTGTTAGAAGAGAAATTTTTTTTTTAAGATTTGAAAAATACTCAGGGAAACTCAGGGAAATTTAAGGTTACTCAGGGAAATTTTTGGTCACTCAGGGAAGATTTTTTGGCTCAAAGAGTGGCAACCCTGTTTTTTTAGATTTTAAAAATATTAAGTAACTTTTTTTTTATGACCGGTTATATAAAGGGTTGTCTTTATAAAGGGTATATAAAGGGTAACTTTAAAGCCGTTTTTCTCGAGTTTTTAAAAACGGGCTTTAAAATCTATCTTCTCCTTCATTTTTCAAGCAATCTTCTTCAAATTTTCAGGAAATGCTACTTACATTATGAGAAAAAAACGTTATTTGTGAATTTTAATAAATTTAAAAAATAAAAATTTTATGACAAAATTTTTAAAAAAAAATTGATTTTTTATCAAAAAAAAATTTTTTTTTTTCAAAAAAAAGGTATTTTTACTTAAAATTTTTTAAAGTCACAAATAACGTTTTTTTGTTATTGTATAAAAAATAGACTGTGAAAGTTTGAAGAAGATTGCTTAAAAAATGAAGGAGGAGATAGATTTTGAATGCATTAGTCTTTTTTCGCCGTTTTAGTTTTTCCTTCCCCATAAGGAACCTGTTATGCGGCCCGACTTTGGTCGGTCATATCTCAAAAACTAATTCGAATTTTTAAAAACGGTAAAAAGCAACTTGAAGCTTAGTAAAAACTCTATAAAATAAGATCAACTTGTAAAAAACATGGCCTACCCCCCACTATGGCCTTTTAAATAAGTACTAAAAAAAGTTCTTGTAGTTTATTATATATTTTTAGTACGTGTTCTAAAGTTATTATGTTTTTTTGATTAAATATCTTATAGTTTAGTCATAGAATTTTTTAATAAGTTATTTTTTCAAAATACTTGCAGAGAAGAAGAAAAGAAAGGCGATGAAGAGAAAAGTCCGCCAACAACGATTGATGGAATGTTGAAAGAATATTTCACTGATAACATGCACGATCCACCAATCAAGTACTGCACTGTGTTTCAGGTAAAAATAAGTTGCTAATTTAAACTTGTTACTTTAGAAATTTATAACTTTATATAGTTATATTGTCTTAAATTTAAAATGTAATCTTATATCAGAGGCTAGTAAACTGTTGTACAAAAGCAAAAGCGTGTGACCTGCAACTTGTTTTTTACCCAAAAAAAATAAGCAGGTTTACAAGTAGGCTCTTTTTTGCTTTTGCGTAAATTGTGCTTTATTAGCACAAGCCTTATAAAATTCTTTAAGTAAATTTGGATGTTGTGGCCTACCAAGCACTTTTTCCTTTTAACTTAGTCTTCAAACTATCTTTTTCAAAAATATAGCCTTTTTCTCATAAAAGAAGCTAAGCAAAAGAACGTTATTTAGAATAATGAAAAAGTTCCAAGTTAGTATTAAAGAAATTGAAAATAATTGGTTTTAAAGTTTGGTTTTTAAAAAAATTACAAAAAAGCCATTCAAGCTAAGTTCACGCTCGTTTATTTTTTATAATTTTCAAAATACAAACGTACCATGGAAAAAAAATTCATAACTATCTTTCTTAAATTTTTTTTTTAATTATCTAAAAATATACCTCCTTTTTAAAACTTTTTTTTGCATCTATATCAAAATTAAAATTTTAAGCAATTTTAAAATATACAACAAATGTACATATAATAATTAAATTTATAATAAAAGTAAAAAATTATATAAAGTAGTATTGTTCTTCTGTCTCTAATAAGAATTTGTTAAGCTAAATTTTGTTTGACTTGTAGTTTGATGACAAATAAAGTACAAAAAACATTATGAATTATTTTATTTAAGTATTATTCAAAAGATTACTCCACATGCACTATGAAAACATCATAAAAACAATTTAAAACTATGAAACAATGTAAATTTGCAAAAGAAATCTCATCAACATTTTATTGTTTTTATATTAATTTTTTCAAAGGACTACTTCCATATGCACTACGGGAACATCTCATCATCGGACGAAGACACGAGCGAAGACACAGATGAGGATAGCGATGATTGCTGCAGAGACGAAGATTACTCCGATCAGGAAGGGCCCTCGTTGGATCAATTGAATCGGTTGACCGTGCAACAGCGCCAACTCGTGGCCGAAAGTGGTAAGAACCTCCAAGGTGGTGGGCAGAAGAGCCAGCCGAAGTTGACAACTTTGAGGAGTGCTGGGGAAGATGTTAGAGGTTTGTGAAGTTGTTTTTTTTTAAACAATTTACAAAAAGACAGTAGTGACTCTTCCTGAAACTGCACAAATAAATTAATTTAGCACAAACTCGTATTCAATTAAATGTTATACTATAGGTTTTACTTATGGTTCAAAAATTTAAAGCAATTACATTACAACCTTATTTACTAAATAAAAAAAATTGTTTAAAAAGAAGCATGAATATATATATATATATAAATCTAAAACATTTTTACAAACTTTGTTTAGATGATTACGTACAATCTTATAAAATTATAATTTTTCAAAACATGTTTATTCATTTACGTGAAGTGCGTAGTTATGAAACAGTAAATGACTTTTTTTTATACTTTAGTTTCTTACTAAAACAAAAATGCTATCTTAAACTGTTAACTATAAAATTTTGAAAGTTCATAACTAATGTAGAAAAAAACGTTTTATGTTCTATTTTTTGTTTTTCAGTAAAAAATATATGTAAGCAATGTGTGTCAGAAAAATAAATTTTAAATTAAAGTTTTGCTGGTATAATCAAAGCTTTTGTTGAGTTTTGAAAAACAAGTTTTATTTGTTGATATTAATCTTAATATAATGTTGTTGTATTTCAATGTTTACATTAAATTAGAATTTATTTCCTTATCAAGTCACGTTTAATCTTGAGGTTGTGTGAGTTTAAAAGAATGTCTGATAAATTTGAAATACAATTCAATTTGATCAAAAATTAAAAAATGTCTGATTAATTTTTAAAATAATATTAAAGTTAATGCGCGTAAGTTAAAATCTTACTGTAAGTTTTAGCAAAAAAATCAATACTGGATTCAAGGATTTATTTTTAGCTTTTATTTCTTTATTGGTGATGATATTGTTTTATATTTAACTGATTGATTAAAAATAAATACAATTTTTTGTTTTTAATGGATGTATACGACGGATGGAAGTTAATAAGTTTTCAAACATTAAAGTATTCAATAAATAGGTTTTAAATACTAAAATAATTTTTACAAAATTAAACAAAAACCCTAGCCTAATGTAGTATTTCGATGTTTACATTGAATTAAAATTTATTTCTTATCAAGTCACGTTTAATCTTGAGGTTGTGTGAGTTTAAAAGAATGTCAGATAAATTTGAAATAAAATCAAGTTTGATTAGTTTGTAATAATATATTCGATTAATCTAAAAAAACTTCAAAACTAATGAGAAGCTAAAGAAAACCTGCCTTGAAATTTAAGTACAAGAAAAATCAATATCGCATTAAATAAAGATTTTTTAGCTTTTAATAACCTTTTTTCTTCACTTGTAATATGTAATAGTGTTTTTCTTAATTCAGGTGTTTAGAAGCAAATAAAAAAGTTATGAATTGTGGTTGCAATATTTTATGTATTTAAGGATTTTTGTAAAACAAAATAAATTAAAAGATTAATTAAAATTTTCAACGTTTACGTTTATAGTTGTTACGCAAAATGAAATACAATTTTCTTTAAAGTTATTATTTTCAAATCTATAGTATGTAAAAAATTTACTACTTGGATCTAGCTAAATAATATTAGCTTTATTTATTTTACTGTAAACATATTTATAAGTTATTGTTTTGTATTTATACCAACAGTAAGTTAGTTGAAATCAATAAATCTAAAATATTTGATAAATATGTTTGATAACTAAATTAATTTATTGGTGTTTTATTAGAATTTATTAAAAAATTACAAAATTTGAATAGAAGGTTCCATCCTATACTCTTAGGGAAGCTTGCAGATTCAAATTGTAGACTAAATTTATTTTTTTTACTTAATATACTACAATCCTAAACCAAGTTAGCTATAACTCTTAATACAAAATAACTAACCAATAAAAACAGAAATACAATTAAATGAACCAATTGCAACACAGGAATGATGCTGATGAGCCAGGAATCAACCAATCAGATTCAAACTAGCGAGATAACGCAGATCGCGAACAACACGGGAAAAATTCACCAGCACTTTCTGCAAATCGAAATGAAGGACCAGCATAAACACGTGTGAATTGGGGGTTTCCCTGAAGTGTAAATAATATGAGGGTGTTTTGAAAATAGGAGGGATCAATTTCCATGTGCAAGTGTAAATTAGTATTTTTTTTAAATGAACAAAAAATATTGTTGTCAGTTGTAAAAGAAAATCTTTTCAATCAAGATTTTCGTTGATAATGATTTTTTTTTAATTGAAAGTTTTTTGTTTTAAATTCAACTAACCTCATCTTAAACAACTTTTCGAACAAAAACTAAAAATTACTAAACAAACGCTTGTAAATTGTGCTATCGTGAATGAATTTAGTACTAATTTTTTATATGAGTACAATTGTACAAGAGTATTTTTTAAATTATTTTTTAAAGATATATTATGAAGAGGTTGCTTGATAAATCTTTATAATTAAATAATGTTTAAAAGTCTGATAATTTTTTAAATCATGTATAATTTTTAAAATCTGATTTGCTTATTTATTTATTTGTCATTTAGAGTTATATAAATCTAAAAAAATGTTTTTTCAATTAGTTTTAGTTGTTTACTAACAAATTAGTCTAATCTACGTAAGTTTTTTTTATTATGAAATGAAAACCCAAATTAATAGAAGTTAATTTTTTTTGAAATACAAATATTTTTCAAAGCTAGTACTAAGCCTTTGGTATAAAGCAGCATGTGAGTTTAGCAAAAAAAATTAAATACAAAGTGAAAAAACCATTATTTATTTAAGAAAATGTCATTTAATAATTATATACATTTTTTTTCAAGTCTAGCTAGCTATTTATGTCTTTTCATTTTTATAAAAGCATTTAAATGTTGTTACTGGTAAAAACTGTTTTTTTGTTAATTTTTTTTACTTTGATGATGATTATCTACTAATAAAGTGTAAATTTAATGATTTACGGTTTTGATTTTAAATACGTAAAAAAATCTTATTAATTTTATAATAATTTTTTTTTTAATTATTAAAAATTTCGAAAGACAACTATTCAAACAGAAGTTTCAAAACACATCGCTTTAAAAGGAATAAAGTAATTTAATTATTTGGTAAAACACTAATCTTTGTTCAAATAGCTGTGTTGGCTATTCAAAATTCGACAATTTAAATTAATGACAAAAGTTTAAGCTCTATGAAAATTATTTGACTTAAAATAGATAAAATATTATCATTTAGGTCTAATTAATAACATTAAAACAGTAAAAATAAATACTAAAGATATTTAATTTATAAAGTATGAAATTAGCACCCAAATAAGAACTATTATAAAACATTGAATATTTCCACTAAAATGATAAAACTAATATTAGCTTTATTAAAAATGCTTGTACGAAAACTTCATTAATTTGCTACATTACATTAAAATCAATATGCTCTGCTAGTGAGTATTTATCAGAAACATTGATTAAGATTTTTGAAATAAACATTGTACAAGTTTTAGTTATTTGATATTTTAAAGTTATATTTTAGTAAAAAGAACTAATGCTTATCATAAATTTAAATAGGTTTTTTAGTGTTTGTAAGCTACTTAGTATTCAAACAATAAAAATTATCTGTTTAGTTTTATTAAACTACTTGATAACAATTTTAATTTAAGTATCGTTTTATAATAATTAGCTTTCTTTAAGTGCTCTAAACATTTTAAAAAAGTAAATGAGTTTTCATTTAGTAAGCATTTTAGAGCAGAAAGTTATACATTAAGATAAGTATTTACACCTCAAATATAAAGGTTTACACTTTGGAAAATAACAATATTTCACTAAAATAATGAAAGATATATTTTACTGTATCGCATACTTAAAAAATTTTAGTTTTATAACCAGCTTAAAATTTGGTGTTTTTTTTAGTTGGATTAGACTTTAATTTGAGCAAAAATTTGATTTTAAAAAATATTTTATAGTTATTCTAGGCTAACTTTTGATTTAAAACAAAATAACTCTTTCCTAAAACAATATAACAATTGTTTCAGTTTTATATTATATTAGTGCTACTTTAGATATAAAATAGTGTTATAGGGATAAAATTAAATATCTATTTCGAAATTGATACAACTTCGTGAGCCAGATATACTAGAAACAGAGTATCTAGGCTTATTAATACTATTTTTTGTCTATAACTAGAAGATTAAGTATTTTAAAATAACTTGAAAAAGCAAAATTTTTAATAAGTAATTTTAAGATAAGCTCTACTGTGTACTCATGATTTAGTTTTAAGTACATTTGTAAATAGTTATTAGTAAAAAATTTGACAACTATTTTTCACGTGTGTTTTTTATGCTGAAAATAAGTTTATGGGTCGTTTGTCTGCTCACTTCTGAGTTAGACTTATTAAACAACTTTTTAATTAGAATTGTTTATTTTTATTTTCATAAAAATACTAAACTAGGTACTAAAGTTTATGTTATTATATGAGCATAACATAAAAAACAACTAGTTTAGAAGGGAATGGGTCAAAAGTGCACGAAGACAAAATTTCACGAAGGGTCAATTTTGCACGAGAGTAAGAAAACATATATAAAAACAACTGAAAGATAAGTTAGTCAAAAAACAAAAAAAATACTGACCTAGGGTAAGGGTTAAGGGTAACAGTGTTAGTAAAAAATAAATCAAAAAAATTATTATTAAAAAAATCGAGAAAAATGATTATATAATAACATATTAAAAAAAAAGAAAAAAAAGCTACCGACAGAGGGTAAGCGTTAGGGGTAACATAAAAATATAATAAACTAAAACAAAAATTTAAATTAATCAAAAACTAAAAATAAATAAAAAGTTCAACCCGTGTAAAATATCTCCGTGCAAAATTATCTGTTCGTGCATAATTTTCCCTTGTGCAATTTTGTCTTCGTGCAGTTTAGTCCCCTCGTGCAAATTTGACACCTACCCAGTTCAAGTAATGTAAATTTTTAGCGTAAATTACTATAAGACAATGAATTCTGTAAAATGTAATGTTTTGTTTCTATTTTTTTTATCTCATACCATATTGCTGATTTAACAATTTAAGTAAACTAGATTAAAAACTTTTCAGTTGTCTTCTATGTATAAAACAATACAACTTCTGAAAGAAAATTATTTTAAAAATACTTAATCCTTTTTATCAACTAAACATATTTTAGGCAACAAATAGGCGGTTAGCTTATAAAACTATCTATCAAAATTACTTGAAACTTTATTGAGTGTAAGTCAAAACTCAAATAATGTAGATAAACTTAACACAACGAAAGCACAAGCAGCAAAATTGTATATTCATAAAATAAAGTGAATTTTAGGTATTATAATAAAAACAAAAATGAAGTTTTTATCAGTTTTGTTTCTGCTCTTTTGCGCCTTTAGTGTCGGCAACAGCTTGAAGTGCTTCTCTTGCAACACCGACAAGCCGTTTTGCCCGCCAAGAACAGTCAACTGCCCGCCGGTGATAAACCCTGTCTACTTGAAACTGAAGGAGGATAAGTGCCTATCCATGACCAAAAACCACCGCAAGTACAAGGGCTGCCACAGCTACTTTGAGAGGCTGAGCCATGACGATTTGAGACTGATGCACTGGGACTTGGAAAAATACGATGTTGTGAAAACATTCAAGGATCCTTCAACGCACTCTACATGCGATACTGACCTTTGCAACGGGTCTGGGAAATTTTCAAAGAAAAACCAGATTTTTTCAATTATTGCTGGTGTTGTTTTTGCAATATCTCAGTTGCTTTAATAATGTCTTACTGTTGGAATTCGAACTTAAAATATTAAATGAACTGAAAATTTTATATAGGAAAGCTGAATAATCGAAATGAAAAGAAAATAAAGTAGTCTAAAAGTACATAAATTTTGTATTTTTATTTTTTCTTACTAATTTTGTAGTAGTTTAAAAGTTATTTATTTAGTTTTTATTTATTTTTGCTTAAAATTATAACCTAAACTCTACCAACTTGTGGTAAAAATATTTATTTAATTAAATGACTGTATTTTGTTTTTAACAATATTAAAAAGTCTTTTAGCTCATTAAATCAAACTTTCTACCCATAATAAGCTTTTTACCTAAATTATTTTCCAGGTAAAAGAAGACAAAAAACTAATTGCATCTTTAAAATCTTACACAGAAAATTTTAACGTAGATGTGGAAAACGACCATTTCAATATCACAGAGAGCAAGCTGAAAAGTCAATTTTTTTTACTTTTCACAAAGTTTCTAACATTTTTAAACTACCTAACACTTTTGTTGTTAAGTCATTCCGCTTAATAGAATGCTGTTTCGCAACTGTTGCTGGAACTAAAAGTTTTCTGGAGTTGAATTTTCACGACATTTCAAAAATACTTTCAAGCATTGTGCTGCTCATTTCATCAGAAGTAGAAATATTTAGGACATTGGATTAGCCGCAGCATTGAAGAAAGAAGCAAGTTTGCAAAACAACTCAAAGTTCGTTTTCCACTTCTATTGTGACATGTCGTAAAATTTATTTTACAAAAAATCTACATTTGAAACAAACGAAAAATGTCTTGTGCAAATAAATTATATTTTAACAAACATTGAAAAAAATTAGCGAGAAATCTAGCGGGTTTTTGGGTCACGAAATGTTTAAAACTGTAGTAAGTGGAGACATTTATAAATACTTTCTAAACTATAATAAAACTCGGATAATTTTGAGTGTTTAAATGAACGAAGTATTTTCATACCTAATGTCGTTTGTTTAAAATATAGTATTCATGTTTTTGGTAATTCAAAGGAATAATTGAACAGAACTCAATCGGTAAGAATTACAGCACAGCTACCAATAAATGGCAAGTTTTAGCTAAAATACCCAATGATCTCACAGAATTTATATTTTAGTAAGCGTTTTATATGTAATTGTTTCCTTGTTTTTTTACATTTGTTACTCAGCTAAATAAGTTTTATTTAAGTTTATATTGTTTTTAAAAGTTGGTTATTTGTTTACATTCTTTAACTACTTTGGTAAGTGTTTTATCTTTTAATGTAGAGTATCTAAAATTATTCATTTAGATTTTTTAATCAAAAAAATGGTATTATTTTTTCATTTATTATAACTGATCAATTATTTTGCTTCTTGTTAATCTTAATTTACTATAAATACCATACTTAATACAATATTGTGTGTTTTGATTTTTAAAAAACAAATAAAGAGGTCTCAACTACTAGAGGAGAAATAATATGATAATTCTTTCATGACTTTATTATACAAACTAAGTTTCGATCAAAGACCTTGTCAGTGCTGTGATATATTTTTTAACATTTAAATGTGTATTACGTACATATAAGTACTTATTATTTTTATTATTATTTTGATTTCGATTTGCTAAAGTTTAAACTTTACCATAAATTTAACATTTAGATTAAGATATAAGTTGTTTTGTCATTTTAGTAAATTTTTTTTTTCCTTTAATTCTTTAAATATTATTGTACATGACTTTAAAATATATTTTTATTTTTTATTTAAGCACTGACGAGGTCTTTGACCGAAACAAAGTTTGCACAAAAAAGTCTAGAAAGAATAAATATATTTGTACAATCTAAACTAGTTTTAATTAAAAAAAAGTTTTATTTTTGTAAAAAAAAGATAGCAGAACTTTTAAACATAAATGACTTAATACATTGCCTATAAAAAACTTTTGGAACAAAACGACTACCATTTACTTTTTTGATTCAAAATTAGTTAAATTAATTTCTCACAAAATCATAGATACTGTTATAGATAATATGCTTGCACAATATATATGGTTACAAAACGTTATAAAACAGCAGCTACAAAATGCATTAATCAACAAGTTTTATTAATTTTGTACTTTACAAAGCTGTTTATACATGTTGCACAAAAATACTTGTGTAGTTGAATTGAAAACTTAAAAAGTATTTTAATATATTTCACTTGCGCTTATCAACTAATTGATGGTTTCTGTACAAATGTTGTTACGCTTATTATTAACAAAAAAGTTACCATTATTACATTATTATACATTCCTTATGCATTAATATAAAGTTTTTGATCATTTTTTTATGATTTTCAAACAAGTACATTTCTTAAAATAATTTGTGTGGTTATTAAACCAACACTCTAAAATGTTGATTTATTTGTTAAGCTTTATAGTAAAAAAAAATGATAGTTAGTTTTTATCACATATTTTGATTCATGTGAACTTAAGTTTTATCATGGGTTATAATACAAAAACTTTTTAGTCGCTTATTATTTAGATAACTTTTATAAAAACTTTAATAAAGAATATACTTAAACTAAATTTTAATCTCAAATAAGTATAGTAGTGTTTGTTAAATATTTAACTACTTAGCACTTATACAATAATTTTTTTCTGTTTTCCTAATTACTATGTCAGTTTAAATTATATTTTTACTGTCATTATATGATACTTAAAAACATTAGAATATAAAATCATGTGATATTTTCAGAACTTTAAACTTACAATTAGAAATCCTAAAGATTAACAAAATATGTTTATAGATAAAAGTTGTTTAATTTGTTTTTTTAATGATTGCTTATTTATTAAGTTTAGTTAATATAAATGAATTTAAAAAAGAAGCACATAGTTTTTTTTTAACTGTTGTTTGATGAAAACTTACATTAGATAGATTTAAATTTTTTTTAAGGTTTGACTAAATTTGTAGTGCTTGCAGTTAGAATACATGTGATTTTTTTTTATAAATAATTTGTTTTGATAAAACAAAATTAATAAGAAATAGCGTAAACTTTTTAGAAAGTTACAGTTCAGATAAATTTGTTTTAAAAGTTTCATCACGTATAATAAGCAACAAACAAATTTTCTACTTGAAAATAGTTAGTTTGATAAGTATTAATACAGGGACTGTAAAAATAAAATCCTAAAATACTTAAAATAACTATTTATTGTATATAAGAAAGACTGATTTTTTGTTGTTTTACTGTTTTTTTTAAATTACTCAAGCTTTGTATAACCAAAAAAGCTGATTAATATTCTGTATGGCTTAGTGTAGCATAGTTATTCAGAGTTATTAAACACAAATCTTAAAGTATTTTATATAGTAACCAAATTAGAACTGGTATGTAATCTTAAAATAATATAGGAACAAAATATACTATTATTCAATAGAATTAAAGAAAAAAGCCAGTTATATTTGTGAACTTTTAGACATTTTTTTTATTTAAAAATCTTTCACTACTTATACAATTATGCAACTTACATTTTAGTCACACTTACTTCTTAGTCTAGTTTTCATTTTTTTTTAATCAAACAAAACAAACTCAATAATAATTTTAAATATCACAAGCATAGATGACTTTTAATTTTCGTCTGTTTTTTATTTTTTTTTGAAATATTTTATTTAAATAGCTTCTTGCCTTTTTCTAAATTACTTGTTGACAAGTTTTATTTTTTAATAACTCAACAAAAATCTTCATGTAAGCAATAGAAAAGTAAAAGATGCTTACTTTCGAAAAAAAGAAACAAACAACTTTTAGGAGTTAACCACATAGGTTAACTATTTAAATAAACTGTCCATGCAATCCAAAGTTAATTAAACATTAAAAATAACATCAGATTTTTTTTTATGTTTGTAATAATTAAAAAATCTTTTTACAGGAATGTCTATATTGAAATATGAATTTGAAGATAACAGCTTCAGTTATTTTAATTTTCTACATTTTGTTCCTCATTTTCAATTTGTACAACTTGAGTACGAACGACTGGGTCACAATCGAAAATGACGTCACAATTGGTCTGTTCAAAAGATGTCTTAAGGATGGTCATCAGTGCCAAAAATGGTCGTCGTTGACAAATAATGGTTAGTTAGATCGATGAAAATATTTTTTTGAATAAATATATGAAAGTTTTGTGTTAAAACTTGATAGGTGTGTAAACCACAGTACAACATTTTTTATTAAAAATTTTGGTTAATAAAAGTTGTAATTTTTAACCCCGCTACGTAATACTAAGAGATGTTTATATTTAGTGCTTGAGTTTTGTTTATTTAATTTTTGAAATAATTGCTTCAAACTAGGTGTATCTTGTATGTTTAATACTTTTAAAGCTCGCTAGAACGCATTATAAATATAAGTATCAAGTTTGTTTCAAACTAGTTAAAATTCATAGTTAAGTTTGTTATTGCTTACGTTTAAGTTTGTCATTTAACTACTGAACTTAAAGTTAGATAAACTTGTCAGGACAACATGTAACAGATATTTTGAAGTATCAAAATTATTTAACTGTGATTACGCGAAAACGTATAGAAACTTATAGTTTATAAAACAAACACGGACTTTAAATGTATTTTTAGTTAATATTAAAAACTTCAACAGTCTTCAAAACGGCGCAGGTGTTCATGATTTTGTCTCCAATTTTCGCTTTCTTCGGTTTCGGGGCTTTTATGAAAACATGGGTGGGGCTGTCTAAGGGCACCAGTGGCAAAGTACAGAAAATATGTTCGATTTCAGCAATTTGCTTATTTTGTATAGCAGGTTTGTGTTAACATTGATTTTTATTATAACTAGCACTTCAGTTTTACAAGGTTTTAAAATTCTATTTATTCAATCATATACACGTTGCAAAATATCAATCGTTTGTTTTCAGCTCTACTATTTAGTGCTTCAAGTTGTAGCTTCTTAAACTTGTCCTTAAATTGGCCTCTTTGGTAGAAACTAACATTACAAAATAACCAACCCCTCCATTAGCTATTGCCTCTTAACTTATTAACTTCCCATTTGCTCTTTCGTTTCGTTACTATTCATTGCCGCACGATTACTTGAATCCTCACTTTTTGAAACCCAGGTTTAAATAGTTTATTTAAAGCGTATTAATTTTAAAAATTTTATATTATTATCTTAATAGTATTAAACCTGTTTACAACTCTACAGCGCTTTGTAACGTGATTGGACTAGCAGTTTGGACGAGTCAGTTTTGCGAATACAGCAAACTTGTGTTAAGAATAGATTATTCGTGGACTTTTAGTTATTATTCAGGTAATGAGCTGTTAATGTATCAATTAATATTATGTTAATTTAATTTAAATACCAATACAGTTAATATCTTTTAATAATTTAGTTATTTAATGATAACAACACGATTTAAACTGTCACCTATGTGTACTAGAATTTTTAAACATTATTGTTTTAAATTTAATCACATACAAATATACTGATTTTCATAACTATAAACTTGTTATGATCGTCGTTAATAGATAGAGCTGAATTTTTGCTCTTTTTTATTTTTCATTCAAAGCTAGTTTAGTTTTAAGCTATAGCTAGTTTAGTTTTAAGCTATGAACATAAATCAAATTTGTTATAATTATTTACAACATTTTTATTTGTAGAACGACTTCTTAAGAAATTTTTTTGTATCTTATATCTTAAAACATCTGTTTAAGTCTGATTATTTTTGCTAAACTCCACATTATTTTTACAAACAACTACAAAAACAAACCTTATTAATGACTCTAACAGACATTTTTGATTGCAATAAGTCAAAATGTAAGTTTAATTGTTATCTTTGTAATAATAACTTAAATCTGAACTCAGCAAGTTTGTTTTGCAAGCTTTTAGTAACATGTATTTTTGAAAGATTTTAAAAGTTGTAGTCAATTTCAAGTCTTTTTGAACAACATTCTTAGTTGGATAAAAGTTAGATTTATGTTAAAAGGTTGCAGGTATTTTACAAATTTATTTTTGATAGGTGCATTAGCAACAATATTCTTGTTTGTTTGTGGAATTGGAAGCTTCATCATTTATAAAACTAGACAACAGCTTTATCTACTGGGAGTCAATTATAAACAAAAAACATGCTTAACTCATTTCAATAATAATGTTTAACCTGACTTCTTTCTTTCATAGATCATTAATTAGTGGAAAAAGTTTCATGTAAAAATGTTGAACAATTTCGTATAAACCTAAAGAGTTTTTTTATAAAGTATTTATCAGTATAATACATAGTTATTTGGTTTGGTTTCTCTTTTAAACATTGGTTTATTCTAAAAAGTTTTAAATTACTTTAAAATAATAAGTCATTTTTATTACCCTCAATTAGTTTGTTAGTATTAATGTGCCCGGGGCTTTGGATTCAATTTCTTTAACTGATCACAGCAAAAATCAAGTCTTTCATATTGTCTGTACTGTATTAAATAGTGTTTTTTCTGTAATAACTTACATTCTTTTGTTCAGCTTTTTATTTACACTTAGAAACGCTTACTGTAATCTAATAATATTATTTAATTAAATTAATTTGATTAAAACAATAAAATTAGTGTACTATTTTTTGTATTTTATTGTAGTATTACATATACTTACTGGTTGTTTCTTTCGTTCGTTAGCAAATGAGTTCATTTTATTTTATGTATTAAACTATAAATTTTAATTTCAAATCATAATAGTTCACTACTTAATTATTAAAAGTTCAAAATAACTTACTGTTAAGCAAATAATAACTTCAATTTATGTACATAAAAACTAATAAGTATCTTGTATTAACAACATTTGAACATTTTATACAGGGTTTTATATTTCAAACAAAAATATAATTTTGGTAACTGAAATCTAGCCTGATTCGTCCTAAATACAGAAGTTAAAAATGTTATAAGAATAAGACGTTTTTTAATGCTTTTAATTAAGCTAAGTACCTAAAATCAACGAAAAAAAGTTATGGAAAACATAATGTTATAAAAACAGAAAGGTTTAAAGTTTGGATAGCCTGATATTTAGGAAAAGTACTCAGACTTAAGTTTAAAAAAAAAATTAAAACATCCTGATTTTTTCTAAGTCTTAAACAATCAGGAGTTATTCCGTGTAGCCTTGGTGTTTGGAATTTACAAAAAATCATATGAAAAAAGTTTAATAAAAATAAACAACAAAAACTATGTGAACACTACAATATTAAATATTATTTTTTATAACAAAATATTCTTTTTTTGCTTTTTCTTTAAACTAATCTATTTCCTAGCGTTTTTTTAAGCGTCAAAAATATTTCTAGCTAAACTCTTCAATTTTAAACCTTCCTTTAAAATAACTGTTTTCAAAGCAATAAAAAAAGTTTTATTTATTAAAAGTTAACAACTGTGTGTTCTGGAGTAGAATTTCTTAATCACTAAATGTTTTTTTTAATTAAACAACATACTGTACTTCTGAAACTAATTTTAACTTTAAACTTTGAATGAATTTAACAAAATTGTACTTTGATAAATAACTTAGTGTACAAAATTATGCTTTTGTCAACTCAATGAGTTGTTAAAGTTTAAATTAAAGCAAGATGAACAAAAAATAAACACACGGTCTATTGAATTGAGGCAGTAAATAAAATATTAAAATCAGAAATAAATATAAAATTAAATAGCACAATGAAAAAGAAATTGATAAGATTTCTTCAGTAAACACTAAGATTCGATCAAGTATGTACAAGATAGTTGTCCAAACGGTCTTTACTGTACTGTACATTCTGTTAAAATTTTGTCAATAACATTTAAACTAAAAGAATTGAATTTGTACAAAAGTTTTGATGTTCAACTCAAACTTTGTTTCACTTAAAGTTACTTAATTTTATTGAAACCAAATTCTGACTTTCTTTTACAAAAATATTTAAGTTAGTAAGTAAGTTATTGACAGTTTTGAAAAATTGTATGTTGTTGCCTTTGAAAAAATCATGTACCTTTGTAAACAAGTATACTCAAAGTAAGAAAATAATAAATTCTAAAATTGGTTCAGCCAGTTCTAATTGTACTTAAAACTCACTATAATTATAAATATAACAACAGAAATTTCTAATGTAAAAACAAAAATAATAATTGAAAACTCACTGGAGTTGGGAATATAACTGGTTTGATTTTCTTCAGTGTTTTCTACTGTTTCTATTGTTTTTGAACTACCAGGTATGTTTTCACTTGTAACTTTATCGTCCTATAGAATTTATATCTGTAAAACACTATTCAAACAATAATAAAAATTCAAAATAATTATTCTATTTATTACCAGGTATCAGTGGGAAAAAAAGTAGTTTATTTTATTTTTATTATTATTTAAATAAGCTCTTCCTTCAGAAAATTGAGCGACATTTTTTAGTTAAGACGAATAAATATATTATAAAAATATTGTTCAAAATATTACGTAACTGCTAATAATATAAAATAATTTAAAAAGAAAAAACATAAGATGATAGTTTTGTTTATTTATGTTTTTATTTGAGTTTGAAAAACACTAGTTGGTACTAATAATTTAAATTGAACTTTGAAGCAAAAAGTTTAAAATCTTTGCTTAAACAACTTTTTTTTTTTTATTCTGTATTTCTATTTTTTTGTCTAAATAGTTTTATCTATATATAGTTATGTTTTCATATTCTTGATTTTATAAAGGTTAACTTTAGAAACTAATTAAAATTAATTTTAAGAGCAAAACTAATAGTTATTTTTCCAGTTAATAATTAATTAAGTCATTTTATCATATTAGAATTAATAACAATTTAGCTTTTATTTAAAATTATTCAAAAAAATTAAAACCAACTCTATTTCATTCCCTTATGGTAAGCTTTAAAATATTTCACATTTAATTTTAATTTTACCAATACATATCCCATGTATCGTTGACACGGAAACAACTTAATTAAGATAGTTATTTAACACAACAAAATACCTTAAACGATATAGATGATATCAAAATGGTTTTTGTTTTCAAGAACAGGTTTTAATTAGTTTTTTTTTATAAAACGTACATCAATAACGATGAAGCAAATAATTTTGTATTTATAAAATAAATTAAATTAAAAAATTAAATAAATAATACACAAGTAATATGCATATAATTCAAGTAGATGTGTCTCTAAAAAGTAAAAACTAATTTTATTTAAATGTCAATGTACAGTTATTTACCACTGGTATTGACAAGCAACATTTAAAAATCTAAATAAAATATTATAAAAGGAACAAAATTTAGATTATTTTTACTTTAAATGTTAATAAAAATTTTGTTGAAAATTTTTTTTAATACTGTTAACATGAAATTTTCGACCAATTATAAGTGCAGTTAGTTAAAATTAATTTTACTCTTAATAAAAAATTTAAAAGGTCTAAACAAAAAATACATAAACCAACAAAAACGGACTTTAATAATACAATTTACTTAATTAGTCACAAGCACTTTATAGTTCTTTTTTTCTATAATTAACATAAAAAGCTATTTTTAATTCAAAAACAAAACACATTTAAAGCTCACAAATGCGCTTACTAGTCACAAGAAACGTAATATGACGTCACAATAAAACTAGCATGATCGCAATAAACTTGCAATTTTTCGTGATTTAGTTCAGTTGGTAATGAACTATAAGTCATTCAATTTGTCAAATATTCAGCTTTGTTTGTTATCAATATTTTTAATAACTAGTTGTTTGTCGGAGTTTTTGTTTATTTGGTTGAGATATCTTTATATATGGCAGTTGTAAGACTTTTATTATTTTTAAGTTTGTGTTTTTTTAAGTGTTTAAATTTTTTCCATTTAAAACTGCTAAATTTTCAAATTTCGTAATACTAACATTGTTTAAAAACTTTTTTGAATGTTTTAACTTTGAAAATTTTTAATTTAACTTTGACATTTAGAAAATTTTCAAAAGATTTTATAAAAACTTTTTTTTTCAGTTGTTTAATAAAAAGCTTGTTTATGTATAGAGGTGTAAAAACATTTTTTATTAATTATTTATAAGTAATTTGAAGTTAATTTAAAAAAAAAGGAAAACAGTTTTTACAAATTGTTTGATTTTTCTTTGTTTACTTGTATAATAATAAAACTACAACCGTATACCAAATAAACTTTTATAAGAAATAATGTAAATTATTTTTCAAACAGCCTTTGATAAAAACCAAAAATTAGGAGTTTAAGTATTTCTAATGGAAATCTATCTACAGCTTTATATAAAACTAAACACTACTATTAAAACATTATTAAAGTTTCAAATATTTATTTATTTAGTAAATATTGTGAAAAAAATTTGTTGCTTAACAAAATATTTTAATAAAAAATAATGAAAGGGAAACAATTTTTTTTCGGAAATAGATTGATGAACAGACTAAATTTTATTAACATTAACAGTATTTATTAAATCAGTTTAAATTAAAGTTTAACTAAAAGATAAAACAAAACTTTTTTTAGCTCGTTCAAATCATTATAGAAATAATGTCAAACAAAACAATTGTACCCAGAAGTTTTGTATTATTAAAAGAACTAGAAGATGGGGAAAAGGTAGAAATTTATAAAAAATATTATATGTTAAATGAAACTAATAAAGTAAAATTAAGTTTGTAACAAATTTTAATTTTTATTAAATAAACGTTACAATAAACAATATAAGTAAAAGGGATATACAATGTTCATAAAAACAGTTATATAATAATTAAAACTAAATAAAATAAATTTGTAACAACTTTTTCACTTTATAAAATAAATGTTACGATATTACAATACAAAGCACAACAATATCGAAATATTTTTATACAAATATATAGTAATAAATTTAATGAAGTTTGTTTTTTTTTTAAGAGATTTTGTATTATGCAATAGGTATGGTAGAAAGTAAAATGATAAAAACAATTAATATTAAATAATATTAAATTTATGATATGTTAAAGTAATTAAATAATCATTGAAACATATAACAAATATCAAATTAAAGGGGGGAGGGGGCGAAGTTTCGTGGGGCCTGAGCGACCCTGGTGACAGGGATTTGGTCAATTGGACGGCGTCCATAATTGGACCGAGGGGAACCACCTTTCAAGGGAGAATTTACCAGCTGAAGATCGAGTGTGGTGGGGATTACCCGGATCGAGCACCGAAAGTTAAGTTGGTGGTTTTATTTTATCAAACACTCTAGACCGGGGTTTCCCGAACTTTATTTCATGTTTTACAATATTTTGGAGGGAAGCTACCAAATTTACCCCCAATATCCAGAACAGTGTTTAATTTAGATGAAAAATTACTAGATTTTTTGAACTTAAAGATTATTAAACAAAAAAAAATTGTAAAATTTGAAAATTTTATTTAACTTTAAAAAAATTACAGTTAATCACTAACTTATAAATTAATAATATTATATGTTACTAATAATACAAATAATAAACATTAATTTGTATAACTTGCAATAAAGAATACATACCCCCAGGAAGGTTAAGAATCGCTGACATAACTTTTTTTTTATTATAAAATGACGTTTTTGATTAGCGGTGACCCGGACTAAAGATTTAAAAATTCATAAAAAACTATACATAAAAACAACAGTCACAGATATTTGGTAAACAAATATCAAAAGGCTACTATCAAAATGTTATTAGTATTATTTCAAAATTAAGAAGTAGGACCAAAATTCAGTGTTTGTAGGTAAAATATTTAAGTGCAGAACAATTTTAGGTTTTGTTTTTTAAAGTTCAAAGTTAGGGGTTAAGTTTTAGGGCTTCATATTGGTGGTTAGGGTAGAACTTTGAAAGTTAGTATTTGAAATCATTTAGAGTTAAGTGTTAAGAACTGGGTTCCATAAGGTTTTTACGCTCCGTGAAAATTTAATCACCATCAAAACAAAAAAAACTAATTTAGTTTTTCAAACCAAGTTTTTTTGGATGATTCAACTTATACTCAACCAGATTCGTCACAAAAGTGAGCATGTCAAGTTACGTGGTCCGAAATCCTAACTAATTAATTGAACGATCAATTGATTATTATTTTAACGACTATTTTAAAGTTTCTAGTTATTTATATATACAGGTTCGTCACAAAAGTGAGCATGTCGAGTTACGTGGACAAGCGAAGTGGTCACGTGAGGACGCCATATTTGGCAAACTGGACGAGGGAATGCACCATGAGGGGGTTTTTGCTGGACATGAGGATGAAGATGAGGGAGTGCGGAAAGAAGAAGCAACCAGGGGAAAGGGAAAAGTTTTAGAGAGAAGAAGCAACCCGGGGAGAGGGAAAAGTTTTAGAGAAGAAGCAACCCGGGGAAAGGGAAAAGTTTTAGTGGAAAGAAGAACTATTTTCATATTATTAAAAAAAAAATTAATTAATGTGATATTTTTTATTGAACTTTGTAAATAAACTTTTTTTCTTAAAATATTATTTTTTACAAATAAATCAACCGGGAGAAGTTTTGATTAATTAAAAACTAAATGTTTCTATTTAAAATGTTTAACAACACACGTTTTATAATAAACAAATTTCAATTTTTTTTTGCTTATAATATACTTTCATTTAATTTTATTCTTACAGATGTATTGTACTGAAAAGTCTAATTATTTAATCTTAAATACTTGTAAAAGTTAATAAGATGAGAGGAAAAGCAACTTAAGAAAATTTAACATTTTTAAATTATTTTTGTTTCAGTTAAAACTTTGTTGTTTTATTTTTATTGGAAGACATACTTGAAGTTTAATCTTATTTTGTTGTGTTCATTTTACATTTACTATTTCTACTTTTTAGTTGTTTTTGAAAGTTTTAAACAAAATAAAAGTTTCTTTCAAAAACTCTTTGCTTAATATTGTTTTAGGAATATGATAGTTGTTATATTTTTTCTTCTTTATTTTGTTTTTCAAATTAAATATGCAAACTTTAAATCAAAACAAAAACTCTAAAAACCCGTTAATTTTATAAAAAAGGATTACTACTTATAATAAGTACCCTTTTAAACATTTTCATATTTTTAATTTATTTATAAAAAATATTATTATAAATTTTTCAAATTAATTATTTGATACAATTAAAATAGTATTTTTGCTATAGGTCCTTCTAATAAATGTAGTCTTTTAAACAATTCTTATATATATATATATATATATATATACATTTATATTTATTTATTTACGTTTATCTTTTTCAAAAGAAATATTTACTAACAAGTTTTCCGATTTTATTTACAATACTTAATTTAAATTTTCTAGTAAAATAATAACAATTTAGCTTCTTACTTGTGACACAACTAAATACCAAAAGTTTTCTAACTTTTTTTTTTGAAAATTTTCAACTATTTTTTTTACAGTTGAACTAAGTTTATTGTGTAATAACTCAAAAACTTTTAATTTGATTATCCACAGGTTTTAAATTTTAAAATGTAATATTGATGCTGAAAATGTTAAATTAAAACAGTTACTTGCACTTAGGGAGACAGATTTTTTCACAAGTTGATCTTTTTTACTGGTTTTTAGCTCAGCAATCACGTTTTTTTAAATTTTTAATACATATGGGAATTGATTAAAAACATTAGCAGATTTATAACAGATGCAGCAAACTGAACAGATTAAAATTTACGTAGGTAATATGTACTTTTCTAAAGCTAAAAGCAGTCGTTTCAAGTATTTTTATTTAGTGATGAAAAAATGTATAGTGATATTTTTATCTACAAATTAAAAGTAACTTCTTAGTCATAAAATTAATATTTTCTAGTCGCTTTTTATTTTTCACACAATCAAACAAAAACATCTTAAAAGCTTGAGCTTAAAAAACCCAGGGTAAGATCTATTTTTGACGATTTATATCTGATATCTTAAAATAAATAATAACAAAACTGCCTCTATACGTTTACACTACAGTTTTTATACAAAACTTATTAGCAAGCTAAAATAATATAACTTTAGTGTAATCAAATGCTAAATTAATGTAAAATACTTTTGTTTCCCCTTTAAATACTTAACAGCTGAATTTTAACCTTTTAAAACAAAATTCACTTAGATAGCTTGTCAAAGCTATATTTATACAAAAATTATGAATAGCAAACTTGCAAAACAATAGTACAGTTTTTTTTTTATAATAAAAACTTACAAATTATAGCCACTAGCTTATGATCTAGACTAAGTACGCATTCAGAACAACTTGCCGATATTTTCTACCAGTAACAATATGTTGTAACAATTTTGCTAAAAATTAATTATTTTTCATACTTAATTATTGAGAAACCCTTATAACAACAATTACTAAATTACATTCTGCGAAGACATATGTTGCTTATAATATTTAGAAACAATTTGTTTTTAAAACGGATACAGTAATCAAGAACAGACTTTTCTCCGAACAATATTCCCTATTTTTCAAAACAACATTGTTTATTTGAAGGAGCTAATTTCTTTCCGATGCGTATATATCGGCGTTTTTTTTTCAATTACGCGTTAGTTAAATTGTGCTAAGTGCCATATGCCGTCTTAAGTCGCGATGAAGTTCGCATGATCAACGCAACATCTAGATAAGATCAAGCCTATAAAGTATAATCTACATCGAAAAAAGTATACGTCGTCTAGTGAAGAATAAGTTATAATTTGTCAAGCGACCAGAACACCAATTTTGCGTCTAAGAACATCGATCTTAACGAGTTTCTTAATCGAACAATTTATTTGTCAAGACCGTAAATATTTTTGCATGCATTGTTTTATAATACATTGTTTGTTTATTAATTAATACAGTCTTTTCCTTAAGTTTTAATAAACTACTTGACATTATTTCAAAATGAGTTTTACTCACAACTTAGGAATAAGTTACTTTAAGTTTTGTAACTTCAGTTCTGTAAGTTACTATTAAGTAATACTCGCAGTTTAGTAAGTACTCAGAGAACACATATATAAGACCATAAACATAACCAGAATTAAAAATACATCTTTGTGGTTATAACATAGTTTAACTTGTTTTTATTACCTCTTAGACTGATTAATATAATAGATTGATTCAATGAATATTTTAAATTATAACAACAATAATAAAAAGTACACCTTTTTCATATTTTAATTTTGTCCAAAGTTTGACTTTAAATTTCGGAAAAATAGAAATGAAATGCAATAAACAACTTCAAACTTAATTTTAGCAACACACTTAATAATTCATACTATATATAAATAGAATTTTACGCTTAAGAGGTATGGAATTTACTTGGAAGGAATTTTTTTGTCAATTCTGAACTTTACTAACCTTAATTATTGTTTTCAAAACTTCAATTCTATCTAAGTAATTCTCTATCTCACTATGTAGAAGCTTCTTCAGAACCTTTGGTTGGTCTGTTAATAAAAATAACAATATTTTTTAAACGACATTAAAACAAAAATAAACATTTGTGTCCAAAAAAATTATTCAATTACTTTTCAACTTTAAGCAAACAGCTTTAAGTACTTAGTTAATAAGACTGTACAACAAATTATAAGTAAATGAAACTTTATTTGTGTTTTGTTTAAACTCTTAGTAAAAACAATAACATAATTAGCTTTTATAAAACTACTTTAGTGTATTAGTAGATTTAAAAGAAATAACAACAATTTTTTCTTTATTGCTTTTATACAATTTATCTAAGAAGTTGCACAAAAAAATTATTTCTCAATCTTTAAAGTTATATTTTTTAGTTTTTACGAAATTAATTTTTTATTTTAATATTATAACTTATATGGTTTTTTTTCAATGTTGTTAATTACGGGTCTAAACAATTAACTGTTTTTATATAATTTAATGTAATTAAAGAAACATAACTACTCCGAAAACTTTTCAAACTGATAAAATTGCTCATTAAAAATTTAAAGTTACTAAAAGTTGTACTGTCAAATCAAAATATATTTATATTTAAGTCAAAATGTGCATCTAAAACATGGTACTATTTTATTAACTGATACTGTTTTACCTTGAAAAGAGATAGAGAATGATATAAAAGTTGAATAAAACAATACAAATACTTGAAGCAGCAGGTAGTAATTTTTCTATTGTATCTTCATAGTACTTTAGTGCATCTCTGTGTTTATGATTGTTTTCCTATGAGAAATATTGATAAAGCAAAAAATATTCTTTTCATTTTGATAAAAAAATTAAATATTAAAAGTTTTTTCTTGTACAAATTGAACTACAGCCAAAAAAATTCAGTCACTTAAAAAATGTTTAAAACTTCTTTTTTTTTACGGCTACTAACAACATAACATAAACCAATGTTTTATAAACTTAATTAAATATTAATAACATGAAAATATTAATTAAATACACTTACAAGATTATTTGCATAGTAAAGAGTTCTCAAACACATATTTAGTTCTTTGTTTTTGGAGGTGAGTGACACTGTAAAAATAAATACGAGCTATTAAAATGTTTTTGTATATACTACATCTACCTAATAAAGTTTTCAACTTACACAACTGTTGTTTTCGTTCATCTAAATCATTTTGATTTTTTATGTTTAGAATAACTTTTAAATGTTCGGCTCTGTCTACGTATTGTTTTACCTAATAAAAAACAAAAGATGATAACCAATAAATTTTAAGGCTATACGAAAATTCTAAAATAATACAAAAAAAAGTGCATACGTTTTTATCGAAATCTTTTTACAAAATTAAGCATATATCACTAAATATATGACCTTTATAAGTTCTACAAATATGTTTATAATTTAAGTCTCTAAATATACGGCTTAAGTTTTAAATTTTTAAGTTAGATATAAGAGCCAGTAAAACCAATATCTTATAGTTTAATTAATTTGTGTAAAAAAACCTTTTAAACTAACTTGCGTTCGAAGTTGAGATTTCTTAATGCTGTCAGATTCATCTAAAATTAAAATAATAATTAGTTGCTTACACACTGTTAATAAACTTTTTAGAAAATTTGCGATCTATCCTCAAAATAAATTAAAAGTTGGCCAATGATGTAAATTTGAAAGTAATTGATAGAATTTTGATACTTAAGATTTTATAAATACTAAACAGGATCTAAAGAAACTAATAAATAAAATAAAAATTAAATATTTATGTGCAAAGCAGAACACAAAATAAAAATAAAAATTAAAAATCAGATAATGACACATTCAAAGTATATCATCAAGTAACATATTTTAAAATTTTGTGAAATTCAAAAACAAGACCTCTTAACAGACATATTCGAAAAACAAATACAATAAAAAAGTTAATTTTATCTTGCTTTAGTTAAAGTTTTTTATCTTTCTTCTTAGCTTTAGTTACATAATTAAAAAAATTAAATGTTAACAATAATAATAGACTAGTTAGTTAACTATTTGTTAATATACTAAGCAACTATACTTTTTTACATTTATAAATTATCATTGTAAATAATTTATTTTCAAAACTTCTTTAAAGTTTTACACATCATAATAGTTTAGAGAAAAATGATTATTAAACTATTTTAATAACTACTAATAAACGTTTGATTTTTTAAACTGACTGCCTGAATAAATCAATGTCAGAGATCTTAAGAGAACTTAAAGCTATGTTGTTTTTATACTTTTTGTTTGTTAGAATCTTTAAGATGTTTCACTCATTTTTTAACAGACAGTTTTAAAAACAAGCAATCGATATAATTGTATCATTTTTTTTCTTATAAACTTTGCTTGACTAGTTTTGATGGTTTACTATCATTTCTAACTCGCTATCATTTCAAACCGATCATTTCTAACCCGATCATTTCTAACCTGATCACTTCTAACCCGATCACTTCTAACCCAATCACTTCTAACCCGGTCATTTCTAACTCGATCATATCTAACCCAATCATTTCTAACCCGATCGTTTCTAACCTGATCACTTCTAACCCAATCACTTTTAACCCGGTCATTTCTAACTCGATCATATCTAACCCAATCATTTCTAACCCGATCGTTTCTAACCCGTTCTAACCCGACAATTATTAACCCGATCTGTTTTATTATGTTTTTTTATTATTGTTTTAAAATAAGGGTTTGTCTAAAAAAACAAACTAATCTCAACATAGTTGTTTTTATAATGAATTTTAGTTTGTTTTGTTTAAAATAAAACTTAATGTTCAGATAGCTTTTTTTTTAATTTAATTTTTGGTATTTATTGCTATTCGAAGTTTGTTATCCTACGCTAGACCTAGCCATTAAAAACTGGGCAACTTAAACTGAAAGACACTTAACGAAGAGACGAAAATTTATATACTTTAAAATCTAAAACTCCAGCTTTATCTAACTTTTATAGATTAACAGTGAAAGAAATCAACACTTTAGTATAATACTAATAATTTTTTATGATTTGAAGGTGAAGGTTTTTAACAAATTTGGTTTTAAATTCATAATAAGCAAGTTTAACATCAATTCTTTCATCGATCAGTGAGTTCAAATAAAACCAAACACAGCTACTCAATTTTTCATTTTAGAGTTAACTTCCGATTTCTTTTCAACAAAAAACCTTTTCTTCAAAATTCAGCAATACATATTAAGACGATTTAGTAAATTTTTTCAATTTTTTTAGTGCAGCAATCAGCAAAATAGTCTAAATCACGCACTTCTTCATTAAAATAAGGTTCAAGGTTACTTTTATAAAATTCTTTTAGAACATACTAAAAACTCGCAAAATGCAAACAAACTTTAAAAGTTCATGAATAAATTTAATTTTGTTCAAACATCAACCGGATATACACATCCTGACTTTTAAAGTTAGGTTCTAAACATTTGTGCAACCGTTTGTTATTTTATTGTTTTTTTTTTTTCATTTATTTTGGTCGCTTTGCCATAGCATAATCGACACAATTAAAATAAACATTATTGGAACTAACATATAGACAATTGTAAAAAAAAAACAAAAATTTAAGTGCATTGACTAACCTCTAAATTTAAAATTTGAAGTCCAAAACACATTAAGAGTACAGGTAAAATAAATATCTATTGAAAATATTAAAAAACGGTTTATTATTTACAGAAAAAAAGCGCTGCTAATAAAATCAAACTAAAGAATGAACTAAATTCTACTTATTAAATCAATGGTCTATAATTTAAACACTTGTTATATTACTGATAGTTTCTACTATAAAGTATATTGTCTTAATCAAACTTAAATCAAAGTTGTTCTTTTTTTTTGCAAAAATTAGTTTTGTTTGAAAACTAATTCCACATTAAACTAAAAGATAATTATGACTGAATGAATTTTTCGATTTGTTTTCGTGATAATTAGTTATTTTAATAAAGTTCAAAAATGGATTATAAATTAATTGTAGTTAATTATTTTTAAAAAGATTAGGAAAAGTATAAGTCTTTTGAATTTTAAAAATTAATAATTAAGTTTTTATAGTCGTCAATGTAAGAAATATAATGAGTATTGCAGCCAATAAAGACTACTCTGTACTTTTTCTTTGAAGAGATTCTATATGGTTAATATACATTTTTCAAGTATGGAGACCAGATTGGCAAGTTGCAGTCAAATTTAGGGCGAATTTTTATGAAATACAACTTATTGAAAATATTAATATTAGTATATATGAAACTTGAAATAATACCTCCAATAAAATATAGTAATCGTAATTAGTATGGTAGTTTCATTTAAAAATATCATTATTAAATTCTAAGTTCTTTAAACGAAAGTGCATACTGTTTAATAAGTGAAAAGTAGAAGTAGACGTTTTTTAAATATTTAGAACCTGTCATTTACTAGGACTTAAACTTAATTTTCTTTCTTTTAGCCAATGGTAAATTATATTTAAAGATTAAATAAGATATATTATATAATAAACTTAACTATATAAGTTAAGTGTCGAAAACTTATTATTTTGGTTTTTTTTCAAAATATGATGTATATAAAACAAAATAAATTTACATTTATCATGAAAATTAAAAAGTTTTCAAAATTGAAAATTGCAAAAACAGTTTCTAACGATTTATAGTAGAAACTACTTAAAAAATTCTTGATATCTTTTGAAAGTTATTGTTCCAAAGGTTTCCAAAAACACAAAGACTTAAGATTATTTAACGATAAATTAATATGAAATATAAGTATAATTTATTCGATTAGTTTGTATAATTTTAAAACTTATAATAAAATAATAAAATTAGTTTGTGTTGTGACACTCTAACATAGGTTTAAATTTCTAATGAAGAAAAAACTCATGACATTTATAGAAATTTAGAGGTGCAAAAAACACGAGAGTAAAGTCAATAGACTTCAAGCTGACTTTACAGTAATAAATAAAAAATAAACATGTTGCGTGTAATAATTGTCTGAATAAATAATTGATTAAAGGAAACAAAAAACTTGAAGGAGTTTTTATAAACTTCTGCTTTTAGTTATACTTAATTTTACTATAACTAATTTATTATTCTCTTTCAAAATGTTTTTTCAGTACTTAAAATGTTTTTACTTGCGTTATTTCAACTGTTCATAATAAAGTAAATTCTATGAAATTTTTGTCAACTAAACTACTATTTTAAGTCATAATTAAAACACTTTGTATATTATATAAATTTAGGTGAAGGTTTTAAAGAACATTACCTAGGCGAAACTTGATTAACCTCGGACTTGTTATACAAATAAACATGTCTGTTTAGTTATAAGTAACTTTTTTGGCTCTAGGACTAAGAAGAAGTTTATTAATGAGAAGAAATCAAGACGGTCAATTGACGTAACATACTTTTGCGGTTTCTTACGTGACATAACTGTTTTAATATCTAGGTTATACCTAAAATTCATGCTTTTCCACTTAATATAACAAAAGTATTTTATTTCTCCTAATGTTTGTTTCAATTCCATTATCTTGATAGGCCTATGCAAGTTTTATGTTAAGTTGTAAGAGATATTATAATAAAACTTAAAACTAGCCTACTATAAAACGTTAATACATTATTCATCAATATTACAACATTTACAACAGACTTACAATGTAGTTTTTAGACTGTAATATAAAGTTTTTTGTTTCTGAATATCGCAATTGTAAAGGTTTACTTTTTAAAATTTGCTTATGTTAGAATTTCTATAGTCACGTGAAATACTATAAGATCTAACTTTTAATATAGTTATAACTGCTTACTTTAAAATCCTACAAAGAAGAGTTCAAAATATAGTAGAGTAAACAATTTAGTGAATTGTATATGATTAACGAAAAACATCTATTTAAGTACATTGAAAGAACAAGAAATATGAAATAATGAAAAAAATTGAAATTATATATAGGATGAAATATCAAAAAATGAGGTAATAAAAATAAATTAAACTTATGTTAAGTTAATACTAAAAATAAAATTTATACTAACGAAGTTTTTGCGTAACACATCAAAATAATAAGGTTTAAAAGAAACTAAAAATATATATATTTTTTATAACTTTATTAAGATTAGTTTGTTTATGCATGAAATCTAGATTAGAAAAAAAAAGTTATTAAGTAGAATGGGTTAGAAACGATCGGGTTAGAAGTGATCGCATTAGAAGTGATCGGGTAAGAAATGATCCGGTTAGAAATTATTGGGTTAGAAATGATTGGGTTAGAAGTGATCAGGTTAGAAGTGGTCGAGTTAGAAATGATTGGGTTAGAAGTGATTGGGTTAGAAATGATTGGGTTATAAGTGATCAGGTTAGAAGTGATCGAGTTAGAAGTGATCGGGTTAGAAATGATTGGGTTAGAAGTGATCGGGTTAGAAATGATTGGGTTAGAAATGATAGCGGGTTAGAAATGATCGGCTCCCAGTTTTGATTTATACTACCAAACTTATATTTTTAAAAATTTTGAAAAGAGCTTTTTTTTCTTATTTCGTTGATCATGGTTGTAGTTATTAATTGATAAGTAAAGTAAAGGTAGGGATATCAGCACATTTTAATTATAAAAAATTATAGCTTACACACAAAATACACTTTTGAATACAAAAATAAGAATTTCTTTTTTCAGAATTATACTTAAACTTTTTATTTAAAAATTAATTAATCTATGTTTTTTTTAATTTAAACTACTAATCAATCAAGTTTGTTAAGGGCATAGGGGGAGTCCAATATTTCTTTTACTAAAAACAACATTGGATCTTATATGAAAGTATTATGTACGAACTACAAGACAATCTTTATAAAAGAAAAAAATATTATTTTACCTTTGAAATATTGTAATTTTTATAAAAACTTTCCAATACAAACCTATGGACCGCAAATTTTTCGGGGTCAGTTTTCTCAGAATTTTAAAAAAATCACTAAAAATCTATCTTCTCCTTCAATTTTTGAGCTAAAGACCTCAAACTTTCAGGAAACGTTCTTTTTATAGTTTAGAAGACTTTATATGTTGCAATTTAAAAATATTAAAAATTAAAATTTTTAGATTAAAAAAACAAAAAAAATAGGTGGTTTCTTTTTTTAATTAATTTTTCAAAATTAATAAACTTTCTGGATTTAATCTTTTTAAAATTTAATAATATACTTTCTGTGAAAATTTAAAGAAGATAGCTTAAAAAATGAAGGAGGAGATAGATTTTTAGTAAAAAGGTTTTTTTTTTGCTTTTTAAGTTTGCGCCTTCCATTAGGAACCTATTAAATTACTTTGAACTTTTTCAAGCGGCTACAAATACTATAAAATAAGATCAATTTGTAAAAATCATAGTGGACCCCCATGCCCTTAATAAAAATGTTAAATATCATCAAACTCACAATAAATAGCTGAAATAAAGTATCTAATCGCTTCAGAGTAAAGTTCGCAAGCTTCTGGAATGTTTTCATTTTCATCAGCTTGTATAGCTTTGTTCACTATAAGTATCTGTAATACAAAAATATTAAATAAATATAAACTTGAATATAATAAAATTATTACTTTACTCACTATAAATAACTGTATTTTATATTTAGAATTATAGTAAGTTTAATAATTAGTTTTTGCTGAAATATTTATTATTTTTATTAATGTTTTAAACATTTATTTACATAATAAAATTTCACGAAAACAAAAATTTATTGTTATGCAGTAATATATAAAACAATGGTGAGCTTGTATAAAAAAACTTTTAAGAAGTTAACTTAATATACTTTTTTAGGCAGAGTTTTTATTTTTAGTAATAAATTAAAATAAAAGAGTTTGCTGATTCTTTAATTTCTTTTTCTTAAGAAATTTATTCTTTAATTTCACGATTTGTAACTTTATTGAGCTACCTAAAACAAGATTTTAAATATAAGTAAACTATCTGAAAGCGTTACATTATCTTATTATTTATTAAAAAACAACAGTTATAATATTCAAGCTATTACAAAATATCTAAAGCACTATTTCAGTATAATAAAACAAGAAACAATTGTTTCAGTACAAGTAAAGTATTTATACTGATATATTTAAATATTTAAAAACAACTATATAACAATACTTTGTTAAATACCATTTCAAACTTATTTACATAAAAATACACTCACAGCATATTCAACAAAAGTAAACATTGTTTTTAATTTCAAATCTAAAAACAAAAACTCACAGCTTTTTCAATACAGTCAGGAGAGGGTTTGTGTTTGAGATCAACAAATTGGTGATTAAAAAAATCCTCAAAACTGATTCTTTCGTCAGGATCTCTTTGCAACAAACGAACTAACAGATCCATGCATTCATCAGATATTAATGGAGATTTTGGGATCTAAAAATAAGTGAAGTAATTAGTATTAGTATAATTAGACTGTACAGAAAGTTAGACAAAAGTTAGTACATATTACTAAGCGCAGATAACTTAGTGGGATATAAAAGTTATCTTTATAAGAATATATTTAGTATCTAAAAAGTAGTAGTTATCACGTTTTAGTCAATTTTATGTCAATTACAAAAAAACACAGTTACAAGTAAAACTGATAGTTTTAAAGATTTAATTTGAACTAATCTATATACTTTGGACATAATTTTTATAGTAATCGAGTGTGCACAGTTTTTGAATATAGTTTTTTTGAAATAACTGCAGTAAGTGACTGAACTTTAAAATTTTAGCTAACTTTTAGTCTAACCTTAAAATTTTAGAAGTTTTTAGTTTAATTTTAATTTTACCTAAATATACTCAAGTTCTTTGCTTTATTACAAAAATAGCCAAAAACATTAAGTACTAAACAAATATAATTTTTATAAAGAAATACCTTTTGTGAGTACTAAAACTTATTAGTTAGTATGTTTGTTAAGAGTTTACTATACATGAATACTTACAGAATTGCCACTCGTTTTTTTTCCAAATTTCTTCCAGGTTTTTAAAAATACACATTTTTGGATCTATTTTTAGTTTAAAGTTAAGTTTAAGGTAAGAAAACGTTGTTAAGTAGTATAAATACATAAAAAGATACTGTAAAGCTACTTTAAATTTTTTTTTGATAAATAAATGTTTGATGATGACAAAAAAATGTTATCTATGCAATAGATTTTTTGTGTCAAATCGAAACTTTACTACTGAACATGTTAAAATTGTTAATAATTCCAGATTTTTTTCAAAATTTTTCAAATTCAAGGTTTTTCAAGGTTTCAAGGTAAAACGGCAACCCTGTATTTATATTTAAACACACTAAACTGTAATAGCAGCTTCAGAAAGGATTTTCTTCAAAAACTCATCAGTGTTATTAGATGCGTAAGGAGCCCTCCCAAACAAACTTTCATACAAGATTACTCCAAGCGACCATAAGTCTGCCTTTGAATATTATTATCAAATAAAAAACATCCAGAAAAAAAAAGATCTGTTGTGCCAAACAAGCACTAATATAACCATTGCTCCAAAAAAACATATTTGCGAACTTTTTCAAGTTGTTATTGAACAACAAATATATAGAAATGAAACTGTACATATTTGAAAAAATTGTTTAAATCAAAGCATTATAAAAAGATTTCAATTACAGACTTTTAAAAAAATCTAAATAGTTTGAAGATTGTCAATTGCAAGCTTATGTCCAAAAGTATGTCTAACAACTATTTATTAATTTATCTAATGATCAAGTTGTTTACGTTTCATCACAACAACAAAAAATAGCAATGACTAAAATACTGAAGCTTTGCAGTTTTCAAAGTTATAAAAACTATTACTGCTTAAGAAATACATACACAGCAAGTTTTTAGTTAAAAGTGAAACATTAAAACTTTGAACTATATTTTATTAACTAGTTTCTGCAAGTTTATTGTTTCTTTTGGAATCTTTTTACTAGAGTATTAAAAACTAGATTAAGGGCATGGGAGGTAAAACACATTTTTCTCATTTTTTCTTATTTCATGAAGTTTTCACTAAGCTACAAGATACTTTTTACAGATTTTTAAAATTAAAAATAATTTTTGAAATATAGTCAGTCAAAGTTGGAGGTAACAATAGATTCCTTATGGGAGGCAAAAACTAAAACGGCAAATAACTAGAAATTACTAAAAATCTATCTTCTCCTACGTTTTTTGAGATAACTAGCTCAAATTTTTACAAAATTTTCCTTGTAATGTTTAAAAAATTAAATTTTTAAAGTTAAAAAATAAAAATTTTATAGAAAAAAAAAATTTTATTTTTTTTAATTTTTAGACAGAATTTTCTAAATATATCAAGGAACATTTCCTGAAATTTTGAAGTAGTTATCTCAAAAAACGTTAGAGAAGATAGATTTTTAGTAATGTAGTCTATTTTTGCAGTTTTAGTTTGCACCTCCCATAAGGAACCTATTGTTGCCTCTGACTTTGACCGGCTATATTACAAAAATTATTTTGAATTTTTAAATTTTTTAAAAGCATCTTGTAGCTTAGTAAAAACTATATAAAATAAGATAAAATTGTGAAAAAAAGTGGTTTATTAGCTATGCCCTTAACATAAAAACTTTAATAATAAAGTCCACTTATTTTTACATATTTCTTATTTTATTCTTTCTAAGTTAAAACTTTAAATTACCTTTGCAGAATAGTTTTTATCAAGTATAATTTCAGGGGCCATGTAAAGTGGAGACCCTCTAAAATAATTATCTTTATTATTTTTCTCTGTAGTCTCACGGTACTGGGCAAATCCAAAATCTTAAAAATATTAATAACTAATTAAATTGAGGATTTTGTAAGTTTAGGAGTTATTTATTTAAAAACTTCAGCTAAAAATAATAACTCTTTATGTGAAAAACCAAAAAAAAAGTTCTAACCAGCCAGTTTTATAGTTGGATGTTTTGTAGAAGTTAAAAGTATATTATGCGGCTTAAGATCAAAATGGCTGATGTGTTTTTCATGCAATACCTTCAATGCTGATGCTGTGTTAAGGTATAAAAATGATGAATGTTTAAACACTACAAACCATTTTTTAAACTTAAGTTGTTTATGAAGAAACTCAAGAACATCTAGTTTTAACAATATAATCATGTGAAAGTTATACATAGAACTAAATCCAAAAATAAACATATGGTAAGCCTTAAAAAAAAGTATATATAGCAAAAAAAATAAACTAACATATTATGGGCATAGGGGGGGGTAAACACCCTTTTTTGGTTTTTGATCTTATTTTATATAGTTTTTACTAAGCTACAAGATGCTTTTTACAGATTAAAAAATTCAAAATAATTTTTGAGATATAGCCGGTCAAAGTCAGAGGCAACAATAGGATCCTTATGGGAGGTGCAAACTAAAACGTCAAATAACTAGAAATCACTAAAAATCTATCTCCTCCTACGTTTTTTGAGATAACTACCTCAAATTTTCAGGAAATGTTCCTTGCAGTATTTAGAAAATTCTGTCGGAACAGAATTTAAAAAAATTAAAAAATAAAAATTTTATAACAAAAATACAAAAAAAAAACTGTTTTTTTTGTTTATTTTTTATATAAAAATTTTATTTTTTATTTTTAAAAAAATTCCTTCCGACAGAATTTTCTAAATATATCAAGGAACATTTCCTGAAAGTTTGAGGTAGTTATCTCAAAAAACGTAGGAGAAGATAGATTTTTAGTGAAATTGTCTATTTTTGCCGTTTTAGTTTGCGCCTCCCATAAGGATCCTATTGTCCGCTTCGACTTTGACCAGCTATATCTCAAAAACTATTTTGATTTTTTTTAATCTGTAAAAAGCACCTTGTAGCTTAGTAAAAACTATATAAAATAAGATCAAAAACCAAAAAAGGGTGTTTACCCCCCCTATGCCCTTATCAGCAATAAAAATAACAATATTACTACTCTTTGAAGCAAACGTCAGCCACAGTAACTCAGAGTTACCACTCTTTTAGTCAAAAAACTGCTCTGAGTGACCTTAAATCAAACTGTCCTTAGTCATCATGAGTTTTTTAAATTTCTTAAAATAAGTTTTCAAAAGGTTTTCAAATTTACTAAAAATAAGTTCTTAAACAAAATTGATTATAAAATAACAAAATATTGCAATTAAATAAATCTAATTTCATTCAAAATACTTAACAAAAATGATCCTAAGTTTTTTATATAAAAAAAACACAACTATCCTGAGTCAGGAAAGTTTTTAAAATCATCAATCCTGAGTATATCAAACCAACCTGAAGTTTTATGAAAAAATTTTGAAGAAAAAGAGTGGCTAAAATATTAGAAAGTACTGTTAATTAAGCTTGAAAGCTCAAGGTTAAGATTAAAAAAACAGGAAAAAACACAACTTTAAAATAATAAGTATAATAAAATAAAAAACAGCCAAATATTTAGAAATAATATCCAAGCCTGAGATTTTTATAAAAGTTCATAAAAGTTGAAAATAACTTGAGTTGGGCTGAGTAGAAAAAGAAGAATTTTTTATGCTACTCCTGTTATTATTTCAAACTTCAGGAAAAAAAACAAAGTGTAATGATTTAGGCTCAAAATATACTAAAGCACACACAGTATACTAAAGTATTGGTTATTTCTGACTTTGTAAAACAATAAAGAAAACTTATTTTTTACAAAAATGCCTTCTTTTTTTCTACATAGTATAAAAGTGTATGAAACCTATTTGTTGAAGAAATTTCTTGACAATGTATTCAGGTAATGTGTGTTTTAATCTTATGAACTGAGATAAATCACCTCCACTACAATACTCCATTATCAAGTAAATATAATAAGCATCCCACTGCACAAATTATTTTTGAATTACTTAAAGCAAAATATTTGTGTACAAAAAAAACACTTATGGAAACTATTTTATATTAACAAAATTTTTTGAAGAAAAAAACCTGTTTTAAGGATAGTATAAACAATAATAAAAAAAAATTTATTATCAATTTTTTTGTACCTTAATAAAATTACTCAGTCATTTACAAAAATATATTACAAAATAATTATAAGAGTCATCTTTCTGTATATATTATTCCAAACTTAAATTTTCTCAATTAAAAAAGATACCATTTTTATTAAAATGAAACTTATTAAAACAAGTTTTTTGTTATAATTTTTAAAACACCTTAATTAAAACTACCTGAAAATCAATAAGTTGGACAATATTTTCATTATTGAGTTCTTTCAGCACTTCTATTTCTTTCATTAAATTTTCCACAGAACTTTTGTTTAATGATGACTTTTTAATGCATTTTATTGCGACCACTTCATGCTCTTTGTTCTATAAACAAAGATTTTTAAAGATAAAAAGTAAAACATATATATTTTTTTGCTGTTGCATTTCCTCTCATTAACCTCTACTCAATTACATTTTCAATGACTAAATAAAAGTTTAAATTTTTACTTACACTTGTTCAAATTCAAATTAGTGGTGTTCTACAGTCTGGCCATAGATTGCCAGCAAGTATAAATTTGAATTTAGATCAAAGATCTCGATCTGTTTAAGCTAAAATTAAAAATAGACCGATTTAAAAACAAGCTCAACTAAATTCAGATTTTTAATCTTAAACCATGTCCAGCCTAAACAAGATAGGATCATATCTTAAACCAACATCAGAACAAAACTCAAACCTGTTTTAAAAATTAAAATATAATTAGGTCAGCATCTTGGCAAGAAACATCTTTTTACTTACTTTAATCTGATTGGTATACTTATTACCGCCAGAACATAAAATTCAAACTTAAAAAATTGTCATTCTGAGTAAATAAAAAACTCATGAAAACGTGTAGTTAAAATTGAAATTTATATAAATTTCCAAAACGCTTTCAAATGGTACAATTATATATACTACATTTATTTTGTATAGCACATTTATGGTATGTCTATTACATACATAAATTTATTATATATATATACTAAATTTAACATACTTATTGTATATTTTAATCCATAAAAAAATAATAAGCTAACTACAAAGTAATGTGGTAAAATGTTGTTAGATCAGGACCTTGGCAAGATATGGCTAAAAAATTCTTATACTTACTACAATCTAACATATTCCAATTTTGAAAAGAAAATTTACCCTAAAACATTGTTACTATTAATTAATAAAAGGAAAAATTTCAAAATAAAAAATGTCTACTTGAGTTGAAAAAAGGAATGATTTATTCTTTTTGGTTGATTAAAACTTAATTAAGTTTCCAAAAACTCTTCCAAACAGTACAATTATATATTTTATACCACATTAATTATATTTGTTATATACTTTTTACAATTAAAACAATTCTTACTAATAAGCCAACTTCAAAGTTGTGAAATATGAGGTAAAATATTTTTATTAGGTAAAAAATATTAGTATCTTAGATACTATCTATCTTATTCCCTTTACAACATTTTTGTTTTCCAAATCAAACAAAAAAAATGATGAAAATAAAATATGTGAACCCTCACAACTACAGTCAATGGATTGATGTGGAGAAAGATATTTCGGTCATCAAGCTGCACACCATTTGTTGTAGTCAATACTTTGAGTTAACTTTAAAAAAAGTAATAAAAGCAAATTTGTAAAAAATCTTTTGAAGTTGTTATATGTACATTATAAAAAATTCATATTTTAAATGGTAAGCACCCATTTTTAAAGGTTAAAATTTAACATGTACCTTTAATAACTTACTGAAATAACCAAAAAAAGGAAATTTCAAAATAAAAATCTTGCAGGTCTAGTAAACTTATAGGTTATAATCTTAAAGCAAAATTTAGCACAGATAAAGCTAAAACCAAAAAATACACCAACAGATTTAAACTAAACCACATTGCCACAAAATTAAGCCCATAACGGCATAACTACTTATTTAAGTTTAATTAAACCAACATACGGTAATTTCCTAGGATGATGTCACACCAATATCACTAATTTACACTATCAGTTTTACACTTTGATAAGACAAGTATAGAAATAAAAAGCTCCAAATAAGTATTAAGTTTTAAAAATAGAGACCATTAGGTGAATAAAAAGAACAAACCTAAATAAACAAATAAAGAATAAATTATAATGTATAAAAATAAAATTTTAAATATATTTTAAAAAATTTAAGTTTGTATTTACGTATACAAATTAATTTTATTTAACACAAAGTTTAAAATAATGCACGAACACTTATTACTTAAATTAAATGGTGTTTTATAGATATCTATTAAATATAAAATAACTATTTACAGATAGAGATGAAGACAAGCTGTATAGAGCAAAGATAAAAAACTGCAACCTCTGCTGACCTTTCATCTAATTTTGATATTTTAAATATTTTTTATTTAAATTTAAATATCTTATCAAAGTGTAAAATTGAAAGTGATATTGGTGCGACGTCATCCTAGGAAATTACTAAGTACAAAGTGTTAAGTTATCACCATTAAACAAAATGTAGTAAAAAAGTTTGCTTACTCAATCAATTCCTTAATAATGGATTATTTTGGAGTATGTATAAAAATTTATTAACAAACCAACCTTTGTGTAAGCTTTGTATACAGTTGCATAAGACCCTGAACCAATGGGAGTAGTAAACACGTAATTATTCAATTTGGGTTGTACAGTAGTCATCTTTTTTATGTTACATGATCATTTTTACTACAAATTTTACACCTGAAGTATTTTACTAATTCTAGTGCTTTTCAAAAAGGGAAATCACCAAAACCATAAGAGTAACTGTACAAAGCTTAAATTATTAACTGATTGACAAAGTAATATCAATCATAATTGTCATACATAAAATTGCACTAAATAAAGCTATTCCATACATCTTTTTCTTTTTTTGTTATAAATTTATTATAGTTTGAAAGCTAAGTTAAAGTTTTAAGCTCCTAAAATTGATAAGGAGAAAATGTCAAAAGGAAATAAAAATACTTTGTTCTGACAACAATAAGTCTGATACCAATTATTTATTTAAATAAAAATCTAATAAGTTTGAAAAACTTTTCAAAAACATTAAAACCACAGATTTCATTAAACATCTTTGTTTTATTAGTTCAAGATAGATGTACATTAATAACACTGATGTATACTTTAGTACAGTGCTTCTGAAATGGGGTTCCGCGGAACCCTAGGGTTCCACGAAGCCTTTCGAAGTTTAAAATAGAAATTTGAAAGAAAAAAAAACATAAATCATAAAACTTCAAAAAAAATTGAAACACATTAAATGGAAAACATATATAATTATAGCATTCATTGATCTGCTTAGTGTGTATCTAGCGGTAGGAATTTTAATGGGTATTCATCATTAATAGGTGTCCTGGTTGCACAAATTTTTGCCAATTTTTTGAATTTCTATTTTTAGTGAAGTCACGAAAATACTGGTATTATAACTAAAGCAAACAATGTAGGAGCAATCAAAACAAATTCTAAATGTTTACACAATAAAACTAAATAAAAATCTTTATCAGAAGCTTTTTTCTATGTAAAATTAAATTAGGGGTTCTGCGGTAAAGTTGAACTTTGGAAAAAGGTTCCGCCACTAGAAAAAGGTTCAGAAGCACTGCTTTAGTATATAAGCTATATTAGAATTTATATGAAAGACTACTTATTTCTTTGAATCTTATATACTGTATATCTTTCAGCCCAAATACAAACAGATCTCAAGATCGGTTTTTAGTTCAAAGTGTTTTTGCTCAGTATTTTAATATCAAAAAATTTAAACAGATATTTTTAATTGTTTTTTAACCAATTTTTATTCAAGTTATGATAAACCTGTCCGATTTGTATCCAAAAAAAGGAAGGCTACTTACATACCATTTATCTTAAATGCAAACAGGATCGATTTCTTGTTATAAGATAGTTAAGTAACAATTAAGGTCTTAAGGATACCCTTACAATTAAGCTAGATTTTTTTTTTCAATAGTTCTGCTTTCATAGTTTTTAGATTTCAATCAGCAAATAGCTACTTTTAAAATAGCTTATTTTAAATTGAATGAAACGTTTTTTAAGTATTAAGCATTCAATTAGCATAGCAACAACAACATTACTGTTGCAGTTTGATTCTACAACGAGATTTTGTGATAAATCAGGAATTCATGGCGATTATTGACATTCTTTTACTTTAAGACTAAAAATAATTTTTGATTTTCTAGTTTTCCAATCACCATTTCACCAAATTGAGAATTGGTGCGACTCGATTACCGAAAGGTTCCTTCGTACGCCAGGACATTAGACCAAACTTTTTGAGCGCTTTTTTTTATCATTCAATAAACAACATGATTACACTGAAACAATCGTGATATAAGAGTTTACAATCGTGATATAAGTTTATTTATTAAATATAGCAATATACACTTTCCAAACTTTAAGTACTCAGTTTTTTTTTTTACTTTTAAGACTTTATTTACTTATAAGAATTAAAATTTCAAGATTAGTGTTAATCATTTGTATTTTAGTTAAGATTCAATTATCTTAAGAATCCTTTATATAAAAATTTTATTACGAAAACGAAAGTAGTGTAGATAGGTTTAAGACAAAATCTACAAAGATGTTTAAAAGGACTTGTGGGTATTTTCTAAATTCTTAAATTATTTTTAATTTTAGTCTAAAAAACAGTGTAAAGATACTTTTGTAGTAAATTAAGGTTTATTGTTATTGGTACACTTAAGTTATAAGTTTTTTTGATATATTTGTTTATAGAAAAAAATACCATAATGAATATGTTTGATTTGGTAAAGAGAGGTGTTTTAGTATCAGTTGCAACATCTTTAGACTATTACAATTAACCTAATTTGAATTCCCCTAACCTAGGTAGGTCCGCCATAATAATAAATTTATTTGGTTGATTTATTTTGCTTAACTTTTTAGAGAAACTGTAAGGTATTTGAGCACTTTTAGAAAATAAAAGCAGGTATTGAATCAGCTAAAGAGCTAATTTTCTTATATATTTTTTTTGTAAAACCAGGAAATTTAAAATGAATGTAAATAAATAGCCTAACACAAAAGTAATTTTAGCATTAATGTATTGTCCAGTATTTTATCAAGAAAGATTTAAAACAGAAAACTTAATCTTTTAAATAAAATTTTTAATTGTTAAATTAACTTTTATTAACAATTTTATAAATTTAAAGGTGTATTTTAAACAACCAACAATTCACATATTTCATAAAGTTAAGTTATTAATGTAAAACAACTGCTCTTTAGTGAAACAACCTGTGAAAAAAGTGAAGTTCGGGTACCACAAAGCTCAGTATTAGGACCGATTTTATTCCTAATCCATATGAATGACTTACAGAATAATACTAGTCTTAACGTCCTCAACTTTCCAGATGTTACAATGTTATACAAAATGTTCACAAAAGACACACATCTAAATGACAGTAAAAAATTTAACACAGAACTAAAAAAGGTATCAGATTAGCTTATTTGAAACAAACTTAAACTAAATCTTAATAAAACCAAAAGCATGATTCTATATCAATCAAAAAATTCTTTATGGAAAAATAAAGATCTTAATGTAAAAATAAGTAAAACAGTTATAACAAACACAAATAGCTATAAATGTTTGAGAATAACTATAGACAGAAGTTTAAAATAGTCAGAACACAAAGAAACTATAGAAACAAAATTACAAAAAACATTGGATATATTATATAAAACCAGACACTTCTTAAATGAAAAAGCTTTACATTTGATCTTTAATTCTTTGCTTATTAGCTAGGTTAGATATGGCTTGTTGTGCTGGGGAAGAGCAAATAAAAAATGTATAAATGATATTTATGTTCTCATAAAAATAGCACTTAGATGCATACATTATAAGAAATATGATGATAGTGTAAGACTCATAGAAAAATTTTATATGTTGAAAGTCTGTATCTTTATGAATTAGATCTGTTTATGTTTAAGTTTAACAAAAATCTTTTACAAGATAACTTTAAAAATTACTATAAAAGTGTAAAAAACGTCCATAATTATCATACCAAGTCTTCAAAAAAAAATACTACCTAGATTCAACAGCAAAATAGGTCATAAATTGCTATCCTACCAAGGAAGTAAATTACGGACGAGCTACCAATATATTTTTTCATTTTGGAAAGTTCTAGTATGAACTTAACTATTAAAAATAGATTAACAAAGTCATTAATGATCATTGCTACTCGTCTACTTACTTTTGTTCAAGGAGTTAATAGTATTAGTCATTTAATAAGCAACTTTTCTACCTATTTGTTTATTTTTTGTTTTTTTTTTGTTCAAAAGTTGAATTTTTTGGTTACAATAACAGTGGTTTAGTATAGATTGCAACATTTTTTATCTGGTTATTCTTTAGATTTTTTTAAGATTACTATTTTGAATTAAGTTCAGAATACTTACAAACTTTTTGTTTTTTTAGCATGCCAACGTAAAAAAAAAGTTATAGATTTATATACTTAAAGAGAATATTAAGTATTCAAAAAGTAAGCTGAGAGAACTTTTACAAGCAAACGTATGTTGAAATATCTCGTTTTCTGAGAAAATCAGAAAAAAGAAAAAACTTATTTTTTATGTTAACAAATATTTTTTGCCTTTTAATATTAATATTTTAGACTTAGACAAGTATTCAAATTATAAAAATGTATATTTTAAAACAGAAGGAAATTTGTTGTTGTTAATATTATTATTGTTTTCTTTTTTTTTTATTAGAAGCATAAATTTAAGATTACTGGTTTTTTTTTCATTTATAAAAATTAAGTTCAGTTATGGTAGAATACACTTCTTTAAAGTTATTAAATAGTCATTCGATAGTTTATTTATCGATTTAAATGTGAAATTATTTTTACTGTTCAATTAAAATTCTTAAATAAAACAAAAATAAAACTTTTAGCACAAAATACTGAAAGATCGAACGTAAAGATGTTTTAACGTACTATTTATACTTATTTTTACTTTTTAATTTATAAAAGTTAAGTTCAGTTATGGTAGAAATAACTTTTCTAAAACTGTTAAAAAATTATACAATAGGTTATTTAGCTATTCAAACGTAAAAATCTTATTACTGTTCAAGTAAAATTACTAAATAAAAAACAAAAACTACCTTTTTAGCACAAAATACTGACAAAATCTAACGTTTAAATAATTCAGTGTATTACATTTTTACCTTCTTTAAAGAAGTTGTAACCTATATTTAAAGTATTTACAAGTTTGTAATTAGTGTTGTTTATCTTCTTACAAAGTTAATTTAAAGTTCTATATGTTTTTTTAATTTTTATGTTTCTAAACAAGTTTTCAAGTACAATTTTATACACAAAATTCAGTTAATTTTCGTTTAGTTTTCTTTTCTTTCATTTCGTTTAATTGATTGTTTTATTACTAAAAATTCAGTTATCTATATGATAAAAAAAATTAAGTGTAATAGCTCGTAAGAAATTGTATAAGCATGTGGTGTACGACTCGATAACCGAAAGGTTCCTTTGAACACCAGGTCATTAGACCAAACTTTTTTAGCGCTTTTTTTCGTTTAATAAACAATATTACTATTCAGAATAATAAGCTTTTTTTATGTCATATGGAAACTAAAGTTACTTACAACTTTCTTTTTGTTAATCTCTCAAATATAGTCGTTTAACTCTCTCAATAATAAACCAAACAAAATTAAATCGTTGACCATCTACACAAAACTGAAAATAAGTCTATCATAGCTATTATGCTACTAATCGTCAAATGTGATAAAGGCAAAATCAGAATTTTTCTTAAAAGAAATACTAATTTTTTTATAGTAGTGATTTAAACTTATCCATATTGCTCAACTTTTGAACTTTAAATTTGCTTTCTCAGGTTTTGTTTCGTTAAGTTAGCACTAAAACGCGGTGTGCGACCTCACTGTTAACTATTTAATATGAATTATTTTTTATTGAAATTGATCTTATTTGTTTTATATTTTACTAAGCATATTTACTTAGACTATATTATAAGAATTTAATTTATGGTAATCATAAAAAATTTGTTTGCAGATTCGTAAATTTTTCGAGGTAGCTACGTCCTTACAATGTAGCAATAAATGCTCAATTATTTTTTGATTTAAGATAAACACTGTAAAGCTTTATGTTTTCTTTTGTTTTTACAATCAACATGCTTTAAATGTTGTTGTAATACTGGGACATTGAAAAGGTACGTACTTTGAAGCAAGGAATTTTTTTTACGTGAAAAGCAAGTGTTAGTTTTTTAATACTAATTTAGTATTTTTCAAACCAAGTAATAACTTATACATGTTACTTTAAATAAAGTTACGTCTTTTATTTTTAATTTAAAACTAATAGATCATTTAAATAAATATCTATGTGATATTTGCATTAATCATATTGATTCATGTTTTCAATCTATTTAATTTATTTACCTAATAAAACTTCATATTTTGGCTTTTTCAAAACTATTAATCTTTAATATAGATTGAAAAACGATAAAATCAACTTTTTTATGCAAGTTTTGAAACAAATACTTAAAGTACTTAGAAAAAAACACATTTTTATTATAATATTAAATAACTGACTGTACAAAAAAACTTACTGAATAGGCAAGAAACTATGAGAATTATTAAAATTTATTTAATCAAATGAACAGTTAACATAGTAGCAATTATTTTAGCTAATCATAAGAATGTAAAGAGAAGTTACTTCTCTGTAAAAATTCAAACATGCACACCCAATAGAATAAATACACTCACTGCAAACCTGTATGTTTATATACATCAATTGTGAAGCGTGCATTTGTGGTGAAATGCTTCTTACGAAAGTAAAGCGTTCACAGTGCATGTTCAAGTGCAACCTAATTACTGTTTGGTTTTAGTTTTAGTCACTTAGTTGCAGTTATTAAAGCTATCAGAACGACTCAACTGATCGAGTTTGATTCTAGTTGTTAAAAAACTTTTATAAACTTAATGAATAATTATATAACATACATTTTCCTTTTTTGATAAATACTAACATTGTTTACACTTTTAAAAGAAATGTTTTAATTTATGATTGAACTTCAACGAATATAAGTATCAATAGTTACATTAAACCATTAATGTATAATTTTTTTTATACATTAATTTATGTATTATTTATAAATTAGTTTTTTGATTTAAAAAATTATATTTTTTAAATGATTTATATACTTTACGTTTATTTTCCTTCTCCTAATGTAAATCATAGTAGTATACTATTTATTAGTTTAATGAAAGTAAGACACTGAAAATAATTGAAGAGCTAGAATATAATATAATAATACTTTTTAATACCGAAGAAATTCACATGATAGTGTTATAAAAAGTATATGTTGCGGTAAAAGAAAGAAAACCATAACTTACCTTAAATTTAAAATAAGAAAAAAAACTGTTTATTTATTTCAATAGTTGCTTAGAGGCAGGCTTGGTGCATAAATCAAGCATCAAGTCCGAAACACATTTAAAATAGTTTCTAATGGTATGTATTTAAACAAATATAAAATACAGTTGATTTAATACAAAGGTGGCAATAGTAATTAATTTAATTTCTGTGTAATATCAAATTTCAAAACTTTAAAATTAACTTAGCTGTTACTGTAAGTAGACTATACATAAATCTTATTGTATCAAATTTTTATTTATCATTCACTTTAAAACTAGTCTATTTTCACTTGAAAATAAATTTGAAACGGTAAATTACCTTTTGATTTTATAAATAAAAAACTGAGTAATTGTAGAAACCGTAAACAAAAAATTTGATTAAAATCTTTATAGTAAAATTTTCTGAAAACTACTTATTTAAAATTTTAATATTTTTGTTTTGTATCAGTTTAGTTTTGAAAACATGTTATACATTTTTAAAAGTTAGTTTTATTGCATTATAATTTTTTTTTGAACTATTACTGTTGTACCATGGTTTTCAAACGATTTAGAGTCGATTTTTTGTTATTATGACTGATAACTTTTAATGAAAGTTTTAGTAAAACTCATTTTAAAATGCTAAATTTCCAAAATTTTATTTATTTTAATCTAGCTGTTTTAAATTCAATGTGTTTTAAACTTAGATTTACATGCATTATTATAAGCTAGTCAAGTTCAAAAATGTAAAGTTTTATAACTGCTAGGTTTATATTGCAGTTACATAAAATATATATTTCGACAAAGAAAATTGCAACCTTTTTTCTAATTAGCGGGCTAGAGTTACTTGAAAAGTTTTTTTCCAAACCTTTTTTCTTAGTGTGGCATTTATTTTAAATAAAAAAAACTGTATAAACATTTAAATGAAGAGTTAAATTGAAACAAATAATCATTATCTATAAACACTGTCGTGTAATAGATCTAAAGGTAAAAGAACTCAATGTTTCAATGAATATATAGCTTTCAAGACTAAAAATATGTCGCTGTCCAAGCATTCTCTATGGCTCATCCATGCAGCTTACAGTAAAAAAGTATCGGTTTTTAAACTGGATAAATAATTACTTTAACTAGTTTTTAATAAGCGTTGAAAGTTAACATACTTCTTTTGGTTGTAATGTGAAGTCTAAAATTTAATCAAGATATACTTAAAGATGTTTCACTTGTGCAAAATGTTATATAAAAATATTATATTACTTGAAAGTTAAACTTAAAGCAGATTTTTTTGATTATTTTTACGTACAATGTACCTAAATAAAAGCCACCAACGTTATACGTTTTGAGGTCAAAAGAGTATATTACATTGTTACAGTTTTACCTGCCTCTTTAATTTTAACTTTAATTTAACCAAAAATAAACAAACTTGTCTTTTTAAAGCCGTGTTGTAAGTTATTTATAAAACTCTCACAACGTTGATGTCTCAACACTAAAAACCACAAAAAGTGGGAAAATCATGAAGATAAATTTCTAAGCTAGTAGCTACCGAAGGCTGCAACAAATAATACATTATTAAAGTTATGTGATAATGTGATACATAAGTACTGAAAAAACGTACGTAAAGATTTTTTGTTGCTTTGTGAATCGGTCTTTGGCATAAAGTTTTTGCTTGTTTTGGTGATGAACTTCATCGCTTCTTTGAATTTTTCGTTTGTTAAATATTTATAAAGATTAATTTATTAGAATTTCTAATTAGGTAAAAACAAACTTTTTAATTAGCTTATTAATGTTTCGTGTTCTTAAAAATGAGAACACTAGTGACAACTACGCTTTAATAAAATTAAGAATAAGTTTTTTAATATTTATCGAATTCATCATTGGTACCATTAATAATTTGATGTTGTTAAATGGTAATAAATACAAAAGGTCTGATCATACCACCTCGATCATAAGACCACAAGCTTTCGGTGGATTGAGACCGGTTTTGTCATCAATCAACCGTAAAACATGTTGCCGTCAATTTAAAAACGGATTATCATGTTTAGAAAACGGTTGCGGCTGACTGATGAGTCCTAATAAGGACGAAACCCAGGTCTCAGTCTACCAAAAGCTTGTGATCTGATGATCGAATTGGCATGACTAAACATTTGTTGAGCTTGTCTCACGGCATAAAAAGTCTGCTCCGCGGACTTTCGCCAATTTTTTTTATGATGATAATAAAAACTTAAGTAATAATGAGCATACTCTTATAAAAATGTGTTTAGTATATCCATTACAAAACTTTTTATAGTTTTTGAAATTTTAGTTTAAAACTTTAAAATTTATCATTTATTAGTTTTCATTATAGCAAAAGATAAAATTAAACTTTTTTCTTCATATATTTAAGAAATATGTAACGTACTTATAGTATAAGACCCAATTGGTATAATACATTCAAAAGTATTAAAATTTTGAAAACCACAGTTTCTTTAATTTATTAAGTACAAATAATTTTAGTTTTTCAAAAGATGAGAGCTATATAAGTACTTTAAGTAAAAAATATATTTAAGTACCAACTTGTTTTAGTAAAACTTAAATACTAGTTAAAACATCTAAAAAAAGGAAATTAAATTAACTTTTAAAGCTTTAGATAGTTTTAACTTAAACATATTTGTGATGTTTTACTGAGAATAGTTAGTAAACAAAAAGAAGCACCTGATTTAGAATAAAATAAGTTATAATTTTAGCTCGTCTATTTTCTAGTAATAAAGTTTTATCGAGAATTTAAAGTTAAGTTTATAAATTTAAATAGTTTAATTTTTATATATCGTACTAAATAAGGTAGTAATTAAAATAAACTTTAGTAAACTTTTTTATTAGAGTTTAAGATAAAGTTACATATAATAGCTTTAGTTTTCAGAAAATAAAATATTATTAATAAGTCCTATTAGTTTAAAGGTTTTTTTTTGTTTACAATTTCTTTTTCTCTTTAGAAAGTTTGTAAAGACGATAACTTGATAAAACTTTTTTAAGTTTTTTTTTTTTTAAGAAACAGAAAACACAGTGGTAGGTTTAAAATACCAATTAAAATAAATAAAAACAATTTAATGTTGATTAAAACACATGTTTTAATAAGTTTTTATAACACTTCTTTTCACATACTCTAATTGTATAGCTTTTAATTGTATCTGATTTTAGCAGTAAACTTAGTCGTACCAAATAAACTTAAAAGCGCACCATTATTGTTATCAGTTTTTAAGACTAAGTACTTGAAATTTTATCCAGTTATGACTTATTCTACAATGATAAATTAGTATACTATATTTGTACTAGCAAACTATTTTTAATTCATGTTACAATCATCATTTGTATTTCGATTACTTTCGTTGAAACTGACCAAAAAAGATTATGTTACTTTAAAATAAAGTTACTAATTCATTGTAAATTAAAAAATAACTTCTCAAATGTGTTTAGATTATAAAACCAGATTAGAGTTTATCGAAAATTTAGATGTTGTGTCTATGTCATTAATTACTTTACAAGTCATTTTAATTGAACAGTAAGTCAAAAAAAATTTTAAAGTTATGCAAAGTTAAATAGTTTGTGCTAAAATTAGCATTTAAAGTTTTTTATAAACTTCTGTTTTACAACATCTCATATGCATTTATCCAGTAAAAGCACAATGCTCAATGCAGAAACATAAAAGCGATTGAACTATTTTATAACAAAATGTTAAGCAAAAGCACACTGTTTAACTTATAGGCCATTGTATTAAACATAAAGTTTGAAAAGGGTAATATGAAAAAAAATAGCTTTTTGCATTGTAATTTTGCATTGGATAATGCATATATTGTATTGGTTTAAGCTGATTTTACTTTTTTTGTATATAGTATTTTTTCATTCAACTTTAATAAACATTTTTAGCAGATATTCTACGTTTTACTTAGTTTTTTTAATTTAACAACTTTTCATTTAATATTTAAAACGCTAGTTTGAAAAGTAAAGTTATTAGTAAACATCAAAAGAAGTATTTAAGTACAATTTAAACTTCTAATAAAAACAAGTATTGTAGTTTGTTTAGTATTATTGTTTTGTTTACACTAAAGTTATGTTAAAATCTTTTAAGGATAAATAAAAAAAAGTAGTTTACAGCCTTATGTTAAAAATTACAGTCAAATTTTGCTGTGTTAGCATAAACTTTATAGTTAAATCTTATTTCAGTAAACTAAACAGTAAGATTATAGTAAGCTTAAAAACCGATAAAATACTTTAGCTATAGTCAATATGAATTTTATAAAACACTTAAGTATGTTTTTTGTTGAGCATTTAATTTCAGCTGAAACTTTAAAAAATTTAAGTAATCAGTATTAAAGTTTCTTTGTTTTTGGCAAACTTGTTTTAAACAATGTATCACACAGAAACTTTTACAAAATATACACACTATAAGTTACACAAGCTTGATTTTCTTTGTTGTTTTTGCATTTATAGCCAATAAAAGCGCAAGTGTGCAAAATTTTGATTGCGTTGAAAAATCTGGTATGCACTTTAGAAAAGCATCAGAAATAAAAGATACTCAAGAAGGAAATAGATACATTTAATTCAATAAATCTTTGCCAGAGGAAGTATGTTTGTTTTAATTTTTTATATGCTACTTATTTATATATTGTAAAATTTTAATTTTCTTTATATTAGGGGTGGTATGAGTTTTAAAAATTATGTTTTTGCAATTAACTTAGCTTGATTTGCGGTTTTTGTACACAAATTTTATTGAACTAAAGATGTTATCTGTCCATAAAATTTTAAGAAATAAAATGTGCTCTACAGCAGTTATTATACTTTTTAGGCTCCGTAGAGCTACTCAAATTTTATGTACAGCGAAACGTACTTGGCACAATAAATTTTAAAACAAAATAGTAGCTAACACAAAAGCAATACTGATTGCAGCGCAGAGTCAATCAGAACAAAAACAGTCTTTGGTATTTAGAATTGGATTTGATTAGGAAAATGAAGACGGGCTATATAATCTTCAATATATATTCATGTTTCCAAAAAGCTACAAAAAATCGGAACAGGTAAAAACAATTTAATGATAAAATATTTTTTATGTACATTATTGATTTCTATATGCAATATACAACTATGATTCCAAAAAGTTACAAAAGTTCTCAAACAGTAATTTTTTACTAGATTAGGTATAATTTTACGCCCTCGACAATATATATTTGTATTTCCACGAAGCTACAATAAGTCTCAGAAATTTTAAATAAACTACTAACACTAAATTGTACTAAATTCCTTTTGCAATATTTGTTTACTCTAAGATAATTTTAAGGATAAGAATCGCTTAAAAACTTCAATTTTTTTTTTTAACTTTGTATTTTAAAAAACTGCATTACAGTATTTTTGAAGTAAATCTTAAAAAAGATTTTTTAACTTCATGTTACAATGTTACATACTAATAAAGCTAAATACTAGTTTTAGTTTTTTTAACCAAAATTTAAAATAAAACTAACAACAAAAAAACATTATTGCTTACAAACCGCACTATTAAAACTTTATTCTTTGCTCTTTCAACTTATAGTCTTATTAGTTTTCCTATTATGAAGTTCAAACTGTTTTTTTTTTGTTAAGTTTTATTAGTTCTAACATTAAGCTTTATAACCAAGAGTTATAACCATTGTTCAAGTTATTTTAATTTTTTTTTACCAATATACCTAGTTGTTGTAAAATTAAGCAGTTTTGGAATTATTATTTTTGTAGTATTTTTTTGCTTTTTGAAATAGTTACATTTTTTAACTTATTTTTTCTCAACCCCTTACTTCACAAAAGTTTACTTTTTTAGCAAAATTGTATAAAAACTTTTACTTTTATAGCTTTCTTAACTTTCAACAGGCAGTTTTCAAGTTCAAAAATACTTGGAATCAGGGATGTTTCCTCCACATATAGTACAAACCGTTACCTAGCAACAGAGATTTCATGCCGAGAGATCAGCCAATCATAAGATACAAGAAAGTCCTGAAACAAAAAGATTATAAAGACGAGTACATTTCCAAAAATGCAAATCGACAAAAGAATGAGTTCGTTGTAAGTTTGTTTTTTTAAATAGAATCGTTTTAAAAAAGTGCAAAAAAGAAAAAAGTTAATATTATTAAAATTTTAGAACTACTAACAAAGAAGAAGGACTTTTTGTGGATCTTTCATTTCGGAGTCAAATATTTACACTCAAGTCAATTAAAACTCTTTAAACTTATCTTTACTATAATTTTTTACAAGGAACTATGTAACTAAGACTGAAATTATTTTTTCTATGAAAGTTTTACATTTAATAAACAAAATTTGTTATCGTTTTATAGTTTTTTTTGATTGTGCATTTACACCGTTTATATTGTATAAGTATATTTCAAAATACAAAAGATTAACAAAACATGCTGAATAACTTTTTATACAAAAACTATACAAATAAAAAACTAACAAAACATTCATTTATAAAACTTTTTTTAAAGTTTACGTGGGGTCTAAAACTTAAACTATTTAAATCAGGTTTATAAACTAAAAGATATCGATTCTTATCTAGACTGTAACATAATACATGACGTTAAAGCTCTTAAATGTTTTATGTTTTAATATTTAATAGTATTTCGATTGTTTAGTGATATATCATTTGTTTAAAACAACTTCTTGTCTTTAAATTGTGAGTAATTACATTCGCGTAATAAAAGTCGTAGACTTCTCCAACTAAGTAGTTATACTACGTCCTAAAAAGCTTACACTAAAAAAAACTTGAATACTTACTTAAAGTTTAGGAGCTCTATAATTTTGTGTTTTTTTCGATTCATAAGCTTTTGTTGAAAATGTATTCTAAATTGCAATATTTACTTGGAAGGTTAACATAGCTTAAGAAACATTTTAAACTAATGGGCGTTTTATAACCTAAAGCTTTGTTAGGTTATAAGAAAATAAAATCAAAAACCTGTAACTTTTAGTTTGCCCGTAGCATAAATAATCAAAGCTACTTTAAGTTTAGAACTTTTTTTAATTTCAAAAAAAACAATCTACAGTTTTTAGAGTACAATTTTTAAATGTAAAACTTTTATATTGCTATAGCTGTTGTTATCTTTTGAAAGTTAATATTCTTGAAGTTTTATCTGATGTGTGTTAAATAAACAAACAGCGTTAGAAAAAACACTCTAAAAAGTAGTATATTACTAGTATACAAAAGTGTTCAACAATAAGCAAAAAATCAACCTTTAGAAAATAAAGAAAATGTCAAAAGTGTTTTAAAAAATATGAAAATTAGGTTGTTACATTTCTACGCATTAATTACACTATAATTGTTATTAATCTTTGTTTTAGCTTTATTTTAGATTATAAAAGTTTAATATAAAAGATTAATAGCTGTGTCTTTAAACTTTAATACACTTTTAATAATAAATTGTTAGAATGTGTTGTATGCTTGTTAGACTATATATGGGAATTATTTTCATTTATCTAGATTTTTTGTCTAACTATACTTTAATTATGTAAATTCAGAACATCTTTTAAATAACTAAGATTACAAACAATAAGAAATTATTAAGTACTACTAGTCCAAATTAAATATAAAAAAGTAGTTAATTTCATGCTAATGTACTAATAACTCTAACTTCAACATAACAAGAAAAATATTTTTTTTGTGTATGAATGTTTAAAACTTTTTATAAATCTTAACATTTGATTTTAAAGTTTTGTTAACTAAAAAAAGTACTTTTAAACTCTAAATCAGCTGTTTTTATTTATTTTTTTTACTTTAGCTCAAATTTTAAAAGTTTCAAAAATGATTCAATTATTTTACTTTAAAATACAAATATAAGTGAGCTTTCTGTGGTTTTTAAAAATTATTATTTTTCCTATTAGCCATACGTTTTTTTATTTTGATCTTAAGTTTTTTTTTTGTAAAATATTTTTGTCATTTTGGCTCTTTCAGCTGTATTTGGAAAGGTTTTTTTTCGAAGTGTAGATGCAAAAAATCTTTTGAAAATAAATTGTTTTGTTAACATTGTTTTCTAAATTTGTATATTTTTTTAAATTAAAATATATTTTTTTAATGTAATTAAGCTTAGTTCAGAATAAATGTGAAAAAAGGCGTTTTATATAAAAATATAAATAATTTTTATGCTCTTTTAAAAATAGTAATATTTTTTCATCACATATTGCAATTTTTTGCATATTTACAGTAAATAAGTGTAAGTTGAACCTTTCTTTAATTTAAAGTGTATCCGTTTCAACTTAATAATGGTTTAAAAGATGAAAAATTTTACTTTGAAGTTTTTTGTTTTTCAGATTTACTTTAAGATATACTAAAGTAGAAAAAAAATCTTTAGAATAAACTTTATTATTGTGCAAGTGCTAAATGATGTATAAAACATGTAACTTAAATGCAATTTTTTTTTTAAAGTACTTAAAACTTAATTTAACTGGATTTAGCAGATAATAAAAAACAGCTTCAAAAACAGTAAAATATTACTTAGTTATTTTCTATACTTTCATTTATTAACTGTAATAAGCTTATTGGACTAAATGACAGATTACTGTTTTTTAGCAAGTAGTTATGATTTTGACACCATAAACTTTTTATTATCTTATTTTTAAAAATTAACTAAATATTTTGCAAGTATTATTCTAACACTGAAAGTTATTAAAAGTAGCAATTTGTTATAATACAACACGTAGTTGTCCTAGTCAATTAGTAAGTGCAAAAAGATAATTCTCAGTAGAATTGATGTATAGCAGACAGCATATGGTTACAATTGAGAATTAATTAAGCTACAACTTTTTCTCCTTAACTTGTTGTATTTATGATACTGATGAAATGAGTTATCATAATATAGTTTTATATAGTGACATAAGTTGATAGTTCTAGAAAAAGATAATCAAAAGCTGTTTAGCTGTTTTGCAAAAGCTATTTAAAAAACAATTTTATTGCTGTAGAAAAATGTTAACTGGGAGAAAACATTTTTCAGTTTAAATTTCTTAAAAATGTATTGTCAAATTATTGATTAACAGAAAAATAAAAATATTTTTAAATATTTGTTAGCTATAACTTGTTTAATCAAAGTTATGCATAAACTTTAACTAGTTTAAGAAATAATAAAAATGGTAAACTATTTAAGCGCAAAAAATAAGAATTAGTATGTTTGATCTTTAAAGCATCTAGAAATTTTAGTGTAAATTATAGGTAGTGGGAAAAAGTTATTTTAAATTAAACAAGTGTTCTTAAAAAAGAAAAGCTACTAATTTTACATTAATGATTTATTAGCTGAACAAAAAGTTTTTTAAGGCTTAAAAGCTCGTTCAAAACTTAAATTACTTACAAAGTATTTTGTTTCAGTATCATATACTTAAAAATTTTACTTGTTTTGTAAGAGCATTTTGTTTTAAAGTTTTGTATATGCAAAATATACCGGGTACAAAAACTTTTAGTAAATATTTTTTTAAGTTTAAGCAGTTATATAATATTTTTAGTTCAGTATGTTTTACTGGCTAAAAATTTTAGTTCATTTTTTAGTTAGTTTAGGTTTTAGTACCTTATTATTAACTATTTTTGTTATAACTTTTTTATTTTAAAGTATATGCAAAATATACACTGTACAAAATTATTTGAATTAAATGAAACTCATTTAGACATCTTTAAATACATACTGAAAATTTGTTTTACTCTTAAAAGAAATTAAATTTTTACTAACTTGTTTCTTTTCTTTTTATTGTATTTATTATAGCTAACTTAAGTCCTAAAAAGGTTTATTGCTAAGTAGTATTATTAACTTTTACCACAAAAATAAATAGATTTTATTTACAAAAACTTTAGTTCTTTAATAATAAAAACTTTACAAAAATATATGATGCAGTAAGACTTAAACTTTTATGTTTTTATATTTGCAGTAATTTTTATAGATTGTAGTTGTTTAAAAACAATAAATTGAATTAAAAATGGTAGATAAATGCGCAGGGTGCGGAAAAACTGTTTATTTTGGTTAGTTATATATAATTAATCAGGTTTTTAAATTAATTATAAATTTACTTTTACAAGTTTTTGTACAAATAAGCTGTTGTAAAATTTTAAATAGAAACAATTAAAAGTATTTTTTGTACTTTGATTACCTTTTTTTTAATTTTTTTTGATAAAAAAAAGTTAATAGTATTTTATAATTTTATGAAAGTTTTCTTGATTAAGAAAACTTGTTATTTATTCTGTTGTAGGCTAAAATAACTTTAGAAATAGACTGTTTATTATAAACTATAAAATTTCATTATGTGTTTTCTTTACTACTTTAATAAAGTTGATAAATTAAAAGTTCAAAATAAACAAAGCAATCAGCAGTTGAATAAATAAACTCACAATAATAATAATAATGGTTAAAAATTTGGTGTGCAAACAACATTTGTTTTACTTAATATAACTTTTTAGTAAATATTATTTTATTTTTAGCTGAAAAAATAAACTCAATCAAGAAGATTTGGCATAAATGGTGTTTGAAATGTGCCAAATGTAACAAAACTCTTACTCCTGGAAAACACTCTGAGGTAAATTTAAATAAAGTTTTAAAATAAATTTAATACATAAATTTATTGTTAGAATTACTTTTTTAATATAAGCTGTATTTGCAAGCTTTGCGTTCAAAAACTTCAAAAATTTACTGGTTTACTTCTAGTTGAAATAAAAGTTTCTAACTATGAATTAGATTCAATGAAAGTTATTTTATTAGCTTGTTTCAATAAAGTTTAATTTCAGTAATGTTTTCTAAAACTTTTAATTCCATTCAACTTAAACTTGATATTCAGTTAATCTCTGATATAATAAGTATAGAAGTTTAAAGATTGATTATTAGCTTGTATATGTTTTATCTTATCTGTATATATTGTGGTCATACTTAGAATTGTTGGTAATATAATTAGACAAGTTCATTTTCAATCATGTTATAACAATTAAAGTCAATTTTTCAACTTTTAAATTAAATTATATTTACACAGCTTTGCAATCAATGATTAAAATTAATAATAGTATTGTGTTATACTTACAGCAGTGTTTTAAATTAACTTGAGCAACTGGTTTTTAAACATTATAGCACTTTTTCGTATTGATAAAATATTAAAATACAATTACTCAAAACTAACTTTAAAAACTAGTTTATATGGTGAACACTAAACGATTTTATCTTACTTAACTTTAATTTAGTTTAGTTCAAAAACTAAACTTTAATAACAATTTGAAAGTTTGCATCCTTAGTAAATCTATATATCATAAACAATTTATTCTAATTTTAGAACATCAGACTTAAATATTTTATTATTTTAGCATGATGCAAAACCATACTGCAATATTCCATGCTACTCACATTTATTTGGACCAAAAGGTTTGTTTTTTTTTTAGTTATTAGTTCATTCTTTAAAATAAAATACAAATTATTTTTAAAAATTTTTCAATATCATTATCAGTTTTTAAATAAACGTGTTTGATTTTAATGAAAAAACTACTGTTAGTTTACGGTTTTGCAGACAGTATAATCTGAAATAGTTTGAAATGTATACTTTTCTTCATACAACCTTTTATAAATTCTGTGTTATTACTTTTGACACAGCAAAAAAAAAGAGTTATAGTTCATGTTTGTAGTCTATATAGGAAAACTGAGAAATTAGAAAACTAATTGTATTATTTTTTTTTTAATAAAATTTTCTGATTTTATTTTTTCTCATTAAAATATTTTGAAACAGTTTTTTTTTAACTTTTGTAACATTTCATTTTATATTTATTTTAGGTTTTGGCCGTGGAGGTACTGAAAGTCACACTTATAATTAAATTTTTTTTTAATCGTGTTTTAGTGTTTGCTTTAAATGAATAAACTTCAATTCGTTTAATGTTGTTTGTTTTTATATTTTAGTGTAATTAACAAGAAATAGAGAAATTTATTTATTCTATACTTTATCTTAAATCTATTATTTAATTACCATTAAATAATTTAAAATATATTTTTACACTTGTATTTAATATTCAGTAAGCAATACTTAAATGTAAACTTATTTTTATTATAAAGTTTTATTTTTATCCAAGTTTTTACTATTTTTAATGATGAAAAAGAAATAATGTCTCTATAACTTCTGATCAAAATCTGAAATAAATTACCAAACTTGTATGCAACCAAATTAATAACAGTAATTTAAATTATCAAATGTTTCGCAATTTTATATATATGCTAAATTTATATTAGTAGTTTATAAATTTAAAACAACATAATTTTTTTAATACTTATGGGCGATAAGTTATGGCTTGTAGTACGACTCGATAACAATAGGTTTTATCGTACACTAGGTCTTTGGACCAAATTTTTTTGAGCGCTTACTTTTTGTCGTTCAATAAACTAATATAAGCAGTTTTAAACGTGATTAAGACACTTTTTTAATTTATAACTCGTTTTAGTATTGAAACACAAATACAACTGTAATTAACTTGAAATACTATTTCTTACCGTTTTAAATCTGCTACGCTTGTTTTAAACTACAAAAACCAGAATATTCATTACATTTTAATGAGGTTTTTGTCAGCTTAAAAGATTTAGGTTTTTTTTTCTCTTCAAACGATTTATTCAAAATGTAGTATATAATTTAGAAGTAAAATATTTTTTGCATGTGTTTTTGTATAAAACAAGACATTGTTCATATAATATTCAGAAAAGCTTTAAATCATGGTTTTGTTTGTTATCAACAAAAAAGTTTTCAGTAAAATATATTCTATTCCGCATATTATGCAAAAGCTTTTAAAGAGAGGAAAATTACAATTTTTTAAAGAATTATTAAAACCTTATACACTAAATACTTCGCTTTTTATCTACTGCTTAAAACGAAATTTTAAATTTGCTGAAAGTAATTTTTAATTTTTTCTCGGTTTCGACTTTTACGAAGTTTTTTTTTTCTTTTTTTATTTAGTTAATTAATCAAAGTTTGCAAGAGATAACAGTTTGACTTAATGATTTATTTTAAGACTTACTTAAAAGCATTCACTAGCTAACAATACAACATTAAAACTAAACAAAAAGTATTTTTAAATCTTATACTAGAGGGTAAACTTCCTGTTTAACTTCAAATTACAGTTTTGAATCGCTTGTGAATAAAATATACTTATATAAATGATTTATTTTAAAAGTTCTTAATAGTTATCATAACTTTATACTTTCAAATAAAGAAAAACACTGATGATTCCTGTTAACTTTTATCATCTTACATACAAGCTATTTTAAGCACAAGTTGTATAGACATTGTTTAAACAGCCGAATTATACATGAAACTAGTTGAGGCACACTGAGACTAAATAAAATAAATAAAGTGTTGAAGCTTTGATCATTAAACATGTTAATAATAAGTTACAAAAACGAATAAATTTGTTAAAATAGTTCGAAGCTCTTTTCCTTCTGTATTTTAAGTTTACTACAAAAAAATTTTAGCTTAACTTCTCTAGAAATGATCTAAAAATTCTCAGAAAAATATTTTGAATACTTCTATAATTCACCTTTAGATTAAATTTAGTAAATATCTATCGACTAAGTCCTTTACAAAAATATCTCTTATCTTTTATTCGTTAGTTTGATATAGCATTTAAACATTGTTTCAAAACATTTAAAACTTAAAAGAACTTTTAAGTTCATTTTATAGTTCAAGCTTAAAATAAAATAAAAAAATTTATTTTACAAAAAAATCTACAAATATTTTTGTAAAATAAAAAAGGTTTTTTTATTTAAAACGATTAATAAAGACAAAAAAATCACTAAGAACAACACACAACCAAGGGAAGATTTGAAATATTTAAAACTTAATATTCTTACTGTAGTTCAAGTTTGACATTAAAAATTATCACTTCTGAACTTTATTTAATGCTTATGTTTTACTATCGGTTTAAATCTACTACGCTTGTTTCTAAATACAAAAACCATGGAGTATTCTTTTTAATAATTTTTTTCAGCTTAAAAGCTTGAGGTGGGTTTTTCTAACATCTTTTAACAGTGTGTTTAAAATGTAATTAATACTTTAAAAGTGTTATATACTTATATTTTGCATGTGTTTTGGTATAAACTAAGGCTAGTTCAAATAAAATTAAGAAAAGTTTCAAATCAAGGTTTTGTTTTTTTTAACATAAAAGGTTTTAGTAAAACTTTTATTCAGTATATTATGCAGAAGCTTTTAAAGAGGTAAAACTTACTTCGCTTTTTACTTATGGTTTAAAACAAAATTTTAAACCAATATAAATTTGCTGAAAGTTAAGTAACAATTCTTTATGGTTTCCGACTTTTACAAAGTAAATAAGTTTTTGGTTGTTTAATCAGTTTATTCAACATAAGAAAATAACAGTTTGATTTTATGTACTTTTTTTGAAAACGTTTATTTAGTTTAAAAGTACACAACATCTATTACCTTTTTTAAACTTTTTGAATGAGAAATTATGATAATAAGTACTTCAAATAGTTCAATTTTTTTAAGTTATGCTTTAAACAGTCTTATTAATAGTTCAGTAATCAAATAGATATTAAACTAAAACCTATAATGATAATATTACTTCATTCTAAATATTGGTGTCAAATCTAGTGAAATATCTTAAATTTTTACAATGTTAAATTTATAAATTGAAAAGTCGTAATGATCTGCTTATCATTTATTTTTCTGAAATTTACTTCTATCAAAAAAATAAAGTCGATAATCATAAACAGGCTTATTAATTTTTTTTTTACTATTTTTTTTTGAACAAGTATTAACAGTTTAAAAGAATTTTTAAACATTTTATATGAGGCAGAATCAAAGGTTAAAAAATAATTAAAGTTCAAAATCAGTTAAATTTAGCTTTTTTTTTTCTATTAGAACTAATTTGGTGATATATATTTATATAGTTATATATTAACAACATACTTTCTTAGCTACAATCAGTTATTTAGGTTGTATTATTTTTGTGATTAAATATAAGTTTTAGAACAAACCAACTAGAATTGAGATTAAATTATTTTATATTTTTTAAAGATACGATGCCTGCTTTTTTGTTATTTTACATAAGTTTTAAGGTCTTAAAAATTTAAACAGCTAGTAAAGAGTAGAAGTATTGAAAACAAAGCTAGTTAAGCCACACGATTTTGAATGAAGAAGTTCTTTTATACACTGGTTTACCAGGTTTTAGTTAAGGGGAATCTTGAGAGCTTGCAGAACTTGAATCAGGAGTTTGAGATGATCTCGAGTTAGGGGAATTACGAGATCTCGACCCAGGAGAGCTCCTAGGGGAATTACTTGAGCTTGTTTTAGAATCAGCATCTTCAATTCTATCGAGTTTTTCCCTGAGTGAACTTAAATCAGGAGAATTCCGAGAATTTCGTGGTCTCGAATCAGAAGAATTTCGTGTTCTCGAGTCAGAAGAATTTCGTGTTCTCGAGTCAGGGGAATTCCTCGTTTCGGGGTCAACCTGAGCCCTGTTGAGCTGTTCCTGCAACTTCTCCAGACACAGGTTGTTCAACCTCCCCTCCATGAACTCCAGCCTGCTCATGTTCACCGCCCTCCTCCTCAAAACCTCCTTCTTCTCCTCGCGCGCGCTCTTCTTCCTCGCCAGGTGGCGCAACTCCTTGGCAACCTCCCTATCAACGAGCGTCACCTCCCCTTGAAAATGTTTCTTCATCAGCTCTTTCAGGTTCCACACCGAACACTCTTCCTCGTCTCCCAACAAGTCCAGCACCCCCGCCTCGAACTTGTCCAGCTTCTCACCGCACTTCCGGAAAAAGTCCCTCCTGCTCGTTCTGTCGGGTGATTCCCCCTTGTCGAGAATGCGGTCGAGGGCGAACTGGAGTTCCTCTTCGACGTCTGTTCGCTTCGTATCGATCCAGTTGAGGACTTTCTCGAAGGCGATCTTTGCTTTGATGGAGAGTTTTGCGTTGACTTCTTCAATGTACCTGCAAATTTTAGAATCTTAAAAGAATCAAGCAAAATTTTATCTGTTATACTAATTTAATATATAAATTAAGAAAAAGTAAATAATAAAATATCTACCGTTATAACGGTTTTCGTACAATTAGTTTTATAAACAATTTATTAACTACTATTAATTTACAAACAAAAACACAAGTTATTTATTTTTTTATACAAAACCTGTCAATTTCTCTTGCATCTCTCTTGGTTTTCTTAACTTTAATCTTCAAACTTTTCAGCATGGCTCTGGAGCAATTTATTTCAGATTGTATCCGCCTGAGAGCAGCATTGCGCGGATCGTAATAATCGAAATCGTAATCTTCGTTATTGTTCATTATTTCGTCCATTTCTACTTACTAAAAAATCAAATCAGTTCTAAGATTAATAATATTAAAAATTATATGAGTAAAAATGTCTCAGTTATTTATTCATATATTAATGTTAAGGTTATCGAATGAATCTTAATTTGAAAAATAATAGTTTAATAAAACTAATTTGCTCTTAAAATTATTTACTTATAAAGTAAAAAAGTTTTTGAAACTAAAAACTTGTTCTACTTTTTTAAATATATAATAATTGAATGAAAATAATGTTAACAATTAATTTTTGCAAAGTTAGAAAACAAATTTTTAGTAAGCTATACTAAGCTTGATATAATTTTCATATAAAGCTATGTTTAAGGAAAGTGACAACTTCATGCTATGCAGCAGAACTTTAATAAAACTCTGTTAATCTGTTTTAATCGTTTTTGACAACTGCTACCCTTTAAAAATGATTTTAACCAAAACTAAAACTCAGAACTTGTTCCCGTTATCTGTTAATTTGAACTTTTCTATTTAATTTTCGCATACTAAACTATATAAACTTTTGTTATGCATAAAAGCTTATGGAGGTTTGAATATAAGACATGTTAAATTAGCTATAACTTGATAGCTATAACTAATTTAGCTTTAATTTCTACTATCATTTAAATAACAAGTTAGTTACAACTAGTTTTTTTTTCTACCCACAAAAAAAGTACTAGAACTAGCATTTTACAGTTCGTAAATATTGCTCATTAGATAAAAATATTTAACAATCTTAACGTAGAGCATTCTAAGAAAAACTTTAAATTACTAGTATATATTTGTAACTAATATAAAAACTCTTCGTCGAAGTTTTTTCTTACTTTGTTTGAGGTACACAAAACTAAGTGTAATACATTTATAGATACAAAAATACTGTTTGTTATACATTAATAGACGTAAAAAAACAGAAAAAACAACCTACTAACTGTTAACTTATTTTAAGACGTTAGTTTTTATCTTTAATTTTTTGTCTATTTTGCAATTTTAAAGCGCTGTTTCACTAAAATAGTTTTATATAACATTCTAGTCTAGATTTAATCTTTAAATTAGCTTAACAAAGAAATAAAAAAATTAAGTTCTATAACAAATTTGTTTCAAGTTATTATTTTTAACACTAAAATGCTAATTTGAAGTTTGCTTTCTGTTTTAAACTTAGTTTTTATATCAACATAATTTGATAATTATATCCAAATTTAAAACCTAATTATAACTATAATAAACTAAAAATTAGCTAACAAGTTGCAAATTCTGATGTTTATTAAAACGTAAGTTTAACTTTCAAGACTGAAATTACAAAAAAAAAAAGAACAAAAAGTAAGTAAAGCTAGAGTTTGCAGTGTAATATACAGATACAAAATTAAGTTAAATATTAAAAAATTATGTGGGTTTTATCAATTTTTTAAATCTCAAAATAATAAAAAATACTTAAAAGTACTTAAGTGTATGAGTATTTACACGAATTACTTTAAAGTTTTATTATTAAATAGTTAACGAAAAAGTAGTATATTCAACATTTACGGCAAATAGCACAAAACTATGCTTTTGTGAGTTAAAAATTTGTTTATTCAAAATAATTACTATTGAAAAAATAAAAAGTATTAAAACATAATAAAAACTGGAAATGTTTAAAAGTACTTATACCATGTTCTTACTTGTGACCAACAATATATAGTTTTGAAAAGTTATTTTTAGGATTTAATAAACCATAAAGTATTAATTAACTTTTTATTTAGGTTCTAATACAGCTAAAAATTAAGTTTGTTAATATATGATTTGTTACACTAAAATAAAAATTTAGAGGTTTATAAACTTTTTGGTTTTACAATAATTTTCTTGTGGCAATCATTAAATACTAATAAGAATACTTTGTGTAATTTGCTTTTAAAAGTAAAACTTTAGTTTTTTGAAAAAACTGTTCTTAATTTTAGTTACGTTTTATCTTAAAAAAAAACAGCATTGTTTAAAAACTAATTAAACGGTTTATATTATATATTGTTATTATTATTATTTTTATTATTATTAAATATTATATATGACTAATTGATATTCAAAGGAAAGACACAAAGCTATATAAGTAATGAAAAAATCTTTTGACATCAATTTCAGCTTACAAGCTGTTTTGAAATGAAATTGTTTTTTAAAGTTGTCATTGTCAATAAAAAATTGCATGTTGCAAGTAATTGTTTATAGTAAAGTTGACCGAAGCATAAAAACTCACACTATATAATTTTTGTTTTTAATTGGGAAACATAGTTTCTAACACTAAATTAAAACTTTTTATTAACTGATTTCTTAAATATTAAAGACAAGTATGTAAAAATTAAAAGATATCGAGAGTCGTACGGTGAACTCAAGTTTTTAGAAGCTTTATTGAAGAGACCTTTTGTAAAATTATGTTCGTTAATACTGCTTAACTTTAAAATTTACATTAATTAAAGAGCATTAAACAGTATTATAAAAGTTGATATTAATAAAACAAGATAATAGATATCTTTGTAAAGCACTCAGTCAAGAGATACAAAGTTTTTACTTTTTCTTTTAGTGAACAAAAAAATATTTTAAATGTTTTTATCAGAGTTTCAGAAACTCTAAATGAATGTTAAGCTAATTTTTTTCTGTAGTAAACTTTAAATTGAGGCAACAAAAAGGGTAATTAAAGATTTTCGACCTATTTTATTTAGTTTTTTAATATATAAATCAAAATTAAATGTTTGGTCTTTTGATACTATTACTTTTCATCTTATTAGTATGCATCAAAAATCACAATTTTGTTTTCAGTCCTATAACTTGAAAAATTATTGTGCGTTCATACAAAATTGTTAAGCATGCACTATTTAACCAACTTTCAAAATCTTTAATAGTAACAATGTATAGTAAGCTATATTTTTACTGGCTATAATCTAAATATGCAGAATCAAGTTATCTACTAATAAAGATTCGTCAAGTAGTGTTTTGAATCAAGACTGATTTCGTTTTGTATAAAGATTAACTTGAATATTTTTTAAATCATTAAAACTAATGTATTAAATACGAGAAAAACTTTTTAAACAAAACTATTAATCATTTAAGTAAAACGTGTGATAAGTTTATAATAACACAAACATCAGTCTGTTGTAATTTAACAGAAATATATAAAAATTACTCAGATGCAATTTAAACGTTTTAATATATTTTCACTGCATATCATCAAAAACGTTACTGCAGAATAACAAGGTTTAAAACAAATTGTTCACTAAAAATAACAAAAGAATATCTTAATGCTAATTAGTCAATAATAAGATTAACAAAGTAGAAAAAGAATCAACGCAAAAACAGTTATTAAACTAACTAAAATACAACAAAACAAAATGGTCAGTTAATTAAACAAATGAAGGCACTCTATAATCAATTTTTTTTTGTTTACATTGATCCGGTTTGTTACATAGGTCAATTACATTATTGCAATGGGTAACAATTCTAAATCTTGAAAGCATATAGTTATTTACACAATATGTATTTTTAATTAAAAATTAATTCCGCTACCGATTGTATTTTTGCAGCATTAGTAATGCTTTTGTCTTTATTTTAGTCTTTTCTTTCATGAAATTTAGTACACATTTGGTAAATGTTCTTTAGCTTATGTTTTAAGATACCTAGAAGTCGGACAATAATAACTTCTTTCACAGAGGAAATTAAAACTATATACGACACAACTTTTGTCTAGGTAGGGTATTGGGTCCTTGAGCTCTTATCTTACAACTGGGTTTGAAACAAATACTACTCTGGGTTTATCTGATTGTAAGTTGGTTGTGTGAGATCTTATACTTTCTTCTCAAATAACTGTGATACTTTACCCAAATATGGTAATTTAAGAACTGCAGGAAACTTAGGTTCTTCATTTCAAGTTTTTCATTTCATTTCAGTTACAAATTTTCATCATGTAACTTTATAACTCTGTTAATAAATTCCAATAAATAATTATTTTTTACAAAAATCTCTATAATTTTCTCTATTTCAGAATGAAGTAACTCAGGAGAAAAAATCATAAAATTTAGACGGTATAACGTGTTAATTAAGTTAATTTTTCGTTTTTTAGTATACAATGACTGATAATGTAAGTATTGCTAGGAGGATAATGGTTTTCTGTAGAAACTAGTGAGAAATTTTTTTGTACCCCTAGTGCTAAGTATATCCAAAAAAGGAACTTGATTATCTTGTTCTCTTTCCTGGGTATAAGAAATTTTATATGCAAGGAGTTCAGCTTGCCAAATAAAATTTTCTTCTCTGTTTGAAAAATAACCAAACCATCCTCCATATGTCTAATGTAAAATACTTGTGTAGACAAGTTCTCAACAACATTGGATTTCAGATATCCAATGAATATGTTCGCCAAAGTAGGCCCAAGAGGAAAACCCATGGCTACACCGTCTGTTTGACTATAAGTTGGACATCGCTTGTAGCTGATTTCAACAATTTTATAAAACTATTTTTCTTAATAGTCGGCTTCTCTAATTCATACAATTTATCCACACAAACTTTTATTACCTCGTCTAAATAAGCATTTGTAAAAGTTTTCTTACATCAGTAAGAAGTATCATTTGAACTTTTTCTTCTTATCCGTTATACATCAAAAGAATATTTTACTTGGAACTGTTAATAATGGTGCAGCACTGGTTCAAGCAATAGTTCTAGAAGTCTAGCTAGTTTGTGGTGGGGAGACTTTGTTATTTACAAAATAGGTCTTGGAGGAACTTTTGATTAATGCGACTTTGGTAGGCCATACATTCTTGGTCTTATTGTAGTTAAATTTCATTGGAAATTAGTTGACTAACCTCTTTATTAGATACCAATCCTTTAAGTAAATCAATTTTATATTTTTGTACTTTATTTGAGTTGTTCAAATAACTAGTTGGTAATAAATTTAGATTTATTGTCTACGATCTCATTCATCTTACTCAAGTAGTCCGTTTTGTCCAAACTAGCAATTTACCCGAGCCTTTATCTGGTTTTAAAAAACAATTTTTTTTTGATATCCTTAATGACAACTGACATTTCACTTGTGTTTACCATAAATTTTTTCTCATGTTTTGTATTAGCGTAATTATGAACAACAAGATTTGCTTGAAATTCTTAAATTGGTTTATGCCCACAAGCTCTTTGAAATGCATCTTTAAAAAGTTTTCGAAACCCAGATATGTAAGCACTTTGTTAAGTTTTTTTGAGGAATGCAAAGTTTCAATCCATTTAAAAGAGCATTGAACTCTCTTTCATTTTGTTAATCTCAGTAATGACTAATTAGCATTAAGGTATTCGTTTGTAGTTTTTAGTAAATACTTTGTTTTAAACCTTGTTATTCTTCAATAATGTTTCTGATGATATGCAGTGAAAATATATTAAAACATTTAACAATAGCATCTGAGTATTTTTTATATATTTCGATCAAAGATTTATAGCGTTTATAGACTTGGCTTTTTATTAAAAGTTGTTTTTATAACTAACAGCATTTAAGTTGTTTTGTTAAAGTGGAAAAAAATATGACAATTATTGGTATCTTTTAAAACAGTATATGGTTTTTAAAGTTTACAAATTAAAAAACGTGTTTAAGATAAGTTTTAAAATCTTTTAATTGCAACTTTTTTTTGCCTTATACTAGAGAGTAGAATTAAATACAAATATAATAGTTACAAAGTTGTTCAGTTTTGCAACACAAACGTCGTGAAGTTACTATTTCTGTTGGTAGGTGTAGAAAAACTAACTTGAAAAAGTTTTTAAAAATCCACAACAATTATGTCAACTAGTATCAACTTTGAATGCAAATGAACTTTGAATGCAAATGATTTTCTTTTAAACAACGCGGAACAAACTTTACGACAAACTAGATCTGACCGGTACCTTACCTAATACACACTATTCATTACTTTTAGTATAATCTACCATTTGTAAGCAATAAGAGAAAAGAATATACACTAGAAGCTTTATTATACACCACGTTTTTAAAGTGCAGCACTTAATGTAAAAACAATTATAAATAGAAATTAATCTTTAAGACTTGCCGAAGCTCAGCCGCTAAAACAAAAAAAAACTCAGTAAAATGATTAACTTCATTCATAAACAGAATTATGTTTATAAATATAAAAACTTTTCCTATTTAACTTTCTTTTTCAAACAATAGCCCCTTAATATGTGTTTTATTCTTACATGGCTACTTTACTAAAAGTCTTCGAATAAAGTAAAACTTAATCCGATCCTTATTTAGCCCGAACTGTAATTATGTACTAAGGGTCGGCAAGCTGCGGCCCTCAAATTCAAAATCTTCGTCCCGCGAAGCTTTTTTTCTGCTCAGAATATTTATATATTAAAAAAAAAATATTAAAAATTTGTAATAAAACTTATATTTAGTGGTTGCTCATGGTTGCCACTGATCAAGCTGAGAAAAATTTTATGACTTTTTACCAAAATTTTCCTGACTTATCTAAATCATATTCTTAAATTAAACTTATTCTAAAATACATAATCTAACACTTGAAACTATATAAAGCTTTCAATCTAATTTTAATACAGGTTAAAAAAACAGTTTTTAGCTGAATTCTATAAAACTTCCAGAACATCACTTAAGCCATCTGTGTATGAGTCATGTTTGTAATAAACAGCTCTATCAGCAAAATACTTGTATTATCACCTTATAAACACAGCTTGTCTGAAAAAAGACACAATTTTTTAGCATTTCCTAGCATAAATGTATCTAGATAAACATATAAGAAACTTTTACAATTTTTGTGTATATATCACAGTTTCACTAAGGAAGTGTCCTTGCTACAGATCATCAATACTAAAAAGCTTACAAAATCTACTTGTTCAAGTAGGGTACTTGTTCAATATGTTAATAGAAAATTTTTGATGTTTTATAAGGGATATTTTACTAATTTTTACCAAGTGAAGCCATTGGAATTTAAATTAAATATTTTCGTAAATTTCCAGGAAAATTTTGGATTTTTTTTTTCTGACTTTAAAGGACTTTTAATCATTTTTTTTAATTTGAAGGCTTTTGAAAACAAGGAATTTTGTAAATTTTAACTGACTAAATCTGATTTTTTTTTAAATTTTGTAAAATTTCCTGACTTTTTTTAAAACCCCCCATTTTTACCTGACTTTTGTAGTATTTCTAAATTTTCCCTGACCGAGTGGCAACCCTGGTTGCTAATTATTCTTACTCTACTAATGCTTATTTCATCCCACTTTTGGTTCTAAATATAATTTTTTTTTGCTAAATCTTACTAGTATTTTAAAAATATTTCGACCCGCGAAAACAATTATTATAAAGTGCAGCCCGTGAGCAATGTTATCTAGAAAAATTGCACTAATAGAAGGCTGCCGACACGTCGTTCACCTTACTTAAAACATTAAAAATGTTATAGTACATATAGTCTCTTTAACGAACAAACTGCAATCTAAAATATACGATTAATAATAAATATGAACGTAACTGATGGGTATAGCAAAAAGTTTAGGAATTAAGAAATCCTTATGCTCTCAGAACTGTGTTACGGTCAACAGCATTTTTATCAGAAAACTTGAGTTTACAAGATTAATTAGCAATGTGTGTATTTAAATACTATTAGTTGGATACTCAGTAAAGGTACTACACTAGCATTATAAAAAATATTTTCAAGTTTGTTGCTTCAAGCTTTTATAATTTCCTTGATTAACAAGACATCAGGTTATTCTAAAGATTTTAAAACAATTGACTAACTTACTTATTACATCTTCACTAACTCCATATGACCTAACCTTTAGGAACTCTTAACTTGAACTTAAGAATTTACATCATCCTTATTATAAACAATGCTGTTATAGTTTTAATTAAAAAATAAGCATTTTAGCTCTACCGATCGAAACTAGAGTTTGAAAGCTTATGATCAAATTTGGTGTTTAACTAATAAGAAAGCTTGGAGAAAATTTCTTTTCTATTAAGCAATTGTTGTGATAAACAATGTTATTATATTGAATATTTTGCTAACCAAAATTAAAACTTATCTGATGGTTTTAAATCTTGTTTTTCCGATGAAAACAACTGTATTTGATTATCTGTCTTAATCTTTTTAATCTAAAAAATTTAACTCTTGGTTATATCAGCTATTCTTAATCTTAACTTTTTGTACAAATTTCACTTAGTCTGGAACTTTAAAAGACAAACTTGACCCTAATTCAACTGGCAACTGTTTAAAATTATACTAGGCTTCAACTGGAGAAATGTGGCATTTTTAATCAAACTTATCTTGTAATGGTATCATTATCAATAAGTAAAGCTTTAAAAAATTTAAGGACACAAAAGAATTGTAATACCTTACATTAGTTAGCTAGTTTAAAACAACTTTTAATTTTAAGCTTGGAAGGAATTTATCTTAAGGTGATTTTTTTAATTAAAATTAATCAGGGTATAGTATTAGACTAATTTTATCTTAACATTTAACAACTTATCCAATTAAATTTAAGGTAGCAACTTAAATGTAAGTGAAAATATTGAAAACGGTTAAAGTAGAGAATATAATAATACTAAGTTTAACTAATAACTAAGAGACAAGCGTGAGAAATTTTCTAATTTTTATTATGAGAAATTTTCTAGAAACTATTCGTCAGCATCAACGTTGACGGTGGAGAGACCTTTGAAGTTGGCGCACGGGACGTAGGTGACGAGGGTGTACAACTTGTTGGCGCTGTCCTCGTCCTCATTGCGTTTCCTTGACAACCTGATGCGGAATCTGTATGGCACGTTCCTGTTTGGGGAAAATATTTGGGTTAAATTGCTGGGTAACTCATTTATAAATAGTGAATAAATTAATAGTGATTAGAAAGATTTTTGAGTTAAAGCTAATTATTTAAGTTAAAGACAATAAGTAGTGGAATTCATAAAAAATATAATCAATTGTAATTAGGTCAATAGTAAAAAGATTTATACAAGAGTGGTTAGAAACAAATTAAAAGCCAATAATGAGTTTAACTCATAAACACTAAATTTTATAATTAGATCAAGGGTTCCACAGTTGACCCTATGACCCCAAAGGGAATGTGACGTTTATAAACGAAGGTTTGAAAGTTACACTAATGTTCAGGAGTTGATGAGAGATGAGAACAAAACTTTTAATCATAAAGAGTTAAATAATTGAAAAATTTAGTTGGAGGGAAAACAAAATCTTAAGCGATAAGATTTTACTGAATAATTTAGCTGGAGGGGGCCTACCTTTTTAAATTCTTCAAAGGGTGCGTTATATTAAATAGTTTTAAAACTCTGAGTTAGATGAAACATCCAATATTGATGATTGAAATTTTTACAAAATCATTTTTCAAGGCTATGATTAAATATAAAGAATTCTATCAAAAGAAAGGTGGAAGAACGGACTAGTTCCTATATCACACTCCCTGAGTTGATAATTAGCAGTAAAAGTTTAAATAGTGGCTAATAAAACATGAATAGTTAATGAAATTTAAGAACACTTGGTAAAAAAAAATAAAAATAAATTTGACAAGTGGATTGAAGAGACAAGACAAAATTTTGTTAATATTTTTATTCGACCTATGAAAATTTATTTAACATTCTTCGATGCTAATACAATCAGCATAGTACATAACAAATTTTTACTACTTATACAATAAAAATTAACACTTGTTAAATTAATTTCAAGTAATACTTAAAAATATATGAAAATGTAATCAAAAAAAGAACAAAATGTGTAGTATAACCTTACACATAACAACATTCATTGCTAAGTTCATGCTTATTAAAAATTTAATATTTGTAGAAATATTTAATTTACTGAAGTCAGGGTTGCCTAATGTTTTTGAAAAGTGTTCTCAATATTTTCAAAATTACACGTTTTAGGGTCTATTTTTAATATGAAATTAAGATAAAGGTAAAAACTGTGTTAAATAGTATAACCTCACTATAAAGAAATCTTTCAAGCTTTTTTAATGTGTTTTCTAATAACAAAAAATGCTGATGATGACAAAAAAACTTTATCTATAGACAGATTTTTTGTGTGAAATGGAAATTTTAGTACTGAAAATGTATGAGTTGTATAAAATTCTGAGTTTTTCCAAGTTTTGTAGTGATTTTAGTTCAAGCTTTGTTTTTTTTCTGAAGTTTTCTAAAATTTCAGGTTTTGTTGGCTTAAATTTTTTATATACAGATTTTTCCAGGATTCCAGTTTTTTTGGCAACACTTTTTAAGTACAAAAACATATTATTAAACAACAGCAAAAGAACAAATTGTTTATAGAAATATTGAAAATTTTTAACTTGAATGTGAGTTTGAGTGAAATAAATTCTTAGTTATTAAATCTAAGATTCATTTAGAAGTGAGATAAATAATTATAAATTAAGAAAAAAAGTAATAAAATAAATCATAAACTGTGTATAAACATTCTGTAGCAAAATTTATTAGCAACTAATAAAAATATTACTTACTGGCTGATTTAATAGATTTTGAGATAAATCTGTGTTTGCCAGTGCATAAGATTCTTTGAAACTTAGATTAAGTCCATACTAATGTTTGATAACTGAGTCTTTTCTTATATGAACTTTTTAATCGTAAATTATTACATTGTGTAATACCACAAAAATAGATCTTATACCTATATGCAATTTTTTGATTTTATTTCAACCCATTCAATACTTAATACTAAATGACCTATTTTCATAACTATTTTATTCTGTTACATAGCCAAAATGATAAAAAATAAGATTCAACTCCTAATATATTAAATTTACAACAAATTATACTTACATAAACCTACATAAAAGGTTAATCAAAATCTAGAAGGGTTTCCCATACTTATTTTTATTCATGCTTTTTCAAAAATATTTAAATAATTGCTCTCTAATTGACCACTTATTACAACTCAGTATATCCAGTGTAAGTTTTTCATTTCTTGCAAATTGTACCCCTGAGAAGGGCCCTTTTACATACCCAACTTATTTCCTGGTAGCTTACTAGAGGTACTATTTTCTAATTTTGATTAAAAAAATTAAATATGAATACCTAAGAATTGTTTATTATCTCACCAATGAAGTAACACAGAAAAAAATTACAAACATTTGTTAATAAAAAGTAGTTTATTAGTTGCTCAAATTTCTCAAGACTAAAATTCAAAAAAAACTATTCAAATGCCATTGAATAATAAAGTTATCTTAAATTTTGTAAAAAAATTGACTTGTTAAAGGCTTCACAAACACTATAAAAGAAAATTGAAGCTGATTTAAATTTTAATAAAATACTTGTAAATACAGAAATAACTTACAACTTTTAAAAAGGTAGAATTTACATACTTCAACCAATAAAAACAATCCTTAAATATTTATAGGTGTTCATAGAAACATAGTTCTTGAACAAATTTCTTACCTGATTCCCTGGCTCCAGATAGCCTTGTTCAGTCTGGTGTCGACTCTGACATCTTCGGTTCCCATCATTTTGGTGGCGAATTTTTTGATCTCTTTTACTGCACGTGGGGCACGTTTTTTGAAACCCCTGCAAAAACATACATGTAAAATACTATCAAAAAATTTTATATAAAAAATAAATTGATGCATTGGCTTTTAGTAACAGAATAATTAAATTTTTTGTAACTACTTTTAAAAACCAAGACTAAAAACTTTTGAACATTTTGGGCATCCATGAATGAATTATTTTAGTATAGAACAATTAATGTTTACAACAAATTTCAATTCTCAAATCTTTATTTTGGTTAAATGATTAGATTTTAAACAAACAAAATTAAGGTACAATAAAACTAAGTAATAAATATGACTAGAAGTTGTGCTACTAAAAACATTCTTATTTACAAAACTTCTTTTGATAAAACCATACTACAGGATTGCCACTCTTAGCTAAAAAAAAACCTGCCTGTGTAAGATCATAACAGCTTTTGCTAACAGGAAATTTAAAAAAAATTAAAAATTGGAAAAAATACAATTAATTTAACTTGAATACTAATGAATTCAAAACAGAAAAAACATCAGCAATTCTTTAGCTAATAAATAGACTTCAAAGTTTTCAAATCTAGCCTGAGATAATAAAAATTATTTTAAATTGAATCAGACTTTTTATTGACTGAAATATAGAAACTACTTTAAAAATTCTCTATAATACTGAAATATTCCTTATATTTTGTGGAAACCTCATTATTCAAAAAGCTTTCAATTAGAACTAGATTGCATTTATTCCCTTTTCTCAAATTTTTGAAATAAATTTATCTCAATAATTACATGAGATTACTCATTAACACTTTAATTTACTACAAGCATGTACATTTAGTCAAAGTTTTAATTTTAACATAAAATGAGTTGCACTTGATTAATTTTTTTTTTATATAAAAAGTTGTTATAAAATTGTTATGAGGTAAAATTTAGTTCAGGTTTTTACTAATAATGAAATTTTTTAAGCTAATTATTGTAAAAAAAAGCACTGTAAGTGCAAGAATATTTTGTTCAAATAAAAAAATAGAAAATAAAAAATAGTGGATGAAAAATATGTTTAATGAATTCTTATTAAGTAAAAATTGAGGTTTTATAACATAGAAATGGATAGTATAATTAAATTGTTTTAAAAATTTCACTTATCTCCTGATATGTTTTAATTTTTTTAAAAACAGTTTCAAGAATTTGAATTCAAAGTGTACAAATTTTAATTATTCAAAATTCATCAAAAAGTTTTTACTTTTAAAATCTTAAAACTTACATTCCAAAGACACGCTTGTGCATGTTGATGGTGTACTCACGGGTGACCACATCTTTCATGGCCTTGAGACCTCCGCGCTTTTCTTTGGCCATCTGAGTCAATAATAGATATTATTTATTATTACTAAGAATATTAAAATATAACTTAATTATGACAATTTTATTGTGACAAAGTGCTATTTAGATTATCAAAACAAATATAAATTATTTATTTGTTTTTCAATTTGGTAAACCACTTTAGTGTGTTTCAAGTTTTGATGAATTAAAGTGATATTATTTTAAAGTTATACTCAGGGTTGCCACTTCTTTTTTTCCAAATTTTTTCCAGGTTTTTCAAATTTCCTCCAGGTACTTTTGGGTCTTTTTTATTTTTAAATTAATTTTAATATAAGAAAATGTGTTAAATAGTAAAAAAACATTAAAAACATACTGTAAAGTTCCTTTAAATGTGTTTTTAAATAAAATAATTTTTGATGATGACAAAAAATCTAATTTATATAATAGATTTTTGTCTCAAATCAAAATTTTACTACTTTAAATGTTAAATTTAATAAAAAATTCCAGGTTTTTCTAGGTTTTTTTCAAAATTTCTCAAATTCCAGGTTTTTCCAGGATTCCAGGTTAAGTGGCAACCATCTATTCTTAATTAAAACTGTTCAACACAATAAATCTACAATATTTCTAATAAATTTTTGTTAACAACCATTCAGTTGTTATTGTTTTATAATTAATTATTAGTTTTTAATGTAAGCATAACTTTATTTATAACTATGAAATGATATTTTTTAAATTATTTATCAGTACAAGAAATAGCAGTTTCTTAAAATAAGATTTTCTGTTATAATTTATCTGAAACAAATAGTTTTGGAAGCAGTTAGACTGTAATTACCTAAATACCAAAAAACAAACTAAAAGCAAAAAAATTCAACTTCATTGACATAAAATCTTCTTACTGTTCTATACAAAGTGAACATATTATACAGGGTTGCCACACATTTTTAGAATATTTTCCAAGTTTTTAAAAGTACATATTTTTAGGTCTATTTATAGTTTAAAGTAACGTTTAAGTAAGAAACTGTGTTAATTAGTAAAAAAACATTGAAAAGATACTGTAAATCTACTTTAAATATGTTTGTAAATAAAAAAACTTTGGATGACGACAAAAGATTTTTATTTCTACGATGACTTTTTGAGTTCAATGGAAATTTACTACAAAATATGTGTAAATTGTCAAAATTCCAGATTTTCCAGTTTTATTTGTTGCCAAAACTGTCAAATTCCAGGTTTTTCCAGGTTTCCAGGTAAAAGTGGCAACTCTGTATTGTACTAGAGGGTTATAATTTGTTGTAAGCATGTTGTGGTAATTTAGTATGTTTTTTAAAACGCATACTGTCTAAAATTGTTATATTTATTTCAATTGTCTGTGCTTCTAAAACCAACTAACTACATCCAATATGCATATGACCTGATGCAGGAAACTATTACCATACAGTGTCTGACAACTTAAATAAACATTTAAATTTAACATATTTCTTCATTACTAAGATTTCCTCAATTTAATACTTGCTATTTTAAAAGATTACTGTTGGCATCATTCCTAATGAAGTGGTGGTCCTAATGACAGCTTTGAATCCTATGAATTTTGTTGGTAATTGAATTGAAACCTATGGCCGCCATGTATACTTAAGACATTACTGTTTATAAAATGTTAATGGAGAAAACTCATTCAAGTTATTTCAAATATTAAAAAATTCTTATTTTTATAGTTTAAAACCACAGTTTTTAAGTAATTGTTAGTACATGTGGTTTTAGTGAACATTTGTTGACAATTAAAAGTTAATGTGATTGTAGCAATGAGCAATTTCCACTGAATTTTCCTTACACTGAACATGTGTGGGATACAATAACCAAAGATATATTGATGGCTTGTCTTATGATTTACTAATAATATTATATTTCAAGTGTGACAGAATGCAAATGTGGCATGGTTCAAAACTCATATCTGATAATTTAGTTTATAACCAAACTGCTTGCTGTTACAAAATTATTGTACATAAAATACATAACAATAGACAAAAGCTGTGACAATTACTTAGAGAGGTGCATCGCACTCACAATAATATTAATGAAAATATATCATCACTAAAAGCATATGATTAACAAGAAAGGAGCTTTATCATAAGGAAAAAATAAAATTAAGAAATAATTATTTTACAAATAAAATAAATAAATAATTACATTGAATTGGAATTTTTTTCAGAATATTGTTTACTTTAAACTTAATAAACATATTTAATTATTTTCTATTTTTAACAAAACTTTATCATAAAATTATGGTTTAATTCTTACTGAAAATGTAAAAACTATAAATTTAAAAATAAACTTTATAAAAAACAAGCTATCCAAGATTACTTACTGTATCTTTACTGTATATAAAGTTAAATATTAAATACACTCACTTTGTTGATTTCAATTTAAAGAAAGAAATGGTAGCAGAATGATTAGTAAATATTACTTGAAAGAAATCTTGGACTTTTTTGATTTTTTTATTTTAATACCCAGGGACATTTTGAAAGCAAGCTAAGCTTTTGAACAAAACTCCCCTAGTTTTCATGTTTGTTAAGAAAATAATAAAGGACAATTTTATATTAAAATCAATAAATACTTCTACAACGATAAATTTAGTAACAAAATAACTCACTTTAAAAAAAAATCTTATTTCTTTACTAGAACTGATAGCTTTAATTGTTAAAATTCTGAGAAGTAAATAAAATTACTTAAAAGCAGAGTTGCCAGAGATCCATTAAAAAATAATTTTTAACACTGAACATATGATTGATTTTTTTAAATATAATTTTATGCTTGAGTAGTTGTGTGGCTATGAGCCATGAAAACATAGCAGCGTTGCTTAAAAGTTTAACTTAAAATTGCTATTGCTACAGCTCGTTTTTTTATTAAAAAACTCAATATGTCACATTACTTTGCTGAAGAGTCTTCAAACTTAAAAGTTAACCTCTAATATAAAAACTAATAAAATAGTTTCAATTTAAACTAGTCACTAACTTAACTTATAAGGTTTTATTTTTTTCATTTTATTAACCTTTAATATTTGTCTGTTAGGTTTTACTATTTTATTTTTAAATACTTTAGCCGCTAAAGCTAATGAAAATTTAAAAATTAAAAAAAATAACTTTATGATGCATATTAGGGTTGCCTGAAGTAAACAAGTTTGAATACTGAATGCTGATTAAATGTTTTTTAAAACTAAAAGCTCGAATTAGTTTAATAAAATATATATAACTCTTACTCTTTTATTTTAATTTGCACTATTTAAAAATTTGAAGCTAAGTTAGTATGCAACTAGTAAGCTTTGTGGGTATGCAACTCGATGACTGAGAGGTCTTTTTGTGTACCCAGGTCTTTGAACCGAAGTTTTTGAGCAAAAGTAATAAAGTTTAAGTTAAATTTTTAAATCAAGAGTTTTAAAATTGTATAATTTGATACTATTAACTTAATTGTTTAAAATGCTAACACAGTGAAAACAAGTTTTATATAAATTATTTTCAAACCTACTTGCTTTTACTATTTCTTTTCAAAACCTTAATTTGTTAATAAAAAAGTAGATAATTTAAATAGAATTTATATTAAAATGTACAACCGAATTTAAACACAATTTCTCGTTGAACTTTAAAAAATGACAAAAACTTTTAATTTATGACTTTTTATATTGTTTTGTTAATTGTTTTTTTTTTTTTCAAATAAGTACGACAAGTAAAAAGAACCAATAAATTACTAATGTATATAGAACTTATTCAAAGTTTCTCTTTCTAAATTTAAAACATGACTTATACATATCCGGGTGTAATGGCTGTTTAATTCTTAGTACAAAGCTCTTAAGTTTGTTCTGTAATAAAAACACCCTTAAAAATAATAAAATAAATTGAATAAATTAAAGATTACTTGATAAAGGCGGATGTCATATCAGCTAGAAACGAATTACATTGTTTTTTGTTGCTTAGTAAGTAGTATTTTTTTTTAATTTAATATTTAAAACTCGATTTATCCTTAGATAAGGTAGGAGATAAATACAAAACTACAAAACTAGTTATAAATAAATTTCTGACAGATAAGGAGCGTTTATCAGTCTAAAATCAGTAAAAATTGAAAGATATTGAGAGCTTGAATAAAATTCAATTAAAACTTATTTTTATAGTTTATATTGTTACAATTTGAATAAATATTTTTAACTTACTAGTTTTGTTTATTTTATTTATTAAAGGTCATTTTATATGCATCTTATCTTGATGAAAGTGTAAAAAACCTAGATAGAAGCTATTTTAAATTACATTTTGAAATGAAAAGTTTTAAACACAGGAAATCTACATTACATTAAAAGAGATAGTTTTTTTTTTATCTTTTTATAAACCTATTAGTATAATGTTTTTACGTATTCAACTTAGTACGTAAAGATTTTTTGTTTTGTTTTATTTCTAATAAACTAGAAATTTTTTCTTTGTTTTCATTTCAAATAATTATAGTATAGTAAAATATTTTTTATTGGAAGTTCAGGACTTCAAGTAATTTTTGATATTTTATGCTTCTAAAGAAGATTGTTTGTATTGGAATAAAAATCTTTTATTTTTAAGTTGCTAACATTACATGAAAAATTAATTTATAAAAGCCACATAACTTTTGATACTAATTAAAAATACTTGTTTTTGCTTACCTTAAACCTGCTTTAAAAGTTGGTGTTTTCTATTATCAATTATATATTTATTTTACAGTATAAACTAACAAATAGAAAAAGAAGACTAATGTTTATTTATTACAAATTAATTTTATACAAACTGTAAACTTTGATTGATTTAATTACAATTGTACGAAGTGAAGTTTTAAGCGCTTGAGTGTTAAAGACAATTCAAAATAAATACTTTTGCATAAAAGTAAGCAACTTTTAGTTATCCTTTTTTTATTTGTTTAAGTTATTATAAAACTTTCTAAGAGTACTGTACTCAAAATTATCTAAAGTAAATACATGAAAACAAGTGATCTAAAAATTTAGTACATCATAAATTTTATTTCTTTAAGTTTATTAGTTACTAACGAATTACATAAGTTTTCGCAATCTTTATAAAAGAGTTACATTTTGCAATTTCTTGATTATGTTTGTTTGTTTTTTTTTTGAAAAAAAAAACTGTTTGTATCTAATAAAAAAATTTTAAATATAAAATCTTCAATCAAAAACGTTTATCAAACAATATTAAACTAATTTGAACTTGTTAGAATTAACAATAAAAGTTTTCTAACACTAAAACTACAGTTTCTTTGGGGTATATTTAGCTAAGAACTGCAAATTTAGAATTGCTTTTTAAAGCAAAATTCGATTATCACTTGCGGTAATCAGAACAACTAAAATAAACTAACAAAACAAATCGTTCTCAAAAAAAAAAGTCTCAAATATTTATATTTTAACTTTTAGTTGTTGTTATTGTCCTTGCTATTTATTTTATTATCCTTGTTATTTGTTTTTATAGGCAAATGAATTTTATTTTGATAAAAAAGTTTATATTTCAATAAAAATTGATAAATATTTTTACTATAAGTGCTATATTTCAGTTATAGCTTTAAATCACGAGAACAACAAAATTAAGCTGTATTAAAGCTTTTATTTTTACTAAACTCTATATGTTATGTTGTTTATTGAACGATAGAAAAGCACTCAAAAAGTTTGGTCTAAGGACCTGGTGTACAAACAAACTTCTCGGTAATTGATTCGTACAACAAAATTTTATGTATAATTTTTTAAATTGATAATAACTTTAATAAGTTTAATATTTTTTTCGCTTTGTTATAAGTACTTGAATTTGTTTCATAAGTATTGTATTTAGTTGAAGTCCTAACTAATTAAAATAAAATTCATAAAACATTAATAATATATTTACAAACTTTTGAGTTCAATAAATTAGTAAACAAGTTTAAAAATAGTTAAAATGTTTTTTTAGTTAAAATGTTAGATCGATTTCAGAAACAAAGACTAATTTATTTACTTATTTGTATATTTCTTTTATTTTCACTAAATATAAATAAAATAACAATACTGTTTAAATTTGGAAATATTTTTATAGCTATTGTTTATCATATTAAAACATTAAAACAGTATATAACTGTTTAATTGTAATTTCAGCTACACTAATACCCTGTAACTTTTAAAACCACAACAGATATTTCAACAATGTTTCTAAATAAACAAATTCTTTCACGTTTAGAAATTTTAGCTAGCCTGCAGGCAAATACTAATCACAGCAATTGAAACTTTTCATTGTGGAAAGTGCTTAGAACTAAAATGCTAAATTTTTAATTTAATAAAATTAATTTTGTGTAAAAAAACAGATAATTGTATAAAAGTTTTGTTTTTATTTCTTAATAAGTTTAAAAAAGCTAGTAAAGGGTACAGACTAATATAGTTTTATCTTTGATTCTTTGTTAATTTGACTTTTGAAGCAAAAATGATAGTCATTACGTTTTGTTTTTGGATTTTTAGATTTAAAAATAAGTTTAAAAGAAAATATTTATTCTTATAACTTAGCTGATCACTAGTTAAGTTTAGCATAAACTCTGTGAGCTTCAAAATTTTTTTTTAATGTTTATTTAAGTTTTAGATTTATACAACAATTTTTGTTGTTTTTAATTTTTATGGTTGGTCTCATTATAATATTAAATTTACTGTTTAAAAGAAAAAGGAATTCTTTGAAGTATGTTCTAAATTATTGCATGTTAAACTTTTGCATTGTTTTAAATATAAAACATTCATTTATGTTTAAATAAAACGTTATTAACTATTGAAAAATTTTAAAGTCTTTTTAGTATTATTTAGTTTTTAATAAAAAACTGTATACTTAACAGTCTTAATTTCCTAGTTACTCCAAAATATATTTAAAACTTTATTAAAGCTACATATAATAAAAAAAAATTTTGAAAAATATATTATGGCCGAAACTTCAAAAAAAAACAAATCTACCAATGTAAACAGCAAAAATATAAAGTTTATTAAAAATATAAACACTCTCGGAGTAAGTTCATTATTCTTAACAATTGAAAAAATAATGTTATAACTTCTTGCAGTTGTTTAATGTTAGTTACAAATAACAAAATTTGTAGCATAATCTAGTTAAGTATACTTTATTATAATTTCATGTACGATTAATTTTTTTGTCAAAACTAATAGTAATAATCTAATTTAGTATATTTTATTGAAACTTATAGCAACTATTTAATTTTTTTTACAGATGACAATATTAGTTCTTTCAATATTTCTGTTTATTGCTGGGTTTGTAGAAGTTTTTATGTAATTAAATATGATTATTTTATATTTTTTTACAGATGACAACTTTAGTTCTTTCGATATTTCTGTTTATTGCTGGGTTCGTAGAAGTTTTTATGTAATTAGATATGATTATTTAATGTTTTTTAACAGATAACAACATTGGTTCTTTCGATATTTCTGTTTATTGCTGGTTTTGTAGAAGTTTTTATGTTGTGGTTTTCTAAAGGACAATCTATTTGGTGTTCAGTCATGGTAAAAACATATAATTTTTAAAACGCAAGATTTTGTTGAATTTTCTTTTTTATGGTTCTCAGTAAATATTAGTTTTAAAAAACAACAAATTAAACGATTTTTTAAAGCGTTTTTGTTGTATAAAGCGTAAGCTAAAAAAGTTTCAAAGTTTTCTTTTTATGTATGAATTAAACAGTTTAAAGTTATGTTCTACAAATTTAATTTTTTATTATTTATTTTATTATGTATTGTTGTTCTTTTTATTATTTATTTTATTATGTATTGCAGCCAATTGTAGCTGGAGTTTATGGAGGAGTATTATTGAAAAAAAGAACAATAAATAAAACAAAAGTTTGTCTAGTTTTTAATCTAAACATTTGTTTAAGTAAACAAAATTCCGTAAAAATTCTTCATATAAGTGTTTGGTTTCTGTTTTAACTTATTTAAATGTGATTTATCTTAAACAACTTGACACAAAAAAATGCATTAACTTAAAAAAAAATTAACAAACTTAACTTACTTATTTTGTAAAATTAATACCTCGAATTGTCTTACTTATCTTAAATTTCTTTAAACAAAGCTTTACTAACTGTTTAAAGTTTTGTAAAAACTAGTACTAATTTATTGTTATTACAAAAATGTTGCTAAGTGTATAAACGTATACGCTTATTTTAAGTTTGAAGCTATATCTAATTTAAATTTATACACAAGTGATAAATTTAAATAAACATTTACAGATTGGAATTACGCTGAGTTTTAATATTGTTGGTGCAATTATGTGTGTCGTTTTGCTTGTTCTGCAGATATTGTCAATTGTGGTAAGATTTATTACACAATTTAGTTTTCTTTCTCGTTTTGTTGTTTTTATTTAAAAGCTTTGTAATTTATGTTGATTTACTTGAATATAAAATTATGACTCCTTAAAAATTTGTTAGTTAGATGAGTTATGTAATGAAAATTACGTTTGTTACTGTCGTTTATCTATATGCTTCAAAAATAGTCTTTGATAGACATAAACAACTTAAAATATATTGTTAAAGTTGTCTACGTTTTTGAAATTATCAATTTGAATTTTACCTGTGAAAGTTCTACTCGACTTAAAAAAAAAACTTACATATTTATTGATACATAAAATATGTTTAAAGTGATTATTAAAACTTATTTGGTTGTTCTTAACACCTAGCTAGATTTAAGAACACTTTTTTAAATAAACTATAAAGTAATTTAACTTTGTTGTATTGATTTTTATGTAATATTTTATAGAATAGACCGGGAGATTTTCAAGAATCCAGTATACTAGTATTAGAAATAATAATTATGCTAGTTGCATTTGGAAACATTATATTATTATCGGTTTCAGCAGTTTACAATTGGTGTTTATGTGTAAGTTACTGAAATCTATTTATATAAACTGTTATTTTAGTGTGCACAAATATAGTTAAAAGAAGTTTTGTAAGTTTAATTTACATAGTGATACAGTGTTAAGTGTATATTAAATATTTTCAAACAATTAACAGCAATTAGTATTTGTTCTTTTTTACAGTTTTACTTAAAAATTTAATCATTGTATAATTTTTTTTTTTCAGTAATTGTAGTTAAAAGTAAGAAGTTTAAAGTTAGAGGCTTGTCTGTAAGTAGTAAAACTATAGAGATACTGAAACTGACTTCTTTAGATTTCAAAGTTATGATACTTAAAAACAAAATATTTCTTTGAACTTGTGTTTTAATTTTAATTTTCTACTGATCAAATTACTACACTGTAACTGTTTCAAATTGTTGTTTACATTAACTCACAAGATTAACAGAATTGTTTTAATTTTAGAAAAATTATGGAAATACTTATGACAATAACACTCATAATACAAGCCCACAAGATAAAACTACAGAAGGTTTTGCATATTTTTAATGTTAACATACATTTGTTTCAATGTTACAAAGTCAAAAATTGTTTAAACTAATATCAGTTATATACATCAAACAGTTTATAAACTTATATATTATAACTGTTATTAATAAGTCAACCTATATAAAGTTGATCTTTAAAATAAAACGTTTGTAATTTAGCATGTTTTCAGAATTATATGTTAAAATTATATTTTTATCTAAAGTTTTACCTTTTTATACATTTAAAACTTGAAAGCAATTAACTGAACGCTTTGATACGCTTTGATAGGATAAATTACTTTGTAACTACTATATTAAAACAACTGTAACAATAACATAAAGTGTTATAAATTCTATAAACAAGTAATTTCTAGATAAACCAAAAGTTGAAAACCGAACAGTTTCTGTTGAAATGGTTACAAATGGTAACGAAAATAGTGCTTATCAACCAACAGAAAACTAAATCGGAAAATAAGTAAATATTCAATAGAAAACGATATATGGTCTACAATCCAATTCTGAAATAAGCTTTGGTTTTTAAACAATTTTTGGTTTAGTTTGTTGTGGTTTTCTTAAAATGATTTTAGAAACTTATATGAAATTTTGCTTTTTAGTTTTTAACTACAAGTTTGAAAAGTTTGTGATAAAGAATTCATTTTAAGAAAAAAATGTATCTAAAATTTGTTGAAAAATACTGTCTTCAAAAACTTACAACGTTTTTTGTTAATACACAATTAAATTTATGACGAGCTGTGCTTTTAATTATAGTTTATTTAACTGATTAATGAGTAATTATTTATGACTTTTATTTTTTAAAATCAGCAAACCTTTACTGAAGGTTTAAATTTCTTAAAGTCTGTTATCAAATATTTTTTTTTTAAAATATTTGTTGTTCAAACTTGTTTTTGTTCTAATAAACCTCACTACATTTATATAAAAAAGACGTTTTATTTTACTAAATTTTATTTAAAATAAACACAGTATATAAAGAAAGTTTTAAAAAAGTTAACAAATTCAAAAGCACAGTTAGGATTTATTACTAAGTATATTAAACATTAAAACAAAATATTTTGGGTAATCGTAATAAAAATAAATGCTGTTAAAGTACTCAAAAACATTTTAAAAAAGATTGGTAAATTTTGTGAGTTTAAACTTTTATGGCATCAATGTTTTTGATTTCAGCATCGTCTTTTAATGGTTCTTCAACTAATTTATCGTCAACTAATGGTTTTTCAACCGACTGTTCATCAACTAATGGTTCATCAACAATTTTTTTATTTCTTTTAGTTTCTTTTAGCTTATCACAATCTGATGCTAAGGCTGTTGAACAAAAATTAAATTGAAAATATTTAAATATTTCGTTTATTGAGTAACATTTTATTCAATTAAAATCAGCGTATTATTATTTGCTTTGAGCTTTTAAGTAAAATATTTAGTTTTTTGTTAAAATCTTTATTTTACAGAAAATAACATTTAAAAAAAGTTTGAATATCTTGTTATTAAAATTAATTGCACTAAAAAGCATTCGCTTTATTTTTAAAAACTTTTGCTGAATTCATTCAATTTTTAAAAATATTAACAAATGGTACTTACCTTTAGTTTTAACATCAGCATTTTCATTATTTTCTTCTTGGGACTTTTCTTTTATTTTTTCTTGTTGAAAGTAATCAAATAACTTTTTGTAAAATTCTTTGTGCATTTTTCTTGGGTCGTTGACAACTGCAGATTCTTCTGAAAAAAGTTAAAAGTGTTAGCTAGTTTAAAGTTTAATCAGCATTGAAAGAAAAACAAGAAAATTTTAACTTTATCAACCTGTTTCTGAAGAATCATTTTCACCACTTGCAAAATTTTTACCAACATCTAGGTATTCAAACAACAAATCACTGAGTTTAATTTCATCTTTTTCTGAAAGAGATGCAGTTTTTTCAGTAGAAACATCACTATTTTCAGAATTCTGAGTATTTTCAGATTCCAAAACTTGCTTTTCAGGAAGAATTTCTGACCAGGCTAGAGAAAATGAAAGTGCGAAAACAAAAATAAATTTTATACTCATATTCTATTTATTATGTTCTTATTCGTTTCAATAATTTTTGTTTTATGAATTTAGTTGGAAATGAGCACTTGTATATAAGTGATTCTAATTAAACAAACAGAAATTTGTTATTTTAACTTTGTAGTACTTAAACAACTCATTGACTGCAATCATATTCAATTGACGTACAAAGTTTTATAAAAACAAAACAAGTAATAACTATAAAACGCTTGAAAACTTTTGTTTTAAAGTACGTATGTTTATGATTAATTCATAAGTTTTTCATGTCAGTAATCAAACAAAACAAACTAAGTTGATAAACATATTTTTGATAGTTTTCTCCTAAATTACTAAAACAACTCGATTTTTGTTTAAATGGTATACAAAATAAACTTAGTAGAGTTGTTTAAACTTTATAAGGAGAAAACTACACAACCAAATTATACTACTAAATAATTTTATTCGTTTTTTGTTTACTGACGCTTATAAAGTAATGATTAGTATACGCATATCTTAAAATTGTTGTTTAGTTTTAATACAATTTTACTTATTTTGTTTTTATATTACCTACGTTAAGAAAATATAATTCCGATTTTCAACTAATTTTTCAAGTACTACACAAATAAAACAATTACTTTTGTTTGTTTAGGTAAAAAAGTTTACTATATAAAAGTTTATTTTCAACAAAATTCAAAAACGATAACAACAAAACAAAGTATGTGTATAAAATTTCTTTTTATTTTCACTATTTTAATTGCTCTAGCCTGGACAGAAAATCTTCATGAAAACAAAATTTTAGAATCTGAACAATCTGAAAATACTCAGACCTCTTAAAAAATTAAAATTTCTGATAATGTTGAGTCTAATCAAGCAAAAAGCGAATATAAATTAAGCGATTTGTTGTTTGAATACTTAGAATTTAGTAAAAATACTAAAAATGATGAATGAGGTAGGCAAAATAAAATTTACTTGATCTATTGAAAATCCTGTTTAGCTTTAAAATAAACTAATTCTTTTTTATTTACAGAAGGTTCTTCAGTCGTTGTTGATTGGAATGAAATATGTAAACAATTTTATAAAAGATTGTTTGAATGTTTCAAACACCAAGAAGAAAATTTTTCAGTGAAAAATAAAAAAAATGAACGTGAAGTTAGAAATGAAAATAAAGAAAATATAAATGAAGTCGAAAAAGAAAATAACGAAAATGGAGGTGAGAAAAAATTTAAATGTTTTTAAGTATAAAAGAAGTATAAACTAACTATCAAAAAAATTCAAAACTAAACATATCGAACACTTTTAATATGAACTAAATTTTTATATATTTCAAATACATTTTAACAAGCATTAACTTTTTTTGGTACACTCTTAGTTTCAAAATTAAGTTATTTGTTTAGAAAAAAGCTTGGCAAAACTGTTTTTAAGTATTTCTGTTAAAATTTTTGATAAAAAATTGAAATATTTGACTTTTTTCTCATTTAATGTTTGTTCAACATTTTTAGAAACTTTATCAGATTGTAACATATAAACCGAAAATGAAAACAAAGATAAAAAAATGATGAAAGACCAATTAATAAACTATTAGATGAACAATTAGTTAGTAAACCATTAGTTGAAGAGCAATTAGTTGAAAAACCATTAAAAGTTGATACTGAAATCAGAGTAACAGATACTGAATCAGTTTAAGTTTACAATAACTATCAGTTTTTTAAAAAGCTTTTGAAATACTTCAACAGCATTTCATTCTATATGTTTAATAGCAATACTTTTGTATTTTTTAATAAATAAATATAAACTATGTCGATGAAACTTTAATACTGGTATTTTTTATTAATTTAATTTTTTTGCTTTTTTACAACTAATTTTTAAAAGAACTTTTTCTTTCTTCATTGAATTTTTATTTAAGTCTAGTAAAATTAAAGTAAATTTTATGTAAAATTAGTGCTTTTAAATTTAACCAAGTGTAAATAACTTTTTTAAACCAAACAATACTGTTACTGGTAACTTCAATTACTAAATAAAGTTTATAAATAATTAAATTGTGACATATTCTTGAAACCGTTTATAAAATTCAACCTTTAGAACTTTAGTTAGTCATATTCTGCTTTAAGGAAAATGTTTAAAAAATATTTACTATCATTATCATTATTAATACTTACAAGTCTTTTATACACATCATTTTTATTTGTTAAAAATATAAATATTTAAAATTTTTCAAACATATTATTTTCATTGAACTACTATAACTTTTGAAATTAACAGTATCGTTCGATTGTTTTTAAGCTTTTAAAGCGTTTTATTTAATTATAAGTATTTTTCCTTTAATTATCACTAACTTTTAAAAAATTTAGACTCAAACTATTTTTAAATTTGAATTTATCTAAATCTTAAGTTTAAGTGTTGAAATGTTTTTGATAAGAAATGCTTAAGATTCAATACTCTGTGAAAACTTTTTTATACAGTTTCCAAATTAATACTTCAAAGTTTTTTTAAATAAAAGTACAAGTACTTATTGAATATATATTAGAAAATAATCCAGTTTAATTCTTTTGAGCTTATTATCAACTTGTACTACGTTTTTATTTTTAATTAAACTAGGTGTTTAAGTGTTCTTAAATCATTAGTTTCTTAAAAACAGTTGTAAAAACATATGCTAAGCAGATAAAAAACTTTTACGAAAACTTAATTTCTATGAAAATAAGTCTTTTAGCTCATATGAATATTTACTAGTGGTTAAATTTAGTAAATGAAAAAAAAATCTTAAGATTTTCAAACATTTTTAATTTTTGCAGCAACATTTTTGTTATTTCAAACAATAAAAAAGCTTGTTTAATATTTTAATTTTAAACAAAATAAAAACAGGTGTAAGAGAATTTATTATTAACTTTAATGGCTATAAATGATTTAACTTACTACTTTAATTAAAAAATTTTAAACACTTCATTAAAAGTTTTAAACAATTGATTGTAACTAGCTATATTGTTTCATATGGTTGAATGATTTCCATCAAAACATTTTCGATAGTAAAAAAGTAATCTTAAAATTGTAAAGTCACATTGAAAAAAAAGTTTATTGGATTATGAAGCTTGTTCATATTTTATTAGAACAATTAAAAATTCGATACAACTTTCTAATGCTTTTTGTTCTTTAACGTTTATATGTTTAAGGTTGTTGTACAAATCATTCATAATTATTTTTGGTTAACAATAACAAAATAATCGAAAGTTAAGTATGTTTTGAATTCGGCTTTTGGACAAAATATAAGTCAAAAACGTTACAACTTAAAATTTTAGTTTTTTTATTCTTATACCGTATATGACAAAAACTGTAGCCAAAAACTCTGAAATTGAATCAAAACACACTTGTGCATATTACATAAACGTGTTTAAAATAATCAATAAAAATGATTTAAATTTTCTGTCGGCTACATCAAAGTTTACAATTTTTCAGTAGTTTTAGTTTTGGTTTAACGCTTTTGTGATTTTTAACAATAAAAAAACTGATATCAAAGTATGAACTTTGAACATATTAAAAACACCTGTTACAGACCGCTATTTTAGAATGAAGTTGCTTAAAAATTTTAAACAATAATTACATATAATCTACTGTATCTATGATTTTGATGAGCATATTATTAATCAGGCTTAAAGTAATTTACAAAATATTTTGCTTAATTGTATTCACCAATTAAGAAAAAAAAGTGTCAACTTGATTATAATGACTATGATACTTTGCTCTACTAAAAAATAATGAAAGGTTTAGTAACAGAAAACCAAGTTTTATACTTAAAAACTAAACAAGAAAATTGCTGTTTTGTATTTTTACAAGATGTTTTGTTTAAATTGTGTTTATTGCTTTTTTCAGGAGTCTCAGTCTTTTTTAAGCTAAAGGCAAGTTGGCCGTACTTGAAAAAAAAAGTTAGACAAAGTTTAGTAATCAATAAAAAAAATTTAAAGAAAAAACATGATAAATTAAGTAATAGTGAAATTGATATAATAAGTAATAGCACTAATAAAAAAATCATGAATCTAAATGTAAGTTTTTTATACAAAATGTTTTTATTTTCGTTAGAAAAAAGTACGTTTTTGGCTACAAAGTTCATCGCGGGCTGCAGATTTTTGCTTTGCGGCCCGTACTTTTCCATCACTGATTTATGTATACAGATAACTTAATTTTACATATTTAAAAGCATAATAAAAATTAACTTAAGAAAAGTATTTATGACTTCACAACCAAGGAAATACTCCTTGCGATGCTATATTTCAGTAACTTTGTCTTTTTTTGTTTCAGTTTTGTATAAATATTTAGTATGATTCATCATCAATTAAAAAATATAATAGTATTAATTTAAATAAGAAGGGTTGGGTTTCGGTTCTATGAAAATAATAGTTTAAAGAAACTACCATTTTTTGTTTTAACATCTTAATAGTTAAAGCAAAAACAACAAAAACTGTAAAAAACCTCCTAAATAAGTAGTAGAGAAAAAGGTGACTAGTATCCACTAAGAGGCGCTGTTAGTAGATGCATAAAAGAAAAAGAAAGTGTCGAAATTTAATATCTATTATTTACTTAAATATCAGTGTTGCAAGCATTAGTACCGACTAACCTTAGCTAGTTTGAGTCTTGTTTCACTTTGAACCAGTGTTTCTTTAAAGTGTCACAAGTGCACATTAGTAAAGTGCACACTTGTTTTAATGTGCACAACAACTTTGCATTATTAAATAAGCATTACTTTTTTATGAAAATCATACTATAAGCATATTAGTAATTACTTACTATTAAAAGCTTAACTGTTTTTTTTTTTGCTTTTATTGTTTTCATACTAATAAATACATTGTGGATTTTTTTTAATTGTCACTTTATTTTGGACCATTTTATAGTTTATTTTATGAAACTAAAATTATTGGAAGGTTATTCTTAAGTTGAAAATTTTAGTTGTTTGCAAGTTTTCTTTTATAGCGCTTAAGTTGTTAGATATATTTTAATTTTCTCAAAAGCGTTTTGTTATTTTAATATTTGTACGAATATACACGGAAATTTAACTATGAAATTAGTTTTGATGATTTTGTTTGTTTCAAAAGTATCATCATTACCTGTTGATGTAAGTTTAAGCTGTTATTATAATCTTTTTGATTAAACATAAAAACTGCATTTAAATTTTTTAAACTACATAAAATTTATTCTAATAGTTTTCAGTATACATAAGTTGGATAGCTGTCAAACTTGCACGAGCGTACAAAATTGCTCGAGGGGACAAAATTGCACGAGCGCACAAAATTGCATGAATGCACAAAATTGCACGAAGACACTTTAGCACGAGAGGATAAAATTACTCGAAGATAAATTGCACGGAGACATTTTTGCATGAATTAAGTTATTTTTTGTTAATTTTTAAATTTTTTTATTAATTTTATTTTTTATTTTAAGTATATTTTTTTTTATACTATCACTGTTACCCCTAACCCTTACCCTCGGTCGGTAGTTTTTATTTTCTTAATTAATTTCTTTTTTTATTATTTTTATTTTTTTTAAAATTTTTATTAGTTATTTTAACTATCACTGTTACCCCTAACCCTTACCCTCGGTCAGTATTTTTTTATTTATTTAATTATCTTTTAATTTTCTTTTTTGTTTTTATTATTATTTTTTTGCTCCCGTGCAAATTTAGCTCCGTGCAATTTTGTGCACTCGTGCAATTTTGTCTTCGTGCAATTTAGATCCGTTTTCACATAAGTTAATTTGATAAAATACATTTATTATTTTTTGTTTACTTAAATAGAAATGAATAGTTTAAAATTCTACGTTATTACAAATAAATAGTTGGGTTTATTAGTAAAGAGCTTTTGAAAACAGTCTGTGTGACAAACTAAATTCAATTTAATTTTTTTTTTACCAACAAACTAAATATTAAATAAAATTTTTAACAAGATTTAATTTATTTTAGGAAAACTCTTCAAGTCTTGAAAATCCTGCTAACGTCACCCGTAAGTGAAATATATTTTAATTTAAATTAATTATATATTATAAAAAATTAACACAGTTAAACAATTTTCTTGTGTTTTCCTAAACAAAAGAAACGTTAAAAGGTATCCAAGTGACTCGATAACCGAAAGGTTCTTCGTGTACCAGGTCCTAGAACCAAATACTTTGAGCGTGTTTTTTAGTCGTTCGATAAACTATGTTTGTTGTTTTAATAAACTTTGTAAACGGTTATCACCAAAGATGAAACAATACTTTCCTAAATGACAAATTAACAAAACTAAACATTTTTTTTTCTTGCACTATACCTTAGTATACTGCAAGTACAAATAAGTAAACAATTATTAACTTGTTGAAAATAGGTCATTACAGAAGTTGTCCTCCCGGGACAAGTGTAGAAGATGTGTATGGTTGGTGTATACCGGCAAGAACAACTTGTTTGAGTCAGTTTTTTATATTATTAAGTAAAATAGTATATTAGTTTTCATGATGGCTTAAAAAATGCGAAAATAAACGTCAGGTTTAAACTTCGGCTTGAAACTAATATTTAAAAACCATATTTGTCATTTTTCGTATTTAAAGTTTCAGTGTATAAAAAAAACTAAACCAAAATCTAACCAAACTGAAATTTTATTAGCTGAATATTTATTTATTTAATTTACCTTGTCTAGCTTGTGTTTTTATTTCAAGTAACTATTTTTCTACAAAACAAAATTCAAATAAGTATAAAATAGCAGATAACTTTTTATTTACTACTAAAGTATACTTTTCCACGAATAAATAAGACACATAGAAAACTGTTTTATTTGAATTGTGTTTTATAAAGCTGATTTTAAAGGTCGCTGTTACAGAGAGAAGTCAAAAGTAAAAAGATCAGAATTAAACCAATACTTCTGTGTTAATTATCAATTGATGGACAAAAATGGATCAATAAAAAGATTTCGAGAATTACTTAAACCAACTAGCATCCGTACTTTAGAAGGTTAATTTAATCAATTTATTGTTTAGTTAGTAATTATGGGATTGATTTAAATATAGTTTGTTAATAACTTTACCATTTAACTTAAGCTTTATGGACAATTTTGTAAACGCTATTTTTTACTTACCTATTAACTATGAGATAGTTTTTCAGTAAAAGTATTTAATATGTCAATAAAAAAAGATCAGAATAACATCAAAAAAAAAAAAAAAACTCGAAAAAAATATCTTTTTGAGTGGTCTTGCAAAACAAAAATCAAGCTAGACACTGAGTAGTATAATAACTCACTTTTAGAAATTTTATAGTTTTATTTATTGTGACGTAAGTATTTAGCTTCCGAATTAAAAAATACGCAGAACAACTTTTACGTTCTTTAACGTGAATGGCCTCAACCTTACAGTTAAAAGTTTATTAAGAACGTCATAAATTCAATAAATTAACCTTTAATATTTTAATTACCAAAAATTTGCTTTTTAGATTAGATTTCACAACTCTATGGTAGTAGTATCTATTTATTTACTTTTTTCAAAAATTTTAAACTTATAAGAGCAATATATCTAAACTAATTCTCATCTTAATAAATTAATTTAATTTTTTAGATTTGGACCCCAACTTGGTGTGCTCTCCTCAAAAATACTCCTCGGTTCAGTTCAATCTCCAAAAAAACAACGCGATCTTGAATGAGGTGAGAGCTTGTGTTTCAAAAAATATTTTCTACAATTTTGTGACAGAGCCAGTGGCAACAACAACCATACCAACAACAACGACGGCTATACAAAGTTGGTTTTTTATTTCAAATTGATTTGAACATTTTTGAAAGTAGTTGTATAAGCTTTTAGTAATTAGGTATTTTTGTACTTTTTAACAACTAAATTTTGAAAAGGAATATTATAACGTTAAAAGCTATGAAACAAAACCAAAGTTCTTAAGAAAAACCTGTATGGCACTAAATAACTCGCTGTAATGTTTTTAAAACCATTATGACAAAAGTTAAACAAATACTTTTTAAATAAACAACTACCAACTTGGTTAAGGGGAGGTTTGGAGAGCTTGCACTCTTTTGGAACTTGCACAAAAGTACCATGAAGGGTGTTATGACGCAAGGAAAATTTCAATGCGTTTGTTTTTTATACAACTTATTATACTGTATATTATATTTAGTAAACTACTAAGTATTTATAAATGTTAAACTTTGCTAAAAAACGAGAAAGTGTACTGTAGGTTCAAACTTTTGTTTAAAACTGAAGATTTGTCGTTTTTTATTCGTAAAGCTTAGTTTATATAAAAAAATAGAATTTAATAATAGTTATGAACAAACTGAAGGTTTCCTGGCTAAAAACTTATCTACCAATTTTTTTGCTAGTTTTTGTTTTTGTGGCAATCAACTTATTTGTTTATTAACAAAAACTGTATTATATAAAAATAAAAGATAAACACTTTTGTGTAGCACACTATACTTTTAAACGAACTGATTAAACAAAATAAAAGTAAATAAATTACATTGTTTAAAGCTAATTTTATAGAAAGGTGTTATGAAGAGCAATCATATATAGAAAGATCAGAATTGAATCAATATGTTTGTATTGGTTACAACTTTGAGGACAATAATGGCGTAAATCATAATTTCCGAGAACTACTTAAACCAGCTGAAATTCACCTTAAAAGTAGGTTGTTTTTAATTTTTATGCTTGAACTTCAAAAAAGTACAGATTTTAAAGTAAAACAAAAACTTGTTAATATTAAACTGTTAATTATTTAACCTAGCAAATTTTCAATTCTATACTCAAAACTAACTACAATATAAATTTGGTTTCTTATCTCAAACATTAATTAACACAAAAAAAATCACTGAAAATTATTTTTAAAAGTATGTGTATCAAACTTATAGTTATTAGTCCTATTCTAACAACTCGCTACCTTAAATAGCAACAAAGTTTTAACAACTTGATAAAACCTTAAAGATTAAGTTAATATTTTATTAGACAATAATGACGATTGTGATGACTTCAATTATGTTGAAATGAACCTTCATTTGGAAAAAAACAACGCAACTATAGTGGAAATGGAGGCTTGTGTTTCTGATGATTTTTTAAATCGCTTTTACAACTCAAACTAACTTCCTTTTGTAAAAATATTTAGATACCCACTACATTAATATGTATCTATATGTTTTAAACAAGTTGTCGCTTTTCCAAACTAACCTAGATACTTCAATTATTTTCAACAATTAAAGCTATTGATCTAGCTGATTAATGCGACAAAATTTACATGAATAAATTTAAGCTTTATATAAATCATTAACAAGCTATCCGCTGTCATTTCTTAAGCTATATTTTTAATAGAATTTGATTTGTTTTATTTTTATTATGATATGTGCTCACTTAACGTTTTTGTTGTAAATAAACTTTTTCAAGTTTTTAATTTGAAGTACAGGTAAGCCTTTAAAGTTTAAATGAAACTAGTATATATAATTACAATTTTTTATTTTCGCCGAATATTTTTTTTAGCTTATGATAGTTACATTAGCAGTAAAATATTATTAGTTTATCGGTTTTATTACAACTTTATAATTTTTATAATATCTATTTTTAATTAAAAACACAATTTGTTTTTATTTTTTAAAATTGAATATTGTTAAAACAAAAGATAATCACAAGTAATCTAACAGCATTGATAATATTTTTATAATAAACTACTAAATATGAAAAATATCAAGTCACTACATTTAAGTAGAATTATAAGTTAAGTTGTTTTATAAATAAAAACTAGTTACCTTACAAAAACAATGTAATATTAACTTTTTAAAGAACTAAATTACATTGATTATAAAAATACTAATTTTTCTTTTCAATTGCATAAATTAGGTTTTTAAATATTTTCGTAAAAATGCATGATTTTTTTTTAACAAGTTTGATTTTAATTTCAAATTATTTAGTCTGGTTTTATTATAATGTAAATAAAAGAAATATGTTATATTAAATTGTTAGTTATGAAAGTATTAGTATAGTAAGTTTATTGTTTACTTAAAAATAAAAGCTGCTTATGTTCATTATAACTTACTTTTTTAAAATTTTTACTTGAACTGTAGTATAATTTACGCAATACAATAAACAGATTGTAAAATAAAGGATTAATATTAATATAATAACGGCTTAAATTTTAGATAAAACCGTTAATTTAGTTTACTAAACTACAATTTGAAAATTAATAGTAGTACTTTTATTTTGACTTATAATCTTCTAAGGTGTTTTTTGATCAAAACTAATTAGTTGTAATTTATAAAATACTTTGGCAAGCTAGTTTTATGGTAACATCTATCTTAGATTCGATCTTGTTTCGATTTTATAATTGAATAATTTATTGTAAGTTATAATCAAGTATGTATATCCTAACTAAAACTAAAAATAAGTCCTAACGTTTTTAGATATCAACGAAAAGTTTATACTTTTGATACACAAAATTAGAGCGAAACTAAACATATATAAATGAAAAAAAGTCGAAAGTTATTTTTTGAGGAGCTAGAAAGTTACATGTAAGATAAAAAAAGTTTTTCTTTAGGTTTTACGTAAAATTATTTCACTGTAAAATAGTTTGTAACTGAATAGTACAACTATAAATAGTTCTAAACTAAAGTTGTGTTGATTGTTTGTATTAATATTTTCATTCAAAAACTTTAAAAAGTTGTTTAGAATTATTTTTTTTCGAAATTAGTTTGTTATTAGTCAATTTAGATTGGTAAAAAATTATCGTTTGCTAAAAAAAAATAGCTAACAATAAAAGTATGTGTGTATAATAAAAATGTTAAGTCAGAGAAATTGAGTAAATTGTAAAGTATATCTGTGTAAATTATTGTTAGTTAAATTAATAATACTAAAACTTCAACTTAGCTTAATTTACTAATTTTCCTAGTTTTTGTTTTTGAATCTAATAGCTTTTACAAGATTTTTGTTGATAAAATTACCAAAATATAATTATGCACAGCATTTAAACTACTTATTCTGAAGTATTTAAAAATAACATTATTTTTTAACATCTTTTTTGGTGTATATTGTATACTATTTAGTATTTTGTTTAAATAAATTCTATTGAAACTTGTTAGATACATTTTAAAAACTTTCAAATTATTTACTTTTAGGAGAAAAAATATTTATAACATTAAAATGTGCAGTTTTATTTGTATGATACTGCTTTTAATTTAATTTTTAATTTTTTTAAAATGTTACGCGAAAATAAATACCCACTTTAGTAAGAAAACAAGTCATAGTTGTAAGCTACCAATAAGCTTCATGACGAAATATAAAAAATTTATCATATTTAAAATAATTTGGTTTACAAATAATTTTTTTGAAAAAATTAATAACCTAAACTCGTACTTTAATCTATAACTAGAAAATAAATATTTAGAATTTTGAAAATTTCGAATTTGTTATACTACTTTAGCTTTTCTAAAGATTAATTTAATACAGTAAAAACATTCTTTAAGATTTATAAACATGCTGAAAACTTAAAAAGCTTATAAAATATAAAGCAGTAACCAACAGTACTAAACTAGTACTGAAAACAGAAAGAAAATCTTTCATTAATAGGCCATACCAAATAGTATAAATCGAAAATACAAATATTTAATTCCGATGAAAATGTTAGAAATAATCAGTTGTGACTACAAAAAAACATAGAAAGCACTAAAAGCTACAAACATAAAATAAATGACAATTGAAATGTTATAAGAGAGTTTTTTTGAGTTGTTAAAATTGTTACAGTAGTTTTCCTTGCAACTTTCATAATACTTTTCTACATTAGGAAGTATGTTAAACCCTTCCTTAATTTCTGCATCGTTTTTGCTTACAAAGTTTAACTCGCCAAGTGATCTATCAATACTGCACCCTTTGTGGGTAAAACTTTTGCCAAAAACTTTATACGTCGCAGAGAAGCATGACATTTTGCCTACAAATTTTTTGATAAGAGTATTTTCCGCTACCCTTTTCGGGCAAGTTGTATTTTTCAATTCACAGTTTTTTGCTCGGTCCGCAAGAGTAACAGTTTAAACTGATACTAAAGTTCACAGTACTTAACAAAAGCAGTAAGAACTTTATCATATCTATAATGATTTATACCTAAAAAAAAAGTTAATTTTTTAACTATTAAAGTATCTTTAGTTCTCAATTTGGTCATAAGTTTTTTATTTTACGTGATCTACGATAAAATAGTTACTTCAGATAGGTTCACAGATAATACTTTTAAAAGTTCTGTTGTTTTGCAAATAAATTTCGAGCAAGAAAAAGAAAATTTACTATGTATGTGCTAAAAAAATGTAGTTTGTGTATAAATTACGGTAAAAGTATTTTGTATTTTAAAATTTATTAACAATAACATTATGAAATGATCTTACTAGTAAGTTTAAATGTTCAAAGTGATTATTTTAAGCGAACTCAAACTATTTTAAGTCCAATTTTACACTTATTCACTCATGCTTTTTATTTCTGTGCACAAAAAGAAAAAACTTTAGTAAAATAATAAAAAATCAACATTCTTCCAATTTTTAAACTATTTAAACGTAATTTTTATTAACTTTCAGAAAATGTTTAGGTACTAGTCTGTTTATAACTTTAACTTAAATTTTTATTGTAAGGAAACAGTAACAACTTATGCTTTTTAATCAAATGATATAATCAACTTCTGTAAATCAAAATAGTTGTTAGTAGAAATTTTCATTTACAGTTTTTCATTTATTTACTTATTTTAATTAATTATTAAAGTTGTTTTTAAGGTTCTAGATATTTCACTTTGTAATGTCATTAAGTGCTTTAACTGTTTGGTTGAAAGCATTGACATTATATTTCTTATAACTGATTTTTGTTTTTGTATAAAATTTAATTGGTTTTTGCTACAAAGATGAAGTTAGTTTAGTAGAAATTATGTAAGTAAAAAAAAAAATTTTTGTATATTTTGTATATATTTCTAAAAAATACTTTTTCTTATAACTGACTTATTTTTTTTACATAGTTCTTTATTTAATCAAGAATATTAGACAAAACTTAAATACATAAAAAAAAATATTTTACTTACAAAAAAGCAACTTTACCGTTTTGTATTTTAAAAAGTATATAAAAAAGTATGGTTCAAGTTTATGTAAAAAAAAAGGTTACTTTTTCAAAAGTAGAGCTTAGAAATAGCTGTGAATTAAATTACCTAAAAGCAGAATAAAAAATAAAAAAACTTATTTTACAAACAAAAACTAAGTAAATTCACATTTGATGTTTTTTTTGAATGATAATAAGTCTAATAAACTCAATAGAAATTAAAGCTGTCTGATTTTTTTTCTCAAGACTATTAAGTAATAGTTGTACAATTTAGACGGGACTTAAATTCTAACCAAAAGCGTAAAAACTCACAAAAGTGCAAAAAAAAGAGTGCTTTCAATTATATTTTGAGTGAACAGTATAAAAAATTAAACTATTATTTTGTGGAAGTTTAACACAAGAAAGATATTTAAAATCATTCACCTTATTATTTAATTACTATGGCTTGCAAAAGATTTTGTTAACAAAAACGGCTCTTTTTTTAGGTTTTTTTCCAATGAATCTGGTTACTTAAGACTAACTGCCTAAGTTGTTAACAAAACAGTTTTTGTATAAATAACTAAAAAAAATAATTTTTACTACTCGTTTTTTTGCTAATCTATTTTAAACTGAAAGAATTTACTTAGAGATAGTTTAGAGTAAATAATTTACTTTTTATAATGTTCTAGAACCACCACTATATCAAACATTATGCTACTACATTAAATAATATATCTGTCCACAACCATACAGAATTTCTTAAATTTTAAATAATTTTGTACTCTTAACTATATAAAATGTTTTATTAGTTCTAAAATTTAAGTACGAGTAAATAAAAATGAAGTATAAAAACGAAATAAATTGTTAAATGTTTTTTTTAACTTTAATAAAAGTTTGAATAAAACAGTTCTAAAAGCCAGTGGTCCAAAGATTAGAAGCTCTGCACAGAATTTTATTTAAAAAAATATTTCGTGAACACTGCACAAAAAAAAAGCATAATATTGTTAGTATACTTGTTTCACCTGAACTACCAATGTCATTGTTTTATAGACAATTTTATTTCTATTTATTATTTATAAACTGTTTAAAAATTTCAAGACTTGTTAATTGAAAACATGTGTTTTATATTGAAATTAAATGTTTTTGGTTTTTTATGAAATAAATTTTTTAATCATTAAAGTTTTTCTGCACAGTAAAACAACTTTAGTTCAACTTTTAGAAACACTAATTTGAGCTAAAAGATTCATGCTAACAAAAACTAATAAGTACTAATTCATACACCATTGAGGCTTAGCTAAAAAAATGATCTAATTATCAATTTTTACCTTTTAGAAATTTATAATAGCGCCCTTTAGTAGATAAAATTTACCACTTTTCTAAAACTTTTTTTAAATTTTTAGCTAATATACAAACAGCTTGTGATAAATAAAACAAAAATTCGCTTTTTTACACAAATTGCTGAACGACAAATACTCTCAAAACTTTCAAAACTGTTTTTATTCTTATTGACCATATTGTCAAGGAAAACTGTTTTCTTAAATTATTCTTATACGGATTCAATTTACGATAACATTAAGTTCAAAGTCAAGGATAACAGGTGCTTTATTTTAATAAAACATAAAAAAAACTTAAATTTTTAAGAACAAAAACAAAAATACAACTTATTTGATAACAAGTAAATATACATATTAGCGATAAGGCTTGTTTTTTTTGGAAGCTATACTTTTTTGATAACTTTTAGATATCTGGTCAACATCTGTTTATACAGCTGCTTTTGTAGAAATTAAAGTTTTTAATAACACTTTAGCACCTTTTTTATTTCAAAAACTAAAATATTTTACCTATTGACGATAAACGCAAAACAGTTTGACTGAATTTGTATTTTTAATAAGGCTTGTTTAATTATTTTTCAAGAAACTTTCATAGAACTTTAAAATTTACATTTAAATTATGCTACAAGTATGTATTATATTTTTCAGAGTTTTGACTCTTAATGAACTTTTAAGCAAGAAAAAAGTAAATTTTAGTTTTTTAATGTATGATTTAACAGCAAAAAATAAATTAAACTTATTTTAATACAATAAAACAATTTCAAGTTTTTTTTTTTAAAGTGTGATGTTTTTAAACTTATTTGTTTCTAGTTTTATAGATTTTAATTTTTATTTTTCTTCTTTAAGTTACTTTATTGCATTACTATCTTTAATTACGTTTTTATTTATTAAACTTTTCCTTTAGCTCAAATCTTTAATCAAATAGTTGTTAAGTTTTGAAAAATAATATTCTGCTTTATAGAATTAATATTATTTACTAAATACTATAATAATGTGTATTTAGTAAAGTCTTGTAAACACCTATAAAAAACAACACTTTAACAAAAGTATTGTCTTACCTTAAAACTAAAAAACTTTTATTTAAGCTTTTATAACTATTTTAGTCTTAAATAATTAAAAGTTTTACTTAAGTTAAGTTGATTTTTACAGGCTTTTAATAGAAAAAAAACTTTAACATTTTTAAATAATTTTAAATTATAAACTTATTTATTTTTATAAATACAAATTTAAACATGTTGTTGTTTCTAACAGAACAGTATGTTCACAACAGAAAGCTGTTCAGATTAAACTACTAAAAAACTTGAAGTTTATAAGCAAACGTATAAATGCTTACAACCTAGAAGTATAGCTACATACTTCTAAGTATAGAAAAATGACAACTTCTATATAGTCTAAAATAACTACTGATACTAAAAAATATTGCTTAATTTATTTCATTTTAGTAGATAAAACAACTAAAACCGACAAAAAATCAAAAACAGTGATTTGTAAACAAACTTTAAAACAAGTATTTTTGTGAAAAACAAATAATTGCTGTTAAGTTTTAAAAACTGTAATACTACATTTAATCCAAAAGTTTCTCCGTTTCTGTGTTTAAACTGCTTCAGTTTGTGTGTTTTCGAGTTCAGTATCAACTTTTAATGGTTTTTCTTCTATTGGTTCTTCAATTAATGGTTCTCCAGCAAATTGGTTTTCGCTTTTTTCTTTTGTTTCAATTTCCTTTTCTTTATTACAACCTAATAAGTTCATTAAAGTAGTTGAACAAACAGTAATTTACAAACTACTTTTAGATTGTATTTATTATCTTGTTGGTTTGTTTTTTAATTGTTCATGGAAGCGCATTAGATTATAAAATATTAGTTAAATTTTTATGTATACTAGAAAAAAACAGCTTTACTCTCCTGAAGATAAAATTGCAAAAGGTACTTTTTAAATCTTTTAACTTTACAGATTGCTTTTTAATTTCATATACTTAAGTTAGCAAATTTAATTTAATAGTTATTTTGTTCATTAAACGCTTACCTTTAATTTCAACATCTTTATTCTTTTTCTTGTTTGAAACATTCAAAAAGTTTTTTGTAAAAATTTTTATGCATTTTTCTCGGTTCAACAACAATTGATGAAGGTTCTTCTGTAAAAGAATAAATTAAGTTGTTTGTTAGTTTTAAAGTTTATTACTACTCAAAATATAATTAGTAAATTTGATTTTACTTACCTGATTCTAAAGCGTCTTTTTCAGTATTTCCGAAGTTTTTACTAAGTTCCATGTATTCAAACAGAATATCGCTCAAACTAATTTTGTCTTTTACTAAATTATATACAGTACTTTCAAAACTCTGAGTATTATCCGGTTTTACAGTTTCCAAAACTTGGTCTTCAGAAATAATTTCTGTCCAAGCTAGAGCAAATGAAAAGGCAAAAACAAAGATAGTTTTAGTAAGCATATTTTATTTTGTTGATATCTATTGAAATACTTAGTTGTAAATTTATTCTTTCAAAAATTTATTTTACAAACTAAGTTTCGGTCAAAGACCTCTTCAGTGCTTAAATAAATCTAAAAAAAGATATGTGACAGTCATGGAAAATAGCAATTGAACAATTAAATTAAGATAAAAACAAAATATTACTGAAAATTTTTACTTAAGAAGCTAAACAAATCAAATTTTAATATTAAGACTGAGTTTTTGTAGGAGTTTAAATTTTTAGCTAAGTTTTAAAATCAATATAACAACAATACTAACAATAATCAAAGCTGTATGTAGCTTTCTTTTATCTTCTAAATAATTTACAGACTAAACATTGCTTAAGTAAAAGCGTAATTAATGAAATGAGCTTAAAATTTAATTGAAATTGGTGTGGCTTATTTTAATTGTGACGTAATTATTGAAAATTTGAACAATTTTGTGCTTTTAATCGTTATTAAAATTTAAATTTCCGTTCATATGTTTTATATGAAAGCTTACAGTTAAAACAAATTTTTACCTTAAAACAAAACAAGTTAAATTATGGTACTAAGTTTGAATTTTTGGCAAAGTTTAAATTCTAGTTAAATTTAAAAATCAAAGAACAACACAAATAAATAAGAATAAGGTTAATAATAATAAGTAGGCTTAAGTTAAGATGCATTTTAATCAAGCTGAATTTTATTGTGACTTGAATATTGTAAATTTAAGTAGTTTTGTGCTAATAATAGTTACCAAAATTTTAAAATTTTGCTTGAATAATTTAGAAAAAAAATTAACTTTAAGAAAATTATAGTTACAAAAATTAAAAATTAAAAAGCATGCATAAAACCTGTATTACGATTAATTTAAGTTTTGAAGTGGAGTTTTCGGAAGTGCGGGCAGGAATAAAAGAGTTCGTACCGTTTGTTTAGATTATCCCTTCTGTCTGCTTTAGCGATCGCGACCTTTTCTAATATGCAAGTACTGCAAATGCTTTGTGGGTTTTTTGCTTTGCCAATGTGGTGGATAATTTCCCAATCTATTTTGTATTCGATGTTCTTGTTTTTAAGCTTCCATATATACTTCGATAATTCTGTTCCGTTCTCTTTATAGTTTTTAAAGTCATTAATATGGTTGTACCATCTTTTTTTAAAAGTTCCACCCGTTGAGCCTAAATAGTTTTTTGTTTCGTTTTCCGATTTGATTGTCGCTTTATATATCACATTTTCAACTAAGCATTTATTCTTAAGGGGACATTTGTTTTTTGTTCGGCAGTTGCAAAGTGTTTCGTTTGGATCATCGTTTCTTGTTTTTAAGTATTTTCGATTGTGTTTTTGGATTAGTTTCTTAATATTGCTCATGCAGCTATATGAAATTTTACAATTATTTCTGTTTATTATTTTGTTTAACTTGTGGTATTCTTTGAAATGTTTATCTATTAGTTGCAGGAAAGCTTTACCTATATTGGTTTTTACTGATTGACAGTAGGGTGGGTTGAAGTAGATTGTTTTTCTTGTTCGTGCTGGCTTCTTTTTGCTTTGGTTGTTTTGGTGGTTGGAGTATGTGAGTTTGTCTTTGAAATTTGAGTTGGTTAAAGCATTTTGGTATCCAGTTATTGATTCATTGAAGATTTCTTTGGTTTTAGAGAGTCTATTGAGTCTTTTTTCGATCATTTTTGGTAGGTTCTTTTTGATAATGGACGGGTGGTTCGAATACTTGTTAATATAATTGGTGCTTGAGTTTTCTTTTTGGTATGGTTTGAATGTGTTATTAGCAGTGTCTAGAGATATATCTAGGAAATTGCATTTAGTCGCGCCTATGTCAATCGTTATTTTAAAACCAAGCTCATTAAAAATTTTTATTGTGTTCTTTTTTAGTCTTTCTAGTTCTTGGTAACCAATGTGAAGTTATCAAAATACCAGTTGTTAACAATTTTTCTTTTCATAATAAAAAACTGCTGAAACTGCTGGGTGTTATATCGGTTATAATAAGTTATAACGGTTTTTTAGACCACTATAAAAATAAAAAACATTATATTCTTTAGTAATTTTTTATTAACTTGTTCAAGGGGAACTATGGGTTGCCTGTACCCCAGAACAAGATATAGGATTTTACCCTGAATCGTGCGTACCAGCATACAATACTTTTAAGAGTGAGTTTTCTATATTATTTGGTAAACTATTAAGTAAGTTTCATGATGAACTTAACTCAAAAAATGCGAAAAAAAAGGTACTTTATACTGATACTTAAAAGAAACATTTGTCATTTTCGTATATAAAGTTTTAGTTAAATAAACAAAAACAGCATTTTATTAACTGAATAAATACTTATTTATTAAACATACCTGGTCTATTTTGTAAAAGGTTTTTTGTGATTTTTTAAAAACTGAAGCTTTATTTATATAAAAATAGCAGATTAACGTTTTATATACTATTAAAATACTTTTTTACAAAAATTAAGAAAAGTGTACAAATTGCTAAAAACAAAAATAATGTTACAGGATATTGTCTTGAGGAGCAGTCAAAAATAAAAAAATCAGAATTAAATCAATACCTCTGTATTATTTATCGTTTGTTGGACAATGATGGTTCATTACTACATTCTTATGAACTACTTAAACCAGTTAGCATCGACATTTTGGAAGGTTATTTTTAGTTTTTGTGCTCGAACTTAAAAAGTATAAAATTTCTAAATAAAATAAAATCTATTTCACTATTAAATTGCTAATTATTAAGGCTTACAAAAGATTTATACTATGCTCAAAACTGACAACAGTAAAAAGTTTGGTTAATATTTTTTATAACAAAATTATTGTTTTAACTGTAAAGTATTGGTATCAAACTTACAGTTTTTCAACCTATTTTAATAACGTGCTACTTTAAATAGCAAAACTTTTTAATAATTAGCAACAAAGTTTTAATATCTTGGTAAAACCCTTACACTTGAGTTAATATTTTAGAAAACATTTGCGGATGTAATCGATATAAATGTGCTAGAGTAAACTTTCATTTGGAGAAACATTATGCATTTTTGGTAGAAGTGTGGGCTTGTCTTAATGATGATTTTATTAATCAACACAACAACTCAAACTAACTTCATTTTGTGGAAATATTTAGATATCTACTATATTGTTGAGTATTGTATCTACATGTTAAAAAACAGTTGAAACTACAATACTTCAATTATTTTCAACAATTGAAGCTATTGATCTAGCTGATTTATGCGACAAAAGTATACGTGAATAAATTTAAGCTTCATATAAATCATTAACAAGCTATCCGCTGTCATTTCTTAAGCTATATTTTTAATAAAATTTGATAGTTTTATTTTTATTATGATATGTAATCACTTAACGTTTTTGTTGTGAATAAAATTTTTCAAGTTTTTAATTTGAAGTACATGTAAGCCTTTAACGTTTAAATGAAACTAGTATATATAATTACAATTTTTTATTTTCGCCGAATATTTTTTTTAGCTTATGATAGTTACATTAGCAGTAAAATATTATTAGTTTATCGGTTTTATTACAACTTTATAATTTTTATAATATCTATTTTTAATTAAAAACACAACTTATTTTTATTTTTTAAATTAAAAATATTGTTAAAACAAAAGATAATCACAAGTAATCTAACAGCATTGATAATATATTTATAATAAACTACTAAATATGAAAAATATCAAGTCACTGCTGTTAAGTAGAATTATAACGAGAGTTGTTTTATAAATAAAAACTAGTTACCTTACAAAAACAATGTGATATTAAAATAAATTTTTTAAAGAACTAAATTACATTGATTACAAAAATACTAATTTTTCTTTTCAATTGCATAAATTAGGTTTTTAAATATTTTCGTAAAAATGCATGATTTTTTTTAAACAAGTTTGATTTTAATTTCAAATTATTTAGTCTGGTTTTATTATAATGTAAATAAAAGAAATATGTTATATTAAATTGTTAGTTATGAAAGTATTAGCATAATAAGTTTATTGTATACTTAAAAATAAGTGCTGCTTATATTCATTATAACTTTTTTTTTTTAATTTATACTTGAACTGTAGTATAATTTACGCAATACAATAAACAAATTGTAAAATATAGGATTAATATTAATATAATTAAGGCTTAAATTTTAAATGAAACCGTTAATTTAGTTAAAACGTTTATGTTTACTAAACTACAGCTTAAAAATTGATAGTAGTACTTTTATTTTTGATTTATAATTTTCTAAGATGTTTTTCGATCAAAACTGTTTAGTTGTAATTTATAAAATACTTTGACAAGCTAGTTTTATCTATCTTTAATTCGATCTTGTTTCAATTTTATAATTAAACATCTTTTAATGAGTTATAATTAAGTATTCAAATCCTAAAACTAAAAATAAGTCCTAACGTTTTTAAATATCAACAAAAAAAAAATCTATTTTTGATACACAAAAATAGAGCGAAATTAAATATATATATAAATAAAAAAACCGAAAGTTATTTTTTGAGGAACTAAAAAGTTACATATAAGATAAAAAAATAAATTTTTCTTTAGGTTTTACGTAAAATTATTTCACTGTAAAAAGTTTGTAACTGAATAGTACAACTATAAATAGTTTTAGACTAAAGTTGTGTTGATTGTTTGTATTAATATTTTTATTCAAAAACTTTAAAAAGTTGTTTAGAATTTTTTTTTTCGAAATTAGTTTGTTATTAGTCAATTTAGATTGGTAAAAAATTATCGTTTGCTAAAAAAAAATAGCTAACAATAAAAGTATGTGTATATAATAAAAATGTTAAGTCAGAGAAATTGAGTAAATTGTAAAGTATATCTGTGTAAATTATTATTAGTTAAATTGATTATACTAAAACTTCAACTTAGCTTAATTTACTAATTTTCCTAGTTTTTGTTTTTGAATCTAATAGCTTTTACAATATTTTTGTTGATAAAATTACCAAAATATAATTATGCACAGCATTTAAACTACTTATTCTGAAGTATTTAAAAGTAACATTATTATTTAACATTTTTTTTGGTGTATACTGTATACTATTTAGTATTTTGTTTAAATAAATTCTATTGTAACTTGTTAGATACATTTTAAAAACTTTTAAATTATTTACTTTTAGGAGAAAAAATATTTATAATATTCAAATTTGCAGTTTTATTTTTATGATACTGCTTTTAATTTAATTTTAAATTTGTCTAAAATGTTACGCGAAAATAACTACCTAGTTCAGTAAGAAAACAAGTCATAGTTGTTTTTCTTTTGATCAATCAATTTATTGAGTAAGCTACCAATAAGCTTCATGACGATATATAAAAATTTTATCATATTTAAAATAATTTGGTTTACACATAATATTTTTGATAAAATTATTAATCTATAACTAGAAAATAAATATTTAGAATTTTGAAAATTTTGAATTTGATATACTACTTTAGCTTTTCTAAAGATTAATTTAATACAGTAAAAACATTCTTTAAGATTTATAAACATGCTGAACACTTAAAAAGCTTATAAAATTTAAATCAGTAACCAACAGTACTAAACTAGTACTGAAAACAGAAAGAAAATCTTTCATTAATAGGCCATACCAAATAGTATAAATCGAAAATACAAATATTTAATTTCGGTGAAAATGTTAGAAATGTTCAATTGTGACTACAAAAAAACAGAGAAAGCATTAGAAGCTACAAACATAAAATAAATGACAATTGAAATGTTATAAGAGAGTTTTTTTGAATTGTTAGAATTGTTACAGTAGTTTTCATTGCAACTTTCATAATACTTTTCCACATTAGGAAGTATGCTCAAGCCTTCTTTAATTTCTGCATCGTTTTTGCTTACAAAGTTCAACTCGCCAAGTGATCTACCAATACTACACCCTTTGTGGGTAAAATTTTCTCCAAAAACTTTATATGTCGCAGAGAAGCATGACATTTTGCCTACAAATTTTTTGATAAGAGTGTTTTCCGCAACCCTTTGTGGGCAAGTTGTATTTTTCAATTCACAATTTTTGCTCGGTCCGCAAGAGTAACAGTTTAAACTGACACCAAAGCTCACAGTACATAACAAAAGCAGTAAGACCTTTATCATATCTATAATGATTTATACCTAGAAAAAAAAGTGAATTTTTAAACTAACAGAGTATCTTTAGTTCTAAATTTTGTCATAAGTTTTGTGTTTATTGTGATCTACGATAAAATAGTTACTTCAGATAGGTTCACAGATAATAATTTTAAAAGTTCTGTTGTTTTGCGAATAAATTTCGAGCTAGAAAAAGCAAATTTACTATGTATGTGGTAAAAAAAAGTGTAGTTTATTTATAAATTATGATGTAAGTATTGTGTATGAAAAAAGTTCTTAACAGTAACATTGTGAAATGATTTTACAAGTATATTAAAGAGTTCAAGCTTATTATTTTAACCAAATTTAAACAAGTTTTTCTCAAATGTTACACTTATTTACTCATGTTTTTAATTTTCTGTGCACTAAAAGAAAAATCTTCTGTAAAAAAAATCTACATTCTTTCAAATTTTAAACTACTTAAGTGTAATTTTGATAAATTTTTAGCAAGTGTTTAGATGTAAGTTTGTTTATAAAATTAATCAAAATTTTTACAGAAAAAAAACAGAAATGATTTAAGCTTATTGTTTTACAACGGTACAATTAACTTTCTGCAAAATTAAAGTAGTTGATACTAAAAGTTTAATTTACAATTTTATAATTTTCTATACTTGTTTAATCATTAATATTGTTTTTTACGTTTATAGATATTTCACTTAGAATTCATGCCATTAAGTATGTTAATTGTTTGGTTAAAAGCATTAGCATTGTATATTTCATATCTGATATTTGTTCTTGTATAAAAATAAACAAGTTTTTGGTACAAAGCTGAAGTTAGTTTAGTAGAAATAAAAAAGATTAGTTCAAAAAAAGGATTTTTTTGTATCTTTTGTGTTTACTTCTGCAAAAAAAATTATTTGTAATTAATTTATTTTTTTTTACATAGTTCTTTATTTAATCAAGAATATTAGACAAAACTTAAATACTTACAAAATAATAATTCACTTACAAAAAACAACTTTAATTTTTTGAAATAGTTGTAAACCTGCTTGTAGTTATTTTAACTTTTTTTTAATAGTAATACTTATGATGTTTTTATACTGTAAATAAATTAAACTAAGTTTAATACCAAGTTTAATGTATAAAAAAGTAAACTGTTACTTTTTCAAAAGTAGAGCTTAGAAATAGCTGTGCAATAAATTACCTAAAAGCAGAATAAAAAATAAAAGACTTTCTTTACAAACAAAAACTAAATAAATTCACATTTGATGTTTTTTTTTGGATGATAATAAGTCTAATAAATCCAATAAAAGTTAAAGCTGTCTGATTTTTTTTCTCAAAACTATTAAGTAGTAGTTGCACAATTAGACTGAACTTAAATTGTAACCAAATGCGTACAAATTTCCAAAAGTACAAAAAAAAAGAGTGTTTTCAACTATATTTTGAGTAAACAGTAACCGAATTTAAATTATTATTTTGTTCACTCAAGAAAGATATTTAAAACTTTATTCTTTAATTACTAATGCTTGCAAAAGATTTTTTCAAGATAAACGGCTCTTTTTTAAGGTTTTTTCCGATGAATCCGGTTACTTAAGACTAACTACCTAAGTCGTTCACAAAACAGTTTTTAAAATAAATAACTAAAAAAGCATTCATTTTAATTATCTTTTTCTGCTAAACTGTGGGACTGAAAGAATTTAATTAGAGAAAATGTAGAGTGAATAATTTATTTTTTATAATGTTCTAGAACCCTGCTACTACATCAAATATTATATCTATCAGAAACAAAAAGTACATATATTTTTTGATTTTAAATTAATTTTGTACTGTTAACTATACAAAATATTAAGAAGTTTTTATAAACTCTCTAAAACTTAAGTAAGAGTAAAAAAAAATGTAGTATAAAAACGAAATAGGTTGTTTACTGGTTATCTTTTTTTCTAAGTTTAATAAAATTTGAATAAAGCTTTTGTAAAAACCAGTGGTCTTTAAAAAAATTAAAAACTCTACAAAAAAATTTAAAAAAAAAGTTTTGTGCACAAAAAAAAAAAGCATAATATTGTTCAGTATACTTGTTTTACCTGAATGACTTATGTATTGTTCTATAAAAGTTTTATTTCTAATTATTATTTATAAACTTAAAGAAAAATTTTAAACTAAAAAAAATAAAAAAAAACAGTTTCATCTTAAAAATTAAATGTTTTTAATCTTTTCATGAAATAGTTTTTTTAATAATTAAAGTCTTTGTGCACAGTAAAACAGTTAAATTCACACTTTTAGAAACGTTGACTTCAGCTAAACCTAATCGGCATTAATGCTTACATCACTGAGGCTTAGGTGAAATAACAGTTTAATTATCAATTTTAATCTTTTATACAACTTATAACACCACATTTTAGTAGATAAGTTTTACCTTTTTCTCTTTTAATTGTTTTCGATTTTTTAGCTAATAAACAAACAGCACCTGAAAAATAAAACGACAATTTTCTTTTTTAAAACAAATAGCTGAACAACAAATAATTGACATACTTTTAAAACTGCTTTCAACTTTATTGAACTTACTGTTAAGGTAGATTGTTTTTTAAGTTATTTATTTACCAATCAGTTTATGATAATATTAAAAGTTCAAAGTTAAGAACAACAGCTGCTTTATTTCCATAAAAAAAAAACTTTCAAAAACATAAACAAAAATACATTTTATTTGATAACTAGTATTTATACATACGAGCGATTAGAATTGTTTTTTCAGAAGGTGAACTTTTTTGAAAAGTTTTTTGATATCTGGTCAACATCTGTTTGTACAGCTGCTTTTGTAAAAAATTAATGTTTTTAATAACACTTTAGCACCTATTTTGTTTCAAAAACAAAATGTTTTACTTATTGACGACAATCTCAAAACAGTTTGACTGAATTCATATTTTTATTAAAGCATATTTAATTTATTTTTCAAGAAATTTTCATTGGTTTTAAAAAATTTTACCTACATTGCGTTACAAATATATATTTTTCATTTTTCAGAGTTTTGACTTTTAATAGACTTTAAGCAAAAAAAAAAGAAAGTTTTTAACTTTAAGATTTAACAGAAAAAAAAATTAAATTAAATTTGTTTTTGTACAATAAAACAATTTAAAGTTTTTCATGAAAAGTGTGATGTTTTCAAACTTATAAAACTTATTTGTTTCTAGTTTTATAGATTCTAGCTTTTATTTTTTCTATTTAAAATTACTTTACTGGACTACTATCTTTGAATACGTTTTTGTTTAGTAAACTTTGCTTTAAGCTCAAAACTTTAAGCCATGTTACTACTTTAAATAGTAATTAAGTAGCTTAAAACAATTATTCTGCTTTATAAATTTTTTATATTTCAGTTAGTGTTATAATAACATGTGTTAGAATGTTTTTTTACAGCTTTTTAAAAGACATCAAGTAAAAAGTGATTTCGAATTACTTTAAAACTTTTAAACAATTTTACAGCTTTTATTAACTTTTTAGCCATAAATACGAATACTTTAAAGACTTTACTTAAGTGAAGTTGATTTTTACAGGCTGCACTATAGTACAAACAAAAACTTTTGTAGTTTTGAATGATTTTAAAGTATATACTTGAACATTTTTCTGAACAGAAATCTTAAACATGCTATTTTTCCTAACAGAACAGTATGTTCACAACAAAAATGCTATTTAGATTATACAACTAAGTACCTTAATGTTTATAACTAGACCTTTGAATGCTCAAAATATAGAAGTATAAATTTTATGTAAAATAGATTGTTTCTATATAGTCTTATTAGTACTACCATAACACTATAAAACAACGCTTCAGTTTGTTTAAGTTTAAATAGATAAAAACAGTGATGTAAACTGTAAAGGTGACTAAAAGTAAAAAGCGGTGATTTGTAAACAAATAAATAAACTTTAAAACAATTTTTTTCGTAAAAAAAAAAAATTGCTGTTAAGTTTTAAAAACTTTAAATGGTACATCTGAAACATTTATCCGTTTTTTGTTTAAAATGCTTCAGTTTGTGTCATTTCTAAATTAGTATCAACTTTTAATGGTTTTTCTTGTAATGGTTTTTTTTTCTAGTGGTTTTTCTTCTAATTTTTCTCCAGCAAATTGGTTTTCATCGTTTTCTTTTGTTTCAATTTCTTTTTCTTTATTACAACCTGATGAGTATATTACATCAATTGAACAAACAGTAAATTATTTTTCAAACTTTCAGATTTTATTTATTCTGTTTTTTTTTTAATTAAATTCTTCATGGAAGCGCAGTTAATATTACTTGCTGTGTCTTTAGAATATTTTTTTTATGTATACTGAAAATTTTTATTTTGTTTTAATGAATTTAAAATTGCAAAAAGTAATTATAAAAAAATAATTTAAACTTTACAGATCGCTTTTTATTCCATATACTTAAGTTTACAAACTGAACTAAATTTATTTTTATTATTAAACTCTAATTACCTTCAATTTCAACGTCATGATTCTCATTATTTTCTTTTGTAGCTTCATCTTCAGTTTCTTTGATTTTTTCCGAAATTTTTTCTTTTTCTTGTTTGAAACATTTAAAAAGCTTTTCGTAAAACTTTTTGTGCAACTTTCTCGGGTCAACAACAATTAGAGAAGGTTCTTCTGTGAAAAGACAAGTTAAACTGTTTGTAAGTTTTAAAGTTTATTACAACTCAAAATTTAATTAGTAAGTTTGATTTTACTTACCTGATTCGGAAGCGTTTTTTTCAGTATTTTCGAAGTTTTTACTAAGTTCCAAGTATTCAAACAGAATTTTGCTTAAACTAATTTTGTCTTTTACTGAATTAGAACAGTACTTTCAAAGTTCTGAGTTTTTTCAGAATTCTGAGTACCATCTGGCTTTTCAGTTTTCAAAACTTGGTCCTCAGAAATATTTACTGCCAAAGCTAGAGCAAATGAAAGAATAAAAACAAAAATAGTTTTAGTATTCATATTTTATTTTGTTGATATCTGTTGTAATACTTAGTATAAAACATGAACTTAACTAAAATTGAGCTATTATATAGTTAGCGTTTCTAATTACACAAACAAAACTTAAAAGTTTGTTATTCTATTATTACAGGACTTCAACAAATAATTCATTGCAATCATACTTAAATGACGTTAATTGCTACAAAAACAAAACAGGTAATAAAAAAAAAACTTTTGAAACATTTTCAAAATGTACGTATGTTAATGACCACTTAATATTTTTTTTGTAGTTTTATATGGTTTTATAGTTTTCTCCTAACATAATTTAAACAATTCAGTTGTTGTATACTAAATAAACAAAACTTAGTAGAGTTGTTTAAAGGAGAAAACTGTATAACCAAATAAAACTACTAATTTTTTTTTTACTGTTGACGTTAATACTTAAAAAGTATCATTAGTATACGGTTATGAAGTTTGTAGTTTTTACTTGTACTGTTTTTATAACAACTTACGTCAATGAATTATGATTACAATTAATTGTTCAAGTACAATTAGAATAAAGTAACAACTTTTGTTTATTTAATTCGAAACCTTTAGTATATAAGAGTTCATTTTAAACTAAGTACATAATAAAAAAACTTGTTCAAATTGATAACAACAAAGCGAACCATGAGTATTAAACTTATTTTTGTTTTCGCACTTTCATTTTCTCTAGCCTTGACAGAAAATATTCCTGAAGACCAAGTTTTGGAATCTGAACAATCAGAAAATACTCTGATTTCTGATAATACTCAGACTTCTGAAAATGATGTCTCTGATTCAAAAGAAAACAAATTAAGACTAAGTGATTTATTGTTTGAATACTTAGAAATTGGTAAAAACTTTAAAAACACTGAAAACGATGATTCAGAATCAGGTTAGTAACGTTTTAGCTTTGTACTTACATTGTATATCATTATTACTTATTGTACTAGATAATTAGGTAAACTTTAAACACTGTTAACATCTTTTTTTCTAGAAAAGCCTTCAGTTTTTGTTGACCCGAGAAAAATGCATAAAAAGTTTTACGAAAAGCTTTTTGAATTTTTCAAACAAGAAAAAGAAATGGCATCAAAACAAAATAAAGAAAAAGAAAATAATGAGAATGATAATGTCGAAATTAAAGGTAAGTTGAGTTTTGTTTTTCGTAAATTATTTAAAAAGCAATTACATTCATTACATTTAAAAGTAAATTTCAAAAAAAATAAACAAATACTCCTAATAAAGATATTTGTAATGAGAATTGGATTATTGACTTAAAAAAAAATTAATATTCCGGATAATGAAATTATTTGCAGTGTCATTTTAACAATTAAAACAATTGTTCTAAAAAAATTGAAAGCAAATAAAAATTTATGCGCTGATATTGATCACATAAAAACTTAAGAGGATGAAAAATAGTAATTCACTTTTTAATTTAATTTTTGCTCAACAGATTTAGAAACTTCACAAGATTGTAAAGAAATAGAAACTGAAAAAAAAGAAAAAGTTGTTGAAGAAAAACCAAATGATTAACCACTAAAAAATGAACCAATAAAAGACGAACCATTAGTTGAAGAAGCATTAAAAGTTGATGCTGAACTTAAAAGTTTAGATACAGAAGCAATTTAAACTTACAAATAATGTAATATTAACAAAATTAAAGTTTATATAAGCTTTTAAAACATTTCAAATGCCGTTTAGTTTAAACACAACTGGCTGTGATAATCTTTACCTTTTACATCTAAAATATGAACATGCTTTACGTATGTATACTTATTTAAAAACCATTGTTTTTGTATTCTCTTTTATTTTTGATAACTTTGACTAAAATTTTAAGAAAATAAAGTTTTTTTTAATGATTTGTAGTGCTGTTAAACCTTAATAATAAAAGTTTAGAATTTTTTATAAACTAGACAGTTTTATTTTTTAACATAGCTTTTATAACTTGACAAAAAAAGTTAAAGAAACCCGTTGCAAAACGTTTGTTAGTTTTACGTAAAATATTTTAAGTAAATGTTTAGCAATTAATACAAGTAGTCTAGAATTTTTAAATCATTTTTTATTTGAGTTAATAAATTAAAGTTATAAAAACAAACAAAGTTAAGTAAAGTCATAACAAATTTGGTTTTATTAACAAGAAAATAAAATTTCAAGTTGACATTCTAAATTAATTTTTTTGTTTTTTTCTCATATATTTAAGTTAAGCATTGAAAATAGAGATAAACAAAAAAGCTATTAAAAATACAAACGTCTACAAAAAGTTTACTGATACAATTTCATAGTCTAGAAGTATTTTCATTCATTGGTTTTTAAATTCCGAAAGCTAGCTCTTATGTTTATAAATGTTTTTATTATTTTATTAAATAAGATTAAGTTTCGTTTGTTACAAAACATTAGTAAATAAAATGTCACTTTTTTGTAAATTTAACAAAAAAATTTTAATTAAAAACATAGTTACACTAAGTCACAAAAATGCAACAAAATTTTTAATATGAAAAATAAAAAAGAATTTACTTTATTGTAAACTAGTTTTTCCACAAAACTTTAAGCATTTAGTGACTTTAGCTCTCAAATATTAAAAATGATCCACAATTACAACATATTCTATTTTTTTATTTAAAATTTGTACTACCTTAAGCTGTTAAAAAGTTAACATACAAGGACAATATTAATTTCATAAAGTTGTACTTGAATAAAATTAGTTTAGTTTAAATTTTACAAAAAATGTTCAATATTTATTAACAAAAAAAAATGTTTATTGTCAGCATTCAACTTCAACTTTTATTTGATTATTCCTATGGCAGTTTACTTCACCTGCTGAAAAATTAAGTTAGCATCCTTCTTTTATTACACTAACACATGTTTCTGTGTGTTAACGGAATAACACACTTTTCAACGGATCTATGAAAGTTAAGGAAGTACTAATAAGGATGTAATCAAAGAAGTACTTCCTTGACTTTTAAGCTGTATGATTTGTTATCATTGTATTGAAAAGAACAATCTGATTTAACTTTTTTGAACTTATTACCAAGTTGTAAAACATTTTTAGTTTTAAATAAAATAAGTGTTAAATTGTTATTAAAATCATTAATTTCTTTGGAAAAAAATTAAGACACACGTTAACCAGAAAAAAACTAAACATCGAAAATTAAATTTCTTAGTATTCTAGCTCACATACATATTTAGTAGTGGTTAAATTCAGTTAAAAAGAAAAAAAATCTGATTTTTCTAACAGATCTAGTTGTTGAATTAACATTTTCGTTATTTTAAATAGTAAAGTAGCTGATAACAAAATCTTAACTTTGAGTAAAAACATGTGTTTCAGACTATTATAAATTATGATCGCTTCAAATACAAATAAAAAAACAATTTTTATATGATTTATCTTATTACTTTAATTTATAAAATAAAAAGAATTTATAATGTGTTTTTAATAATAGTTTTATAACAAGCTGTAGTGTTTTGTACGTATGCATATGCTTCATTAGTTTTGTTTTTGTTACAAAAAGAGTGAATTTAGACCTAAACAGAAATAGTTAGAATGCCACATCTAAAAGAAAAAAAATGTTTATTGGATTATGAAGCTTTTTTGATATGTGCAGAAATAAGGAAAAATTCGAAACGTTTATCTAATATGTTTTGTCTTACGTTTTTAATTTTGTTTATATAAATTAGGATGTCGTATAAATAATTTACAGCTATAAATTTTTCTTAACATTATCAATAGAATCTAAAGTTAAATAAGTTTTGCATTCTGCTTTCAGACAAAACATAAGTCAAAAGCGTCACTACTTTAAATTTCAATTAATTTATACTTATATCGAAAATAACAAAAACTGTAGCTAAAAACTCCGAAAATTAATTATAAGTATAAAACAGAAAGATATAAATGTTTTACAAATAATACTTGTAAAATGTAACATTTTACGTTTAAAATAAACAATAAAGATGTTTTGTTATTTTCTGTGGGCTATATCGTTATCTGTTTATGTTTCTGTGGGCTATATATAGTTTACTACTTGTCTATAAATTACTCTTTTTCCGAATTCTATTAAGTTTGTTGAGTTACTATCGTAAAAACATGGCTTAAATAGTTGAACTTAAAATCAGTTTTTGGTAAATAGAATTAAAAATTAAGCAAAATATTGCTTCTGAATTATTAAAGTTAGTAATGCAAATAAGTAACTTAATTAAAAAAAAAGTTTTATAAATTTAAAATCTACACGCGGTATATCTAAATATTTCAAAGAGGTTTGATTGTGTTATTGTAAGTTTCATCAAATTTGAAAAAAATTAGACCTAAAAAAAGTTAAGTCTTTTTCATGATTGAAAAGTTTTTTTCTAGAGCCAATAATAACGAAAATAACAGTTAAGTATTAATAATACAGTTTTAAAACTTCGAAATGTTTTTAAAAACACAAATATTTTTTGAAAACCTTTACTAAAAATAGTCTGGTTAAATTCTTCTGAGTTAAATGGCAACATGTAAAATACTTTGTTTTTAAAATAAAAATGATAATTAATAAAAAAAGTTGTTAAAATAGGTGTTAATCTGATAAAAAGCGTTATAAAAAGTAACTATATAAAACAAGTTTACTAGCACAAATGCATAACTTTTAGTGGTTAAAATTGGTTTAAAAAATTTATAAGGTTCCTACAGTTGTTTTAACAGGTTTAAGTTTTGTTTTGAATTTTTGTTGTTTTAACAATAAAACAGCTGTATTAAACTCTTAACTTTGTGCCTATTAAAGTGGTAGTAAACAGGTGTTACAGACCTTTATAGTTGTTATAAAAACAAATTACACACTAGTTTCATATAATTTACTGTAATTTTAATTTTAATGTGCATATTTTTATTAGTCAGGCTTAAAGTCATTTATTAAAATTTTCGCTTAATTTTATTATTCAATTTTTTTTTTCAAAGTAAATTACCACTAATTTGATTTAATGACTATGATACTTTGCGCTAATAAAAAAAAAAATAAAATTATAGTTTACAGAAAACCAAGCAATATATCTAAAACATTTAAAAAAGCAGAGTGCTAATTTGTATTTTTGCGTTATATTTTGTTTAAATTTCGTGCGTTAATTGTATTAGCGGTCGGCAGTTTTTTGTAAGTTAAAGATAAAATTTTGAAGAAAAGTTGCCAAGCTGTTTTTAATAAAAAATATTAAAAACATGTAGTGATCAATAAAAATAGCTTTTTTAAGGGGAAAAATGTGATAAAATAAGTAATAAAAAAGCACAAGTAAGTACTAATGAAAAAAACTTTAATTTTTGTTTGAAAATTAAACTTTTTAGCTAAAAAGAGTTCAGACTATAGCTTTGCTGGCCGTTACTTTGTTCTGGTTGTGTTTAAAGTTATAGTTCAAACTTAAATATCAAAAGTAAAAGAACCTTAAATTTTAACTAAAGTATTTATGGCTTAACAACTACGGTAATATTGCTTGAGTTGATTATGATGCGACATTATTTTTGAGTATTTTTTGTTTCAGTTTTGTGTAAAGACTTAGGGCTTCAAGATAAGGCATTAACAACTTGTGAAGTTGTTAAAATCCATTCAAGTAAAAAGGGTTAATATTTCAGTTGTATTAAAGTTATAAATAAAAATGTTACAATCTTTTTTCCTCAATTTCTTTAAAATTTTATTGAAAAAATAAAAACTGTAAAAAAAGCTCCTAATTAAGAGTAGTAGTGAAAAAGGTGACTAATATCCACTAGAAGGCGCTGTATAAAAGAACAAATTGGTATCTGAGTTGTTATTTTACTTACATCTCAGTTATGTAAGCATTAGTACCGACTAAGTTTAGTTAGTATGAGTCTTGCATTTCTTATAGTGTGCACATTATCATAAGCTAAATTTGTTTTAACGTGCAAAACAATTTAACATCATCAAATAATCATTACTGTTTTATAAATATAATATTAAAAGCACATTTGTAATTAAAAAAAAACTTAATTTGTTTTTGCTTTGCACAAGTTGTTTTCAGAATAGAAAATTATGTTGTGGGCCCAATTGTTTTTTATTGTCACTTTTCAAAAGTTAAATTATACTACTAGACCATTATAGTGTGTTATATGAAACCGAGTTTTTTGGAATGCAATTCTTAAGTTGAAACTTTTTGTTGTTTACAAGTTTTGTTTTATAGCGCTACAGTTGTTAAATGTATTATAATTTGTAACTTTTGTTTGAAAGGGTTTTGTTATTTTAACATTTATACGGAAATTCAATGATGAAATTAATATTGATCATTATCTTTGTTTCAAAAGTGTCATCATTACCTATTGAAGTAAGTTAAAACTATCACTGTTATCTTTTTGATTGTTAAACAAACTGTTATTAGGTTTTTTAAACTACATAAAAAAATTTCTAGTCGTTTTCAGTTTTTAGTATACATAAGTTAATTTGATAAAATTTACTAGCTTTTTTTTGTTTACATTTAAAAAGTTAAATTTACTAGTTTTAAATTCTACTTAGTTAAAATAAATAGTTGAGTTTATGTTAAGAGCAATCGAAAACAAAACTAAATTCAATTTAACTTATTTTATTAAACAAAAGACTAAACATTAAATCAATCTTTTAAGAATACTTAATTTGTTTTAGAAAAACTCGCAGCTATCTAGACGAAGTGTTCAAAATTCTTCAAACGTCACAAGTAAGTAAAGTTTGTTTTTATGTAAACAAAGTGTCTCATTATATATTCTTCGTTTTAATAAACTTGGTAAACAGTTAACGCAGTTAGACATCTTTCTTGTATTGTATTTAGCTATTTACTATAGTAAGCTGCAAATATATATAAGTACTTGTTAAAAATATTGATTTGATTGACTTGTAAATTAAGTATTAACTTGTTGAAAACAGGTCATTACAGAAGTTGCCCACCTGGGACCGATGTAGAAAACATTCCTGATTGGTGTATTCCAGCAAGAACAACTTGTTCGAGTTAGTTTATTATATTATTAAGTAAAATAGTATATTAGTTTCATGTTGAACTTAGCTTAAAAATGCAAAGATAAATGGCAGGTTTAAACTTCGGTTTTAGGTTGAAACCACAGTTGTCATTTTTCGTATGTAAAGTTTCAGTGTATTAAAATTAAAAAAAAATTTGGATGACTAAAACTTGTTATTCTGGTGAACTTATCTTCGCTGAATAATTGTTTATTAAGCTTCCCTTGTGTATTTTCTGTTTTTGTTTCAAGCAAATCTTTTTTTTATAAACTGGAACTCAATTTATTTAAATGCAGCAAATAAACGTTTTATAGTCCTGAACAAGACATTAAACTGTATCCGTGGTGTATGACGCGATAACCGAAAAAAATTTTGTACACCAGGTCCTTTGACTAAAATTATTGGCGCTTTTTTGTCTTTCAATAAACAATATATATGTGTGTATATAAGATTCTTACAATATGTAAAAACTTACAGAACTCAAGTTTCGTGCCTACGCACTCCTCAACTGCAAAACAAGTTCAAAATAAAGTACAAAACAAAACATTCAAATGATATTTAAGCATAAATACATTATGACGTAATTTTAAAACTGTTAAAAGTCATGAAAAATGGCCTGTGCGAAAATTAACTTATCAATCGACAATACTTAGGCAAAAACTCATAAAACTTCATTAAGTTACTACAAATGTGAACAGAGAATTGAATAAAATAAAAAGTTAAATAAAAATTTAAATTTAAATTGATGTAAGATAAGACCTGCCTAAACAAAAGAAGCGAGTCGTATCTTTTTGTAGACATGTAAAAAAAATCGCTTCTGAATTAAAAAAAGCTTTAATTTCACCTTGTGTGAATTTAATTTTTTTTGTTGTTTTGTTGTTTTTAGTATTTTGTACTTATTTTGAACTTGTTTTGCAGTTGAGGAGTGCGTAGGCACGAAACTTAAGTCCTGCAATTTTTTACATCTTCTTGTAATAAACGTTTTTAATAAAAAAAAGCCCTTAAGGTGGGCTCTGTGTTGATAAATTTATTTTATTTAGTTAATCAACTCTTTTATATATATATATATATACTACTAGAATATTCTTTTTCATAAAGTAAAAAACACATAGAAAACTGTTTTATTTGAATTGTTCTAAACAAGCTGATTTAAAGGAAGCTGCTATAGAGAGGAGTCAAAAGTAAAAAGATCAGAATTAAACCAATATCTCTGTGTTAATTATCAATTGTTGGACAAAAATGGATCAATAAAAAGATTCCAAGAATTACTTAAACCAGCTAGTATCCGTACTTTAGAAGGTTAACTTACACTATTTATTATTTGGATAGTAACTGTAAGATTGATTTAAAACTAGTTATTAAAGTTTAAAATATGTTAAGAACGGTATAAGTTCAATTAAATTACCTTAAACGTTTTAAGTGCCAAAAATTTGCTTTTTAAATTAACTTCACAACTCAAGAGCAGTATATGTTTATTTACTTTGATCAAACAATTTCAAACTTATAACAACAATAAATTTAAGTTAATTCCCAACTTAAAAAATTGTTTACATGTTTTAGATTTGGACCCCAACTTGGTGTGCTCTCCTGAAAAATACTCCTCGGTTCAGTTCAATCTCCAAAAAAACAACGCGATCTTGCATGAAGTGAGAGCCTGTGTTCCGGAAAATATATTCTACAACTTTGTGACAGAGCCAGTGACAACAACAACCATACCAACAACAACAACCATAAGAAGTTGGTTTTTTATCTAAAACTAATTAGAATATTTATAAATGTATAATTTTGATTGTTTCATATTTTTGTTTACCTTTTTAAAATTAAGTTTTTGCAATGGAACATTTTAATGTTAAAAGCTTTAATGTGAAGTTATCAAAATACCAGTTGTTAACAATTTTTCTTTTCATAATAAAAAACTGCTGAAACTGCTGGGTGTTATATCGGTTATAATAAGTTATAACGGTTTTTTAGACCACTATAAAAATAAAAAACATTATATTCTTTAGTAATTTTTTATTAACTTGTTCAAGGGGAACTATGGGTTGCCTGTACCCCAGAACAAGATATAGGATTTTACCCTGAATCGTGCGTACCAGCATACAATACTTTTAAGAGTTAGTTTTCTATATTATTTGGTAAACTATTAAGTAAGTTTCATGATGAACTTAACTCAAAAAATGCGAAAAAAAAGGTAATTTATACTGATACTTAAAAGAAATATTTGTCATTTTCGTATATAAAGTTTTAGTTAAATAAACAAAAACAGCATTTTATTAACTGAATAAATACTTATTTATTAAACATACCTGGTCTATTTTGTAAAAGGTTTTTTGTGATTTTTTAAAAACTGAAGCTTTATTTATATAAAAATAGCAGATTAACGTTTTATATACTATTAAAATACTTTTTTACAAAAATTAAGAAAAGTGTACAAATTGCTAAAAACAAAAATAATGTTACAGGAAATTGTCTTGAGGAGCAGTCAAAAATAAAAAAATCAGAATTAAATCAATACCTCTGTATTATTTATCGTTTGTTGGACAATGATGGTTCATTACTACATTCTTATGAACTACTTAAACCAGTTAGCATCGACATTTTGGAAGGTTATTTTTAGTTTTTGTGCTCGAACTTAAAAAGTATAAAATTTCTAAATAAAATAAAATCTATTTCACTATTAAATTGCTAATAATTAAGGCTTACAAAAGATTTATACTATGCTCAAAACTGACAACAGTAAAAAGTTTGGTTAATATTTTTTATAACAAAATTATTGTTTTAACTGTAAAGTATTGGTATCAAACTTACAGTTTTTCAATCTATTTCAATAACGTGCTACTTTAAATAGCAAAACTTTTTAATAATTAGCAACAAAGTTTTAATATCTTGGTAAAACCCTGACACTTGAGTTAATATTTTAGAAAACATTTGCGGATGTAATCGATATAAATGTGCTAGAGTAAACTTTCATTTGGAGAAACATTATGCATTTTTGGTAGAAGTTCAGACTTGTCTTAATGATGAGTTTATTGATCAACACAACAACTCAAACTAACTTCATTTTGTAGAAATATTTAGATATCTACTATATTGTTGAGTATTGTATCTACATGTTAAAAAACAGTTGAAACTACAATACTTCAATTATTTTCAACAATTGAAGCTATTGATCTAGCTGATTTATGCGACAAAAGTATACGTGAATAAATTTAAGCTTCATATAAATCATTAACAAGCTATCAGCTGTCATTTCTTAAGCTATATTTTAAATAGAATTTGATTTGTTTTATTTTTATTATGATATGTGCTCACTTAACGTTTTTGTTGTAAATAAACTTTTTCAAGTTTTTAATTTGAAGTACAGGTAAGCCTTTAAAGTTTAAATGAAACTAGTATATATAATTACAATTTTTTATTTTCGCCGAATATTTTTTTTAGCTTATGATAGTTACATTAGCAGTAAAATATTATTAGTTTATCGGTTTTATTACAACTTTATAATTTTTATAATATCTATTTTTAATTAAAAACACAATTTATTTTTATTTTTTAAAATTGAATATTGTTAAAACAAAAGATAATCACAAGTAATCTAACAGCATTGATAATATTTTTATAATAAACTACTAAATATGAAAAATATCAAGTCACTACTGTTAAGTAGAATTATAAGTTAAGTTGTTTTATAAATAAAAACTAGTTACCTTACAAAAACAATGTAATATTAACTTTTTAAAGAACTAAATTACATTGATTATAAAAATACTAATTTTTCTTTTCAATTGCATAAATTAGGTTTTTAAATATTTTCGTAAAAATGCATGATTTTTTTTAAACAAGTTTGATTTTAATTTTAAATTATTTAGTCTGGTTTTATTATAATGTAAAAAAAAGAAATATGTTATATTAAATTGTTAGTTATGAAAGTATTAGTATAGTAAGTTTATTGTTTACTTAAAAATAAGTGCTGCTTATATTCATTATAACTTTTTTTTTTAAAATTTATACTTGAACTGTAGTATAATTTACGCAATACAATAAACAAATTGTAAAATAAAGGATTAATATTAATATAATTAAGGCTTAAATTTTAAATGAAACCATTAATTTAGTTAAAACGTTTATGTTTACTAAACTACAACTTAAAAATTGATAGTAGTACTTTTATTTTTGATTTATAATCTTCTAAGATGTTTTTCGATCAAAACTGTTTAGTTGTAATTTATAAAATACTTTGACAAGCTAGTTTTATCTATCTTTAATTTGATCTTGTTTCAATTTTATAATTAAACATCTTTTAATGAGTTATAGTTAAGTATTCATATCCTAAAACTAAAAATAAGTCCTAACGTTTTTAAATATCAACAAAAAAAATCTATTTTTGATACACAAAAATAGAGCGAAATTAAATATATATAAATAAAAAAACCGAAAGTTATTTTTTGAGGAACTAAAAAGTTACATATAACATAAAAAAAATAAATTTTTCTTTAGGTTTTACGTAAAATTATTTCACTGTAAAATAGTTTGTAACTGAATAGTACAACTATAAATAGTTTTAAACTAAAGTTGTGTTGATTGTTTGTATTAATATTTTTATTCAAAAACTTTAAAAAGCTGTTTAAATTTTTTTTTTAGAAATTAGTTTGTTATTAGTCAATTTAGATTGGTAAAAAATTATCGTTTGCTAAAAAAAAATAGCTAACAATAAAAGTATGTGTATATAATAAAAATGTTAAGTCAGAGAAATTGAGTAAATTGTAAAGTATATCTGTGTAAATTATTATTAGTTAAATTGATTATACTAAAACTTCAACTTAGCTTAACTTACTAATTTTCCTAGTTTTTGTTTTTGAATCTAATAGCTTTTACAATATTTTTGTTGATAAAATTACCAAAATATAATTATGCACAGCATTTAAACTACTTATTCTGAAGTATTTAAAAGTAACATTATTATTTAACATCTTTTTTGGTGTATACTGTAGTCTATCTAGTATTTTGTTTAAATAAACTCTATTGTAACTTGTTAGATACATTTTAAAAACTTTTAAATTATTTACTTTTAGGAGAAAAAAAATTTATAATATTCAAATTTGCAGTTTTATTTTTATGATATTGCTTTTAATTTAATTTTAAATTTTTTTAAAATGTTACGCGAAAATAACTACCGACTTCAGTAAGAAAACAAGTCATAGTTGTTTTTCTTTTGATCAATAAATTTATTGAATAAGCTACACCTAAGCTTCATGACGATATATAAAAATTTTATCATATTTAAAATAACTTGGTTTACACATAATATATTTGATAAAATTAATAACATAAGCTTGTATTTTAATCTATAACTAGAAAATAAATATTTAGAATTTTGAAAATTTCGAATTTGATATACTACTTTAGCTTTTCTAAAGATTAATTTAATACAGTAAAAACATTCTTTAAGATTTATAAATATGCAGAAAACTTAAAAAGTTTATCAAATTTAAATCAGAAAACAAAAGTACTAAACTAGTACTGAAAACAAAAAGAAAATCTTTTATTAATAAGCCATACCAAATAGTATAAATCAAAAATACAAATTTTTAATTTCGGTGAAATGTTAGAAATTTTCAGTTGTGACTACAAAAAAACATAGAAAGCATTTGAAGCTACAAACATAAAATAAATGACAATTGAAATGTTATAACTTATAAGAGAGTTTTTTTGAATTGTTAGAATTGTTGCAGTAGTTTTCCTCGCAACTTTCATAATACTTTTCTACATTAGGAAGTACGTTCAACCCTTCCTTAATTTCTGCATCGTTTTTGCTTACAAAATTTAACTCGCCAAGTGATCTGGAACCATCAATACTACACCCTTTGTGGGTAAAATTTTCGCCAAAAACTTTATACGTCGCAGAGAAGCATGACATTTTGCCCACAAACTTTTTGATAAGAGTATTTTCCGCAACTATTTTTGGGCAAGTTGTATTTTTCAATTCACAATTTTTGCTCGGTCCGCAAGAGCAACAGTTTAAACTGACACCAAAGCTCACAGTGCATAACAAAAGCAGTAAGAACTTTATCATATCTATAATGATTTATACCTAGAAAACAATGTTAGTTTTTAAACTAATAGCGTATCTTTAGTTCTAAATTTTGTCATAAGTCTTTTATTTTACTTGGTCTACGATAAAATAGTTACATCAGATAGGTTCACAGATAATACTTTTAAAAGTTCTGTTGTTTTGCAAATAAATTTCGAGCTAGAAAAAGCAAATTTACTATGTATGTGCTAAAACAAATTGTAGTTTATGTATAAATTATGATGTAAGTATTGTGTAAGAAAAAAGTTCTTAACAGTAACATTGTGAAAAGATTTTACTAGTATATTAAAGAGTTCAAGCTTATTATTTTCACCAAAATTAAACAAGTTTTTCTCAAATGTTACACTTATTTACTCATGTTTTTAATTTTCTGTGCACTGTAAGAAAAATGTTCTGTAAAAAAAATCTACATTCTTTCAAATTTTAAACTACTTAAGTGTAATTTTGATAAATTTTTAGCAAGTGTTTAGATGCAAGTTTATTTATAATATTAATTTTAAATTTTATTGTAAAGACACAGAAAAGATTTAAGCTTATTTTTTTAACAATGGTACAATAAACTTTCTGCAAAATTAAAGTAGTTGATACTAAAAGTTAAATTTACGATTTTATAATTTTTCTTTACTTGTTTAAATATTAATATTGTTTATTACGTTTATAGATATTTCACTTATAATTCATGCCATTAAGTATGTTAATTGTTTGGTTAAAAGCTAGCATTGTATATTTCATATCTGATATTTGTTCTTGTATAAAATTAAACAAGTTTTTGGTAAAAAGCTGAAGTTAGTTTAGTAGAAATAAAAAAGATTAGTTCAAAAAAAGGGTTTTTTTGTATTTTTTGTGTTTACTTCTGCAAAAAAAATTATTTTTAATTAACTTATTTTTTCTAAAATATTACTTGATTTAATCGAGAACATAAAACAAAACTTAAATACATAGAAAATAATAATTCACTTACAAAAAAACAACTTTAATTTTTTGAAATAGTTGTAAACCTGCTTGCAGTTATTTTTTTTTTAATTCGTAATACTTGTGATGTTTTTATATTGTAAATAAATTAAATTAAGTTTAATACCAAGTTTGATATATAAAAAAAGTAAACTGTTACATTTTTAAAAGTAAAGCTTGAAAATAGCTGTGCACTAAATTACCTAAAAGCAGAAAAAAAATAAAATACTTTCTTTACAAACAATAACTAAATTAATTCACACTTGATGTTTTTTTGAATGAGATTAAGTCTAATAAATTCAATAAAAGTTTTCTCAAAACTATTAAGTAATAATTGTACAATTTAGACTGATCTTAAAATGTAACCAAATGCGTACAAATTTCCAAAAGTACAAAATAAAAAGAAGAGTGCTTTCAATTATATTTTAAGTAAACAGTAACTGAAAAAATTAAATTATTAATTTGTGAAAGTTTCACTCAAGAGAAATATTTAAAACCTTATTCTTTAATTACTAATGCTTGCAAAAGATTTTTTTAACAAAAACGGCTCTTTTTTTTAGGTTTTTTCCGATGAATCTTGTTACTTAAGACTAACTGCCTAAGTTGTTAACAAAACAGTTTTTAAAATAAATAACTAAAAAAGCATTCATTTTAATTATCTTTTCTTGCTAAACTGTGGGACTGAAAGAATTTAATTAGTGAGAATGTAGAACAAATAATTTATTTTTTTTAATGTTCTAGAACCCTGCTACTACATCAAATATTATATCTGTCCACAACAAAAAGTACATATTTTTTAGATTTAAATTAATTTCGTACTGCTAACTATACAAGTTAAGTAAGAGTAAAAAAATGTAGTATAAAACGAAATAGGTTGTTTACTGGTTATCTTTTTTTTCTAAGTTTAATAAAAATTTGAATAAAGCTTTTTTAAAAACCAGTGGTCTTTAGAAAAATCAAAAACTCTACAAAATAATTATTAAAAAAATGTTTTGTGCACAAAAAAAAAAGCATAATATTGTTCAGTATACTTGTTTTACCTGAATGAGTTATGCATTGTTCTATAGATAGTTTTATTCTTAATAATTATTTATAAACTTTTTAAAAATTGAAAACAAACTGTTTTATATTAAAAATAAAATGGTTTAAACCTTTTTTTTAATAATTTAAGTTTTCGTGCACAGTAAAACAAGTTAAATTCAAATTCACACATTTAAAAACGCTGGTTTAAGCTAAAAAACTTGTGCTAACAAAACCTGATCGATACTAATGCTTAAACTATTGAGGCTTAGGTTATATAACAGTTTAGTTATCAATTTTAATCTTTTATACACCTTATAACAGCACCTTTTAGTAAAATTTTTTACCTTTTTCTTTAATACTTGTTTTTTGTTTTTTTAAGTAATAAACAAACAGCACGTGATAAATAGAACGACAATTGGATTTTTTAAAAACATTTTTGTATATTTTTAAAACAAATGCTGAACGAGGAACAATTAAAATATTTTAAAACCACTTTTAACTTTATTGACCTTAGTGTTAAGGTAGATTGTTTTTTTTTAAGTTATTACTTTACCAATCACTTTTTTCAGAACTTAAAGTTCAAAGTAAGGACAACAGCTGCTTTATTTTCATAAAACATAAAACTAAATAAAAAACTTAAACCTTTAAAAACAAAAATACAATTTGTTTGATAACTAGTATTATACATACGAGCGATTAGACTTGTTTTTTAGAAGTTGAACTTTTTTGATAACTTTTTGATATCTGGTCAATATCTGTTTGTACAGCTGTTTTTGTAGAAATTAAAGTTTTTAAAAACACTTTAGAACTTAATATTTTCAAAAACTAAAATGTGTTACCTATTGATGATAAACGCAAAACAATTTGACTGAATTTGTATTTTAAATAAGATTTGTTTAATTATTTTTCTAGAAACTATCATAGAACTTTAAAATTTACACTTAGTTTATGCTACAAGTATGTATTCTTATTTTTCAGAGTTTTGACTCTTAAATGAACTTTTAAGCAAGAAAAAAGTAAATTTTAACTTTTTAATGTATGATTTAACAGCAAAAAATATATCAAACTTGTTTTGATACATTAAAACAATTTGAAGTTTTTTTTTAAAGTGCGATGTTTTTAAACTTATTTGTTTCTAGTTTTATAGATTTTAATTTTTATTTTTCTAGTTTAAGTTACTTTACTGCATTACTATTTTCAATTACGTTTTTAATTATTAAACTTTTCCTTTAGCTCAAATCTTTAATTAAATAGTTATTAAGTTTTGAAAAACTATATTCTGCTTTATAGAACTAACATGATTTACTAAATACTATAATAATATGTATTTAGTAATGTCTTGTAAACACCTTTAAAAAACATCACTTTAACAAAAGTATTGTGTTCAATTAAAACTAAAAAAATTTTATTTGAGCTTTTATAACTATTTTAGTCTTAAATAATTAAAAATTTTACTAAAGTTAAGTTGATTTTTACAGGCTTTTAATAGAAAAAATACTTTAATACTTTTAAATAATTTTAAATTATGAATTTATTTATTTTCAAGAATTCAAATTTAAAATGCTGTTGTTTCTAAGAGAACAGTATGTTTACAACAAAAAAGCTGTTTAAAAACTTGAGGCTTATAAGCAAACGTATAAATGCTTACAACCTAGAAGTATAGTTGCATACTTCTAAGTATAGAAAAATGACAACTTCTATATAGTCTAAAAATAACTACCATAACTTTATGAAATATTGCTTAATTTATTTAATTTTAGTAGATAAAACAACTAAAACCGACAAAAAATCAAAAACAGTGATTTGTAAATAAACTTTATAACAAGTGTTTTTGTAAAAAAAATTGCTGTTAAGTTTTAATAACTGTAAATGGTACATCTGAAAAATTTATCCGTTTTTTGTTTAAAATGTTTCAGTTTGTGTCATTTCTAATTCAGTATCAACTTTTAATGTTTCTTCTTCTAATGGTTTTTCTTCAGGTGGTTTTTCTTCTAATGGTTTTTCTTGTAATTGTTCTCCAGCAAATTGGTTTTCATCTTTTTCTTTCGTTTCAATTTCTTTTTCTTTATTACAACCTGATAAGTTTATTAAACCAGTTGAACAAACAGTAAGTTACAAACTATCTTTAGACTTTATTTGTTCTGTTGTTGGTCTTTTTTTAAGTTGTTCATGGTAGCGCATTAAATTTTAATTGCTGTGTTTTTATAATATCTTTTTATGAATACTGGAAAAAAAAATTATTTTAATGAATTTAAAATTGCAAAAAGTAATTATAAATAAATCGTTTAACTTTATAGATTGCTTGTTTATTTATTATGCGTAATTTTTAAAACTCAATTTAATCATTTTTTATTCATTAAACGCTGCTTACCTTTAATTTCAACATCATAACTCTCATTATTTTCTTTTGTAGCTTCGTCTTTATTTTCTTTATTTTCTTTTGAAGCTTTTTCTTTTTCTTGTTTGAAGCATTCAAAAAGTTTTTCGTAAAAATTTTTATGCAATTTTCTCGGGTCAACAACAATTGATGAAGGTTCTTCTGTAAAAAGACAAGTTAAATTGTTTGTAAGTTTTAAAGTTTATTACAACTCAAAATATAATTAGTAAGTTTGATTTTAATTACCTGATTTGGAAGCGTCTTTTTCAGTATTTTCAAAGTTTTTACCAAGTTCCATGTATTCAAATAGAATATCGCTTAAACTAATTTTGTCTTTTACTGAATTAGACACAGTACTTTCAAAATTCTGAGTTTTTTCAGAAATCTGAGTATCATCTGGCTTTTCAGTTTCCAAAACTTGGTCTTCAGAAATATTTTCTGCCCAAGCTAGAGCAAATGAAAGAATAAAAACAAAGATAGTTTTAGTATTCATATTTTTTTTGTTGATTTCTGTTGTAATACTTAGTATAAAACATGAACTTAATTAAAATTGAACTATTATATAGTTAGCGTTTCTAACTAGACAAACAAAACTTAAAAGTTTGTTATTCTATTATTACAGGACTTCAATAAATAGTTCATTGCAATCATACTTAAATGACGTTAATTGCTACAAAAACAAAACAAGTAATAAAAAAAAAACTTTTGAAACGTTTTCAAAATGTACGTATGTTAATGACCACTTCATAGTTTTTTTTTGTAGTTTTACTTAATTATATAGTTTTCTCCTAATACAATTTAAGCAACTCAGTTGTTGTATACTAAATAAACTACTGACTACTGACGTGTATACTTATTGAAGTATCCTTAATATGCGTATATTTGAAAAAAGTTTTAAAGTAGTTTGTATTATTATAAATAACAAATTACGTCAATGAAATATAATTGCAGTTAACTTATTGTCCAAGTACTATTAGAATAAAGTAACAACTTTTGTTTATTGAGTTCTAAGCCTTTAGTATAAAGGAGCTCATTTCAAATCAATTTCATAAAAATTTCAAATTCTTATTTGATTCTTATTCAAATTGATAAGAACATAACAAAACATGAGTATCAAATTAATTTTTGTTTTCGCACTTTCATTTTCTTTAGCCTCGACAGAAAATATTCCTGAAGACCAAGTTTTGGAATCTGAACAACCAGAAAGTACTCTGATTTCTGATGATACTCTGATTTCTGAAAAATGTGAAACTTCTAAAAATACTAAGATTTCTGGAAACGATGTCTCTGATTTAGCAAAAAACAAATATAAATTAAGTGATTTATTGTTTGAATACTTAAAAATCGGTAAAAACTTAAAAAACACTGAAAAAGATGATTCAGAATCAGGTTAGTAAAATTTAAATTTAGTAACTACTTTGTTTATCATTATTTCTATTGTATTAAATGTTTAATCTTTTAAACTTCAAGACAGTTAACTTCTTTTTGTTTTTTTAGAAAAGCCTTTAGTTTTTGTTGACCCGAGAAAAATGCATAAAAAGTTTTACGAAAAGCTTTTTGAATGTTTTAAACAACAAGAAGAAAAAGCTTCAAAAGAAAATAAAGAAAAAGAAGAGAAAGTTACAAAAGAAAATAATGAAAATGATGATGTCAAAATTAAAGGTAAGTAGAGTTTTGTTTTTAATAAATTAATTAAAAAGAAATAACATTCATTACATTTAAAAGTAACTTTCAAAAAATTTAAACAAATACTCCTAATAAAGATACTTGTAATGGAATTGGATTATTGACTTAAAAAAAAAATAGTATTTTGTGTAATGAAACTATTTGCAGTGTAATTTTAACAACTAAAACAAATGTTCTAAAAAAATTGAAAGCAAATAAAAATTTATGCGCTGATATTGATCAAAAAAAAAACTTAAGAGGATGAAAAATAGTGAACAACTTTTTAATTTAATTTTTGTTCAACAGGTTTAGAAACTTCACAAAATTGTAAAGAAATAGAAACTGAAACAAATGAAAAAGTTGTTGAAGAAAAACCAAATGATGAACCATTAAAAAAAGAACTAATAAAAAATGAACCATTTGTTGAAGAAGCATTAAAAGTTGATGCTGAACTTAAAAGTTTAGATACAGAAGCAGCTTAAACTTACAACTAATGTAATATTAACAATATTTAAAGTTTATAAAAGCTTTTAAAGCATTTCAAATGCTGTTTAGTTTAAACACAACTGCTGTGATTCATTTTCACCTTTTACATCTAAAATATGAACATGTTTTACGTATGTATACTTATTTAAAAATCATTGTTTTTATATTTTCTTTTATTTTTGATAATTTTGATTAAAATTTGAAGGAAATAAAACTTATTTTAATGATTTTTTGTGTTGTTAAACTTTAATAATAAAAGTTTGGAATTTTTGATAAATTAGACAGTTTTATTTTTTAACATAGCTTTTATAACTTGATAAAAAAAAGTTAAGAAACCCGTTTTTAGGCTTAGTTTTACGTAAAATTTTTTAAGTAAGTGTAGTGCTTAGCAATTATTATAAGTAGTCTAGAATGTTTAAATTGTTTTTTATATGAGTTAATAAATTAAAGTTATAAAAACAAACAAAGTTAAGTGACGTCATAACAAATTTGGTTTTATTAACAAAAAAATAGAATTTCAAGTTGACATTCTAAATATTTTTTTGTTTTTTTCTTATATATTTAAGTTAAGCATTGAAGATAGAGACATACAAAAAAGCTATTAAAAATACAAACGTCTACAAAAAGTTTATTGATACAATTTTATAGTCTAGAAAGTACTTTCATTCATTATTTTTTAAATTTCGAAAGCTAGCTCATATGATTATAAATTTGTAGAATTTGTACTACCTTAAAATTTTAAAAATTAACATAAACGTAAAACAATCATTTTATAAAGTTGTACTTGATTAAAATTAGTTAAGTTTAAATTTTACAATAAATGTTCAATATATATTAACAAAAAAGCTGTTTATTGTCATACAGTGAAAACTTCAGAATTTATTTGATTATTCCTATGGCTATTTACTTCACCTGCTGAAAAATTAAATTAGTATCAATTTATAAAAGGATGTTTTAGTTCAGTTAAACTTAAAAGATGAATTCTGAAACTAATTGAAAAGTTTATCATCTTTTGTTTTATCTCCGGAAACTTAAGTTTGCACCTTTTAAGCTAGTTAATAAGTGTAGTTCCAAGTTACATTAACAAAAGTTTTGAAGTTTAACTTCAGAAGCTGTTTTTGTCTTTAAAATTTAGCTGTAATGAATTAAAATAAACAAAAAATATTTCTAGATGAAAGGAACTTTAATCCGCAAATAAAATCGTAAAAGTTACTAAGTTTTAAATAGCTGTAATCTTAACTTAAACAAATTTTTGAAAAAATAATTTTTTATGTACATTTAAAAGAGACAACAAATGAAATTGTTTTAATAGCAAACATTAATAATTGTTTATAAAATTAAAAAATATAAATAATAATTACTTGGCAGTTTTAATTTCTTTTGATTGACAAAAAATACTGAGTTATTAGGTGTTTTGTTTTTCATCTTCTGTACAAAATAAGTATTTTTTTATAAACTTTTAAATTCTGTTGACTACAGTTTTTAATTTTAAAGTTTTTCTCAAAAAATAGTCAGTAAGCTACACACAATTAGTATTTTATATATAAAATTTTAGTTTTTTTTAATTGGTTTAAATATTTTCGTTACTTTTTGAATCTTAATCCTTTTTTTTTAAATTACACTTATTTTAAGCAATGACCAGAGCAAAACTCAAACGTTTATGAAAGTTGTTTTTAAATATAACTACTACACAAAAAACCATTTTGTTATTCATTTTTTAAATATAGTAGATCAACTAAACTGAATCTATAAAAAACACAATTAAAAGCTTTTAGTAAAATTTTATAAATCTGAGTTTACAAAAAAAAAAACGTTAAACGTTTTCAAAACAGTTATTTCTAATATAATAAACAACAAACCATATTCCGATATTTTTTGTAAATAGAGTAGATATATGCAGTACAAGCAAATAGTAGAAATGAATTAATGAAAGCCGTAACTGACAAAATTACATGAAAAATAATGACCTTTTCATTATTTTGTTTCTGTAAATATAATGTTTATTTAAACAAAGTTTTTAATTAAAACTAATAAACTCTTGTAAAATGCCTTACTAAGATTTTTACCATAGACGAGTTATAATTTTACTGACTTTAAAAATTTATGCCCAACAAAATAAAATGTGCTTGTTAAAGCTAAAACAACATTTATTCCAAATAAGTTCTTAGAAAATTGAACTTTGTCTCATATTTTAGTTGAAAAGTTTGTTAAAACGTTTTTTTCGTAAATTAATCAAAAAACTCACTTGTGCTTCTGTAGCTAATGTACAAACGTATTTATTAAAAAAAGTGAGATATTTTTTATACTTATTAATAAAACACATGATTAACAGAAGAACTAACGTCTATGGTTATTAAAACTGGTTCTAAAATTCCGACAAAAAGCGAAACCAACGCAGATAAAAAGCTGAACAAACCAACTAGACGCACCTGTAATAGATTTTAACTATTTATAAAAGGTTTGAAATAAGCTATGGTAACAAGAAAAAGTCAGTGTTTTTCAAACTTATTTATGCTAATCGAATATTGTTTGATTGTTAACCAAATACAAAAAAAAAGGCCACATAAATCTATACTTGTTTTAATTTTTTTAAATACTAAAACTAAAATAAGTTTAATTTTAAATTTTAAACATTCACAGAAGACTTAAATTCAATTTAAATTTAATATGTTTGAAAAAACAATCGTACTACAAATAACTCAACGGTTTTAGATTGCCTGAGTGCAAATTAGTTCATAAATATTTTTAGAGCCTTACTACAAAAAATTATTTCACTTCATTAGTTATTTAATTGACCATGTAGATAACTAAGATAATTTTTTTAAGCGAATGAAATTTACTAATTGTTATTTTAAATAAATAACTAAGCTTTAGCAAGTATTATGAAAAAAAAAGTGCTAAAAAGAACAAAACTACTTAAATGTTTACAAATATGTATAAAACTCTGCTAAAATTAACATCGTAAAGAGTTACTAATGATTACTTTAAATATTTATATTTAAACTTTTAGATATTAAAAAACTAACTTTTTTATTTTTTCCCAAGGCTGATTTGAAAGTTATTGCTAAAACTCCGGCTACTAAAGGCTGCAATTTTTGTTCAATTTAAAAAAGATAAAAAAAAACCTGCTAAATACATGAGCTTGCGAAAAGTTTACAAATTTTAATCTCAGCTAAAAAAGTTCGACTGTCGCATTAAAAGCTAAAGTGAAGTAGTTACTAAAATCACTAAAATAATTACGATATTAAAGCATATTAGTTTTGTTAATTTTAAAGCAGACTAATAGTTTTATATTTTAAAGATAAAAAAAAAACTTACGAACGATGAGCTCCATATACCCAAGCCAGTCAAATAAAAATTGTTAGTACAATTGGTGTTATTATTATGAAAGTTTGTACTATCATTATTGAGTTCAGTATATTTGAAGAAAGTTGTACAATTTTCCTCAGCAGCATCTAAAATTCCAAACACAAACCAACATACTGAGAAAATAAGTGCAAAAACCTAAAAATAATTTTAATTCTTGTACATACAAAAGACTAGTTCAATAGCTGTTTTATTAGTTTAAATAAGTATTTTGTCAAATCTGAATAAAAATGCGTTAATTTTGATCAATTCACATTTGTCTATAGTTTAACTCAGTGTTTTTGTTAAAAAAATAATTTCAGTTTATTAAAATGTTCTTTGTTTAATTAAGGGTTCGGAAAGTTTTAATAGTAACATTCATAACTAAATAAATGTTTTTTTTATAATTAAGGGCTTGAAACATGCTTTCGATTTATATTTAAACTAGCTTGTAATAAAAGAATTTTTTCTTAAAAAAAAGTTTTTGGTTTACTAAGTTTAATTTAAAAGCAAATTAAATTTTAAGTTATGTAGTTTAATATACAAGCTTAAATTTAAAAATTTTTATTGTTAAAAATAGGGATTTTAAGACTGCATTATTTTTACCAAAAAATTGAAGCAACCTTAATATTTTTTTAACTAAAGTTTATTCTAATTGTGATCTAATATGTTGTACGATTTTAATAATTAGTCCATTGAAACATTGTTTTTAAACTATCTTTTAAATTTTTCAGTAACTTTAGTTTACAAAAACAGACAGACGACAAGATTTTTTTACTTATAATAACCTACCGACCTATAGTTTAGTTATATAAAACAAAATCATAAAAACTGTTGTCTCTAAATGTATATTTTTGAAATTTAACAAAAGTTATTTAAGAACTGTTAAATTTGTTTTGAAATTCTGGATCCTTAATTATGAATAGCTGTCGACTATAGTTTAGTTTCAAACAATAAAACTATAATAACTGTTAACTATAAAAATTTTAATAGTAGCTTTTAAACAATTTAATTATTCTATAACTAACTCCTATTTTTTTAATTCTTTCAGTTAACAACTTTATTTTTTCCAAAGACTCGATATCAACTCCATTAGAAGTGGAAACTTCATTAATTGGGTTCCAATTTAAGTTCATAGTTATTTATAATATTGATCTGTTAAGCTTAGCTATTGCTTAAACTATTTAAGTTTTATTGGCATTTGATATTGAAAAACCAAACTATGGTTATTAATGACTATTAAATTACAAAAATTACCGTCAAGGTGCTTAATTTTTTATCGTGAAAAAGCATGAATAAAAATTTGGTAACAAATAACAAAAATATAAGAACAGATAAAACAGAAATTTCTTTAACTCCAGTTCATAGCTGTTTATATAATAAATCTAATAAGTTTATCTCTTTGATATAAAATTTACATGAAGTTCATTCACTTTAATCGTTTGAAAAAACATAATTAGTGTTTGCGAACGTTTAACTTAAATAGAAATTTATCGACAAAATATCAAGCTCTTTAATACAGAAACTCTTTTAAGTAAAAGTACAAAAAAATCTATACTAGCTTTTGTTATAAGGACTTGTTCTTAACATATATTTTAAAGTACCTAGACAATGAAAAACATTTAGAATCATATTTAATATTTAGCATTACAAAAAAACCTCATTTTTTAGTTAAAGCACATTTTAAAACCGCACTAATTCATTTATTAAATGAATACATGAATATTAAACTGTATCAGAGTAGTGTACGACTCGATAACCAAACATTTTCCCGTACACTAAATCCTAGGGCCTATTATTAAGAGCGTTTTTTCTAAGGGTTAAATAAACAATAATTCCATTAGTTTAGTGGTTGATAATACTAAAAAATAGTTTGACTGTCTTCGTTAATAAACATTTTAAAAACAAAATTTAAACATTTCTGTTATACTTCTAAGAACTTTTCTGTACTTTTGACTAAATAGTTTCAGTTATGTATACTTACTTATCTTTTAATTTCCTGTTTTAACAAATAACAATCTTTTAACCGGTCTAACTGACCATACTAAAACTTAATTTGTAACAAATTCAAAACAACTTTTAATACTTTTTGAATTGAAAATATCAACACAACTTCAGTTTTAAACTGCTAGACTAAATGAACTAAATCTAAGTAAAAGGAGTTTTCAGTTAGACCTATAAATAAACTTTTTTTTCTCATCTTACATCTAACTTTTTAGTTCCTCAAGAAATAAGTTTCGAAAGTCGTCATTTAAAAAAGTAGTTAGTTACGCTATATAAGTTTGTGTATCAAAAATAGAAATTTTTGTTGATGTTTCAACAAATTAAGGTTTTTGTTGTAGTAGTAGAATACAGTTATAAATAACTTATTTTAAAAAGTGTACAGTTACGATCGAAAATAAACAAAAAAAAGATTTATTTAGTCGAAAAAATTTAATAAATTGCAAATGTACATTTTTCACCGTAAAAAACCATAAAATATACTTACAAGTCAAAAGTTAAGTCTACAACTTCTCATTTTTATATTGTAATTTCGTTAAAATAAACACTTTAATTTTTTTTGCTAATTTAAAGTTGTATTCAAAGTTAAGGTCTCAAATGCATTTTTTTTTACTTTGCTGTTTATTGCATTGGAAAAAATTATAAAAAATTATATAATAAGCACTTATTTTCAAGTAAACGATAAGTTCGCGTTACTGAAAGTTTTATAACTAATATTTATTTAATTACAATGTAAAAACTTCAACAGTGTTTTATGTTAAACTTGTAAATCAAAAACAAAGTATATATTTATCAAGCAACAATTTAGATTTTAGAATTTAATTTATGCAGTTTAGAGCAACCGTTAATATTTTAAATTTTTTTATACACTAACTTGTTTTTTCATAAACAATGTATTTTTGATTAAAAAATTAAACTTTAATGAGAAATTACATTATTAAAACAAACTTATTTAAATCATATTTGTTATGATTCAACTAAACAGTTGTAGTTTTGATATTTTTTATATTATAAATGTTTTATATACAAAAAAATATTATAACTGAAAGATAATTTGTGATTTAAAAAAATATAATCATACAAGCTTAAACTAGACTAGCAGTAGTTAATTTATTTTCACAAGTTTATTTTGAAAATAAAAAAAGGCAAGGTAAAAAATATATATTTTTTTAGTTATTGAATACTACTGTAAGTTTCAAAGGTGTAATAAAGACGATAGAATAACAATAATTTACTGTTAATGTCAAGCTCAAAACAAAAGATCAAAATATTAACTCAAATAATGTTTGGCAAAAAAATAAAAGTTGTAAATATGTACTAAAATCAATTTGAACGCTTAAGGCTTACCTGTAGTTTAAAGTATATTCAAAGTATTATTATTTAAAACAAAAAGGTAAAGTGTACTCATTAATTTTTTATTAAAAAACACTCAAAATTTTATTAACAACAAAATTTAAAAAATAAAAAGTTATTGGTTGTTTATGACTTATGCAAAGTATTAAAAACCTTTAGATTAAACCTATTTAAAGTAATAACATTATTCCTTTATTCTTACTCTAAAATATCTAGTTCACTCTAAAATATCAAAAAAAAAAAGTTTTTATCATATACTCAGCTAGCTAAAATATCTAATTGTTGAAAATAAATAAAATAGCTAGATAAGTTTGGAAAAGCAAAAGTTTTTTTAAACATATATACATACAACACTTAATGACAGTAGTTATCTCAATATTTTCACAAAACGAAGTTAGTTTGAGTTGTCATGGTGATTTATGAGGTCGTCAGTAACACAAGCTTCCAAATCTATCAAAGTTAAGTTGTGTTTTTCCAACTGAAAGTTCATTCTGGCATAATTAAGTTGACCGCATCCGTAAGTATTATCTAAAATATTAACTCAAACGTTTAAATTTTGCAAAACAACTGAAAATTTTTTTATAACTGAAGTAGCAAGTTGTTTAAATAGGTTTAAAAGCTGTTAGTTTGAAACCCATACTTTTATTAAGAAATTTAAACGAAGGTTTTTTTGTAAACAGAAATCGTTGAGATAGACTAATCGAGTTCATATCATTATTAACTTTCAGCATAGCATAAAATTTTTGTTACCTCTAATACTTAATAATATAATACTAACATATTTTTATTTAGTTAAAATGTTTTTTAAAGTTTAAGAATCAAAATTAAAAACGACCTTCCAAAATACTGATACTAGTTGGTTTAAGTAGTTCTTGGAAATATCGTTTTGATCCATTTATGTCCAACAATATATAATCAACACAGAGGTATTGATTTAATTCTGATTTTTTTATTTTTGATTGCTTATCCAAACAGTAGCCTTTAAAATTAGTTTAACTTATGACAATTTAATCACTTTCAATGTTTCAAAATTAGTTCTTAATAAAATTATACTTAAGTTGTTTAAAAAAATATTTACCTATTTAGAATATATTGATTTTAAGTTTTTAAAAAAATACAACACAAACTAGAAAAGGTAAATTTGATAAATAAGTGTTCAACTAGAAAAGTTTAGTTTAATCGCAAGTGTTAATCATACACATTAGTATTTTAAGCTTTTACGAACGAAAACTTTACATACAAAAAATGACAATTAAGTCTTTTTAATATCAGTTTAAACCTTCATTAAATTTTCATGTTTTTTAAGCATATTTCTTTAAAAGTTTAATTAACTGTATTAAAATTAAACTTTGATTACAATATGCAAGTCAGTCAAGCTTAAATTTTTTTGTTTCTGAACCATTTTTGAAGCTTCCTAAAATTTTTGCTACAAAACTTTTAGTATTATATAAAAGCACCAAAAATCAATAATAACTTTTTTTTTTATTTTAAGTTTTGGAAAATATGTTAAGCTGTATCCAAGTGGTATACGACTAAACAACTGAATTTTTTTATTTGTACACAAGGTCCTAGGACCAATTATTTTGAGCGTTTTTCGGTTTTAAACAAATAGTATACTAATGGTGTGAAAAACACTAAATTATATTTTAGTACTAAATAGTAAAAAGTTCTAAATCGAAGTTTAAGTTATTTTGTATAAATCACTTACTCATGTAAGTTTTATACGCAGGAATACAGTATTCAGGGTAGATTTCAAAATCATACCAAGTACAAGCTCTCCAGTTCTTTTCTAAAGCAAGTTTATGATTGTTTAATTACGAAGTTGTAATATTTTGTATTGTGGTAATGGTTTTAAGAATCATAAAAAAAATTATACACTACCAAATAGTTTTTTTTATTTGAATAAAAATATTTATGACTAGTACGTTAAGAATTTTTGTTGTACTTTAAAAGATTTTGTCATCATAATATTACGATGTAAAAACAGATTTAAAAAGTGAGCGTCCGTATAAGTGAATAAGCCCCGGTTTAAGTAATTGAAAATTCCTTCAGCAACTTTTAAAAATAGTTTAACTAAACTTAAACATATAAACTAACTTTTTAAGACAATATCTGGGTTTCTTTCCTCTAAATTGGTGGTCTTGGTCGTTGTTGCTGGTATATTTGTGGTTGTCACAGGCTTGGTTAAAAATTTGTTGTAAATACTGCTAGGAACACATGTCTGCAAGTCATGCAATACCGCGTTGATTTTTTGAAGGTTTAACTGAACTTTGAAGAGTCTTTCAGGAAAACATACCGGATCGGAATACAAATCTGAAAGAGAAAACTCTTTGTTCAAGATAAAAGTATAAATAAAAGATTTTGTACTTTTATAAGTTTTAAGTTGTTGATAGATACTACTACTCTTGCGTTACGTTAGCAACTTAAAAAGCAAAGTTTTTGCATTAAAAAAAATTAAGGTAGACTTATTGAATTTACAATTTTCTTAATATATTTTAAATAACGTTGGTTTTCAAAACTTTTGTATTGTAACTTAAGACTATTAATACCAATTAGTTCATAAATTACTATTTGATACTAATATAAATAAGTTATTTTTAAGAGTTACTTAAGTTTATCAAATTAAAAGTTTATCTTAAGTTCGTATGTTTATGTTCTATAAAAAATATAGTTAGTGTTTTGATATGTTAATTTAACTTTTTATTTCTACTATATTAAAAGAAAGTCTAAGAAGTTCTGCTTATTTAACTATTACTTAATTTTTATAATTATAAGATTAGTTACAAAATTATCTTTACTTATTATATTTGCTATATATGCAATTGACTTTAATAGTAATGAGCTGATAAATAACGCTAAGTGAAAATTTGTACTTTTGTTTATTTATGTGTTATAAATATAAGTAAACAATTAAACAGCACAATTATGTATTACAACTTAAATGTTATTTATGTATTAGATGAGATTTTTTTTGTTGTGTTTTTACTGTTTAAACTTATAGTCGCTTAAACCAACTAAAACCTGGAGTAAACAAAACAAAAAAATCTCTGTATTTTTTATTTATATTAACTAACAGTTAAAGTTAAAGTTTAATACTAAAAGTTTAAAAAGTGTTTTACAAATATCCTTTTAATAAGGTTACAAAATATAGTCTTTCACACTAAATTATCATTGAATTTTGTGTTAAGAGAACAAATTAAAAAGTTGTAAACCAGTAAAACTTTTAACAGTACTCAATTAAGTTCACAACTTTTTTTAGGTGCTAACTTTAGAACAAAAATATCATAAACGTGTTTTAGTAAATTTATTTGTTTAAAAATAACCTTCTTGAAAGCTGATACTAGTCGGTTTAAGAAGTTCGTAAAACCTTAATCTTGAACCATCTTTGTCCAACAATATATATTTAATACAGAGGTACTGATTCAATTCTAATTTTTTGACTTTTGTTTGTTTTTCCCAACAATCGCCTTTAATGTTATTTTAAGTTTTTATAGCTCAATTACTTTTCTATGTTTTAAATTAGTTCGTATTAAATTATACTTTAAAAGTTTATAAAAAACTTGTCTGCTACTTTCAAGTAATGAAGTCTTAAAATATTATAAAAATGTTTCTGAAAAAAAGAACACAAACTAGTAGATTGATAAACATTTATTTAGGTTAAAAAAGTGTTAATCAAACTTTTATAAACTAAAAATTTACATATTTAAAACGAAAATTATGTCATTTAAGTATCAGTATTGAGCAAAATTTTTACTTGTGGTATAATTTTGTTTATTTTTAGCTAAGTTCAAAACGCGTATTTAATATAATACTAAACAATATTATGTACTAACTCATCAAAGTTCTTGTTGCTGGAAGACACCAGTCTGGAAAGTATTTTAAGTTAGTCCCCGGTGGACAACTTATATGATGACCTACAATGTTAATAGTTGTTTAGTTATATATATTTCAAGTTTATTTTATAAGAATGCTCAGTTAACTACAACTAAAGAGATAATTATAATGATAGAAAAGTGTTTAATTGTGCTTATTATATACGAAAGAAAGTATTAATACAAAATAAGTTTGTTATAGCGACAAATTAAATGTCTGAATAATTTTTTCAATTTGAAATATATTTTACTTACTAGTAACATTTTCAGAATTCTGAAGACTTCGTTTAACCAGCTGCAAATTATCCTGAAATAAATTAAATTTTGTTAACTTTTTTATCTCAGTATTTAATAGGTTGTTTAACTAGATAAAGTTAAACTAACTTAAATTGTCGCATTCACGTTTTGAATGCTTTTTATATAAACTCAATTTTATATTTAGTAAGAAAATAGGTAATTTTAAATTAGTTATTTAAGTATAGTTTAAAGTTAACATAAATACAGTAAATAAATTTTATCAAATTAGTTTATAAAGTTTATATAGTCTGAAAAATCTAAAAAAAAAGAAATAAGCAAACAATCATTTGTTTAACTATATAATAAACGACAGTTTTTTACAATTCTTTCAGATATGAGATGTTTATATCTCACATATACATCAGAAAAGCTTTAGTTTATTAAACATGTTTCGCAGAAATTAAAAAATTGCAAGTTTTATAAATATTGTGACGTAGTAATGATGTTGAAGATTTTCGTACAGTATGTTCCAATATTACTTGTCGAGCACTATTGACCAAAACTTAAAAAAAAACTACATATAAATGTATTTAATTTAAACTTACCTCTATAGGCAATGATGACCCTTTTGAAACAAGTAATATGATTAATATTAACTTCATCGTTTAATTTCCGTAAAAAAAATTAAATAGCAAAACGCTTTTCAAACAGGTTACAAACAACTGTAAAATTAATAGTTTTTAGCACTATAAAACAAAATGTGTAAACTATAAAGTGTTAAAACTTAAAAAACACTTTTAAAATACAGTTAAATATTTTGAACTATGTAAATGGTTCAATAATATTTTTGAACTTTTACAAAATTTAATAATACCATCTAAAGCCTACGATGTACTTTTTAGTTTAAAAACAACTTTTGCGAAACAGAACAAACTATTTATATATACTTACAAATAAGCTCTTAGCTCGCTTTTCATTAAACAGTAGTTCTTATTTAGTGATAGTTCAAATGAGATTTTAAATTGTTCACCACTAGTATTTTTGTAAAGTGAAAATAAAGGTCTACTAGAACTCTGCTACTGCATCAAATAAAAACATTATGCATAACTTTACTTGTAACTTTAAATTAAAAATAATACTAAAAAATAATTACTGATTTCCACAAACATTCGTTTAAAAGGATTTATATTTAAACGATATTATATACAAAATATAAAAAACAATACAATATGTTGTCGAATTACAACTGCTTTAAATTAACTTAGTTGAAAAGAAATTTCAGTCTAAATCAATGGTTCTTAAGAAAAATTTATATCCATTGATTAAAATAAACCATATGAAACTTTGTTTTTATAGTAACTATAGTCTGTAACACCTGTTTTTACTGTTTTTAAAGTTAGTATAAGGATATCAGCTGCTTTATTGTTAAAATAACAACAATATTAAAACAAAACTTAAACCTGTTAAAACAGCTGTAATAATATTTCTCTTTAAACCAACTTAACCACTAAAAAACACTAATAAATATACATATGAGCTGCTAAAAGACTTGTTTTCAAATTGAATTTTTTGTTAATGTTTTTATATCCGGTTAGCATGTGTTTTTACAACTGTTTTCAATATATCACTTTAAATCTTTTATTTATTTTAAAATAAAAATGTTATACATGTTGATCATGAGCTCAAAAGAGTTTCACTAGATTATTTTTACAAATTGACTTTTAATAAATGCATGCATTTTTCCCCTTAAGTTTTTGCTTAAAAAATGTAGAACTATGTAAAATTGTTAGTTTTACAGGGTATCGACTTTAAATAAACTTTTATGATAAAAAAAACTTTTTTTTTGCAGTAAAATTTTAACTTTAATTAAAATTTATCTACAAAATTATACTTGTTTGAAATATTGAATTTAAACGGGTAACTTTTTAAGTTTATAAAACTAATTTTTGCTATTTCTTGTTTTTGTTATTTGTTTACTTTAATAAATTTTAATACACTGCTTACATTAAATACGGCAATATTTTTGTTTTTCTTAAATTAAATTTTACTCGTTAAGTTAAACTTTAAAGTAAAATTTTTAAACTATAGTTTAAGATAGAAAGTAAACTAATTCAACTTATTTCAAAGTGAGAAAAATTTTTTATAGCTAAATGTAATCATTGAACAGTCAATAGAAAAACATAATATTAATTTTGAAAATTATAAATATCTTTGCTACAATACATCTGTCTATTTTTACAGTATGGTTTATATATTAGTTGATATTTCTATTTATAAAATTGCAAACACAGTTTTTAATTTAATTTACTTGTATTCTTAAGTTATATTATGCATAGTTCTCGTTATTTGGTTTAGAAATTTCAACAAATTTTGTTGTTTAAGTGTAGTTTTTTAAAGTGTTTTTTTTATACTAGTTTTATTGAAAATTAGTTTTTTAGGTTTTTGTTTTAAAACTTTTTTAAATTCTCAGTAAACCATGGGTAAAAAATAAAATAAACTTTGAAGTTATTTTTTTGTATGTCAATTAATATCTTTGTAAAATTATTTATTAGCAAAATAAGATTCTGTGTTAATTATAGAATTAGTATGTATTTTTATTTATGTTTTTAAACCTTTACACTTTTTTATAATAAAAAATCAAACGTACAGCAAGTAGAGACTTAACTTGATTTTTTATTATCAAAACGTTCATACTTAGTTTGAGAAGTTATTAAAACTATACTTGCTATAAAAGTAATTTCTTATAAATGAAATTAAAAAATAATTCCAACTCTATATTAAAACTAATAGTATAAAAAAATAATTTATCAAAAAAAAACATATTACGTTTGTTTTACTTTGCTTTACAGGATTTCAAAGTTTAAGTACTTGTTGTGCGACATATTTACTAGTTTCAAAAGTTGGCTGAAGTCCAAAATCAAAGTCAAAAAGTTTTTATTTAACTTTCACGTAGAAATATTTAAAAGTTTTAAAAATAAACAATGTAAATTAAGAATCTACAGTATGTAAAATTCGATAGTTGTTTAATTTTTTTAAATGCTTTTGTTTTAGACAACATTAAGTTTAAATGTTTATAAATTTCTAACTTCTACAATATATTTGCATTTTATACATGTTGTAATTACAAGCTTTAAATTGCATAATACTTTAAAAACTATGTAAATGTAACAAAAGACAATTATCTTAGTTCCTTGAGGTATTTCTAAAAGCTGAAATACTTTTATATGACATAAAAATTAAAAATTTTCATCAAATTTGGAAGACTTTATAAGTACAAAGATTTAAATAGAAGGATAAAGTACAATTAAAATAGACTCAGTATGTAAAGAATACTTTTAATTTAAATTGTTGAATTTAATACTATTAAAATCTAATTTGATAATTTGAAGTTAAAAAAAACATAGTCAATTTTTGATGAACATCAAAACTAAATATGTTTACATTATACAGTTTAAAATGTCATTAGCGCACAACAAACTGAGTTTATCTCTACCAACAAAATATAAGAATTATAATTTTTCAACAAAAAGTTTACATAAATTTTTGGTGTTTATTTATTTATACGATAACCTTATTAAATGAGCTAAAACTTACTAAGTCGCTTACTTATCATATAAAAACTTAAAAAACATTTAGCTATCTAAATATAAGTAGAGAAAAAGCAAACGACTTAATTTTACTTAGATATTTTAACAAAACCCTTTTATTTTAGTTTAATTATAAAATCTATTAAGAATACTTTTTATTAAAAATGATGTAGCATTATATTTAAAAAAAAAAAACATTTAAAAATATTATTTTTTTAAAATTAATCTACACTTATTTTAAAAACTTTCTAAGCTACTTTTTTCTAAGCTACTAATTGGATAAAATTGAACAATACAGCTTTTATTTTAAATATGTGTATTATAAATCATTACTGAAAAGTAGACTTTTTAAAAAATGTCCGAAAAGCTAAAATCAGAAAAAGAATATTTAGTGAAAAACCCATAAGTTACCCAAAAATTTACAAATGTAGTAATAATAAATAAAATTCCAAAAATTATAAACAAGTAATAACAATAATCAACATTCTTTTTTGTTGTCCGTTTTTCACTCTCATCATTTTCAAATGCTTGATCATGTTCTTTATGTTCTTCTACTAAAAATATTTAACATATTGTTTTTGTTATACTTTATATAATTTTAAAGTTTTTAAAAAAACTAAAAAAAATTTTTGAATATAACTACTGTTTTATGAAAAAGTTAATAAAAATATCTTTTAACTTTAGTTAAAAACTACTTAGTTTTAGTTTTAGTTATTAAATTATGACACTGCATTTTATTCTAAAGAATATATACTTTTTAGCTTTGTACTTTTTATTTCATACAATTTTTTTACTCATACAACTCTTACTCTAACACATTTTTAATAACCTATTTTAGTCAATAGTTAAGGATAGAACTAGAAAAAAAACTTTGAAAATGTAACATTAAATGCTACATATTTTTTGCACATATATGTTCTTTAGAAAAACAGATTACAGATATTGGCAAAAATGTTGGACAAAGTGTAAACAAAAAACTTTTATAAATTTTCTATTCGAAATTTCTTGTTGTAGTTTTATTTTACCTATTTGAACATCTGTAGTAGCTGTTTCATTTTCATCATTATCTATATTTGCAAATTTGTTTATCACATCTGTGCTAACGCATGTATGCAGTTCTTCAATGCGATCTTCATCGACTAAAGTCACATCAATCATTTTGTGTTTGGTTGCAACACATTTTTCATTATCGTTACAAAAGTGTTCGTTTTTGCAAGGTTTGTCTGTTGTTTTAATAAAAAAGCACTAACAATTTGTGTTTTTAACTAAATGTTTATAAACTTGAATAAATGCTAGTTTATGCAACTAAATTTTAGTAGTAATTTATAATTTAATTAATATAAATGTTTCTGAACTTTTTACTTTTTTTTATACAAAAATGTTTTCGACCTCTTTAATGATTTAGGTATGGATTTTGAAAAAAAAAGGTTTTAAATTGCAAGTTTAATTTTTTTTGATGATAATAGTATCATTGTTTGTAAAACATATGCTCCTTGAAAGTTACTTAACTTTCTTTATAATCTAATATTAAAAATAAACAAACTTATTAATTAGAATGGTCATTAAAAAAATATAAACTTATTTTTAATGCTATGTACATAGCTGCTACTTTGTTTTAGCTATTTTAATTAAAATAAGCAATGAAAATTTTTGAATAAAATATGGTAATTTATATTTAATCCTTTCAATAGCTATAAAGATATTTACAAAAACATAAACAACGAATATATTAAAGTTAGGTTATTTTAAAATATTAGTAAAATTAAGTACATTTTAACTACATTTCTTGAACAAATGTTATACAGTGTGAAGCACTTATTGAAAATATTCGAATAGCGGAAGTTGAGTAACTAAGACGATCGTAAAAGAGAGAAGTAGATCAATTTTAAAGTTTTGGCGATTAGTTGTGATAACGGTAAAGACGATATTCTGGTGTTTGTAATAAAAAATAGCGATTAATTTTAGAAGGGGGCTATTATAAAATAAACGAGTTTGGGAAACCCTAATTTGAAATGATATTTTGAAGAGTTTAACTAGATTCCCTTAATAAAATCATATTTAACTAGATATAACTGTTTGTACAGATATTTTCTATAAAACAATAAAACTAATAACTGCCTAAAAAAATCGATTTTCACTTACAATAACTCAAGCCATTGTAAAATAAATTCAGAGATAAAGCAAAAGTTTTAAAACTAATTTAAAAAAACACTTTCACTTATTTATGTAAACAGGTAATTGCTGCCTGTGTATCTAAGAATTATGAAAAAAACTAAAAGTAATAAGTTTATGACTTTAAAAAAATTTACAATAGCTTTTATTTTTACCTACCTTATAATAGTTATAAGATTTTATTGTGTTCCACAAGGCATAAGTATAAATAGAGATACTGAGTTAAAAATTAGTTACTTAATAAATTAATGTTAGTATAAGTTTTTCTAAATAAAAGATAAAAACCGCTGTATATTATTCGATCTAGGTTAAGTTTTTGTGCTCTGAATATTCCAACTTGGTTCATTTCTTGGTAAATACAAATTTCGTTTTCTTCGATATCTCCACAACCGGCTGTATGAGTTGTATAGCTTTTAAAAGCAGTTAAGAATAATTCAATTAGTATTAAAAAATGCATATCAGTTATATTAAAAACTAGCATATTTTTGATGAATAAACTCTGCTAAAGATCATAAAAACTTGACTACAATCAAGAATACAAAAAATTGGTAATAAAATGAAATTAATAGTTTATATCTTACTTTTATATATAGACTCTAAAAATCGAAAACAACGGGTTTCAATTGAGTTATCTTCTTTTTTTATTTGTAGACATTCGCCATCATAGCACTTGTATGTACTACCTTCACATACGTTTAGAGATTCTACAAATATTCATTTTATATCATTAATGAAGGTAACAATTTATAAAAAGTAGAAATAAATAATCTTACCTTCAGATAACGCTTGAAAACAACTTAACAAAATTATTATGATCGAAATAAAACTTCTAAGCAACTTCATAGTAATACTTCTGAAAAGGTTATGAGTACTCATTAATCAAGAGTATAGTAAAACACCACCTTGTTTTAATGTTTAAGTAAGATAATCTTGCAATTAAAACAGTTTTTTTGGTACTAGATTTTTAAAGAAAAACTTATCACGTTTTGTTTTGTTTTTATTTCAGCTAATCTTCATATACCTGTTGCTGAAAACTAATCCTAAAAAATTGAAATAAAAAAATCTACCGATTTAAAATTGAGCTAGCTCAAAATAAAAACAATATAACAATTTTTTTTGATTATGAATTAGTATCTTATAAAAAAAAAACAAAACATCTTAAAACTAAACCAAAAATTGACAGTTAAAAGACTTTAAATTATAATTTTAAATTAACACATCTGTGTTAAGATAATTATTTTTTAATATAGTTATAACAAAATTAACTAACTTTGAGATAAATAGAACTAATGAATACAAGTCAACCGAAAACTTGCAAACAACTAGAAATTTAACATCATACAATTACTTTGTTTTTATTATTGTAAATTTGTACAATTTTTGAATTTAGTTTTAGAAAATATTTTGTAAACTTTTTTTTAGTTTTAGGGTACTTTCTCATATTTAAAAAAGTGTTTTTATTCGTAGTTTGATTTATATTTTTAACTACCTCTACTTTAAACTGGTATATAATACTTCTTGCATTTAGTTAGTAAAAGTAACCTTCAGGAGTGGTTATATGAAAAAGAACTTAACTAGGTACTGATAACGGACCGTACAATAATACTTAAAAAAATTAAAAACTACAAGATTGCATTTATATAGACTAATTAAACATAAAAAATGGAATAAGTTTAATAATAAAATACTGGATCACTTTAAAAACTAGATTCAATAGTTTTCATTACACAAAAACCTATTACTTATTGTTTCAAGTTATTTTATAAAATAACTAGTACAATTTCAGAAAGTTAAAAAAATTGCTAGCTTAAAAAAATTGTTTAAACTTCAATTTTAAAATTCAACAGTTTCATACTTAAAGTATAAAAACACGGTATCTAGTAGGTAAATTTCTGACTTAAAGGTTTATCTATATTTTTGTATTTAAATTTTCTAAAAATTTACACTGATTTAACCAATTATGCCATCAAAGGTGTAAACAAAAATAGTTTTTGTTGCGTGTGGGTCCGATTTTAAAGCAAAAGTGTTCCCCCTAATATTTGCTGAATAATCAAATGAATTTTATTTTATTTTATTTTTTTTAATATATATATATCCTTCACCCTAACCCACCTTACCCAAACATATAAAAAATCAATCACAACATAAAATTTCATATTTTTTTTATGCTGACGCATCAAATATTGAGGGATTTCCGTCACATGACAAAAGGACATTTTTATTAAACAAAATCAGATATAACTAAATCAAACACTTAAATTTTATAAAAAAATATTTGAAATAAAGATTCTTGTTCAATTTTAATGTCCAATTTAGGAGTTGGCAACCTTTTAAGAGAAATGGTTCAGTTTTTTTGACTTTCTTATATGGAAAAAGCTCCTTGCCTGCTTTAGTATTCTAGAAAAAAACAATACAGATATTGCAAATGTTAAGTGAAATAAACATATAAATCAAACGGCACAGTTTTCTCACGAGCAAATTACCATATTTATAATTTTTAATTACAAGTTTTAAATAAAAACTGCTGGAGTTTAGCTCATCACACTAGAATTAAAATGCTAATTTTTGCGAAAAATTCAAAATCATGATATAGTTCAAACGCTCTATCTCTGATCGTTCTACAGTCTTGTAGTTATTTTTTATAACAATTTCAAAATGTAAATTTATAATCCAAATCACAATGTAAGTTTTAAATACTAAAACAAAAGTTGTTGCAAGTATTACTATCAAATTTTTTGTCTAATTAATAGTTTTTATTAAGAATTTTATACATATAAAAATATTAGAAAATTTATTTTAATATTTTTTTCAACTTTTTATATTATTTATGATAATTACTGTGATACTTTTAAAAAGCCTTAAAACACAATATTGTAGTGAAAAATTAAACGTTATTATGTATGAAAAATAAAATTAAAAGCACATCTAAATAACGATTTGCTATAAAAAATCTTATTTGCTTTTGCAAAAATTAGTCTTTAGATAAAAATACGTCAAAAATACATAAATGTTATAAATTCTGTGTTAAAATTTTGGGTATAAAAAAGATAACAGAACAAATTTTATTTAAACTTGATAAAAAGTATTTAAGTTTAAAAACAAAAAGTATACAAAATTACAAAAAAAAAAGAGACTTTTAGTTTAAAATTTACGCATCTAATTGTTTGTAGAATTTCAGCTTCTGTTTTTCAAATAGCCATAACTAAATCTAAATATTTTTATGCTAATAATTAGTAATTTTTACTCAGTTCGAAGCGCAGAGTTATAACAAATTCTTAATTTACATTTGTTTCTTTAAGACATTTTTATTTTTAGCACGTTTAGTGTTTATTTACTGCGACCGGGTCAGAATGAACAGCGTCAATACTGCACGGTGCGTCACTTTTGCACGGTTCGTCACTTTTGCATGGCGCGTCATTTCATAATGATGTGACACTTCTGAGCTGCGTCATTTATCACAAAATGTCACTTTTGCACGTAGCTTCACTTTAGAACGGAGTCAGTTTATCACCGAACGTTATTTTTACCTCCTTTTATGTTCTTCTGCATTTGCTTGAAACGTCATTTTTAATAGTTTTTTTGCACTGAGCGCTATTTTTGTATAAACCAAACCTTTTTAAACCTTCTTTTCGATAATACATTTTTGATTATAAGCATTTAGAACTCCTTACTATATAAAACACTTGTTTAAAAACTAAACTGAAATTTTTTTGTAAACACGTATTAGGTTTGTAAAAATTCAAACTTAGTTTACAACTATATTTTGAAACTATTTTAATAATTTTTAGAGTGCAGAACTCAATTGTTTTAAAAAGTACATACAGTAACCTCTCGCTTATTTACGCACATTGTGTCCACAGTAAAAGTGCGTAAAGATACGAGAGATCGTAAAGATACGAGAGGTACCAAATATACTTACTATAGGGCTTTCCCACTTTTATCAATTTGTTTACTTTATTTATAAATATGAAAACAAAAGATAAAACTATATATTAAAAAAAAAGATTTAAATTTATATAAAACAATAATACTTGTAGAAAAATGTTACTTATTTTAATAATAAGTAGATTTTTTCTTTATCTTGATTTATATGTGACTTATTTGATACTAAACATTTATATTCTATTCTACTTAGCAAATTCAATTTATAATTAAGCATTTATTTACAACTAAGAAATGGTGTAGTGTCCATATTAAAATTTGTTTCTATAGCCTTTTACAAAAATATGCATTTGGTGCTTTAATTGGATTTCTTCTTTTGAATAAAAGTATAAAAACTAATCTGTTATTATTAACAAAATTTCTGATATACTGAGGTATAACTAAATGTTTATCAATTATTCAAGGAACATAAGTTTACAAACTCTAAAGAAATAGAGAGGTAAGCTAGCATTTAAAGACATATTTTAAATTAAAAATATACAACAAACTTATTTTGTGCAATATTGAAAAAAAGTTTAAATTTTTATTTTTTGAATTTTTTAGAATTCTAAAATGCGTAACTAAACGAGAGTGCGTAACGTCACGAGTGCGTAAAGATGCGAGAGGTAACTGTATAGCAGAGTTTTATAAAAAATACTAATACTAAAAAGAATAACTAAACACTTGATTTTTTTTCGAAGATGTAACTAATTTTACTGGTATAGATATTATAATAATTCCTTAATTCACATTAATATTCAGTTTTTTAACATAAAAATATTAATAATTTAAAAACTAAGTTAAACTTATTTATATTATTAAACTTTCAATTACATAGTTTAAAGTTTTGATAATAATTGTTTAAACAACATACTTATTTTAATGTTTAGAATACCTGTAGATTTATATATTTGTTTGAAATGCTTAAAAGTTTAAGTTTACAGTACACAAAAAAAACTTAAGTTCTTTTTTTGTACGTTTCACGACTTTTTATACTTATTTATGTATAGAATAAAATGTTGCAGGAAGAATAAAACTAATATCAAAGATGTTATTCAAGAATATACAATTAAAAATCAGCATATAACTTTTTGTAGCAAGATTGGTTTGTCTACAGAATTATTTAATTGAAGCATTTAAAAATACAGGGCTGTGTTAGTAAACATACTAAATTCTATAATGCAACTGTTAATTTATTTCAAATAAATTGAAGAAAACTTTTTTTATTTGTTACTATGTTAAACTTTACATGTAAAAGGATGTTTAAAATTTTCAAGATTGCTACATTTAGTTTCAAAGTGCAATATAATCTTACTATACTACTTAACTTCTTAAAGGTATTTGTTCAAATAAGAATGGAGTTAATAAAAATACTTATAAAAATATACATAATTTGGTCATGCAGTGTTGTACATCTAATCAGCAGTACTTTTTAATAGGGTCCAAATTTTATTCAAGTTTTCAAAATTTCCTCCAGGTTTTTAAAAGTGAACGTTTCCGGGTCTACTTTTAGTTTAAAGTTGAGGTTGAGATAACAAACTGTGTTTAACAGTATAAAAACATTGAAAAGATACTGTAAAGCTACTTTAAATTTGTTTTTAAAAAAAAATTCAATATGACAAAAAAACTTTACCTAATGATAGATTTTGGGTGTCAAACCAAAATTTTCCTACATAATATGTTAAAATTTCTCAAATTCCAGTTTTTCCAGGATTTTTCACATAAATTGTCAAATTCCAGCTGTATTAGGTTTTAAGGTTTTTTGGCAACCCTGTTTTTAACAAAATTTTTATTTATTATTACATACAAGGAATTTTAGAAAAGATCATTAAGACTTAATTTTATTTAGAATTATTTCATTGTAAAATCAAGTCATGCTTGTTTCATTAAAACAGAGCTAAGTTGCTTTTGTAGTCGACTGGCTAGAATTACTAATAAAATTAAAATTTTCAAACCAAGAAGTCAATGAAAACCATACAAATTCAGTTGTTCTTTGAATGACAATGTTATAAAAACAAGAAATTTTTTAAATTTCTTTACATCTTGTATAAAACTAATTTTAAATTAATAGATATTTAGAACATTTATTGTACAAAATTTCTATAAACAACACGTTTTTCATAAAGTTACTTAAAAATATTTGCTTTCACGTTTAAAAACATAGACTACATTTAATTCAAGATAAGTTGTTGAATGAAATCAAATTCATTAATTGAAAAAATATAATTGTTTCAAAAGATATAGCATAAAGCTTCCAAGTTTTTTTTGTCAATTGAATTAACTTTATTAAGGTTCTTAACAGCTTTTCTTAGTTTTACTAAACTTTTTTGCCCTAAAAATAAAACTTTAGAATGTTACAAATATCATAGTAACGTATAATGCCATAAAAAGAATTGTGGAAAATTGTACATTTATTACAAAATCAGTAAACAATAATACACAAAAAGTCTCTAAAAGCAAACCTTAATTTGTTAAACCACTGTGCTAAACTGCGCTTCGTGCAAAAGTAACTCATTATGCTAAATTGACTAACCGTGCTAAAATGTCGCTGTGCTATTCTGACACCCACCCATACATTCTATCTAAGCTTAGTTTTCAGCAACACATAGTGGGCAGGCAAGAGGTTATTGTCTATTTTAGTGACCAGAAAATTAAACCAAGAATCTTATTAAAATATTTATTGCCGTGTGTCTTTTTTTTTAAATGTGTTTGGTTGTGCTTTTAAAACTTAAACAAGATTAAATGAAAGGAACAAAAAGCTTTTTAGTACAATTACCGGAGAATTGAAACTTATACTGGATATTCTAGGGTCTGTTATAAATAGTAAGAAAAGATAGAAAAAATGTATGCTCACAAATATGGTCAATGGATTAGTGTGGAAAAAACTCTTTTCAGTCATTTAGCTGCTTAGCATTTGCTTTTAATACTGTTTTGATCAAACTTTTAATATAAAAACTTTAGCATAAATGTGTACAAATTCTTTAAATAAATCAAGCAACTAATAAATCCAAGTAAAAAAAAAGTAAATCCCTTTTAAAGTCTATACTGCTAGTATTGACAATGGATACTATATTCAACTTATAGCGCCATACTTTTAAATTAACAGCTGCGGCTATCGAATATTTTAATTTTTAATTTGGCCTGCGACCACCACCAAATGCATGCAGCCTTTTTTGTAAGCAATTGTTTTACAAACCCAAAAGCTTAAAAATCCTTATAAAAACATGTTTTTTTACTTATGAGCATAGATTAATTAAATAACTTATCTTTTTTTTGGTGATGGTGGCACAGAATATTTAATACAGAAATATTGAGCCTTAGTTTTGATCCTTTTCCAAATATGAATATTTTTTATTACAAATTATCTTTTACTGTTATAAATGCTTAAAAATTTACTATCAAATAATCATAATAGTTAAGTTAATCATTTATATTAACTAATTTATTATTTATATACAAAGTTCGGTGTTTCAATAATCTAAAATAAGTTCAAAGTAAATTTCAAAAATTTAATACCAAGGCTGTAAAATAAAAACATATATTTTTATAGTGGAACATTTAAAAATGTATACTTCTAAATTTGACTAAACTAAAACTATAAAGTTTAAGCTTAACCACAGTGGCAACTCAGACATTAATTAGAAAGCTTATTAAGTTAAGCCTTATTTTATTTTTCACTAATGTAAAAAACTCTAACAAGCAAAAGTGAAAAAATAATCTGCTATTAATTTTTGTTTAAACAGTTAGTATATCATACCTGTTTAGTTACTTCTTCAAAGATATTAACTTTTAAGGTATGTTTTTATTTACCTATACAATCTTAAAAAAGTTCTTGATAAAACTTTATTTTTTTATACTAAATTACAATGTATTTTTTTTACTTAAGCTTGTATCTTTTTAAAACTTAAAACTTACCAATATTTAAAATTCATAAAATTCATAAAATTCACTAACTTTTGCTTCAAACTATATTGTTTTTGTGTCATATGTAAATGTTACATTATGGCGTTTAGAAACAAGTAATAAAAATTATTTTCAAGCTAAAGGTCCTTTCATGTACTTTTAAACAAATTATAATAACCTTTTCAAAAATACTTTTCAGTTAGTTTTAACATTAAAAGATTTAAATGAACTAAAACTATTTTGCTTTTAAATTTATTATCTTGCTTTATAAAACATTACGATAAACAAATAGCAACTAATAGAACAGAAACAGATAGCTTTTCAATCAAATAAAAGAAATTCAAAATATTGTATTTGAAAAGCTGAAAAACTTTATAGTTTTTTTGAAAGGAAATATAATCTAAATAAATTTACTTAATGTTTGTTTATACTTTTTTGGTTAAACTTTAAAACTAAATACAGTTAACAATTACATGCTTTTAATGATGTTGTTACACAATTCTTTGAAACAAAATATTTAAAAGTTAATGCATATGAATGTTTTAAGTATATATAAAAGGTAAAAAAAAAAAAATAATTTTTAGACGATGAATACCAATTTTTTAAACAAGTCTTACTAATTTGAACAAAAAGTAGTTTTGTTGTTTTTAGATAAGCTATTAGAAAAAAGACACAAGAAAAATATTTTGTAGTCGTCGTAAGTTTATGGAATAAGATAGAGATATCGATACTTAATAAAATGGTCAAAGGACCTCTTGTAAATAAAAACCTTTCGGTTATCGAGCTACACAAAAACTGTTTACTTTATTTTTTGAGCTAAAATGTAAATAAAAAACATCTTAACAATAAAAACTTCTATTTTTCTTAAACCTAAGATTTAAGAAAAGAAAACTTGTACAAACGGAAAAACAAAGATAAAAAACACCTAAATCAGAATGAGTTAGCATGAAAAATAACGGTGTAATAAATTTTTGCCTACAATAAAAAGCTTTTTTTTTAAGTTTTAAAAATTGTTACAGTCTTAAGGTTGCGCTTAAAAACCGAAATTAGTTTTTTACTTATTTTAAAACAATAAACTTTTTTCACTTCTAAAAAAACTTATGAGTAATGATCTAAATATATTAAGATAAACAGAAAAATAAACGAAGTTTGTTTACTATGATCAATTTTTTTCAAGATAAATTAAATTTAGTAAATGCAAAATTCAACTACTATTATTTAAACTTTACATTTTAAAAGAAATTTTAGTTAAGACCTTAAGTAGACTATAGTTTTAATTAATCTCAAACACTTAGTTACCTACAAAAAAAAACGACAATTAAATTTAAGTATATTTATCATGTTTTAAGAAAAATAACAACTATTAGTCATTTCTAAAAAATACACAATAAATACTTTAATAATAAAGCAAATATCGCAAACTGCGGCTCACGGGTCAAGTTAGATTACGATGCATAAACTTTTTGACCGCGTTGCGTTTTCTAGATTATTTTCTCTAGAAAGTTCACCGGATCGACCATTGCAGATTCCTGATCGATCATTGCAGATTCCTGATCGATCATTGCAGATTCCTGATCGATCATCGAATGCTCGCGAATTTCTTCGTGGATTTGTTTCAGCTCCTTGGCTGGTTTTTTTTTTCTAAAATTATCACCAATTTGTTAGGAAAAAATCAACAGAAGCCATTTTACAGAACGCGTTGCATGAACATTTATACATTTTTCATACCATTGACTTCACAATCATTAATTCTAAATGTACTTAATCAATTTAAAAGAAACGTCTTAATAGTAAACCATAACTATACTAACTTATAAATCCACACTGACAAAAGAACTATAACGAAGAGTGCAACTCCCGCTATTAGTAAGATCACTGGTAACTTTTCTGAGGAAAAATTGACAAATTCTAAAATTTGTATACGACAGTAAAAGCACAACGTATATAAATATAATTAGATTTTGCTGTAGACCAAGGTCATCCATACTCATTTTATAATTATTCACACTTACTTACTTTTAACTTTAATTTTTTTGATTCTAAAACAATTTAGTTACGTTTTCGAGTTGTAATAAATGTATTTTTTTTAAATTACAAAAAATAAACAAAATTATTAACAATAAAAAGAATACTTGATATGTAGTTTGAAATTTTTTAAAACGAAATTGTTTGTGAAGATAAATAAAAACACACTTAAATGTACTCATTTAGCTTCTATACTACACTTTTAACCTTTAAAATTAAAATACCTTTTATTCTATTCTACTTTATTAAGAACTTTTTAGCTTATTTTAAGCACTGACGAGCTCTTTGAGCAAAACTTATTTTAAAAAATGTAAATTGCATTTTCCATGGAGCAGTTTATGAAGTTTTACTTTTCACAATCAAACCAACAAGATTTAGGCACATACCTGTCGTGGTGTCGTCGTTATGAACTTTTGCTTCTGTTGTGTTTTGGAATTGAGCTTGATCTGTTACTGGGCTGCTTGTGACTTGCACTGTGTGTTCGTAGAAAAGTCCTGCATTGATGCATTCTTTGAGGTCGGTCAATCTCGCGTCATTCTTCTTCAGTAAAACGCTAATTTTGGAAAAAACTTCAGGGGAGCATACATCATCCGGGTCTGAAAAGTTTAGTTTGCAACCCAGTTGCTTCGATTAAAAATCTATTTTAAGTTTCAATACTTTAAAAAAAAAAGATGATTTAGAGCTGTGTCAGCAGTTTGAAACGCAAACTTTACGCAGTAAAAACTTTTGAGGTTAATAAAAAATATTTATACCTTTTAATATTTTTTGTAATAACCAAATGTGTTTTAACTTACACATACGAATTTTTTTTGTAGCATTCTCAATGGACAAAGTACTACAAGTTAGTTCCAGTTTTTATTTAGCATAAAAATTGAGTTTAAGTATAAAAGTTTAGAACTAATTAACATTAAACATTCTTAATTTGAAGAACTAAAGGTTTTAAGCCAGCTTAAATTAAAATTTGTATTAGTTATATTTAGACTGTTTATCTTTATAAACATCAAAACCTTAGTATTTACTTTTTAAGTGTTATTACTACAATTAATTTTAATGGTACAAATATAAAACAAGTTAGTTCTGCTAATTAAGCTTTATAGTTAACTATTTGGTTTTTACATTAAATCTAAAAACATCAGTACTAATATAATTTTCTGTAAATGCAGTCACTTTAAGAGTAATAAGCTGATAATGAACAAAAGTTGTAATTTACTGTGTACATCAGTAGAATATTTTAAATTTAATTAACCAATTAAATAGCATAAACTCATGGCACATATATAATGAACGCACTTAAAACCTATTCAAATAAAATAATAAAATTATTTCGTACTACTTCAATTATTTATTTAAAGCTATAAAACTTTTTGTATCTAAGTTTATGTAAATCTAGGCGTAGAAATTTATTTTTGTCTGTAATTCTAAAAGTTAACAGTATTACTTATAATTTAACTGCAAACATTGAGAACACATTTAATATTGACTAGTTTTTATCGTTGAAATCGATAGCTTTGTATAATAACTTACTGGTTTAAGTGTTAAGAAGTCAAAGTAGCAAAAAGTTTAAACAACACGCAATTTAAATTTTAAATAAAAAATAAATTTAAAAGTAGTTATTAGATAAAAAAAGTTTACTATGATTTTGTTAGCAGAATCAACTTTTACATGAAAACAAAACTGTATAGGTATTTATACATTAGTATGAATTAATATTAACCTTCCAATCTTTCTACGGTATCTGGTTCCAAAAATTCGTAAAAGACATTACGCCTCCCACCTATAAGAATCTGGTAATTTATACAGATGCCATTACGTTCGTCTTTTACTTTTTCTGTTTGACAGTCGTCTAAAACATCAATTTTATTTTCTAGTTTAACGTGAAAAAGAAATTGAATCCGTGTAAAAAAACATATCTTATTAAAACAATGTTTACAATTTATAAGTAAATTTAGCTTAGTATACTTCTAAATTACATACTTGTTATAAAACAAAAAGGCTAAACTTAAAAAATGTGTCATAAATTAAAAACAATAATGAACTCGTTAGAAAAGTTTGCAATGTTATTAGACTATCTACAGTTTTATAAACTATAAGTTTTTATACTGCAAAAACTAATTAAATGTTGTAAATTAAGCAATCTGTCGCGTGACTTAAAACCACTTAAACACTTCAAAACATTCTCAAAATAAGTTCAACACTTAACTTCAAAACATTATCAAATTTCTAATGAAACATTTTAAATGTTAAGATATTTCAAAATAAAGGTTTTTTTAAAGCATTTTTTTTTAAAGTAAAAACTTATTTAAAACTTTGTTACGACTTTAACATTAATTAATATACTAGTTTATCACTGTTTTAAATTACTACAAAGAAATTATTTACAATAGACTCAAATTAAAACTGTACATAGAAAAAGGTAAATCATTCTTAATATATAACAGTTTGAAAGTCAAAGTTTAAACTTGCCGTCAAATTTTACAATTTTGACTTAAATAAAAGTTCAACATGAAAAATAAATTGTTGGTTAGCTTGAATGAAAAAATTTTTCACTTGCACTTAAAACATGCACAAAACATTTTGATGACTTATCCAAAAGTTTTTACCATAATGTTGTTTAAGTCTTATGAAAATAAGACATAAAGGTTTTATTGTAAAATAAAACTGATAATGAACTTTAATTTTTAATAACAGTTATAAAGTGATGGTAAGCTTATTAAAAATACATAATAAATCTTGAACATGCAAATTTACGTATTTTATACAACAATTAACTCATCAGGGTTTTCATCGAAGGGACGCACCAATCTGGAAAAAGTTCCAGATCGGTGCCTGGGGGACAAGCAACCCACAATTCACGGTCCAAGGCATCCTGAGTTCCTTGTTTTAAATGATGCATCCTGATTTCCTTATCTTTCTTTGACGTCTCATCAACAAATCCGCCTTGATGAACCGTCTATAAAAAGTTATAATTTGGTTGAGATAAAAAGTTCAGTTTGTTGTTTATATTAAAATAAAATTGTCACGACTTATTTTGAGAGTCGTTTATTTGTTCATACAAGCTTTTTATATTTTAACTAGTCATTTTTTATACTGGTATTTTAAAAAGTAATCAAAGTGTTTAATTGTTTGTATAAAAAAGTGAATTTAATGTAAAAAGTATTAGAAAAAAAAAGTTCGAAAAATAAATAAACCAAGGTAGTTAGAATTAAAGATGATCCATAAAACCATATTTAGTAAAAAATAGCTTACTTTAATTGGAGCGGCTAATGACTGTTTCGACGCAAGAAAAATCAACCACAATATGAATACTATAGTATTCATAATTTTATAAATAAACCTAAAAAAGTAAAATTTTACAATATAAATAAGAACAGCTGTATATAACTTTAAGTTTAAAACTTATTCTAAAAAAAAATCATGTTTTTCTTAGTGGAAATATGATATTAATGTTTAAAACTTTATTGAACGTTATTTAACAAACTATACATTTTTTCAATGAAATAAGATACGTGCTTACAAAACTTCTGATTTAGAAAAGCAGTAATTTTACATTGTTTACTTTTTACGGCAAGGCTGAAAATAAACTTAAGAAAAATTCTTAAAACCTTAAGCTTTGTTTTTAATGAAAGCTGTTAAAACTATGTAGTTTTTTAACACTTTGTTATTAATGCATGCTTTAAAAAACTATGATTATACTTAAAAATAAAAACTCCACATAAAACCTGCAAAAAAAACAAAAATTATAAATAAAATTAAAAGCTTTTCGCAAAACAATAAGTAAACAAAAACTTAAAAAAAAGCTGATATAAAAACGACATTCTTAAATACAAAAAAAGTTTAATATGTTTTATTAGAATTTTAAATTAAATTTTGCAGTAAAATTAATTATGTTAAGTTACTCAAAGTACTTCAAGTAAGCAGATAATTATGTTCTAAAAATGCAATAAATTTTTTTTATACATTTTAGCGTTAATTTTAAGTTTAATTATGTTTTTCAAATACTTTTAAAAACTTATTACATACTTAAAAAAGATTGTATAAATTCAGTTTTCTGTAAGATCTTATTTAAATATTTAATCAAAGCTGTATATAAAGTTTAGTATAAATAGATTTTAAAAGCAAGTTTTTTTAAGTACATATATATGTAAAACAAATAAGAAAACGTTTAAAATAATAAAGTAAACATAAAAAAAAAGCTGAAAGTCTAAAAAACCATTAAAGCAATAAAAACAAAATAATTTTACCTTCTGTAGTTAACTAATAGGAAAAGTAAAACACTCTCGCTTTCTAACTATTTAGTACAAGTTCTAAAGTTTAGTTTGATTTTTAAAAACACGTTAACAGGTATTATTTATTTTGTAAAAACAAAACTTAACTTAACGCAAACTTGAATAAACTCTGAACCATGTTATTGAGTATTTATTATACACTATATTATTTTTTACTTGTAATTCACTTTATTTAATTACATTCCATTCTCATGTTTCTTTAGCATTTTACTAATATCAAAACTATTAAATAAGTTATTTGAAGTTCAATAGTTTTTGTTTATTAAAAAAGCTACTTAGTTAATGTTTTTACGAGTTTCCTATGTTTTGTACACCTTTACAAACTTTACAGGGGTTTTATGAAAACGACAAAACAAAAAAAAAACAACTAATTTAACTTTATACAATTAGTTCCGACTAATTGTTTCAATATAACACAAAGGTTCTCACAAAAATGTTTGTAATTGAAAAGCTTTTAATTGGTTTTAAAAACTATATTTGTTTTAATGAGAACTAAAATAAAAACAAAGTTTTACTAATTAAGAAAACTTTTCAGTTGTTTTTTTTTTTAGCGTATTTGTTTTATTTTTTTCTATAAAGTTAATAATTTAGTGTGATATTTAAAAAGAACAAAGGAAGTGAAAAAAACTTGATTAGAGTTCAATGATACTTAGTCTAAAGAATTGCTTAAAAAGTGTAGCCAGAAAAAAATATTTTTAATAACTTTAATTCTTAAAGTTTAAACTGTTCGAATAAAATAAAATCAAAGGTTAATCTTAGTTGATAAGGTTTTTATGTATTGTTAGTTTTAACGGATAAGCATTTAAAAATTACAATAAAGGTAGTTCAAAAAACACTAAATTTTAAAGTTTTATTGTAAGATTAAATAGAATAGCATAAAGATAAAAAAATAAACTGTAAAACTCATTCATATAACTGAACAATTTCCTTTTGCAAAAAAAAAAAATACAAACTTCTGACAGAAAAACACAATACTAAAGCTGTGTTCTGAAATAGTACAAATATTATAAGATAATTTTAAAACAGTCAAATCTAGGTTTTTTTTTAAACATAGTTACTGAACGATAAATTAAATTAGTAGAAAAAACATAAAAAAAACTTTTATAAAACTTATTAAACACCAAGAATCTATCTAAGTTTTAACCAGTTTCTTTTTAAAATAGTTTTAAGTTTATTACCATCATTTTATCAAACGAAAACCAAAAACCGTCATATTTTTAGAAGGTTTGAAAGTGAATTAAACAAGCAGCAAATTAAAACTTTTTCATTTAAAGCTGTGTACAAAATTTGTAAAAAAATCTAATGAGTTATTTATTGCGTGTATTAAAATTCCGTTATAAAAACGTTAAATTCAAGACTATAGATTGTTACAAATATTTAATATCCTATATCTCAGTTTAGACTTTTAAATTCGTATAAGTATACAATTATGCCATAAAAACACAATTCTTAACATTTTAGTTTTAGTTTTTAGTTTAATCATGTTTTATGAATACTTTTAAAAACTGATTCTAAAGTTATAAAAGGTTGCAAAAATTCAATTTTCTGTAAGATCTTGTTTAAAAAATTAATCAATGCTGTATATAAAGATTAGTAAAAATATATTTTTAAAGCAAGTTCCTCTAAGTAACATAAAGATGTAAAACAATCAAGAAAATTTTTACAAAAATAGCGTAAACATAAAAAAAGCTGCAGATCTAAAAAAACATTAAAGCAATATAAACAAAATAATTTTACTTTCACCAAAATAAAACTATAAACATAGAAATTTATATTAACAACTGTTTGTTTAATTTAAGTTATAATTCTAAACTAGCTTTGCTGGATAATTATCAACTAGCCAAAGAAAACTATAAAAATCTTTAAATATAAAAAGTTTTTGAAATTTTTTAATAAAATTGTAAAATACAACTGTTTTGCTACAGTACTGTATTTTAAATATAAGCTACCATAAAAAAAACAAAGTTGAAAGTTATTATTTTGAACTAAAAATAATTTATTCAAAACAAATTTAAAACTGTTTTTTTAGTGCTAGAAAATCATTTCAGAAATAAAGAATGCATAATGAAAAAAAAGTAAACAAAAAATAAAGCACAAAAACAAAACACTAATGAAAGAAAATTGCTAAAACAGTAATTAAGCTTAAATTGAAACTGCAAACTGAAAATATCAAAGACATCTGTTAAACTTATAGTATAAAACTTGTGACCATTTAGATTATTGAAAGTTCAGTTAAGGATAAAATTGAAATAAAACATCTGGAGCAGAATGCTTTGATAATAATTTGTAAATACACAAAACAACAGTTAATTATATTCATATACCAGTATGTACATAAAATATTATCAGTATTCAAATCGGAAGTTTAACTTCGATATTTTTTACGTCATTGTCTTTAAACGCGTTAAAAATAGTAAAAATTTAATCTTTTTTTATAAAATAATATTTTTGCTAAACGAATATTTATTATAAATTTATAAAGTACAACAAAAATAAGCACAAAAACCACAGTTTTATTACCTCTTTAACAACTTTCACTACCGACGTCTAAATTAACGATGTTTAATTAATTTAACTAAACTAAACCTCAGTTAATCATTGTGAATTATTTTTGTTTCGCATTATATCTATTAACACTAATAGCTTTGTTCTGTTCGTGTTTCAAGATAACAAAAGTTGCCTAAATCTCAAAATATCTCAAACATAACATTGAAAAAATAAAACAATTAAAAAACATAAAATATTTTGGTAAATTTGAAAACGGGTGAGGGTACTACCATTAGATGGCGCAAAAGATTTCGAAATATCAATTTTATGTTGCTATGGCACTGTAGTTTAATCAAACTAATAGAAAAAAGTAAAACACATTCGCTTTCCTAACTTTTTAGTAAAAGTTGTAAAATTTAGTTTGATTTTTAAAAACACGTTAACATGTATAATTTATTTGGGAAAAACAAAATTAACTTAACGCGAACTTGAATAAACTCTAAACAATGTTATTAAATATTTATTATACATCATATTATTTTCAATGTGTTATTTACTTTATTTAAATGAATTCCATTTACATGTTTCTTTAACAGTTACTAATATCAAAACTGTTAAATAAGTTATTTGAAGTTCAATAATTTTTATTTATTAAAAGAAGCTATTTAATTAATGTGTTAATGTTTTTACCGGTTTTTTATTTTTTTTACACCCTTATAAACTTTACAAGAGTTTTTTTAAAAGCACGAAACAAAAAAACAAATAATTAAATGTTATAAAATTAGTTCCGACTAATTGTTTTAATTAAACTTAAATGTTCTCACAAAAATATTTGTAAATAAAAAACTTTTAATTGACCTTAAAAGTTTTAATTTTTACTGAGAAAAAATACAAAAATTTGCTACTTCAGAAATCTTTACAATAATTTTTTAGAAAGCTAATAATTTAGTGTAATATTTAAAAAGTTCAACGGAAGTTAGAAAATTTTAATTAGATATTAATGATACTTAGTCTAAAGAGTTGCTTGAAAAAGTGCAAAGAACAAAAAAATATGTTTGTTATAATTTAAAATTTTTAAAGTTTAAACTATTCGAATAAAATATAAGCAAAGGTCTTAGTTGATAAGTTTTTTAAGTATTATTAGTTTTAACGGATAAGCATTTACAAATTATAATTAAGATACTTTGAAAAACACTAGATTTTAAAGGTTTGATGTTATTTAAAAAAGAATAGCACAAAAGATAAATAAAAAAAAACTATTAAAATACCTAGTTAACTTATTAATTAAGTAATTAAAACGTTTTTATTTAAAAAGTGTTCAAAGTTTGTAAAACAATCTAATGAATAAGCTATTGCGTATATTAAAATTAAGTTAAAAAAGTTACGTTCAGCACTATAATTAGGTACAAATGTTAACAGATTCTAAATAAAAAATTCTAAACTCTAATAGAAATTCTTCAGTGATATTTTTTAAAGTTTTAAATTTATATTGTAACTATTAGCTTTTTGAGATAAAGTACTTGCAAAATCGTTAAAACATAACAAAGTACACGCAAAAACTAAGATGAAACACCATTTTTTCTCTCATCGAACTCTTGTCTAAAACGTTAATAGCATGAACTGATTTTAATTTTTAGAAAAATATTATTACACCTATAGTCTTTAGTCACTTTATTATAGACCAGTTTAATGTTAACTAAATTTAATGTTTTTACCAGTTTCCTATATTTTGTACGCCCTTATAAATTTTACAAGAGTTTTTAAAAAACGACTAATAAAAAAAAAAAACAATTAATTTAACTTTATACAATTAGTTCCGACTAATTGTTTCAATTTAACACAAATGTTCTCACAAAAATGTTTGTAATTGAAAAGTTTTTAATTGGCTTTTGAACGCTTTAATTTTTTACTGAGAATTAAAAAAACAACGTTTTACTATTTAGAAAACTTTTCAATTGTTCTTTTCAGCTTATTTGTTTTATTTTTTCTAGAAAGTTAATAATCTAGTGTGATATTTAACAAGTACAAAGGAAGTTAAAAAAAATTCAAAAGAGTATATGAAACTTATTCGAAAGAGTTGCTGAAAAAAGTGTAAAGAACAAAGAGAAAATCGTTATAAACTTTAATTTTTAAAGTTTAAATTGTTTTAATAAAATAAAAGCAAGGATCATAATTCAAAAGTTTTTAATGTACTATTAGTTTTAATGGTTAAGCATTTATAAATTAAAAAAAGATATCTTAGAAAAGAATCAATTTCAAAGATTTAAAGTTAAATATAAAATTAGCTTAAATAATAAAACAAATAAACAATTAAACTATTTTATATAGCTGAATACTAACTACTTTCTTGTGAAATAGTTTTAAGTTTATAACCAACATTTTCTCAAAATAAAAACCAAAAACTGTCATACTCTTGGAAGGTTTAAAAGTGAAGTAAAGAAGCAACTAATTGAAATGTTTTTGTTATAAACTGTGTTCAAAGTTTGTAAAATAATCTAATAAGTTAACAATTGCGTAAATTTAGTTTAAAAAAGTTAAGTTCAGCACTATATATTGTTACAAATATTGACAGATTCTAAATTTAAAATTCTAAATTCTTATAGAAACTCTTCAGTGATTTTATTTAAAGTTTTAAATTTATATTGTAACTATTAGCTGTTTGAGATAAAGTATTTGCAAAATCGTTAACACATAACAAAGTACACGCAAAAACTAAGATGAAACACTAAAATTTATTTTCGCATTGAACTCTTGTCTAAAACGTTAAAAGCATGAAATGTTTTTAAGTTGTTTTTTAGAAAAGTATTATCACACCTATAGTCTATAGTCACTTCATTATAGACCACGATCGACAGGTATTTTGTTTTTTGGGGCAACGTTTTGAAAATAAAAGTATTTGTGGGTTGCAGTTTTATTTTCAGCGAGTTTTTTGTTTGTACTCTTCATTTCAAACCCTACAACATTCTATTGTAAGCTTCAAAATATTTTTTTGCGGGCCACATCCCATTTATAATATAAACGTGATTACGGGCCAGACATTCATGGGCCACAGTTTGCGTTGGTAAAAACTTAATACATGTATGTAAACAAAACATTAAAAAAAAAGTTTTCAATGTTTGCATATGTCTTTTAACTGCTATAAAATTTTTACAATCAATGGTATATTTAAACTTTAAGCTAGTAAAATTTATTCATACAGTTATTGATACATCTTTTTATCGAGGAATCACTTTGGCTTTTGTATTTTAAACAGTTTGTAAATCAGGGTTTGTTAAAGGTTTTAAAACTTATGGTTTTAATTTTAATAAAAACTTATACAAATACAAACTGATTTGAAACAATACTAAAAAGCTAGTTTGTGCTACGTTTTTTAAAATAGAGCTTTATTATGTTTCTAAATTTTCTCAGAGCAATGCTAAAAGTTATAGTTCTTGGAAAGGTTAAGAAAAAATGGTAGACAAATAAACAATTAAAGGTACTTGTTAGACAAATTAATTGTTTATGCAAGGTTATTAAAAAGATAATTTAAACCGGATGCTACTAGTAATTGACAAAAATGATTTTAAAGTTGTACATTAAATTAAAAAAATTGTTGCTAATTTCATGAGAATTAACATATAACTTTCATATTAAAATTTTATAAGAACCTCAATTTTATTTATACATACTTTAACTTTTTTTTTATAATTATTAGAATAAGTAACGCTATAGCTGTTAATAAATTATTTCAATAAAAATTTTATGTAAACGTAAAACATAAAAAAGTTAAATAAAATATACAATTAGTACTATTTAAATCTACAATTAGAAAAATATAGAAGAAAAAAGTACTTGTATAGTATAAAACAAAGAAATTATTTACGACACTTAAGTTAGCTATGACATTTTTATCAGTAGTTGTACATAACTACAAAACTTTAACCAATGTAGATAAATGCCTTATTATAACTTGATTACCACTTGATAACAAAAAGGTTATTTTTTATATTATAGAAAGTTCAGTTAAGGCTAAAATTGAAATATAACATCTGTAGCAGAATGCTTCGATAACAATTTGTAAATGCACAACACAATAATTAATTATATTTTTATTTAAATAATAGTAAGTACAAAAAAGTATGAAGAATATTCAAATGGGAGGTTTAATTTCGACTTTTCACGTCATTGTCGTTAAACGTGTTAAAAATATTAACAGTTGTAAAAGTTTTTATAAAATAATATTTTTGCAAAACGAATGTTTATTATAACTTCATAAAGTATAACAGTAACAACCACAAAACCAACAGTAATATTATCTCTTTAATTACTTTCACTACCGACGTCAGTTTAAAACTGATTCTAAAGTTATAAAAATTTGTAAAAATTCAATTTCTATAAAATCAAGTTTTAATATTTAATCATAGCTGTATATAAATTATAGTAATAATTAAAAAAAAAAACTTATCTAAGTAGCATAAAGATAAAAACAAATAAGAAAATGTTTACAAAAATCACGTAAACATAAAAAAAGCTGCAAGTCTAAAAAAAAATTTAAGCAATATAACAAAATAGTTTTACTTTCACCAAATAAAACTATTAACATAAAAATTTATTTAAACAACTGTTTTTTTTTAATTTAAGTTAAAATTCTTAACTAGCTTTTCTGGATAATTATCAACTAACAAAAATAAACTATGAGAATTTTTAAATATAAAAAGTTTTTGAAATCTTCTAACAAAATTAATAACATTATTGGCCAATGAAAAACTGTTCTTCTATTTTAAAACATCTATTATACAACAGTACCGTATTCTAAATATGAGCTATCATAAAAAATAAACAAAGTTAAAAAACAAAAGTTATTATTTTATAAACTAAATATAAAGTATTCAAAACAAATTTAAAACATTGTTTTTTTTTAATTGCTAGAAAAGAATTTTATTAATAAAGAATGCATAATGAAAAATAAAGTTAACATATAACACAGAAACAAAAAGCTAATGATAGCAAATTGATTAAAAATAAATTAAATTTAAATTAAAACTGCAAACTCAAAATATCAAAGATATCCGTTAATTCAAAACTTGTGACCATTTATATTATTGAAAGTTCAGTTAAGGCTAAAACTGAAATATAACACCTGGAGCAAAATGCTTTGATAATAATTTGTAAATACACAAAACAACAGTTAATTATATTCATATAACAGTATGTACATAAAATATTATAAGTATTCAAATCAGAAGTTTAACTTCGATATTTTTTACGTCATTGTCTTTAAACGCGTTAAAAATAGTAAAAATTGAAAATTTTTTTATAAAATAATTTTTTGCTAAACGAATATTTATTATAAATTTATAAAGTACAACAAAAATAAGCACAAAAACCACAGTTTTATTATCTCTTTAATAACTTTCACTACTGACGTCTAAGTTAACGATGTTTAATTAATTTAACTAAACTAAACTTCAGTTAATCATTGTAAGTTATTCTTGTTTCACATTATATTTATTAGCACAAATAGCTTTGTTTTGTTCGTGATTTAAGACAACAACAGTTGCCTAAGTCTCAAAATATCTCAAACATAACATTGAAAAAATAAAACAATTAAAAAACATAAAATATTTTGGTAAATTTGAAAACGGGTGAGGGTACTACCATTAGATGGCGCAAAAGATTTCGAAATATCAATTTTATGTTGCTATGGCACTGTAGTTCAATCAAACTAATAGAAAAAAGTAAAACACATTCGCTCTCCTAACTTTTTAGTACAAGTTGTAAAATTTAGTTTGATTTTTAAAAACACTTCAACATGTATAATTTATTTGGGAAAAACAAAATTAACTTAACGCGAACTTGAATAAACTTTAAACAATGTTATTAAATATTTATTATACATCATATTATTTTCAATGTGTTATTTACTTTATTTAAATGAATTCCATTTACATGTTTCTTTAACAGTTTAATAATATCAAAACTGTTAAATAAGAAATTTGAAGTTCAATAATTTTTGTTTTTAAAAGAAGCTACTTCGTTAATGCTTTAATGTTTTACCGGTTTTCTTTATTTTGTACACGTTTACAAACTTTACAAAAGTTTTTAAAAAACGACGAAAAAAAAAGACAATTAGTTAAACTTTATACAATTAGTTCCGACTAATTGTTAAATGTTCTCACAAAAATATTTGTAATTAAAAAGCTTTTAATTGACCTTAAAAGTTTTAATTTTTACTGAGAAAAAATACAAAAATTTGCTACTTCGGAAAACTTTACAATAGTTTTTTTAGAAAGTTAATAATTTAGTGTAATATTTAAAAAGTTCAACGGAAGTTAGAAAATTTTAATTAGATATTAATGATACTTAGTCTAAAGAGTTGCTTGAAAAAGTGCAAAGAACAAAAAAATATGTTTGTTATAATTTTAAATTTTTAAAGTTTAAACTGTTCGAATAAAATATAAGCAAAGGTCTTAGTTGATAAGTTTTTCAGGTATTATTAGTTTTAACGGATAAGCATTTACAAATTATAATTAAGATACTTTAAAAAGCACTAAATTTTAAAGGTTTGATGTTTTTTAAAAAAGAATAGCACAAAAGATAAAAAAAAAACTATTAATTTTTTTTATATAGATAAATACTAACTACTCTCTCTTTAAATAGTTTTAAGTTTATTACTAACATTTTTTTAAAAGAAAAACCAACTACCGTCTTATTCTTGGTAGAATTGAAACTAGAATAAAACAAGCAACTAATTGAAACGTTTTTATTTAAAATTGTGTTCTAAGTTTGTAAAAAAATTTAATGAATAAGCTCTTGCGTATATTAAAATTAAGTTAAAAAAGTTACGTTCAGCACTATAGTTAGGTACAAATGTTAACAGATTCTAAATCAAAAATTCTAAACTCTAATAGAAACTCATTAGTGATTTTTTTTAAGTTTTAAATTTATATTGTAACTATTAGCATTTTAAGATAAAGTATTTGCAAAATAGTTAACACATAACAAAGTTTACACAAAAACTAAGATGAAACACTAAAATTTATTATCTCATTGAACTCTCGCCTAAAACGTTAATAGCATGAACTGATTTTAATTTTTAGAAAAATATTATTACACCTATAGTCTTCAGTCACTTTATTATAGACCAGTTTAATGTTAACTAAATTTAATGTTTTTACCAGTTTCCTATATTTTGTACACCCTTATAAATTTTACAAGAGTTTTTTAATAACGACTAATCAAAAAAAAAAAAAAGCAATTAATTAAACTTAATACAATTAGTTCAGAGTAATTGTTTTAATTTAACACAAATGTTCTCCCAAAAATGTTTGTAATTGTCGACAGGTATTTTGTTTTTTGGGGCAACGTTTTGAAAATAAAAGTATTTGTAGGTTGCAGTTATATTTTCAGCGAGTCTTTTATTTTTACTCTTCATTTCAAACCCTACAACATTCTATTGTAAACTTCAAATTTTTACTTTGCGGGCTGCATCACATTTATAATGTAAACTAGGCCACGGGCCAGACATTTACGTTTCATGGGCCACAGTTTGCGTTGGTAAAAACTTAAGACATGTATGTAAACAAAACATAAAAAAAAAAAGTTTTCAATTTTTTTTTATATATGTCTTTTAACTACTATAAAATTTTTACAATCAACTATTTATTTAAACTTTAAGCTAGTAAAATTTATTCATATATTTATTAATACATCTTTTTATCGAGGTATCATTTTGGCTTTTGTTTTTTAAACAGTTTGTAAGTCAGGGTTTGTTAAAGGTTTTAAAACTTATGGTTTTAATTTTAATAAAAACTTATACAAATACAAATTGATTTGAAACAATACTAAAAAGCTAGTTTGTGCTACTTTATTTAAAAATAGAGTTTTATTATGTTTCTAAATTTTCTCAGAGCAATGCTAAAAGTTATAGTTCTTGAAAAGGTTAAGAAAAAATGGTAGACAAATAAACAATTAAAGGTACTTGTTAGACAAATTAATTGTTTATGCAAGGTTATTAAAAAGATAATTTAAACCGGATGCTACTAGTAATTGACAAAAATGATTTTAAAGTTGTACATTAAATTAAAAAAATTGTTGCCAATTTCATGAGAATTAACATATAACTTTCATTTAAAAATTTTAAAAGAACTTAAATTTTATTTATATATTTTAATTTTTTTTAATGATTATCAGAATAAGTAACGCTATAGATGTTAATAAATTATTTCAATAAAAATTTTATGTAAACGTAAAACATAAAAAAGTTAAATAAAATATACAGCTAGTACTCTTTAAATCTACAATTAGAAAAATAAAGAAGAAAAAAAGTACTTGTATAGTATAAAATAAAGAAATTATTTACGACACTAAAGTTAGCTATGATAATTTTATCAGTACTACAACTACAAAATTTTAACCAATGTAGATAAATGCCGTACATACTTTTTATAACTTGATTCCCACTTGATAACAAAAAGATTATTTTTTATATGATAGAAAGTTCAGTTAAGGCTAAAATTAAAATATAACATCTGTAGCAGAATGCTTTGATAACAATTTGTAAATGCATAACACAATAGTTAATTATATTATTATTTAAATAATAGTAAGTACAAAAAAATTGAAGAATATTCAAATGGGAGGTTTTTTTCGACTTTTTTACGTCATTGTCGTTATACGCGTTAAAAGTGTTAAAAATTGAAACTTTTTTTATAAAATAATATTTTTGCAAAACGAATGTTTATTATAACTTCATAAAGTATAACATTAGCAACCACAAAATCAACAGTAATATTATCTCTTTAATTACTTTTATTATCGACGTCTAAATTAACGATGTTCAATTAACTAAACTTAATTTCAGCCAATCATTGTGAGTTATTCTTGTTTCACATTATATTTATTAACACTAATAGCTTTGTTTTGTTGTCTAAATCTCAAAATATCTCAAATAAAACATTGAAAAAATAAAACAATTAAAAAACATAAAATATTTTGGTAAATTCGTAAACGGGTCAGGATACTACCACTAGGTGGCGCAAAAGATTTCAAAATATGGATATTATGTTGCTATGGCACTGCAGTTCAATCTAACTAATAGAAAAAGTAAAACACTCTCGTTTTCTAACTATTTAGTAAAAGGTGTAAAGTTTAGTTTGGTTTAAAACACGTCAATAGGTATTAATTATTTGGTAAAAACAAAATTAACCTAACACTTTAAGAACACTTTAGTATTAGTTTTTAGTTTAATTATGTTTTATAAACACTTTTTAAAAACTGATTATAATCTTGTAAAAAGTTCCGTAAATTCAATTTTCTATAAAATCAAGTTTAAATATTTAACCATAGCTTTATATAAAGTTTAGTAACAGTTTAAAAAAAATATCTAAGTAACATAAAGATAAAAACAAATAATAAAATGTTTACAAAAATAACGTAAACACAAAAAAAGCTGCAAGTCTAAAAAAAAATTTAAGCAATATAACAAAATAGTTTTACTTTCACCAAATAAAACTATTAACATAGAAGTTTATTTAAACAACTGTTTTTTTTTAATTTAAGTTAAAATTCTTAACTAGCTTTGCTGGATAATTATCAACTAACAAAAATAAACTATGAGAATCTTTAAATATAAAAAGTTTTTGAAATCTTCTAACAAAATTAATAACATTATTGGCCAATGAAAAACTGTTCTTTTATTTTTAAACATTTATTATACAACAGTACCGTATTCTAAATATGAGCTATCATAAAAAATAAACAAAATTAAAAGTTATTATTTTACAAACTTAATATAAAGTACTCAAAACAAACTTAAAATATTGTTTTTTTTAATTGCAAGAAAAGAATTTTATTTATAAAGAACGCATAATGAAAAATAGAGTTAACATATAACACAAAAACAAAAAGCTAATGATAGCAAATTGATTAAAAATAAATAAAATTTAAATTGAAACTACAAAGAGTTGCTTTTAAAAGTGTAAATTATAAAAATATTATAACGAAAACTTTAAAGTTTAAACTTTTCTAATAAAAAAAAAAAAAATAAAACACCTAAGTTTATTTTCTATCATAAGTTTTGAAAAGTATGAATTTCTAAACTTTTTAATAAAACATTTCAGAAAAATCCAAGTTTAAAAGATTTAATGTTATTGAAAGAATGTTTTTTAAATCGTAAAAAAAAAGATAGCTAAGTAATTTACACTTGATAAAAATAAAAGAAATAAACAATTGACAAAAACAACCATTACAAATGATACTTTTAATTTTTTGACTTAAATAAGTTTAAACATTCAAGTCTAACTATTTTTACTGAAACACAATTAATGAAACGAAAAATTGAGTTAGTTATATAAGTTTTAAAAACATCGCTGACATGACATATAACATTCCACTACATAAAAACAAACCAAGTTTTGTTTAGTTTTTTTTATAAAAAGTTTCAATTTTATTTCAAACACTTTCTTAGAAACGAAAAAAACTGTTGTTCTTGGAAAAAAGAAATTGAATGTAAACAATCAACTAATTAAAACTTTCTTATTTTTTACTAAGTACAAAGTTTGTAAAAATTTGGATGAATCAGCTATTTCTAATTACCAAAACTTAGTTAAATAAAACGTTAAGTAGAAAACTAAAGTTTTTTTCAGAAATTAAGAGATTTAAATTTAAACTATGATATAAAATATGTGATTATTTAATAAATACTTTTGTTTCTTATACAAAAAAGTACTTTTAAAAATTAAACTTTTATGTTGTAACAAATAACTTTTTCAGACAAAGCTTTTGCAAAAAATTTAACCTACAATTAGGTATACGCGAAGAATTGGAAAAAACATTTAAATGTATGTTCCCTTAAAAGACTAAAAAGATTATAGTATTTAAGTTTAATCAAACTTAAAGTCGTTACACCATAGATCAGTAGGTAGTTGATGGGAAAAGTTTTAAAAATACAATCTTCGCAGGTCACAGTTTTATTTTCAACATATATTTTTACTTTTCATATAAAACCCTAAAACATTCTAGTATAATGTTTAGAATTTTCTTTTGCGGGCCGCAGTTTTACCATTCGCGTCCCATTTACAATAAAAATGTGGTCGCGGGTCGCAGTTTGCCCACTCTTGTGTTAGATAAAATTTAAGGTATTTACTACGTTAATAAGAAAATAAAAAAAAAGTTTTTTCACTTTTTTCATTGCATAGTTCTTCTAAACTTTATAATAGTTTTTATATCAATGGTTTGTTTTAATTTTAAACTAGTAGATCACATATTTATCAACAAGCAAATTTTTATCAGATTATTAGTTTAAGTTTTTGTATCTTAAATTTTTTTTTAAATAGTTTTAATCGGAGTTTATAGAAGTTTAAATAAAAAAGTATAGTATTTTGGTCAGGGGGTGCGCAAATTTTTTTCTCAATAAAATTCCCTCAATTAAAACGTTTGTAATTAGCTATAAAAAGATCTTTTTATAAGTTATATAATTCTAATATATTCATTAAGTAAAATAAGTTTAAAGTAACTGTTCTAAAAATACTTATTTATTACAAAATTAAAAAAAAAATTGAATCTCTCTAGAATTACTTAAACTTTCGCAAATGTAATCTTACTTAATAAAAATTGTTTTTACTACTTACAGTAAACTTTATATCTTTATATAAACGAAAAAAATATCAATCTCTTTAATATACAGTAAAACAGTGATAACAACACCTCATTGCACATAAATTAAATAAAGTTACACAGAAGTTAAATAGACCAACTTTATAACTGTTATTACAACTTTGTAAAATAGTTAAAAGTATACTTTTCAAATTTAAATCATCTGGTTGTATTTGTTTAAATAAAAATCACAAACAAAGTTTATTTCTCATAGGTCGACACGCTTTTTCTTGTATGTTTACAAAAATAAAGATCAGAAAACTAGCAGTAGTCTTAACATCTATTGTAGCATAAAAAAAAACTTGTAAAGTTGTTCAATTTTCCTTTAAGCGTGACGTATTTTTGTAAACTTTTTGTAGAAAAATCTGTCATAATATTATACTACTGCGGTGCACTAACTAGTTGTGTTCTTTTTGAGTCTAAATTCTTATGAAGTTATAAAAGTTATAAAATTTCTCTTTACAGAGTTTTTCATCAACATCGGTGCGCACTTTTGTTTGCGCACCTAATCAGTATATTGGGTAATTTCCCTAACTTGTCACTAAATGGTGATAAAAATGACGTTTAAGTTTTCGAATACTAGATAAACAAAGTTGAAAAAAGACAGATTAGGAAGAAAAATAAACAATAAAGGATAAAGATATTACATTCTTTTTTTTACTTCTTTTCATTTTTTGGGTGGCACGCATGCGCCAGTGTCCCTCCCCACGCTACGCCTCTGGTATTAACTAATAATATAAGTCTAAATAAAAACTTGTAGTAAAAAACATAAAAAAAAGTTAGTTTGTTCTTTAAAATAAAAAAATAAAAAAAAGCTACTTTATTCTAAAACACAGTTTTAATTTTTTTATAAATAACTTCTCAAAACGATGCTAAAAGTTGTAATTCAAGGAAATATTAAGACGAAATGGTAGAAAAATAACCAATTAAAAGAAACTTATTAGACAGATTAATTAGGGTGGACTCAAAACTCTTTTTTTTTTTATTGAGCCAATCAGAACTATGCTGCTTTTATCTTTTCAAATTGACAAATTTTTGGCTCTGTTTTGATATTAAAATACTTAAAAAAGATGGACTGGTAAATTATGTACGAGTGACAGTTTTGCACTAAAAATAAAACACTATAAGATAAACAAAAAAAAAGCTACTGATCGAGGGTAAGGGTTAGGGGAAACAGTGATTGTGAAAAAAAAATAAAAACACTAACAAAAGTTATTATAAAAAAGTAAACTTAAAAGTAAACTAAATAAAAAGAAAAAAAGCTACCGATCGAGGGTAAGGGTTAGGGGTAACACTGATAATGAAAAAACAAAAACTAAGAAAAATTATAAAAAAAAAAGAAAAGTTTTTTGTTCGAATTTGAGTAGTCGTGCACCCTATAAAAGTAGATGTTTGGTCTGGTGTTAAATTTATAATGAATAGTAATTTGAAAAACGTTACTTTAAAGTTAGTTTAAAAATATCACTATAAAAAACAAACCGAGTTTTCAATTCACCCGATTAATTATTTACGCTAGGTTATTTAAAATCTCGTTTAAACCACATGCTCCTAGTAATTGACAAAAAATTGTTCTAAATTTCAAACAAATTGGTTGCTAATTTCATGAAAATTAACTTTAATTTTATAAAGAACTTGTGAACAAACGAAGTTTCAAGACTTTTTTATGAGTATTTAAGAAAAAATAAAAAATTTTATTTCATAAAACTTTTCATAGTAAAACTATATTTTGTGAACATTTTATTCTTACTATGCTAAATTTAAACAGAAAACTAAAATTTTTGTTTTTTGTTGTTGATATAAGTTTAAAATATAACACTGAACACTACTTTTTATACGGTTAAAACATTTTTAGTGAATTCTCTTCAGCATGGAAAACCTCCGAAAAGTCTAGCATCATAATCATAAGTATCATTTCCATATTTTTGATAGTCAAATATATAAAACTTTGGAGTACCCATACTTCAACATTTTAAATATAGCTAAAACGTTTAGAAAACTGCTAAAATTATTCTTGTGTAATCAAAGTTTTTCAAAATCAATTTATTGCTCCATAATTTTTATTGGATAATAAAAAGTTTTAAGTCTTGCAATGTTTTAATTGATTAATATTTATTAGAATAATATTTTTAATTAGACTTAGAATAGTTAAAATCTATTAAAATGTAATAACAACTAATCGTAGTCATTTAAAATTGTAAGAGCAAAACAATTGTAAATTTTATAAATTATAAAGTTAATACTTAAAGTTTTTAGATTAGACTGTAAACAAAGTTTATTAGACTTTATTATTAGCAAGGTATATTACAGCTTGAATTTTTCCAAAGTAAGCTACATTTGTTGTAGATAAAAAGCAAAGTAAGACTTTTAAACTTTTATCAGTAAGAATTTTGTATAAAATTTTTTGTAATTATTTTTAATAATCTCAACTGACGATTTACAAAAAAAAAAAATGTTTAAATTTTTTTAAAAATATAGTTATTCTTTCAGTCAAATAAAAATGATAATATTAGTTTTATGTCAAAAATTTCATGTAAACTGTACTAAATTTAGTTTATTTCAATAATTATGGTACAGTTCAGATATTGTTTAAAATTTAATTATTGCTGATTTAATATGAAGTTTATTTAAGTTTGTACTTAATAAAAAAAGTTAAGCTGTTTGAAGTTTTATCAAAAAGTTGCTATAACCAAAGTAAACATTATTGTATTGAAAATATTATATAAACTACAGCTCTTATATAAATTAAGTACATTCAAAAAAAGTTATAAATTAAATAGTTATAAACTGAATCTTTTGATTATGTTGAACGCTTAATAATGTAGTTGCTAAGACCTTATTAAGTTTAGGCAGATTTTTTTTTCTTACTAAGTATATATACTCTTTATTAAACGATAAAATGAGCGCTCAAAAAGTTTGGTCTTAGGACCCGGTTTACAAAGGAACCTTTCGGTTATGGAGTCGTAAACCACATGCTTTTACAATTTCTTACGAGCTAAATTATTAAATTTTTTAATCTGAACTTCAAAACCTTAATAAATAAAACAATCAATAAAAATGAAACTTATTAGCATATTATTAAAAATAAACAAAACGTTACAGTTTTTACAACAGTTAGGAAAACGAGAGCATTTTACTTTTTGAATTTATTTGAATTACGGAGCTGTAGAAAGCTAGCGGTTTGTTTTTAAAATATTTCTGACAATAGTATCCTTACCCGCAGTTGAGTTTGCTATCTTCGTGGGGGATTTTTGATCCTTATGCTTGTTAAACTGATATTGAATGTCTTTTTTTGTCTACTAAAGTTGTCGTAAAAAACGAATTAAATGAATAATTTTAAACTATCTGTATACTTAAGAATGTTCTAATCTGATATAAATAAATTAAACAACGTAGTTTAAGGTATGAATTTGCTTTTATTTATCAAAAATATAGAAGTGTCTTTAATTAAATATTTATAACATTTCGATTAGTCAAATGTATTAATTGATTTTCTATAATTTATCAGCGCAAAAACTTTTAAACCTTTAGAAAGCAACTAATTTTTGTCATTTGGCAAAATATAAAACTTTAAAATATATAAAACTAAATAACTAAACTTATTAAGTCATAAATAAAGTAAATTGATAATGAAAACAAACTTTTTCTGAAATAAACTTATTCTATCAATACAGTTAAAAAAGATTAAATATTTTATCACTAGTTATTTTTTATCAGTTATTTTGTAGCCTCCTTTTTCGTGACAATACTAAGAATCGAAAATATTTTATATCATAATTTTTGATAATTAAACTATAAATTGTTATAAGATGTAAAGGTTTTTTTTTGTTTGATATTTTATGAATTCAAAGAACATTATTTATTTTACATTTTGACTTAGTTGTATGTTTCACCAAGTAAAGTTTCTTTCTTAGATACAGTCTTAAAACCAAGTTAACGTTTTAACTTAACTGAAATAAAGAACACTGAGTTTTTCTAATTTTAACGTTGTATTTAAAATGAATTGAACTGAATTTGTTATATAAAATTAATTAAGTAATGCTCAAGTCATATTAGTAAGAGTTTAAATAAGCTTGTGTTGAAATATAGTTATTTTTACGAAACAAAAAAACATAAACTGAAACATTTTTAGAACCAGATAAAGCATCAGATTTTTATCAGTACGTCAGCAAATATATAAGTTTTTATTTATGTTAATTACGGTGTTATACGGTAAAGCGATTTAATTTTAATAATGCTTGTTGAGTGAAAGCATCCTTAAGTTGCCACTAATTTTAATGCTGAATTTAGCTAACATGACCTTCTTAGTTTAAATTAAAATTGTGACTAGTTTTTTTTCGGTATTTTTTGCTCCGGAGTTTTGAATTTGTAGCAAGTATAATTACAAATTATTTGATAAAACCTTTAGATATTTACAACAAAAAGCATAAAAAATAATCTAATTAATGATCTTAATAGAACTTTTGAAAACTCTACTTTCATGTTTGAAAAATTTTTAAATTTATTGTTATTATTATTATTATTTTATTGTTTAAGACTGTATCGTTGATCAGTTAAGGTTTTTTTTCATTAGAACAACGATAAAAGTAAATTTCTTTAAGTTTCTTTGTTTATTAAAAATACTTATGTTGTGTTTATAGATACTCAATAAAGTTGTCCATTATTTCAAACAAATAAATAATACTACTAAATACTATTATCTATTTAACAAATGTAATATTTTTGTAAAGTGTTTAAATGTTAGTTTTTGTTTCGATTATCCCATATAAAAACTTTTAAAGCATTAATTAAACTTAAAGCTTAAGCGTTTTTTGGTTTTTTACAGTTGTTTGAAATTTCTGTGTTAATTTATGACATTTACTCGAAACTAATTGTATAAAACATGCTAATAAAAGTATGTTTAAAAGGTTTAAAATGTAAATTTGCTAAAAAACTTAAAAAAATTAAAAAAATAATTGATAAGATGCTGGATGAGATTTCCTTGAATTGTTAAGCTGTTAACAGTTTATCATTTTACGTGTTTAAAAAAATCAAAGTTTGATAAAGTTGAAAATTTTACTTAAAATTGAAATTTTATGCTGAGATTTTGAATTAGTGTAAATTCTCAAAGACTAAATAAAACTTTACAAAAATAATGTAAAAGAAAGATAAATCTTAAATAATGAAACAACTAAATAAACTAGTTTTACTGAAGCAAAATAAAAGAAATGTCTTAAAATGTGTATATGCTCAAAAAATAAAATCAGTTCTATTGCTTTAAGTATAAATTAATTTAATCATAAGCTTTATCACATAAATATATAAAGTTTAAAATGTTGTTAGTTTGTAAACTATTTTTATCGGATTGTTTTTTCTACATTTTTTTTTGGTTGTACTTTTAAATTAGTATCAACCAAACTTATTTCAATGTTAACTTTTGTTTCTTGAAAAGTAGTATTTAGTTTTTTTAAATTTTATAGTTTATATATTTGTAGTTTTTTAAACAAGATCTAACTTTTTGAGTTGTCTAACTAAAAATAATTGTTTTTATTCATATAAAATTAAAAATTAATAGCATTTATTTTCATTACTAAAAGTATTCAAAACTGAAAACTTGTGCATCATAAAGCTTTTATTTTCAATTAACACTTTTATTGTAAACATAATTTATTTTATATTTCTCAAAGTTTCAAATTGTATCGTAATTTATAACTTATGTGAAACGTTTTGCTAAAGAAAAATTTTAGTCAGATAGTTAAATATGATATTCATAAAAGTTATTTTTGTTATTTTTATAACATTCACAAAAACCAACGCAAGACCTTTGAAGGTTTGTTAACTTTGTTTTAAAACTTTGGTTTTAAAGAAAAACTTAAATACTGTATACAAACTGTGTTTACTTTTTCTTAGACTATGTAGCATTTTTTAATACTTTTATTTTTTTACAAGCTTGTTTTTATACTATTTGTTAAATACTTTTACTAAGTTTAAGTTACTAAAATAAATGATAGCAAAACGATTGGTTTATACAAAGATATTTTCAATATAAATTGTGACAAATTTAAATTTACTTTTTTCATCAACCAAACAATTATGTATTTGATAACAACTTAACAAATAGTACCCTGATAACTTATACTAATTATCTTTTTCAATTTTCTATAGAACCTTTCAGAACCTTCAAAAATAGCTGACAGTATCCAAACATGGGTAGCGTGTGATCCAAGCATTGCCACAGATGTTTACCCAAACGACTGCGTGCCAGCGAGAAAGACCTTCACAAGTTAGTGTTTGTTGTTTATAACTGATTTAAAAAAAAACCTCGCTCAATCAAAACGCGAAGTTGCAGGTTACGTTTAAATTTCGGCTACAAAGCGGCATTTAAAAGGCATAACTATGGTTTTTTACGTACAGCATTGCATTTGATATGGATCGGTTCTATAAGTTAAACAAAGCTTAACTATTAAACACTGTTTTAATAGGATTTAGTACGAAAAAGATCAGAGAAGAACAATATAAAAAGTTGAAAATGGTAAAAACAAGTAATTGTTTTAAAATATAAACCTTGTAAACAATAGTAATTTAATACTGGCTTGTATGTCATATTTTATTTGTAGAGTTTTAGTTTACAAAAGTTTAAAATAAAAATTAAGAGTTTTTTTATACCAAAAAATGACAAATATTAAAACACTTTCATTAGAACAACAAACTAACAATAGCTAATTTTAAACACTTAACTAAAGTAAAGTATAAAATATTCCTGAACATAACAAAAGATTATTATTTTGATTTTTTAAAACAATATACGTTTTAGTATAAATTAAATTGAGATACAACAATAAAAGTAAAGTTTTTTAATAAATGTTGAAATTAGTAAGTGTTTTATTAAAACTTCGTTATTAATATTGAAAAGCTATGAGGCTTAAATGCGACAGGTTATTTACTATTTAACTATTTTTAATGTATAGGATCAATACTGTTTTTTACATAAAAACTATATTCTTTTAAATAAGTTAAACCTAACTTCTTTATTTTGAATTTGCTGTTTCAAGCATTTAGTTATTCAAAATTTTTAATTATTGATAATCAGTTTTAAATTTTAATCAGTTTATAACTTACTTTAAATTTATGAGCTACAAACAAAAATTAAACAGAAAAATTTTTCACAAACTAAGGTAAAAAGAGGTTAAAACAATTATTTTTAAACAGTTTCATTTTTTAGATATTTAATCACATTTTGAATTTTTAAACTAATTTTAAGTTTAAAAGTTCACTTTTTACATATAAATGACCAAAGTCGGATAGTGCAGGAGACAAAACAAAATTAGCAAAAACTTTTATGTACAATCTAACTTCTCCAACAGTTTTAAACAAATGTTTTCAATGCTTATCAGTATGTTCTCAAAATTTCATAAACAGTTTTTCGTGTTTTATCTTTAATTTTCTAAATTAGATACTTTTTATTTTAGAAGCTTAAAAAATAAAGTTTTATGTAACAACTTTGATACGTTTCCTGCGAGAAATAGTTTTAAATAGTGCAAAAAGTTTTTCTGAAAACTAAGGGTCTCTAGCGGTGATGCGGTATGACGTCATAATTGATACAGAGCAATACGAAATGCACGAAATGCACTTTTTTAGCGCTTTAAAGTTCTTTTTTTTAAATCTAAGATATAGGATGCATCTATAAAAAAAACTTGAGAATGCGTAGCTTAAATCGGCTTAAAAAACTGGAGATATTTAAAAGTTTCTGAGAAATTCAACCATATTTTTTTAAAATCATTATTTAAATAAAACATATCTTACCATTTTTACCTTAAGCTTAAGCTGTTGAAAAAAAGTTAATCAAGTTTGTGCTAACGACTAGTAGTCGCTTAATTTCATTAAGAAAAATCTAGTTTAGAAGTATTTAATAAAATTTATTTTTAGGTGACTGTCCAGAAAAGAAGCCTGAAACACTAAAAGATCTTCTCTGTATCACATACGAGGTAAAGGTTTATGGAGTCAGAACCTTTTTCCACGAAATGCTGCGACCATATGCAACCACTAGCATGACTAGTAAGTAGATAGTTAACAGCTTATTTTCTAATCGTAGAAACTAGTTAAAACTAATGTTACTTTTTAAAAGACTAGTTTAATTAAAGTTGGAAAAAATAGTTTATTTTACTTGGTGTTATTTTAAAGTTTTTGAAAGCCATAGATATACAAACCTTTAAATCAATAAGTAAAATAAAATTAAAGATATTTTCGCTTTATACTTTTCAATATTTTAATTGAATCATAATAAACATCGAAAAATTTATAGTATAAATGTAGAGTTACATAGTTTAAAAAACATTTATCAATTTTATTTTAAAATATAGCTTGAAAAGTTAGTTCTAAAAACTTGCATATAAATAATCACAATTTCTATACTTAAACTTGAAAATTATTTAAGTTTTAAAGTTTTTAAACTACCGGTTACCATTAATTTATAGTCATTAAAAAAAGCGTTTTACTACAAAGTTTACTACAACTAGCTTTGTTTTAAACCGCTTAAACGACTATATGTGTCAGCATCATATTTAAATTTCTGAATTCAAAAAACTTCACTTTTTCAAAAGCAACTAAATTTAATCACTTGGTAAATTCTACTGTTTTTTTCCCAGACTGCCATTGTACTCGTTTGAAATGCGCCGGTATCACATTTAGATTGAAGAAACACAACGCCATGCTAAGAAATGTCAAAAGCTGTCTGAGCGAAGAATTGCTGGCCAGGTACGCCACAACTGCGCCATCAACTACATCGAGTTCCAAGTTTACCAAACGTTACTTCGAAAGCAAACCGGGCACAGCCAGTACAAGTTCGTTTTTCATTAAGTTTTGTTAAGTTGCATTGTTATCAGTATAGTAATTGACAAATTAAGATAAATGTTACCATATCATTTCAATAAAAACAAAGTAACCATTAACCTTTTAAAACAGTTCGCTAATTTTCATGTTTGCTTATAAAAAGTTTACGTTTAAGGTTTTATAGTTTTTTACTGTTTTTCAAAAAACAGTCATCTATATAAAAATGTTTTATCAAGTTTTTATTATGTTTATGAGCGCTTAGTTTTTTTTCTTGAATTTTTAAAACTATAGTTTTCAAATTAATCAATTTTATTATTATAAAATTTTTAATCTTTTTCATTATCACTTAAACATTCGGTAACAGTTTTATCTTTGAAATATAAAAATATTTGTTTATTTTCAAAAATTTACATACTTTTCTACTACAAGATATTCTTATGAAATAAATTTCAGCAAAACTGGTTATCTCAATTGTTGGAGCTGTTGCCGCGATAATTGCCGTAGCAGTAGGCGGATTTTTTCTTTACAGGTTGATTTGAAAATTACTTTTGTGTTATAATTTGTATATTTAATTTTTAACTATATTTTTATGAAGCCATAAGTTAAAGGAGAAACGTTCATAGCTCTCGTTCTGTATCATATTAGTTTTTTGACCCAAATGTATTTGTATAGAAAGTACAAATCGCGTGGACGCGTTGAAGAATTGGAACTGGACAGATTGGACTTGGATGATAACTTACTTTAATCGATACTAACCATTGTTTACAGTTAGAAAATTTAAACTTTCTAATATTTACAAATAGCTAGTTTTATTTTATATTGCTTGAGTTATTAATTTAGAATATTGCTACATTTATCTTCAGTCTCCACCAAAACATTTAAACTAAAATTTTCGCACATTTCAATGGTGTTAACTTTTAGCTGATTTAATATAGTTTTGGTAGTATTTAACAAACGAACTTTCAATTTATAACACTTGTTTATTCTTAGGTCATTTTAACTTTTTTAACGTCAATTAGTTGTTGAATTAAACATGAATACACTAGACTTATACTCAAATTATATCTAAAAATATTAATCGTAGTGTTGTAATGTATTTTTAAATGCTTTAAAGCTTTTCAATTTAATTTAACAAGTTTATAACTGCTTTTTATAACAATGTTAAGTATTGTTTTTAGTTATTAATATGTAAATAAACTATTTTCACTCAAAAACGACAAAATGTGTGTATACTTTGTAATAGTATTATTTATATAAGCAACTTTGAAATTAGTGTTTTCTTCTTTTTTAATTTAAAAACTTATTCAATATTTTTTGTTTTACGTTGTAAACTTTATTAAGACAAATGAAATAGATTGATAAACTAAACAAGCATTTAACGGCTTTAAATAACGTACATTAGTTTAAGAAATAAAAACATAAACTTCATTTTTTCCCCTAAAGCCTGCTGAGCTGTTCAGTAACAAAATGATCTTTGAACAAAATGTCATTTATGATAAATGAAGTTTTATAATAAGTTAATTTGCAAAACAAACTAGAAAGTTTTCGATACATTCTTTTTATTATTACTCCAATCCTCCACCCTGAATGTCACCCCTGGTTGTTATCGTAATTGGAAATGAAGTTGTAAAACTTTGTAATTGATTTAAGGTGACGTTAATTTTTTTTATTCACGTGCTGACATACAGAGCCAAAAGATTTGTTGTTTTTATAACTTGCAGTTAAAAAATGTTGTTAAAATAGTCAAATAAGGCTAAAACAAATGTATGCCAACTCAAAAATTTAAACCAATAAATTATTAAAATTTATTAAGTACGTTTTTATTATTCCTTAAAATACAACACTGTTTAATTATTACTTGCTTTTTTTAATAAAAAGTATATTTAATTTTTACAGATTTAACACTAATCTAAATATATGATTATCTACCGAAGTTAATTTATTTTAATACGATGGTTTTAGATACTAAAGTGACAACAACTGTTATTTTGATATCATAATCAATAAAAATCTTTATAATCAACTTAAAAAGACTTAATTTCTATTACTTTATTTTCATAGTTTTTAAAACTTGCGTTATTTTAGCTCATTTCATTAACCTAAATTTATTGTTATATATAATTTTTATTTTTATTTTTTAATTTTAGATTTGAATAAAAATAATCTTAAATTAAAAAAAACATTAAGCTATCTTTTTTAAATAATTCAAAAATTATTTATAATCTTTTTTACATTACTAGACCGACAACGTATATCTTTTTTTTTATTTATAATATTCTCAATTGTTTTACAAAACTTAAAAGCAGTTCTTTTAGTTTCATAAAATAAAACGAAATTTACATAAGTTGACAATATATTGATTTTACGATTGTCTACACTCTACAGTATATATCTCAAAATTTAATTTATCTTTAAAAAAGTTATATTTTACTTTGAAAACAGCTTTTATAATAAAATTTCTTAAGTCAACTTTAAAAAATAAAAGTTAGTATAGAAATATTTTTGTGGATACAGTGTGTTTTTAAACTGAATTAGATAACTTTTAGTTATATAGTTAGTTCAATATGAAGAAAACACACATGGCTCATTAAAGTTAATTTTTCTCTGTGTTTTGTTTTGTTACTGTATAAACTTGATAGAATCAAATAACAGATAAATTAAAACAGTGTAAAACATTTCAAGTTAAACATGAATTTAAAGATTTTTTTAATTTTTATTATATCGATGTCGTAGTCAAATAATTCAAAATAAATATCAAAAGTATGGCTGTAAAGCATACTTTATATGATAAAAAAAATTACAAAAACTTAAACTTAGGGCTATGAAAAAAAAATAAAACAAGTTTACGATAACTGCATTTTTCTACTGTTTTACTTAAATATTTAAATGCTTTAGCTGGTCTACTTTCTTTTCTTAAAACTTTGTAAGTCATAGTAAACAAATTATGACATACTTTCAAAGGTTTATTCAAATAATACACTTTTTGTTTTATGTTTTTTGTTAGAAAAATAATTGAAGTTCGGATTTACTAATTTAACTATACTAAGCTATTAAAAAATTCTATCAGATAAAACGTAGTTTTATTTTTATTGAAATCGATATACAAACATGGATAAATGTATTATTTTTGTTAGCAGCAAAATCATTTTAAAAAGAGACGAGGACCATTTAATAAATTTTCTATACAATTAATTTTGACAAGAGAAAAATTTGTCATTGGTTTAAGCTAAACTCAATTCAGATTCGGTTTTTCCAACTATAAAAATACTTAAAGTTTGTGAAAATGAAACAGAAAGCGTTTGTGACTTAAAGCACAAAGGCATTAACTGGATGGGAGGCGATAAAAAAAGTTGGCATAGCAGTCAATGGTAGAAACTTGGTGTAGATTTAAAAGACTACCATCGTTAAATGTAACTAACAAATTAAAACTACTGATAATTTAAAAGTACAAATTTGTGCCTACTTTTCAGCAAGTAGAAAAGTTGTTATTAAATATAACTAAGTTTTAAAAGTATTCCTTCAACTTTTTCGTAGTCTTTTCGGTAAAATTAAAGTTCTAAACTTTAAAATTTTGTAGTTTTATTTCGTTTGAGAAGTCACCTAATGTTTTTGCCTTACAAATGTTTTGAAAAAGGTCAAAACCTTTTTTGTTTACTTTTTGTACAATTTGTTAAGCTTCACAGTATCTGTTTTAGTTTTATTTCAAATTGACTAAAAAGCTAATAGGCCAAGTTTGAGTTTAGTTTATATTCTATACATTTCGAAACACGATTTATATCATAAGTTTAAAGAAAAAGCAAAATTAAATCACCAGCTGTTTAAAGTCAAAATTAGGACTTGAATTATGCAAAATATTATAAGATAAACAAAATTAAAGAACTAAAGAAGTTCATGTTGTAATTATGACATGTTATTACTACTTCTGTTAAAAATCTCTAGATAAAAATCTTTTTTTTTAAGAAACACTTCTAAAAGTATTTTGAAATAGAAAATCTTAAACAAAGTTTTTAGTTGTTATAAAACAAATGTTTTTAATGCGTAGATACGGTTTTTATAGTTTGCCATACTTTATACACAAAGCATAGCAATGCAATAAAAAAACATCCTATGCGTAAATTGAACATGCAACGTCTTTCGTTATACAATTGCTCTTTGTTTGAAGTTTTAAAAGTGAAAATGCAAGTTTATGCAACATAATATATAAAAGTCTATTTTCAGGAGTTATGCTATGATTTGTTTTAAGTTTATGTATGTGCTCTTTTTTCGTAGATACTGTTAAGCTGTATAATGACTTTTAAACCAAGATGAATATATGTAAACTAAACTAATTTATTAAGCTAAGACAAACCCAAGCCTGTTAAAGCTTTTGGAAAACTCTTGTTTATTTTAAGGTTTAGCTAATAATTGTTTTTGTATTTTTTTACAACAACTTAAAAGAATGTTTTACAATATTCTAGAAATATGCGTATAACCGTTGTTTTTTATACATTTTACTTTAAGTATAAAAACATACAAATGTTATTATTTTTAAGTCTTCATAAACACGTTGAAAAAAAGTTATTTAATAACATTGTTTATAAAAACGAATATAATAAAAAATTTTTTCTAGAAACATTACTATGCAACTGTTTAGAAAAATTACTTTGTTCATAATATTTTTGTTCTTTGTGCGATCCGAAGGTAAGTTATTTTCAACTGTTTGTTTATGTAATTGTAGCTTAGAAGAACGTAAATTAAATTCTTTTAGCTATAACAAGTTGTTTAAGTAGTTCGGATGAATTTGTATGCTATCATGGCGAATGTTTACAAGTCAAAAATACAAATGGAGTGGAAGAAAAATGTCTACTTTTAAAAGTAGCTCTGAATAGAAGTAAGATTGAAAATTAAATTTTTACCTTATGTTCTTATCTGTTTTAAATTATTTGGATCTGTTTGTTTTGATTTCTACTTAGTTTTAGAATATATTATATATATATATATATTTCTTTTTTTAACAAAATGGATTTTTAAATTGCATTTAGATTTTTTTGACAAATACTTAACTGTTTATTATTGTTTAAAATATGTACAACTCATATAGGCGACTGTAGAGATATCAAAGAAGATGAAATATGCCTCGCGCAAATACGCAATCTCAAAAGAACATTTCAAGCACAAAAGCTGAATTACAAGGAAGTGAATGAAGATGGTTTTTATTTTTGCTTTATTCAAACTGAGTTTTATAATTATTACTAGTAGTGTAATTTATTAAAAAAATTTCGACTTTTAATCACTAATACTTATAACTTATAAAAAACAATAAAGCTTTTCTTACCTTTATGAGCTGGGTAAAATAAAAAATATTGTGAATTTTTTTAAAACCCATACGTTTTTTTTATTTTTTGAAGAGTTTTGTTTTTCCTAAATTTACCATAACTAACTATTCACACAAACTACTGTTTATTTTGAAACGTTTTTTTGTTTGTTTAGCATTAAAGATTATGTTTAATTCCTAAAACTATCACTAAGAAAGTTAGAATAAATTCAGTTTATAACGAAGTATTATTATAAATTACGACAGATATATTTTTTTTACTGTAAACAATTGAACAGCATTTATCTGTTTGTAGTAAAAAAGCAAAATAAATGTTTAAAAACTGGTATTAAATAAAGATATTTACAAGTATTAGTAATTATTCAGAGATAAGTCTTTAATGTGTAAAAAAACTTGCTAATATTGGCACCTTTTTTTTTATAGAAATAAATTAAATTATTTTTTTCAAACAAATATCTTATATACCTAATAGAAGTGATTAAATATTAATTGCTATGTTTTCATAGTGAAAATTTTTAAATTTTGTATATTACTTTTAGAAAATTAGTTAAAAGATATTAAGAGTTTATACATTCAGATGTATACAAAGTAGTCAAACTAAGTCTATTAATCTTTGTTTTAGACTGGTAAATCTTACCTTAAGTTACTTAACAATAATTTTATACAATAGGTTTGAAAAAATTAAGTTAAACATACAATTTACATAAGTAAACACTGTCATACATTTTTTACGATGAGTTAAAAAAATCTTTTTAACTTTTGCAACTTGAAATTAAACTTTACATGTTTTTCCATTCGTTATTTAATACAGTAAGTCATTACAAAAATTAAATAAATATTTATTAATCAGTAATGAAAATATAAAAAGATTTGTAAAAAATACTTACATAATAACAATACTAATTTAATTAGATTGTGTAAAGCTAGTTTTAATTAAGTTTTTAGTTGTGTAAAGGAAAATATAACTTGTTTTACTTACTTTAATAACAGACGAACCTTGCAACAACGATTGTAAAGAAAATGAAAAATGTGTATTAACCAAACACAAAATGTTTGATGTAAATCTAGTTGATGAAGATCGCTTTGAAAAGTTGTTTACTTGCGTTAGCAAAACTTTAATCTACGAAGACGAAAAAAATGGTGAAGTTCCAACAAGTTATCAAAAAGGTATATAATATTTTTTATTGAAAATATCTTGAAGAAAATCGATCTTTTTTATCACCATCATGGTTTATATTGTTGTTAATTTAAATTCTGTGATATATTAACTTTCTTTTTTTGTTGGTGAAAATTATAAAATTTAAAACTTATGTTTTCACATTAAACTTATTTCAAAAACATTTTGTTTAACTTTTGGTAAAATTGACAAACTGTACTAAAATAATGTATGTAGGGCCAAAAAAAATTGTTACAACAGAACTGGTTTAAAAGTAAACTTGTTAAAAGTAAAAAAAAAATATATATATATAAGAAGGGAGAATGCAATGCCATTAAAAATATACATACTATTTAGAAAATAACAAATGGAGTGTAAGTTAGATTTAATAAGTATAAAAAACCCTCAGTAGTTTTTAAGTTTATTTTAAAAGATTTTGACTAAAACTCTCACAATGACCCTTTAATATTTACAAAAGTATTCTTTATTAACTTTAAAACTTAAAAGATAACATAGTAAATAGTGAAAAAGATTGATTAAATGTTTAATTATTAAATTGTAATAGCAGAAGACTTTGAAATTCATTCACAATTTGATATGCCGATAAAAAAAGAAGTAAAAAAACAAACGACAATGATAAAAAGAATTGATTATTGTTACTACTTATTTGTATTTTTCGGAATTTTATTTATAATTACTTCTTTTGCAAATTTTTGGGTAACTTATTGTTTTTTTACAAAATATACTTTTTCTGAGTTTAGTTTTTCCGATATTTTGTAAAAAGAGTCCTTTAAAAAGAGAAACTTGTTACTTTACTCAACACATAGTTTATTTTTTTTGTGGCCTTTTAATTAATGTGTTTAATTAGAGCTTCAGCGGTTTTTAGAAAAATTATAAAACAAGTTTAGCTTAACTTTTTACCAAAATAATACTTTAAAGTTGTTTCTTTCTTAATATACAATGTTACTTCAACTTTTGTAAAAAGTTTTCTTCATTAATAATTTAACTAAATAAAACTTTTAAAGTTTTGTGTTTAACTTTTTGAGTAAAACAAAGCTATTTGTTTTTTTTTTTCTACTGAATAATTCTCATATATTTTTTTGTGTTTAGTTAGCTACTAAGTAAACTTTATCTTCTTTTAATAAACTTATCAAACAAAAAAGCATCATGAATATAAATAAGCTACTTGTTTTTAAAGCATTATTATAATTTTAATCGGTTTGTAAGGCTAATTGCATTGTTTTGTTTGCTGTAAAGTGTAAAATTAGTTAGTTTTTTAAGGTTCATTAAAATGTTCAAAATGTTTCATTTTACATTATAATTTACTGAATTAGTTTAATAAGATTTTAAATTGAATAATCAAAAATAGAAACAAAGTTTCTAGTCTGAGTTTATTTAAATGCTTTTAAATAAGATTATTCTTGCTCGCATAGTTTTTAATACTTAGTATTTATCTATATGTCTTTGTTATTTATACTAATTAAGTATTTAAATTAAAGTACACTTAAATTTTAATTATTTTTTCATACAAAAGTATTTTTGGCATTTAAAAAACATCTACAGGAACAATAACAAAGTATTTACTACTTCTTTTACATAGTTGTTTAAACTGCAAGTAAAATAAAGGATGTTATTACATTTACAACAAACATAACTATAGAAACTTTATGATAGTTAATATAATTATAAACTGTTAAATATAATGTCATCTATAAGAAAAACATGATAAACTAACAATAACTGAAAATTACATACTATAATTCTTAATTTATATTGTTGTTTTTAAAACTTATGGGTAGTTAAAAAATTTATTGATACAAATTTACATGACTATGTTTTTAGAAATTACAGTCAGTTCCTCAAATAACGAAGTATAGATATGAAAAACAATATAACAATTAGTTAAACTTTAGTTACTGTAAAACAAAGTAAAATAGTTTCACTTGTATTATAGTATGTTTTTTAGGATAAAGACTTTGTTAGTATTATGAGTTTTTAAATTAAAAAAAAAGTCAATATTAAAAAAAAAAACTAGTTTAAATAAGCTCACATAATAAACATAATAATAAAGATTTTTTGTGCTTAAAAGTTTATTTTAATTCGATACTCTGTGAAATTAACATTTAAACATAGTTACACACTTTTTAAGCATAAACTCAAGAGAAAAAATGTATACATTCATTAAAAGCTATTTATAAAATTAATTTAGTGAAGCTATTTTTAGCTCATCATCAACATGTATAACATTTTTATTTTAAAATAAAAAAATGTTTTAAAATGATATCAAAAACTAACTGTTATTGAAAATAGTTGTAAAACACATGCCAATCAGATATAAAAACATTAATAAAAAGTTCAATTTCTATAAAAACAAGTTCTTTAGCTCATATTTATTAGTGGTTAAGTTGGTTTAAAGAAAAAAATATTATTACAGCTGTTTAACAGGTTTAAGATTTGTTTTAATATTTTTGTTATTTTAAACGCTTAAGTAGCTGATATCAATATACTAACTTTAAACATACTAAAAACAGGTGTCACAGAATATAGTTGCTATGAAAACAACTTTCATATTATTTAACTTTTTGCTAACTTTATGAATAGAATTTTTTAAATTTTAATATGATTTATACTGAAGTTTCTTTTTTCTCATTCATTTAACCTAAATAAGTTGTTAGCCGACAATAAAATGCAATACTTTAGATTTTGTATATGATTTTGTTTAAGTTTAAGTCGTTTTAAACGATTGTTTGTGAGAAGTTTATATATTTTATAGTATTTTTTAACTTATAGTTACAAGTAGTTTTATGCATAATGTTTGTATTGGATACAATAGTAGAGTATACCCTATTTGTAGTAGTAAACAACATAAAAATATGTAGATTATCAAAACACTCATTAAAACCAAATTTTTTAAACCATTATGAAATACAAACTATTGCTTAATGAAAAGCGAGCTAAGAGCTTATTTGTAAGTATATATAAAAAATTTGTTTTGTTTCGCAAAAGTTGTTTTACAAACTAAAATTATATCGTAGGCTTAAGATGGTTTTATTTTTATAAAAGCTCAAAGATATTATTTGACCATTTACATAGTTCAAAATATTAAACTGTACTTGAAAAATATTTCTTTAGTTGAAACTCTTTATAGTTTACCCATTTTGTAAAACTATTAATTTTACAGCTGTTTTTTATCTGTTTCAAAAGAGTTTTGCGATTTAATTTAACTATTAAGTTAATATTAACCATTTTGTTTGTTTCAAAAGTGTCTTTATTGCCTGTGATGGTAAGTTTATATTAAAAATATTTTTATTTATAATTATTTTTTAAGATTCGGTTAATAGTTCTCGACAATTAATATTGCAATTACTGTAAAAATCTTAAACATATCATCACTACGTCACGATATTTATAAAGTTTGTAAATTCTAAATTTCTGCAATACATGCCTAATAAACTAAGCTTTTCTTATGATTATGTGAGATAAAAGTATCTCATATATGAAATAATTGTAAAAATCTGTCGTTTATTATATATCTAAATAAATGATTATTTGCTTAATTTTAAGGTTTTTCGGACTATGTAAACCTTATAAACTGATTTGATAAAATTAATTTACTTTTTTGATGTTAACTTTAATTTAAATTTAAACTGCCGATTTAAAATTCTACCTATTATACTACTAAATAATAAATTGAGATTATGTAAAGAGCATTCAAAACGTGAGTTCAACAATTTAAGTTAAGTTTACCTTATTTTTTTAAACAACAAACTAAATACCAAACTAAAATTATAAACAAAATTAAATATATTTCAGAAAAGTTTGCAGATGGTTAAACGAAGTCTTCAGAATTCTGAAAATATTACTAGTAAGTAAAATATATTTCAAATTGAAAAAATAAAAAAGACATTTAATTTGTCGGTATAACAAACTTATTTTTCATTAACATTTTCTTTAGTAAATAATAAGCACAGTTAAACACTTTTCTAGCCTTAAATTCAGCTCTTTAATTGTAGTTAACTGAGCATTTTTATAAAATAAACTTGAATTATACATAACTAAACAACTATTAACATTGTAGGTCATCATATAAGTTATCCACTGGGGACTAATTTAAAATACTTTCCAGACTGGTGCGTTCCTTCAACAAGAACTTTGATGAGTTTGTTTATAACATTATTTAGTATTATATTAATTACGTGTTTTGAACTTAGCTCAAAATAAACAAATATATACGGCACGTACAAATTTTGCTCTAAACTGATATTTAAAAGACATAACTTTCGTTTCTAGTATGTTAATTTTCAGTTTACAATAGTTAAAAAAATAATGAGCAGGATTAACACGTGTTGTTAAGCTGAATAAATATTTATTTAAATTTACCTTTTTTTTTAGAAAAATTGTTATAAAATCTTAAGACTTAATTATTTGAAAATAGCAGACAAATTTTTTACACACTACTAAAATATAATTTTACACGAACTAATTTAAGACCTAGAAAAGAAATTGAGGTATAAAAATAAAAATAATGTTTAAGTTTGTTGTTGAGAAGAACAAACAAAAATAAAAACATAAGAGTTTAATCAGATCTCTGTATAAATATATATTGTTGGACAAAAATGGCTCAAGATTAGCGTTTTACGAACTTCAAAAATCGACTAGTATCAGCTTTGAAGAAGGTAACTTTTTAAATAAATAAATTTCTAAAATACGTTTATGTTTTTTTTTATGTTAGCACCTAAAAAAAAGTTTTGAACTAAATTTAGTACTGTTAAAAGTTTTACTGGTTTACAACAGTTTAATTTTTTCTCTTAACACAAAATTCAATGATAATTTAGTGTTAAAAGCTGTCGTTTATGATATTATTAAAAGGATATTTTTCAAACACTTTTTAAATTTTTAGTATTAAACTTCAACTTTAACTGTTAATTTATATAAACAAAAAATACAGAGAGTTTTTTGTTTTTATTTACTCCAGGTTTTAGTTGGTTTAAACAGCAAAATCACAACGAAAATATCTCATCTAATTTATAAACAACATTTAAGTTGTAATATATAATTGTCATTACAGTTTAAAGGCTGTTTAATTGTGTACTTAAATTTAAAACATATTAATAAACAAAAGAACAAATTTTCACATAGTGTTATTTATCAGCTCATTACTATTAAAGTGGACTGCATATACAGAAATTTGAATCAGTACTGATATTTTTGTAATTAATCTTATAATAATGAAAATTAAGTAATAGTTAAATTAGCAGAACTTTCACTGTAGTAGAAATAAAAAGTAAAGTTAACATAATAAAATACTAACTACATTTTTTGTAGAACATAAACATACGAACATAAGATAAACTTCTGATTAAATAAACTTAAGTAACTTTTAAAAAATTACTTATTTATATTAATATCATATATTGTTTATTGAACAAAAAAAAAGCGCTCAAGTATTTGGTCCAAGGACCTGGTGTACGAAAAAACTTTTCGGTTATCGTATCATACACCAGGATACAGCTTGAAGTCATGTCCAGGACAACCAAATAGTAATTTATGAACTAATTGACATTAATAATTATAAGTTACAATACAAAAGTTTTGAAAACCAACGTTATTTGAAATATATCGAGAAAATTACAAATTCAATAAGTCGACCTGAAATTTTTTAACAGCAAAAACTTTGCTTTTTAAGTTGCTAACATAACGCAAAAGTAATAGTATCTATCAACAACTTAAAACTTATAAAAGCACAAAATCTTTTGTTTATACTTTTATCCTGAACAAAGAGTTTTCTCTTTTAGATTCAGGTATTTGTTTTCCTGAAAAACTCTCCTTAGTTCAGTTGTAGCAGTTATGCATGCTTCACTGCTTTCTTAATTGTATAATAGAAGAGATTGCAAAAAAAAAAGATTAACTTCTCAATGCTAAAATATGAATAAACGTTGCTTTTGGTAGAATGGTGAGCCGAAGCCACCTGTAAACTCTTTTTAAGCTGAGTATTATTTAATCAAATATTATGTTTATGTATTCTTTATAGTGTGTGTTTACTTTGTACATATTAAATTGTGTAATAAATTGTAAAACTTATTTAACAGTACTTAAGTATATATCACAAAGAGATCCAATTTAGAATGTATTAGCAAGGTTAGCTTTTTATGGTAATACTTAGTTTATATAATGAGTCCTCAGGTCCTCTATCACTATATTGGCGTCCTCGGTTATATTAGTAAAATTACCAACCTTTCTGATTAGTTCAATTTTCTGATTAGATCAGTCTGAATTATAAAAACTTTTAGTGAAGACTAAAACAAAACAGCAATAAAAATTCTCGAACATTTTTTTTTTAAATTAGGAATAAGACATTTTTCTATACCTTAATCATACAGTTTAAGAGTGCATTTACTAAGAATTTTAACAAGTTTGTAAGAACGTAGTATAAGTTTTCTTTTGTTACATTTCTTTCTAAGATTAAGTAATAAAAGTTGTTTAAACAACAGTTTTTGATACAGTGATTCCACAATCAAAGTTACAAGTATGTAGTAGTAGCCTATTTAATATTATTAAGATAATAATGTTTGTTTCTCGGGAAATTTTTAAGCTAGCCAAGATTAAGAGGTACTTAATTTTTTCGTTTTTTGTGGTTATTTTTATTTACCTTCTCTATATTTTTTCAAGTGCCAAGGTGCACAATTTTAAGCAAAAGATGCAGTTTATATAAGACGCCAACACACGCAAAAGTCGTCAACCGAGCGCAATAAATACACATTGCAATTTTTTTTTGTAAAAGTATAGGGAGGAACTTTTTAAACCACGAAAATATTTAGCGGCAAAATATAAGCCCGATGAATAGGATTCTTGTTGATATTATTCTCAACTACTACTAAAAGCTTCTAACTAATGTTTCGTATTTTGCTCAAAGTAAGCTACAAATGTTTATATTGTGGATATACTGAATCTGTAGCGATTGTTATATTTACTTTTGTGTAACAAAATGAATATCTATCTTATGAAAAAGATTATTTTAAATAACTGCAGACGGCAAAAAACTGTCTTATAAGTTATGAGCAAGTAATTATTTAAATTTATGTTGCGAATAAGTTGCTTATGTTTAATGATACCGCAAATTTCTGATTTAAAAAACTAAGTTTAGTCGAAAAGATAGTGATATTTCTTAAAATTTTTAGCAAATACTCTATACTAGAGGTTAAGAATAAATGAATAGTCTTAGGAAGCAGCTAATGTACTAGCAAATCATTTAAGCACTTTTATTGCTTTGAAAAAAGAAGCAATTTAATCAGGAGAGTAGAAAAATCTTTTTTGAATATCTGTTCAATTTGTTTTCACATTAAAACAACTTGTAATTGTTAAAGTTTTTAAAACTAGCTACTACACGGTAGTGTGTTATTGTGAAGTTAAAAAAAAAAGTTATTTTGTTAAAAAAAAGCTTCTTAAGTAGTCTTTAAACAAATGTATGTTTTGGCAAATAAACATTTAAAGCTGATTTTTCATTGAAACTTGATGTACTTGTGTAAAAGGAGTTAAGTTTTACACTTCTCTTATGACGTTATTTTCATTCACTTAAAAGTGATACTTAATTTCATTTAGGCTATTTTAAAATGATTTTAAAACATTATTTAACAAATAAAAAAAATTTTATCGATGAAGATATTTAATAAATACTTTAAAAATGTTTAAAGGAGTAACTCTCATAGTTATTTTTAACAATTGTTTAAAAACAAACTTGTTTTTTATTTACGAAATCTGATAATTATATCTTTAAAGCTATTTCAAGCCATTTGTTTTGAAATTGTTTAGCGAAAAGGAGTAATTGATTATTTTAAAACATAATTCAAAACATCTACTTCCTCTATTTGTTTACGAATTTAAATTACTTCTTTCATTTGAGGTTTATTTAAAAACTTAATAGTTTTATGATAATATTATTACAATTTAATTAATTTCAAAACATTATACTTAGTAAAAGTTACTTTACGAAAATAAACTTACTTTTTTAATGTTAATTGTAAAACACTTTTTTGATTAATAAAAACCTTTAAAAGTTAAAGCATTTAAAATGTATTTTAGTCTTGAGTGACTGAAAATAAAATTTATTTAAAAAATATAAAACTAAATATATTTTAAAATATCAATGGACAACTAAAACGAACAATCTAGTTCGTGTCTCCCTATTATGACGTCACAGCCATAAGTTTGGTGAAGATTATCAGGTTTGATGTAATTAGATAAACAGAATTATCACCAACTTCAACTTTTACTAAAGGTAATTTAAGCTTGACTGACTTGCATATTGTAATCAAAGTTTAATTTTAATACAGTTAAGTAAACTTTTAAAGAAATATGCGTAAAAAATATGAAAAATTATTTAAGGTTTAAACTAGTATTAAAATGACTTAACTTTTATTTTTTGTTTGTAAAGTTTTAGTTTGTAAAAGTATAAAATACTAATGTGTATGATTAACACTTGCGATTAAACTAAACTTTTCTAGTTGAATACTTATTTATTAAATTTACCGTTTCTAGTTTGTATTGTATTTCGTTTCTAAAATGAAAACTAGTTTATTTAAAAGTGGTAAATAATTTTTTTAAAAAATTAATTTAACACATTGAAAATGATTAAACTGTGGTAAGTTAAACTAACTTTAAAGGCTACTGTTTTGAAGAGCAATCAAAAATAAAAAAATCAGAATTAAATCAATACCTCTGTGTTGATTATATATTGTTGGACATAAATGGATCAAAACGATATTTCCAAGAACTACTTAAACCAACTAGTATCAGCAATTTGGAAGGTTTTTTTTTTTATGCTTAAACTTTAAAAAAAAAATAAATAAAAATTTGTTAGTATTATATTATTAAGTACTAGAAGTAGTAAAAATTTTAAAACTATTTCAAGTTTTTTTAAACTTATCTAGATAATTCGTTTATTCTTAACAATTAAAACTTTTAGCTATATAAGCTTAGCTATGTGACCGAAACTTTTTTGATATTATAGAGTAAACTAAGATTAAAGGAATTGTGTATTTATTTTGAATATATTTAGGCTAAAGGTTTTTATTACTTTACATTAGTCATCAACAAGCTGTATTTTTTAATCATTTGAGTTTTGTTTTAGTTAAGATTTTAATTTTTCTTAATCGAAAAAGTATATGTACACTTAACCTTTTTGTTGTAAATATTTTTTTTTAAGTTTATAACTTAACTATAGGTAAACCTTAAATGTTAAAATTGAACTTTGTACATAACTACAACTTTTATTTTTTTGCCAAACATTCTTTGAGCAGTAAACTAATGGCATTAGGAGTAAGTTATTATCGTTTTCGTTGCAACCTTGAAACATACAATAGCGTTTAATAGTTGAAAAAATATATCTCACCTTGCCTTTTTTATTTCAAAATAAACCTGTGAAAATAAATTAACTACTGCAAGTCTAGTTTAAGTTTATACATTTAGATTTTTTAATATCAGAAATTATCTAACAATTGTAATCATTTTTTGTATAAAAAACATTTATAATATAAAAAACATCAAAACTAAAACTGTTTAGTTGAATCGTAACAAATATGATTTAAAAAATTTTTATCATAATAATGTAAAGTCTCATTAAAGTTTACATTCTTTAAACAAGAATACATTGCTTATAAAAAAACAAGTTAGTGTATAAAAAAATTGAAAATATTAATGGTTGTTCCAAACTACATAAATTAAATTCTAAAATTTAAACTGTTGTTTGATAAATATATATATGGTTTTTAAACCAAGTTTGTTTTTAATTTACAAGTTTAAGATGACATATTGCTAAGTTTTTTACAATGTAAATAAAACATTTTGTATTTAACTATTAATAATAAAAATTTCAAGTAAGGTAAATTTATCGATTACTTTTAAGTAAATGCTAATTATTCACTTTGTAACTTTTTTATTACCTTAAACATTTATGTTTGTGCTAAAGTATAATTTTATGCAATACAACAAAGAGCAAATTAAAAAAGTACACTTGAGACCTTAACTTTAAATAAAACTTTTAGTTAGCAGCAAAACTTAAAATGTTTATTTTTACATTATTACAACATAAAAATGAGAATTTGAAGGCTTAACTTTTGACTTATAAGTATATTTTATAGTTTTTTATGGTCAAAAATGTACATTTGCAATTTATTAAATTTTTCGACTAACAAAAATTGTTTTTTTTTTCGATTATAATTGTACAGCTTTTAAAATAAGTTATAATTTACTCTATTCTACTACTACAACTAAAACCCAAATTTGTGATTACATCAACAAAAACTTCAATTAAGGATACACAAACTTATATAGCGTAACTAATTACCTTTTAAATGACGACTTTCGAAACTTATTCTTGAGGAACTAAAAAGTTAGATGTAAGATGAGAAAAAAAGTTTATATTTAGGTTTAACTGAAAGTTTCTTTTACTCAAAATTAGTTCATATGGTTTAGTAGTTTAAAACTGAAGTTGTGTTGGTATTTTTAATTCAAAAAGTAATAAAAGTTGTTTCAAAATTGTTACCAACTAAGTTTTTGTATAGTAGTTTAGACCGGTTAAAAGTTTGTTATTTGTTTAAACAGGAAATTAAAACAAAAATAGGTTTACATAACTAACTCTATCTAGTCAAAAGTACAGAAAAATTGTTTAAGTAAAGCAGAAATGTTTAAATTTTGTTTTTAAAAGGTTATTTAACGAAGATTCAAAGAAGTCAAACTATTTTTTTTTAATATATTAACCACTTAATAACGGAGTTATTATTTATTGAACAACAGAAAAAGTTTTTAATAATCGGCCCTAGGATTTGGTGTACGAAAAAAACTTTTGAATATCGAGTCGTACACCACTTGGATACAGTTTAACATTCATTACTCATTTAATAAATAAATTAGTGCGGTTTTAAAAAGTGTTTTAAGTAAAAAGTCAGATTTTTCCATTATTACTAAATATTAAATATGATTCTTAACATATTTTATTATCAAAGTAATTAAAGACATATGTATAAGAATCGTCCTTATAACAAAAGCTATTGGTAGTTTTATTTAAAAGAGTTAATTAAACAATGTGGACAAAATTTTATTTAAATCAAACGTTCATAAACACTATTTATGCGTTTCAAAACAATTAAAATGAACAAACTCGATATAGTTTTAAAATTAAAGTGATAAGTTTATTCGATTAATAACAAAATAAACTATGATCTCAAACTCATATTAAGTTATTATTTATATTTAATTTATTCTTATCTTTTTGTTACTTTTTATTACATTTTTATTGATGCTTTTTCACTATAAAAAACACTTTGTCGGTAAGTTTTTGTGTAAGGCTAGTAGTAATAAATAAATAGTTTGGCTTTTACAGTAGTTTTTGTCAATAAAACTTTTATAGTTTTTACAATAATAAGCTAAGTTTAATAGATCAATAATAATAATAATTATTATGAACTTAAACTCGAATCTAGTTTATGAAGTTTCCACTTCTAATGGAGTTAATATCAAGTCTTTGGGAAAAATAAAGTTGTTAACTGGAAGAATTGAAAATATAGGAGTTAGTTTTACCACAAACAAATTGTTTAAAAACTAATATTAAATTTTTTATAGTTAATAGTTGTTATAGTTTTATTGTTTTAAACTAAACTATGAGTCGACAGCTATTTATAATTTGAGATCCAGAATTTCAAAACAAATTCATCAGTTCTTAAATAACAAATGTTAAATTAAAAAAAAGTATTTATAGATAATAGTTTATATAGCTAAACTATAGGTCGGTAGGTTCTTATAAATAAAAAATTTCGTTTTCTGTGTTTTTGTAAATTAAAGTTACAGAAAAATTTAAAAGATAGTTTAAAAACAATGTTTCAATGCACTAATTATTAAAATTGTATAAAATATTAAAGCCCAATTAGAATAAACTTTAGTTATAAAAATATTAAGGTTGCTTCGATTTTTTGGTAAAAATAATGCAGTTTTAAAATCCCCTGTTTGAACAATAAAACTTTTAAGGTTCGTGCTAGTGTATAACATTAAATAACTTTATTTTTTATTTAAATAAAATTTACTAAAATAAAATAAACAAATACTTTTAAGCAAAAATCATTTTTTTACAAGTCATTTTAACTAAAATATTATCGAAAATATATTTTAAAACTTTACTAAAAAAAGTATTTAGTTTTAAGCGTTTTTATAATAATATCCCGACACCTTGATTAAACCAAAGAAACTTTATATAAATTGAAATTAAAATGTTTTCAACAAAAAAAACTACAGATAAGTGTGAATGAATAAAAACTAACGCATTTTTTTAGATTTGGCAAAATATCAATTTAAATTAATTAAACAGCTATTGACCTAATCTTTTGTATGTATAAGAATTAAAATATTTTCAATTTTTTGCAGTTATTTTCTCAGTATGTTGGTTCATATTTGGAATGTTAGATGCTGCTGAAAAAAGTTGTACAACTTTCTTTAACTATACTGAACTTAATAATGATAGTACAAACTTTCATAATAATAATAACACCAATTGTACTAACAATTTTTATTTGGCTGGCTTGGATATATGGAGCTCAATGTTTGTAAGTATTTTAATTTTTTTTTTAATTTCAAAATATAAAGCTATTAGTCTGTTTAAACAGTAGTAAAAGATTTATTATTTTGTGTCGTAAATATCTGAGTACTTTTGATATTATTATTTTATTTAATACTGCAATTAATATTTTCAAACTGAATTTAACTTGTGTAAAAAATTTTTAATCAAGTTAATTAATTTTTTCAAGCTCATACTTGTAACTGACATATATTTGTTTTATCTTTTTGTAATTAATAAAAATTAAAGCCTTTAGTAGCAGGATTTTTAACAATAACCTTAAAGTCAGCCCTGGGAAATAAATCAAAAGTTTGTTTTTGTTTTTTTTATTTTTATAAATTAAAAAAATTAATAAATTGTCATCAAATGTAAAATAAATCAATAGCATATTTATTAAGTTTACAACTGTCGTTATAAATATTTTTTTATCTTTTCAAACAAGCTTTTTAGCCAAAATTTTTGAAAACAAAATAGTTAAAACTGTATTATGTAGCATAACTTGTAAAAAGTTTCCTTTTTTCAAACAACTATCTTGGTTGTTTACATGGTCAATTACTTGACTCATAAAGTGAAACACAAAGTGGTCAGCCTCTAAAAATAGTTTTGAATTGCTTTGTAAAGGGACAATTTTCAAATTATTTATAGTACATTTGTTTGTTATACATGTTTACTTTAAATTTTATTCTAGGCTTAACTTGTAAATTTTTAAAAATAGAAACAGATTTTTTTTATTAATTTTGAAACAAATTAGGTTCCTATGGCTTTTCTTATTAGCTTGATAATCAAATACTCGTTTTAAAACTCACTAAAAATGTTATGCATTAACTTTTCTTGGTTTCATAACTTTCTTTGATCTTTTTAAGTTCTTTAAAAATAAATAAAAACTACTACAGGTTTGTCTTGTTGGTTTGTTCAGCTTTTTGGCTGCGTTCGTTTGTCTTTTTGTCGGAATTTTAGAACCAGTTTTAATAACCATAGGCGTTAGTTGTTGTTCATATGATTTTTTTTTAATAATTGTTAATAATAGTAGTAATTGTTTGTTCATTTAATACATTTTACTTTTTTAGTTACATATTGTTTTTATATTTATAAAACTTTGATACATGATAAACAAAAACACTTTTCAACTAACTTTTATAAAGTTTAAAAAGTTACAAAACCAAAATTAACAATCTTTAAAACAACTTGAACTCAAAGCTGTTTGAATTTTAACAAACATTAATTAAGTTTTTAATCTAAGTTTTATTTTTTGTTTTCAAAGTAAGTAAACTTATAGTACTCCTATTTGTATAACATTTAACTTTCTAAAACTTTATAAACATTTTGTTTTTAAACTTTTGTTTAAATAAACATTATATTTACAGAAACCAAACAATGAAAAGTTTTCTTTTCATATAATTTTTTCAATCACGACTTTCATCAATTCATTTCTACTATTTACTTGTACTGGATATAATTTCTCTATCTACATAATATATCGGAATAAGGTTAGTTGTTAGTCATACTTAAAGATTTGGTTAAAAGTCGCTTGACCTTTTTTTTTGCAAATTCAGATTTATAAAACCACATTTAAGTTTTTTTTTACTTAAGCTGGTTTTCAAAAGTAGTGGTGTCCTTATATTAATGATATTTACAATTTGAAAATGGTAATAGAACTTTGTTACAACAAATTTTAAAATAAAATTATCGAACTCTGAACAGATGCAGTATTATTTAACTTGTTCTCGAAGAACTAAATTTAAATCAATTTATTGTTTAATGCTTAGGAGCTTCAATGAAATATACAGTAGGAATAGAAATACTGTTTCATTTAAAGGTTTTCCCAACTAATTTCATAATCGCCACTTTGCAAAAAAACATTTTAGTCTGGTTTTTATCAAATAATATCTAGTGTTATTTTCAAGTCTTCCGTCATTTATTACTTTTATAACCTCCTCTATAAAAGCCAACAATATATATTACAAATCAGTTTTTGTCGTCTTAACAGTAAACACCCCCATATTTTTGCTTGTTTATAACAAACCAAAGGATTTTTAGTATTTTATTTAAAATTCTAAAACTATTAAAATTTTAAAGTGCCTCCTTTGAGGAACTCTGTTTTGTATTGACTCATTGAAAAGTAAATGTCAATAACTTAAACATAAAATACTTAAGTTTGACTACTTTTTTTAGAATTTAAAATAAGTGGAAGATAAAGTTTTGTTAAATAATGTAACAAGTGCGCTATTTTTAAACAAAATTTATAAAAATATTAACATAACAGGATACAATTTTGCCTAAAGTTTTTGAAACAAATTTCTACGTTTTTTGAACTTTTCCGGGTTTTAAAAAGTTCACGTTTTTTAGTTTATTTTCAATATAATTTTAAATTAAGGGTAAAAAATTGTCGTAAGTGGTATATAAAAGTTGAAAAGAACAGTATATAAACATATAAAAACATCAATACTATAAAAAAAATTCTAAAAACATGTACTTATTTTGTATTTTATATGTTTTCGTAATTAATCTAAATTTCATAATTTAACATGACAAAATTTTTTAGAATTCCATGTTTCAATCAAAATTTAACAAAATCTAGGTTTCTAGGTATTTGACAACCCTGTTAATAGCAACTATATATTAAGAAAAACAATTTAGTCTAAAAAATTTCAGTTTAGAGTAAACATAAATTTCTTAATCAAGTTTAAAACTCTTTGTCTTCATTTTTAAGTTGCAATGTAAAAGAAATGTAGTTACTATTTAAGTTGTAAATAATAAAAATTATAAATATATTACACATATCATACAAATATATCAGCTTTTATGACACATAAAAATATACATTAATAATAAAACTTTAGTTTCAAGTAAAAATCTATTTATTTAAAAATATATCCGCTTATCAGTTTTATTTTGATATACTTAATCGTATTTCAAAGTAAAAAGTTTTTACATGTTTTATTAAAGTTTAAATAACCATTTCGGTTTTAAATAGTTACCAATCAAAACTTGTTGGAACGTTAATAAAATGAATTTGTTTATAATAATTTGTTAATTGATTTTACGTTTAAAAAACAAGATCATTCATCTGTAAAGTACAACTTATTAAAAAAAAATATTACGAATAATAAAACTACCTTCTTTAAATAACATCTTAGTACATATAAAGGCAATACAAGTGATTACAACGCATTTGAAATACGCAGAAAATTAAAATTTAAAATAAATCAATAAACACTTAAAAAACAATGCTATTGAGAAACAAAAGCTGTGATTTAATTTAAGTCAAGTTATTTGTATTTTATTGATTTAACAACATGTGAGGAGTTTTGTGTAATTTTGTAAACAATATTGTTGTAAACATGATAATACTAAAATGTCTTCAAAAAAATAATATGTTAAAAATAATTAACAAAGCGTCAAAACTTTATAAATTCAGTACCATTCTTAACAAAAATCACATTAAAAATTTGCCATAAACAAAACAAAATATGAAAATTGGTTTGAAATATTCAATTAAAAATGTTGTAAAACTATTTTAAACAAAACGCAAAAAAAACAATAAATACAATGTAACTTATATTTTCTCACTTATTACTTTATATTATACGGATTTCTTTGCAATTTGAACAAATTAAATTAGCTAAGATTAAAAGCTGCAATTTTAAATCTTAACTAGTTGTCAAGACAAAAACATGCTGATTTAAACTACCATGCTTGAGTAAACTAATAAATAATACTTAAAATATTTAGTAATTACAAAGTTTATTGTCAAACAAATTAGGTAAGTCCATTCAAAGAGAATGAATCATGTATAATGATTAAACACCTTAAAACCTATTTATAAGTTCTATTTGTATTTAAAAATTCTATTTTGACTATCGTATTCTTATGTGGTTAAAAATTAGCATATAACTTTTTTTATACATACAAACTTTCACAAACAGTTTCTCCAAAATTAAAAACCAAAAACTGTTTTTAGTATTTGAAATTATTATCCTCTGGTCTAAATGCGTTTGTAAATTGCAACAAAATTAATTATTTTGTGGCGATTAATTTTTAAAAATTTAATTCAATTCAAAAGTAAAGTTTAGCTTAAAAGGTTAGAATTTGTTCTATTTACAATTGAAGTCTATATTTTTTTTAGTTGAAACACACTAAACTTATAACTACAAATAATTTAATATACACATTTTGTAGATATATTTTATTTTGTGTATATTAAAATAGTAGGTAAGTTTGATAAAAATAGCATTCAAATGTTTATTAATTACTTTTAGAAAACATAAAAACTCAAATAAGACAAAAAACTTAAGTAAAGTAAAAATTTAAACACATTTTCTGATAGTACAAGTTTTATTCTTTAATCTACTATAAACATTTACTACTTGTTTTAAATTGAGATTTTAATAAAATCAAGGATTGAATATATATTTATTCAGTAATACTCTATAATCAACATCAAAACGAACTGTCATAAAATATACGTTTGAAAAATTTTATAACTCTTAAACACTTTCTATCTAAATAATTAAAATAAAACTTCAATGTCTTTTATTTGCTATAATCTAAAAGTTTCAAATACTATTGCAACTAAAAATTCAAAATTTAACAAACTTCGTTTTGATTTTAAAAAGATAAATAATTATTATATATAGCTACTTATGATTCTTTGAAAAACTTAAATATTTGTTAAAACTATAAGCCCTTATGCAATATTTGTTAAAATCTCATGGATTTAAGAATCTCTTACACAAAAATTTTGCATTAAAATTAATAGGCATGTTTCAAATAGATATTTTGAAACAAATGCTTTAAACGTAAGAAAATAAAGTTTTAACAATTTATCTTAAAATATTGCCAGTAATAGCATTTTCATAAATCGACATTGAAATATATTTTCCTAACAGAATAAAAATTAAAAGAAAGTCACCATAAAATAATAATTATAACTAAAACAGAAGATCATAAAGTATATAAAAAACTATTATTTGTGTAAAAATATGTAAACTTAATGTATTAATGTATTTATTTTAAATATATTCTATAAATACAAGACACATAAAAATTTTAACTTCACAACTGTACTATTTTTAATATCTTAAATCCAATATTATAACTAATAAACAGCTTTATAATTTCAAAAAGAAGTAATAAATAAAGTAAACTTCGTAGAAAATCTATTTTGATAAGTGTTAGTATTTGATTGAAATTTTTTATATACTTTAAACCTCCTAACTGAGCAGCAAATTTGTAAATACCAAATAAAACTTTGCACCTACAAATAAAAATTATTTTTTAAACATGCTCAAGTAAACCTCATACATTGTGTTAATTATTCCCCATGAAATCATGGACCTTATAAGGTTCAAATGGACGCCACGGTAAACCATCCTCAAGGACCGGTTCCTCTCATTAAACACCATCACCAGAGTCCTCGTGAACGAAGAATAACTTCCCCCAATCTGAGACTGCATTCTTGTCTTAGTGACATTGACAGGGTAAAACAGTGTACTGATGAAACCCCCTATGGCCGAACCGCTGATGAAATCGGAGAAAGCAGACATCATCTTGTTCTCTTGTTCCTGGAACTTCACAAGTTCCTTAACAGGTTCCTTCATGGTGAAGAACAGGGCAGTTGAGAGGCTGTTTCTGTACAAGATGGCCGTGTATCCCCTGTACAGTTCCTTCACACCGTACTCGCCTGATATCTTGCTGAAGGCGTTTTGGGTGTTCGAGAAGGATTTTGTGTACTTGGGGTGCTGAAGCAGGGTCTGGACCCTCTCAAAAGGGGTCAGGAAGGCCTCGCAGGTCCCTGCCAGCATCCCAGAGACCACGGTTGCTTGGCTACCAGCCACACCGTAGTTACTGACCAGTCTGCTCTTGAAGTAATTGTTTAAACCAAACATGAGGGCCACAGAGGAGCTCTTTTGTAACAATGGGGGCATCAACCCCCGGTACAAGCTGGACGCCCCCTCCCCATATATCTGTGTCATGGCAACGCGGGTTCTGACCCCGTAAAGTTGCTGCCTGAACATGAGCTTGTTGAGGGGAAATGTGGCAATAATGTTTGTCATGTTGGCCGCAAAACCGCAGATGAAAGGGGCTGAGTCCCTTCTCTGGTGGGGAACACCCTCTTTTGAGAAAGTTTTGTCTTCATTTTTAGTGGATTCCTTGTCTATTTTATCATCAGTCATGTTAATTAACTATAATGAGCTGTGAAATTTAAGATATTAAAAATATTAGTTGAGTTCATATTAGAAAACAAAGGTCAATTAAAAACTGTATGTCAACTATGTATTTTCTTAAGCAGTCAGCCAAGATTGATTATAATTTTGTATAGCATAAAGTGTCAATTAATACTGTAACTTTAAAGTTATTTGATTAAGAAATACTTTGATTTTACATGAAAAACATTCTCAAAAACCCAAATTAATTAATTTGATTTATTAAAAATAAGGTAAACATCATACAAACATTAAAACATTCTTTTAACTAGCTACTGAAAATTTTATGGTATTAAAGAAGAAAAGTTTATAGCACATAAATTTAACAATTTTATTTGTATAGACTTGCACTTTAAATAAGAAATCTAATAAAGCTTTAATAAAAATATTGTCAAAAAATAACTATGATATAAGAATACCAAATTAGTTACAAAGTTTTGTTTATATCTGGTGAATTTTAATAAAATAAAAAGTATAATAAAATACATTTCATTTTTCTTAAATTTATTTTAGTACTTTTGTAGTAAGGCTCATCAGAAATTGTATCTTACTAAGTTAAAATGAATTGAAATTGAAATAAAATCATACTGTAGTTTAAAGTTTTAAAATATAAAATGACGTAATAATCAAGTTTTAAAAATTAACTAAATGTTTATGCTTTAAATTTGGTTAATAAAACTCGTTAGATTAGAAACAATCTAAAATAAACCAGCAATAAATGTTAAAATTAAAACTACACTTTGAAATAAATTTTAACAAGAAAGTAAGAAAAAAATATACAAACTTTTTCTGCTTACACATAAAAAAATGGTATACAAGAAAAAGTTCATATACCAAACTAGACTTTTTAAATCCTTATATTAAGTAATTCTAAAGTAATTAGTTTATTATAATGTAACTTGTTTTAAATCAAACAATTTAAAGTTCTCGACTTAAATGTCTTTAAGGAGATTTGCAAGTATAGGAGTGAAACATTGTTTTGATTGTAATAAACTGTTGAAATAAATATTGGGTAATTAGTTTATTGTTAAATTTTATTTCAAAGTATAGTTTTAATTTTAACTTTTATTGCTGGTTTATTTTAGATTGTTTTCGATCTTCCTAATTTTTTAAGTATACCAAAAGTATAGATAGCATAAGCATTTAGTTAATTTTTAAAATTTTATTATTACGTCATTTTATTAATTAAAACGTTAAACTACAGTATGATTTTATTTCAATTTCAATTCATTCTAACTTGGTAAGATATAGTTTCTGATGAGCCTTACTGGAAAGTACTAAAATAAATTAAAGAAAAATGAAATGTATTTTGTTATAGTTTTTAAATAAGTTATGCACTGCAAAAAAGCTGTTCAAATAAAATAAAAGTTATTGTATGATAATAGTTAACAGCTTTTTTATTGTGGTTAACATATATTGAACTTGTACCAAAAACCTATTTTATTTATAGGGTTTTTTGATTACAAATTTTCTTTAATGAAATTTGAATGCAACTTTCTAAACATTAACCTTTTTTAATAAAAATGTATAAGTAATGTAAATATGTATAAAAAGTTTCATGTTATAAAAGTAATACTTTTAGATATATATTCCACTTTTCATAAATTTATATAAGAATATTAAATTAAAGACTTTATAAACTAAAACATCAAAGCAAAATTTACATACAGTAGCCTACAATGACAAATTACAGCAACTTCAAATTGATCTTTGATGCAAATTCATATCTTTCTGTATTTAAATGTATTTAATGTATTGTTAAAAACAGCTGTGAAAAACTTAATAAACCAAAACTTAAAAAAATTACAGTAAAAAGGTATATAAAGGCATGTTTCAATAACAGTCACACACTAGTGACCGAATTTCACTTACAACAGATATCATTTAAATGAGTTTAAATCTTTGTTAATTTGGTTAAACATGTTCTACAGTTTATAATATACTAACTTTGTATCAAAGAAAGTTGCATAACTTAACTTATAACTTTTTTTTTTTAATATAGTCTCGAAAATAATAACTTAACATTAAGTGTACAAAAAATAAAAACATTTTTTTATTTTAAAGCTAAGCCAATATTGGAACATAAGTGACCACTTATTATACAATGAGATGTACAAGACACACAATTTCAATAAAACTAAATATATTTTAAGCAGTTTTCATCAGCAGAGTACAAAGCTAACAAGAGATAAGTTTTTACCAACTTATATGGTAACCAAGTAATCAAGAGATTATTAAAAAACAAAATAATTAATAATAATTAACCTCTTTAAAGTTTACTAACGTTATTATTAACATACAATAAAACTAAAAATCAATATATTGAAAACAACACTTATAAGAAACTAAAATAAAGAAACAGTATAGTCTAAATATTTTTACTTACATAAAACAGATTTTTCTAATTGAATACAAATGGCTTCTTTTTTAAAACAAATCAAAAGCATTACAACAAGTTTTAATAATTTTAAATTTATTTAGATTATAACTGTTGGCACAAGTTGAATTATTAACCAAATGTTCTGCAATGGATAAAAGCATTTAAAACAGGGTTTCCCAAAGTGGGCCAAGTTGCCCCCTTGGGGGCCATGAAAGATACTCAGGGGGCAACGAGCAGCAAAGGGGTAAGAGGGGGCCATGAGGTAATAATTTAAAACTTACACTAGATGTTCTGGAGTTGTAGATGAAGATGAAAAAGCAAAAAGTCTTAGGTGTTTTTAGTGGTAATTTAGAAACTTACACTAGATATTCTCAAGTTGCACATGTAGAGCAAAAAAAAAGTCTTAGGTTTTTTATGGTAGTTTATGAGTAACCTTGTTGAATGGAGCCATGGCTTTTTTAATTTCTTTATAGGGGGCCATTTGCAAAAAAAGTTTGGGAAACCCTGATTTAAACCTTGACCGCTATATCATCTTTCTTATCTGAAAAGCAAAACTTTTCTACAATCTTTGGTACATGCTCTTTTACTCTTTTCTTTAAATGTTTTGTTGTTAATCCTATATAGCTTGCTTTACAACAGCAGCTGTATTGGAAAATTACAATACTTTTTTTTCATATTGATATTGGATTCTTACAACCTGGTTTAATAGTGGTTTAGAGGTTAAGAAGATTCTAGGGTTTGCTGCATAATAAACATAACTTATCAATTGTCTAATTTTCTAACATTTAAGAGCTTTTATTTATGAATTTAATTTAAAAGTAACTATACATTTTTCAGGTCCTAATATCTTTATTTTATCCAAAATTTTTAAATGTAAATGAGTTGTTTTGTTAACTAACTCATGTTGGTAACTGTTTTTGTTTAATAGTAACTTGATCTGTTTGATTTCACTTTGTAACAACTCTGAAGAACAAATTTTTTGTGTGATGACACAAAGTTCTGATTAGATTGACTTTTCTCTTTAAACAACAGTTGAATTGAAAACTAAAATATCAATCTGTAAAAGTTTTCTTTCAATACACCAATGTTTAAAATCTATTTTCTTCTCGCTTAGCTTCTAAAAATGCAAGTTCATTATTGTTTTCTTTTCCACTGTGAAACTGATAGTGTTATGAGCATTATTAAAAGTATTGAAAAATTCATCCATTAGTTTCTTGCAATTAATTGAACTACAACAATATAAAATGGACAAGTACTTAAAAACATATAACTTATGCTAATACATAAAATACAAGTTTGACACGCAAAATTAAACAAAATAAACCATAGTTATGAACTGACACCCTAACAAACTGAAATTGCTGACTGCCCTAATCTTTTAATTAATAAAATTCATTAAAATTTATAGAAATTTAATGTATTGTGTCTGAGTTAATCTGAATAAGGTTTTTCAAATTATTCAAACTACTTTTAAAATACTTCATAACTGCACCTGAAGGAAAGTTATCAAAAGTTTTAATAAACTGTTTGTTTATTTTATGTTACCTATAAAGAAGTTTGAAAATAAACAAAATATACAAGTATGATTAAAAACATCTAAAATCTTGTATCAGTATTTTTGATACTGCTAAAAATAACAACAAGTTTATATTTAATTAATCAACAACTTAGGCTAAACAGTACAACAAATTTAGTGTACTGTAACCAAAAACTAGTAAAGATACTTCTGCATGAAAGAAAAGTACCCACTATTTCTAAAAAAGAATTGAACAGATGTAACAAAATGTATAAGTCTTGGTTAAAATAATAAAATTTTTAATGTAAAATTTTAGACTAGACCATTTTATATTAATAAAAAAAAAACTGTATTTTATTGAAAAGTATATTTAACTACAACAAATTTTTTTCTCACAACTAGTTAAACATCTTTTGCTATTGTTAGTACACCTACTGTGCTTATTAAGTAAAACTGCTTTTAAATTTTTTTATCAGATATTTTGTACTAAAATCTCATACTCCTTCTGTAGTTTTACCTATAATATTATTAAACTGGTAAAATTTAATGCATGAATAACCTACCATGTTTAAGCAGACATTTTATTTATAATCTTTTAAAACTCCTTAACTTACTTAAGACTTTTAATCAGTGACTTTTTCAACAGTTAAATAAATTAAACTTTATGAGATAGATTTAAAAGTTATGAATTAAGTTAAACAAGAAAGCTTTGTTTAGCCACGTACTTTATGATTAAACTAAATATTGTAAGTTTTTTATCAATCATTATGTTTGTATGCTTTAAAAAGTTATCAAAAATAACAGAATTACAAAAAACATCATGGGAACTTTAAAAGTTAACTTCATAAACTTAAAAAGTTAACTTCATAAACTTTATTAGAAGATAACAAAACTATTGTACATAATTTAAAAAATCACAGGTAAAAATTAATTATTTACCAATTTTTTATTAAAAGCTCACAACTAGAAACATTTTGCAAAGTTCCAAAAAAAAATATGTGCTAAATATATTGACAGGGTTGCCCCTGGTTTTTGGTAAATTTTTTCCAGGTGTTTTGAATTTTATCAGGTTTTTAAAGTAAAAGTTTTTGGGTCTATCTTTAGTTAAAAACTAAGTTTAAGGTAAAAAACAGTGTTAAATAGTATAGCAACATTGAAAATATACTGTTAATCTAATTTAAATGTGTTTTATAATATAAAACTTTTTTGATAATGACAATTATGTTTATCTTTATGATAGATTTTTGTGTCAAATCAAAACTTAATTACTTTTAGTGTAAAAATTATTAAACTCAAGGTTTTTTAGTGATTTATTTATAGTTCAAAAACTTTGTTATTTTTTCAAAACTCTCAAAGTCCTGGTTTTGTGGCAACTCTGTATTACGCTTCAGCAAAGTTTTATTTGATAATTAAAATATGACCAAAAAAACATTGGCAAAAGTTTACAGAACCTAAGCCTTTTGTATGCTGCGAGACAAACTCAAATTTAGCATAAGGACCAAATAAATCACACCAAATTAATCAGCAGACTACAAGCCTTCAGTAGACTGAGACAGGTTTTGTCCTTATTAGGACTTATCAGTCAGTCACAACCAAAAAACTTACAATTAAAATATTTAGCTTATTTTCATAACTCATAAACAAAATAAAACTAAAAATATTTATAAAGATAGTAAACCTATCAACTTGAAGTTATTTTTTTTCAAACAACAGTTTAATAAGTATTAATTTTAGATGTTGTTAGTATAATGAGGATTAAATTATATATGTCTATTTAAAATAAACTCCAACAATTTTTTCATTCAGTAAACTATGCATAAAGATTTAGATCACAAAAGTTTTATTAAAATTTAGTAAGCCTTTCAGTAAGAAACATTAGTGTATATATATAAATAAGTTGATAAACTTAATAAATTAAATTTTTCAACACAGAGCCCACCTTAAGGGCTTTTTTAATTAAAAAGTTTATTACAAGATGTAAAAACTTGCAGAACTCTGGCGTCCACACTTAACTCTGGCATTGAGACGAGGTTCTAGGTTCTACATAGTCTTGTGCTTGACTCAGTTCAGATTCAGTTATGCCAATCATAAAAAACCTTTTAAAGGCGGCATATATGAAAATGACACTGCTTTTAAAGTTGCTTGTGGTTTAAGACTTTGAAATATCCTGGGAAGTTATAAAAAGAACAAAGCCTGTAGCTGACAGCAACAGTTAAATATGTAGGTTGTGTCCAAAGAAGCAACAGCTGTTGTATATGCACTGAAAGATAAGACCTGTCTAAACTAAAGAAGCGAGTTTGTATTGCCTTGTAGACATATAAAAACATCACTTTTGAAGTTTAATAAGTTTTAATTTCAACTTATAATAATTTAAATTTAAATGTTTATCTAACTTTATGTCTTATTTTTATCTTATTCAATTTTCTGTTCAAATTTGTAGTCACTCACTGAAGTTTTATAAATTTTTGCCAGTTTATTGTTGATTGGTAAGCTAATTATTGCAGAAGCTGTTTTGAATAATTTTTAACAGTTTTAAAACTATGTTGTATAATGAACTTATGCTTAAATTTAAAAATTTCATTTGAGTGTTTTGTTTTGTGCTTTATTTTAAACTTGTTTTACAGTTAAAGAGTGGGTAGGCACTAAATTTGAGTTCTGCAAGTTTTCACATCTTTTAATAAATTTATATACTAGAGCATTCTCTGCATTATAAACTGAAAAAGATATCTTATATTTTTGTAGGTTCCTATTGTACTAGTTTGATCAAAACCATTTTTTACTTTTGTTATATAAATTTGTAAAAGCAAACTACTTAGTTATGTGGCTTGATGGAGTAGGTGTCCTATTGACAGCCTAGAAAACTCTCAGAGTTGAACATTGCTAGATCAAAATCCAGTTGTTGTTAAAAAAAAAACGTTTCATGACTTAAGCTGGCAGATTTTTAATGTTTTAAGACTAAAACTTTTTTGGTTCTGTTTAAAGTTCTTCCTGAGTTCTTCAGGGTTGCTAAATGTTTTTGGCAAGTTTTCTCCAGGTTTTCATAAATTCCTCAAGGACACATTTTTGGATCTATTTTTAGTTTAAAATTAAGTTTAAGGTAAGAAACTGTGTCAAATATTATAAAAACATTTAAAAGATACTGTTAAGCTACTTTAGATATGTTTTATAAAAAAAACTGACGCTGACAAACAAAATTTATTTATATGATAAAATTTTTGTATCAAATCCAAATTTTACTACTTAACATGAAAATTGTTAAAAACTTAAAACTTTTGTTATTCTCAGATTTCAGGTTTTTTAGCAACCCTGTTTCTTGTTGAGTAAAAATAATTAGTGCTTACTCTGCCCTCTTCAATTTATTGTAAAATTTTAATGTTATCAAAACAAAACAAATTCTGAATTAAAATATTTAAATTGAAAAAATGAAAAGTGTGAAAGAATCCAATTTTATATTAAAAGTGTTATTAAAAAATATTATATATTTTTATTCTTAAATTGCAATATATTATTATTTTAAAATAGTTATGGTCAATGTCATTTCAACAATGGTCAATGAAATAGTGGGAGAAAGACATTTTGGTAATTGAGCTAAGTTAAAGACAGCTTTGATTTTTTAATGTTTAAATAACATACTCTATCTGACAAATGTTATTATGATCACCGACACATCTAAAACAATAATTTAAATTATCATTAAATTATATTTTAAATAAATATGTAATAATAATGCGACAGTTACAAATACAATACATAAAAAGGAATAAGGATATTGCAATATTTTTTCAGAGATATTGTAATTTTTGTTTAGGAATTTTATGCTAGTTCTCCTGAAGTCAATGCTTTGAAAGCTAACTTGGGGTAACTCCCTAAGTATAAAAAAGTTTAAGTTGAACTTTTATCTTTTGTATTAAAAAGTTCAAAACTGCTCCTAACTATTATCACATTATTGTTTATTGAATGACAAAAAAATACGTTCAAAAGGTTTGGTCTGAGGACCTAGTGTACAATAAACCTTTTGATTATCGATTCATAGATAAGAACAGTTTAACGTCATGCCCACATTGCCCAGGACAATTAATATTTTCAATAATCAATAGTATATTGACTGTAAAATGTATTGTTTTTAAAATAGGTTTTAGAAGTTACAATAAAAAGTAATTGATTAGTACTGGCTGATAGTCAATAAATAACCAAACTTTGGTTTTATTGAGATACACTGCACTTCATCAAGCAAAATAAATTGCAGTTATCGAATAAAAGAAAGTTATTTTCTTTCTAGTTTTAAAGTTTTAAAGTACAATTAAATTAACATACCGTACCTATAATAAAGATTGTATAGAATAGTAGAGCTTCAATATATGATTAGTTCCAAATACTCAAAAGTTTTTGTTTTGTTTTTGCTTAAAGTTTTATGCTCGAGTAATTTTGTGGCGGTTTACTCAATAACACCTGATAGATAAGCTAAAATGAAAAAAGTTGTCTTCAACAACTAAGTTTGAATTTAAATCAGGACTGTTATCAATTAGGCTATCTTAACTCTAGCTGTTCTAGTTTTTAGTTTCTACGCTTGATTATTTAACAATAGATAAAGAACTATATAATGTAATGCTATTACAATCGCTGTATTCACAAAAAATTATATTATGCCTAGTTTTGAAATAGCTATCATAACTAAAAATTTCTGTTAACTTAGCGGTTGTAAATATTATAATGCTGAATCCTATATATCAGAGTTTCCCAAGCTGTGCCAAATAGTCCCCTTGGGGCCATTACAAAAACTTAAGAGCCATGAGCAGCTAAGGGGCCACAGGGTGGGCATCAGGTCATAAATTGAAACTTACACTCTGTATTCTGGAAATGGTGATAGTTAGCAAAAAATATGGTCTTGTTAGGCTTTTTAATGATAGATTTGTAACTTATACTAGATACAATGGAACAAATTTAAGAAATTTAGGGGTTACAGGCCATAAAAGGGGAGCTACAAAGCCATAATTTGAAACTTACTCTAGATATTCAAGAGTTGATGTAGAAGTGCAAAATAAAGAGGTCTTAGGTAGTTTTTTGAGAAATCTTGTTGGAGGTGGCTATAGTATTTTAATTTCTCTAAAGGGGGCCTTTTGTAAAATAAAGTTTGGGAAATTCTGCTTCATACTTATATCTTCAAGCGTTCAGAATCTTCACAGACTAAGATAAAATAAGTCGTTGTTTTAATTTTAAAATAACTAGATAAAGTTGAACTTTATTTATAGAGGATTAATTTTATCAATTTTAGTTTGGATAATTGTTTAAATTATTGTTTAGTATGGTTTCTTGCTCTAAAACCTCAGCTTTACGTCAAATTGAGTTCAAAAATTATAAGTTTTAAAAATACTACTAGAATTAAGTTTAAGGAAGATTCATTTATAATGGCTCTACATTGGAAAAATTGACATCTTGCCAAGAAGTTATATAAAATTGACGTGAAAAAATACAAAATTTTGATAATTTTTGTAGAGTTTTTCTTTGTCTAACAAAATATGCTAAGTTTTAAAGCAGATTTTTTTTTTATATTGTTATAAAAATCAATAAATTAGATACAGTAAAAACGGTTAACTTTGAAAATCATTGGACTAAAAACTTAATTACATTTAAAACATGCATATTATTGTCCGTTAGTTGATAAACTGTTTTTAGTTTCAATAACATGGAGCTTAAAAAAACACTTTTTTTAATTAAAGCTTTGTAAAATTATAAACTAAAACTTTAGTTTCAACAGTTTACATAAGCTAAAATGCGTTTTAATTATAATAAATTATATATATATTTATTTTTTTTAGTTGTGGCATGTACATTAAACCGATTATTGTTTTATCAATTTTGGTATAAAAATAAGTTACATGACAAAATTTAAGTTTCATCTTAAGTTTTATGCCTCACAAAATGCTAGAATACTAATTTCGAGTTAGCTATTAAGCATACAATTTATATTTGTCAAATTTGTGTGAGTTGAAAAAATTTTAATTTTAAACAGCATCTATGAAATTTCTAGAGATTAACAAACCAAACTTACGAATAAAAAACAAATAACTTTTTGTTCTGTTATATTAAAGTAAACTTTATGTGTAAAGTTGTTGTACGTGTTCTGTTTTCTAAGACATAAATACATTACGCATGCTTTTCAAAAGTCCTGATAGAGCTTATTCCCATCAGTTTTTTTAAATATTTTTGTGAAGTTTTGAAATATAAATTAAATTTAAACAGTTCAATAATACTTTTCTAGAGCAAAATTAAACATATTTTCAAAAGCTAGTAATAATTATTTAACAGGCTAATACAAAAAAATATATATATTTTTTGTAAAATACTTTCAACTCTATTCTGTGTGTTTTAAAATTTTTTATGTTTAATATGTGAGCATGTAGTATTTTTTCTATTTGTAATCACGTTTAGTTTGACATAAAGGACTTACATCTGATACAAAAAAAACATTGTGACCGGTTATAATCGTAGCTTAATGTCCTGGACAAGACGTTAAAAGGTATCCAAGTGGTGTGCGAGTCGTGAACCGAAAGGTTTATCGTGCACCAGGTCCTAGGACCAAATATTTTCGGCGTTTTTTTTGTCGTTCAATAAACAATGACTATAAGCTGCTTACTAAGTTGGTAAAAACGTCTTGTTTGTCATCTAAAAAGTCGCAATACTCTGTTGTATCTATAAGGCAGGGGTGTGAAATTACAAAGTGGTCGATTAAGTTTATCAGAAAAATCTTGTTCAGACTGGACCGCTTAAACTAAAAGAAAATAAATAAACCTAAAAAACTTGTCAAATTTAAAAGTAGTTAGATGATCAGCATGACTGTATACTTTAACTGATTTGAGTGCACATTTCAAAACATACGTGTCAATAAAGTTCTGTTTTTATTTTTGAACGAAATTTTAAAGTTAAATATTGATCTACTTTGCCGACCATATATTTCTGCTTAGTTGCCCACCCTTATTTACTAATTTTAAGTTGAAAAATAGAATTCTCGGGACTTACATTGGCTAAAAAATTAAAAATAAGAAGAAGTTAAAGTTTTGCGACTCAAAATTCTATATAGAGTAGAATAAGGTTTTTGTATAAAAGGTAACTAAATTCACAGAAAGATCTACAAAATAAAGGAGCCAATAAAAACAAAATAGAAAATTATTGAGTTTGCTAATCTTTTGATCACAAGTAAATAAAATAATAAGTTGCAATTTATTTTTACTGTATACAGTGTTAGCTTAGTAATTAAGCAATTTATAATACACCTTACTTATTCCTATGGACTATGTAAATTTAATTACTTATGTTATTAAAATTTATTTTTGCGAGAAACTTATTTTTAGTAATGATTTTTAATTGTAGTTAAACTTTATAATTAATTAATTGAAAGTAGTTTTGAATTTATTTTTCTTCTTCTTTTTGATGTTTATTTTAGAAATACTTCTTGGTAAATTAAAAACCTAAATTATGATTAAAAAAAAAAATAAACAGTTTGAATAAATTTTAAAAGTTAATTAATCTAATACGTTTAAGTAAGTAATTGTCATATAACAACATTTTTTAATAAACTTTTAACAATTATTTATTAAAAAAATACTTTTTACTTCTACTATTTTTAGATAAAAACATTTTCATTTAAATAAAGTAAAATTCAGTCAAAGCCTTATTTTATACAAGTTAATTTTACTTTACAAATTTAATATCAATGAGTTAAATAGCAAAATTTATTTTAGCTTAATTTACAGTTTAACAAAATTTATTTTAGTTTAATTTAGAGTTTAACAAAATTTATTTTAGCTTAATTTACAGTTTAACAAAATTTATTTTAGTTTAATTTACAATTTAACAAAATTTATTTTAGTTTAATTCACAGTTTAACAAAACTTATTTTATCATAATTTACAGTTTAACAATTTTTTTTTAATTTAATTTAATTTACAGTTTAACAAAACGATTTTATCTCTACGCAGTTACTTTAAACTACTAAGTTTTCAATAAACAAAAAAATCACATTTTTCTGCACATTTATTCAACAATACAATTCAGACAAATAAATAAGTTTTAAGCACATTAGTTGAATGATTCAAAACACTAATAAAAACAAATATTGTTCAGGATTCTTGATTTCAACATAAATTTTGCGTTATTTTCTTTTATGCAATGAATTACCTAAAATATAAATCATTTAGTTCACTAAGCAACGAATAATATAACAAGATATTAAAAAATTCTGTTTATTGTTTGTACTTAAAAACATAATTTTTTAATTCAAGTTTTTATCAAACGTTTATACGTGCATCAATTTATTAAATATAAATTACCAGACAAAAAAATTAATAAAGAATTTAAAGTTTTAACAAACATAATCACAACATTTTAGTGGTAAAAAAGTTTGTTTAAATCAAAAAAGATAGCATTAAGTTGATAAAAAAAGTACAAAATAGTTATACTTTTTTATAGCGAAAATCATTTTTAAATAAGTTATAAAGTGACCAATGAAAACTACATTATGTTACAAAGTATCTGTTTAATTTCACAAATAATAAAAAATACCTGTTTCAATTAAAAAAATCAAATATATTAAGCTATGAATGCCCAAACACTACTGCCAAAATTTTGATATATATGAAAAAAAATATAAGAAAATAGAAAGTACTAACCATAAACTTATAAACAGATAAGTTAAAACTTTCTAATGAAAAATGATAAATCAAAAACTAACTGATTGGTTTAGTCAATTATCTACTACTTGTTGGTTATAGCCTCGATAGTAAGCCTCTTTTAACTTGGGAAATTTTTCGAAAAAACTCATCATTGATTCATAGTCCGCTGTAATTATTTTAGTACTTTTAATAAAACTCGTAACAATAAAATACATACTTTTTACAACAACAATAGAACTAAAGTTTTCTCTATTGGTTTTTGTTTGACATAAAAAATTTGAGTAGATTTATTTTGTTTGATTTAGACCATGGTTTCCCAATTTTTTTCATTAGGCCCCCTTAAAAGAAACTGAGAAAAATATGGCCCCCTCCAACATAATTTTTCAAAAAACTACCCTTCAATACATCTGATACCTTTTTTTGCTCTTCATGGTCAACCCCAGAATCTCTAGTATAACATTTAAATTATTGCCCCTTTAATTCCACATTTATGTAGCTAAATCAATTATAAAGTTCTAGTTTGCCTGTAAAATGGTAAAAAAAAAGAAATGTTTTGCTTAAAATAAAAGATGTAAACGGGGTTGCCACTCTTTGAGTCAATAAATCTTCCCTGAGTGACCAGAAACTTCCCTGAGATTTTTAAAAATATTAAAAAAAAGTTGTTTAAAAACAGTTTAAAACTACAATGTTAATTAAAGAATATTGAAGAAGTAGCTGCAAGGCTAAATAATTTATAAGCATTAAAAATAAATATCTTATTTTTGAAACTGGATTAACTAAATCTCATTCTAGATCTAGAAAAAACTTTTCCTAAGTTTTTTAAAAATTTCCCTAAAATAAAAAAAAAAAACCAAAACTGCCCTGAGTTTAAAAACGAAAATTACCTGAGTTTCCCTGAGCTCCCTGAGTGTGTGGCAACCCTCTAAAAAACGATCTATTCGAATTTAAGTTTAAAAAAAAAATTGTATCATGTAAACTGTTACAGAGTAGAAATTGTTTGTATTTTATAGCAACACTGTTAAGTTAACTCAACTTAGCACTAGTACAAACTTTCGCCATTATCCAGTTCTTCGCAATAATCTTCCAGAGTGAGCGCAGACACAGGCGCACGTCTTCTTTTGATCTTCCGTCGTTCGCGGTTTTCAATTGGAAGTTTGAATTGGATTCCAGACAGGCGTTCTACTTCTCTCTCCGGGGACTCATTATCGATCATCTGACATATTTACTTTTTAAATAACGGCTCACCAGTTTTTAGTGAAAACAAAAAAAAAAAGGCGATATCAGCCGCACACTTACTGCGTTATTTAAAAAAAAAAAGGATAAAAAAATAAAACTTTTGAATTGTTTGCAAAAACCAAACAAAACAGGTTATAAAGAAAAAAACAACCATTTTTTTACCGACAAGTATAAATATATGTCGAAACACTTATAAAATGCTTGACTGAATATTTACATTCTAAATCATTATATTAGGTTATGAAGAGTTATTAAATTGAAATAAAAAACAAACTAAACCCCTTGAATTTGATCCACATCAAGACTGTTAGCAAGATTTCTGATAAGACCTCTTACAACATGTCCCTCCCTAGGACCATCTGAAACGGCATTTTTGAAACCTGTTAAGCTCCAAGTAAAATTTCTGTGTAGCATTTCAAATTGTCTGTCTTGTATCAGCCGATCGTGGCTTATGGCATTTCGTAACTAGAATTAAATTTATATTTGTCTTTTTTTAACAATTGTTGTTGTTTTAATGGTAGAATTCGGTAAGGTTTTAGACATTTATAATCAAAAGTTTTGTTTGTGTTTTATCTTCAAACAAACTATAACATTCTTTCTTAATTTGTATTTAATTAAAAATTTGTATTTAATAAAAATGATCTAGTTATGAAGTGCATAAATTCTTAAAGCCTCAAATGTTTAAAACTCTTTTATTTTTAAACTTACGTTAATTGTGTCAATTAAAAGACGATTTAAGAAAAAAAATATGTCAGGACATAGATCTTGTCTAATTCTGTAGCTTGAAAGCTTAAAAATATAGAAGATACTCTGCATTTCCAATTCTGAGTCGATGTTTAAATGGTTTATATTTGAACGACTAATGTAGGTTACGCTCAATGAGCTAAGAAGTACCTGTTGTAGTAAACTGAAAATCAAAATTATGCAATATTTAGCTCAAAATAAACTACATAAACATCTGAAAATAAACTCTGTTACTAACAAAACACTAATTTATATACATTTTTTAATTTAGACAACGAGTATTTTATTTGTTTATGTGTTTTGTTTTAAATATTCTATTTAGCTCGTTCCAGGTTTGTCACTTGTTTAGACTACTTTTGGAATTTTTTAGATTAAATATTAAACTTTAATAGTCAGACTATTTTTTATTTATCAATATGTTAGCAAATTTAAATTAACTTACTTTTATAAACTCATCCAAATCCGTGTCATTTAAATTTTGTTTTTCAAAAAAGCGTTGTAATAAATTTTCTTCATCAAATTTTGACCTTAATTTTATTCTTTTTTCAAATCGATGCATGTAATCATTGATACTATCTGCAGTAAGATTGTATCGGAGAGAATGCCTAATTTGTGTTGTTGTAGTTTAATAAACAAAATTTCTCACTTATAAAAGTAATATAAACTTGTCATAATTGAAAACTTTACTAAACTAACTACATAATAACATACTTCGATGAACTTAAATTAAAGTTAGGTACTTTAAAATTAAAATAAGCAATCAAGGTCAATATAATTACAAAACTAACCACATTTGATTTAAAATATATTTTAGGTATGGCACCAAAGCAGCTCTTATATGGTACTCTACCTCTCTGTAATGAATATCTTGATAGTTTAAAAAGTTATTTTTACTTTAATCTAAGACTTGTTTTTATTGGTATCATGACCTAAGTAATTATTTAACAAGAACCTACTTAACAGTTTGTAACTTTATGAAATTCATCGCCAAACAATTTTTTATAAAGTAGTTAACTTATAAACATAAAAACAAAAAACTAACGATAGCACAAGGTCTATTCTTTGGAGGTTTCTTAGACCCCTGGCTAAATTTTTTTAGCTATTAATAACTTTGTAAACAACATAAAAAACTTGAAAAAAAAATTATAATAAATAGTAATTATTATTAGAAGATTAAAAAAGACCAACAAATAATTTTTTATAAGATAACTATGTGGATCAAAATCATGCTTTATAGAACATAATAATATTAAAAATCTAGCCTAAATTTTTATGCTAAGTTTTATTCTTAAGATGGAGTTTTAGTACATTTTATTTCACTTTTAATTGTTATTAACGTCAAAATAAAAAAATTAAGGCCATAGGGGGGTGGGTAGCCATGTTTTTTACAAGTTGATCTTATTTTAAAGAGTTTTTTCTAAGCTTGAAAATTATTTATATCGTTTTAAAAAGTTCAAACTATTTTTTGAGATATGACTATTCAAAGTCGGGCCGCATAATAGGTTCCCTATGGAAAGAGAAAACTAAAACAGATTATTTTATTTAAAATCTATCTCCTTCTACATTTTTCAAGCTATCTTCTTTAAACTTTCACAGTCTAATCTTTATACAATAACAAAAAAACCTTACTTTGGAATTAAAAAAAAAATGTAAAATATTATTTTTTTGAAAAAAAAAAACACTATTTTTTTAAACTTTTGTAATAAATTTTTTATTTTATTACATTATTAAAGTTCTAAAATAACGTTTTTTTCTTTTAATATAAGGAAAACTTCCTGAAAATTCGAAGAAGATTGCTTGAAAAATGAAGGAGGAGATAGATTTTTAGTAAATTTTAAAACTTCCGAGAAAATTGACCTCGAAAAACTTGCGGTCCATGCGTTTGTATTGGAAACTTTTTACAAAAAAATGAAAAATATCTCAAAAGTTTAATGATATTTTTGATATTTATAAAAACAGGCTTATAGTTTGTATTTAAAGCTTTCATATAAAAGTCAAATTAAATTTTTGTAAAAAAAAAATGTCGGACCGCCTATGGCCTTAAGCGCAGATAAACAATGAAATTTAGATACTTTAAGTTTATCAGTACTAAAATAGCAAAAATACAAAAAGTTAAAAAATAATAAATTAAATAACACTAAAATATGGTTTTAAAACGCTGAAAAATTTAATATACATTAGTTGTTTACAAATTTAAGTTTAAAGCTTTAAAATTAGTACAAAAATTTTATTATTATTTTTTGGAAATTTTACAATTTATTTAGTTTTGTTTAAATAGTTAAATGTATGATTTCTAATAATAAACCCTTTTATTGTTTACAGTGGTTGCCTAATTACTTATAACTTTTTTTAATACTTACTTAACTAAATAGATAAACTTCAAACATTATTAGCTAATTCATTTTTAATGCAAAACACATATATAAAACACTCTCTCAAGTTTTTCTGTGATAGTTGTATTATTATTGTGATAGTTGTGATAGTCGTATTACACTACTTTTAATCACAACTTAACAGTGGAACAAATTTGAAATTATGAAAAGTTTTTAAACAAAAACACAAAAAGTTAAAACTAACAAAGTTATAAGCACAATAAATTATCAGTGTAAAGTAATAAATAATTAAACTCAATTACTACTAACGGATAAAAAAATATGGATGATTTAACTAAATTAAGATACTTTGTAATCGAATTCCTTCTGTTTGCACAGTTCTGGTTTCTCCAAAAATATAGAGATAGTCTCTAACTTCATGAGATCAAACACACTATTGCAATGATGGATTGTTCTAAATTCGGATATGTCATACTCCCTAGCACAATCTCTATTATTTATTAGATGTTCTGCAACTGAAGATCTTTTTGCTGCGTTTTTTGTTGCCGTTGTCTTAATTTCAGGTTCTTGTTCAATGAATTTCAAAACACAAGCAAGTAGATGTTCTTTTATCCTGGTTTTTAAGTGCCTTGAGGTCTGACCGATATAGCTCTTTTCGCAAGAGCAATTAACTTCTACACTATACAACTTTTGTCTTGGTCTGGTATCGGGTCCTTTCACTGCACTTTTAATAAAGATTTTGAAAGAAATTTAACTCTTGGAAGCACTTGATTGTAAGATGTTTTTGTTTTGTCTTTTACTTTGCTCTCAAATACTCGTGATTTTTCTCCAATATAAGGTAGTTTTAAAATTGCTGGAAACTTCTCCGGTCCGTATAGCCTAGGTTGATTTATGCTATTGTGGTGTGATTTTATCACCCTCTCAATTAAATCTAGTGGGTAACCATTTTTTATTAAAATTTTTATCGTTCAGACCTCAAGGGACTTAAAAACCAGGATAAAAGAACATTTACCTGCTTGTGTTTTGAAATTCATTGAACAAGAACCTGAAATTAAGACAACGGCAACAAAAAACGCAGCAAAAAGATCTTCAGTTGCAGAACATATAATAAATAATAGAGATTATGCTAGGAAGTATGACATATCCGAATTTAGAACAATCCATCATTGCAATAGTGTGTTTGATCTCGTGAAGTTGGAGACTATCTCTATATTTTTGGAAAAACCAGAACTAAGCAAACAGAAGGAATTCGATTACAAAGTGTCTTTATTTAGTTAAATCATCCATATTTTTTTATCCGTTAGTAGTATTTGGGTTTAATTATTTATTACTTTACACTGATTATTTATAGTGCAATAACTTTGTTAGTTTTAATTTTTTGTGTTTTTGTTTAAAAACTTTTCATAATTTCAAATTTGTTCTACTGCTAAGTTCTGACGAAAAGTAGTGTAATACGTATAAACTATCACAGAAAAACTTGAGAGAGTGTTTTATATATGTGTTTTGCATAAAAAAAAAATTGAAAATAAAAATTTACATCTTTTTTAAAATAATTAATAAAAAGGAAATGTACAAATACTTTTATTACTACTGTGTTCACTATATAGGCTTTTTTTCACCTAAAAAACTTAATTTCAATACTTCGTATTTTTCAAAAAATAAAATTACTTATATCGATGTTATCATTGTAATATCCTGACACCATTTGATTTGCAACTTGTTCTAAGTTTCTTTTGCCTGTATAAAACAAAATATTAGTTCATGTCCTCATAGCAGATTTATAGTTTAATATAATGATCCACTAACAAATTTTTGCCTTGTAATGGTGTTTTAATACTTTAAATAACGTAAATCAAATGTACAACAAGCATTTTGCTACTCATAATCAATTTATTTCAAAATAATCAATGTATAAATAAGTTTATAATGAAAGGAAAATAAAACACTTTTTGCTAATTATTTAATTAAAACATTTACATTCCACTGAAAGTAGCATTCAAAGTAGTTGTAATAAATTTTTATAACATTTATAAACCGTTTTTACATTGTATTGTTATGTAATAACTTGAAATTAACTAAGTTGATAATATAAAACTTATGATAATATATAAAGTAAAACTAGTTCTCAAAAATAAAACGTTAAAAAGTGTTATATAAAGTACGCAAAACTCTAAGTAAAGTATCACTATTGAAAATAATATTGAACTTAAAAAGTTTTAATTCAACAGTAAAAACTATTAATTTAGAGAAAATGTTTTAGCAAATTTTCTAATAGTTGCACCTGTAGCTTTAAATGTTTTGTAGATAGCGCATCAAAATTTAATTTACTTATTTTATATGATTTATCAAAATTATCAATAATTATCAATTAAAACAAATCTCACTAGCAGGATCAGTCAACAATATTTTTTTATATTGAAAAATTTAATTGTAAGTAGGCAATACTGCTAATTAAATATTTATTTCATTATTCTCTCCTGTTTCTTTATTTTTATTTAATCACCATAGTCTAAATCAGGGTTTCCCAAAGTGGGCGATATCGCCCCCCTGGGGGCGATTTTAGTAATTTGGGGGGCGATAATTAGTAAGGGGGCGAAAGGGTGGGCGATAACTAGTAAGGGGGCGAAAAGGGGGCGATTTTAAAATTTTGGGCTGTCATGAGATTTTTACTTTTTTTCTTGCTATTTTACTAATTTTATCTTGCTCTAAATTGTATGACCCTGAGGTAAAACTTAAAGAAAATTTTTTATTTTATTAATGTAAAAAGTAAAAAAAAATCAAGTGTTTATGACTCTTACTTTCAAGTAAATACTATATTTTCATTCATATATTTCCTTGTTTAACAATTACATATATCATAGATGATTGAAATCCCTCTAACTATCTTATAACCTGAGATATATGTTATTTGGGATCATAAATGGTTTGTAAAAATCTATGGTATCTTTTATTAACTATCACCTCATGATATTTCCAGTTGTTTTTTTGAAAAGTCACCAAGTTAGACTAAGAAATAAAACTATATAGGGTTGCCAGTTTACCTAGAAGCCTTGAAAAACCTGGCACTTGACAAGTTCGGCAAATAAAAAACCTGGAAAAAATCTGGAATTTTTAACAATTTTAGCATATTTAGTAGTAAATTTTGATCTGACACAAAAAAGCTATCATATAGATAAAAATATGGATCCCTTCGAGGCAGATACTTTTGAAATAAACGACATACAGGAAACCTTCTCAGACTTACAAACTGACCTTAAACTTAAAGTAAATTCTTCCAAACAACGATATGAAAGCTTTTGGACTCAACAAAAACTAAGGCAAAAGTATCCAATCATTTAAAAGGAATTTAGATTGTTGTTTATAGCTTTTCCTTCTAGCTATGTTGTTGAGAAAGCTTTAAGTTCAGTTATCAACATCTTGGGCAAAAGATCTAATCTAGATATTTATAAAGTAGGTGACTTAAGGCTCTATTTTACTGATTAAGAATCAGATTAGAAAAACTTGCAAGCAGTCATGAACCTTATCCTTCACATTATATTAGACTTCAGTAGCAGACATTATTTTATGAAAGTTTTTTAATTTGATTTGATCTTTTGAAAACTTCTTATTTAACCTGGTTTGTATTGTATTTAAGTAGTTCTTTTATAATAACAACTTTATTAAGCTATTTATTCTACAACAGGTTTGCATAATGCCTAATAAATATTAATTACGGTGGAATTCCTCTTGAGTTCGCACTTTTTACCCAAATAAAAAATGCAAATTTATATTTTCTTATATATAACTAAAGTAAAGTCTATTATTAACCAAATAAAAACAAAACAAAATATATATAGTATTTGTTAGCTTATATAGATCTGTTTTATTTTACTGAAAGTTTGTTTTATGTTTTAGTGGATTTCATGTTTATTCATAACATTATTGCATATAACATATTGAAATTTGTCACTTAAAAAAAATATGGTAATAATTTTTAGAGTTTACACTTTTTGATTTTTTTCAAAGTTCGAACTTAAGCGGAAGTCTACTATGTTTATTAAATGGTTTATGTTTTAAAGTTGTTAACAGTTTTATTTTGACCTGGTTAATTTTGTAGTTTACATTACATTCTAAAAGTTTTTATAGCATAGTGATAAAATTAAAATATCTGTTTGAAAGACCTTAATTTGACAGGTTTTTGTTATTACTTGTTTAATCTGTATATAACTTATATAACTATATACCTATTATCTGATTGTAAAATTTTGATAACTATTAAAGTTTTAAATTCTAATATGAATTTTTTGGTTTTAAAAGAGTATAAATTTGAGGTCTCTATTTTAAATGACTTCTACTCTTTCATTTAAAAGTTTCTTAAACTCAATTTTATTTTCTAACTTGATTTATTATTGTTAAAAAAAATATTATTATATAAGGAGTTTTAGAATATTAATACAAATGTTTTTGGTTTTTTCTTAGTTCAATAATATTAGCAATTAGAATATACTTAGTTTATTTTAATTCTTCAACACTAGCTTTTAGTTTTTCACTATTTTCCTCTGTTAAATTATTATGGGCAAATAGCTAGAAAAAAATTTTTAAACAGAATTAAATAAGCCATCAAAAAGACTGCTACAGTTACAAAACAAAATTTTATCCTAGTTAAAAGTTTTTTTTTAATTGATTACTTTCTGTTCATAGAATTAAGTGTAAAACATTGGATTTTATTTTTGAATTTAAATAAAGAAAAAAAATTGTTAGAATTAAGGTTTAGTTCCCTGAAAATTATTCCAAGTCAAGTACTATTTCATGGTATTCTACTACGAAACAAATAGTTTAAAAAGTTTAAAATTAAATTTTTAATTTTTACATTTAACTTGCTTACCATATATCTTAGTATTGTAATTAATAAATTTACTGCATTAACTTAAGCTGTTGATGAAACCACTTTTCATGTGAGAAAATCAACCAGTCGGTCAAACTTCTTCAAACTAGATCAGAAATTAATTTTTAATTTTTATTTTATTATGTGTATAATAAACTGTTCATTTTTTTAGTTTTTTTAATTTCTGGTATAGTTATTTTAGAATATGCCTATTTATAGAATAATTTAAATATTTTGTGCGGCTTAAATAAGTTACTTAGTATTAACTTCTAAATTTCCGAAATTTGTTATATGAGATATTATTATAATTTCAGGTTTCAGTTAAGATTTCAGATAGGTAACGTAAGGCTCAGATCCAGTCGCAGATCCAGTCGAATTTCGACCTGCTAAGTGAATTGAAAACTACTTGTGCATAATAAATAAAATTTATTTTTTTGATACTTAATATTTTGAAATATGCTTTCATTTCGTTTTCAGTTCACAATAATGTTTCCTAGATTACAATAATAGTACATGAGTTTATTACAATTTTCCTCGAGTTTTTTAATTTTCTTATTTGTTATTTTTTAAAAATCATGCAGCCCGCAATTACATTTTTTTAACGAGTTGAAACTAGAAAAGATTTTTTCGTAAATATGAATAGCTGACTACAAAAATTGTCCACCACTGACCTAAAAATTTCATTAGTTTCAAAACAGTTCATATTAAAACAGGATTGATTACAGATAACACAAGGCTTTTTAATAATTAAGTATTTTAAAACACTTTACTGGGCTTCTAAGAAAATAACTGTAAATTATTTTCTCAAGCCCTGTAAACTACTTTGAACACAAAAGTGCGTACATAAGAAGTACCAGACTAAATTACATTTCGAACACAACTTTTTTAGCTCAAAAGTTTGTACTCAAAAAAAAAACTAGTGAAATCAGGGGGGGGGGCGATTTTTTTTCAAATTACTAAAAAGGGGGCGATTTAGTAAATGAGTTTGGGAAACCCTGGTCTAAATACATAAACATTACAAATTTGAACGCAAGACAATTATCTGACTAGTTTGAAATAAAAATTGCTTATAATACTGACAGTACCTTCGTATCTTTGTTGAATATCTCCCATTCTTTTGAGTTCTTTAATTCTTTTTTCACTTTCTTCTATTTTTTCATTTATTTTTCTTATATGATCTACCATGTCCGTTGTGTTTTCGTCGAATTCTTTTTGTTGCTCATTAAATTTTCTTTGGAGCTTCTCTTCTTCTTTTTTGAGAATTTCAGCCTCTTTTACCAACTCTCCAATTATTCTTATGTGCTCAGTCATTTCGCTTTCGGCATCTGTAATGTTCTAACTATAAACATAACCAAGTTTAATGTAATTAACTACCAAAAACTTTGGAAATAAATTAATTAAATAAAATCAAGACTTAAAAAAATTGAGATATATTGTTAAAAAGTCTAAATATCACGGACATGGGGAATAAACCATATTTTTTTTACAATTTGACCTTGTTTTGTAGGTTTTAGCCAAGCTTTAAGATATATTCACAAGTTTTTAAGACTCAGTTAATTAAAGTTGGAGAGTACAACAGGTTATTATGGAAAGCGCGAACTAAACAGAAAAACAAAAGACTGTTTCATGAAAATTGTATCTTCTTTTCTGTCTTTGACATAAACACCTAAATTTTCAGGAAATTTTCTCTGAACATTTAGAAAAATCTTATGTGGAAATCGTATTTTTTTTTAAGATTTTACATTTGCTAAAAAAAATTCTTTAGGAGAGACTTTTTAATAGTGCAATAGTATTTCCTTAAAAATTAGACATAGTCTCAAAAAACGGAGAAGGAAATAATTTTTTAGTGAAATTGTCTTTGATTTGCCTTTCTTAGCTTGCACCTTCCATAAGGAGCTATTGTATTATCTAGTTTTACCAGCTATAATTCAAAAATTAGTTTAGATATTAAAAAGCAGATTATGGCTTGGTTAAAACTCTACACAACAATATCAAAATGTAAAACAAGTGAATTACCTTCATATGCCCTCAATTTACTAGTAAAATCGATAACTTAAACTTAACAATTTTAGAAAAATTTTATTATCAATAGTTAAGGAGTGGTGTTCTACCAACTCTAAATGTCAGATCTGGTCATATCTTATTAATCCTATCAGATTTTGATTTGAAAAATAACTTGATTCTGTTCCAGTTAAATCTTGATTTTAAAAATATTTTAATTAATCGGTTTTTAATAGGACCTAGAGTAAGTTCAATTTCTGATGAGTGTGACTTGATCCTGATCTGAAATCTAAAAAGAAGGTCAAATCGGAACCAGAAAAAATCATTTAAAAATTCAAAATCCAGCCAGAACTGGAATTAATTTTTTTTATTAAAATATGAAAACATCAAGATCTAGGCAAGCTATGAGTAGATCTAATGAAACACTAGTCTGTAACTAAAATTGTTTTGTAGAAATCCCAAAAAGTTTAATTAGTTTGTTTTATATAATTATTTAAACCAAATCTCATTAGACAAATCAATCAACAATTTATAATATGTAGAAAAATTTAATTGTTAGTAAGCAATACTGCTATACGAATATTTATTTCATTATTTTGTTATCTTTCTTTATTTTATTTTAACCTCCTGAATCAAACTATATTAACAAAACAAACTTAAAGTGCAACACAATTATCTGACTAGTTTGAAATAAAAATTGAATATAATACTGACAGTACCTTTGTATGTTTGTTGAATACCTCCCATTCTTTTGAGTTCTTTAATTCTTTTTTCACTTTCTTCTATTTGTTCATTTATTTTTCTTATATCATCTTTCTTGTCCGTTGTGTTTTCGTCGAATTCTTTTTGTTGCTCATTAAATTTTCTTTGGAGCTTCTCTTTTTCTTTTTTGAGATTTTCAGCTTTCATTTTCTCCTCGTCATATTTATTTTTGTGCTCGGCAGCTTTTCTTCTGGCAGCTGTAATGCTTTAGTTATAAACAAAACCAAGTTTGTTGTACAAAAATAATGACATATTTGAAATAAAATTATTACAAAATAAAAAATTTAAAAAAAATATATATACAGTACAAAAAAGTTTAAATATCATTTCAAGGACATATGTTTATCATATTTTTTACAATTTGACCTTGTTTTGTAGGTTTTAGCCAAGCCTGAAGCTATTTTCACAAGTTTTTAATACTCAGTTATTTAAAGTTGGAGAGTACAAGAGGTTTCTTATGGAAAGCGCGAACTAAACAGACAAAAAAAAAGACTGTTTCATGAAAAATATATCTTTATTTCTGTCTTTTGACATAAACACCTAAATATTCAAGATATGTTCCTTGCAACATTTAAAAAAATTTTATCTAAGGAATTGTGTTTTTTTTATCAATAAGATTTTACTTTTAAACTAAAAAATTTTCTTTAGGAGAGATTTTTTTATATATTGCAATAAAATTCCAAAAAATTTACAAGTTAATCTCAAAAAACCTTAGGGTAATCAAACTTATAGTAAAGTTGACTTTTTTTTGTGCTTTTTTAGTTTGCGCCTCCCGTAAGGAACTAATGTACTCTTGACTTTTGCCAGTTATGTCTCAAAAATTAGCTTAAATAGTAAAAAGCAGCTTATGGCTTGGTTAAAACTCTACAAAACAATATCAAAATGTAAAAAAAGTGAGCTACTCCCGTATGCCCACAATTCACTAGTAAAAACCTATAACTTAAACTTTAATGTAACAGTTTTAGTAAAATTTTATAATAGATACTTAAGTAGTGGTGTTCTACCAAATCTAAATGTCAGACCTAAATCTGATGGAACACAAGTCTGTAACTAAAATTGTTTTGTAGAAAGCGCATAAAAGTTTACTTAATTCATTTTATATGATCAAATAAAACAAATCTCACTAGCAGGATCAGTTAACAATTTTTTTTTATTGAAAATTTTAATTGTAAGTCAGCAGTACTGCTAATTAAATATTTATTTCATTATTTTCTAATGTTTATTTACTTTAATTCAACCTCCAGAGTCTAATACATAAACATATCAAATTTGAACGCAGACAATTATCTGACTAGTTTGAAATAAAAATTGATTATAATACTGATAGTACCTGCGTTACTTCGTTGAATATACTTTCTTTTTTTTCTTTTAAGTTTTTTTATTTCTTTTCCTATTTCTTTTAATTTTTCATTTATATTTTTGTCTTCTCTTTCTTTATCCTTTTTGTTTTTTTCGATGTCTATTTGTAGCTTAATAATTGTTTTTTGGAGCACATCTCTTTCTGTTTTCTCCTCTTCAATTCTACTTTCGTGCATAGAACGAACAATTTTAGCAGCTGTTATGTTTTAATTGTAAACAAAATCTAGTATGTTATAAAAAAATAATGAAAATTTTTTAAATAAATTAATTACAAAAAATCAAGTTATAAAAAAAGAGATAAATACCGTACAAAAAGTCTAAATATCATGTTAAGGACATGGGAGGTAAATCATATTTTTCACAATTTGACCTTGTTTTGTAAGTTTTAGCAAAGTTTTAAGCTGTTTTTAATACTCAAACCAATTTTTAACATTTAGATGATTAAAGTTAGAAAGTAAACAGGTTCCTTATGGAAAGCGCGAACTAAACAGACAAAAAAAAAGACTGTTTTATTATCATATTATATTTATATTTATTATTTTATTAAAAATGTATCTTCTTTTCTGCTTTTTGACATAAACACTTAATTTTTCAGGCAATGTTCCTTGCAACATTTAGAAAAATATCTAGTAAGGAATTTTATTTTTTTTTATTACTAAGATTTTACTTTAAAAATAATAAATTTTATTTATTAGTGACTTTTTTTTTCGCAATAAAATTCCTAACAATTCAGAAGTTAATCTCAAAAAACGTAGAGAAAATAGATTTTTAGTGAAATTGTTGTTTTTTGCTATTTTGGTTTTCACATCTCATAAGGAAACCTACTGTAATATTTGAGTTTGATCAGCTATAACTCAAAAATTTGTTTAAATAGTAAAAAGCAGCTTTTAGCTTAGTTAAAACTTTACACAACAATATCAAAGTGTAAAACAAGTGAGATACCCCCATATGCCCACAATTTGCCAGTAAAATTCGATAACTTAAACTTTAACGTAACAATTTTAGAAAAATTTTATAATCGATAGTTAAGAAGTGGTGTTCTACCAACTCAAATGTCAGATCTGGTCATATCTTATTAATCCTATCAGATTTCGATTTGAAAAATAAGACTGGTTCCGGTCTAATTTCAACTTAATTTAAAAAAAAGTTTTATTAATCAGGTTCCAGTAGGACCTGGATTCAGGTTTAAGATCTGAATGTGTGACTTGATCAGGATCTGTAATCTAAATACAGGTCAAATCAGAACCAGAAAAAATCATTTTAATAATCAAAATCTCGCCAGAAAAGGAATTTAAATTTTTTTTAAATCAAAATACAACAACATCAAAATCTAGGCAAGCTATGAGTAGATCTAATGGGACAACATTCTGTAATTTAAATTGTGTTGTAGAAAGCACATATAAGTTTACTAAATATATTTTATATGATTAATTAAAACCAAGTCTCACTAGACAAATCAGTCAAAAACTTATTTTCATATTGCAAAATTAAGTTGTTAGTAAGCAATACTGCTATATGAATATTTTTTCATTAATTTCTTATGTTTTTTTTTAATCTCTGTATTTTAAACTAAATTGACAATACAAACTTAAAGTGCAAGACAATTATTTGACTAGTTTAAGGGCATAGGGGGTCCACCTTGATTTTTACAAGTAGATTTTATTTTAAGGCGTTTTATCTGAGCTATCAGAAGTTTTTAACCGCTTGAAAAAACTCAAAGTAATTTTTGAGATATGAGCGATTAAAGTTGGCGACCTCATGAGGTTTCTAAAGGAAGACGCAAACTAAAAACGAAAAAAAAAACACTAAGAGTATATCTTCTCCTACATTTTTTAAGCAATCTTCTTCAGACTTTTACAGATAGTCTATTATTAAATTTTTAAAAGATTGAATGCAGGAATTTTTAATTGAGAAAAAAAATTGAAAAAACCACCTACTTTTTTTGTTTTTTTTATCTAAAATTTTTATTTTTTTTTTATTTTTAAAATTTCAATATTCAAAGTCTTTTAAACTATAAAAGGAACGTTTCCTGAAAGTTTAAGGTCTCTAGCTCAATAGATAAAATAAAGATATATTTTTATTAATTTTTTATATTTCCAAGAAAATTAACCCTGTAAAACTTGCGGTGCATACATTTATATTTTACTTTTTAATAAACTTTTTATAAAAATTACAATATCTCAAAAATTAAATAAGATTTTTTAATTCTATAAAAACTGGCTTGTAGTTTGTACTTCAAGCTTTAATATAAGATCCAATTTTATTTTTAGTATAAAAATGTCGGACTCCCTCTATGCCCTTAAAATAAAATTGATTACAATACTGACAGTACCTGTGTGACTTCGTTGAATATACATTCTTCTACTGAGTTCTTCAATTCGTCTTTCATTTCCTTCAATTTTTTCGTTTATTTAATTTTTTATAAAATAACTAAGTGGATCAAATCATGTTTTATGGAACATGATAATGCCTTTGATAAACTTTATTTTTAAGATGCAGTTTTAGTATACTTTATTTCATTTATAATTGTTATTAACGTCAAAACAAATAAAAAATTAAGCGCAGATATACAATGGAATTTAGATACATCTAGTTTATCAATACTAAAATGGCAACAATGCAAGAAGTTAAAAAAAATAAACTAAATAACACTAAAATATGGTTTTGAAGCCTTGAAAAATTAAATATACATTGCATGGTTCAAAGCTTAAAAAGTACTACTAAGATTTTATCACTATTTTTTGGAAGTTTTACACTTTAGTTTTTTTTTTAAAGTTAAATGTAATAAACGTCTTTCTATTAGTAAACCCTTATATAGTTTACAATGGTGGCTTATTACTTATGAATTACTAAATTAAAATTAAAAAACTTAAGATCTTTTAGAATAATTAATTAAAAGTAAGTACACTTCAATTTAATTAAGTTGACTTTATAAAACTTATGATAATTTATAGAATAAAACTAGTTCTCAAAAATTAAGTGTAAAAATGTTTTATATTAAGTACGCAAAACTCTGAGTAAAGTATCACTCTTGAAAATAATATTGAACTTAAAAAGTTTTAATTCAATAGTAAAAATCAATAACTTACAGAAAATTTTTAGCAATTTTTCTAATAATTGCGCCTGTACCTTGAAATGTTTTGTAGATAGCACATCAAAATTTAATTTACTTATTTTATATGATTTATTAAAATTATCAATAATTATCAATTGTAAAAATCTAACTAGCAGAATCAATCAACTTTTTTTTTTATATTGAAAAATTTAATTGTAAGTAAGCAACACAGCTAATTGAATATTTATTTCATTATTTTCTCATGTTTCTTTATTTTTATTTAATCACCATAGTCTAATACATAAACAATTCAAATTTGAACGCAGACAATTATCTGACTAGTTTGAAATAAAATTGATTATAATACTGATAGTACCTGCGTGACTTCTTTGAGTGTCTAATCTTTTTCTGAGTTGTGCAATTCTTCTTCCATTTCCTTCAATTTTTTCATTTATTTTAATTTTTATAAAATAACTAGGTGGATCAAATCATGTCTTATGGAACATGATAATGCCAAAAAATTTAGTCCAAATTTTTATGATAAATCTTATTCTTAAGATGTAGTTAAATACATTTTCTTTAACTTCTAATGGCTCACAACGTCTTAACAAATAAAATATTAAGCGCAGATATACAATTGATTTTAGATACTTATAGTTTATCAATACTAAAATGGTCAAAAATACAACAAGTTTAAACAAAATAAATTAAATAACACTAAAACATGGTTTTGAGTCTTGAAAAATTTAATATGCATTGCATGGTTCAAAGTTTAAAAAGTACTACTAAGATTTCATCACTATTTTTTGGAAGTTTTACAGTTTATTTAGTTTTGTTTTCATAGTTAAATGTAATAAATGTCTTTCTATTAATAAATCGTTACATAGTTTACAATGGTTGCCTTATTACTTATGAATTACTAAATAAAAAATGAAAAAACTTTAGATCTTTTAAAATATTTAATTAAAAGTAAGTAATATACACTTCAATTTGATTAAGTTGACTTTATAAAACTTATGATAATTTATAGAATAAAACTAGTTCTCAAAAATTAAGTGTAAAAATGTTTTATATTAAGTACGCAAAACTCTGAGTAAAGTATCACTCTTGAAAATAATATTGAACTTAAAAAGTTTTAATTCAATAGTAAAAATCAATAACTTACAGAAAATTTTTAGCAATTTTTCTAATAATTGCGCCTGTACCTTGAAATGTTTTGTAGATAGCACATCAAAATTTAATTTACTTATTTTATATGATTTATTAAAATTATCAATAATTATCAATTGTAAAAATCTAACTAGCAGAATCAATCAACATTTTTTTTATATTGAAAAATTTAATTGTAAGTAAGCAACACAGCTAATTGAATATTTATTTCATTATTTTCTCATGTTTCTTTATTTTTATTTAATCTCCTGAATCAAACTATATTAACAAAACAAACTTAAAGTGCAACACAATTATCTGACTAGTTTGAAATAAAAATTGAATATAATACTGACAGTACCTTCGTATCTTTGTTGAATATCTATTCTTAAATTATTCTGTTCTGCAATTCTTCTTTCAATTTCTTCTATGTTTTCATTTATTTTTATTATCTTCTTTTCTTTTATCCTTTTGCTTTTATTGAACTTTCTTCGTTGGTTATTAATTTTATTTCGGAGCTTCACTCTTTCTCTTTTGAGCCTTTCAGCTTCTATTTTTTCCTTTTCAATTTTTGTTTTGTAGTTAGCAACTTCAAATTTAACGTATGTTTCTGCTGCTGTTATGTTTTAATTATAAATAAAACCAAGTATATTGTAAAAAACTAATGAACATTTTAATAATAAACTAATTACTAAAAATCATGGTATATAAAAAAAAGATATATATCATGTTAAGGACATAGGATGTAAATCATATTTTTCACAATTTGACCTTGTTTTTAGATTTTAGCAAAGCTTTAAGCTGTTTACTAATTTTTAACATATAGTTGGTTAAAGTTGGAGAGTACAACAGGTTGCTTATTGAAAGCGCGAACTAAACAGACAAAAAAGGCTTTTTCTTCAAAAAAAAATATTTTCTTTTCTGTTTTTGACATAATCACCTAAATATACAAGATATGTTCCTTGCAACATTTAGATAAATCTTTTGTAAGGAACTGTTTTTTTATTATTATTAAAATTTCACTTTTAAACTAAAAAATATACTTAATATGTTATTTTTTTTAGATATTGCAATAACATTTCTTAAAAACTTACACTTTATCTCAAAAACCTTAGGGGAAAAAAGATTTAAGTGAAATTGTTGTTTTTTTTTTTAGTTTGCGCCTCCCATAAGGAGCTAATGTGCTATCTGAATATTACCAGTCATAACTCAAAAGTTAGTTTAAATATTAAAAAGCAGCTTATAGTTTAGTTAAAACTCTACAAAACAATATCAAAAAAAAAAGTGAGCTACCCCTATATGCCCACAATTCACTAGTAAAAATCTATAACCTTTACTTAATGTAACAGTTTTAGCAAAATTTTATAATAGATACTTAAGTAGTGGTGTTCTACCAAATCTATATGTCAGATATGGCCATAGTTTAAATAATATCAGGTTTTGATTTGAAAAATAAATTTGATTCTCGTCCAGTTGTACTTAATTTTAAAAATATTTTAATTAATTGGTTTTTAGTAGGACCTAGAGTAAGTTCAATTTCTGATGAGTGTGACTTGATCCTGATCTGTAATCTAAAAAGAAGGTCAAATCTGTTACAGATAAAACTACTTTTAGAAATCAAAATCCAGCCAAAACTAGAACTGAATTTTTTAATTAAAATATGACAACATTAAGATCTAGGCAAGCTATGAGTAGATCGGGAGTCCATCAATTCTAACCCGCTGTCATTTCTACATTTCTAACCCGATCACTTCTAAGCTAATCACTTTTAACCTGATCTTTCTAACCCAATTGCTTCTAACCCAATCACTTCTAACCCAATCACTTCTAAAAAGATCATTTCTAACCCGATCACTTCTAACCAGATAACTTCTAGCCTGATTGTTTCTATTCCAATTTACTTGTTTATTTTATTCTTTTTTTTTATTCTCAATTTCTTGCCAAAACTAACTAGTCTTAATAAATATTTAATTTAATAAAATAATAAAACAATTTAAAATGTTTTGTTACTATAAACCATAATGATTAAAATTTATTTTGAAAAAATATTTTTTAGTATAATTTTTAATTTTAGTAAAAACTTAACATAATTTTAATATACTTTTATTACCTCATTTTTTGATTTTTCATCTTACACATAGTTTTAATTTATTTTCGCTATTACATAAATTTTTGAAGAGTTGAAATAATGTAAGCAAAAACAAAATAAAAACTAAAAAAAAATATTTTGAAATTTATTATATTAATATATAATATATAACATTATTTATAGTTAAGTTAAGTATAACTAGGAGCAGGAGTTTATAAAAACGTGCTTTATTTCCTTTAAACAACTATTTTTTTAGATGACTAACACATGCAACATATTTACTTTTTATATATTACAGTAAAGCCAGCTTGAAGTCTATTGACTTTATTCTCAGTATTTTTCGCACCTCTAAATTTCTATAAATGTATTAAGGTTTCTTCATTAAAAATTTAAATCTATATAATGGGTTTCACAATAAAAACTATTTTTATTATTTTGTAATAAGCTTTTTAGTTTTATAGATAAAGCTGTTAGCTTATACTTATAACTTATATTCAATGATTACCTAAATAATCTAAAGTTTTTGTGTTTTTGGAAACCTGTGAAAGAATAACTTTTAAAAGAATGCATGCAGTCATAATTGTCTTTCAGTTTAAATGTGGAATTATAATCAAACTAAACTAATCTTTGCAAAAAATTGAACAACCTTGATTTAAGTTTACTTGATTAAGATAAGATACTTTATATTAAAAACTATCAGTAACTTATCAAATTTTAAATTTATAAAGTATTGATTTAATATGTAGGATTTTGTTCATTCTATGGTTTGATTTCATTAGCAGCGCTTTTCCCCTTAAATAAATCCTTAAATAATAATAAATCCTTATTTTTCAATGTTTTCGATAGATATTTATTTGACATGTATTTTTAATGTGCTTTGGACTTTAGGTTTTAAATTTAGTGGTTAGTCAACACACTTAAATTTTTGATTTTTTTTACAACTGTTTGTACCTTAATTCCAATAATGTTTATTTTAATTGTATTGGTTATGCTTTGGCAAAGCTACAAAAACAATTGATAAAAAAACAATGAAATACCAATCAATTGCACAAATGCTCAGAATCTAACTCTAAAAGTCAGGATTTGTATATCCGGTTGATGTTTGAACAAGAAGAAAAGTTATTTATGAATTTTTGTAATTTGTTTGAATTATGACATCCTGGTATGTTTTAAATGAATTTAATAAAAGTAATCATGAACCTTATTTTAATGTAGAAGTGCATATTTCAGACCATTTTGCTGATTGTTGCACTAAAATCATTGAAATAATTTACTAAATTGTCTCAATATGCGTTGCTAAATTATGCAAAGTAGGTTTTTTTTGAAAAGAAATTGGAAGTTAATTCTAAAATGAAAGACTGTACAGCTGTGTTTGCTTTTTGTTGAAACTCACTGATTGTTGAAAAAGTTGACGTTAATGGTACATATTATGAAGTTAAAACTAAATTTGTTAAAAACCTTCTACTTCAAATCATATATAAGTTAATTAGTATTATACTAAAAAGTTGATTTAATTTATTATTATTCTATAAAAATTAGATAAAACTTTAGTTTTTGATTTTAAAGTATATAAATTTTCGTCTCTTCGTTATGTGTCATTCAGTTTAAGTGACCCAGATTTTAATGACTGGGTCTAGCGTAGGACAACAAACTTCCAATAGCAGTAAACATCAAAAACAAAATTTTAACTAAAGCTATTTAAACATTAAGCTTTATTTTAAACATAATAAACTAAATTTCAATAAAAAAACAACTTTGTTGATAATAGTTTGTTTTCAAAACAATTTTTATTTTAAAACAATAATAAATAAACATATTAACACAGATTGGGTTAGAAATGATCAAGTTAGATATGATTGGGTTAGAAATGATCGGGTTAGAAATGTTTGGGTTAGATATGATTAGGTTAAATTGGGTTAGTAATGATCAGGTTAGAAACGATTGGGTTAGAAGTAATCAAGTTAGAAATGATCGGGCAGAAGTGATTGGGTTAGAAATAATTGGTTTAGAAGTAATCGAGTTAGAAGTAATTGGGTTAGAACTATTGGGTTAGAAATGATTGGGAGAGAAATGATAGCAAGTTAGAAATGATAGTAAACCGAGTAGATCTGATGAAACACTAGTCTGTAACTAAAATTGTTTTGTAGAAAGCACATAAAAGTTTAATAAATTTATTTTATATGATTATTTGAACCGAGTCTCACTAGACGGATTAATCAGCAATTTATTTTCATGCTGAGAAGTTTAGTTGTTAGTAAGCAATACTGCTAATAAAACATTTATTTCATTATTTTCTTATGTATTTTTTAATTTTCTTCAATCTCTTGAGTCAAATTATTTTAACAATACAAATTTGAAAAGAAAGACAATTGACTAGTTTGAAATAAAAATTGCTTACAATACTGATAGTACCTGAGTTACTTTGTTGAATAGATCTATTGAGTTCATTAATTCTTTTTTCTATTTCTTCTATCTTTGCATTTATAATTTTGTCTTCTCTTTCTTTTTCCTCTGTGTTTTTTTCGAATTCTGTTTGTTGCTGATCATATTTTTGTTGGAGCTTCTTTTTTTCTTTTTTGAGACTTTCAGCTTCTTTTTTCTCTTCTTCAATATTTCTTTTGTGCTCGACAACTTTTCTTTTAGCAGCTGTAATGCTTTAGTTTTAAACAAAACCAAGTTTGTTGTACAAAAATAATGATATATTTCAAATAAAACTATTACAAAATAAAAAATTAAAGGAAATATATACAGTACAAAAAAGTTTAAATATCATTTCTAGGACATAGGATGTTTATCATATTTTTTTTTACAATTTGACCTTGTTTTGTAGGTTTTAGCAAAGCTTTAAGCTGTGTTTCACAAGTTTTTAAAGTTCAAACTAATTTTAAACATATAGTTGGTTCAAGTTGGAGAGTATAACAGGTTCCTTAGGTAAAGTGCGAACTAAACAGACAAACAAAAGAAAGTTTTATTAAAAATATATCTTATTTTCTGTTTTTTAACATAAACACCTAAATATTCAAGATATGTTCCTTGCAACATTAAGAAAAGTCTCTTGTAAGGAACTGTTTTTTTTTAATTTTATTGCAATTTTACTTTTAAACCAAAAAACGTTACTTATGAGAAATTTTTTAAATGTTGCAAAATTATTTCCTATAAATATTTCCTTAATTTTAGTGAAATTGTATTTTTTTGCCTTTTTAGTTTGCGCCTCCAATAAGGAACTAATGTACTCTTGATTTTTACCAGTTTAAACTCAAAAATTAGTTTAAATATTAAAAAGCAGCTTATAGTTTAGTTAAAACTCTACAAAACAATATCAAAAAAAAAGTGAGCTACCCCTATATGCCCACAATTCACTAGTAAAAATCTATAACTTTAACTTTAACGTAACAATTTTAGCTACATTTTATAATAGATATTTAAGTAGTGGTGTTCTACTAAATCTAAATGTCAGATCTGGTCATAGTTTATTAAATAAATAAGATTTTGTTTGAAAAATAAATTTGATTCTGGTCCAGTTGAATCTTGACTTTAAAATAGTTTAATTTATGGAATTCTAGTAGGACCTAGAGTAAGTTCAATTTCTGGTTAGTGTGACTTGATCCTGATCTGTAATCTAAATCGAGTATATTCTGAACCAGAAAAAATCAATTTAAAAAATCAAAATCCAGCTAGAACGAAAATTAAATTTAATTAAAATATGACACATCAAGATCTAGACAAGCTATGATTAGATCTAATGAAACACCAGTCTGTAAGTAAAATTGTTTTGTAGAAAGCACATAAAAGTTTAATTAATTTAATTTATTTGGTTATTTAAACTAAATCTCACTAGATGGATTGATCAACAATTTATTTTCATATTGAAAACTTTAATTGTAAGTAAGCAATACTGCTAAATAAATATTTATATCATTATTTTCTTATGTTTATTTACTTTTACTCAATCTCTTGAATCAAACTACAGTAACAAAACAAACTTAAAGCGCAAGAAAATTATCTGACTAGTTTGAAATAAAAATTGCTTATAATACTGACAGTACCTTCGTATCTTTGTTGAATATTTTTTCCTCTATTGATTTCTTTTTCAGCTCTTTTTTCATGTTCTTTTACTTTTTCTTTTATTTTACTTGTCTCCTCTTCCTTTTTCAATTCGTTTTCTAAAATTATTTTTTGGTGCTGATCATAATTTTGTAGGAGCTTCTTTTTTATAATTTTGAGCCTTTCAGCTTCTTTTTTCTCTTCTTCAATATTTCTTTTGTGCTCGACAACTTTTCTTTTAGCAGCTGTTATGTTTTAATTATAAACAAAATCAAGTATATTGTAAAAAACTAATGAACATTTTAGAAATAAACTAATTAGTAAATATCAAGGTATAAAAAAAGAGATATTACAGTACAAAAAGTCTATATATTATGTTAAGGACATAGGATGTAAATCATATTTTTCACAATTTGACCTTGTTTTGTAATATTTAGCAAAGCTTTAAGCTGTTTTTCACAAGTTTTTAATACTCAAACCAATTTCTACCATATGGTTGGTTAAAGTTGGAGAGTAAACAGGTTCCATATGGAAAGCGCGAACTGGACACACAAAAAAGACTGTTTTGTAAAAATTAAATTTTCTATCTGTTTTTTAAAATAAACACCTAAACTTTCAGGAAATATTCCTTGTATAATTTAGTAAAATCTCTTGTAAGAAATTTCTTTTTTTTCCATTATTAAGATTTTACTTTTAAACCAAAAAACGTTATTTATGATAACTTTTTTTAAATGGTGCAATAGTATTTCCTATAAATTTTGACAAAAAAACGTAGGGGGAAATAGATTTAAATGAAATTGATGTTTTTTGCATTTTTAGTTTGTGCCTCCCATAAGGAGCTATTGTACTAACTGAATTATACCAGTTATAACTCAAAAATTAGTTTAAATATTATAAAGCAGCTTATGGCTTAGTTAAAACTCAAAATGTAAAAACAGTGAACATATGCCCTTAATTCGCTAGTAAAAACCTATAACTTAAACTTTAACGTAATAATTTTAGAAAAGCTTTATAAGATATTTTTAGATACTTAAGTGGTGGTGTTCTACTAAATCTAAATAGCAAATCTGGTCATAGTTTATTAAATAATATCAGGTTTTCATTTGTAAAATAGTTTGATTCTGGTCCAGTTGAATCTTGATTTTTTAAAAACAGTTTTATTAATCAGGTTCCAGTAGGACCTAGAGTAAGTTCAATTTTATTAAGTAAAATCACCACTCTTACATTTTAAATACTACACCTTTATTCTTTATTTTCTTCACATTTTATATAATGAAAATTAAAACAAATCAAACTAAAATAATAAGTAACATCCTACTAAACTTGTTATATGTTTAAAACTCTACTTTACTTTAAGCTATAACTCTAAAATACAAATATATGAATTGTGCAAATTTTAACTTATTTTATTATTCTATTTTTACTGTGTTAGCATCAAAATAGTTGATTTTATTTTTTATTTATTTATGTTTTATTACAACCAGGAGATAAAAGTAAAACGCTAATATAAACTTTATTTTTGACTGATATATTAAAACATTACTTAAAATCTTTTATAATACTTTATTGAGTATTATTTTTTTTAGAAATTCTAATAATAATTTATTTTATTAGTACGTTCTCATCATTTTGCTCTCAAAATAATATTTTTTAGAACTTAATACATTAAAGGGAATAAGCAAGGTTGGGTAAAGCACTTCTTTTTTTTTTAGTTTTATATTTTAGATAATATTCAAGCTACCAATTACTTTTAACCACCTGTTGAAATTCAAAATACTTTTTTTTTACAATTAAAGTTATAGAGTGTCTTTATGGAAGAAGCAAAAATAGAAAATTGCACTAAAAATCTTTCTCCTTTTTCAATTTTTGTGCAATTGTTTCAAAACTTTTTCAGAGTAATCATTAATAAAATTGGAAAAAATTGTGAGAAATAGATTTTAAATTATTAAAAAAAAATCTTTATAATAGAAAAAAATTAAATTGTTTTCAAATTTTGGTCATAACTAATTTTTTAATTTCGAAAATCTGCTTCATTTAAGTTGTTTGTAACATTGAAAAGATTATTTTACTAAAAATTTAAAGTAAATTATTTTAAAATAAAGGAAATATATTTTTAATGATTTTTTCAAAATTACTAGAAAATCAATTTTTGATTCCATACAGTCTTATTGAATATTTTTTTACAAAACTGGTTACATATAAAAGTTAATTGAAATTTTATTGTTCTATAAAATATATCTTATAATACATACTCTAGGCTTTTTGATAAGAGCCAATGTTAATTTTTGTAAAAAAATGTTGGACCTCCCTAAGCCCTTAATTCATATACTTACTTATTTAAATTTGCAACAGCTGATTGTTAGTTCACAATGGTGGCAATGACCACATAATTTGAGTGTTGATTTTTTTGTTGCAGGATCAGCAGATACTTACTAAGGGGTTTGAGCTTTATGATTTTTTTCACACTTTATGGTTTTTAAAGTTGAAATTTTAAGCTCATGGGTAGAAAAAAATTAATTAAATAATTTAATGTTAATTTCAAAGGGGCAAGTAAAATAACAGGTGATGAAAACTTGCTTGCCTTCAAAAAACGTTAATTGTTGTAGAGGGAAGAAAAAGGCTCATGTTTTTCTACCATAAAAAGTATAATTTAGAAAACTTGTTCTTAAATAATCTTTATATTACCACAAGAATTCAATAACCAAAAAAAAAACAGTAATTTCTAAGAAAACAAAAAGAATTTCACAAATATTTCAGTCGTTTTAAGAAATTCTAAATATTTTTCAGAACATTGCAAACTTAAAAGTTATTAAAGAAAGTGGGAACAATGCTTATAATTAATAGGAAAACACAATTTATTTCAACAGAAGACTAAATTTTTATTAATAAAAAACTAAAACTAGGTTACAGGGTTGCCACTCTAAAAGGCAAAAAAGCTATCCTGAGTTTAGAAAAAAAGGTTATTAACATGTGCCAAAACCTAAAAATATTACTGTTGACCTAATTTAAAAACCTTAAAACACCAAACCATTAACAAAATGACTTAATAAAAGTCCATTTTTAAATAGATAACCTTTTTTAGTATATGTGTCAAGCACTGAATTCTAATCTTACAAAATTTAACTCATATAATTTTTAAAGAGCTGACATTAGGATCTCTAGGCCATTAGACAACATAACTAGTTCAAACTTTAGGAAAAATATACAAATTAGTTTTGTTTTCATAAAACAAAATCAAAACAAGCCTAATTTGGACTAGATTAATATAATTTTAAAATTTTAGAACTAGTTTAAGTGTGTGGCAACCCTTTTAAACAAATAAAAAAGGTCTTAGTAATGTGAACAGATTTAGTAGCACTTTTGACTTCAAAATGGTAAATATTTATTAAAGTTTTGTGGTTGATATTAAAAAAATCTTTATTAATAACTTAATAATTTATAGATTATAAGATGAAACATTAAAAGGCGTATATAAATAGATTATAAATCTAATAAGTTATAGGGTTGCCACTTGTTTTTTTTCAAAATTTTTCCAGGTTTTCCAAATTTCTTCCAGATTTTTAAAAGTAAACATTTTTGGGTCTACTTTTAGTTTTAAGTAAATTTATATAAAAGAAACTGTGTTAAATAGTACAAAAATATTTAAAAGATGATGTAAAGTTACTTTAAATGTGTTTTTTAATAAAATTTTTTTTTAATGATGACAAAAAAATTTTATTTACATGATAGATTTTTTGTGTCAAATTGAAATTATAGTACTGAAAATGTTAATATTATTAAAAATTCCAGGTTTTTCCAGGTTTTCGATCAAAATTCCAGGTTTTTCCAGGTTTTTTTCAAAATTTCTCAAATTCCGGGTTTTTTCAGGTTATTTTTGCCTAAATTGTCGAATTCCAGGTTTTTCAAGGTTTTTCCAGGTTTCCAGGTAAAGTGACAACCCTGTAAGTTATATAAAACATTTTTTAACATCAGAACTTTGCCCTTTGCAACAATATTTTTTGACGCTTAATGTCATATAGTTTTAACTTAAGTAAATTTAATTTTGATTAGAATAAAAATTAAAAGTGTTCTCCTAACATTTTTCCTCCATGCTCGAAAACTTAGAAAAGGCAGCCTGCTGTTGTTTGCTTTATATGAGTTAAGCTTGACAAGTTTAAAACTTTGTTGTAATGATTTCTACTAAAAACATCAAAGTTGTTGTTACTAAAGTTGCCGTAGAAACCAAAATAAGCTTACAATCAACTTTTTTAAACTTATATTTTTAAAGTAAGGATTTATTTTTACTTAGTAGTAATTAATATGTCAAATTTTCAAATCATTTCATACTTTTAAATATATTTCAAAATCCTTTTGACTTTATCTATTAGATACTATTTAAAAAAAAAAGAAAAAGCTAAAATAGCTTTTGGTTTTGCTAATTTTTTTGGTGTTAAATAATTTCGTTTCGAGTTTTGAACTAGGTTTTCTTCAAACTAACGAGAAAAACTAATTTAAACAAAAAAAACCTAAATGTCAGATAAATATACAGGTAAAAAAACTAAAGTATTATATAAAGTCACAAATAAGTGTTTGTAATATGTTTTATACAAATACTTAGTTTAAGTAATCAATATAAAAATCGCATTGTAACTTTAATGTAGTATTTAATGAGTGTTTTTAAATATTTACTGACAGTATTACATTGTAAGTAAAAACGATCGTGGTCAAGAACTCTTTGTTTTTTTTTATTGTGTTAACCTATTTGTTCAATACATTTATTTTTGGTCAAAAAATCTTGAATGCAAACATATTAAGTACTTTTTGATCTTTAAAGTATAACGTTAATACTTTAAAGCTTATAATTCTGTCAATTTAAGAAATACTTTAATTTACTTCCCCAACCTTATTTTTCAAAATTAGCCTCATAGTGCGCTTGTAAAAGATAAGAAAAAACAAACTAAAATTATTTTAGAAAATATTATGGATGTTTTTTTTTAGTTTTGTAAGTAAAATATAATTTAAAAAAATAAAACAAATACAAAAAATTCATTTAAAGTTTAAAAAAGTGTTTAAACGGCAAAACTTAAAAATATTTTTTTTATAGTGTTAAATTTTAAAAGTCTTTTAAGTATAAATAAAACGATTATGATGGTAATAAATAGTCGAGAAAATATCATAACCGAAAATTAATTAGACATTACTACAATTTGTTAAGTAAGCCACATCTCAAAAATAATAAATTTAGGAAACTAAAAATGCTCCTATGTGTTTAAATAGTAATTTTGTAATTTTTTTTTTTATTTTGAATTTTTAGTAAATAAGATAGGTATATGAAATGTAACTTCTCAGTCCTACTAACTATTAAAAATTGCATTGTCCGAATTTTAATAGTCGTTCACTCAATTTTCCGACCTGATATAATATTAAAGTTTAAAAAGTTAGCAAGTTAACAGTCTTTTTACGAATTAAGTTTCTATAGAAACACAGTATGTTATTACCAACTAGTAAAGTATACTTTAAAAGTTAAAATAAATACAAGTTTTTATAAAGTTTAAATGCTAGAATTTATACACAAGTAGGAATGAGGTACAGCAATCAAATTATTTATAAAAGAAGACCACGTAAGTTGAATAAGTAGTTTTTCAATTTTTGTAATAAGTTTGTAATATCAAAAAGTTGTTCTTATAATAAAAATGTAAAACTTGTTTAAAACTAGTTTTTTACAACAGTATTTGGTAATTACATATGATGATGTCTCAACAATATCAAGGTGAAACTATATTATATTCGATGTCTTTTTTAGCCAAAATGTTAGGCTAAAAATATATATGTAATACACACAAAAATAAAATTAAACTTATTTGTCATAAACTAATAAAACTTAATATTTAATTGCTTTTATTTACAATATAAAGCACTTATACAAATACAATATTTTATTTTGATTACTCTATTGTAAAATAAAATTGGTTAAATATTTTATTTTATAATAAATAGTTTTAATTTTTACTATGTATTTACATAGGTTGTTTAAGACAAAGTATCTCTTAAAGAAAACATATTAGGCTTAAAAAATTAATTTTTAGTTTAAAATTATGCTTAAAATAGACACCAATATAATATAATTTCAGCTTGATATTGGTGTGACATCATCTGAGCAAATTACTCATTATTCTTTAGTAGCTTTTAATTTTTTAATCTATAAACTGTCTGCTTTCATATATAATAAAAGCCTAAAATTAAATTTTTCCTGATAAAACTACTTAAAGTTTAAACTAATACATGGTTTGAGAATATTATTTTACTAAAACAACATTTTTAACTAAAAAACTCTCCAGTTTGTTAGTATGAATTTTATTTTGCAGGTCGTTCAATTGACTTCAGAACTATCCCAAAAATAAAACGAAGGTAACTAACTAGTCATTTTATTATGATACCAAAGTCTAAAAATCTACATTTATATTTAATTTTAAAAATTTCAAGACAACTGTTATTTTATTTTTAGTTTTTATTTCCATATGGTATTACCAAATTAGTATTTTTTTTTAAATATGAGTTTATATGACTAAAAAATGCTAATGATTTCTTATTTATAATTAACTTAAATAAGAAATATTTGGAGCATAAGTGACCAGTAATTAAACAATAAGATTTACAAGACACACAATTTCAATTAAATTAGATATTTTTATAGCAATTCTCATCAGTAGAGTGAAAAGCTAACAATAAATAAGCTTTAACAAACTTATATAGTAACCAAGTGTTTAATCATTAAGTTTTTAAGAGATTAATTAAAGACAAAGGCAATTAGTAACAGTTAAAATCATTTAAGTTTACTTACATTATAATTAATCTACAGTATAACTTAACATCAGTACAGTGAAAACAACACTTAAAATTAAAATTTATAAAAATAAAGAAACAGTATAGTCAAATTTTTTTTGCTTACATAAAACTGGTTTCCAAAACAAATACAAGTAGCTTCTAATTTGGTCAAATTGAAAACCTTACTACAAGTTTTAAGAGCAGGGGGTAAAATTTTTTTTTTTTGAAATTTGATCTTATTAAATATAGTTTTTACTAAGCTACAAAATGCTTTTTACAGATTTTAAAAGTTCAAAATAGACAATTTCACTAAAAATCTATCTTTTCCTACCTTTTTAAGATAACTTCCTCAAACTTTCAGGAAATGTTCCTTGATGTGTTTAGAAAATTCTGTAAGAAAGAATTTTAAAAAGATTAAAAAATAAAAATTTTATATAAAAAATAAACAAAAAAAAAACAGTTAGTTTTTTTGTTATAAAATTTTTTTGTTTTAATTTTTTCAAATTTTGTGCTGACAGAATTATCTAAATACCGCAAGAAAGATTTCCTGAAATTTTCAGGTAGTAATTTCAAAAAACAAAGAAGGAGATAGACTTTTAGTTATTTCTATTTATTTGCTGTTTTAGTTTGCCCCTCACAGAAGGATCCCATTGTTGCCTCCAACTTTGACCAGCTATATCTTAAAATTATATTGAACTTTTAAAATCTGTAAAAAGCATTTTGTAGCTTAGTAAAAACTATATAAAATAAGATCAAACTTGTGAATATATAGTGTAATTTTTAAATTATGACTTAATAGTCCCCTGTGGTTCTTTACTGGTCGTGACCTCCTGAGTATCTGTCACGATCCACAAGGTGCCACTTGGCCAACTTTGGGAAACCCTGGTTTAGATGCATTAAAAACCTTAACTGGTATATTGTCTTTCTTATCTGAAAAGCAGAAATTCTCTACACACTTTTATCCTTTTCCTTGGATGTCTTGTTGTTAATCCAATATAGCTTGCTTTACAACAGCAGCTGTATTGGTAAATTACCATACTTTTATTTAAGTTTGATGTTGGATCCTTACCAACTGGTGTTAATAGTGGTTTAGAGGTGAAGACGATTCTAGAGTTAAATGCATAATAAGTATTTCTTATCAGTTGTTTAATTTTCTTTTCTGACATTTCTGAGCTTTTATTAATGAATGCAAATTTTTCAGGAACTTTCTTATTAGCTTTGTACTCTACTGATGAGAATTGCTTGAAATGTATCCAGTTTTGACATTTTAGGCTAAAAAAAAAAACTTGGAATTTAAGAAATTTTGAAAAAAACCTGTAAAAACATAAATTTATAACAATTTTTAGTAGTTAAGTGGTAAACTAATTTGACACAACAATTCTATCATATGGATAATTTTTTTTGTCATCATATTAGTTTATTATTATTTAAAAACACATTTAAAGTAGCTTAACAGTATCTTTTCAATCTTTAGTACTACTTAACACAGTTTTTAACCTTAAACTTAAATTTAAACTAAAGATAGACCCAAAAACGTTTACTTTTTAAAACCTAGATGAAATTCGAAAAACCTGGAAAAATTTCTCAAAAATCAGGGGCAACCCTGATTTAATCTAAATATGGATAACATTTAAAAGTATTTTGTTACATCTTTGACTTTTTCTTGTATTTTGAAGTAAAACAGTGTTTTTAATTATTTTGTTTATAGTTATTTGTCTTAACAAAAAATATTGCTCAATATACTGTAAAATAAAGAACTTTAAAAAAAAATATGTGTAACCAAGATATTTTATTTATCATTGGTTTTAGTAGAAAAGATGTGACCTTGTCAAATATCAATAAAATATTAAATGTGCAGAATTATTATATTTAGATTATTTTACTTAAAAATTAATATGTTTTAAACTTTTTCAACAGTAGAAAAGTACAAAAAGTTCTCCCAAGACATCTAATTTTTCCTTCATGCTTACCAAGTACTTGAGATTTTATACTTTTTTTGAGTTTTATGTTTGAGAAGTTTATTGAAATGGCATACTTTTTTAGTTTTAAATTTTTAAATGACTGTTCAACTTAATACATAAACTAAAAAATATTTTATGAGATTTTTTTCCTTACAATGATAATTAAAATTTCAAGTTTAAACTGACAATTTAAATATGATATTTTTAAACCTAATTAAAAAAAATCATCAACATTTATGCATACTAGAGTTTTCAACCTATTTTTTTCTTAACTTTAAAGTAGTTCTTGTAAAAATTTGTATATAATTCTGTAGTTTCTAAAACAAACTAGGTTCTCAACTTCAGTGAAGGAGATAAAGTAATAAAATATGTTTTTATTTCTTACGTTTAATCTTACATTTAATAATCTGAAAAATCACAATTAAGTAATCTAAAAAATAACATTATTAGAGACTAACTGTTGTTCAAAACTTGATGGTAAGTCAATATAAACTAAAGGCTTAGTACAGGAACTAAATCTTATGATTTACAGGATTTAAATGTTGATCTTACCATAGTACACAAAAATTAGGGTCCAAACTGATTTATACTTGTAAAAAATTGAAATTCAGTTTAGACCAATCTCTGTTTCAAATAAAGATTCAGCAAAATTTGATTAAAAGTAGTTTTAGCTGGAAATGTATCTTCCTGAGTTTAGATCCAGCTGGAACCAAATAAAAACTATTTTTAAAACTCAAATCCAGCCAAAAACTTAATGTGAATCTTTTTCCTAATAAAAGTCTTGTTGGATTCTAGTTAAAACAGACTATGACCAGATCTGGTACTTAAACCTGGTAGAGTTTTTGGCTATTCAGGGTTCATACAAGACAAAATCAAGCTAAGTCAGTTATTTTCAAAAGTTTTGCAAATTTCAGTATTTTGTAATGGAAATTGCAAACTGTCCCTGGTTTATATAATTAAAGTATCTAGAAACACATTTGAGATTATAATTTGGAAAGTTGTTATGGCAATTGTATAACAACCACATTTCTGTATAAATACTGAACTTTTGCAGTAGATGATAACTAGTTTGTTGAAGACCTGTTTTAGCTCTTTCAAATTTAGTGATTTATCTTTCTTGTGGACTGCAGCTAGTAGCAAATAAGCATGTGACTGTCATTAATTTATATTATTTACTGTGTTTTTAGAAATAAAAGTAATAATTTTGAAATAAGTTATCACTTAAAACTTTTATTTTGTACAGTTTACCATAACTTTAATACGTTTTTTGCTAGCCAACTTTTTCATTGAACTTGTTTTATATATAAAATTTTGTGGTAAATTGTAGACAGTAGTTGTTAGTTTTAATTATCATTTAAAGTTATTATCAAAGTTGTTGTTTAACTTGTCCAATTACCATATACTATAAGAGTATGAGCGTGTCACCATAAAGTAGTCTTAGAATAAAAAATAAGCTGCTTCTAAGCATAAGTTCTTCTAATGTAACCGGCCTTGCAGAAGCTTGGCAACCAGCTGCTTTCGGTTTCAATTTGTCAGTTCAAATGCATAGAAATTTGAGAATATTTTTTTAAGTAGACTAATAAGTTGTAAATTTGTTTTAGATAAATATTTTTATCCTTAGTTTTACTGAAATTAAGAATTTATTGGCAAAATGTCAGTTTTTGTCATTCTAGATACTTGAAAATTTCTAAATTTCTTAAAAAAAGAAGATATTTTTTTTTAAATAGATTATATATTTATTGGTTTAATTCGAAGTAAGTACTTAATTTTTGTAGGTCATGTTTTAGTATTTGTCAGTAGAAATGCTTAAACGTCTCTGAATTTCTTAAGCAAATTTCAGATTTTTCTGTTTTGAGTATATATTATAAACTATTTATTAAAATAAACTTTTCAATTGATACATGCAAGAATTTCTTCCAAAGTTAAGTATTATTGTCAGTGAGAGGGCAAGATCTTAAAGTAAGTTGCTGTAATTAAAGTGCTTTAAAAAATTAACAATTGGTTAGCTAGCACTCTGAAAGTAAAATGTTAATAAACAATTTAGTTCTAAAAACTAAGTTTTTATTATGTTTTCCTGGGAACATAACTAATTAAATAGATATGTTTAAATTGAAACAATAAAATTGTGCTGAATTTTTTTAAGCTACACAGCTAGAACTAATCTTAAAGGTTATGTCATTTTATCTGGTTATAAGCCAAATTGGGTGCTTACCAACAAGGTGAAGAAAAAAGTCAATCTAAATCAGTCAAATTGTGAAGTATTGGTCTAAAATTTCACAACAAACCCTGAAAACTGTTTCAATTACAATTTGTTTTGTTTTACTATTACAATAGTTAATCACTATTAATGTTATTTTAAACATAACTTTGATGTGATATTCACACTTGTTTGTGCTGATTAGCTTGTTAAGTAAAACAATTCTTTTTGTAATTAAATAAGTTTTTTAATTTTTCAACTTTACCCACAAGCGGTTGCTTTGAACTTGTGCTCGCTTGGTAAGATCTTAACAGCGATTTCTTGCAACTGTGCCTGCCTGATGAGTCCTAATAAGGACAGAAGCGGTTGTAGGTTGTCTCAGATGCTGTTGTTGTTGGTCAAGTTTATTATTTATGATAATCTTGAAAAACCTAAATGAAAAAAATTATTATAATATTGAAAATCTATTAAAAAAATTCACAGTATGTACTCCTTTTTTAATAATTACACATGTGTAGCAAAAGATTAACTTTAAATTTTGAATAGTTTAACAAAAATTATTAATTAAGTTTTAAGTTTATAAAATTTCATAAAATTGTTCTACCTTTTAAATTTTGTTTAAATTTTTGTGTAGTTCATTAAATTTTTGATTGACAGTAATAAATACAATTGTTTGTTTAATAATTTATCTAACCTAAATTTTTTAACAAAATTGATAGTAAAGTCAATAGTGATCGTTATATATACTAAAATTTTATTGAAAGTACTGGAAAATATTTGAAATACACTCTTTTTTAAGCGTTAGCTATTTTAGATTGATATGTTATAAATTGTGTGTAAGGAAAAAAAAAATATTTCATGTTTTTTAACAATTATTTTTTAAAACGTTTATTACTGTAATTTTTTAGTTTTATCTAAACTTTTTTTCTTACAATCAGATGCTAGAGACAGTGATGATTTAAAAAGATTCAAGATATTTAGAATGAAAATGGATATTATAATCAAGTTAGTAGTTTATTATTAAACTTATTATTATTTTTGTTGCTATTAATAATTATATTATTTTCAACTTAAGTAGCTCATTCTGGTTAGCAGAATTGGGAAATACTGAAATAAAAAGTTTAAAGTACTTCAAAGTTTAGAGTATACAGGGTTACCAAAAAACCTGGAATCCTGGAAAAACCTGGAATTTAAGAAATTTTGAAAAATGTCTGAAATTTGAACAATTATCACTAAAAAACATGGAAAAACGCTGAGTTTTAAATAATTTTTACATGTTAGGTGGTAAAATTTTTATTTGACACAAACAATCTACAAAATAAATAAAAATTTTATGTCAACATCAAATTTTTTCATTAAAAAACACATTTGAAGTACCTTTACAGTTATCTATTCAATGTTGTTATACTACTCACAGGGTTGCCACTTTACCTGGATCCTGATAAAAAACTGAAATTTGACAATTTAGGCAAAAAAATACTTGAAAAACCTGGAATTTTGAACAAAAATCACTAAAAGGATCTCGAATAACCTGGTATTTTAACATTTTTCACATTGTCAGTAGTGAAATTTCAATTTGACTTAAAAAATCTATCATATAAATAATTTAAAAAAAAAATTGCCATCATCAAAAAATATTTTATTAAAAAACATATTTAAAGTAGCATTACAGTATCTTTTCAATGTTTTTATACTTTTTAAAACAGTTTCTTACCTTAAACTTAACTTTAAACTAAAAATAGACCCAAAATGTGTACTTTTAAAAACCTGGAAACATTTTGAAAAAACAAGTGGCAACCCTGTACTTAATACAGTTTTTAACCTTAAATTTAATTTTAAACTAAAAATGAACCATATAACTTGTATTTTTTTTTAAACCTGGAAGAAATTTCTTAAAAAAGTTTGGCAACTTTGAGTATTTATTTTAAGATACTTTTTATATAAAAAAACAACTTCAATTAACTTTTAAGAGTAAGCATTTTTGTAAAAACAATCAAATGATGAACATAAAAAACATGAAGGTTTTCTGAAGTTTAATAAAATTCACTAAAAATTTAAAATCTATCTCTTCTTTCAATTTTAAAGCAATTTATTCAAGCTATCAGACAATGTTCATTTTAATGTTACAGACAATTTGTAGGAGGCAGATTTTAAAAAAAAGTTGTTTGTATTTTCATTTATGAACAAGTTTTAACGCTCCTTGCATAAACAATATTGTATAGTGCAGTTTTATTTTCTTATTAATATTTGATAAGATTTTATTTTTCTCACTGAAATGTAGTAATAAATATAATGTTTAGTTGCACTTGTAGTATAATTGAAAAACATTAAAATTATTTTTTTAATTTGTTTTCTATTTAAAAAAAATTAAGAATAATTTTAAAAATATGTTTCCTACAAGTTTTTTAAATTTATTAAAGATTAAGAGCATAGGGGGTCCACCTTGTTTTTACTAGTTGGTCTTATTTTATAGAGTTTTAATCTGAGCTATCAGACTTTTTTAAGCGCTTGAAAAAATTCAAAGAAATTTTTGAGATATGAGTGATCAAAGTTGGTGACCTCAATAGGTTCCTAATGGAAGGTGCAAAACTAAAAACTCAAAAAAAAAAAGACCATAAAAACTATCTCCTCCTTCATTTTTTAATTAATCTTCTTCAAATATTCTCAGAAAGTATATTATTAAATTCTAAAAATATTTAAGGCAGGAATTTATTGTATTTGGAAAATAAAATTTAAAAAAAACACCTCTTTTTTGTATAATTTATCTAAAATTTTTAATTAACAATATTTTTAAAATCGCTATATTCAAAGTCTATCAAACTTTAAAAGGAACATTTCCTGAAAGTTTAAAGCCCTAGCTCAAAAAATGAAAGAGATTATAGATTTTTAGTGATTTTTAAATTTTCAAGAAAATTGACCCTAAAAGTTTGGTCCATACGTTTGTATCATAAACTTTTTCTAAAAATTACAATATCCTGAAAGTTAAATAAGATTTTTTAATTCTTTAAAAACTGGCTTGTAGTTTATACTTCAAGCGTTCATATAATATCCAATGTTACTTTTGTTAAACAAAAAATGTTGGACCCCCTAAGCCTTTAACCTGAGAAAAATTGCTCAAAGTGCAGAAGGAGATAAATTTTTAGTGAAACAGTTTATTTTTACCTAAGCTTCCATAAAAAACCTATTAGAGGATTAGACTGTCTTTGTATCTCAAAAGTTACTTTGAATTTTTTGAAATCAGTAAAAACAAATGATAGCTTGCTCTTTTATGTAAAAAATAAGACTAAATAAAAAAAAAAGATTTACAATCGTTCTTGTGGTCTTATTTTGTGTTGAGTATTGAATTAAGGTTTGCCTGTTTTAACTTGAAATGCCATACTCAATTAGTTTTGTAGGAATTTTCTCAAAGCAAGAATGATGTAAACATCATTAGATTTTAAATTAATATAAGTTTGATTTAATTTAAACTTGTTTTAAGCTTTTTGTGTTTCCTTCCTTTATGAAATCAAAACATAATGTTTTTAAAATTGTTCCAAGTTAGCTCTTTTTTACTTTAAACTCAAATCCGCCTTGAGTTAAAAAATATCAATAATTTCTTAGTGTTTTTGTGATATCTAGTGCGAAAAGGATCTTTTTTCAAATGCTTAAAGTTTGCCAGAAAAATAAGATGGGCCTTTATAAAAGTTTTATCAAAATAGCTTACATTCTAAAAAAGGGTTTCTTAGGCATTTTTCATAAGTAAAAATTGAGCTAAAACTGTTTGTAGTTTGTGTTTTTTATAATCACCATAATGTATAACATTTGATAAAAAAAAGACTAATTTAATTTCAATTTTGCCAAGATGACTCTTGGTAATTTTTATTTGATCACTAAACTGTACCACAGGACCACTACTTTATAATTGTTTGATAAAAAACTTAAAACTTACAAAAAAAAATCGAAGTGCTTCTGTGAAACTTTTTTCAATTTCTGCAAAATATGTTTTCTTGTTTTCACATGTGAAACTATTTTCAGTTACTATTTAAATTGGAATTTTTAGGGTCCCATACAGTTAACATTGGGGTTATTTTTAGAAAATCAAAAATAGCTCAGTGAAAGTTTTTTTTTAATTTTGAGAAACTAGTTTTATGGTGTTTGTTAAAAAAAAATTATTCTGACTTTGCCAATGTTATACAATACATATAATTGTGAACTTAACTACTAGATTTAATTGATATAAGCTCAGATCTATAGTCTTGTACACTAAAAGCCAGTTGCAACTACCAGTAGTATTGTATTGACTTTGCTTAGGATGTTTTGTCTGTGTTCATCTATGAGGAATTTATTTGCATACTTTGTTTTTTTTTAGTTTAAACTGTTTTTACAAGTTTAAGAAGTACAGTGTATTTCATAGTTTAAATTACAAATAAAAGACAAAAAATGATGATTCAGTTAATTTTTTACAGGTCTATTGAAGGCTATTTAAATGAGTATAAGGAAACAAAGGGCGAAAATATCGTTAGTTATTTAATTTTTTTTGTTCATAAAAATTACAAGTATGTTTTTACTAGCCGGATCCGGAACTGGATTCTTAGTACTCTAAGTTATTTGTAATGTAAGTAGTATAAAAACTACTATGTACGATAATGCAATTTTACATAACTAACTACTAACTAAGTATAATTGTGTGAAGTTTATCTTTTATGTGTTATATCTAACTATATACTTTTGAATTTTGAAAAATTATAGTTTAAAAAAAATTTAGACTAAAAAATATTAATGTGCTGCTAAAATAGTTACATAAAAAGAAAGTTTATGATATGTTATTAAGGTCTAGTTAAGATTAACAGTTAAAAATAAGTAGCTGGTATGTTTGCTAATTTTCTGAACAATATTTACATTTAAATTTTATTAAAATTGAAAGAACAAAAGAAAAACTTAAAATTGAAAGAACAGTAAAAAAAACTTCAAATTGAATAAACAATAATAAACACTAAAATATCTTTTTTGCTAAACTTATAAACTTTCCATGATTTTTGGCAACCAGAATATCACCTAATTTTAGCTAATATCAGGGTTGCCACTCTTTGATTCAAAAAAACTAACCTGAGTGATTATAAACTTTCCTGAGTCAGAATGAGGTTTTGGAAAACCAAAAAAATAATTACTTTAAGCTAATAGTCAGTATAACAGCTAGCCACAAAGTTGAACATTTTAAGTAATGTTTACAATTAAGGCTATAAGGGGGTTAAACACTTTTTTTACAAGTTGATCTTATTTAATAGAATACTATCTTAGCTACCAGATGCTTTTTATAGCTTTACAAAATTCAAAGTAGTTTTTGAGATATAAGCGGTCAAAGCCGGAGAGTTCCATAGGGACCTAGTGGAAGGCGCAAGCTAAAAACGCGGAAATATCCATTTCACTAAAAATCTGTTTCCTCCTAGGTTTTTTAAGCTAGGTACCTCAAATTTTCAAAAAAATATTCCCTACACAGTTTAAAAGCTTTTGAGTGTTGGAATTTCAAATAATTGAAATTTAAAAATTTAAGGTCTAAATTTTCTCAAAAAAAAAAAAATTCCTGCACTTAAATAATTTAAAATTTAGTAAAGAGTAAACGTTTAAAATTTGAATATTATAGCTTAAAAACTGTAGGAGGAGATAGATTTTTAATGAAATGGTTTTTTTTCGCCTTTTAGTTTGCACCTTTTATAAGGAAGCTATTGATCTGGCCGACTTTGACCCCTTGTATCTCGAAATCTACTTTGAATTTTGTTAAGCTGTAAAAAGTATCTGGTAGCTAAAATTAAAATCTATCAAATAAGATCAACTTGTAAAAATCAAGGTGGACCCCCTTACAGCCTTACCAATCTTAAATCAATTAAAATCAAGTTCTTGAACAAAACTAACTAGAAAATCACAAAATATTGAAAACTGGATCATCTCAAACTCATTCAAAATCTAAAAGAAAACTAGCCTGAATTTTTCAAAAAAATCTTAAAACTAGCCTGAGCTTTTATAAAAAAACTTAACTAGCTTGTGGCAGCCTTAGATTTTCAAAAATTCCCAAAAATTTTCAAACTAGCAAGGTTGCCACTGTTTAAGTCAAAAAAAAAAACTAGCTAGAGTGAGTATAAACTAGCCTGAGTCTAAAATTACTTTAATATAATAATCAGTAGAACAGCTAGCCACAAGGTTGACAATTTGGTAGTAAAGTTTTTAATTTTACAACATAGGTAAAGAGTTGCATTTCTGAAATGTTTGTTTCATAGTTTAAATGTAAACAAATGTAAATTAGTCATGTGTACAAAATGAGCCAATCACGGTAGGTGTTTAATCTTGAACGTATTTTCTGACCAAAATGACTCTTTTTAATTTACACAGGGTATGTTTTTGAAAAAATACTTTTCTGTATGCTCTTTTTTACTAACTAGCTCCAAATAGACCGGATCTCTGTTAGGATCCGGCCGGACCCGGATCCAGACTTTTTTTTTCATATCAATATCTGGCCGGATCCGGAGATCAGACAAAAATAGCAATATGCGGCCGGATCCAGACCCGGATAGTGAGTCCGGTACATCACTAGTTTTTACTAATCTTTAAGTTACAGTTGAGTTATTGATTCTATATGTTATTAGGCCAATTAGAGTTGCTTCTGCAACAATAAATATCTATAAAAGTCTGTATCATAATCTGTGAATTTTTTTGAACCACACAAAAAACATTTAGTTATTTTTTAAATTCTACTTTCACACTTGGTTATTGCGTCATTTTAATTTTTTTTTAATTTCTTAACGTTGTGACTTTAGTATACTTTTACTTCATTTTAATTTACAAAGAGACAGTTTTGAAAAGCCTTAGTTGAAAGTACAGTCACCTCTTGCGAGTATATGCTCTCATTTGGTTACGCAATCTTGTTTAGCACGTATTTTAGAATTTTTAGAAGTTACAAAAAATTAAATTAATATTTTGAAAAACATATAAGGAGATTTTTTTTACTAAAATTCAGTTTTTACCTTCCGTAAGGAACCTATTGAACTCTATAGCTTTGCTCTTTATATCTTAGGTGTCATAACCCAATTTTATACTTTTAAATCGAACAAGGTACAATGTCTAATTCCTCACAGTATTTGTGTCATAAAATTTGGTTCTAACTCAATAAACCTTTTAATCTTGTACTAATACCATGCAATGAAAATTAATTTAGTGTAGTCAAGGAACAAATAAAATAAAAAACTTTGTATACACATAAATAAACTTTATTAAATTTCATTTTTATATTTTTTCATTTTCCTTTTAAACAGGAATTACAGTATCTAACTTAATACATATGTACAACTTAATAAAAACTTGTTAAGTAAATAAGGGATTAAAATTAGGAAAGCTCCCAAACTATACTTGACCAAATGCATTATAAGAAAACAGCAAATGTAGTTGGTATGTTTGCGGGTCGGCTGCAGTTGTAAGGCTCAAGAATTTTTTATTCATAAAATTATGCAAATGAGATAAAGCGATAATACAACAGAATATTAAGAATATATATACCCTTATCCTTAACCCACCTTACCCAGTTATATAAAAATAACTCGAAATGAATAAGTTTTATTAATTAAAACTTAAAATAAGAGTGTGTAAAAGAATATTTAAGTAGAAGAGCTTTTGATCTGCAGCTGCATTTCGTTTAACTACGCCTTTTTGCTGTGGACACAATGTGCGTAGATTGGGACTGTGCTTGAGATAAAATAAATATTTATGAAATTTGCGTTGTTATATTTTTCAAATGTGCTATGCAGTGGTAAAAAGTTGTTCAAATACCACTTTCACTATTTTTTTCAGATCCATATCGGTGATTCAAAATCTAAAGTTGAATTAATGCGTGATTTGAAAGTTAATTCTGCAAAAAAATGGTTTGAGAAGCTAGTGCAAGTAATAAAAAAAAAGTTTTTCTTTAAAGTTACAAGATAGCCTTAAATATTAAATCTTATAACATAAAATACAATAGTATATTTTTAACTTCTAGTACTATATTTTACTTATATACTTTTTAAAATATTCAAAACTTGTACAAAAAGTCATTAATAAATTTTTACCAGACTGTTTTTAATAAAAGTCAGCTAGTTGAGCTAGATACTGAGTCTCACAAAAATATTTGACAATAAAACAAGTTTTCGCATCATTATTCTAACTTATTATTTAATATTCAACACTCAAAAACTGAAGATTAAGTGCTTCAACCTCAGTTTTTATTTAGCTCAGAGTGTTCGCCTTGAAAGAACTCCAAGCATTCTCTGATAATCTAAATGTAAATGTTGATGAAAAGATCGCAAATGCTAAAAAAAAATTAAAAGAATTTCATGATGAGATTAAAAAATGGGACAGTGAAGTTGGTGAAATTTTAGAGAGACAGAATCTTGCCGTAAGTTCTTTCATTAAAGTGTTTGTATAACCACTGTTGTTTGATGTTCACCATTAAATTGTTTATCCAGCTATGAATTTAGTTTAAAAGGTTTAAAACATGTTTAATAAGTTTTTTAGTTTATCTAGAATTTAATTTTTTGTTAGTTTAAATTGGCAACTAACAACAAAAATTGAAACCTTTAGATCTGTAAGCAAAAAGTTTCAGATTTAAATTTTTTTTTTTAATGCGCAAAGCAGATATGTAAAATTAACAAATCTGTACATCTTGATTATTTAACGCAGTGTTTCAAATAATAAACAAAATCCTTTAGAGGAAATTTTGCTATAAAGGGGCAATAGTAAGCGAGATATCGGAAAAGTAAACTAGTGACTGGACGGTAAAGTGGCTGGGTTACATGACAATTCAAATTTGGACAACTCAAATTCCGACAATTCAAATTCTTAAAAAATATTTAAAAGACTTTATCTCAACAAATAATATTAATTTGAAAAAAAAAATATATGCACGTAGGTATTAATAATACCACTTTTTTCTTGACTTGTAGATATTAGTATGACCTACACATATTTTTTTTATTTGAAAAATATACATTACTTGTTTATTTGTGGCTAATTCAATTTAAAAAGAATTTGAATTGTCCGAATTGAATAGTCGTGCACCCAAGTGGCTGCATTCAGTAAAATAGGTCGATTAGTTTCATAAGTTAAGTCAAGTATTATTTCATTACAAAAACAACTATTTTGTCAACTTTTAAATATTGTTGTGTCATAGTTTTTTTTTCAGATCGCAGCTAGTAATTAGTCCAATCTGTTGGAACGTCTAGGATTTTTATAGTGCCACTTCTTTAAACTGTAAAAATGAATTGTACCGACATTTCGTTTGTTTATATAAATTTCAAACTTATGTTTCAAAAACATCTCAGGTGTTAGACGCAGATAATCTGGTGTTGGATTTTCAACCGGTGGATCACGCGATAGACGCGGCGACCTTCATGAATGAACTAAGAGATGTGTGTGACGATATTGTGTGCGCAGATGATGCCTCTGGGGAGGAACTCGATAAAAAAATGGAAGGCATATTAGAAGATATGGGACGGAGACAAAGAGCTGTCGACAATGAAGAAGCTGAAGGTGAAAAAAGAGGCGACCTTACGGTAATATTTGCTGTAATATTTTCTTAATAAACTTTAAAATAAGTTTGAATCGAGTGTGCATTAAAAAGATAATGAATGAAAAATGTTTAAACAGTTTTGGAATAGTTGTCATTTTAACCGATACTCTATTATCTAAATACTGATAATAATTTTTTTTTTGTAATACTTTTCAATGTTTATGTCAAAAAGCTATGAGAATAACAAGTAGTAATGTATAATGACATAAGTAATTAGTAGAATAAAGAAGTTAAAGTTATGTTTTTCAATACTGAACTATCAGATAGTTTTAATGCACTTTTTTTCAAATGTTTGTCATGTCAAGTTCACCAATGTATCTTATTAGAAATTTTAATAAAGTATATTCTAAATGACTCTTAAAACTTACGTTAACTAATCAATTAAACTGCTATATGTCTATATATCAATCATCACTTTTTATACATTCGACTTCAATGGAAATTAAATTACAGGGCGATATTGGTTACCAGTTCCAATCAAAACAAAATCGTTATCAAAGTACGCGAAGTTCTGCCAGCGGGTCTCAGAACTCTCCATATCATAACACATATCGCACACCAGATAGATTACAGACTTATTATATGCCTTCCCCAGGTTCACAGGATTTCACCAATAACTTTTTTGATCAAAGTTTGCCTTTACCAGATACATCAGAAGTTTACCAACAAACATATGGTTACTATAGGAGAAACACAGACAGAGCTCGACACCAATGGTACACAGCTCAAAATTCTGGCAATCGTTCCAGAAATAGCAATGCTAGTAGAAAACTAAAGTTTGACGATAACACCCAAGCCGGTGATGACGACGTTTTCAGAGAACTCGAAGCTCCCAGGCAGAATGATGGAAGCAATTCAAATGGTCCATCCACTTCCAACCCGAAAGCTGAACAAGAGGCTTACAGGGTTATCCCTCCCAACGAGTCCACGTTGAGACCTGATAATATACGAGAATTTGGGCCTGATCATGCACAAGGAAAAAAATGGGCTCCTCCCCCGCCAACCAGCGGTCTAAGTACTTTAGAAGGTTATTAATTTAATTGATAAGCTTCTTACCTTAACAAAATTGTTCTTTTTACCAAATAAGTTCGTATTAGTTTTTACAAAATATTTTTTGAGAAATATAAATTTGCTATGTGTTTTTTAAAATTATTTTATTGAACAAAACTTTCTTTTATACATTTTTTGTATTCTACAACGATACCGGATCTAGCTTTGAATGCATGTGTTATATTCAAGAGCTTAAAAAGTATTATATTCAATATTAACCTTCATTAATTTAGTTTTTTTTCTACCAGGGAGAAAAAGAAAGTATTCTATCTCAGAATATAACAACAAAAAGGTTTCTTGTCTGTAAATATTTAAATAAAAAAAGTTTATGAAGTGTTCTCAATTTACCAATAATATTTTTTAAACAAATACTTCTTTTGATTATTAAGTTAATTATCATTCCAATAGTTTTAGTATATTGTTTAAAGTTAAAAAGTTATGTGATTGTTTAATAATTTAATGAAATATTGAAGTTTTTTTAGTATAACGTATAACTCAAAGAATAACTTAAGTAGTTTTCAAACATATATGTTTCTATATAACTAATTTTATGTTTTCTTCAGCGGAGAATGGAACTCATAGAGTCAAAAATTGCAAAATACGAAAGGAAGATAAAGCTAATTCAGTCAAAAATCGAAAAATTTATGTAATGTAACGAATAAACAGCATAAAAAACAATGCAGACTTTTTATTGAAATAACCTAAGAAAAGTTTTTAAGAGTGCTTTAGTATACATTAATATCTAAATTATTATATTGGTCGTGACAATAAGATTAAAATATTAATTTGCAGAGTAGATTTTATTGTGTTACCATACAGATATGAAAATTACAATTAATTTATTTATTATTAAGAAATTAACATAAATTAAACTATTTTATATCAATAGATATCATTGTGTATTTGTTTCCCAAAATATTTAAATTTTGTAAAAATATTATCTTACGTTTGAGAACCTTCCTGGGTTGTATTTTGTTATTGTGTCTTGGGCATGACGTTAAACTGTTCTGGTGTACGACTCGATAACCGAAAAGTTTTTTGCACACCAGGTCCTCAGGCCAAACCTTTTGAGCGCTTTTTTTTCGTTTAATAAACAATGACATGGCTTACAACAGCTAAAATTAAATTATCAAGTAATTTTAATTTTATTATGTAATCAAAGTTCAAAAGCTTTTGTTGTTGTAACTAGTTTTGACTTGGAATTTCAAACTTATTTATAAATACAAATATTTTTGTCAAAAAGCTACGTTTATTCTTTTTTGCCACGCGTTAATTATTGTCTACGATTTAATTTAGATTCTTGTAAAGAAATATTATAAAAAGAAAGAAAATAATAAATTTTTAGTAAACGTTGTAAAAAAAGACTAGTGTTTTAAAAGAAGCCTTGCTAAACCTACGATTGCCTTCAAATCGTTCGTACCCAACTATGTTGCAGTTTCTGTTGCAGCTTTTATTATTTGCTACCTGTTAACAAACCATCAGTTTTGAGATAAAAAAATTTGTGGTGATCAACTAAAATTGAGTAATTTAAGATGTGACACTTTATACAACAGCTAAACTTACATTGGCATTTTATATTAGACGTTTTTGAGAGGCCGAATCGTATTTGATAGTTTTAATTTGTTGCTTACATCGACAAACTCTAAACAAAACTAATTTTAATCAAGCCCAATTACTCTTAACAATTTTTAAAACTTGACAGATACTAATTATTTTAATACCGTTCACTTATTTAACTTCATTTCAACAATATTTAACTCGTTGACTAGGTTTTGTTAACTTTGTTTTGTAAACTAATAAGGGCTAATTGTCTTTTTGTGGGTCACTGAGCAATGTATCTCTCGGTAATTTTAATCATTTCCAAGTAAAATTCAAGTATAGAAAGGTTTTTGCCTAGTCATTTAAATATTAAAAAACTGTTACTTTCAATGGTTTTTAATTTTAACTAATTAATATTTTAATTTTTTGTAAATAATTTATTTGCCAATGTCAAAAACTATCGGATCCTTATTTTAAAAAGGCGGACTACCTGCATTCATTACAATTTTTTAAGCATAAACTTCAAAAAATGAGTTTCAATCATTATTATACGTGCATTTAATGATTATTTCAATGCAATCTCGTAGTAATTTTTTTTTTAAATATTATAACAAAATTGAGGCGCCTGAACTTTATTTAAAGATGACTAAGATTGTTTTTTTTAAAGATTTTCCTTTTGAAACTTACATTTTTACTACTTAAATTATTGAACTACAGTATTACTTAAAAAAATTATTTAAATGTAAGTTTTTTAATGTGTTTAAATTAATGTAAAAATGCTTGATTTTTCTTTAAGAAATCGTACTAGAAAATTTTATGACATTAAAGTTGGATTGGCCGTAAAATATTAGACCCTGCAATTAAAAATGTTAGTTAAAATACATTATTGCTAAAAATGGGGTTTTTGAAAGTTAATCGTATTGGATTCAAAGTACTAACTCTTATATGTTTTAAACATTTGTAATCTCACAGATACATCATATTTTAATAATCATTGGATTTAAATTTATTTATCATTTTTTGAAACTTTATTTTGATATATCAAATTTGGTAATTTCTTAATGCAATTTTCATTCTAGTTCATCGCTCTGTTTTTAGATTTTTGTGTCTGGTTAGCTGCTTTGCAGTTGAACGGCGTAACATAAAAGAAGTCAAACAAAAACTAGTTTATCTTTTTAATGTCAATACTACCAAGGCTCTATTAATAGATTATTAAAAACAAGCGTGAATGCTTATATATCATTATCTTATAAGGAATATATCATTATGTGGTCAGATTTCGTCGAAGGCAGCGTTTCCCAAACTTTTTGGCAAATGGCCCCCTTTAAAGAAATTGAAAAAGCAATGGCCCCCTCAACAAGATTACTCATAAACTACGATAAAAAACACCCAAGACCTTTTTTTTTTGCTCTTCGTCTTCAACTGAAGAATATCTAGTGTAAGTTTCAAGTTATGGCCTCATGGCCCCCCTTGTGGCTACTTTACTGCTCATGGTCCCCTCTTCCCCCGTTGCTGCTCGTGACCCCATGAGTATCTGTCATGGCCCCCTAGGAGGCCACTTTGGGAAACCCTGGTCTAAGGACAGTTATTTTTTTCTAATTTTAATTATCTCTTAACCTCGTAAAATTATTTTAAGTATTTTTAATAATTCTGTAGATGTGCCATAGCTAAGAAAATGTGAATAATATAGTTACATGAAACATTGACAGTATATAGCAAGTCTTTAACAAAATATTATAAGTAAAATAAACTTACCTTGCAGTCGAATGCGAACAAAAATTAAGCGAATAAAAATTGACAAAAACAAAAAATGATAAAAAAAAATTACAGCAAGAAGCGTTATAGAACTGTAAAGTAATTTAAATTAAGATGAATAAATTTGGTCCACAACTTCATTTATACAAATTTGAGTTGAAGCTACGTTATAAACTAGCGAAGGGTTAACAGCCTTGCATAAAAGTCCTCGCGGCCCGTATTCATTTTAAATAGCTGTTTTGACCAGTACAAAAATACCTTTTATAGATAAAAATTTGAGAAAATAAGCAAAAGTAGTGAACAGTTATTCAATTTAGATCCGGACCGTAAGTTTTTACTACAAAAAAAAACTTTTTTTTTTATTTAAACATTATGTTTTTAGCTGAAAATTACCTATCGGACCACGAATTTTGGGTTTGACTAGCAGCTAGTTTAGTTGACATCTAGTTATATTCTTATGGTATTTTCGGATGACAAAATTTCTGAGTTATTGGTAAACATTTTCTTCAGAAGGACTTAATTCTTACCACCATAATCGTAACAACTTAACCTTTTCTTACCTATTGAATTTCTTCACATGTGGCTAAAATGAATTTCAAAAATTATCAAAGCATATCTGTTAGTTATATTAAACTGTATCATTAAATAAAATATTACTACTGTTTTTATAGTTAAGATCTTTTGGTAGAACTTTTTTTTTTAACCTCAAGTTAAATTTAAAGAAAGTTACCCGTTAAAAATAAATGAGACTTTTAATTGCAATGTAATAACATATTTTCAAATTATTTTAACACAAACTTTAGCTCCTATAAATTTTTCTTTGAACTACAGGATGACTGGTCTCATTTTATTAAAGGTAAAAATTTTTGAAGTGTCTTAACCGTTGAGTAAAATGACTGCGCTAATATTTAAGGGGTAACAATAAAGTGTTACTTAGGGTAGAGATGAGCGACTTATATCCGCCGTTTGTACCCGGCCCGCCAAAGTTAACATCTGACCCGAAAGTTTTTAAGACTCAGATCGACTTGTGTAAGAAAAAGGGCTAATTGATAACAAACACTTTATATTCGTTCATAATTTTTTCAGTACACTGCACTAAAATAAAATTGTACAAAGGGTCACTTTTGCACGAAGACACTTTTGCCTGGGTTGAACTTTTTTTAAATACTTTTTTTATCAATTTAAACTTTCTTTTACTATCACTGTTAACCCTAACCCTCAATCGGTACCTTTTTTTTCATTAATTAATTTTATTTTTTTTACTACCACAGTTCTCCCTCACCCTCGGCCGGTAACTTTTTTTTTTACTCTCAGACAAAAATGACACCCTCCTTGCAAAAGTGTAACTCGTGCAAAATTTATCCTTGGTACAAAATTGTTTTCGTGTAATTTGGTCCCATCGTGCAAATTTTTCTTTGTGCAATTTTGACCCGTTCCCGTTTTAATAAACCTAGCCCGCTAAAGACTTCTTTTTATAGTAAATTTCGCCAGTTAACTGTAAATTTATCATCCTTAACTTTGAGGCTGTTGAACGCCGACAAAAAGCAAGGATTAGTAGATTAAAGTTTAATAAAAAATTCAAACTAATAATTTAAATAAGAGCTGAATAAGAACTTTTTAGATATGCTTATTTCTATTGTATTTCTTGAAATACCAAAGGTATAAAAAATTATAACGTACTAAACAGTTTTTGGTTTTAAAATATGACATTTAAGGTTAAGTCAGACTTCATAATCATATAGGTTTTGAATTATGAGGTCACATTTAGTAGTTAAATCATAAATTCTAGAAACAAAATTTCATTCTTTGTGAGTTATATAACAATAATTATTCTCTTAAATAAATGAAAAGATAGTGAATAAAGATAATTCATACAGATGGAATTATTAGATGTTACAAGTTAAATTTTAAAATTTAGTTGTCATTGTTTTAATTTAAAGTATTCAGTTAAAACTTGTAATTTGTGCAAAACTAAATTAACTTGTGAGCATTATAGTGTAAAAAATCAAAATATTAAAATTGTTAGTCTTTGGTGTTTATAAATCTCCCTAGTAGCTTTCAAGTTAAAAGATTCAAGATGAACTTATTCAAAAACGATATTTAGTTAAACTAATAAATATTTAAAAGTTACAGTACATACTGTAGTAAACAACTATTTAGGTACTTAATTTTGCACGATTATGCTTAATCATAATTCAACTGAATATAGAAGTTTAGCATTATGTGATTAAAAGCAGGGGCGTCGCGTAAAGAGGGGCATATGCTTTACCCAAAAGAAATTAAAACTTATCATAATATTATACAACTATTGAATAGACTTTTGTTTCAAAACATTTTGAAAACAACTATTGAATAAACTTTTGTTTCAAAACATTTTGAAAACTTAAGTATTTTTATCTTACTAAACTAGTTTGAAAAGCAAATAAATAATTCATTTTTTTAACACTTGTAAATTTTCTGCAGCACTTAGCGAAAATACCAAGCGTCTTCTCCATTATTTAAAAGCTTACAACAAAAGTTTAAAATTAACAACTGATAGTTTATTTAAATATTCAAAAATAGTGAATTAACACTTGTAGAAATAATTATTTATAAAAACTAAGAACATTCCTTAAAATTAAACAAAAATTGGTTGTAATTACACAAGAAAACATATCTTACATAAGGTATGAATCTTTTAGTTATTATTAAGGGCAGAGGGGGGATAAGACACTTTTTTTGAAATTTTATCTTACTTTTACATAATTAGATAACTTACTTATTACCAGTTGTTATAATCGAAGTAACTTTTGAGATATAAGCGATCAAAGTTGAAAGGTTCAATAGGGTCTTTATGGGAGGTACAAGCTAAAAAGGCCACGTTAAGCAATTTCACTATAAATCTATCTCCTCCCTCAGTTTTTTGGCAATTTTTTCAACCATTTCTCAGCGTAATCTTTAATAAAACTAAAAAATTTGTCGCAGAAACAATTTTTAATTTTTGAAAAAAAACTTTTATAAAAACTAAACAAAAAATTTCGATTCTTTTAACTTCGGTCAAACCTGTTTCTTACACTTTGCTTGTAATATCAAAAAAAAATTTCTATAAAAAAAAACTAAAAATAAAGGCGGAGATAGATTTTCAGTGAACTTTTCTCAATTCAAAGAAAATATGAGTGAAAGTTTTTGATTTCATGCGGTTATATAGATTTTTTTTACTAAACTAGTTATATGTCAAAATTTAGTTGAATATTTTGTTCCACAAAAAGTATTTTATAGTATATACTCTAAGCTCTCAAGTAATCGCCGATTTTTATTTCTGTAAAAGCAAAAAAAAAATTACCTCTCTATGCAATGCTCTTAGTTTTGTGCTCAGATTGCATAAGTTTTGTGCTCCGATTGCACAAGTTTTGTACTAAGCATTTTCTATTTGGATGTAAGTACAAGGTTATTTAAAAATTAAAATGAGCTTTAGTGAAAACAAAAGTTCTTTTTTTTTGTTTTTTATTTTCAAAAGCAAAATGTGCACAAGAACTTAAAGGCTATAACTACCTAAATTAGTATTTCTTTAAAATTCTTAACTTCTATACACTTGCAGGTTTGCCACAGAACAAGCTGAGAAAAGTTTCCTGACTTTTCCGAACTTTTTACTACAATTTTCCTAACGTTTCTAAATCAAACTCTTAATTTAAACTTAAACTAAAAAACATAATCTAACACTTAAAACTATATAAAGCTCTCAATCCAGTTTTAATACAGGTTAAAACAACAGTTTTCTGAAAAAAGACACAATTTTTAGCATTTCCTAATAAAAACGTATCTAAATAAACGAAACAACATATAAGGAACGTTTACAATTAAAAATTTAAGTTAAAAACGAACTTTCCCAACTATAAGTCTTCCACAAGTCTTGTTCATTATTTTAATAGAAAATTTTTGCAGTTTTATAAAGGTTATTTTATTAATTTATACCAGATAAAAGCATTGAGAATTAAATAATTTTGTAAATTTCTAGGAAAATCTTTGAATTTTTTTCTGACTTTAAAGGACCTTTAATTATCTTATTACCACTTGAAAGCTTTGGAAAATAAGGAGTTTTGTAAATTTAAACTGACAAAATCTGATTTTTTTTTAATTTGTCAAATTTCTTGACTTTTTTTTAAAAACTCTCATTTTTTCCTGACTTTCGTAAATTTTCTAGTTTTTCCTTACTTTTTCTGACCTTGTGACAACCCTGCACTCGCTACAAAATAGATAAGTAAAACACTCTACACTACTTTTTTCAATTAATAAAAAAAATCTTGTTTAAAATTTAAGAAAATCTTTTTACTTAAAAATTTAGAATTTGATATGTTTTGAATTTTTTTGACACAAAAAAAACACTCTCTTAAGGGAACGGGTCTAAATTACATGAAGACAAAATTTCACAAGGGGACTAAATTGCACGAGAACAAAATTTCACGAGTGCAAAAAATTGCACGAAGCCAAATTTGCACGAGAGTAAAAAATACAAAAAAAAAACTGAAAAACAGTTAAAAAAAAATTACTGACCGAGATTAAGGGTTAGGGGCAACATTGATAATAAATAAAAATAAAAAAATAACTAATAAAAGTTATTATACATAATAAAAAAATAATAATTAAAAAAATAGCTACCGACCGAGGGTAAAGGGTGACAGTGATAGTAAAAAGTATAAAAAAGTTAAAAACTAATAAAAGTTATTAATATATAAAATAATTAGAAAACAATAATTAAAAAAATAACTTACCGACCGAGGGTAAGGATTAGGGATAACAGTGATAGTAGAAAAAAAAACGTGCAAAAATGTCTTCGTGCAATTTTGTGCACTCGTGCAACTTTTTCCCCTCTTGCAACTTTGTACGCTCATGCAAATTTGACAGCTATCCCTCTAAAGATATCTTAAAAACTCAATTCTTGATACTTAATAATTTGAAAATCTAAACAGAAATACATCAATTATTTTTGCTTTAGTTTAACTTTTATTTTATGAGTAAAAATCGAATTAATTGGTATCCAGACAATTGGTACGCAGTGTTTTTTTTAACACCTTAACAATGTTTGCCCTTATTTAAAAGCATTAAACATATTATTTAAGAACTAAAGCTCAAAACAACTGTATACGGCCAATTATAAAAAACTGACTCCTCGTTCAGCAGTTTTCCCAAGTTTCCAAGAATGCTACTTAAAACATTTAATAACATGTAGATAAAGGATTGAAAAAGGTTATGACAAAAAACAAATATTTTTTAAATTTAATTTTTATATTTAAAAATTGCTTTCCAAAGTTTTTTTTGCTTAAACTGAGACACTTAGAAAACATTTGCTTATAAATGGTAAAATATGTACCTTTAATGATACAGTATTGTTCTCTGATTTTATTTGAATTTTTCATTAGGTGAAATTTTGAAATCTTTATTGAAGTCAATTGCTTTGTCTTAAAAATCATTTTGAAGAAAAAAAAAGACAGTTTAAAATCAGCTATTAGATATCAATGTAAGACTGGGGTCTGGGAGATAGTCACGTAAAAGGTAACTGTAAAAAATGATATTAACTTTTACCAAGTTTACTTATTCCCCTCCATAATGAAACTAACCTTGGTTTTTTTAAAAACATGAATATTTGTTTTATAAAAATAATTTCAACATAATACCTAACTTAATTATGCTCCCTGCTGTAATTTAAAAGAAAAATACGAAGTACAAAAATGTTACTACATAGCAAAAGTAAATTTTAATAATTCTACTTTGGCATCATTTCGATCTCCTTGCAGTTTCCAGACTCCTTATTTGCTGTTCTCCAAGAAATATTGTTCTTGTGGTCTCCTTACAATCCCCCGATCTCCAAGATACTCGGCCTCCAACGTCGAATTTACCTTCACATGAATTGCACCTGTTCAAATTAAAGTATTTAGTTACACAAAAAACTTGTTTGTGGATTCAAATGATGATTATGTTTTTAACTAATAAAAACTTTGCATTAAAACACACTTTAACAATACTATTTTTGTATAAAAAGGATAAATAAAACACTGTTATTATCAATCCATATTTCTGCATGTTTTAACAAAATTAAATTATAAGATCAGAGTTTTAGAAATGACCGTAAAAAAAACTTTTAGTTGTGATTGTTAAACTGCATAATGTAATTCTTATTTGTTTTTGGTAAAAAAAAAAAATAAAATTAAACTAATTTATGAAGCAATGCTAAGATATGCTACCTTGCAAAGATCTTTCTATGACATATATGAGAACAGCTGAGAAGAAAAGTTAATAAATTTAAGTACAATTCAGTGTAACAAAACAGTTTTATTCTCACTTAAAAAATTTATATTTCAATTTAATAGCACTTTAAAACTAATAGCACTTTTAACTTGAGCTCTCAGTGGTATTATGATATTATATATTAGTATTTTAATAGCTTGTTGCTACACATTGTAATATTACAAGTTCAATAAGTTATCTTAATAAAGTTTCACAAAAGTAAACAACAAAATACAAGAAGCCAGCTTATATATATTTAATACAAAACAGCCAAATTCAATACTTATGTCTTGTATTTAAAACTAAGCTTTTCTTTGGTTTCCAAGGTTTTACTTAAAGAACTTTGGTTCTGTATTTTCAAAGAAGTAGGCTACCTTACAATTTTTTTTTTAACTTATCAAAATTTAAGGTTCATTTTTGCTCAGTAAAATTAATATTTCATAACATAAACTAGTATTGGGCATTTAGGCATTTAAGTTTACAATAATTCTTATATTTTTCTTATGTATTAAATATCTATTATTCACAAATAATTATATTTTTAGACGAAAACATTTGAAATAGTGATAGTTTAAGATAGATTAAGAAGTTTTTTATTGGAATACTTTATTTACTGTGTAACAAAAATGTTAAACCATAAGTTTAAATAGAGTGATATATAATGATTTTACTAACTTTTAAAATAATCTTGGATTAAAAAATATAAAAACTTTTATTGATTGTGTAATCATTAAAAGAATTTTACAAAACGTATTAGATTTGTAATCCAAAAAAGTTAAAAAAAAAATTTTATAATCCAGTTTTTTTTAAATATACTAATGTTTGTTTTGTTAAAATAAAATCAATTATTCTTTGTCATTATTTACTCAGTTAGCTTTATAAGTTGAGTAGTCAGATTATAGATAGAGTTTATTAACAATTAATTTTTAAAAAATATAACAAATATGCTACAAAAATTTTTTTAATGAATAAATTTTAATTTAAAAACATTGCAATATTTAAAGCATGAAGTATAAAATGTGTTAATCTAGTTGAATCATGAAGTAAGAATAAATTTATCTTTTAAGTTTTGTTATATAATGACATTTAAACTTATTGAGTCTTTTTACTAAATATACAAGTTAAAATTAAAGAAAAATTTCAAAGCGAACTTGAAACGTTTTGCAACTAAAAAATACTATTTTAAGTTTATGAGTAAAGATTTTTCTTATTTTTATCTACTTAGATCACAATAGTCATGCTCTGCATTTAAACAAAGCTATTGAAGGTGTAAACAAATAATTAAAATATTATATTTAAGCGTTATATATATTCTTTTTAATAAGAACTTGTAATAGATTATTAGTATTAAGGAGCTGAACTCCCAAATTCGAGTTGGACAATAAAAACTGTAAATTTCAAAGATCAATCTTTTTTAACATTTGTTTTTTAGAAGAAGCCAATTAATTAAGTAATTCATAAGCATAATAAGTTAAAAACAGTATTTCTCTAATTTTTTTGGAAATATTCAAGTCTATTTTTTTCAGTGTGTTGTAGAAAATTGAGTTGTTTAAGGTGTTACAAAATATTACTATATTTAAAATACTCTTCAAAGTTTTGAATTTATTATAAATGATAATCGCTAAATTACACAAATACAAAATATTTTTGCTTTACAACAAACTTATATTTATAATCTATTTTTAGTATCAGGGTTGCCAATGACTTTTGGCAAAACTTCTCAAGGTTTTCAAAATTTCTTTCATGTATTTTAAAGTATTTGGTTTTGGGTCTTTTTTAGTTTATACTTGAGTTTAAGGTAAAAAACTGTATAAAATGGCATAAAAACATTAAAAACTATCGTAAAATTACTTCAAGTGTATTTTTTAACATAAAATGTTTGATTATGACAACATATTTTTATCTATATGGTAGAATTTTTGTTACAAATCAAGATTTTTCTACCTAACATGTAAAAACTGTTAACAATTTTAGGTTTTTCCAGTTTTTTTTTGCCTGGATTGTCAAATTCCAGTGTTTTCAAGGTTTCCAAGTAAAGTGGCAACCCTGATAGTATGTTTAAGTATGTTTGAAGACTAGTAGAAAAACACAAAACAAGACAAAATAAAACTTTCAATATTTGGTTCTAGTATAGTACAAACTAAATGATATCAATATCATACTTTATAACACATTTTTTGTGTATTTTCTTTATTTTTACAGATAACAGTTACAGATATCAATTTACAAAAAAAAGAAGAATAATATAATTTTTAATATTTTAAGACTTTTTTTCAACACAATGTTTCACTCAAAAAAGATATCATTAGTTAACAATAAAGTGTTATTTAATAGACTTCTAACAAACACTAAAATACAATTCCAAGCTACAAACACTATGATAAAACAAAACTTTCTTAAGAGTCAAATTAAACTTAAATATATAAACCAACACTGATTTTGTCTCTTTTGTACATAATTTTGTACAATTATTCTAAAATAATTTTTAATTATGTATATTCTTCACAATTATAAAAACCTTTAGCTTTGGAAAGTGAAAAATCAGTCACACCTTTAGTTTTAACATTATAAAAACTAAACGTTTTAACTCGTTTTAGAAAACGTTCAATGGACAAAGCAGAAATCCACTTAATTAATATAAAATAGTTTAAATTTTTATTGCTATTAATATATATTTTAAATCAAAACAAATTGTACAGAAATCTTCCTTTATTGTACCAACATATGTTTCTGTGTGCTAACGATTCACATAATAACTGAATAGAATAGAATAACTGATTCAAATTTTACTGTTGTCAATGAATGTATTTTGTTCATTCATTGACAACAGTAAAATTTGAATCAGTTATTCTTCCCATTAAGTGAGTGGTTTGTTTATATTATGATTTGTTGTTTTTGTTGTGTATTTTAGTTTACTTTACTTATTTTAGACTTAATAACTACAAATATTAAATAGTTTTATAACAGTCGGATTTAATATTAAGTATTTTACCTACTATTAACTATTACCTGTAGAAATTATTTTATTTTAATGAAAACATGTATACACCTACTTTATTCTATGCTTCTGTTCTTTTATTACAGTAACTATTTTTTACAGAACCCAGTTGAAGTGTGTTGATTCGTTAACTCACAGAAACATATGTTGGTACAATAAAGGAAGATTACTGTACAATTTGTTTTTATTTATATTTCAGTTATTTCACTAGGATCTTTTGTTAGCAAACGATTAAACCTATACTTTTGAACAGTTACATATTTCAAACAAATTTTCAGTAAAATTAACATACTTAATGTAACTGAAGCACATTTTGTTGATTAGTACTAATAAAGCTGTACAAAGCTTAAATGCTGTATAAAAAATGTTAGTCTTAGATTTATATTATTTATATATTTAAATGTTATTTTTATATTTATTTATAAATTATGAGTATTGCTACAAAGTTAATATAATTTAAAATTATACAATCATAAAGAGCTAACTACTTTTAAATGCATTAAGAACTAGTTTTTTAGTAAATGGTTAATGAATAATGTTTTAAATGTAGTAAATAAAAAAAAATTAATACATAATTTTGCACACATCTTAGGTTTATAACATTTAATAAATATCTAATATGAGAATACTAACAGTTTAAATTTAGTAATAACTCTTGGTAGTTACAAAATACTTACTTATTTAAATCATTGCGAACACTGTTTTTTTTTCATAATTTCTACAAAGTTTTATGATATTCTTGGAGACTTCTAAACTACAAGTTTTGTTTACCCTTTTAATAGTAAATTGTATTTAATAAAAACTAAAACTTAATACTATAGAAATAATTAACTATACTATAACACCTACTTTAAATGCGAAGAAAACTCTAATATTGTCGAAGTTTTTATGGTAGGTAATAGTTATTTGTAATCTAATCTAAATTTTATTATTTAGACATTTTGTTGTTTAAAATTTACAGTTTTTTCAAGGTAATAATCAAAATTTATAGGTAAGTAAAGGTTAGAATTTTCAAAACTTGATAGGCATATCTATTTATTCAATATCTAAATTTAACTTATAGATATATTGATACTATTGTTGTTTTTAAGTTTTAAGCTTCAACTTTTATTTGTTACAACAAGTATTAGTTTTAATTGACTACATCATAACTTGTAGTATCATGCAAAACACAAAAAGATTAGAATATTGACATGACATTATTTAAAAACAGTAAATTGTAAGATTTTAACCCTTTTAAATTTCTGATACTTCCAGAGTTAAAAAATTAAAGTAAAAATGAAAATACAGTAAGTACATAAAACTTTGGCCATGGTATAGATACACATATAAAAAAAAAACTGTGATAGCTTAAATTTATGAAAAACAATTTAACAAGAAAGTTTAAATGTCACTTTATTTACTCACATTTGAAATGGCATGATCAGTTCTCACTGAACATAATAGGTACAAAACACTTTTCTTTTAACATGTTTAAATTTAACAATTAAATATTAAAAATCAAATATGACACTGATAAATTTGTAGGGATTTGCTTTGATATAAACAAACTACCAGTATCTATTCACTCTGTACTATATTTTATGTTAAAAAAAAATTAATGTATCAAAACAAATTTAACTATAAAACTATTTAATTATCTACATTAAAGCATTACTTTTACTTTAGTTAAACAGCAAGGGAACTAGATTACATATTTTTAAAAGGAAAATTAATTAATATAATCTTAATTTTAAAGAACCACTATTTAACAATTTAAAAGAGCTAAGAATTACAAAAAAATAGAGGAAATTTTGCACTTTAATTATTAATTAATTTTAGCAACTATTTCAATTTTTAACATTTATTTGAAAGTATACATGTAACTTGATTAATAAATAAAAGTTAAAGTAACTCACTTTTGCTATATCAGTTCCATTCTTACATCAAAAAATACAACTAAACTGTTGGATGACAAATGAATTTGAATTTGAAAAACAAAAAACGGAATTTTGATCACATGCTCCAAACTAAACTTTTTTAAATAACATGTTTGGCAAATCAGGTCAACAAAACTTTGATCGTGACAGATGTATTTGAAACTTAGTGTTAAGTAAAAAAAATATACAATAAATGTTTATTTCGGTTTAACAATATTATTTTTTTGTTGGCTAATCTCGAAAACAAATGAACTTTTTAGCTCTTCTGAAGTTTTATCTTTTTAACCAATATCCAAAATCAAACATAAATATACGCTGCAAAGCATTTAGCATATTATCAAACAATACAAATACAAAGTTCAATGATTATCGTCGATTTTTTATTAATTCAAGAAAACAAAGAAATTTGCCTGGTATTATAAAATTAAAATAAAATTAGTCGAAAAATGAGTAAAACGTTGTAAAATTTTCATCTGAGTTAACTAAAAACTTAAGGTCATGGTTGCCAAAATTTAAGTATGGCGTAAATCTAGCGGCTGCGAATTCCATTCGTTTATAAAGGCTTGCTATGAAAAAAGTTAGAAGAAAATGCCACAAAAACAAAAATTGTGTGAAATATGCTGTCAGTTTGTTAAGAAAGTACAATATAAGATATTTATTCGTACTAAACTTAAAAACATTTTATAGGTTGATCTATTTTTTATTTTTAAACAGCTGTTGTTTTTAAAACTAAAAAAAAATGTTAATTTTCAGCTCAAGAAATGTTTAGTTAAAATTTTTAGTAAAAACAAGTTTATTTTCATACTTACTATAAATTTTAAACGTTGTTAAGTTGTGTAAAATATTAGCTAACTACTTTGCTTTTAAAATAAACTTGTTCAGGACTTTAAGCAAAACTAAACGACAACTTTTAAACAGAGTTTTGAATTGAAAAAAATGTTCTAGTCAGCTCTTAGAAACAACTTCTACAAAGTTTTAAGATATAAGCTTCTTTGACGACTTTAACAATCAAGCAAATACGTTTGATATAAGTTTAATGATAAAAGCTAACTTGAGATTTATGTAAGCTCATTAAATTTTGATAGCTTTAGAATTTGTCGTCAACAAATATTCTTTTGGGATTTACAACAGTTTTATTCGCTTAAATTAAAATTTAATGTTTTTAAAACTTTTATGTGGTTTATAAACTACCAAGAAGCTTAACGTTCAAGTTTTATAAATTTGATTGAAAAAGTAAAGTTTTTTAAATAAAGAAAATACGTGTTTTCATTTGTTTTATTTTCTAAATACAACAATGTAAAACTAACTTTTATTTAGTATACTAGTTTTCTAACAACACCATTGTAAAACAAATTCATTATCAATTTTCAACCCATGACAACTTTTAAAAAGTATTACTAAAGTTGTGATTGAGTGAGACTTGTAAATTCAATGCTTTCAAAACGTTTTTTTTTTAAGCTACAGTTAATGTTTTTCTGTTCAAAATTTTCTACAGTACACTACATCTTTAAGTTATGGTGGAGTAAAGTAATATTTCATATATAAAAGATGCTAATACTATTGTATAAAAATTCATATACTTCAAAAGTATTGACAAAGTTTTTGTTTTATTCACATTATATTGTTTGAAGTACTCTCAAGTTCTTCTTCTGCAAACAAGCTGAATAAAAACTGAATACTGATACCTAAGGACAGTTTGAGAATTTTAAATATAACTAAACTATTATGGTATTGTTACTGTAAAAGATGCTAAAACAAGTTTATGTTTTTAGTAAGGATCGTTAAAATTATTGGTTAGTTACATTTTATCTTAGTGATTGACATTTTATTTTATAAATTTTGTGATGAGTACACAAATATATCAAAAGATACTTTTTACTTACACTTACCTTAGATCGGTAAAACTTTGGTACTTTTATCAGAATAAAATAATTATTATATGAATAATAAAATTAGAACTTAAATATTAAATAAAGTGTACTAGTCCTGGACAAGACGTTAAAGGTATCCAAGTGGTAACTCGATAACCGAAAGGGTTTTTTCGTGCACCAGGTTTTAAAACCTATTATTTTCAATGCTATTTTTTTGTCTATCAATAAACTATATACTCAAAGTACTAACAATATTTTAAGTGTTAATATGTCACTTAACTCGTAAACACTTGAAATCATTTTTATTGGAAGATGACGTTTAAAGTATGTTTTTAGACTAAAGAGCTGTTAATAATCAGAGTAGACGTTTGTTTTATATAATAGTTTTTAATAAGTAAGTTTTAGAAACTTCTCCCAAGCTTATTAGTTCTTGTAGAAGTTTAAACTTAGAAAAAATAATAAAATTCAAGCTAATCACAATGAATAGTATTTAGCCAGTTGAAATGAATATTTCACAGCAAATATTTTTTTGTTTAAAAGCTTTTATTCATTGTATATCATTAATTTCTTTTTACTCTTATTGTTGTAGACTTAATGGATCAACTTTCCTTTCATTATATTACATCTTTTCGCGACTCAAACTTCTTTCTCTAACAAATTTTTAAATTAGTAATTTATTTCTGCATCTCTTATCTGCTGTCTATTTTAAGTATATCGACAAACTATGCTGTAAAACAAATCATAGTTTGTCGATTAACTGAGTAATTTATCTCTATATTAAAAATCTTAAGTTTTAGTTTTCACAAACTATAAGAGTTTTAACTATTAAAAAAAGTTGAACATGAGCTATTTACTTTGTAGTAGCTAATAAAATTATTTAAAAAGGTTAGCATGAAAACAAACAAAACAAAATTATGAATTTACCTGATAATACATTTTAAAGTTTTATAAAATTTACAATAATTTTATTTTCATTTTCAAGTCTGTATTTGGGTAAGAAAAGAACTAACTTTTTTAAACTTCTAAATAACAATCTAGATTAAATAACTGAATTAAAGTAAGGTTTAACTCATTATTTTAGTGGAGGTATATATTTTATAATTTAGAATCAATTTATTAAATCTTACAATTTTTTTTCTTTAAAACATTAGACATATTCTGTTAAAATTTTGTAAATCACTATACTAAGTAAATTAAAACAGTTACACTAACAACAGTTGCATCAATTAGAGTTGTAGAAAATTATTTAAACTTTTTTGTAGTACACGTTTAAATAAGCTGCCTACGCAGAAAATACTAAATGGTTTTAAACTGATTTTTTAACACTTGGACAAAATAGTTTCTGAATTTAAATATAACATAAAAGAAAGTTTGCTTTTAGAATTTAATTAAAATACTTCAATGTTTTTATATTTTAGAATAAACAAAACTTTTAATTTGATAAAAGCTAGTATTTTCCATCTAAAAAGTTAAAATACTAACCTTAGCTGAACTTTTATGTGATATTCATTTAAATTTAAAAAAATTTCTTAAGAGTTAAATAATAACTTAATTGTTTAAACAAGTGTATCAAACAAGTTTTTATTAACAAATACAAAAATGCATATACAGTACAGAGTTTACATTAAAAAAAAAAAACAATTAATTGTAATAAAAAGTTCATAAAAATACTGCAACTAATTTCAATGATAATTTCATTACAAAAAAAAATTATAATTTCATTATTTGTGCAAATCTCAATTAAATTATCAAACAGCAGTTAAAATAAAAATTTAGTACTTAATTTTTAAAATTAGTACAGAATAACTTTTTATCCTGGAATGTGTAGTAGTTTTTTTATCTTATTACTAAATGACTTTTTGGTTAAAAACAAAACATAAAATTAAACGTATAAAATTGCACTCTCTTGATTAATATAATAAAAATTCAATATATTACGTACAAAAAAACCTAATAATTATCAAAAAGTACAAAACATGCATAAACAACACCTGGACATTATAGTACATTGGTGCAAAAATTAATTGATTGAAAACAAACCTCGAGTTGTTAAACATTTTATATGTCGTTACATTTATAAATTCATGATAGTTCATTTTAGTTCTTAATTTTTTCAGCAAATAAAAATTGGTTATCTTTAATTAAAAAGTAAAAGTTTATAGTGGAGCTTTTATAGAAGTTTATAATTTTTATAAAGAGCATATTGGGTCCATCTTGTTTTTTAAAAGTTTGACTCGTATGTTTTCATCTTAAATTTCAGATACTTTTTACTACTTAACGAAGCTTAGAGTACATTTTAAGATGAAACTAAACGAAAATGGTTAATTCTGCAGCTTATTGTAATTTATTTAATAATAAAGATTATGATAAAAAATTACAATTCGTTTAAATATATTTATATAAGAATAAATGTGACAATCATCTAGATATAAACGATTTTCTCTTTTATCAGTTGTAATAAGTCAAAAAAAATATCCCCTAATAAAAAAACTTTGAGTAAATGTGGTTGGTAAAAAGTATCTGAGAACTCGAGACAGAAATCCACAAAAAAACTCCCAACAAACAAACCGAACCCAACAACCTTCTAATCGGTCGATATGAGGTCACACGTCTGATCGTCACGCTTGAGTGAATCCCCATCATCACGTGACTCGTCCACCTCGGTAAAGTTGAGCTTGTTCTCGTACTCGAACGTGGCCTGCTGCAGGTCAACCTCTATCGGGAACACGTCATCGCTCAGTGACGTCATGCAGGTCACGTGGTACTGCTGGATGGAGTGGACGAGCTGGTTCAGTTGGACGACGATGTCCTGCACGTGCTTGTTGTCCAACAACTCCAACTTTTCCATTACGTCTGTTATTTTATTTTTTTTTAGTTGTAATTAGAATATAATAAATTATGTTTAATATAATAAAGGTCAATGTGAAAAATATTTTTAGAATTTAGTTAGCCAAAATCTTTTGTGTTCCGATTTTGAATTAGTACAAGGTTCCCCAGAGTGGGGCGGAGGGGAGCGTAAGTAGTAAAGGGTTTATGACGTCATAACTTGAAACTTACACTAGATGTTCTGGAGTTGATGATGGAGAGCAAAAAAAAAGTCTTAGGCGAATTTAGGGAAGATTTTTGATAAATTTCGTCGAAGCTATTTCTATTTCATTAAAGGGGGCCTCATGAAAAAAAAAGTTGGTAAACTCTGTATTAGTAGCTATTTAAAGTATGTCAAAAATGTCTACAACATTTTTAGTTCAACTTATTATTTTCGCAAGCAAGCAACTATGATATTTTTTTGAATCTTTTTAGAACAAAATTTAGTTAAAAAATTAACAATTTTTTTCAAACCTTTTCTTAGTTTAGCGAACACGGTCCTTGCTTGCTGCCTGCATCTCAACACCAGTCTGTACTCGTAATTTCCAGTTTCAACTCGGTAAAGTGGCTCGTGCAAAGCCGCGTATGAGTATTCCTCATCGTCCATTTCCTAAAAAAATAAAATAAATAAATAAAATAATTATATATAAAATAATAAAATAAATATATTTAGTATTTATAAATACATTATGTTTCTTCATACAAATAAAATATTTCTTTAACATTCCTTATCGTCCATTTCCTAAAAAATATTCTCTGTGAAAACTGTATTTTATATGAAATAACTCATACACTTCCTTAAAAAATCATTTATTTCATAATAATTACTCATCTATTTTCAGTGAAAGTTACAGTTGCATTAATATTACTCATACACTCCCTAGAAATTATACGTTTCTTGTTAAATTACGTTTCTATAATAAAATAAAATTACTTATTCATTTCCTGAAAATAATCAAATTACCACCTAAACACTAAATTCCATATGAAAAACTCACAAGTTTAATATTGAACAAATTTCACATTAAAATATTACGTGTACCAGACAAGTTTTGTGTGTGCAAAGTAAAACATAAACAGAATTTAAGTTATCTTCAACTTTCGGAAAATATATTATTAAAAATTACAGAGTTTTTAACAAACAACTAAACAAGTATCAAACAAACTTTAACTTTCAAGTTTTAGGAGAGGTATTCGAAGTACTCATACGTTAACAGCTCTACAAACTAAAAAGTATCAACTAACAGGACATTCAAATTTTAATTTCATAAGCAAACAAATAAACGTAAAAAACAAACGTTTTAATAAATACTAAATAAATTTTAAACCAACTTTAACTTTTAAGCAGTATGAGAGGTACTCGAACTTGACATCCGCGTATTTCCTGATCGTCAACTTGGTATCCGGGATCGCCTTGTTCAGGTACGTGCTCAGGTCCTTCAACATCGGCTTCAGCGTCTGAAGCAGTTTGAACCCCGCCTTTTCGAAATTCAAGTGCGATTCACTGAACTTTGTGAAGGCCTAAATTAAAAATATCAATTAATATGAATTTCTCGAAATTCAAGTGCGATTCACTGAACTCTATGAAGGTTTACAGAAATGATACATACAGTTGTAATAAACAAACATGTTGTAAAGTCACATATTTGAGTTTTAAATTACATAAATTTTTTAAAATGCATTCAGTATCGAATAGTGAGCAAATAATCAGAAATATTACCAAAAGAACAAACAACAACAACATGCTAGAACGCAATTAACTGTTCAGCAAGTTACACTAAATGAAAATCGACTAGCGAGAAGATTAATATAAAATATATAAGTGAATATAAATAAACACCAGATTTTTTTTGTTACCTGAGAAGCATTCGCACACGGCTCTCTGACGCCCACTATTGAGAAGATATCGCCAAACTCCCGATGCACCTTGCAGAGGTTGAAGTAAGATTTCAACAATTTCTTTACGTGTCTCATTAAACCTGTGTTGAATAATAAAACAACCACTTAACAAAAAAATTTCAATAACTTCTTAACGTGTCTCATTAATCCTGTGTTAAATAATATTTTAATAACTTCTTTACGTGTCTCATTAGACCTGTGTTAAATAAAAATAAATATTTCAACAATTTCTTTACGTGTCTCATTAGACCTGTGTTAAATAAATAAAAATAAATATTTCAATAACTTCTTAACATGTCTCATTAAACCTGTGTTAAATAATAAAACAAACATTTAACAAAAATATTTCAATAACTTCTTAACGTGTCTCATTAAACCTGTGTTAATTAATAAAACAAACATTTAATAAAAATATTTCAACAACTTCTTATGTGTCTCATTAAACCTGTTTAGATAAATAAAAACTAATATTTCAATAATTACCTCAAGTGTTTTATTACGCTTGTGTTAAAATAATATAAATAAATACTAAATAATAAAATTCAACAAATTCTTCACTCAAGTCTCATTAAACCTGTTTTGAATAAATAAAAATATTTTAATAATTACCTCAAATGTTTTATTACGCCTGTGTTAAAATAATATAAATAAATACTAAATAACAAATTTGAACAGTTTCTTCACTCATGTCTCGTTAAACCTGTGTTGAATAAAATGAATATTTCAACAATTTCTTCAAATGTTTTATTAAGCCTAGGATAAATGTTTTATAAAACACTTCAATAATTTCTTAACACAAAACCTATTGAAAACACTTATTTAAATTTTATCTAACAACTTATACTAAATGCAATCTTCAACCTCTGTAAACTTGACCGGTTCTCTCCAGATCTTGCAAGCGTTTAACGAGGACGTCATTACAAAGAATCGCTCTGCTAAGACCCAAAGCGTCAGCAGTTCCTGTGAATGAATTTGAAATTTAATCATAACATCAAAAGTTACTTTCTTTAGTTTTACAATTTGTACACGTAACAAGTTTGTGAAAAGTTGTACGCAAAAGGTATTTTTTTAATAACTAATTAAAAAAATATACATCAATGAGCAAGTACAGACATGAAATTAGCAGATAAAATTTGGTTTTATATTTTGTAATACTTTTGCAGTATCAAACACATTAACTCTATTTTCATTCATGTTATTTAAAGTTTTTTTACATCAATCATATTTATAGGCTGAAAAGAAAGCCAAATAATAATTTTGCAAATAAAATAAAGTCTGCAAAGCACACGCCAGTATACAAACAAAACATCAAAAAAAATCTAAATATTTAAATTAGCATCAACACCTTATCAATAGACATGTAAATTTGCTTCAAAGTGACTCTTTACAACAATTATCAAAAAATTTGACAACAAACAAAGCATTCATATAAAAAATTAAAAATCTAAAAACTTCAATCATCTAGTAGCTAACATAGAATTTTGCAAGTCAGGGAACATATGTTGTAAAATCAAAGTTCAACTCTATAAATCTTAACAACTTAAAATGTGAAAGCACTTTTAAACTAAAAATATTGAAAATATTATTATGTTTATTTATTTGCCCTGATGCTTTCTTACATACTGTGAAACATTGTTAATGAATGAAAAGTATTGATTAGATAAATTTTATTATCCAACTAATTTGTGATTGTAAATTTTGAGTTTAGAAAAATATGAAAATAAATTTCAACCCCCTATATAACAATCATATGATAAATTTTACAAATTTAAAAAAGTAAATAAAATGTAAACAACAAACAAACTTTATTTAGCTAAAAATTTTGTGATCAATATGAAACAACTAATCAGTGTCTATTTGTTCAAGAAGTCAATGTTTAAAATCTTAAATCACAATATTATAAAACAAGTAAAACAAACTTCTACCACTATATAAGTTTTACAATTATCTTAAATAAAAAGTTGAAAATAAATACATACACAGATATGCACAAGATTTTATAAACATTATAAATCAACAAGAACATCAACTAATAATTCAAATTGAAAAAGCTACTTTAATACAAAATTTTTAACTTCATTTATTTTTGACATATATCCTAATAACTACAAATTTGAAAACAGTTAAAAAAGTGTGAATAACAAACAAATTTGATATGGTCATAAATATTGTGATCAACTATGAAATAAAGAAACCAGAGTCCACTTGTTAGACGAAGCAATGTTTGAACTTCGAAGCACAATATAATAAAACAAGTAAAACAAACTTCTACCACAATATAACTTTTACAATCATCTTAAATAACAAGTTGAAAATAAATACATACTCAGATATGCACAAGATTTTATAAATGTTTGAAGTTGACAGTAACATCAATTAACAATTCAAGTTTAAAAAACAATTTCAATTACAAAAACTTTAAACTTCATTCTTTTTTTGATATATATCCTGAAAATTTTAGTTCTCAAACCACAAACCAGAGTCCATTTGTTCAACAAGCCGATGTTTAAACTTTTTCAGCACAATGTCCAGGGTCTTCCCCTGTTTTGGGTCGGCATGTAACTTGTTGAAGTTGACCTTGACGTCCCCGTTTGTGGACTGAATGGTCTTGGCCAATTGGGACTTGGTCATCCCCTTCACAGATTTCCCGTTGATTGCAACAATCTCATCCCCACTGGCAAGTTTGCCACTAGAGGCCGCTGGTGTGTTGTCAAATACCTGAGTGTACATAAAATAATAATTAAAATTTTATTTTTAAAGTACAGAACTTTTTTCTTATTATCACAGGAAAATTTTCCTTAAAATTTCAGGTCTCAAAACATGAAATAATTGATGGATTTTTATAAAACTGAAAAACAAATTAATACTAAAATTATAAATATTGCAACTTTTTGTTTTCTAGTGCTTTATACTTTGTATTTTTTAAATATTGTAACAATTTTGTTATATAGTTAACTAAGATTAGTTGTCAAAAACCTGATTTTTAAACAAATACAAAAAACATACCCCCATATGTCCTTAACTAAAAATTAGAATAAGGTTATTAGGATATTTAAAAAACATTAAAACTTGTAGTAAAATATTAATATTATACTGAATTATAAATTTTGAAAAAAAAAAATTTAAAAGATTTAAAATAAAGACATCACAATTTACATGTTAAATCATAAACAGACTGTTTGTAGAAGTTTATAAGTATGTATTAAAATATGTGTAAATTAAAAAGAAAGCTAACAATGCTCCTTTAAGTTTAAAAGTGGTTGCAATATGTAACAGTATTTTGTATAATACAGGGTTGCCACTCTTTGATTTAAAAATACTGTCCTGAGTGACCTTAAACTGCCCAGAATAATCCTGAGTTTATTTTTCAAATCTTCAAAAAAGTTTTTTCAACTTTTCAAATTGATTAAAACAAGTTCTTTAAATAAATTGGTTATAAAATAACAAAATATTGAAACTAGCTGAATTACATTTAATTTAAAATCTAAAAAAAAATCTGTTCTGAGATTATAAAAATACATAAAACTACCCTTGGTTTTTTATATAAATAAAAAAATGCCCTGAGTCAGCCTGAGTTTAAAGTAAAACTTAAAATACCCTGAGCTGTACTGAGACTTCCAAAAACTTTCAAAATACTCTTGAGTTATCCTGAGTGTGTGGCAACCCTGATAATAACAACTTTGTATATAAGTTACACACTTCATGTGAGGTTTTGTAAACTACTTTGGGTATGTTTATAAACTATAACTGCAGATTATAATCAGTTTTCTTTCACATACCTATATACAAAAGTTTTATAGTTTTATATTTATAAACACAACCAGCTACAACAGGAATCAGCAGGACAAAAAGGAAAAAATCTTAGTCCTTAAAAATCTTCCTTTGTTTTTGTTTTTTGAAAAAATTATTGAGAAAGATCATTTTTAAAGCATTGAAATAAAATTAAAAAACATCTTTGAAGTATACAAACATTAAATTAATTCAATTAAACTGTTTGAAAAATCTAACTTACAATAAAAAAAAAGAAAAGTTATTGTTTTTACCTGCACAATGTACAAGCAGGGACATCTAGGCGCACCCCCACCAATACTGATGCCAACCAGGTTCTTTTCATCTTTTTGGAGGGTCACAGTCCCCGACAAAGTGGTCATTCCCAGCTTGTCCTCCTCCATGACAAAATCGTCCATGTCGGACTGCGTATAGTACGGACTGTGCATTTTATTTCTGAAAAAAATTGGTATGTCAGAATGTACATGTGTGAAATGTAGCAAAACTTAGACATTTTTATTATGTGATTCAGTTTAGTCAGTAAAGTAATGTTTTTATATATTGAAGTAAAATTTTCTCATGAAAATTATTTTTGAGTTAAGTTGGGAATTTAATGTACTTTACTTTTATTATGACTTTAGATTGGGATGTACACAAGTAACATCAGTTTGCAAAGAGTAGAATTTGAGATTGATTTAAAAAAAAGATGGCAGTGACTTAATAAAAAAACCAAATGCTCAATATTGGATTTCTACGAGAATAAGATTTTATACTTTTTTTTATGTATATTTGATTTTGTAGAGGGAATTTAATAAACTTAATGTAATATGCTGAAGATTATATTTCAATTTACAGTGTATTTAATTATATTTAGGGGTGGGTGTCATTTAGGGGTGAAGGAACACTTTTGCACTAGTGGACAATTTTACCTGGCATCAGTTTTGCTCAGAGGGTCACTTTTAAACAAAGAAAACTTTGCAAAAATTGAAAAGATCTTACTTTTTTTTTTCTTTGCTTTACCCATATTCCTTTAGCCTTGGTAGGTAAATTTTTTATTAATTCTTTTTTTGTTACTTATGATTATTTTTCATAATTTTTTATTTTTCTGTTTTTTTTTTTTAATTAATAAATTTTATTAGGTTTATATATATTTATTTATCACGGTTACCCCTAACCTTTAGTCTGTAACTTTTTTTTTCATTCGTTTATTTTAACTTTCTAGTTATTAATTTTATTTTTGTAATTTCTTAATATTTATTTTTACTTTCACTGTTACCACTAACCCTTAATGGTAACTTCTTTTTTTTATTAACTAATGTTTTTATAAATATTTTTACTCGTGCAAAAATGACCCTTTCTTTGTGCAAAAGTGACCCTGCGTGTAAAGTGTCTGAGTACAAAAAGTGACCTCTTCCCATATTAAGAGACTATTTCTTTGAGATACAAATTTTAGCATTTTTGTTTACAAGTCCATTTGCAGATGTGTAAGCTACAGCTTCAGATTTACATTCTATTTAGATATTTGTAGCAAAGTTTCTGCTTAGGTTATTAGTGCATTTTATGAAACTATATTTTTATGACGAAAAATGACCTTTTTTTTGTGACGTCACTTTTGAACAGAATACGTCAAAAATTTAAAATCAAAGACTGAATTGCAAAACTACAGACCTTGGGAAAGAAGCCTATACCATCTTTTAAGTCCATATTTGACGCTTTATATGAGAATTCTCCGAAACTATTTTTTTATGACAATTTTTTTCATTTTTTATGACGTCATTTTTGAACAAAATGCGTCAAAAATTTAAAATCAAAGACTGAATTGCAAAACTACAGACCTTGGGAAAGACACCCATATCACTTTTAAGTCCATGTTTGACGCTTAATACGAGAATTCTCCAAAACCATTTTTTTATGACAAAAAATGACTTTTTTGTGACGTCTATTTTGAACAAAATACGTCAAAAATTAAAAATCAAAGACTGAATTGCAAAACTGCAGACCTTAGGGAAGACGCCAATACCTCTTTTAAAGACCAAATTTGACTTTTTATATGAGAATTCTCCGAAACAAAATTACATCGAAAACTTGGCGAATACTACACTAAATGCTGCAACGTACTGTCACATTATATTGGAAATTTTTTTAAAGAAGTCAATTATGGTCAAAATAAAATACAAGTGCACTCTTTATCTCTTTAGGTTTCTAAATATGTAACTTATTTTAAAAATTACCATTTTTTTCGTCTTATAAAATTTTACCAAAGAATTCTGTATAAAAAAGTCAAAACTCGTCTATAAAAAGAGTATGAGCTTATCCTTATGCTCTGTGATTTATCAATTGAGTATTTGACTCCGAAAGTTTTATTTAAATAACAATAGAAAGGATATATATTTTTGAATTAAAAATATGTGTTTGTAGTTCGCTCTTATACGGAGTCAAAATTTGTTTTAAGTTATGACATCTTAAATCGATTAATGTATATTTAATAGAACTATTTATGGAAAATATGAAACCATTTTAATATAAACTGCAATGAACCGTATTTTACTTGAAATAAGTATATACACATTATCTTACGGTTTTTTAAGAGTAAAATTTTTCTGAAAACTGTGCGTACTAAAGTACACCAGACTTGCCAAAACAAAACGTTTTGATGACTTCTATTCTACTAACTTTTTTTCAAGGCGAAGCTGTCATATACAAAGTGTCATTAAATCAATATGTTAAAAAATTTCTATAATTTACCACAGTTAAGCAAGACTAAACGGTTGAAGATTTAAGTTTAAGAATTCATATGGTTTCAATTTCAACCCATAGATTCACTTCACGCCATACTAAAATTCTGGCAGTTATTCTTACTCAGTTTAAAAAAGTTTATACATCTATTGACTTGCACAACTTCAAATTCAACTTAATTTGTCAAAAAAAAATATTTCAGTGATTTCTTTCACTGGAAATAAGGTATATTAGTAAAACACTTTCGTGTCAAACAAACAATCAAAAAGAAAATGTTTGCCATGGTAGCAAACTCCAAAACGATATGCAGTTTTCTTTATTACTTTAAAAATACAATGAAGACTAAATAACTGAGACAAATAAGTTAGTATAATTTCAACAGCTTTTATAACTAACTAGTTTGATGCTTTTTATGCTACTATTAACCTATATTTATACTCTTATTAAATAAAACTAGTCTTTTATTTCAAAAAATATATAAAGTCTTAACTTAAACTTTGTGATAAAGGTTTGAAATAACTAGCTATTTTTTAAACACAAATAATTTCAAGTTTTGAACAGTTATCTTGTATTTCTAGCACTTTCATTTGTTGTTAACTTATATTATTTTTATTTTCGAAAGCATGGGTAGTTTTTTTGTGGCATCTTTTGCCAAAACAAAATATCATTTTAATACAATTTGAATTAAATATTTAAAACAAAATAGTACCCGTAAAAATGCTAAAATTACTGGCAAATTCCTTTAAATTAAATTGTATCTTTAAATTAGATGAAAATCTTCATTTTTTTGTTAATTTTACTTTCACTCATGGTCAAGACACTAAACTGTATCCAAGTGGTGAAGAGCTTGATAGCCAAGAGGTTTTTTTCGTACATAAATTATTTTGAGAAACGCTTAAATAGCTAAAAAAGCTGTTTTAAACAGTAAAAGTTATAAAAGTTTGTCTAACAAGTTTTTTGCTTAAGATTTTAAAACTAAGTACATATCTATTATAAAGTTGCAAAAAAAGTTAGCAAAACATTGTAATGAATTTGAATTTTTTAAACATAACATTTTTATACATCAGTTTTTTTTTTAAACTCTTTTAACTAAGTTATTGCTGGGTTCCAAATTAATTCCAAAACATGAAAAACATAACTAGTAGTTTCTCTTATCAAAACTTAAAAAAATAATCGACACAAAAAAAACGTTGCTGTACAGACTAAAAATTGGTAGTTTAATTAGTTTTGTAGCTTATGTTTGTTTTTATCAAAAAGTGCGGAGAAATTACCATGAATCAACCTATGAAACTTTTATTTCTATTTAACTTGTTAACTTTACAAACATATTAAATATCTGTCTTTAAAAATGCCCCTCAACGAGAAACAAAAATTCAAAAGATTTTCTATATCTCAAAACTTTTAACTGGGGTTTCTAGAGTTTTCATAGATACTTACCAAATTTATTATCAATTAATTGTTATTTCAAAATAATGATCAACATTTTTGAAGCAAAAAGCGTGATTTACGTCGAGCAAACCTTAGTTTATTAATTAACTTAATAAGTAAAAGCTATATATTGAAAACTAAAAACTTTTTATCAAGCTTTAACCTGAATAACAAAAAAATATTCTAAAATCATAAAAATGGAAATTAGGAATAATAACCTAAGACTTAGATTTATATAATCATTTACAAGTTTACTTGAGAATGTTTTACTATTTTAATACTTAATCTTATGACAATAATATCAACAAATTTGTTTAAATACTTTGAGTATAGGTACAAAAATATAGCAACTAACAAACAATTTCAAAAAAGAAACTTTTTAGTATGTATAGAAAATAAATCGCTTTCTTAATGATTTAATAAACAATTTTTATTAGTTTTATTTTTGCTAACATTCTAAACTAATTTTCAATTACCTGATAGTATCCTATCTATACTAACTATAAATTTTAAATAATACTTAATATTATTAACTTAATATTTATATTTAGTATTTAATATTATATTTTAATAATAGTTGTTGTGAACGACAAAAAACAAATAAATGTGTAGGTACAAAAGTTGCGCAGTGAGAGAAGAAACAGAGCAGTTGTAAAAAAATTAATTACTTGTTTAAAATTTCCGCAAAAACAATGTGAAAAAAAAAGTATTTACAATAACCTTTGGAAAAAAAAATTAATGAAAGTCTGTATCAAAAATAATTAATTACTTGTTTAAAATATCCGCAAAATTAATGTATGGGTGAAAAAAAAATTGACAATAGCCTTTAGAAAAAAAATTAATGAAAGTTTGTATCAAAAATAATAAAATTGGTTATTTACTTTATTAGAAAGCTTTGATGTTAAAATTTTAAAATTAATCAAAAAAAATTTGGTTTTAATAAAAATATGAAAAAATAAAAGAAGAAAAAATATTGCACTTATCCGAGTATTTAACGATCAAAACTTTCACAGCTTAAAAACATTTTTGATCGTTTAATAATATTTTGAACATTTTATTTGTTATCAGCTCAGTAGATGCCAAAATATTAAATATAATTAAAACATATAATACTTTTTTAAGACACTTTACTGCAAAGTGTTTAAGATTTGTAAACACAATTTTTAAGAAAAAACTATTTTAGAGTTTTCACAAAACTAATAAAGTAATAAGTAAGTATTCAAAATTGTACAAGAATGTAAAAAAATGTTTCTTTTATTTAATGAAGGTATGACTAAAAATAAATTTTGTGCAAAAAACATAGTTTGACTATAATATACAAAGTAAATAAAATATCATAAATTTATAAATGATACAAAATTTAACTTGAAACTTAGTATTTATATTTTTACATTTTTACTACTCTTATGCGACATCTAGTGTTATGGTTGGCGAAGAGCTATCTTTGCTGTTTTCTTTTATGACGTCATAGCAGTCGTCCAAAGCGCGCACTCTCACTTGGTACTGACCGCTGAGTAGAAACAACACGGTGCAAGAGAAACTACAAATTTCACCCGGTTGTACCTGAAAAAATATTAATTTTTTAAACAATAATTTAAAAAAATTTGGTAGGACCTGAATATTGATTGTAAATAAATATATATTGAGTTTAACTAACCAAAGTTTAATCCGAAAAATTTAAGATTAAAAAACTGTGTAAAACAGGGTTTTAAATGTTTTTACTGTCTAAAGTATTATTAAAATATCTATTGGACAAATTTGCAGAGTTTCAATTTTCTTAAAATAGTGTTTTTGATTCATGTTTTTACTCAAAGTAGTTTGGTTATCTAAAGCTAACAGCAAGGTCTTTTCTAACCAGAAATACAAACCATGCGTGTTATTTAAATAATAAAATTTGATGACTGCAAGTTTGTTCAAGATATTTCAAAATAATATTTTACGACGGTTCAATTGAATTACTAAAAACCAAAATTGTAATGTTTATACAGCTACATTATGTAGCTCAAAATTTATGTTTGGAAAAATCAGGATAACGCTCTAATCATTCAGTTAGTTTATATATTCTCAAAACCAGAAAAAATCACTAAAATTTTAAATGACGTCAGCAAATTTCTCAAATTGCAAACTTAAACTTTTTTTTCAATTATTTGTTTATGCAGAAAAATAAATTAAGTAAAAAATATCAAATAAGAATATCTTTATTGTCAGATTTGAACTATAACAATTTAAAAATGATAACTTAACTAATTCAGAAAAGTGAAAAACTAATTATAAGAAAAAAACTCAAAAAAATGTAAATGAGGATAAAAACCATGGAGTATTCAAGTATAAACACTATAAAACGATAACAAAAAGCATAATATATTATTTAAAAAGTATATATAATGTAAAAACACTAAAGCACATCATAAAAGAAGTAACGGAAATCTATCTTTATCCAAGCTATGCAAATGTAGAAAAATAAGTGAACATCTAAGGTGATTTCGTAAAATAAAATATAACGTACAAAAGTTTGTAATAAATTGACAGCAATAATTTGATAAAAAAAAAACAAAAAAAAAATCATAAGATTAAATAGTAAACCATCATAAGTATTTCAACAGAACTGTCAAAGGATACAATAGCTAAAAGAAGTAAAACAGAATAAGAGTCAAAAATTAAATAGATTGTTTAATAATTCTGGTACATTTAATTGCAAAGCATGCTTATATGAAGCACTAAGTAAAACTGGAAAAAACTAGATACTTTGAATAGAATTAATGGAACTTGTAGACATCAAGAAAAATATATACCAAAGAACTAGAAAAGCAACGAAAGTTGAATGAAATATTTAAGCTTTTTGTATTTGTTATGAGTGTATGTTACAACTATTTTGTGTTATTTGTCAAACAAAATAAAAAAATTTAATACTTATCAGTTAACAACAGAGTATGATAGTAATTATCACAAAAAATTAACCTTTATTATCATTTAAAAACAAAAAATCAGAATGAATGCACGCAATAAGTTATAATGTGCTTTTTGTATCATAAAATAGTACAGATACACTAAATACTGGGTTACATTCTAACATATTTGTTTACTTGAACCATCTAACAGCCATCTTGTATGGCTTAAAATTGTGAACGATTTTGCACTCATATCAAGTTAAATAAGTTCTCAAATATATTTGCTCAAAAAACAAACTTTTCTACGATTTTATAACGATGACGTCAGGAGCAATTTAAACTGACAAAAATTGTTATGTTAAATTTTTAAAACTGTGTTTATGTAATTGTAATGTACAATAAACATGGACAGTGTACATATATACAAGTGTTTCTTTTCAAAGCTTAACTGTGCAAACCAAACTTTAAAACAATTAAATTTATTGTTAAAACTTTAAATATTTTAATAAAGTAATACCAAAGAATTCAAAAACGTTCTATAAATGTTTTGTTTTAGTAGTTGTAACGAAAAGTTGTAGTTACTTTTCTAATAAAAAATTCCAAATAATAAATGTTCAAACTAGGTTGTCTAAGTATAGGTGGTGAAATCTCTACATGCTTTATTTTAGCTTTTAATACCAAATAAAGACGGAATTTATCATAACATTAAATTGATTTCTTGCATACAGTAGTGCCTACTACATAATTATTTATTTGGTCGAAGACATATTTTTTAGCCTGTGAAAACCAAACAAACAAAGTTGAAAACTTTCGTAAAAAAAAATTTAAAACGTGCTTTTAATTTGATTTCTTTAACACAGTAGTTCTCTTATAAATGAGTATTAAACCACAAATGTGTTGAAAGAGATTTTACTAAATACAGCTTAGGACTGACACACAAAAAAACTTTATCTGGTTAATGTAACAAGTTTTATAAAAAAAATCATCACTCCTACTTTTAGTAAAAACTTTATATTTTCGTGTTTAAAGTAAATTTCAAAATCTAGCAGTAGATAGATTAACTGTTTACTGTGTAGAAATATTTACTGCTAAAAAAACTACAATTAAATAAATTAATATACTTTATTTAAAATAATTTAGATGATAACAACCTTTACTAAAGTACATTTTAGATTGATGACAACAGTTTTGAAAGTACTTTAAGCAATATAATAAGTGTATAATAAAAATTTTGTCAATTTCTTTGAAGTATAGTATTTTTTATATATGTTATTAAGATACAGGTAATGAAACCGGTTTAAAAAACCACATAAAAAAAAAACTGTCTCAATTTTTTTACAGAAAAAAAAACAAAGATCTTTCGTTTATTATATAAACATTTTCAATGCTAAACCAGTTTCATTAACTGTAGATTACAATTTTCAAAATTGTCCAATTTAAAAATAAAAACAAAAAATCACAAAGAATAATTTACATGCCTAAGGACGATTTGCGAAACTTAAATATTTCGATATTGTTTCCATATTATATTTAAAATAACTAATATGACAAACATATTTACTACAATTTATTAATACTAAATATCATAATTAAAATAACTAACATGATAAAAATCTTTACTACTGCATCCAATTACAATCAATGAATGTTCCATATTATATTCGATCATCCCATTAAGTTGATCTTGAAACAATTCTAATTGCAATTCCATTTTGTTTATTATGTGTGCTGTTAATTTTTTTTGTTAATTTACCAATTTTGTCTTTTTATATACAACAGTTTATAAAAACAAAGACTGCAGTAAAAAGATTGCAACTAGTTAAGTTTTCAAAAATTAATACTATTATTTTATTTAAATAAAACGCAACCATATTTAAAAATAAAACTTAAAATTAAAACAATTCTAAATAGATAGAAATCTAAAAAAAGATGTTCCATTAACTTTTGTGAAATACATTTAATATAAAAATCATTTTTAAATATGGTACACATACAAAGGGCAATTAAATATTGTCAACTGACCTAGATATTTCTGTTAAAACCTCTAAAACTTTTATTTAAAACAACAAACTACATTAATAATTTGAATACTTTTTTTATAATTAAAACTTAATTAACTTAAACAACAATTTAAGGTGGTATGAAATTTAATTAAATATTATTTTATATTACTTTTACTAAGATATTTAAAATTGTTTAACTTTTTAGAATATAACAATATAATATAATTGAAACTAACGAGAGACATTGGTAATATTATAATTAATGTTGCACAATTGGTCAGTTGTGTATTTATAAATTCCAAATTCATCGCTGATTTTCGCATCTAAACTAATATCTATAAAAATTTATTAGAAGTTAATTAAAAGTTGTAACTTAACTTAAAATAATGAATTTGATCGAATACATATTATTAAATCTACATTAAATAAATTTAAAATTTTAAGACAGATTTATATAAATTTTAAGATTTTTTAAAGTGTAAAAATTAAAAAAATGCCTTAAAAATGCAAAACTTGAAATAGTACACTACATCAGAAAATATATATTTGGTAGGTCGTAATATTACTATCAGGTTTCATAAGTTAAAAATAATAAACAATTGAAGTATATTTCTATATAGAATTTTTAATCTTTGATTATACAATCATGTTCGATCAAAAATTCAAACATAATAATAAACTACTTATTATAACAGTGATTTTAAAATATAGAAAAATTTACCAAGCCAACCTTATTCGAAAAGTACACTATTTAAGTTTTTAAAAATATTGTATTAACGAACAAATAAACAAAGTAACAACTCACCCCAATGCATAGGCGGTTTTAGTATATTTACAATTGATTCTATTTTTGGTAAGCTCATTTTTTCAAACATCAATTTTCCATGCCTTGATTCGTCTGTTAATTATATTTTAATATAGACAATAAATGTTTTTAAATGGACAATATTAAAGTGCACAAAGAAAGTAATAACAAAATTAATTACCAAACGTTTATTGGTAGAACTAATAATTATATATAATTATTTGAAGATGTGCCATAAAGTAGTAGTACTTTAGTTGTACAAATAAACCTTCGGTAATTAAAAGTTCTGTTACCATATTTTAATAGATATTTTTCAAGTATAAACCCATTTAGTTTTGTCGTGGAAAGTTAGTTATGATAACTATATTATAATATTGTAGTAGTAAGTTATTGTAAAATATATTATCATAAATTTTTAGTCACAGCTTAAAAACCACTGTTTAATAAAACAGCTAACTTGTAACATAATAAGTAAAAAAAAAGTTTAGTATGTAGTTTATAATAGTCAATTAGTGTTAAACTATTTTATCAGCATGTTTAAAATACAACTACAGATATTTAATACATACAGTTCAGAGAAGACGCTTAAAAGATGCAGTGTTTAAAACTGATTTGAGGGTAAACATTAATACAATTTTTTTAATAATGTGGAATTATGAGCATACTTTTAGACGTTATAACATACAAGCTACATATAAATAAATTTAATCAACTATAATGGCACTTATATGAGACAAAACCTTCATAATAGTGGCTTACTATGTTCGAATTTTTTAACAATTTATTTATTATATTGTTACATTTAAAACTGTATATATAAAGATTTAATTTGAAAGTACATTTCTAGGATTTATCTTTCAACTTTTGTATGCGGCTTCATGACATAAAATAAAAAGCACACTTTTTAGTATTAAAAATTTTATTTTTATTTGTAATGATAAAGTTTTCTGACAATATTAAATACAATAATCAAAGACATCAAAAACAAACTTTTATTTTTTATATTCCAGCTAAGTAGCATCAATTTATCAAGTAATTTGACAACATGATTTATTTTATTGATATGATCTATTTTTTCATTGTCGTTTTCTACACATTTAATTATGAGTGTAGAAGTGGATATTTCTTTACCATTTAACTTTGCTAACAAAAATCTTCCATCTTCATCTAGCTGTTATCAAAACAAAAATGATGTTGGTATTTAAATATGTTTTTATATATTTTTTTGGTGGTTTGAGTATTTATTTGAGTTTTAGATGATTAAAAAGATAAAGTAAAACTAAAACAAGTAGAGATTTTTAATAAACCAACTCAAAAAACTATTCAGTATCATAAAAACAACAAAGTTTAAAAGAGATTTATGATAAAATCAAATAGTTAAATGAATGTTAAATAAACTTATGTACTAAATTATAACCTTTATAATAGTAGTTAAAAAAAAAAACTTACTAAAAACTGATAGTTAAAAACGTATAATACATCATGAAGATATCTAATAATTAAAAGCAATTAATAACTATAAATTATTACAGAATACATTTAAGCTACTAAAAAACATTTAAACAAACAATAACCTCTAAACTTTCTTCGTAAATATTTTCCGAGTTTAGTCCATTTGATGTTATTGTTATTTGTTCTTTTAATTTATTTTCTAATGTCATTTGCATTCTGAACCAGCCCTGTCTAAAATTCATATTGTTTTTATGAAATTAAATTAATAAATATTACAATAATTCATATTATGAAGACTTGTATCAAAACTTATCAGTTTATTAACTATTCATTAACTTAAAGAAAACATAAACGTATACAAGTTTAAAAAAATAATATCTCAAACCTGGTAACATTTTTACTTATAAAATATAAAACTAGCTTTTAACTGAATATAAATTGTTACACAAAAACAAACTTATGATACGGGTGAACTTCCAATGTATTTACTGTGACGTGATTTTTATAATCTATTTTCAATTTTATCTGCAACTGACGACAGTAATTGCAGTTTGAATCACCTGATTTGTATTTGATAGTGACGTCATAATTATCTGGTTCTTTGTCTTCTTCTGACAAATAAAGTATCATTTAGATGTTACATACAAAACATAAATGAAAACATTATTTAAAACTTACATTAAAAATAAAGCTTATGATGCCAAAGAACAAATGAATTAGTTTACTAGAACTTTATCAATTGTATAACGTTATAATTTTAAGTTTTTTAGCTGAAAATATTTTTTTAAGAATTTTTACTGAAACGTATTATTGCATAAAAAGAATAAACTTCAGAAAAAATAACCATGTACTTAAAATGTCAAACATAATATTTAGAAAAATATTGTGTTTTATAGTCTGTCCCACTATTGTGATTTTGGGTGTACTTAATAAAAGTTCTTAGAATGATAACTTTTTGGAAAATTCAGGCATAAATTTAATAAACAGGTAAAACAAACAAAATCTCAGGTAAAATATAAACTTAACTAACCGATCACGATGTCCTTAGCAACAACTTCAACTCTGTACAACGCTTCACCGTTGGCGGGAATATTTTTCATGTTGGTGACGTCACAACAACTAATGCTAGCACGTGATTGGTCACAATCGGTTGCCATGGCTCCAATAAAACTACACTCGGTATCACTCAAGTTTTTCAGGGGCAACTCAACCGTTTTCCTGTAAAATTAAAAATAAAAGCTGTAGGACGCATGACACTCAAAATTTTTGTATAACTCTGAGAGATGGTAAACTATCTCTTTCAGTATTTTTTTAAATCTTATAATTAATCTTAATTAATTTGATGTTCTGGTAAGTTATATATTTTTTCCTTAAATAATTTTTGGGGATATTGTCCCTTGGAAGTCCTTGAAAATATTAAAATTTGAGGGTAAAGCATGCACGAAGAGTGACTTTAGCACGAGAGTAAAAAAAATTTTTTTAATGTTTTAAAAAATATTATAAAAACAAAAAAATATTGTTAAAAAAAAAACCGACCAAGGGTAAGGGTTAGGGGTTAAAGTGAAAGCAAAAAAAAATAATTTCAACCCGTGCAAAAGTATCCCTTTGTGCATATTTGACATCTACCCTTAAGTTTTATATAACCATATAACTACAGGATAACAATAAATTACAACCAACATATTTTATAGTTTTTAAATCAAAATCTTTTTAGATAAAAACACTAATAATAACATAAGTTTACAACTAAACTAACTTTTCTCCCGGTAATAAGTCAACTTGGACTATTTTCTCTTTTGTCGAACTACCAGGAAGATTTAGCTGAAAATAATTCAAACATTTGTTATTTTAACTATTTAGTATTAAACATACTTTTTAGCATAAGTAAAAAAAATAGCGTTTGTTGCTTGTGTTTTTTACTTACTGAGACAAATTTAAATCGAAGGACAAAATACTATCAATAGTACGTATAGCTCAAAAATAGGGTGTTAAGAAAATAAAATATAAACAAAATACAATTTATTTCAATTAAATTTTATAAAACAAAAAAACAGTTATTTTAATACTTTTCGTTTGTATAAGAACTTTAAAAAAATAAAATAATAATAATTAGACGAATTATATGATCAAGAAATTTATATTATAAAAAAGAGAAAACTTTCGAAAATCACATAAGTAAGATATTTATATTTAGTAACAATATAATCCAATAGAGTTTTTGAAAAAAATACTGAAAGAGTTGATTTAAACAAAGTAACTCACTATCAGCAAATGAACTAAATCTTAACTTCGCTAAAATTTTTGGAACAGAATTTATATAAAAAACATCCACAAGTTCCAATAAAAACTTTTAATATAGTTGTTTTATAAAGTCCTCATTCTAAATTTACTAAAGTGAAATAAAATAACTTACTTTTAGCAAGGGTAAGGGAGGAGTTACTTCAACTTTATATTTACAAATTGAAGGCAACCAATTCATATATTTCAAGTAACAATTTGATTCAACTCCGTATAATAATGTTGCGTATCCTATAAAATAATTATAATATTGAAATTTATTAAATACTAGATAAAATAATAACTTAAATGCTTTGAGCAACAATTCGATTCAACTCCGTATAATAATGTAGCGTATCCTTAAATATGAAAAAAATATATTTTTTGTAAGAACTAATTTAATATTTTTTTATATACCATTTGCAACTTATTTTTGACAGATTAATCATTTTAATTTATTTTTTATTTCACAAAGCTTTTCAAAACTATACTAGTTTCATTGTCAAGTGGTAAATGTTAAATATAATTTGAAAAAACTTTAGTCTAGTAAACAGCTTAAAGAATAACTTTAATTTTATGACGTATGAATGAATTCAAATAAAAACAAACTTTAGAAATTTAGCAAGTAAAACCAAAGTAAAGATATGTTAATCAACAAATTATTATTAATTTTGCTTTTCAATTTAATGCTATTTGCGTATTTAACTTAGGTCGCTCTTCCTCAATCAATATTGATTCCAGGCTGTGGAGTTCGCTTTGTTTACATCGTTTACTAGTTACACTTGACAATGAAACTAGTACAGTTTTGAAAAGCTTTGTGAAATAAAACATAAAACAAAAAGAAGTGTGTTGACTTGTTTAACACACAGAAACATATGTCAGTGTAATAAAAGAAGAATACTGTAAAATTTGTTATTATTAAAATAAAATGAGTAATCTGTTAATAATGCAAATGGTATATAAATACGTTTAAAAACTTTCCTATAATAGTAGTTAATTTAATAATAATTAATATGTTTCAAACAACAATTTGAATTCAAGCTCATATAATAATGTTGCGTATGCTTAAATTAATTTATTTGTTTCAAAAAAACATCTAATAAACAATAGTCTAATAACAACCAAGAAATAGTTTAATAAACAAGTAACAAATATGATAAACAAATAATAAACAATAAAGAGATCAAACCAATAATATCGAGCACACCACTTTCTTCGGGGAATACCCTGACTAATTTGCATACGGTGGACATCGGCGGAATGTCGAAACTCAATCCCTTGCACCTGATTGGTTTATTTTCACCGGTGGGGGTTTTCCCCAACAAGTGAAACTTTTTTATTTTAATAATGGAGTGCTTCAATGGGTTGTGAAATTTTACTTTCACCAAACTTTCTTCATTTAACACCCATTTGAAATCTGTGAAATAGTTGTCAAACATCAAACTAAAAATTAACATTGAAAATATTTCACCAAGCTATTTACATATGATTATAAAAACAAAGGAAAAAAAAAATGTCCATAAAATACAAAGATAGTCCCAAAAAATAAACTTCAACTTTTCGTAAACATAAAAAATTAAGATTAATTATTAATTATTAAATCTAACCGACACGATTATTGTCATCTAAATTATTTCTGAAATAAGAAGAAGGGGTGAAGAGAAACACTCCGGAATTATTTTCACTCTTCGTTATTTGAAGAGGTTTCAATTCTTCTTTTAAAGGTTGCAACTCAATCATTCTGTTTTTGTTAAAAAGTTATTTTAGTGTTAATATATATATATATATACATAAAATAAGGTTAATGTTTAAACTTAAACACTTTCAACTGAGCCCACTTGAAGGGCTTTTAAATAATTTATTGAAATGGCGATTTTAAAAATTCTGGAACATATGTTTCATAAAGCTTTAATTTTTCATAAAGCTTTAATCATCAGCCAGTTAAATTCAAAATGAAAAGCACTGTACTAAACAAAGATACAAAAGTTATGCAAAAAAACAAAAAACAACTGTTGTTTTCGTTAATTTTAGTTGTTTGATTAGTTAGAAGGTAGATCGATTTTTGTACTGAATATTTGTAATGTACAATATTACGTCATACTGTTTTTTGTTTTTTTGCATAACTTTTGTATCTTTGTTTAGTACAGTGCTTTTCATTTTGAATTTAACTGGCTGATGATTAAAGCTTTATGAAACATATGTTCCAGAATTTTTAAAATTGCCATTTCAATAAATTATATATATATATAATTTACTTAAATGGTCATGAAAAAGCATTGAGGCAAAAGTTATTGCAAAAATTATACGTAAAAATCGGCTTCTACTAATTAATGCACTTTGCTAAACTGTAAAAACATATTACTAATATATACCAAAAGCTATTATATCCTTAAACTAATATTTCAAGTTTTTGTTAAAAACTTTAAATTAAAATAATCTTATACAATTCCAGGTTTAAATACAAATTTGATCACATTTTGTTTAAATACCAATTATGCAAAAAGATTTGTGCTAGTCTAAGTTTAGAACTCCTGTTTTTTTTGTTTTTTTTTTCAAAAAATGTCTTGTAGAATTAAGGCTTACAGATTTAATTAAAATACAACTTTGCATAAGAAACAAATGACAGCTTCTAAAACTATTACACTTAAAAAAATTTCAATAGAGCAAGACATAAACCCATATGTTATTTTGACTCGGAATGATTTTAAGCAGTTAGTACTCACAGTTAGTACATTGTTGCTTCATTTTAGTACATTTAAAAATTAAAATCCTACAAAAATTTATTACTAAAACTCAGTGCTAAAAAGTTTGTTGAACTTAGATTATATGTTACTTTTAGATAAAATTTTATGCATAGACCAGCTTATTTGCACTCGACATAACACACAGTGAAGACACAGTGAAGACAATATTACGTCATACTGTTTTTTGTTTTTTTGCATAACTTTTGTATCTTTGTTTAGTACAGTGCTTTGTATTTTGAATTTAACTGGCTGATGATCAAAGCTTTATGAAAAATTAAAGCTTTGTGAAACATATGTTCCAGAATTTTTAAAATCGCCATTTGAATAAATTATATATATATATATATATATATATTAGTAAGTGAAAAAAAAATTCCTTGTTTGATATCTAATCTATCTCAACAAACATGTTAAAAAAATAAAGTATTTATTATGTAATATAAAAAATATTTGTTTAAAATCTAATGCTGTTATAGTTTTGAATTTTGATTAATTTATCTTAGCCATAGGTTTACCAGCATAAATTTATAAAACCATTCAATACTTTCAGAATTAAAATTTTAAAATCGAAACTAAAACGTCATTATGTACTACTTTAGCTAAAAATTAGAAAACTTTGACTTAATTACTTAAACTTTGTAATAGTTTATTTTAAAGCAACTTGATAGTTTTAAATATTTAAATTGGGTTTGAAAATTAACTATTCAAAATATAAATTTAAGTGTTTGTTATCAAAAAAGATCCTAGTGAAACAAGTACATTGAAATATAAAATTAAAAAAAATTGTACGGTAATCTTCCTTTATTGTACCAACACATGTTTCTGTGTGTTAACGGATTAACACACTTCAACTGGGTTCTGTAAAAAAATAAATACTGTAATGAAAGAATAAAAGCTAAAGTAGGTTTATACATGTGTTCATCAGAATAATTACAATTATTATATAGTTATATAACAGTCGGATTTAACATTAAGTATTTTACCTATTGTTAACTATTAACCTCTAAAAATACGTAGAAATTATTTTTATTTTAATGAACACATGTATACACCTACTTTAGCTTCTATTCTTACATAACAATATTTATTTTTATAGCTCAGTTGAAGTGTGTTAATCTGTTAACACACAGAAACATATGTTGGTACAATAAAGGAAGATTACTGTATAATTTGTTTTTAATTTGAAGATTAACCAATCAAAAAATTCAAAAAGTTTTCAAAACTTCAGAAAAAAACACCTGAATTTTTTCTGTACTTCTTTTTAAAATCATTTGCCACCAACTTAATATCTTTTTTTTAAATATTACATTTTTTTTTGATATCTTTATTAAAAACTTGAGTGTGGGGATTGTGTAGAAGCTGACGGGCGGCAGAACAGCGCCATCGTGCGACGTCACCCCCAAAATGTCCAATCTCCCGTCATTTTCTTCACCACTAGGTGGCTTCTGAGTGGTGAGCTGATCCAGGTGGCGGGAAATTTCCTTCTCTTCTGATTCGCTCATCTCAGAGTGGTAGCGCGCCAACGCGTATATCATTATCCTGTCACGTCATAAAAATACTTTTTTTTTGAAGCTAAAAATCTTTAAATTCTAAAGACCTTGGTGTTTTTATATTAAACAGAACTTTTAACTTAGTTGTTTGTAAGTAAAAGAACTGAGTTTTTTATACGTTGCATTACCTTGTACATTAATAACTTTGTCATATAACTAAAATTTACTTCGTAAAAATCACATCACAAAAAGACAATAATTATATATATGAGCTCAAGCACACTAAAAAATATTTTATTTAAAGAAACTTTGTTTGTCACAAGAATTAAAAAAATTAACACCCTTTCATAACCCAACACACAATCTTTTAAAACACAAAATGATTAATAAATCGACTAGTCATATAAAAGTCATAAAGCTAGCCTGAGATTTTGGAAAAAGTCCAAAGTTTATCAAAAACTTAAGCCTGAGTTTTCAAAATAATCTGAAAAACATTTTAAACATAGATGTTAATACACTTTTCTGCTTATTTATTCGATAATATCTCACCTAGCAGCAGTTCTCTCATCTCCGAGTCTTCTGCTCGCGTATGCAAGCTCGTGCAAAATTCTCAGTTTTATCAAAACCCACCCTGCCTCACTTTCGCATTGTAGGGGAATTCCCACGTCGGATAGCAAGTCGATTCCGAACCCGAGTAGTGAGCGGTGCAGAATTTCACAACACTGTTTGATTTATTAATAATTTTTTATAAATATATTTACTATAAGTATATTTCCTCCTATTTAATAATTCATTAGCTTTGTATAATTATGCAACAGATAAACAAAATCATACTAAAACTTCTTAACAATGTAATTTAAAACTTTTGGCTGTTTTGTTTTCGAGAATATAAAACTTTATAATTCATTTTATCGTAAGTCTTTAACAGTGTTGTTGAGCTGGTACTTTTGCTACTAACTATCTTAATCTTATTTTTTAATAGAAGTTGTTATTTTAACTTACATCTTTCCAATGGGAATCATTGGTTGTAGTCACGCACTGCATAGCTGCTACTCTCAAATAAAATGAACATTTTCTTTTCATTCCTATCTTCATGTACAACTCTGATAAGGAACTGTATCTGTATATTTATTTTTATGTTAAAAAAAAAACTTTTAAAATATTCATGTACAACTCTGATAACGAACTGTAAATTATTTATTGATGTCTACAAATTGAAATCTATTTTATAATACTTTGAATTACAACTCTGATATTTTGTGCATTAATAAGAAATGTTTAATGCTCATTTTTTAAGTTATAATTTACAACTCTGATATGTGTATCTTTTTTTTTGTGGATTGTATAGCAAAGCATTACGTTCTCTTTTAGATAACTATCTTGTATAGTTGTACTTTTATTTTATAAAAACAAAAATAAAATAAGGTTGTAGGAATAACTAGGAGTAGGAAATTTAAGATTTTAAAAATGTTTCAAATAATTAAAAAAATTAGTAAAATAACTATATAAAAAATGTGTAGAGTTGTGTAGCTCATCGTATCGTATTTTAATATCTTTGCAGATTTTTCATTTTAAAAACTGAATAAGGAGTTATTCTTCACAGTTCATACTACAAAGCTTAAGCTAAATAAGAATTAGAAAGTACCAGCTACATGCTTTTAATTTCATATTTAGTTTTAAGAAAAACATCAGAAATTTTATTAAGGTTTCACTTTATAAAAATAAACAGAGTTTATAGAAATACTATTGTCTATAATATATACATTGTATTAAAATTTATAGATTTAAAATCCTCTAAATCCGCTAGCTTCCTTATATTTACTTACAACATTAAAATTTATTAACTTAAAAACCTGTAAACTCGTTCTTGGTCAGTTAACTGAAGGTTTATGTAAACAGCGTTTTGCAGAAATTCACTTGCTTCCTTATATTTTTTCATAATTGCCATGGTTCTGGTTGCTTTAATGCATGCTTCCAACTCAACTACTGCTAAATGCTTTTCCTGGAAATATGGTTAATTTATCAGGCTCTATATATTATAAATTGAAATGTTTGACTTTTCTCAAGGTCGCCTTTATTTCAAATAAACAAACGAATTAAACTCAATTTATGGGTAATTATTAAAAAAAGTTTAACATTAATTTTTTCTTACTAATAACAGGGATGCCTAATATTTTTGGCAAATTTACTCCAGGTTTTTAAAACTTCTTCAAGGTTTTTAAAATACTTGTTTTAGGGTCTACTTTTAGTTTAAAATTAAATAGTATAACGACATTGTAAACATATCTTAATCCTTCTTTAAATGTGTTATTTTACAAAAATAATTTTTGATGATGACGATTTTTTTTTTCTATACGATAGATTTTTTTTGTCAAAACAAAATTTATCACTGAACATGTAAAACTTGTTTAAAAATCCAGGTTTTTCCAGGTTTTTTAGTCTAAATTGTCAAATTCCAGGTTTTTAGCAACCCTGTAATAAACATTTTATACTTGCAGTTTAATATGTATTAAAGACTTCAACGAATCATAAATTATTTACCTTGCAATAAATGATAACAGCTTCTTTATATCGTGAAATAAACTGTTCTGGTGTATTGAAACACTTTTTATTAAGATCATCAGTAGAAACTATTGAAGAAGTTGAAGCTATACTTTGAGTGTCTGTTTTCTGTATAGTAAATATAACTTAATCAACTTTTTTCAGCTTATTTATGTGATTCTGAGTATCTAAAAGCAATTCATGGACTAATGAAACTTTCTATTAATCAAAAATACTTTAATAAAATTATCTGGCAAATTTTTTTTCTGTAAACTGACATTTTCATTTGTAGTTTTACCAGGAGTTGGTACATTACCATTTGAATCTTGATTGGTTACACTTTGGTTTTTATCTGGCCACAATATTATCGAGCTAACTGCACATATTCCTTCTATTGTAGCTGTTAGATGTTTTTTTATTTTTTAACTATTATTTTAGAATTTTAAAAGTTAATTGAAAAGTGGTTGAAATAATATTTTTTTTACAAAACAAACCTGAAAACCATGATGAAATGGTTTAAATAACATTTAATTTTTTCACATTACTTTCTAAATAACTTTTCTTTTAATTTTACCAAGTACAAAACAAATAAAATTAGTTACAAAACGTAGAATTAATCACCTATTATCTTAGTATTTATCATATATGTAGTACTATTTTACATAAACTAAACAAAAAAAAACATACAAGATAAACCGACAAAAAAAACTTAATCGTTAGCAGATATCAACAGATCACCAATGTTTACAATGTTATAAATTAAATACATACACATATATAATAAAACAAACCCGCCATGAAAGTTTCATCATTGGCACTTATCAGCAGATCACCGGCTTGGGCCTGCGACTTAATAGGCTTATACATCCTAAGCGAAATATCCCCAATCACAGGCCCATCAAATATAGGCTTATATAGAGATGATGGTCTTGCAATTATAAAACAATCCTCTGGAACCACACTTGAAAAAATGAAAAAGTCCCTTATAAAAAAAATGTCTTCAATAGGTTTTGAAATTACAATAGATATTGGCAACACTAGTACAGAATTTCTTGACGTCTCCCTGGACCTATCCCTAAACACCTACAGTCCCTACCGTAAACCTAATTCCAAAACTAACTACATCAACAACAATTCCAACCACCCTAAAAATATACGTAACAATATACCAAAAATGATTGAAAAAAGATTATGCAAACTATCTAAAAATGAAGAAGTTTTTAATAACATCAAAGGCTTGTACCAAAACGCATTAAATAAAAGTAATTTTAAATATAATTTAACCTACAAACAATTTGATAGTACAAACATTAACAAAATTAGAAAAAGAAATTGCATTTATTACAATCCCCCCTTTTGTAAATCTGTACAGACTAAAATTGGCAAACTTTTCCTGGATTTAGTAGATAAACATTTTAAGAAAGACACCATCTATCACAAAATAATCAACAGAAATTCTATAAAAATATCATACTGCTGCGCACCTAATATTATGGCCCTCATAAATTCCCACAACAAAAAACTCACGAAAAAATCAGATAAAAACGAAAAACTTTGTAATTGTAGAATAAAAACAAACTGCCCCGTTGATAACAAGTGTTGCCTAAGTAATGTAATATATCAAGCTAAAGTCTCCACATCCGTAAATGACCACAAAATTTATATTGGTTCAACCAAAAGAACATTTAAGTCTAGATATAATGAACACAAAACCTCTTTCCCAAAACCTTTTAAAAGCAAACCCAAAAATTGTACCCAACTTGCAAATCACCTATGGGATCTATACAGTAACCATATAAAATACTCAATTGAATGGAAAATAGTAGAATCAGTAAAATCTAACACAAACCATACTAACATGTGCACTTTATGTAACCTAGAAAGACTCCATATAGCCCTAGCAGACAAAAGAAAAACCTTAAACAAGAGAAATGAACTGATAACCCAATGCCCACATTACTTAAATGAATATTTATAATTTATATCTCACACAGGTATCAATTTTATTAAAATATTTTATTATTTGTGCATATATTATAATATTATTCCCATTCTCAGTATTAAACTGTTAAAACTATTTTTTTTTTTTTTTTTTTTTATTTTATTTATTTTTTTTTTTTTTTCAAGTCTGTTGATTAGTTAAATATATTTTATTAAGATATAAGATAAATTGTGCATATATTATAATATACCCATTTCCAGTTGTAAATCATAATTATTGGAGAATTAGTATACATATATTTTTTTTCTTGAGTTGAATTATTAGTAGTTTATACTCTCTTTGATTATCTCTCAACTAAATATATTCAATTTTTTATCTTATTTTTTAAATTTAACATCTGAAATCTAACCCTCATTCTATTTTTCGCTTATCTAAAATTTTTCACAAAAAGCCATTTTATACTTTGTCATCATAATACAACTCTGTTAACAATAACAACAACAATGCTTTCATAAAAATTTTTAATGCTTACTCCCTGGTTTTATTTTGAACATTATTACATTATTAATTTATTATTAGAACTGTGTGCTTAATAATATGTATATACTACTCCATAACTTCTAACTCTGTAAAAGTTTTAATCTCTTTAAATCCATTAGATATCAATACCCCACAGTATACTATGGTTTAATTGTATTGTTTGTAGACTATAATTTGATAGTTTTAAAATTAAAGGTTGTTCTACATTAATATAATTCTTAATTTATTTTTTATTTTTTTATATCAGCTTAACTCAAACCAATTTTCAAATATTTGTCATTTTTAATATTATTATTTTACCACAGATTTACAATTTGAAAATCCGCTCTGCGGTGAAACTGAGTAATTGTTTATTCTCAAAAATAATAAATTATTAAATAAACAACTTAACAAATTTAAACAATTTAGCTTACTTAGAAAAATTAATTTGTTTTTAGGAAAAGAATGAGAAATCTTATTTAAGGTACTGAAGTAATTGGTATCGAGAATGTGTCAAATATGTTTCTCGAAAATAAATAACATCACATACTATCATGAAAGTAAAACGTTATTTGGAATTGTTTAAAATAAAATTTAAAACAATCTTTAAATTTAAATTAAATACTTTCATAGAATAATTAATAAACAAAGTTATTAAAATAGTAAATACAAACAATTTGTAGGACATTATCAAAACAAATATTTAAAATGACACAAAACATTTTTTTCTTATCAAACACAAATAAATTAAATTAATAGAAAATCTAACTATTCTAAACAAAAACAAACCATTGTTAATTCCAAACACGAAGCACCTCGAGTCGTATATCTGAGATCTGAGCTCCTTCTTCTTCTGGTAGACTTCCTGCAGCAACGCCACGTCGATAGGGGTGGAGCACTCCGCAAGAACGATCATCCCCAGCGGTCTCCTGTGAAGCTGGAACGACCCCCAGTCATCTCCGGACACTGGCAAGTCTTTCTGTTGAGAAAATTTTTAAATAAAATTGTTCTAATGTACTGGAAGGTCTTTCTGTTTAGAATTGTAATATTTTTTGATGGGTTGTTTTATTTGCAAGTCTTTCTGTTGAGAATTTTCAACTGTAATATTTTTTAATGGGTTGTTTTATTTGTAACTTTTACCTGTTGGGTTGTTTTACCTCTAAATTTTTTAATGGGTTGTTTTATTTGTAAGTTTTTTCTGTTGGGTTGTTTTAATTCTAAATTTTTCTAATGTATTGTTTTATTTGTAAGTTTTTCTGTCTGGACAGTGAATTGGCTGGTAAAAAGAGATAGTAAAAAACTTAGGCCTTAATATGTCTTATTTTAAATTTGATATGTTTAACAATAATTGCCAGTTAATATACTACTTAAATCGAATAATTGTAATGTGATCATTTATTTTGTGAAGCACTATCATATCGTAAATTTTCTTGATAAATTTGTAAAAGCAAACAGCCTTTTACACTTCTAAAGTTAGTTTTAAACGAAACAACATCAGAGTTTATTTTTTAACGAAAACTATGAACATCTCTTTAGATTTAATATTAAACAAGCTCTTTAGCATAAAATACCAGTAGTGGCTCGAAATTTTAGGCGGATGCTTCTATTAGAATTTTTTATTTCCAATTTTAAGTGCGTATAATTTAAGAATAAAAAAACAAACTACATAAACATGGTGAAAAAATTTTAAATAATTTTTTTTTAACAAACAACACTTGCACCCACTTGAAATTTGAAGTGGATGTTTCTGCCAGCATCTGGTACGTTGATGACACTGAAATTGTTGAGGAACTTGAGACATTCATCAAACTCCGCATCACCTATGCTCCCTCCTTGCTCAACAGAGATGAGGATCTTTGAGTGATCCAAGCATTTGCAAGAGTAATTCGCACTGCTCATCACAACATTTAATTTTCAAAAAAATACTATTTAAAATATGTTTTTAATTAAAACTTTGTACAACTGCGCAATTTTAACAAACTTTCAAAACTTATTTAAAATATGTACAACCTACTGAAAGTTTAATTTTGTAAACATATTTATATCTCAATATAGATATTTTATTATTCACACACATCTTATAAAAGCTATTGTTACAATTTTTTTTTATATTTGACCTAAAATTAATGTCCTTTAAAATATTACCTACTTATTTCACCTAAAACACAAAAATAAAGTTTAGAATGAAAAGTTATCATTGGCATCAGAATCCTTGAGATTGGTGAGCTCCTGTGAGATGCCGTTCACCGTATCAAGGATCATGTCCTTGTGGTCCTCGTGAAAAAGACCTCCAAAGTTCTGCTTCAACTTATCAGAGTGCCACATCAGCAGCTGCCTCTTGATGTACTTCAACCTCGTCTTCTCGTCTGCTCCTTCCTCCAGCCCCTTCATGATCACCTCCACCTGCTCCTTCGTCGTTCCCCTCTTGCACGGCCACGGGATGTCCATGAACCTGATCTTCTTGCTGCCACTTCTCAGCTCCTTCATCTGGCTCAAGCTCTGCTGGTAGCTCTCCACCTGCTTCTGCAGCTTCACCTGCTGCTTGTTCCTGAACACCTTCATCGTCTTGTTGGCCTTCTCCTCCGTGAACTGCATGGAGTTCTTCTCGTTGAACTTCTGCCTCTTGGTGCTCTTCTGGTGCCTCAACCCGTCGAACCGCTGCTTTCTTGTGTACTCCTTGGACATCCTCTCAGCCCACTGACTGAACATTTTCACGTTGTCCTTCTCTTTGCCATCAAAAGAGCTTTCTTCCTCTGCCTCTTCATCTTCAGCAGCATTTTCTTCTGCAGGCCTCTTAGTTCCTGTTGATGGAGATTGCTCCTCTTTGTCTTCTTTCTTATCTTCATCCCCTTCTTCACCTTGATCTTCATTTTCAGAATCAGATTCTTTCTCTTTGTTCTTTTCCGCGAGCTCCAAGCAGAACTTGTGGTACTTCTCCCTTGCCTCATCCAGATAGTCCCCGGGGGTTTTTCCCTTGTGGTTCTTTTCATAGACCCCTTCTGGGTGGTGCTTGATCAACGGATTCATTATGTCCTTGTGGGTCTTGTAAAACTCCACGTTTTCCAGCACAAACTGGGCTGCTAAATGCATGGGAAGATTCCCAGTGAAGTCCTTCACATCAGTGCGGGCTCCGTACTTTATCAGGCACTTCACAACTGCCTCGTCGCCAAAAGTGCAGGCGATGTGCATGCAAGTTCGCTTCTGCTTGCCTTTCGTGCGGAAGTCCAGCGTGAAGTTGATGCACTTCTTCTCAAACTCCATGATGTAGTGCTTGAGGTCGATCACCGAGCCGCTCTGGACGTACCTCACCACTTTCTGGTGGTCGAAACGCTTTGTTGGCTTCATTTTGTTATAATACTATTATCTGAAAAGTTTTTAAATTTCTATTGTATTATTTGCAGCATATTTTTTAAGCTTTATAAATAAGCCATAGGGGTTAATTAATATTTTTTTAATTTGATTTAACTTGTATCTGAAAAGTAAGTTGTTAAGAAAAAATAAATTAAATTTTAAGAGATATAATGGGTCAAAATGATTTTTTGGCTTCATGTTGTTATAACATTGTTATCTGAAAAGCATAAGTTAAATTCTGGCAGTAAAGCTCATAATTTAAAGCATATTTTGTTAAATATAAGTATATTGAAGCCACAAGTGGGATAAACTACTTTTTTTAGAACTTAATTTAACTTGTACAGGGTTGACAAGTATTTTTGGCTAATTTTTTCCAGGTTTTAAAATTTCTTCCAGATAATTAAAATTACACATTTTAGGGTCTATTTTTAGTTTGAAATTAAGTATAAAGTAAAAACTATGTTAAATAGTATAACAACATTGAAAAATATTTTAAAACTTCTTTAAAAGTGTTTTTAAAATAAAAAAAATTTTGATGGTGACAAAAAAAAATTTATCAGTACAATAGATATTTTGTGTCAAATCTAATTTTGTTACTTAACATGTAAAATTTGTTTGATTTTTGTTGTTCAAAATTCCAGGTTTTTATTTCTAATTTCTGGAATTCCAGGTTTTTTTAGCCTAAATTGTCAAATTCCAGGTTTCTCCAGGATTCCAGTTTTTTTTCGCAACCCTGCTTGTAGTTTAAGAAATAAGTTGCTTTGTGCAGCTTACAAATTTTTTAATATATTTTTGACATATAAAAGGTTGAAGTTGGAAAGTAAAATAGATTCCTTGTAGAAGGGGAAAACTTAGACAGTGATAAATAAAAATCACTCAAAACCTATTTTTTTTTCATAACTCAATTTTTCGGCAAATATTCCTTGCAACATTAAAATGTATAAATATAAACATATTTTAAATTATAAAATAAGTGATTGAAAAAAAAAAGATTTAGTTTAACAAATAAAAAAATTTAATTTAGCAAATTATAGCTAAATAAAAACTCTAAGAAATAAGACAAAGTTGCTAAAAAGAACACACCTCCTCACCTATGGCCTTAAAAATAAAAAGGTATTTAGAAAATATATAGATTAGGTTACAAATATCAAGTTTATTACCAAAATTCTTTAATTTTTGTAGTCACTTAAGTTTTGTGATTTGCAGAACTGTCAACTATACATAGTACTAGATTTATTGTGTAAGTAATGATGTGATAATTAATATAATTAGCCCTAAAGTTTAAATAAGTTAGTTTTATTGCTAAAGGTGGACAGTTGTAGATTAGATAATAAACTTACTAACTACATATAAAATTAAATTTGCTAATTTTATGAATAAATTTTGAAAAATATTTATTATTTTGAGCTAAGTAGAAATCTTTGTTATATAAACTAAGTTTAAACATTGTAAAACAAATAAATGTATTTTGATAGAAAAAAAATAGTTAAAAACAAAACTTATGGAAAGATTTTAATTTGAAATCTAGTCAGACAATAATATAATAAAAACTGTAGTGTTTTTTAAAGTAACATATTTAGTAACAATTATATAAAGATTATTACTCCTTGAAGCAAAAATGACATCTGGGTCAGCAAGTGCTTGAAAAAATATATTTTAAATATTCATAGCCATAAACTGAACAAACTTATTTATAATCAAGCTTTACTTAATAAACTATTACAATAACAATATAATTTAGTTGTAAGTTACTTGATAAGATATAAACTTGATCAGGATTGGGCAATATTTTACAAAATTTGTAAAATTTAATTAAATAAAACAAATGTGACCAAAACTATCAAATTAAAAGTCTTTTGTAGGACAGATTAATTTAAAAACTTAAAACTTAAAATATTGAAAAATTTTTATGCTGAACAAAAGGAAACTTGTGTCCAGGTAGGATACAAAACCAGGTTTAACTTTTCAGTGCAACCCTTTTAAACCAATTTGTCCCAAAAAATTATATAAACTTGATCATTGTGCCCAAAAAAAAAGATGTTTTTAAAATTTTAAAGCTTGTTCAAAACAGTACCCCTGCCTGAGATTTCTGAATAAAAGCAATTAAACTAACCTCAGTTTTGCAAAAACTATAAATATACGTGAGTCAGTCTGAGTCTTTTAAATAAGCTGAAAATTTTTTCAACTAGCCTGATATTTTATAAAATATCAAACTAGCCTGAGTGTGAGTGTGTTAATATACAAATGAAACTAAAATAATATTCTCACTCTCTATAGTACAGAGTTGCCACTCTTTGAGTTAAAAAATCTTCCCTGAGTGACTAGAATCTTCCCTGAGTGACCTTAAATTTCCCTGGGTTTCCCTGAGTTTTTTTCAAATCCTAAAAATTTTTATTATATATTAAAAATTACACTGTTAATTGTAAGAATATTGAAGAACTAGCCGCAAGGCTAATAAATTTCTAAATAAGCACTAAAAATAATTTAAATTAACTTTTATAAACAAAATATTGAAACTAAATTAACTAAATCTCATTCTAGACCTATAAAAAACTTTCCCTGAGATTTTTTAAAAATTTTTAAATTTCCCTGAAATTTTAAGAAAAAACCAAAACTGCCCTGAGTTTCCCTGAGTTAAAAAAAAGGATCAAAATTCCCTAAGTTTCCTTGAGATTTTCTATGACTTGAAAATGCTCTGAGTGTGTGGCAACCCTGATAATAAATAAACTCCTGAATGTTTCACATTTTTTTAAAAACTGTAATTGATTTGTTGTTGCACCAACTTGTTTTTGAAAATCTAACCATTTTAATAACAATCTAAAGAACTTGCAACTAAAATTTGAAAAGTGTTATGCCAAAAAACATGAATGATAATTAAGATGATTTTTGATTTAAAAATTTTTAATATTCAGTTTACAAACATCAATCTAGACAAGACACAGGTAAGATTAGAAGATGCTAAGTTATAAGTTAAGTTAGAATGATGGTAAAACACTTAAAGTCTTTTTTGAGGCAGCTAACAACAAAGGTATAAATAAGAAAAACTAAAATTCTTCATAAACTGTACTTAGTAAACACGCAGCTTTAATTATTTAACACATCAATAGTTTATTTTATATCTGCAAGGGTATACCTTACAAAAGAAATTAAAATGATTTTTTTTTAATTCTACAATGTTTTGTAGAACAAAACTATGTGTTGTTCACAATCTATTTAAGATGCAGGCTGATAGTATAAGGGTTATAATATTAGCTTTAAAAACTTTCTGAGTTGATTACTGTAAAATTGAGACCCCTTAGTTTACACATATATAAAAGAAAAATAATAACTGTTTTTTTAACTTTTGTTGAAAATACACTAGAGACTAAGTCACTATGAAAATACTTAAATGACACTATAAATGTAAAGCTTATAAAACTTTGTTTACAATAACAATATTTATTAAAACTAAATTGATTTACTGCTGCTCAAAAACTAAATAAAGCAGATTTTTTCTAGAGTTGACAAGAGCCATAATTTGACTTAATCTTATTTTTTAAACAGTGTAGCAACATTTTGTTTAAAAACAATTTGAATTAAAATATTACTGTTGAAATAATGTAGTGCCTATAGCATACTTCAGATTTTGAAATTTATTTTGGGACCAGTGTTTTTTTTAAATACTCCTAAAATTTTTAAATTTAAAAATTGTTTTTATTCCATTTTTTATTAGTTTCAGGTTATTTTGAATTAATTTAATTTTCACAGTAAAAAAGAATGGTGTCCAGCTGAATAAAAGGTCTTTATCCACACCAGGTCCAGTCCATTGTCCATACAGTTAGTTTGTATTCAAATTTTTCTTATTTTATTTTTATTTCTATGAGTAAACACATACTAATGGTTTCTAAGTCTGGGAATCACCAAAACTCAGGACTAAAACTTTCTAAATATTTTTTGCATTCGTTAAACAGGGTGAGGAAATCAGTAAAACCAAGGTCTTGTTTTAGTTTTAGTCAACATTTTATACATGCTGAAAAAGTACTTAGCTTAAAAAAGTTAAACAAATATATTTATGGATAAAATAAATGTATTAGCCCGTGAAAAAAGTATTTTCAAATCAAACAATTAAAAAAAAAACTTTTTTGGTTAAGAACTTGGAATTTAATAAATCACAGTATAATCAACAATAAATATATTTTTTGATTGATTAAATTTCTTCTAATTTTACTTTTTTGAAATGTTCTAAACAAAAACGAATTACTTAATTCGGTAAAACAATACAAAAAACAAAAATTTTACAAACAACTTTTCTTTAAAAACTATTAATACCTTTATTATAAATAAAAAAGCACAATAACAAATGTTTACTGCAATTCTAATGCTTTTATTAAACTTTGATAAGTATTAAAACATTTAAAATCAAAGTATTTTCCATAGAAACTTTAAGTAACTTTTTAGATATAGTTTGTTTTGTATTACCAAACCCTAATATAGTCTTCTTTTTTTAATCGAAAGTCATAAAAACGCACAATGGACCAAAAGTAAAAAGTTACTTGATTAGTCTTTTAAACTTAATATACTTATTGAAGACCATAGTTTTAATAACGGCATCGTAAGCCATTTTTATTTCATTTTAGTTGAAACAAAACTATTTAATCACGACAGTGTACCTTAAAACATACATACTTTTAGTATATTAATGTTCATTTTTATAGCAACCTTTGTTAATGATAAACTAATACATTTATACATGTGAGAGTCTTTTCTTTATTTTATAGTATTGTTACTTGCTATAAAATTTGCGTTCAAGTATTACTAATGATTTATTAGTAGTATTAACACTGCAGTGAGTTTTTAAAACTTTATTTTATAAGAGCCAATTTATTTTATTCAAGCATACTACAGCTGATATACAACACTTACAAACTTAGTGTTCTTCTTTTCTTTTGTATGTGTGTACTTATGAGAATGCTATTAATATTTAAGTTATGCCAGGTGGTTAGTAATTTTAATAGTTAACATTTTTGTACAAATTTTTTTAATATAAATAAATTAAAGTTTACCAAAGTGATTAATAATAAACAAAAGTTGCTTTTTTCTAAGCAAGTATTTTAATTACTTAAGTTAAACATAAACATTGAAGTTTTACCACTTTTTGATACTTTTCATAGTTTTTATTATATGACTGCTAATGTTTTAAGATTTATATGTTAACTTGTTTAATTCACACAATATCGTATTACTAAACAAGTTGATATAAAAAATAAAATCCTTTTTTTTTTGAGTTGTGTTGAACAGTCATTTTCATATATATCACTTATGTTTTCTATTTGAATAAAACTTTTAATCTAAGCACTGACGAGGTCTTTGACCAAAATTAAGTTTACTAAACAAAGTCTTGAAAGAATAAAATATATAATCTCTCCTCTAATAGTTGAGATCTCTTTATTAGTTTTTTTAAAATCAAAAACATAGAACATTAATTTTGTGGTTGTAATAACATATGAAAACAATTAAGGTTAGTTTTTCTCGTTTTTTTTTAATTTGAACCTTTTTTATAAAAAAATTTAAACTGGCTAATTCAAACTATATTAAAAGGCAATCAACAAACAAATTTTTATGTTAATTTTTACTAAACTTTAACCTAAGTTAGTACAAAACCGATAGCACTCTATTATATTAAACTAGTTATATTCAGCCATAAAAGTATCTTTTTAGTTGTTATTTTATTTGTAGGATTTTATAAATTCATGCCTAAAACTACTTTATATAAAATACTTTAGATAAAATAAATTGACCTCTAATACGCAATTGTCAAACTATTTATGTAAAGAGTATGAAATTGTATGATGGTTTTTATAAGCCTTTTAATCTGGAATTCATTGATTCAGTTCTTCTATTTAAGTTTTTTTAGTGAGTTGTTTTGATAATTGCTTTTTTTTTCTATGGTAAAATAATTTCAAGTAAACATTTTTATACTAATAATTTCTTTAATATTGTTTAGTAAAATATTCATTTGGCTATTATTTTTATTATTTAGATAAGCCTTAACCATTGAAAAATTTATTTATTCCAGCTCAAAGATTTTTCTACCTACTACTTAATAAAATATAAAATCAAAAAGTTATTTTTAAAACTAAAAGTTAACTCCCACATGCACCGCACAGCAAGTTGTCTTGAAAAGTTTTCTGTGACGTCACACGCATTAAAAAGTGAAATTAGCTTCAAGCATATATACAAATATAACATTCCAATTGTTGAGCTTACGTTTTTATTTATCTGAATAACGTTCTGCAAATTTTTAAAACGGGCGCAACACTCGTGATAAATACTCATACTCTTTAAATTCACTATTGCCTTAAGCCATGTTAGTTATTGGTAAAAATAAATATCATTAAAAAAAGCTTTTTATATTTCTTGCTTAAAAACTAGTTTTTGGCTAAACTTACAAAAATTTTTAATGTAAAGAATAAAAACAAATAAGGAGAAAGTTGTTTTTGGAATCCTAAATAACTATAAAAAATTGTTAGCCATGCTATTTATTTTCAAAAATAGGAAATTAAAATAAAACTATTTAAACACTGTTACTGACTCAGTCGTTTAAGCAAGCTATGAACTGATTAAGGTTTCAATGGATCTGAAGTAAGCACATTTGGTGCAATAAGTTTTTTAGTTTTAGAATTACTATACTTAAATATCTTCATTTTATAACGACTCTGATTTAAAAAAGTTTTGATCTTTTTAAGACTTATTAAACAGAGTATGTTTTTTAAGTAACTGTATTAAAAATCGAACAGTTTTACATTAAAAAAAATATTTTTACTACCATTAAATTTCTACTTTATTATAATATCAAAATAAAAATTGATTTAATACAAGTTTGTTTTTTGAAACTTTGTTGAGTTTTTACATCATATTAACCTACCGGATCAACAATCTGTCTTTTTTCTTCTAAAATCCAAGTCAGGCCCGATCTTACTTTTTCTATCTAGAAGAACACTTTTTTTGCGGATGTTATTTGAAATAGACTATTTAATGCGAGATCCAAATGTTTAAAGTCAGAACTTTTTTTAATCTCTCTTTTCAAAGAAACTATTAAAGCAAATTTATAAAAAAGTGTTCTCTGATGCCGGCCAACTGTAGCCTGCAAACATGCGAATTTTGCCAACAAACGAAAAATTTTAATTTAAACTAGATATCTATTTTAATAAAAATTATTTGAAATTTTATCATTAAACAACACTAGGTAGACCTTACATTTTTTGTTTTATGATTTTCATAAAAATATTTAGATATGTTTAAAATAATCTTTTTAACTTACTGAATTGAAGCTATTTTCAGTAATTTAATTATGATTTTACTTTTATAATATTTCGTTTATAATTAGAATTATGTAAGTTTTCAGATTTTTAAGTATATTTTAATTTTTTATAAATTCAAATTACTTTTAAAGATATTGGTTTTTTAATCTAAAAGTTTTAATAGTCATATATTTGGCATTCACATACTTAATAATTTTGAATATATTTTACACTTACTTTTTTTTTAGTTTAGTATAATACACATAACATTTATTACTTCGTTCTACTTTTAATACTTTAAATTCAAAAGGCTTTTATAAACATTGCTTTTGTATAAAATAGCTTACTAAAAATGCACTTAAAAATAAAATATTTACGATTAGCTTTGAGTTATAACTAGATCAAAAATATAACTTTAAAACAAACTTTGATCCGCAAGCCTAACAGCTGACAATATTTTTTATATTTCTTTTATTAATGAAAAAAGATCTGCTGGATTATAAGTATAGTAAGTTTTCGAAACAACTTTCAGTAATTAGTTAATAAATAACAACGCAACAATAAACTTAGAGATTTTTCGAATTTGCCAATGAAAAAAGTAACAAAAGTAATAAAAGGATTGAAACTGACAATCTTCATACAAAGACATTGGTTATCAGTGTTTTTGTGACCATAAATTGAGTGTGTATATGGTAGATTTTGTTAAGCTAAACAGCCATTCATTAGTTATCTGACAAGTTTTCATGAGACTAGAATCAACTTTCAGAGTTTTAGAACGAAATTGAATTGTTCGTTAATGGACAATAAACGTGCGGTTTAGTTTTATATTACTATTGTAGAGTGAGGTTAAAAAAGGGTAATCTAAGGTATAAGTGTTTAACATTTGTCTAAAAAAATAATTTATTTGTCTTCATAGACATGGTTACAAGTTTTTAAGAACTTGCATATAAAATCCAAAACTTTTGATGTTTTAAATTTAATATAAAACAGTAAAAAAGTTTGATCGCTAGTTAACAATGATTTGGAAAGTGCACTTAAAGGTTTCAGCTAAAAAAGCTGAATTGATAAATTTTTAAAAAACATTTTATTTTTGCTTGTTTACTTCTTTATTTATACCTTTATCCCACCTTACCAAAACATATTGAAAGTTGATTGAAAAATAAAGTTGAAATAAGTAAAACTAAAAATAACATAAAAAGAAACTTTATTTTTTTGCTGGCTCAGCTTTTTTTTCAGCTTTTTTCAACTCAGACTGAGATGATTTAAATGCAGATTGCCCAATAGTGCTAGAGATGCCCAATAGTGCTAAACTTATGATTTTATTTTATAACCGTAAACTTTGCTAGTGAATTTTTGTTATAAAACGTTACAAAGATGTAGCTTAATACCGTTTTGTGTTTACTTATCAAAAGCTTAGCACTACCAATTCATTTTATACATTTTATAACAAACCTGTAATAAAAAGACAAACAACTTTCACTAGAAGCAATGAGTTTTGATGTATTTAGTTTGTTTTATTTGAGTTATAAACTTACTACTATTTTAATTAATTAATTTAATTTAATTCAAACATTTATTTAAAATTAATAATTATTCTAAATACATTATTTACTTTAATTTAATTAATATCATTCAAAGTATTATAATAAAGTACAGGTTCTAATTTTTATATTTTTTTATCCTTAAAACCTTCTAGTGGAAATTTATTAGAAACTTCGGAATTAGCTTTTATTTTAAAAAAATCCTAAAACGCATGAGTGTAAATTTATTTTTCAAAAATTTAAATTTTCATATTTTCCGTTCAAATATTTCAAAAAACTAATGTTTTGTCGACAAGACGTTAAAAGATATTTAAAAGGTGAGCGACTTGATAACCGAAAGGTTTGTTTGTGCACCAGGTTCTAGGACAGGACAAACATTTTTAAGCGCTTTTATTTTGTCTTTTATAAAAATTTGTTTCAATTAAATACACTTGAGCTTTTTATTTCTTATAGTATACATTTCTTAAAGTTTTCAAGTTTACATTACGATTCATACGGTTAACACATTACGTTTAAGTTTTTAACTTAAGCTTTTAATTTTGGTAAAAATTGTATACTACTACTTATGAGTTTGAGGCAAGTTATTTTGAAGTCCGATTTTAAAGCAAAGGTGTTACCCCAAATATTTGCTGAATCTTCAATTATTATTATTTTTTCAAAATATTTATACCCTTTTTCCTAACCCACCTTACCCAAAGTAATTTAATTTTTTTATTTATAACCTTAACCCTAACCCACCTTACTCAAACATACTAAAAACTAATTAAAATATATAGTTTTTACATTTTTTTATGCTGACTCTTCAAACATTGGGGGATTTCCGTCACATCAACAAAAGGACTGGTTATTTTGTGCTATAAAATGTATTTTAATGTTGTTAATGTTGAATATGCTAATGTAGTAAATCATATGCTGAGAGTTGTAAGTAGATTCATTGTTTATGTAAAATCAATTCAAACATGCATAAAATTTTTATTAAAGCAATTTATAGTTTTGCTGCTTAAAAATTATATTAAAGAACATTCAAAATCACATCAAAGTTTTAACTGGAAATCGGATAATTTTGGTTCAAAGGTGTATGGAGAAACTTTTTAGTTATTGAGTTGTATACCATTTGGATGGGAACTTGTCACTTTAGTACAAAGGGTCACATTTGCACTGCAAATCTTTTGCACTAGCGTCACTTTTACATGAAGGGTCGTTTTTGCACAAAGAGTCATTTTTTCACAAGAGTAGGGTTGCCATATTAACTGTAAAAACCTGGAATTTGACAATTTATGCAAAAAAAAACCTGAAATCCAAGAAATTTTGAAAAGAACCTGGAAAAACCTGGAATTTCAAACAAAAATCACTAAAAAAACCTGGAATTTTAACAATTTTCCCATGTTTAGTAGAAATATTTCGATTTTACTCAAAAAATCTATCATATAAATAAAAAAGTTTTGTCATCATCAAAAATTTTTTCTATTAAAAAACATATTTAAAGTAGCTTTACAGTATCTTTTCAATGTTTTTATTCTATTTAACACAGTTTCATACCTTTAACTTGACTCTAAATTATAAATAGACCCGAAAATGTCTACTTTTAAATTTTGAAAAAACAAGTGGCAAGCCTGCAAGATTAAAAAAAAAAAAACAAAAATAAATTGCAAAAAAAGAAAAAAAAAATTATATAAAATAAAATTGATTAATAGAAAAAATAGTTAACTGAGGTTAAGGGTTAGTGGTAACAATAATAGAAAAATATATATACCTAATAAAAATTATTATGCAAATAAAAACAGAAAAAATAAATTTATTAAATAAAAAAATAAAATAAAAAAATTACTGACCAAGAGTAAGGGTTTGGGGTAATAGTGATAGCAAAAAAAAAGATTAAACTTAATAAAAAAATTGAACTTTTTTAACATGTGCAAAAGTGTTCCCTTGTAATAGTGACGCTTATGCAAAAAAGAGTTGCTGTGCAAAATTTTCCAATTGTTCAAAAGTGACTCTTTGTGCAAAAGTATTTGCTCTTGCAAAAGTGACAACCATCTAATTTGGGTACCTTTTAAAATCTTTTCCAAGACTAATTACAATATAGTTAATTGAAAATACAGTAATCACTTTTTATGAGTAAAGCTGGGTAACTTAGGACTTGTAAACACCTTTGGAAAAAAATGAGTTTCAGGTAACATATATTTTTAGATATGCCTTTGATTTAGTTTTTTTTTATGGTAGAAATAGATCAGTCTTACTCTTCCCTCTCCTTTATAAACTTTGAAATAACTTTTTTCAGTACAAAGTAGTATTTTATAAAAAAGCAACTTTGCTGCTAAAGAGTTTTTTTATTAATTTGCAGTACAATTTTTGTAACTTACACTAGTCCATTGATTTTATTGATAATAAATTTTAGAGGTAGAAAATTATCAGTTTCCTTTTAAATCAATAAATGACTTATAAAGGTCAACCAAGTAAGTTACATCATGAGTGATTCTACAAACCCCTTTAGAAATTCACATTAATTGTGTGGCCTGGTGCTGTAGGGGTCCTAATTACATCTTTGAAAACTCTGAGTTGAATATTACAATATTCAAACCCAGGAGTCAAAAATATGCAGAAAAAAAATCTTAAATGTATATTATATGTTTTTAGTGAAAAAAGACTCTTGGTGACTGTTTCACAACACATCAAAATCTTAACAACAATCAACGACAAAAAGTAGGAAAATTACAATGCTCAAATTTCAAGCTAGAAATTCAGTAACAAAAAATACAAATCTAATTATTTAATTATTTGATACTGCCCTGATAAAAAGAATTTTTTGGGTAAATACAGCCAAAAATAAAAAGTTAACCCCTAATCTAAACGCTTTTTTGTTTCAAAAAAAACCATCAAAGTTCTTTGAAATGTTTCAATGAGTTTATGTTTCAAAGTTAAAATGTGTCCACAGCATAAGTGGTAACTAAACAAAATAATGTAGTTATAGCGAGGTAGTAAATATACTTACTATATTGGTTGTTTTCTTATAATGCATTTGATAATTAACAGTTTTGGGACTTACGCACTTCATTTTTTTAATTTTATGTTTATTTTAAAATAGTTTTCAATGAATAGTTTGGTTTATGTACTGGTTTTAACAAAAAAGTTTAAACATAAGTCACTCATTTAAAAAAGGTTTATTAATTGATTTCGTTTAGCTCTTCATCAGAATAAACTTGCTCAAAACTGATACTAAATAGCATGTTTTAGTATTATGGTTGTTGTTTATTGTCGTATTTTTATTATGTACTTTTTATTTATTTTTGTTTTAGGTAAAATTTCTACTATATTAAATGTTTTTGTTTTAACAGTTTAGTTTTACAAACAACTTCAAGTAAGCTAAGTATAATTCAACTGTAATTTAAACATTTTAAACATACTTTTATGCTTTATAACATAACAATCTATCATATAAGTAAGATTTTTTTGTCATCATAAAAAAATTAAATAAAAAAAACACATTTAAAGTAACTTAACAGTATCTTTTTAATGTTTTATACTATTTAACACCGTTTTTTATATAGAAATTAACTTGTAACATAGACCCAAAAATGTGTACTTTTAGAAACCTAGAAAAAAATTTTTAAAAAACAAGTGGCAACCCAGTAAACTTAACTTTAAGCTAAAAAAAGACCCAAAAATTTGTACTTTTAAAAACTTGAAGGAAATTTTGAAAACCTAGAGAAAACTTGCTAAAAACATTTAGCAACCCTACATAGAATTAAATAGGGTTCTTATGGAAGGCACAAACTAAAAATGGAAAATGTTTATTATAAATTTTCTTAAAATGTTTCTTTCATTATTGTTGCCGAAAAACCTAGAATCCTGTGAAATCCTAAAAAAGATTTTCAATTTTGTTTTAGCTTTTTGAGAACTCTAAAATGGGTAGCTAAACCAGAAGGTGTAACCAAGCAAGTGCTAGATTTGGGAGAGGTGACTGTACAAAAAGTTTTAAACTTTATATATAAACTTTGGCTAGTTGGATTTTACATAAACTCATATGTTTCAAAAACTACTTTGAGCTATAAAAATACCTTTAGACTGTAAACTTGTAATATGCAAATAAGACCACATGTAGCTTAAATCTTCATAGCTACTGTATATTATGTTAGCTCTAAAAAGTATCACTGCAGTAGTTAATATGAAAATGCTACAACAATACAAATAAAGTTGATCCTCAGAATTTTAAACTAGCTTTGAATTTTTCTCAAGATATCTCTCTTAAATCACTCTTTTGCCAACTTCAATGCATTTAAATTTAATTGATGCTTTATTAAGTGTTATATTAGTAGTACTTCTAAGATTGTTTTACAATTGCTATCATAATTATATTGTAAGGAGGTAAATTCATAAAAATAAGTAATGGCTTATATATTTAAAGCTATAAAGTATAAATCTTACTATATATTTTCATAATTTTTGCAGTGTTTCCTTAACTAAGAATAGTTTAGAATTAAAAAACTCAAGCTAATTTTTTTAACTGAATTAATATTTTTAAAATAGTTTATGTTATTTTGGCTAGATATCAGCTATTTTTGTAAATAAAATTATTTTCTGTAGTATAATACATTATACAAGAATAAAGTTTTTCAGTTTTTGGATACTACTACTAAAAATTAATTTAAAAAAAATCATGTTTGTTGTTTCGTTTTATGGTTTGACTTTTTTGCTTTCAAAAGTGGCAAGTTTGTTTTGGAATAATAGGTTTTAAAATTATAATTAAAGCATATCTTTTTTAAGTATTTAAAATTTTGTTAAAATTCTATATACTTTATTTAGAATAGGATTTCTAAAATGGGCAATATCGCCACTTAAGGGGTAATTTTGACTACAAGGAGATGTAGTTAGTAAGGTGGTGAAAAATTAAAAGAGTAAATTATAAATTGGGGATTAAATTTTTTTTAATTTCTCCCGAGAGGACATTTATGAAACTTAGTTTAAAAAACCTTGATTTAAAAGCTCTAAGCTTTCCTTTGATATCCTTAAAAGAGTTATAAAGCATTTTTGTGTTAGATTGAAAAGTTATAACTAAAGTTCCAAAAAATTATTTTTTCTGAAGAATAGTACAAAAATTCTTGTAGTTCTTTAATGTTGTGGTTTGTAAAAGTTAGCTTTAATTTTTGTATAAAACAAGTTTCTAACATAACTGTTGTTTTGTAGATTCCATCCAGAACTTTGTTTTACTCAGCAACTTTGGTCCTTATAAATTAAAAAACTGATTCAATTTTTCCAAGCAAAGTACTATTGCCTTAACTTGTTTGTTGTTTGTTTTTTTTTTCAATGTATTACTATGATTTTCAGTCAGATATTACTGTTTAAATTAGATGTTTTATGTAAAATCTTTTACATGATATTGATTAATAATTTTTTAGGTTAGTTTAAAATTGTTTTTTAAACTTACAGCCCAGTCAAATTTTACCACAATTCAGGATTTAAAACACACTCAGAATAACTCATGCTAGTTTGAAATTTTTGAAAAACTCAAGCCAAATTAGGCAAAATGTCTTGACTTTAAATCTTGTGTTTTTTATCAAATTATTTTTATTATTATGGTATTTGTAGGTAATTAAGTTTGATTAACAATAGTTTTTTTTTGTCTTAACTCAGATTTTTTCAGGCTACTTAAATACTACTCTGGCTTTTTGCCTCAAAAGTATTATGATGTTTAAATTACCAATCAAGTTTTACCTTTATTTTGTTGAAAAAAAGTATCAGCAAAAATTAAAACAATAGAAATGGAGATAAAATGTTACTTAAAAAAAATTTTTGTCAAAAAAAATTGATATTGAAAGTGCAATATTTATTTTGATGTTATTAAAAATATAAGGAATGTAAATAACATTTATACTTCACAGAAAATTATAAACAAAGATTAGATATTGTAACTGAACAGCTTGGTTGATTGATTTTTCTTAAGTTGCAACCAAACATGGAGAAGGCAAATGTGGATGAAAATGTTGACAAGAAATCATCTTCAGACGGAAGCAAAATTTCTTCACCGTTGGAGAAATACTGTGACAACTTCAGGGCCTGGAAGTATCAGAACGACTTGTGTGCCTGGCACGTTGACCACTTCAACCGGTTTATCATGCAAAGCAATAGTCAGTCCACAAACCCGGTCCAGGCCGGCCAGCAAACTTTGTATGAAAACTCAGCCCTCTCCCAAGCAGCCATAAAGTTGCCGACTTTGAAGCGGAGGGTCTTTGCTGAGATCATAGACGCCTTCATCCTTGCCTTCATCAAGTTTCTTGTTGTCTGGTGCCTGACTTCCTCAACGGACCTGTTGTACCCGGACTTTGCAGTCAACCTGCTGTTTGACCTCGACGGTGAGGAAATTTTTGAATACAGTGGCAACCAATTGAGCCAAATGATGCTGTTTGCTTTCGTCTACAGGTTTTTCACCTGGTTCTACGAGTTTTACGGGGTCTACGCGTTCGGGTGCACTGTTGGGAAGAAGCTTTTGGGCGTGAGAGTCGTTCAGTGCACTTCAATAACGAGGAACAACAACAACTCCATCACCATAGTGCTTGCGAACAGGGGTGGAAAGGTTTCTTGGAAGTACTCGTTTGTAAGATCCGCATTAAAGAACATTTCAATCGCTCTGCTTATTCCTTCATCCTTCTCAGCTTTCTTCAATGCTTACAACAGGACTTCCTACGATGTTGCGTCAAACACCATTGCTATCAGAATTTGATTAAAAATCTTTGAACTTTAGAAACTTATCGAGAAATCCTAATGTTTAAGTTTTTTGTAGTTTAACTTTTTAAATCCTATGTAGTTCTATTTGCTTTGTCAGATGTGTAAAGTTGCGAATACTTTTTATACTTTTATAACGTACTTTTTTTAAATTTAATTTATACAGTTAAAAAGTTTTTGCATTTTGTGTTCAAAGTTATACTGTATTTTAAAATTTAATTGTAAGCTAATTTGTATTTCTGTTTAAAAAAAAAAGTTTATGTATTCACAACTACTTTTAAAAAATCATGCTTAAAAAACTAGAAATATAAATTACAATAAAGACATAAAGGGGTTTACTTTTTTTAAGTTGGTCCTTATTTATTAGAGTTTTATCTCAGCTACAAGACTCTCAAACAAAACTTTTAGTAACTTTCAGAAGTATGGGATAATGTTTGGCATACACTCAAAAATTTGGTTGGTTCCATTTTAAATGTGTTGTTAATTTTATTATGTCAATTTCAACTATCATTTATTTTCTGCCTTGCGGCTGGCTCCAATATAGTGTATCGTTTGAAAATTTTGTTGTCTGAGTTTAAGTTTACATTGATAACATGAACATTTATTTTAAAATAAAGATAATGTTACACATTTATTGTAGCTTGTTGTATCTTAACTACTATTTGATAGATATGGTTATGTATTATTATTAATTTTTCTGTTTTTCAATAAAACGTATTATTGCTGTACAAAGACAAAAATAATGTGCTTGAATAAAATTTTGCATCTTTATGTTTTTTGGTTATTAAATTGATTGAGTTTTTAAATGTTATAACACTTTCAAAGGACTGAATTTAAAAATTTGTAGTCTTAGAGCTCTAGAAAGTATACATTTTTATTGTCTAAGGGATTATTTAACTGTGTTTACAAAATTTTAACTTTGTAAGGTTTAAATAAACATTTTTTGTTCACTCAGTCTAGATTTTTGCCTCCAAGAGTGGCAACCTTGCAGGAATCGAAGTCAGTTCAATAGATTTCTTGCGTAAGGCTTAAACTACAAAGACAAAAATATTTCATTCAAAATCTATTTTTAAGCTTTACCTAAACTTCTAAAAAAATCTTTTAACTTGTATTCAAATAATTATACCAACTAAAGCATTTTTTTAATAAATTAGGTTTTTATATAATTTAAATTCCAGCTATTTGAATATTTTCAACTATTTTTTTTTATCCTGAAAAATTTTTTGAATGATTGTAAATCTTTCCAAGAGTAGCCCAAGATTATATCAATTAATTTTTACTCAGCTAAAATGAGAAATTCTTAAAAAAGCAAAAAATATCAATCTTTAAATAACCGCTTCTTTAAATTTTTTTGCTGTCTTAATATGTTTTTAAACCAAAAGAAGGTTTATTAAAAGAAATTAAAACAAAAAAATCAGTCAATTTTTTTAATAACATTTGTCGTGTAACAGCTTGTAAATGTTTAATAGATGCTAAATATAAAGTTTTGATACTGAAAAAGATTTCTTTGTATACAACTAATCGATAAAACTTTAAAAAGAAATTTCTATAGGGTGCTTCGAAGAACACTGGCGGTAGAACTGTTTAAAAGGTTAAAAAATATAATTTTTCTTAGTTAGCTTAGTACTAAGTCAAATGTTTTAAAGAAATATAAACGTATATATATCCTGCTTATTCAGAAAATACCTTAATTTAATAAGACTAAGTTAACGATAAAAAAGTGATAATCTAATGAAACTAGTATTTAAATAAGACAAACATGACTTTAAAAAAAATACTTCTTAGATAATGAAAAAACCAATAAAGTTATAGTATAGTTTTAAAAGTTTTCTTTGACGGATGATTTTCAATTTCTAAAAATATTAAAATTCCAGCTTTTTTGAAGTTTTATTACTCATTAAACATAATAAACAAGAAATTAACGCTCATGAAACTCGAGTTTGTCAAAAGACCTCATGGTTATCGAGTTGCACACTACTTACTTTAACTACTTTGAACACAAAACAAATTCGTATCTGCTACTTGATGATCTAAATTGTGAATAATAAGGTCTCCACCCATCAAAGAAGACGGGCTTTTTGAAACTTCCCGGAGTCGGAGTAATTCTGAAGCTGTGACTTACTGTAAAAAAAAACACCAATTTTATTTCTATTATTTGTATTAAGTTTTTATGGCATTCTTATACATTGCTGAGTCTTAAATTGGTATCATTTTAATTATTTAAGTTTTAACTTTTACAAATTTATTTCATGTTTTGAATTAATCATCTCCTTGTCTTTTGTGAAAACAAATAAAGTTTTTTATGTTTAAAATAAATCTTATTTAATTTTAATTTTAGATATTTCTTCAAATCCTGGACAAGACTTTAAAAGGTATCCGTGGTTTGCGACTCGATAACCGAAAGGTTCTTTGTGCACCAGGTCCTAGGACCAAATATTTTCAGCGTCTTTTTTTTTTGTCGTTCAATAAATTATAATATCTATAATTCATAAAACACATTTTATTCAAAAGTTTTCAGCTTAGTACAACAAATTGTAATTATCTTGTATATCAGTGTGAATGTTTTCCAATTCGTTACAAGTCCATGTCCAACCGCGATCATTCGAACATTCAAGATCCGATAAACCGAACATTGAGATGATGAACAAGAAAAATTGAGGAAGTTAAAGTACATATTATCATTTAGCTAATAATCGAAAGTACCATGTAATTATAAAAAATTAAACTTACATTGTTTTTGATACATACAAAAATAGTTTAGTTGAAGAATATTAATTTCAAGTAAGTTGTAAACCGTTAACAAACAATTTAGTTAAAAAATAAATGTTTTATAACTTTTACATATACTTTTAAAGTTTTAAAATTTACAAAGTTTGTTATTATTGGTAATCTAATTCTAACTTTGAACTATTCTAAAACAATCTGTTTACTTACTCCAAATAAAAAAATATTATTACTCACAACTAAATAAAACTTATTTGTGTAAAGTTTGTAAACGCAGCAATTTTTATACTGAAATTTTTTTTATTTGGAAAATCAACAGCTGTTTGAGAGTTATATAATTGTTTTAGTTGCATAACTTGTTTCGTCACTTATTTGTTTCAACTTACTTAGTTATCTTGTGAAGTAATTAATTTATTTACATGTAAAGTTTTGTAGAATTAAAAGCTCGTAAATACTTAAAGTTATTAATTAATTACTAAACTTAATTATAAATACCTTTAAAAAACTAAATAAAAATAAGTTATGCTTAGATCTAATTTACTTTAGCTTAATTTTTATTTTTATAATGGTAGTATTTTGAGTATGAACAAAATGTATCAACAAGTTAGAATAGTTTAATTAATATTTAAAGTTTCAGTATATTCTTTAAGTTAGAAAAAAAATTGTGTACAGCGTTTATTGTAATTAAAGAATACGTATGCATTATTACGATAAAAGTTTTATAAAGCTTATGCGAACATTACTTAAAATATTTGGACATGTGTAAACTTCATGTGCATAAACACTTCGTAAAATTTTAACTACTGAAAATAACTGTTTTGTTAAGTTAATAAATGAGAATTAGCAAAGTATCAAAATTTCCCGGATAAATAGAACTTTTATAGAAAACCTACATAAGAGTTAATAAAAGTTAATTATCAACTGAATCCAGACTTTAAAGACGATTCCGGATCCGCCGGAATCTAAATTTCAAAACTAGATCCGGATCCGAGTGGTATTTAGCTTTTTTTCAGTCGGATCTAGTTAATTGAAAATAAAAACAGTACTTTTTTATTGAAAAAAATGTTTAAAATCATTATCACTACAACCACACCAAAATTGTGAACAAAACTTTTTCAGAAAGGACATAAAGAAACCATCAAATTTAAAGTATTTTCATTTTACAAGTTGAATATCATACATTTATATTTATTTATAAGTACTTTCTCACTGCTTCAGAACATAAAAAACATTTGAAAACGCAAAGGTAAGTATTCTAATTGCTTTTTATTTCAATTTGTATCAATAAAATCAAGTTAATAGATTAATTCATAGTAGTTATTTTTATGAAAGCCCTATATATTTTTTTTTATTCCAAATGAATTAGTTTTCGTACATACAGGCCGGATTCGTTCGACATACTTTTATAAAAGTCGCTTTATTTTTCTTAAAGTTAGTAACTTTATAAAGTTACTAAAGTCTACAAACAAAGCTCTAATTATAACTTTAAACTTAAAGTTTATTTAATCATATAATATTGTCCTGGACATGACATTAAACAGTATCCTGGTGTATGATTCGATAACTGAAATTTTTTTTCGTACACCATGTCCTTAAACCAAATTTTTGAGCGCTTTTTTTTTTATTTTCTAAGCTAGTATATACAATAATATATGACCTACTAATAGGAGTAACTATTGTAACAATAAAAGTTTTGATGTTTTAATATTTTAATTATGTCAAATTTTAAACTTTATCGGTTAATATTTATTATGAACATGTAAAACTACTATAAAATCTAGCATCATATCTAATCAAAATATTAAAACGTTGTTTTGAAAAATCACTTCCCTGAATTCTAATTTAAAAACTTAATTACTCAAGAAATAATCTATTTAGTATAATAAGTATCATAGAACATAAATTTTTACAAGGGTCATGCTATAAAATTATTTGGTTAGCAGAACATCAAAGTTTTTATTGTTTATCTCTTCACTGGTTGGTCTCCGGTCTTCCTATGTTTCCATTACTTCGCCAGCATATGAATTGGCATTTAACATAATTAAGCTAGAATAGTTTTAGTCACATTTTTCAAATTGGTTGATTAGTATGTTTAGTTTACCCAAAAAAATAAGTAAAATTATATTATTAATATAACTATTCAAAAAATAAATTTCAGCGTTTTATAACAAAAGATCCGAGCGAAAAAAGTTCACTGGAATATACAATAATAACAAATTATACAGTATCCTTCTTTTATTAATTTATTACACTAACACATGTTTATGTGTGTTAACGGATTAGCACACTTTAACGGAGCTCTGTAAAAATACAGTATATATTTTTTTACAGAGTTCCGTTGAAGTATGTTAATTCGTTATAACATAGAAACATGTCTAAGATTCTTAGTATATTAATCTTATAAGAAAACTATTTGATTTTGAACTAATTGAACTTGTGCTGCTTATTTTTTTAAAACATAATTTTAAAGATTTTTGAAATTTAAATTTAGAAAATTCATTCTAATATAATAATACTAAAAAGTATTCTTTTTTTATTACACTAGCATATGTTTTTCTGTGTGTTAAACGAGTCAACACACTTCAACTGAGCTATGAAAACTAAGAAAGCCAAATAACTTTATAATTTTATCCTTAATATATATATCTTATTAGATCACTATCTAATTTTAAGCTAGTTGTACTTGTGCTGCTTATTTCTTAAAAACAAACACCTTAATTTAAATTTAGAAAATAATTCAAAGTTTAAATTTTAGAAAATACATGAGCTCGATTAGGAAATGTGATCTTATTTTTAATATAATTGAGTTCTTTAATAACTTTACTTAACAAACTTATCAACTTTTTACTTTTAAAACTTTAATTTTCTAAAAGTTTTGTAACAAAAGCTAATACGAGCATTTATAATTAATAACATAACAAAAGATTTGTGTTTTAAATTAATGAATTTAAAATTACTGTGAATAACTTTTGTAGTTTCCGTTGATATTGTTGACAAAAAAGTTTACAAGGAAAAGAATATAAATTTACCTCAGTGTTTTGTTATAAAAAATGATCGTTTATTAGGAAACGAGTTTTGCTGAAACGTGTTTCTGTAATTTGAAATGCTTTACTTTTTCTTAATATTGTAATGTAAATTGTTTTAAACTTAATTGACTAGAATGACAACATAGATAGCTTCCAAATTAGTTGCATAATTTTAATTGACTAAAAAATTTAAATGATATTAACAGTAACAATGTTTAGTAAAGTGATAACTAGTTCAGTAAATGTTGTTGCTTAAAGATACAGTCTTGGTTCTGATTTAATGCCATTCACTTAAGGAAATTGGTATTCAGATTAATTTTGTAGACTTGTTTGTAAGATATGTTACCTTACATGTGTTTAATTCATTTAAACATTTTAATTTTCCCTTCTTTTCTACTTGATAGTCTTGAACATAGGTTATGCTTAGTTTTAAGTTACAATGTTACATTAAAATCAGTTACTAAGTAATATTACTGTGGTTTGATAATATTTGTCTTATATATACTGGTTAAAATAATAACACACTCATTAATTATTAGTTATTTGTAAAGATACTCGTTATCTTTGAAATAAGTTGTACTAAAACTTAAAACTAGATATAAACCACAGGTTTAGAAGTTTAAAATGTTTGTGGATAAACTTGTTGAGCCAAGCCATTTTTATCCTTGTAAAAAAGTTATTCAAAAAGTAGCTGTGAAGGTTCAAGATGCAATGGGCAACAAGTGCAAGTTTCAAATGCATCCAAACCAACTAATGTTGAAGTTAATTTTTAAATTATTTCATTAAAAACTTAAATATCATTAAGCTGACCAACTAAAGTAGCTTTATAGGTAATTTTTTACTGAGTTTAAAATTAGTTCTCTTTTTCAGAATAAAGGCAAAGTACTCTGAGAAATTTTATGTTGGAAAAGACAAAGTAGGATTAATTTACAAAGGAAAGGCTGTTATTGACACTGACACACCAATTTCAATTGGTTTTAAGGATGGAGATATAGTTTGTGTCTATAAAAAGTAAAAATAGTTATTACAGTTTTTATTTTAATAATTTAAAGTACTTAGATCATATAAAGAAATAAATGTTGTTAGAGATAATGTTTACAACTGTTCAACGACTATTTATTACTGCAAAAATATTGTATATTTACAGGGTTTCTGAAAATATTGAAAGTAGAGAAAAAACTTCAAATTTGGATGAAAGTAGCTTGCAATCTACTTTGTGTAAAAAAGCTGTATCTAATGTAGCAGAATATACAGTCACTTCTGGTAAAAAAAGTGAATCAAAACCTGAGGTTATTGACTTAGGGCTAAAATCAAAATCAGAAACCAGTTTAAATGAACATGATTCAGGTAATGATAGTTGTGTCGACCATTCAACAAACTGTAGTAAAGATACATCAATTGAAGATGATTCAAATAGTGTAAATGAAAGCAACACTTTGAAAAACAGTAAAAAACTGTTCTACAAAATTAATAAAAACAACGACTTAAAAAGGTAATACTTTAAATAAATAAGTAAAATTGTAAAATTATGAACTCTACAGTTTAAAAAATATATAAAATTAATAATTTAGTTTGATTCTAGAACTATGTTTTTGTAATAGGATAAGTAGCAGTAAACCCATATTAAAGCTTATAATTTGTAAGTAAGTTCATTTTACTAAATAGTATTTTATTTTCAGAATTATGACTGAATTTTGTAATGCTCGAGGAATTGAAAGAGATCTTGTATGTTTTATATATAATGGTCGAGAGGTGTTCGAAACAGACACAGCTAAGTCTATTGGACTAAAAGAAGGAGACAACATTGATTGTTTTAACAGGTAATCTAGTTTTGATATGATGTATTTCGTTAGCAGTAATTAAATTGGACAGTTAAGTTAAAATAGAAATCAGGTTCAACACTGCTTTATTTTTTATTTTTTTGGTAAAACACTAGTAAAAGTAACATAACGCTTTAGGGATTTTGTTGAGAGCCAAAAAATTGATCAACACTCTAATCAAGCCTTCGACCAAGTTGAACAGAGTGATAAAATGATAGAAGATCAAACAATTCCACAGCAAGAAATGAATGTAACTGATAAGGAGAACATTTCAGTTGAAAACAACTTTTCTGGTTCGAAAAATGAAGTTTGTTCAAATAAAGGCTGTTTAAAAAAACCTGAAAGTGTTGAGGTATTATCTGACAACGAGAGTGAAAATTCTGGCAACTTACAAAACATAAAATATGACAATGTAAACAATCAAGAATCTTTATTTACTTCAAAGGAACTGGCAGAAAAAAAGACAATTAGAACTCAAATGACTACAAACGTAAACAACAGTATGGAAAGGTTTGTTTGTAAAATATTAAAGGAAATTCTCAAAAACTAGTTACTCAGTTGATTTGATTCAGATAAGTTAATTAAGTTATTACTTGCATTACATGTTAAACATAGTTCTAAGTATATTACTTTCTTTAGTTTGTTGGTTCAATACTGCCAAACAAAAAATATAGAAAAGGATCAAGTCAGTTTTATGTACGGCAGTCGTTACATTAAAGACACTGATACACCTAAATCTTTAGGATTAAAAAATGGAGATATTATTGATATCAAATACAGGTAAAATACAATAATGAATTCATAATAATGTATTAAACTTTTGATATATGATAAGTATATGGTGTGTAGAAACGTTTATTTTACCATACTAACTCCCAGTTCTTAATACATTTGTAAATCCATTATTTAGCGCATATTAATTTCTTTATACCGAAGTAAACTATATTGAATAATAACAGAGATACTTTCACTGATCAAAAACGCCTCAAGAGTTCAGATGTGAAAGACGAGTCTTTTTGCCTCGACCGTTTAGTTAAAGAAAACAAAACATCTGAAAATGTTGGTGAAAACAAAAATTCTAGCTTTGTAAACAGTTTGAATGAATCTGTATTAGTGGATGAAGGCTTTGCAGATGGTTCAACAGGTTGTAGTAAAAATAAAAGTCTGGTAGATGATGGTGATAATACCATCAGTAGCAATGCTTTGACAAATAGTAGAACACTCAACTTCAATTTAAATAAAAACGACAAACTACAAAAGTTAGTAGTACACAATTTATTTTGAAAACAGTTGTAAAGTAAATTCGATGGCTAACCTAAACTTACGTACTTACTAAAATTTAATCTAAATTATCGTTAATGTAATTAAACAAAGAGAATTCTGTTTTAGAATGATGGCCGATTTTTGCAAAACCAGAGGTCTTGAAAAAGAGATGGTCTGTTTCATGTATAATGGTCGGGAAGTATTTGAAACAGATACACCGGAGTCTATTGGTCTCAAAGAAGGAGACAATATTGATTGTTTTGACAGGTAGTTAAATCTTTTTGTAAAAAATGTAGGAAAAACTTGTAGGTTAATATTAAGAAAACTACCAAATTAATTTTTATTAAATAAAAGGAATTTTGTTACTTACTCAAGTTTTTTTATATGGTAACTATTTTCCTTCACAAGTTACTATTTGCAGGGTTTTTACGGACAACTTGGGCAATCAACTTGTTGCTGACGAAAGCGACCAAACCAAGCAAAGTAATGACAACAACTTAGTTCAAACAAGGCCAGAACAATCAAGCAGTCAGGTCACTAATTTAAAAAATAAAAAAGCAGATGAATACAGCAAGGAAAATCTTTCAAATGATTCTCCTACAATCCATGGTTCTGAAAAGGTTGAGGTTGCAAGTGTCAGTTTAGATGATTTCAATTCAAATGACGAACACGTTGATAAGAACTGTTATGAAAATGCTTCTAAATTAGTGAACAAAACACAGTCAAACGTTGCAGATTTAAATTCTAAAGGTCCAAAATTATTGAACAAATTTGCTAGTGAAAACGAAAACCTGAAGTATAAAATAAATACCAGCAACACTCTGGAAAGGTTATTTACAGAAATTTTCGATAAGTTAACAAAAAATAAACTATTTAAAATCAAACACAAGATAAACTTATAATTTAATTCTTGCAGATTGTTCACGAATTACTGCATGATTAAAAATGTGAAAAGAGATTCTGTGAGTTTCAAATTTCATGGTCGTGAAGTTTTAGATACAGACACGCCAAAATCTATTGGATTGAAGGAGGGCGATAAAATTGACGTGTTGAACAAGTAAATTAATGTTTTATTCAAAATTAATTTTAGTTTTCTAATTCTAACAACCTTAAGTAGCAATATCAGAATTTTTGGTTTAAAAATGTTTTTTTAATTAATGATTGTTGTAAGAAAAAAAATAGTTGAAAATAATAACACAAATGTAAAGTTTGAATTAATTAAGAACTTTACCTAGTTTATTAAACATTATGTATGTATTTAGAATTTAATGTTGAAGATATCTAAACTTGAATATAAGGTAAACAAAAGGTTTATTTTTAGGCCTACGAAGCATCTAACCGAAAAAACAGACTACCCGAAATCAAAAAGTAACCCTGTTGAATCGTTAACTCCAAAAGGTTTGAAATGTTCAGATCAGAAGTCTAGTGACAAAGATAATAGTTATGATGCTTATTTGACTTCTAACCCTGTAATCAGTCCTTCGGAGGTCTCTTTGAAAATCATTAACCAGGAAGGAAGAAAAAGAAAGTTCAGAGTCAATATGAGACAGAAAATGGAAAAGTCAGTTTGTTTAACTAACCTTAACCTAGATTACAAAATTTATGAGAAACTCTAAGAAAATTTTACTTTAATATCATTTAAACAGCTAAAACTAGCCCACTGCCTTAGTTTCTTGGCAAAATGTCATAAACACGAATTGCAGGCACATATCTTCTAGTAAAAGTTTTCATGTGTCCAGTAAAAACCTTATCAATAATAATTATTTAAAACAAAAATATTTTTAGGTTGATGACCATGTACTGCAATAAAGAAGCAAAGAACGGAAATAAACTTTTTTGTTTCCGGTTTGGCTACGATTTGGTGAAGCCCGCGGATAGTCCCATGTCACTTGGGATACAGGATGGAGATGTAATCTTTGCTCTAACTTTTTAGTTCTTCTACTTTTTTTTGTTTAAAATAAATTTTTAAGTTTTTTTTTGAACTCTCCGTTTGTAACAGTACTACCTATTTTTAATATTTTTTCTTGTGGCTTTCAGTTTTATTCAGATAAGTTTTTATACTAAAAATAAACTAGCCAAAAAGTATTGTATTCGTTTATGTAGATATTTATATAATTAATACACTGTTTAAATCTTTTAAGTTGGTTACGTATTCGAAAACTTCTAACAACTTTACTTTTTTAGATTTAAACAACTCCACAAAAAAAATATATTGATTCTATAAACTAGAAGCTAGTAAAATTAAATAAAAATTAAAGAAAAGCCAAGTTGAAACCAATGAATGTAGTTGTTAATATCATTTATCATTTCATTTCAAATTACACTAAAGCTAAAATTCGCACTTAAACGATTATGCAGTTAATTAATAGTATCTTTAGTATTTAGATTCTAATAATTTGAAACCAAAAGCTAAAAGAACATTAAATAAACTCACATCCTGGAAACCTATCAATCTGGAAAACAATCACTAAAACAAAATTAAGAAATTATAATAAATTGAAACATAATATAATTTAGAAAACAAATTTAGGTCTAATAAATTAATAAAACACAAAATTATTTAATAAATAGTGTATTTTTGTTTAACTTAGTACAACAACTATTTTTGGTTTTTTTTACTTATATTGTACCCTGAAATTTTTCTATTTTCAAGTTAATAAATATGACAACTAAAATTTTCCATTTAACTTTTAAAAAACTATTCATTAGTTATTGAATAGCTATAAATAAAGTAGATTTGTTATAATTAGTCAGAATTTATCTTTAGTACTTCAGGTTTGGACAAGTTCACCAAGTGAAGTTTTAATATTAACTACTGATAAAAATAGAGAGCATTTAAAGATACAAACAATGAAAGGTTTTAAAATGCTATTAAAATTACACTAAAATAATTAAGCAAGATATTGAGAGAAAAGTAAAGTTTATTTAATAATTATATTCAAAAAAGTATATAGTTTATTACTGAATTGAATTAAAACCTTGCTGAAGATTGCGTATTTAACGCTAAAACAATTGTTAAACAGACTTTTTCTGTATACTGAAAAATCTTAGAAAATTATTATTATATAGTTTTTTAATATTTAAAAAAAGTTTAAGTAATTTATTTACCTCTCGCGCATATACGCACTTGTTTGGTTACGCATTTTTGTAAAGTTACGCATTTTGAATTTTCAAAAAAATTAAAAAAAAGTTTGAAAAATTCTTAAACATTTACTATTTATCGTATGTATAGAAATATGTTCAATATTTTATATATTGTTCTAAATGCTAATATAGGGGGAGATAAATTTTCAACAAAGCTGAGATTTTTGAATTATTTAAAATTTGTGCCATTAATAAGGAACCTATAAAACTCTATGACCTTACTTTTTATTATTTAGATGTCTTAGCCCCCCTTTATACTTTTAACCAACCAAGGTAAAATTTTCAATTCCACACAGTATTTATGGCAAAAAGTTCCATTTCAACTCGATAAATCTTTTATTTGTAGCTAATTTGTTATTTGCCTTTACACCTTTCAAAACCGCAAAAAGTAAACAACCGGAGGAAAGCAGCCGGAGAATGCAGGAGGATCAAAGAAAGGAAATATACGATTCGATACGTTCAATTGAAAGTATGATTTGTGACAAAAAGCAAAAGTTGTCTTTATCTGAATAATGAACACGTGTACATTTTTTCGCACAAATTCTTTCGTAATTGAAACATAAATAGTTTCTAGAATGTGCGACTTTTTCTTTCAACTTTTTTCTTTTCTATTGAAATTAATTACAGTAAACAACAAACTAAAACTTTATTAATAACAAATTTTAAAACTTGATTAAATACAAAATCTTGTTAACTTTTAACAACATATTTTTTCTGCTGCAATTCATTTTTAATTAAAAAAAAATATTTGTGATAGATCAATTTAAATTTTATAAAAAAAAAAGGGTTTTCCTTCTGTACATCTATAGTTAGAATAAAATCGTTAAAAGCATTTTTTTTCTGAATGCAAGTCTATTGAAAGTCAACTTACATAACTTAGTATTATTGTATTTAAAAAGTTTTTCTTAAAAAAAAAAATTATACTTTAATCAAGCTGTAAAAACTAAGTAAATACTTTTAAAACAAATTTTTCGATGTAATTTACTTAAAATTTTGGTTTTACAGCTAAAAACTATTTTATTCCTACCGATATATATTTCAAGTTAATTGTCTAGCTAAGAAATAATTTTAAGCTTTAACATAAATACTTTTTTTTTTCTATTCTAAATAAGTCAAACGTTTATGCTTTTCTTACTTACTTAACAGATTTATGTTAAACTTCGTAGCAAAGCAACCACAAAAAATACTCAAATGCACTAAATATATTGCTATTGTTAACAGATCAAAAACTCGATGTTAACTGTAAAAAAGATTATTTTTATTAAAATAATCAGTAATAAGTGACAAACCTTGCAGCAAAAATATTAAAAGAAAACATGAATGATACTATTAACACTCAGTAAATTTAATTATTTTAATAATTTGCGATTACATAGAAGTTAAACTATTTTTAACACTAAAAGACTCTTTTAAAGTTGAAACAATAATCAAAAATTACAAGTTAGTATATACAATAATACAAGACCTACTAATAGGAGTAACTAATGGAACAATAAAAGTTTTGATGTTTTAATATTTTAACTATGTTAATTTTTAAACTTTATCGGTTAATATTTATTATGAACACGTAAAACTACTATAAAATTTAGCATTGTATCTAATTAAAATATCAAAACGTTGTTATGAAAAATCTAAATCTAAAACTTAACTACTCAAGAAATAATCTATTTAGTATAATTAAAATCATAGACCATAAATGTTTACAAGGCTCATGCTATAAAGTTATTTGGTAAACAGAACATTAAAGTTTTTATTGTTTATCTCTTCACTGGTTGGTCTGTATTCTTCCTATATTTCCATAATTTCGCCAGCATATGAATTGGTATTTTACAAAATTAAGCTAGTTTAGTTTTAATCACATATTTTTTTTTTAATTGGTTGATTAGTATGTTTAGTTTACCTAAAAAAATAAGTAAAATTTGATTATTAATATAACTATTCAAAACATAAATTTAAACGTTTTTTAACAAAAGATCCTAGCAAAACAAGTTCACTGTAATATATAATAATAAGAAATTATACAGTATCCTTCTTTTATTACACTAACACATGTATATGTGTGTTAACGGATTAGCACACTTCAACGGAACTCTGTAAAAGATACAGTATTTTTTTTTACAGAGTTCCGTTGAAGTATGTTAATCCGTTAACATACAGAAACATGTGTTAGATTCTTAATATATCTATCTTATTAGAAAACTATTTGACTTTGAACTAATTGAATTTGTGCTGCTTTTTTTTAAACCTTAACTTAAAGGATATTTAAAATTTAAATTTAGAAAATTCATTCTAATATAATAATACTAAAAAGTATTCTTTTTTTATTACACTAGCATATGTTTTTCTGTGTGTTAAACGAGTCAACACACTTCAACTGAGCTATGAAAATAAAGGAAGTTAAATAACCTTATAATTTGATCCTTAATATATTAATCTTATTAGAAAACTATTTAATTTTGAACTAGTTGAACTTGTGCTGCTTATTTCTTAAAAACAAACACCTTAATTTAAATTTAGAAAATGTTCAAAGTTTAAATTTTAGAAAATACATGAGCTCGATTAGGAAATGTGATATATTTTTAATATAATTGAGTTCTTTAATGACTTTACCTAACAAACTTATAAACTTTTTACTTTTAAAATTTTTATTTTCTAAAAGCTTAGTAACAAAAACTAATACTATATACATAATTAATGAATTTAAAACTATTGTGAATAACTTTTCTAATTTCCGTTGATATTGTTGACAAAAAAGTTTACAAGGAAAAGAATATAAATTTGCCTCAGTGTTTTGTTATAAAAAATGATCGTTTATTAGAAAACGAGTTTTGCTTAAAACGTGTTTCTGTAATTTGAAATGCTTTACTTTTTCTTAATATTGTAATGTAACTGTTTTAAATTTAATTGACTAGAATGACAAAATAGATAGCTTCCAAATTAGTTGCACAACTTTGATTGATTTAAACATTTAAATGATATTAACAGTAACAATGTTAAGTAAAGTGATAACAAATTCAGTGAATATTGCTGCTTATAGATGCAGTCTTGATTCTGATTTAATGCCATTCATTAAAGGAAATTGATATTCAGCTTTATTTTGTAGAATTGTTTGTAAGATATGTTATCTTCATGTGTTTAATTCATTTAAACACTTTAATTTTTCTTTTTTTTCTACTTAAAAATAGGTTATGCTTAGTTTTATATTACAATGTAACATTAAAAGTAGTTACTAGTTAATATTACTGTAGTTTGATAGTATTTGTCTTATATATATATTAAAATAGAAACACATTTATTAGTTATTTGTAAAGATACTCGTTAACTTTGAAATAAGTTGTAGCAAAACTAAGAACTAGTTATAAACCACAGGTTTAAAAGTTTAAAATGTTTGTGAATAAACTTGTTGAGCCAAGCCATTTTTATCCTTGTAAAAAAGTTATTCAAAAGGTAGCTCTGAAGGTTCAAGATGCAATGGGCAACAAGTGCAAGTTTCAAATGCATCCAAACCAACTAATGTTGAAGTTAATTTTTAAATTATTTCATTTAGAACTTAAATATTATTAAGCTGACCAACTAAAGTAACTTTTTAGGTAATTTTTACTGAGTTTAACATCAATTCTCTTTTTTAGAATAAAGACAAAGTACTCTGAGAAATTTAATGCTGGAAAAAACAAAGTAGGATTAATTTACAAAGGAAAGGCTGTTATTGACACTGACACACCAATTTCAATTGGCTTTAAGGATGGAGATATAGTTTGTGTCTATAAAAAGTAAAAATAGTTTAAAGTATTTTATTTTAATAATTTAAAGTACTTAGATCATATAATGAAACAAATGTTGTTAGAGATATTGTTTGCAACTGTTCAACGACTATTTATTACTGTAAAAATATTATATATTTACAGGGCTTGTGAAAATATTGAAAGTAGAGAAAAAACTTCAAATTTGAATGAAAGCAGCTTGCAATCTACTTTGTGTGAAAAAGCTGTAGCTAATGTAGCAGAATATACAGGCCCTTCTGGTAAAAAAATTGAATCAAAACCTGATGTTATTGACTTAGGGCTAAAATCAAAATCAGATACCAGTTTAAATGAACATGATTCAGCTAATGATAGTTGTGTCGACCATTCAACAAACTGTAGTAAAAATACATCAATTGAAGATGATTCAAATAGTGTAAATGAAAGCAACACTTTGAAAAACAGTAAAACACTGTTCTACAAAATTAATAAAAACAACGACTTAAAAAGGTAATACTTAAAATAATTATGTTAAATTGGAAAATGTTATGAAAGTTTAAAAAATATATAAAGCTAATAATTTAGTTTGATTCCAGTACTATGTTTTTTAATAGGATAAGTAGCTGTAAACCCATATTAAAACTTATCATTTGTTTAATAATCTTAGTCTAAATGTAAGTTCAATTTACTAAATAGTTTTTTATTTTCAGAATTATGACTGAATTTTGTAATGCTCGAGGAATTGAAAGAGATCTTGTACGTTTTGTATTTAATGGTCGAGAAGTGTTCGAAACAGACACAGCTAAGTCTATTGGACTAAAAGAAGGGGACAATATTGATTGTTTTAACAGGTAATCTAGTTTTAATATGATGTATTTCGTTAGCAGTAGTTAATTTGGACAGTTAAGTTACAATAAAAATCAGGTTCTACACTGTTTTATTTTTACTTCTTATGGTAAAAGACTAGTAAATATAACATAACGCTTTAGGGATTTTGTTGAGAGCCAAATTGATCAACACTCTAACCAAGCTTCCGGCCAAGTTGAACAGAGTGATAAAATGATACAAGATCAAACAATTTCACAGCAAGAAATGAATGTAACTGACAAAGAGAACGTTTCAGTTGAAAACACCTTTTCTGGTTCGAAAAATGAAGTTTGTTCAAATAAAGGCAGTTTAAATAAACCTGAAAGCGCTGAGGTACCAACTGACAACGAGAGTGAAAATTCTGTTGATTTAAAAAACATTAATTCTGATAATGTAAACAATCAAGAATCTTTAATAACTTCTAAGAAGCTGGCAGAAAAAAAGACTATTAGAACTCAAATGACTACAAACGTAAACAACAGTATGGAAAGGTTTGTTTATAAAGGTATCAAAATAAATTCTTAAAAACTAGTTACTCAGTTAATTTGATTCTGATAAGTTAATTAAGTTTTTACTTACCTTGCATTACATGTTAAACATAGTTCTAAGTATATTACTTTTTTTAGTTTGTTGGTTCAATACTGCCAAACAAAAAATATAGAAAAAGATCAAGTATGTTTTATGTACGGAGGTCGTTACATTAAAGACACTGATACACCTAAATCTTTAGGATTAAAAAATGGAGATGTTATTGATATCAAATACAGGTAAACTGCAATAATGAATTCATAATAATGTATTTAACTTTTGATATATGATAAGTATATGGTGTGTAGAAACGTTTATTTTACCATACTAACTACCAGTTCTTATGCATTTGTATATCCATTATTTAGCGCATATTAACTTTTTTATACTGAAGTAAACTATTGAATAATAACAGAGATACTTTTAATAATCGAAAACGCCTCAAGAGTCCAGATGTGAAAGACGAGTCTCTTTGCTTCGACCGTTTAGTTAAAGAAAACAAAACATCTGAAAATGTTAGTGAAGATAAAAACTCTAGCTTTGTAAACAGTTTGAATGAATCTGTTTTAGTTGATGAAAGCTTGGCAGATGGTTCAACAGGTTGTAGTGAAAATAAAACTCATGTAGATGATGTTGATAATACCATCAGTAACAATGCTTTAACAAATAGTAGAACACTCCAATTCAGTATTAATAAAATTGACAAACTACAAAAGTTCGTTGTACACAATTTATTAAGAAAACTATTGTAAAGTAAAATCGATGGCTAACCTAAACTTACTTACTAAAATTTAATTTAACTTTTCGTTAATGTAATTAAACAAAGAGAATTCTGTTTTAGAATGATGGCCGATTTTTGCAAAACCAGAGGTCTTGAAAAAGAGATGGTCTGTTTCATGTATAATGGTCGGGAAGTATTTGAAACAGATACACCGGAGTCTATTGGTCTCAAAGAAGGAGACAATATTGATTGTATTGACAGGTAGTTAAATATTTTTGATAAAAAAGTAGGAAAAACTTGTAGGTTAATATTAAAAAACTTACCAAGTTAAATTTTATTAAATAAAAGGAATTGTTGTCCATTTTGTTACCTACTTAAGTTTTTTTTATGCTAACTATTTTCCTTCACAAGTTACTATTTGTAGGGTTTTTACGGACAACTTGAGCAATCAACTTGATGCTGACGAAAGCGACCAAACCAAGCAAAGTAATGACAACAACTTAGTTCAAACAAGGGCAGAACAATTAAGCAGTCAGGACACTAATTTAAAAAATAAAATAGCAGATGATTGCAGCGAGGAAAATCTTTTAAATAATTCTCCTATAATCCATGGTTTTAAAAAGGTTGAGGTTGCAAGTGTCAGTTTAGATGATCTTAATTCGAATGACGAACACGTTGATAAGAACTGTTATGAGAATTCTTCTAATTTAGTGAACAAAACACAGTCAAACGTTGCAGATTTAAATTCTACAGGTCCAAAGTTATTGAACAAATTTGCTAGTGAAAATGAAAACCTGAAGTACAAAATAAATACCAGCAACACTTTGGAAAGGTTATTTACAGAATTTTTCGATATGTTAACAAAAATAAATTATTTTAAATTCAAACTCAAGATAGGCTTATGATTTAATAATTGCAGGTTGTTCACGAATTACTGCATGATTAAAAATGTGAAAAGAGATTCTGTGAGTTTTAAATTTCATGGTCGTGAAGTTTTAGATACAGACACCCCAAAGACTATTGGATTGAAGGAAGGCGATAAAATTGATGTATTGGACAAGTAAATTAATGTTTTATTTAAAATTAATTTTAGTTTTCTCATTCTAACAACCTTAAGTAGCAATATCAGCATTTTTAGTTTAAATGTTTCATATAGTTGATGTTATTCTGAATATGTGTTGTTAAAATGAAAATATTTAAAAATAATAACATAAATGTAAAGTTTGTATGAATTGAGAACTTTACCTAATTTATTAAACATTATGTATTTAGAATTTAGTACTGTTGATATTTGTACTTAAATATAGGGTAAACAAAATGTTTGTTTTTAGGCCTAAGAAGCAGCTAACCGCAAAAACCAACTATTCGAAATCAAAAAGTATCCCTGTTAAATCGTTATCTCCAAAAGGTTCGAAATGTTCAGATCAGGAAAATCTTCTAGAACGTTCAAAGTCTAGTGACAAAGAAGATAGTTATGATGCTTATTTGACTTCTAACCCTGTAATCAAACCTTCGGAGGTCTCTTTGAAAATCATTAACCAGGAAGGAAGAAAAAGAAAGTTCAGAGTCAATGTGAGACAGAAAATGGAAAAGTCAGTTTGTTTAAATAAGATTAATCTAGGTTATAAAATTTATGGGAAACTCTAAGAAAATTTTACTTTAACATCCTTTAAACAGCTAAAACTAGCCCACTGCCTTCTTTTCTTGGCAAAATGTCATAAACACAAATTGCAGGCACATATCTTCTAGTAAAAGTTTTCATGTGTCCAGTAAAAACCTTAGCAATAATAATTATTTAAAACAAAATTATTTTTAGGTTGATGACCATGTACTGCAATAAAGAAGCAAAGAACGGAAATAAACTTTTTTGTTTCCGGTTTGGCTACGATTTGGTGAAGCCCGCGGATAGTCCCATGTCACTTGGAATACAGGATGGAGATGTAATCTTTGCTCTAACTTTTTAGTTCTTCTACTTTTTTTGTTTAAAATGAATTCTAAGTTTTTTTTTGAACTCTCCGTTTGTAACAGTACTACCTACTTTTAATATTTTTTCTTGTGGCTTTCAGTTTTATTCAGATAAGTTTATGTTCTAAAAATAAACTAGCCAAAAAGCATTGTATTCGTTTATGTAGATATTTATTTAAATTATACACTGTTTAAACATTTAAGTTGGTTACGTATTCAAAAATTTACCTTTACCAAAAATTCAAAAATGATTTATACCTTAACAAAAAATATATATTGATTCTACTAAACTATAAGCTGGTTAAAAAAAGTTAAAAATTGAAGAAAACCAAGTTGAAGCCAATGATTGTAATTGTTAATATCATTTATCATTTCAGTTCGAATTCCACTAAAACTAGAATGCGCACTTAAACAACTATGGCGTTAATTGAAAGCAGTTAAGTATTTTGCTTCCAATTTTTTTAAACTAAAAGCCAATTGAACCTTATAATTTATTAACTTTTTTACTGTTTCCAACGTCAACGTTAAATAAACTTACATCTTGGAAATATTTTAAGAACAATTAATAAAACAAAATAAGAAAGATATAATAAGTTTAACTCATAATATAATTTCTAAAACAAATTTAGGTCTAAAACATTAATACAACCCTGAAAACTATTAAATAAATAGTGTATTTTAATTTCACTTTGTACAACAACTATGTTTGATTTTTTTTACTTATATTGTATCCTGAAATTTTTCTACTTACAAAGTTAGAAATAGGACAACTAAAACTTCCATTTAAACTTAAAAAAACTATTCATTAGTTATTGAATAGCTATGAATAGAGTAGACTTGTTATAATTAGTCAGAATTTATCTTCAGTACTTCAGACTTGGACAAGTTCACAAAGTAAAATTTTTAATATTAACTATTGATAAAAATAAACAGCATATAAAGATACTAACAATAAAAACAATGAAAGCTTTAAAAAAGCTATTCAAGTTACACTAAAATAATTAAGCAAAATATTGAAAGAAAAGCAACTATATTCAAAAAAGTATATAGTTTATAACTGAACTGAATTAAAACCTTGCTGAAGATTGCGTATTTAACGCTAAAACAATTGTCAAACAGTCTTTTTTGTATACTGAAAAACCTTAAAAAAATATTACATTGTTTTTTAATATTTAAAAAATGTTTAAGCAATTTCAGTCACCTCTCGCGCATATACGCTTTTGTTCGGTTACGCATTTTTGTAAAGTTACGCATTTTTGAATTTTGAAATAAAAAAAAAAAAAAATTTGAAAAATCTAAAACATTTAATATTTATTGTATGTATTGAAATATGTTCAATGTTTTATATAATATTCTTAATGCTAATATAGGAGGAGATAAATTTTTAACAAAACTGAGATTTTTGAATTTTTATTTTGTGCCATTAATATAGAACCTATAAAACTCTATGACCTTACTTTTTAGATGTCTTAGCCCCCCTTTATACTTTTAACCAATCAAGGTAAAACTTTCAATTCCTCACAATATTTATGGCAAAAAGTTCCATTTCAACTCTATAAATATTTTATTTGTAGCTAATTTGTTATCTGCCCACCCAAGGTTAGACTTGTCTAAAAAAGATCTTTCTCTAATACCACTCAAGACAAGTTTAATCTTAATTGGGCAAGGAACAGTAAAAAACTACCATGTGTACAAATAAACATTTTTTTTTGTACCACTTTTTTGTACAGCTTGAAAGAAAACTATTTCTGTAAACAAAATAGTGGTATATTCAACAAAATATATTTAATCAAACACATGAAAAGAAAAGAGCTGAAATAGTAGATATGTTACCCACCTTTCATTTAGTTACGCACTTTTGCTGTGAATACAATGTGCGTAGATTCGCGAGAGGTGACTTTACTGTCAAGTATATGTTTACTAAAAATACTACGATATGGAAAGATCAAAATAATCAAAAATGGTCTTTCTGTTTTAAATATTAAGTCATTTATATATAATGTAATAAAACTACAAAAAAAAATCCAAACAAATGTTATTGTGTACTGATTATATTCATTTATTTATTTGTTTTTTGTAAGCCCTATAATAACAGTTTAATGTTCATCTATTTGCTTAAAACCTTAAACTTTTATACTTGTTTTTTTAATAGTCATACTTAAAAAGTTCATTTTAATTTTTGACATTACAAAGTTTTTACACGGGCACTGACGTTTCTAATATAAAAGAACTTAATTATATAGTTTAAAACTAAATCAAAATATATAATGCATTTGATTATAAACAAAAGAAAAAGTATAAAAATGTTTTTAAAGAAATGACAGATAAAAGAGCTCAAACAATTTGGTCCAAGGACCTGGTGTAAACTTTTTTTTTTGGTTATTGAGTCCTACACCATGCCTACAGTTTTGCTTGTTTAGGACTTATATAAAAAAATCTTAAAATTTTTACATGTATTCTTCAATATCTTACCTTACTATATTTTATGGCAATTGGATCGATTTTATATGAGCGTTAACGTTATTAATACAACGAAAATTTACTGTAGACCTAACTTAATTTACGGTAGAAAGGTGTTTTTTTGACTTGCTGCCTCGTAATAATGTTAAACAACCTACTTCTCTGCTTTACTCAATGATATTAGTAAAATATATTTGTAATTAGCATAGAGTTTCTTCTACTTATAAGGAATAGTCTCGTAATTATAGATTAATGTTTGTTCCTTATTATATAATTTATCTTAATTTTCGTTTTAATAAATTTTTTCACTGGTGAAAGTTAAGTTTACAAAAGTCTACTTTTAGTATTTTAATTTTTTACTTTTATTTCTAGCAATGCTAAAAACTATAGAAATATATTACTTAGCTGAGTTCCATTTTTTATAGTTAGAAAAGAGTTTGACATCTTTTCTGAAAATATAAAGGCCAATATAATATAAATCCCACCCGCCTAAATTACCGCAACTACTAGCGTACTGGTACACTTTTTTAAAATCATCTTTTGATGTAATATAACTTTCTTTTTCTTTAACAATTAATTTCGATATTTAATTTAATTAAAAATAGAAACAAATTTTATTTTTTTTTGACCTTAAACTTAAATTTTATTACTGCTTCAATTAAAACTTATCAAAGTTGTTTTAAAACTATTTCGTGTAAAACTTGATGATCAAAAGGTTCCACACAAATCAGTTGACCGTAGTTGTATGTGTTCACATTTTTCTGTTTCTCTTAACAAATTTAAGTATATAATAACTTTAGTTCGATTTATAAAAGTGAAAACTAAAGCAAAACTGTTTATACAATTTAAGCAAACTAAATAAGTAAGCATAATTTAACGGTTATTTTTAGACAGAAACTACTTTAAAATATTTTTTTTAGGTTGCTTATTTATTCTTATGTAAATTATTTGTTGATTCTTTTACTTTCAAAACGTTCAGTTTTAATTAATTAATCAATAAATATATAACAATTTTATGACAGCCTTGAAGTCAAACTACTAGGGTAACAATTTTAGATTTTTTAATTATTTACAAAACATTATAGTCTTAAACTGTAGTCCGAAGCAGTAGTTCTTATATTTTTAAAATATATGCACATTAAATCACCTAAAAATTGAGTTCTGTGCACAACACTTTTGATAGCTATTACTTATGTCGTGCAAAATCTGCTACCAATATGATCAAGCTGGATAATTTTCACTAAACCTGAAAAGTTCTGTGCACAAAATCAAATACATGCAACTGATAAAACTCTAAACAACACTGGTCTATTGGCAGTTCTTTTATTTCAATAAAGACTGAAGACTTCTGAATTTTGAAAATTGCTTTCCTGTTAAACACATTTCTAAACAACACAACTATAAACTATTTCGTCTAATTGAGCTTATTTCTTATATACACTCATAATGAATTTGATGTAAAATAACAAAATAAAATAATTTTAAAAGCAGAGAGACAAAAATAAATGAATTATAGGTAACTAAAAACAAACAATACAAACTGTACACTTATATTAATTAAATTATATAATTTGTTTTTTTTTTCAATTGTTGCCGAAGTATACTTAAAACTTAAGTAACAATAACACTTATTACATACAGAATTCAATTTTCTTACAGAATTGAGAAGTAAATGTAACAGAGTGTTAAACTTTGCTTTGTTTAAAATCGACTTAATAAATTAAAATCCCAATGAAAATTTGTAACAAACATAACGAACTTTATTCTTAATAAATAGTAACTACTTTTTAACAGTGTTTCTATTAATTATAACATAATTTAAAGAATTTCTGTATATGATTCCAGATGTTATAAAAAACTTTTATTTATAGAATTTATTAAAGTGTTTTTCATTTAACAAAAGGGTTGATCACACCAATTCGATCATCAGACTACAAGCCCTCGGTAGACTGAGACCGGTTCCGTCCTAATTAGGGTTCACCAGTCAGCCTCAACAGTGGAACTTGCAGTCGTCAAACATATGTTTTTGTAAATCGTATTTAATACGAGTGTACCAGATGTCTTGCCTAGTGGACAATATATTGAACAATCCAGTGCAAAAGACAATGCTAACGTCACTGATCATTACCAGCAAATGGTTGCTTCATGCTTGCATGTATAAACCGTTTGTAGATTGACGACTGCAAGTTTTTCGGTTTAGGCTGACTTTTGGATCCTCATTAGGACGGAACCGGTCTCAGTCTACCGAAGCTTGTGGTCTGATGATCGAATTGGTGTGATCAACCCTTTTGTTAAACTTGAGCTTGTCTCACGGCATACATAAGTCCAGTCTTCTGCTCTGCAGACTTTCGTCGATGTTTTTGTTGATTTCTCACTTAAAGTTAAAGACGTTTTCTATAAAGTGTAATATATTGGCGTTATGGTAAACTTTGAAAAAATTGCTTTGTAAAAGAAATTTAATAGTTTTGAATTTAGTAACTTTATAATTAGTTTTGAAAGTTATTTAACTCTTGATGATTTTGTTTATATTAAAGTTTTAAAATTCGTTAGAATGCTAAAGAGTTCAAAAAATGTTTTATCTTAATGTTTGAAAAAATGTTATTTATAGTTTAAATAGAGGTATTTAATAACAGTTTTTTTTTAATAATCGTGTTTATTTATATCAGGGGCGTTGCGTGGGGTAGAACATTAAAGCAGTTGCTCAAACTTAACAAAATATTTTAAAATCAATACATTTTAACTAAACTTATGTTTAAAAACGTTTAGTTTTAATTGTAGTAAATCAGAATTATTAAATTGGTTATTTAAAATATCAAATTAGTTCAACGGTTATTTCGTATAAATAAGCTAAATGTAAGAGCCGCAAATAACTTTTTACAAAATATAACAGTTGCTTCATATAATTAAGAAACATAACCAGTTTTGCATAAATTATTAAATAATATTTTGTTCCATTATTTGTTTACATTGCTTATAAACCTTAGAAAATAGATTTTCAGATGTACTCCACAATCTTTATGGAAACGGCAAAAAGTCCTAGATTTTTTCTTTCATAAAAATTCAAAGACACTCAACGGTTTTTTGAAGAACGAGTTTTTCTATTACGAAAAAAATCATACAAAAATTGCTTTCAATATAAAAAAGTTAATTAGCATTTATGATGTTAATTTTATTTTCAGTATATTTTATTAATGTTTAAAAGTTTTCAAAACTGTTCTTAAGAGGGTGGCTACTGAAAAGAAAACTTTTCAGGTATTTTAAATCATAAGCTTTTTTTTTTCTTTTCTGTAGAAAGTTTAATTTAGGGATATCTTTATAGTAAAGAATTAAAGATTTTATAAATGTGCTTTATAAAAATAAAATAATTTACAAGTTCCTTATTGTATATAAAAGTTTTTTATTATGTAACCTAAAATTCATAATTTTAAGTATAAAAATTCTAGGTATTTTTTCAAAGGTTATTAAACGACAGATTATTTTTTCCTAAGTTTTTTAAATTCTCAGTTAAACGTCACCCTATTTTAATCTAATTTTAAGACCTTAAACTACATGATTATTTGTAATTTGCAGAGTGCATTTTAACTATTTAGTTAATACTTGACAAGGTCAAAATTTTTTCCAACAAACACCTGGTAGTAATTAGAAGAATATTTAACTCGAACTACCATTGAAGACCTTAAACTAGTAAATAAGACATTTGCACCCTGAATTCTTTAGAGTACATTAAACGAATAGTTTTTATTAACTTTTAATACAACACTGTAAGATTTATAAGAAAATAAGTATTACCTAGTAATATACTAGTACAATAAATAAAACCTAGAATAATAACTAAAAAGTTCTAAAACTCATTTGTTAATACCATGCTAATTTACTAATAAAATTGTTTAAAATTCTCTAATCAAAACGTCTTAAAGCATAAAAAACCATTTAAGATAAAATCAGTGCGCTAGACAATTAAATTACCACAAAGTGACTTTTTCCCACCCATTATTTGGCGGCAATTTCGTTTTGCGCGCCATTTTCATCCTGACCGGACAATTTGGCCTTTTTCGAATCTGGCGAACCCTCACCAGCGGCTTCTACTTGCTTACCATTCTTATCGTTTTCAGCTTGTTTGTTGTCGTTTTTCTTGTTGTAGGTGTTCTTGTTGAGCTGAAGGTACTCAGGTATGGGTTTGTTTATCAGGTTCAGGTGGTGGATCCTTTCATGCCTTGATAAGTACAACCTGCAAGCGTTCTGGCCCCTCCAAGCGGATACAAGAAACGAGATTTCAATATCGTCTCTGTTAATAAATATATTAAATTATAAATAAATCTAAGCGGATACTAGGAACAAGATCTAAATGTCGTCTTTAAAAACATAACAAATAAGTTAAAACTTTGTAGTAATGAGTAAAATAAACTATAATATTGCATTACAAAGTGAATTTTCAAATTTAATATTTGTGCAAAACATTTTATTTCATAAACTAAAAAGCTTTTTAGAACTTTTTAGTATTTATTATAGTTTTATGAACAACTGTTTCGGGCATTTAAACAAAAACTAACTCTTTTGATGGCACGAATTTGAGAATCAAGCTTCCAACATCTGTTGATTAAATAAAAGTTATAAACAAAAACAATTGTTAAGAACAGAATATAAGAACATTTTTTTAATAATTGAAAATAATTATTTTTTTGAACTCAAGTTAAAATAAACTAGAGGAAAAACACAAAATTTTCAAATCAAGCAAATATCTTTATTTACTTTTTGATATTCAAATTATAAACTGTATAACTTTTTTCATAGCTACAATCTGACATTTGTGATGTAAAGAATAAAAAAAATATAAATCGATTGTGTAGTACCAACTTTATTAAACACAATTTTTTTTTTTAATTTTTTTAAAGTACAAATAAAACCACCCTTAATGTTTAAAATTAAAACTGTCCATTCTTAGAGCAGAACTGTAATATATTTTATTGAATTGAAGAAAAATAATCATAAATTTTTTCTGTAGAACTAAACTAAAATTTCATAACAAATCCTTGTGTTGTAAATTAACTAGTTTTTCGATTTAAGTTCAGATATATATCTTATTAACATAACAAACCCTGTTGTTTCAATCTTGTGATGAAGTCTTCAGATAGTGAATCAAACTTGGGTTGTTCGCAGCTCAACAGATTGCTCATATCTCTCATGTCCACATCGACTACTCGACTGTCTTCCTTCAAGTGATTCATCAGCCAATCGTTTCCCTGTTTGATTTAATCAATTCATTTTAATTAATTCATTGGGACAAAGATACATCTTAATTTTACATAGTTATATTTTTTTTCTGTTTAATGTCAATCGCTGATACTAATTTACATCAGTACCTTGACACTGATTCCATTTTTACTTAGTTTGACATGACACTTTTTAAAGTTTATTACAGAGAATAAAATTACTTTAGTAACCAACATAGGTTTGTTTAGAGAAAATTTGAGTAAATATTTCAGTTACAACTATTTATTGAGTGTTAAAAAATTAAGTTCAGACAAAATGAACTAAGTTGAAATTGTAAAAAATAAAAACAATATATCATCAAACTTACGTCTTGCACAATCCTAAAATCACATTTAACATTTTCATGGGTGTTATCACATCTGCTAAACATTCTTACTCCAGTGTTTATTATCTGTTTAAATGAATTTAAAACTTATTAAATATACAGTTATCGCATCTACTAAACATTCTGACACCGGTGTTTATTATCTGTTTAAATGAATTTAAAACTTATTAAATATACAGTTATCGCATCTACTAAACATTCTGACACCGGTGTTTATTATCTGTTTAAATGAATTTAAAACTTATTAAATATACAGTTATCGCATCTACTAAACATTCTGACACCGGTGTTTATTATCTGTTTAAATGAATTTAAAACTTATTAAATATACAGTTATCGCATCTACTAAACATTCTGACACCGGTGTTTATTATCTGTTTAAATGTATTTAAAATTAATCAAATTAGCAGTTATTCCATCTACTTAACACTTTTACTAAAGTGATTATTAGATTTATTTAAATTTAAAACAAAGAGTTATCACTTATATAAAAACATTTTTAATCCAGTGTTTATTACCAATTAAAATATATTTAGTTTGTAACATATATTCAGGCCAGAATTAAAAAACAAATTAGTATTCATTATCTAATAAATCAAGTTATTGAAAACTCTTTTCATAGACAGAAAATAAATACTAACCCACTAACAAATTTAATTTAGGTATAAGGCTACAAAGCAAAACTCAGTTCACTTTTGTACCAAAACTTTTTTTTTTATATAAAACTATTTAACCTTAATGTAGTCAATATTGCTTTGAAGGACGTTCTTGCACAGAGCAGAAACGAAATAAAGCTTCTTCTTTTTTGATTGGTGGCTCCTACACAACAATTGTTTGTCTGGGAAATCGTCTCTTATCTTGTAGAATGACCTGTTTAAGAAAATAGATTGCTTTGTGTTATCATAAAAATATAACAGTTTCATTCTGCTAAGCTTTAAATCTATGAGTTTGAATAAAAATACAATTACTTCTAAACAGCTTAACTAAAAAATTTATGAACATTTTATTGCTAATCTAGTAATACCATTAGTATAAAACTAAAAATGACCAAGTTTTATTTAATAAAATATAAAACTCGTATATGTTTCATCGTTAAATAAAAATACTTTACTTCAAAACTTTAAGTTTTATTATTGTACTTAAAAAAACGTAGAGTTGAAGACTACGAAACAAATTTATAATACGAATAAAAATTTAAAAATGAATACTACTTGATAGAATGAATGGTGGTTTTAGTCCTTCAGAAAAATTACAAAGATAACAATAAATAATATAAAATATACAAACTTGATAGAATCGACAATATCTTTTTGATCTTCGGTGAAAAATACGAAAATAAATAATCAATAATAAAAAACAACAATAAATAATATAAAATATACAAACTTGATAGAATCGACAATATCTTTTTGATCTTCAGTGAAAAATACAAAAATAAATAATCAATAATACAAAACAACAATAAATAATATAAAATATACAAACTTGATAGAATCGACAATATCTTTTCGATCTTCGGTGAAAAATACAAAAATAAATAATCAATAATAAAAAACAAAAATAAATAGTATAAAATATACAAACTTGATAGAATCGACAATATCTTTTTGATCTTCAGTGAAGAACACAAAAATAAATAATCAATAATACAAAACAACAATAAATAATATAAAATATACAAACTTGATAGAATCGACAATATCTTTTTAAATAATATAAAATAAACAAACTTGATAGAATCGACGATTTCTTTTTGATCTTCAGTGAAAAATACAAAAATAAATAATCAATAATACAAAACAACAATAAATAATATAAAATATACAAACTTGATAGAATCGACAATATCTTTTTGATCTTCAGTGAAGAACACAAAAATAAATAATCAATAATACAAAACAACAATAAATAATATAAAATATACAAACTTGATAGAATCGACAATATCTTTTTGATCTTCGGTGAAAAATACAAAAATAAATAATCAATAATAAAAAACAACAATAAATAATATAAAATATACAAACTTGATAGAATCGACAATATCTTTTTGATCTTCAGTGAAAAATACAAAAATAAATAATCAATAATACAAAACAACAATAAATAATATAAAATATACAAACTTGATAGAATCGACAATATCTTTTCGATCTTCGGTGAAAAATACAAAAATAAATAATCAATAATAAAAAACAACAATAAATAATATAAAATATACAAACTTGATAGAATCGACAATATCTTTTTGATCTTCAGTAAAGAACACAAAAATAAATAATCAATAATACAAAACAACAATAAATAATATAAAATATACAAACTTGATAGAATCGACAATATCTTTTTAAATAATATAAAATATACAAACTTGATAGAACCGACGATTTCTTTTTGATCTTCAGTGAAAAATACAAAAATAAATAATCAATAATACAAAACAACAATAAATAATATAAAATATACAAACTTGATAGAATCGACAATATCTTTTTGATCTTCAGTGAAGAACACAAAAATAAATAATCAATAATACAAAACAACAATAAACAATATAAAATATACAAACTTGATAGAATCGACAATATCTTTTTAATAATATAAAATATACAAACTTGATAGAATTGACAATATCTTTTTGATCTTCAGTGAAAAATACAAAAATAAATAATAAATAATACAAAACAACAATAAATAATATAAAATATACAAACTTGATAGAATCGACAATATCTTTTTGATCTTCGGTGAAGAATACAAACGGATCTTCAGCGAATCCATCAATCCAGCGAGGTTTCTTCCTGAAGTTAGTAGGTTTTTCCTCACTTCTGAAAACATATACATCATTAAAAAAAAGTTAAAAAAAAAGCTTTAATAAGTTATACCATCAGGTTTAATAAAAGTTGAGAAACTATAAAATTGAATAATTTTTTATGAAATAATATGTAAACAAAAAAATTTTTAGTATATATATTCAGTAACTATCAAATACTTAAAACAGGGGTCGGCAGCCTTTAGTGACTCGCGGGCCAATTTTTAAAGAATAAATTGCTTGCGGACCGCACTATTTAGAAAAAGTCTTTGAGGGCCGAACTTATTTTCAATCAATTGTAATAATCCTTATAAAAATACAGTTTTAAATCAAAAAAATGATTAAATAAGCAATAATAAAGCATCAGTAACAAGTACTTATCGAACTAAGAGCCGAATTCTAAGTTTTTATTACAAAACCTTATATTTTTATTGTTTTAAAAAAGTATCTTTTTAGCTAAAAAGTACCTTGCGGGCCGCAGATTTTTGCTTTGAAGGCCCCATTTGGCCCGCGGGCCACAGTTTGCCTACCTCTGACTTAAAACTATCAAAAAACTTTGTAATAAATTCGATAACTCACTTTTCTTCAGTTTTACTTTCTGCTTTCTCTTCAGGGGCTTTTTCTTTTTGCCATGGCAACGGAGCGGTCTTTCTGATGACAGCAACAAAAAATCCACCTGTATCTTGGTGGTGTGGCAAAAACCTCATACTGAAATAAAAATAAAATAATTAGTTCAAGTATGAATAAACTAATTTTTGGTCATAAATCTGATTGCTATCTGAACATTAAAATTTAAATTTTATAAAAATACTTGATAAATAAAGTTCTAAATAACTCGTGTCATTTTAAGTTTAAAAATACTAACATATTTAATAATAAAACTAACATAGATTCAAGTTGATAAAAAAAAAGAGACTAATTAACAACTTACCTAACATATAATATCATTAGTGTAAACATTGAATATAAATTTAATTTTAAATCTACTTTATTTCACTTTTATTAAAACGTAAAACAACAAACCATCTTTCAAGATTCATCTCTTTAGCGCCCTCCGGCGGGAACATCGATTTGCAAATTCCCTTCCTTTCTTCTTCCTTTATGACGTCATAACCCTCGTGCCACCTCAGCTGTTTGTCCATCACCTTCCACGACGACACGCCAGGGGAGAATTTCAAGCCTGCGCGAAAAATACTTTAATTAGAAGTAATTTTGTATTTAAACTACAAACTGTAGATTGATGGGTTTTCCAATTTTTTTGCAAACGGCCCCCTTTTAGAAATTAAAAAAGCCATGGCCCCCTTCAACAAGATTACTCAAAAACAACCACAAAAAAACACCTACGACCTTTTTTTTGCTCTTCATCTGCAACTCGAGAATATCTAATGTAAGTTTCTAAACTATCATTAAAAATACTTGAGACATTTTTTTGCTCTTCATCTGCAACTCAAATATCTAGTGTAGGTTTCAAACTATGACCTCTCTTACTCCTTTGCTGCTCGTGGCCCCCTGAGTATCTGTCATGGCCCCCAAGGGGGCCACTTGGCCCACTTTGGGAAACCTTGATGTATACTATGCTAAATAATTTTATTTAAAAAAATTATAACACTACAGTTAGTTTTCTTTATGTCAGGAGTTATGATTAATTCGTGAGTTATCGTGTAAAAATTATTAAAAACTTCAAATTATAATACTAAATAATAACATAAATATGAACAGTATTAATAAAAACAGCTCACATCAAAACTGTTCAGCCTTTAGCTTAATTTATTTTTAAACTTGCCTAAAATATTTGAAAATCATTACAAAACAGCTGATTATCAATAACTTTAATGTTATCAAGTTTAATTATATTTCGACAATATTTTATTAAATAAAACATCAATAATTAACTAATAACCAGGTACAGAAGCATCCATAAATTCAATGTATTCTGATATTCATAAAAGATATTAATATATAATTATTAATTACCAGGCACAAAATTATCAACTGTATCAAGTTCAAATGCATTCTGACAATTATTCACCAAAATAGTAGTAAATAATTAACCTGGAATATTAGTATCAATAAATCTATCTATTAATACAGTAAATATATAACTAGTTCAGTTGTATTCCGACTTTCATTCAATAAAACATTAATAAATAATTACCAGCAAAGAAGTGTAATTAGTTCAATTGTATTGTGATACTTATTAAATAAAATTTTAAATAAAATAATATCAATAAACAATTAACTACCAGGTACAGATGTGTCAACTAATTCAATAGTATCTTGACATTTATCGATAAAATAACAAATTATTAATTACCAGGAACAGATGTATCCACTAATTCAATAGTATCTTGACATTTATCAATAAAATAACAAATTATTAATTACCAGGAACAGATGTGTCAACTAATTCAATAGTATCTTGACACTTATCAATAAAATAACAAATTATTAATTACCAGGAACAGATGTATCAACTAATTCAATAGTATCTTGACATTTATCAATAAAATAACAAATTATCAATTACCAGGAACAGATGTGTCCACTAATTCAATAGTATCTTGACACTTATCAATAAAATAACAAATTATCAATTACCAGGAACAGATGTATCAACTAATTCAATAGTATCTTGACATTTATCAATAAAATAACAAATTATTAATTACTAGGAACAGATGTGTCAACTAATTCAATAGTATCTTGACACTTATCAATATAATTACAAATTATTAATTACTAAGAACGGATGTGTCAACTAATTCAATAGCATCTTGACATTTATCAATAAAATAACAAAATATTAATTACCAGGAACAGAAGTATCAACTAATTCAATAGTATCTTGACACTTATCAATAAAATAACAAATTATTAATTACCAGGAACAGATGTGTCAACTAATTCAATAGTATCTTGACATTTATCAATAAAATAACAAATTATTAATTACCAGGAACAGATGTGTCCACTAATTCAATAGTATCTTGACACTTATCAATAAAATAACAAATTATTAATTACCAGGAATAGATGTGTCAACTAATTCAATAGTATCTTGACATTTGTCAATAAAATAACAAATTATTAATTACCAGGAACAGATGTGTCAACTAATTCAATAGTATCTTGACACTTATCAATATAATTACAAATTATTAATTACTAAGAACAGATGTATCAACTAATTCAATAGTATCTTGACATTTATCAATAAAATAACAAATTATCAATTACCAGGAACAGGTGTGTCAACTAATTCAATAGTATCTTGACATTTGTCAATAAAATAACAAATTATTAATTACCAGGAACAGATGTGTCAACTAATTCAATAGTATCTTGACACTTATCAATAAAATAACAAATTATCAATTACCAGGAACAGATGTGTCAACTAATTCAATAGTATCTTGACATTTGTCAATAAAATAACAAATTATTAATTACCAGGAACAGATGTGTCAACTAATTCAATAGTATCTTGACACTTATCAATATAATTACAAATTATTAATTACTAGGAACAGATGTGCCAACTAATTCAATAGTATCTTGAAACTTATCAATAAAATAACAAATTATTAATTACCAGGAACAGATGTGTCAACTAGTTCAATAGCATCTCGACACTTATCAATAAAATAACAAATTATTAATTACCAGGAACAGATGTGTCAACTAATTCAATAGTATCTTGACACTTATCAATAAAATAACAAACTATTAATTACCAGGAACAGATGTATCAACTAGTTCAATAGTATCTCGACACTTATCAATAAAATAACAAATTATTAATTACTAGGAACGGATGTGTCAACTAGCTCAATAGTATCTTGACATTTATCAATAAAATAACAAATTATTAATTACCAGGAACAGATGTGTCAACTAATTCAATAGTATCTTGAAACTTATAAATAAAATAACAAATTATTAATTACCAGGAACAGATGTGTCAACTAATTCAATAGTATCTTGAAACTTATCAATAAAATAACAAATTATTAATTACCAGGAACAGATGTGTCAACTAATTCAATAGTATCTTGACACTTATCAATAAAATAACAAATTATTAATTACCAGGAACAGTTGTGTCAACTAATTCAATAGTATCTTGACATTTATCAATAAAATAACAAATTATTAATTACCAGGAACAGTTGTGTCAACTAATTCAATAGTATCTTGACATTTATCGATAAAATAACATATTATTAATTACCAGGAACAGATGTGTCAACTAATTCAATAGTATCTTGACATTTATCAATATAATTACAAATTATTAATTACTAGGAACGGATGTGTCAACTAATTCAATAGCATCTTGACACTTATCAATAAAATAACAAATTATTAATTACCAGGAACAGATGTATCCACTAATTCAATAGTATCTTGACATTTATCGATAAAATAACAAATTATTAATTACCAGGAACAGATGTGTCAACTAATTCAATAGTATCTTGACATTTATCGATAAAATAACAAATTATTAATTACCAGGAACAGATGTGTCCACTAATTCAATCGCATCTTGACATTTATCAATAAAATAACAAATTATTAATTACCAGGAACAGATGTGTCAACTAATTCAATAGTATCTTGAAACTTATCAATAAAATAATAAATTATTAATTACCAGGAACAGATGTGTCAACTAATTCAATTGTATCTTGACACTTATCAATAAAATAACAAATTATTAATTACCAGGAACAGATGTGTCAACTAATTCAATAGCATCTTGACACTTATCAATAAAATAACAAATTATTAATTACCAGGAACAGATGTATCCACTAATTCGATAGTATCTTGACATTTATCAATAAAATAATAAATTATTAATTACCAGGAACAGATGTGTCAACTAATTCAATAGTATCTTGAAACTTATCAATAAAATAACAAATTATTAATTACCAGGAACAGATGTGTCAACTAATTCAATAGTATCTTGAAACTTATCAATAAAATAACAAATTATTAATTACCCGGAACAGATGTATCCACTAATTCAATAGCATCTTGACACTTATCAATAAAATAACAAATTATTAATTACCAGGAACAGATGTGTCAACTATTTCAATAGCATCTTGACACTTATAAATAAAATAACAAATTATTAATTACCAGGAACAGATGTGTCAACTAATTCAATAGTATCTTGACATTTATCAATAAAATAACAAATTATTAATTACCAGGAACAGATGTGTCAACTAATTCAATAGTTTCTTGACACTTATCAATAAAATAACAAATTATTAATTACCAGGAACAGATGTGTCAACTATTTCAATAGTATCTTGACATTTATCAATAAAATAACAAATTATTAATTACCAGGAACAGATGTGTCAACTAATTCATTAGTATCTTGACATTTATCAATAAAATAACTAATTATTAATTACCAGGAACAGATGTGTCAACTAATTCAATAGCATCTTGACACTTATCAATAAAATAACAAATTATTAATTACCAGGAACAGATGTGTCCACTAATTCAATAGTATCTTGACATTTATCAATAAAATAACAAATTATTAATTACTAGGAACAGATGTATCAACTAATTCATTAGTATCTTGACACTTATCAATAAAATAACTAATTATTAATTACCAGGAACAGATGTGTCAACTAATTCAATAGCATCTTGACACTTATCAATATAATAACAAATTATTAATTACCAGGTACAGATGTGTCAACTAATTCAATAGTATCTTGACACTTATCAATAAAATAACAAATTATTAATTACCAGGAACAGATGTGTCAACTAATTCAATAGTATCTTGACATTTATCAATAAAATAACAAATTATTAATTACCAGGAACAGATGTGTCAACTAATTCAATAGTATCTTGACACTTATCGAGGGCTGCTGCAACGACTGCTTCGTCTTCAATTGGGTTTATACTGCAGGTTGAGTAAACCAGCGTCCCTCCGACTTCTAACAATTCCAACCCTCTGATCAGAATGCGGAGTTGTGTTCTGTTTAAACGTTTTTGTAATGGTTGTGAAAAACTATTTGCGAGAATAAGATGATTGAAAGTTGTTCGTACAAATATGTATAAACTGCACATAAAAATTCATGGACACCCATTTTTTTTTACTTTGAGAAGCGCTTGCGCAGTTTATTTAATGTGTTCATGTATATCATCAGTTTTTTAAAATGCGGAAATGCCCCAACTAGTATTAAAACATTTTTTAAACTTTAAAACTGTACATTTTTTATCTTAATTTTTTTATAACTACAAGTCTGTACTAATTTCTATCTACAGGAAAAGACGCCATGAGAGGTCAACTGTTCTCCGTTTTATCAAAAACAAATTAATGATAAACAAATGGGTTACCCGTGCAAGAACATGGCGTTTTGGGTTTTCCAAGTCTTCCAAATGTCGGTATTTTTTCTCAATGTTCCATCACCACTGCACGGAACATCACACAAAATTCTGTCGTATCTCAGTTTGGTCTCTATACCTGAATCCTGTTAATTATTTTTTACATAATTATTATACATATACAAAATACTGGTATATTTCAACTAATAAAACTAGTTTTATCTGAGTTTTGTTTCCACTTTATAAGTATGTGTTTACAACAAAGGTATGTATTTAATAAAAATTATGACTAACTTACTAAAAATTTAAAATGCAAATACTTTACTATGTCTTGTTATTGTCTAAAAAATAATTTAAAAAAGCTTAAATTAGAGATGTATAATTTTACTTTCATCATGAAAAAACATAACAATTTTAGTACTAAAGATTACAATCAAAAAAAAAAAATATGTAAAGACACAATGTTTGTTTTGTTTTTGTACATTGTTACAGAACTTTTGTTTTTTTTATCACAAAAACAAATGCAATTATGGATGATAAAAATTCACAACTGTGTGAAACAATTTTTTCTTATTTCAAATTATAATGTTTTAAACAAACGTTTTAGACGTTGAAATTTTTAATCCATATAATTAGTAAATACAACAAGAAAAAATTACTACTTTAAATTAGCTCAATGTAAAAAAAATTACTAATTTGTTAAAACTAATATTTTGACGTTAATTTCAGAAAATCAATAGCGTTTAGTAACAACCAACAAAAATAAGGTCACTGAAATACAAATTATGAAAAGTTAACATAAAAGTTCAAAACAAACGTTTTTGACGTGAATCTCGGGGAAGTTGGCCGCGTCGTGATTGACTATCAAGCTGCAGGGAGAGTTCAACCTTTGTATCTGGTGACAGAGCATGTAACACCTTTTGTTGTCCTTGTCGTTGGCGATCACTATACCTTCAGGCATCTCGTCACCTGATGACTTGTGCAACATCTCGACCAGCTGGGCCGTCTTCGAACCCGGCGCAGCGCACATGTCTAACACCTGAGTGAAATTTTTTTTGATTAGTAATAAAATATGTCTAACACCCGAATAATTGATTATTTTAATAATATATATTTGTTATTCACATGTCTAACAACTGAAAACAAAAATGTTTGCTTAAATATTAGAAAAAACTTTTTTTTGTACTAAATAATATTTATAATTAACAAAACTAATAATGTATGTATTTAACAATAAGTTAATAACATTAAAACTGAAATTGTTTATAATAAATAATAATAATAATGAAACTAATATTGTTTGCAACAATAACTAATTAAAAGAATAACATTGTTTGTTCTTACATGATAAAGAGTTAAATTAATAATACTTTTATTTACATACTTTTTAAACACTATAACACATCTCACATACCTGTGGATGATAGTTTTTAATTTATGATAATTTGAAACGATTTGGAAAGCTTTACAACTTTCAAAACTATTCTTAATGCATAAAAAACTCTTATGGAACATTCTATAGTGAAATTACAACACATAACTTATATAAAACTTTGTTCAAATATTTTATAAGAAAAAACTTATTGTATATCTGTACTTTTTTTTGTTAATTACTTTTTTTTTAATAAAAAACTTACTTTATGGTGTGGTTTGATATCCATCAACAGTGGTGGAATCATACTGACAGCTTCCTGCCTCGTTATGTAACCCTGTTTATATTTGACGCATAAAAATAGTGCAGCTTCACATAATTATGTTAGTTGTATAAAATTCTATTGACAGTAAGCTTGTGTATCTAATCTCGGCCAAAATTATCAAGGTTAACATAGTTGTTTAAGTAGTTGTAACTACATAATAACTTTTAGTATTTAAGTGTTTTATTCTTAAATTAAATTCGTACATGATAAAATCAATGTTCAAAGAATATAATTTGAATGCACAAAAAATATAATTTTCACCTATAATTCTTATTTACTAGAATGTTGTGATAAATAAATATAATAAAATTTATGTCAAAGAAAATGTTAAAACTTCAGTTTTATGCAGGGTTCGTGCGCGAAGTTTTTTTCATTTAGCCTGACTGAGACCAATTTAGCCTGACATTTTTTCAAAGTAAGGAAAATCCCCTTTAAAAGTCATTTTAGGTATTGTGGGGTTTTGATTAGTACTATTGTTGTCTCCGACTTCATCCAGCTTTATCTCAAAAATAGTTTGAGCTTTAAAAATCTGCAAAAAGCAACTCTTAGCTTAATTACAACTCAATAAAATAAGACTAAATTGTGAAAAAGGTGATTAACCCCCCTGTGCCAATTACATAACAAATTAAGTGATAAGTTTTAAAATAAGTGTTATATCTAATCTATTACTTTTAGTGATTAGTTTTAAAATACTAAACACATTTGTTCAACTTAATTTAGCACTAAGTAAAAACATTATAACCAGAAGATTTATAATAAATCTTTGCATTGTCGTATTTTATTAAAATTTAAAATGAGACGCTTACACGAGTATAAAGTAAGTAAAAAATGTTTATTATAGTATTTTGACTAATACTTAAAATTGATACAAAATTATAAATCTTAAACTCTAAATAAATACAGTGATTTTTGATGTCTGTCAGATTTAAAAAGCTTACACTTAAATTAAAAAAAAAAATTAATATTTTGTTCTTGCAATAAAAATTGAATTGTACCTAAATTTTGTACTCCCACAAAACTTAGTACTTATATCTTAAAGCTAAGTTTTAGTGTTGTGAATATCTCTAATAACTTTAAATAAACATTAAATAAACATAAAATGCTAAAAGTTTTAATTTGAAAAGTATATGGTATAAAGCCTTTTAATTAGAAATGAAAACAGTTCAACCAACTAAGCTCTGAAAACATAGCTGATGTAAACAAATTCAAACAAACAGCTAAGTTGTTGAACTAAACTGTAATGTTTAAACTGTATTTTTTTATGAATTTTTATAATTATGACGTATATAATATACTCAAAACAAAATATAAAGATTCTTAAATTTTCTTTAAAGATTTAACAAAAGGTTTCAAAAATTTATTTTAACAAATACTGACTGATTTTGTCTTTAATAACTTAATCTTTATTTAGAAATATTCTCACATCTCCATTTGATCTTAAAAGATTTCTCAATTTTTTAATCAAAAGTTTTTAAGCTTTTGAACTGAGAAAAACTGAGGTTCTCAAATTTTTAAATAAAAAGCTGATTTAGCCTGATTTAGCCTGACGCGCACGAACCCTGTTTATGTCAATTTTGTTCAATCAAATGAATGCAAATTTAAAAAACTAAAAGAATTTAAGGATTTTGTAGTAAAAACGTTTAATAATTAATGCAGAACTTAATGGAAACTTTAGAGATTTGTGATAGTTTATGTATTTAATTTGTAAATAATAAATGAAATTTACAGCTTCAGCTTCTGAAATGCAGAATTTGTGGAAACTTGAAAGTGGGGGATGGGATCTGAGCTGCATTCTACTGAAGTAAGTTTGCCATCCCATCTCATCAGGGTACCTGTGAAAATACAATAACTTTCTTTGTACCTGTGAAAACACAACTTATCACTTTCTTTGTAGTTTTATGTTAAAATTCAAAACTAAAATTTATGGTGAAATATTAACAGAGCTTTTGTCTTCCCAAAGTTTAAGACCTAGCAACTTATATTTATGTGTAATTCAAACAAGATCGTTTAAACTAAAAGAACAATTGAATAAAGAGCAAGCAACACAGTAATTTAACAAAGTTTGTATTATTTTTTGTAAAAACGTCAAAAGATATTTCATATTTTTTTGAGGCAAAAGAGATACTATAATTAAAGATAAAAATATTAGAACGGTGAATAGAAGGCACACAACTCAACAACCAACCAATTGAGAAGAGTCGGGGTTTTAATTTCTTCCCCTGCAATCTTTATACCCTTCATGCCTTCAAAGTGAACCTTCTTCATGTTCTTTAGCAACTGCCTTGCGTCGTTTTTGTACCCGGTTATTCTGAATGTGGCGGGTAGCGGGGTTCTGAAGGTGTCCATCATCGTCTGCATCTCAGACACATCAAAACATTGTTGGCCCTTACAATTGAATTTACATGTTTTAAATCTCAAAATATGATGAAGTACAAGTCAAATATTTACATAGGTTATCTTAAATGATCTTTAAATTGTCTTTTTTATTTATTTCTCAAAACTTATTACTGACAAGTTATCTGAGAAACATCAAAACATTGTTGGCCCTATCAATTGAAGTTACGTGTTTTAAATTTAAATAATTTCAAAATATAATGAAGCACAAGTCAAATATCTACATAGGTTATCTTAAATGATCTTTAAATTGTCTTTTTTATTTATTTCTCAAAACTTATTACTGACAAGTTATCTGAGAAACATCAAAACATTGTAACCCTTTGGATATCAAATTGCTAACTCTTTAATTACTTATAACTTATACTGTTATTATTCTTTTTTTTACAAAAAAAAACATTTATTTAAACTTTGGTGATTTTTTTTAGATTTAATTTATTGATTCAAATTAAAACAAATTTAGTATAAATTCTAAAGTAAATACAGTGCTGAAATAAAATCATACAAACTATCATTTTCAGAAGTGGATCACTTTTAAACTTATCAATTTTCAAAAAGATTAAAAAAATTATTGTAATTTTGCACTTACTTTATAGTAGTTTTCATAATTTTCATTTTCTTTCACAATGTCAATGTAGTCAGCCTGAAAGAAATAAACAACTTAATAAAATCAAGATAGATCCAATATCTATTAATATAACTTGTTAGACTAATTATACAGCGGTATTTTTGCATTGAAAATGTTTTAAATAAAGGATAAAAGCTTTGCAATTAGTGTGTTTTGGTTAACGTTTCATTAGACAACTATTTTAAGGCTATTTTATAGCTTTTTTGTATTTGTTAGACTAAGTTATATATCAACAAAATTATATAATCATGCTTAAATTTTATTTTGATGGTGTTTTAAAGTTTAAATTTTGTAAAAGAGTTTTATAAGTTTTATTTGTTTTTTTTTTTGTGAAAAATACAATAACTACTGAAATCCAACAGTAGATAATATAAATTTATATAATCTGTTTTAACTATTCAAAGTATAAATTTAAGCGTTTGTTAACAAAAGATCCTGGCAAAACAAGTTCACTGGAATATATTAGTTATTATAATAATCATTTTTACTAATTCAATCCTTGTAAAATTATATTATAACTATTTTTCATATTTTTTTATAAAAAGATAAAACCAATTATATTTTGTGGGTATTTAAATAACTTGCATTATATAAAAAGTTTTGTAAGTTTTAAAAAGACATACATAAAAGATTTTTTAAATACACAAGCTACAAGAGCTTTAAAGTACTTTTTACAATTTGTATAACTTTTCAGTAATTTTAAGATATAAAGGTTTTAAGCTATGAGGTACTACAGGTTGTTATTGTAGAGCTAAATTTTGAAAAGTGAGTAGTTATACATTTACTTTATACATTATGAATTTTTAATGGGTTTTAGTATTAATTTTAACAAAGCTTACACAAAAACATAACTAAAAAGCTCAATTTTTATTAAATTTAAAATTGTTAAAGCAAAATTTGCTTCAAGCATAACCAAAAACTTTTAGCATTTTTTTGATAAAAATAAAATAGTGTTAGATAAGTAAGCCCTTTGAAAATCTTAAAGTAGTAGTATTAAAAGGTAGCAGATATACAAATTTTATAAAAACCTATAGAAGCTCACAACTTTGAACCTTTATTACTCAAAAAATGCTAAACAACTTAAAGTTAATAAAGACCCTGAGAACAAGTTAACATTAAAAAATTGACCAACTAACAATTTATGGTCTGATTTTTTTAATTGGACTTTATGTATTTATAAGTTCAAGTATCAAAATTTTTAAACAATATTTTTAATTAATACAATAATAGTTATTAATAATCAGCATTATTAATTTACTAACTCTTTTTGCTGATCTTTCTCCATTATTTTTCTTACCTCCTTTTTTACCTTTTTTGAAATTTCTTTTACCCATATTTTATTGCTTATTTAAATTTTTTTACTAAATTAATTTTTATAGCATTACTAATCATTAGTTTACAAACTTAACAATTTTTCATGGCAAAGCTTGAGAAATATATATCTTAAACTTTTTATTGGTTCTGTGACCTTTTAGATAAATTTAAATTTTCACAAGTTTTTAGTAACCAATATTTTACAAACAAACATAATTGTCTGTGGGTAGATTGTATTTAATTCTTTTCTATCATTCTTCACTTATTTTTTGTTTTCTAATTTTCTATAGATACATGATTTTGAAAAATGTTTTTAATATGACCATATTATATATTTTATAAATATTAAAAAAAAACTTGAAAATAATTGTAATACCCAATGTTTAAATAATAAAACTTGTTATTAAGTCTATAAAACATTATTAATATAAAACTATAAATTTGTTTTAACATAAAATAAAACAGTTATCTTTGACATTAATATAGAACTTTAATTTCATTTTTAGCTAAATAAGATTACACCTTAACCAATATTTCACTGACTTCCAAAAAAACCAAAAGTATTAAAACAACAATTTAGTCAATTTACTAAAAATAATTAAATATGACTATAGTCTGGCAATGCCAGTTTTTAAAACTAGTTGTCCCAGTTTTTATAACGTATTATGAACATTTGCAAGCTCATTTTCAATTAGATGTTTTTCAATTCTTTTTGAATTACAAAACTATTGTAACTAAGGATCTCATCAATGTTATTAAATGATAGAAAACACAGTTTTATAACTAAATTTGTGAACCAATAAATTATAATTTTTTCCTAGGATACAAATTAAGAACTTTGATTGTTACTCAAAATAAAAACTAAAAGTATATGATATCTAGACTTATTACTTATTATTTAATTAACAACAGAAACTTACTCAAAACATTTTTCTAAACTAGTTCTAGAATTTTATTATTGGCTTTCATTAATAAGTTGGCCTAGGAATATCGTAACTTTTAAGACAACAAGTAGATTTTATAGTCCTAAAACTAGCCTAAGTATTAGCAGAAAAAAAAACTATTATATAAAAAGTTTTGTAAGTTTTAAAAAGACATACATAAAAGATTTTTTAAATACACAAGCTACAAGAGCTTTAAAGTACTTTTTACAATTTGTATAACTTTTGCAAACTTCAAACAAGCTTAAGTTGGCTTGAATTTTATAAAATTTTCAAAACATTTATGTTAACAAAAACAAAGGTTTGTTGTGTTTAAAACGAAAACATACAACATTTACTTATTCTATTTTGTAGCTACAAAAGTTTTTGTAGCTATTTCTTAAAATGCAAATAAGCATTTTAAAGTATAATTTATGCTTTAGCTCAACTCTCTTATAAATATTCCGTAAAATAAACTGAATGAATAAACTAACTCAGTTTAGATAGATTAAACTATTAGTGTTTTTACTATCTGTTAAACTCCTTGTTTCTCAAAATTATTCAGTAGTTTTAACATTCACATGGTTGCTATTTTTGAGGCAAAAATAAAACAGCATGAGGGACCATAAGGGACTTATGAGAAATTTTGGAAATTTTAACAACCATAATACCAGCAAAAATGTAAAAAATGTAATCATCTTTCAATACTTAATACCAAAATAGTAACAAAAGGACATAGAAACACAATTTTAGAAAACAAAATAAAAATTCTAAGTCAAAGAACTAGCTTTAGTTTCGTTGAAAAAATCCAACATGCCTGAGTTAGCCTAAGTTTTTCAATAAAATTCAAACTAGCCTAAGTTGTCCCGAGTCAGCCTGAGTTTCTTCCTAATTTCAAACTAGCTGGAGTTTTTCTGAAATATGTAGGAACCCTGCATTTGAATCTTAAAACAAGTATTTTATATTGAATTTAAAAGTTATAAAATATTAAAGATTTTAATTTTTAGAAACATAAGATTAAATAAGTGTAGTTTGAAGTTTTTTAATTAATTTAAATTTTTTTTTTAAGTTTCAAACAGAACTTAAATGAATTCTATGAAGTGTTTTATTAACTCCTGAACTAGCCTTATTTGTAGCAAGAATTGTTAAAGTAATTTTTAGAAACTTTTAGAAAAATTCTATTTCAACAGCCTTTTTATTGATTATCAAATAACTAGGATAATTTTCATAGGATAAATTGTTTCATAGGATATAATGGTTTAAAGCTTCTATAGGTTTTTTTAGAGAAGTACACATAAAAATAAAACAACACACTGCTTCTTTTACTGAAATTATTTTGATTTTTAGAAGGTTGTATACATCAAACAAGCTTTTAATTCTTAATATTATAACAATTCAATAACAATTAGTTCTAATTTTCAAGTTAACTTCACATTAAAACTTCAAAAAATTAAAAACATATTAAGACTAGAGCTTTATTAGTTTATCTAATTAATAAAAATTGCAAGTACTAGATTGTCACCAAACTCAACTAACCAAATAATTTTCATATGATTGAGTGGTGTTAGATCTCAACAATGGGCAAAATTTATAAAAATTTGGCCATGTTCTTTGAATATTGATGAAAGTTTTTTTTATTATGTTGTTTGTAAATGTTTTATAAAACATTTGTAAAACACTACAAACATTTTTTATGACTGAGTAGTTTAGTTTAAAAACTTTTGTTATATATTTAGGTACTCTTAATAATATTAAAACTACTGAAAACTTTTTTTAAATCACATCCTAATTTTAGATAAATATATTAGTGATTATGATGTCACAACAAAAATATATTTTTAGTCTTATACTTGGCTAGATAAATAAAAAATCTTATTATGTTGTCATAATTAAATGTTAGAAATGACTTGAAATAAGAAATATTATAAAAAGGTCTTCAAAAGCTAAATAAAAACTCCTTTATATGTAAGGGTGACCATTTTGCCTGTAATTTAATCATTTAAAAAACTTAAACATTTAAGGCAAAAATTACATGGAAATAATTAAATTTAATAGTTTTTGAATTAGAAAGTTAAAAATTAGAATGTTTTTTGTATATATATCGACTACTAGGTTTTGGTTTCTTAAAGTTTAACTCAGGGAGCTGCCATTAGGACCCCTATGCCATCAGGAAACACAAACTTTTAATAATAAAAAACTTGAATTTTTTTATTATTAACAATCATTTTTAAATAAGATAAATAAAATTATTATATTCATTAAAATATTTGTATTTAATCAGAGTTTTATTTATCATAAAACACATTTAAAGTAATTCTTTATTATCAACTATTATTATATTACATTACAGAATCTTTCAACTAATTCTTTATACTTTATGCATTTTTAACCTTCGTTTAGAAAACCTGAATTTTTAAAAACATGGACTAAATAAAGAAACCAGGAAGAAATATCCAACAAAAGTTGGCAACCATGATATTTGCAGACCACTGAATTCAATTATTATTTTTTAAATAAATTAAATTTTAAGCTGCATAAACCACATTGTAACCGTGTTCTGGTTGAGTGAGCAATTCTTTAAAAACTTAGCATTCAAACACAAAAATACTACGAACCAGGGACGTAGCTAGCTCAAAAAAGTTACGAATCTGCAAAAAACTAAAACATCTGAAATGACGCGTGTTAACTTCCTAGCGGGAACAGAGCAATTTAAATTACCTCTAATGTTATTGAATTTAAAACGAAAGTATGCAGTTATGTCAATTCTTCAAAAATGGATCGAATGTTGAAGTATGAGTAATAACTGTATACAAAGCAATTTATGTTACTCCACAGTCCACATCTACTGTAATCATTTATGTGTTGCAACTTGTGTAAACCCATAAAACTGTAATTGAAAATAAATATATAAAAATCACAATATGTCTCAAAAACAGTCATATTGTTAACCGTGCAATTTTCGAAGTTTTTGTGGAAATTTCTGAAATTGAACATTTAACGTAGTCAATAGAAACCTCTTTAAACTATGCAAATTTTTGCAACATATGATTTCTAAAGAAAAGCTACTGATTTTATTAAAATCAATTTTGCAATGCATAGCTTTTTGACAAATAGAATCTAAAATGAGCTAAATGTGTACAATTTAGATGTATCTGATTCGTTTAATTTTTACGACACTAAAAGTGCTAAAGAGTACATATATTATCTCTCAGAACTCCTAAGTCAGGAATGCAAAATTAAGTATTAATGAATACTAAAATAAAAACTATGAAAGCAGGGAGTTTTCAAATTGAAGAATTGAAACAAAAGAAGGTTTTTTGCACAAAATTATACGTTTCTGCAAATACAAGCCTGTCACAGACTTAAAAAGCCATAAATTTTTTTAATTGAATTTAATATGTATAAAATTATTAAAAACAAAAAAATAAATGATCAAAATGTGGTTTGAAAGGACGTTGTGTTTGGTTAAACACTTGTTTACAATTCTTCTTGTAAACGAATTTCAATGAATAATGGTATGTACATGGCTTTTTAAAAGTTCAGTTTATTGCTTTTTAAAACCATAATATAATTTCTGCGTTTCATAAATATAAGTTAATAGGGAACTACCTTGTTTGGTCTCTGAAAACTTTTAAAAGCAATCTTGTCGGCATGAACCAACTAATAATAGTGGTGAAATTAGATTCAAAGCTTTTTTGTTGCGTTGGCTCATAATTACGCCAGTGCGAAACCTGATGATAAACACAAATGAAACGTGAAATAATTTTTCATAGTTAATATTTTCTGTCTTTATACCATATAATTTACTAGTTAATATTTTTTAAATTGTCATTAACTGTATATATGCTAAGTACACATTCTAGAAACAATATTTACATTTTTATTCAATTATAAACATTTAGCTGAGAAATATAAATCTTAATCTTACTGATAAAGTGCTTTATCAAAAATGGACAACTACAAAATTTCAAGTTTAGGAGCATCATAAATCTGACAAAAAATTAGAATAAGTTTGATAAATTATCTTTTTAGTAAGTTGTTACGTTTTACTAATAAAGAGTTTTAAGTAATATAACTTAACTTAAACGTCAAAGTTTGTATATACATTTTAATGTTAAAGTAATGTACTGCGTAGATCTTCTTTGTATAATCAATCATAATTAAACATAACTTTTGTTGTATATTAAAAACGGAATACTGGAAGCAAGGTTTTTAACTTGGGCAAAATCATAAAAGGTAGAATTTTGCTATCAGGGGGCAAAAACTATTAAGGGTGATATTTTATAAACATTGGTGATTGGTTTAAGTAGCTACCAATCTGGCAATTATGAAAATGAGTTTGACAAACCCTGATTTAAAGATTAAATAGTAAAATAAGCCTCCGTAATTTCTTTTTAATTAAATTTGTATAATTTGAAGTTTTCGTACTTTAAATAAATTAATGATAACTTTTTAAATGTTGACTTTACAGACAGCTTAACCGCATACAAGATTGTTTATAAGTTTTTGTTTAATAAGATTTATTAATTACTTACAGGAGTTTTTTTATATTTTATAGGCAAGAAATTTAATTCATAGAAATAAAAAAGTTATAACTGTTAATGAATAAAAATTAATATGCTTTGGCTTTTTACTTTTAATACTCGTCAAACCTTTGTGCATGTACGAATTTAATAGTTTCAAGTTCTGATTTAATAAACAAACAATGTTTAAATCTTTGAAATCAGTAAAATCTAATGAAAATTAGTCACTAGATTATTGAATTACTGCTTTAGATTAAATTTCATATTTAATATATACAAATGTTTTTGTGGTTTAATTAGCATCAGACTTAAATTATTAACATAAATATTTTATTAATATCAAAACAACACAAAAGCAAAAAAATCAAAACCAAAATCAATGAAAAACTAAACGATAAGCTTGCATGCATGATAATACAACTGATAAACACAAACAAAAACAATTAATGTATAATAAAATAACTATTCATAAAAACTTCACTCCAATGAAGTAATTTATGCCATGAAAAAATTTTGATTTTTATATAAAACTATAAACATAAGTAGAGGATAAACTGTTAAATTTTTACATTATTTTGTTTTCTTTAGAAGATTGAAGAAGAATAACATGTTCTATTCCAAGAAAAAGATGTACAAAAGAAAAACCAAACTTAAGACTAATAAAAACAAACTAAACATTAGTTGTACAAATCTTGAAGCACTAAACTAAAACAAGTAAGGTATAATGAAGAAAATACCAATATAAGCTTACAACGAAGTCGCTTTTCCCATGAACAAAGTTTGATACTTGTACACTATCATGAACACAAACGGATGATCAACTGTAAACGGAATTGGCTGAGGTTCATATGACGCTTCATAATAACGAACTTTTTTAACTCCTGTTGCTGCAGCAGCTTCAGTTCCTTCTTCACTTGCCTCTACAAAAGCTTTGTGAACTACTTCAGACACAAAAAGTCCACTTGATTGCATGGACATTGCACTAAAATCTGATTTTTCTTCATCAAAAGCATCTTCTATTCCCAACGAACGCAGAGTTTTGTTCAAATTTGCTTCATATTCGACTTTGAACTTTGGAATTTTCAACAGTATTTCTTTTCTTAAATTTTTACGATCTTTAATGTATTCAATAGTTTTGAGGTCCAGATTATCAATAACACTTTTGAATCCAAATCTTTCATCAGGTTAAATTATCAGCATACTAAATTCTGATTGTTTGTAGGGAATTTCGACACACTTAAACCCTTTTTCATCAACAGAAATATACGGAAAGTGGTTTGTCTGTGTCATCATTTTTACAGTAGAAGTTTTCTTTTCATTACAATAGAATGGAGCATCTATTGTTAAGCTTGACTTAAACTTTTTATACCAATCACCTTTGAAGCAGATACAACTGACTAGAACACATGCAGTTTCAGGAGCCAGTTCACTAAACAAATTTTTAATTTTTCCATTAGTACAATTTGCAACCCAATCATTGATTTTATTTTTTGATTTGTCTGCATTGTTCTTGTAGTCTAAAGACTAGATTTGGCTTTTAAAAGCAATTTTCATATCACTTTTGTACTTGGAAAACAACTCAAAAGATTTTGATGGAAAGATAGAGTTAGCAAGTTTGATTTGTAAACCTTCAGAGATGGAATTAAGTACATCATTTAGTGTTTTAAGTTTAGAAAGAAGTTGTTCGTCTTTTACAAATCCAAGTGCCTCTTCAATCTGGTGCTTGGTTGTTCCATTTGAACCTAGAAGTAGCATAAAAAGAGCAAGCGAAATGCTCAGTGGTGAAAAGAAAATGTTTTCGTTTTCATCAGTGTTTTCACAGAGCTTTTTGAAAAGATTGACATCAAACGAATTGAAATTGTTTTTAGTTTCAACTTTATTTTTGAAATGCTCGTTACAGAAATTGGAATCCGGTAAGTCGAAGCTCATACTGAATTTAGGTAAAAGTAATAATACTGAAAATATTTTGAGTTTATGACAATTTTTATTTGAACTTTTATTATTAATGTACATTTTATAAATTTTTATTATAAATTGAAATGAATTGCATTAGATACATAAGAGTGTTTTTTGTAGACATATTTAGCTTACTATAATTTAAATTAGTTTTTTATGAATTATTTTATTTTACTAACTTTTTATATCACTGTTTGTTTTTTAAATTAACTTAAGATAATTAATTTGTACTACTCACTGCATCAAATTAGTTATATTTTAAGCCAAAGTTCAATGTTCACAATTTTGGATATTCATACTCTTTACTGCGGATAGAACTTATAAAAAAATTTGATAGGTCTCTAAGTATTAAAACTAATTGTGCGTATGTACTTACTTTATAATTTAGTTAGTTTTTTTTGTCAAGTTCAGTATAATAAAATCACACTTTTACTTTTTAAATGTACGTTTTTGTACAGGCTTGTATTTGTACTAGTGACCCTTAACTTTTTAAGCGTGGTAACACATATATTTTTTAGCAGCTATTAATAAAACACTTTACAACATTAAAAAAACATTTGTTGTTTTTTAATATAAACCAGTAGCGACGCAAGGTATTTTCGCTAGGGGGCGCGGAAAATTTACAAGCATTTAGAAAAATCACTAACTTTATATTTAGAAAGACTAGTTTAGTTAAATAAATTTACTACAATAAAAAAAAATAGTTTCTACAAGTTTATTTAAAAAGCATTAATTTTAAAATTTTTATAAAATTTAACTAAGTTTTTTTTTTATATTGAGCATCTGCTCTAATCCGCACTAATATAAACATGATTTAAAAAATAAAATAATATGCTATTAATAATAACATTTAATCTAAATATTTATATTATTTATTTTTGAACTTATTAAACAATAAAACAAAACATGTTTAGAATTTATTAGTATCGTAACGAAAGTTTTTGGTTAAAATAAATCATCAAGAAATAATGAATTTGTTAGATTAATAATAAAATCAATATATTCAAAACTTTTGAGTTTCTTTTAAAAGAACAAAAAAACATGTTTTTTAAGACTTGCCATAAGTCTTTAACTTTTTACAAAAAAAAATTTTATGAAAAATTTAACTTTAACAATATATGTGTATTCATATATAAAAGTTCTTTAAGTTCTGTTACAATGAAAAGAGAAGCAGTTAAAAACGTAAAACTATTTATTAAGTCCTACAAAATTAAAAGTTTTTTAAAAACGATGCTTTTAATATTTAAACTTTTCTTATCATTTAACCAATTCGACAACTATTCAGCATTATTAAGTTCAGATATTCATTTGAAAAGTTTAAAAGCGTGAATATCTGAGCTGAATTATAATCAACATTGTAATTACCCTAACTCTTTTTTTTTGTTTTTTTTTTTTGAAATTTCAATCTCCATAGTTGCTTTAACCCAAATTTTGGTTTGAACTTTTTCTCAAAAAGAAAGTTCTATAACACATTTTTTTTATTTTTACCAGATAAAGACTCTAAACAGATGACTGTGATGGCATTAATTAACTCAGTAAATCATTTTGATTAAAAAAAAACAATGACATATGTTCATAAAAACAAGGTTTTTCTAAATTTCAAGTTCTAAAAAATAAAAATTAGTTGATCATAAAAATACCTTCTAAATACTAAAAATTAATTTGCAATAAACAATTTTGTAGTGAAGTCATGAAATGTAGTTTAGAAATAGAGCATCATCTCAACTTGTTTACATATGAATTAGGTTTTATGAATAAATAATTTTAATTATCCAGTGAGTTTCTTGGTAGTAGGCTTAGAGCAAATTTTTTGTTTTACAAAGTAAAAATACAAGCTGGATGTGTTTTTATTAGCAAATGACTTGCAAAGTTATTATAAACTGATAATATACATTTACTGTAAAATATTAGGAACCATTAATTCTTCCCTAAAGTACGTTATTTTGTGTTACTTTTTCCACAAAAAAAAAACAATTTGTATATTAAGTTCTATTAATTTATTTTAAATTTTTTCCTACTGACCCTGGTTCTCCGAACAGATCCTGAGCTTCTCGAAGAACTCCGCGCACTTGTTCAAGTCCCCGTCGACGTTTTCCTGGGAGCACTCCAGAAACTTCCTCAGCGGCCCCTCGCAAGGAATCTGGGTATTCCCCTGATCGGAAAACCCTCCCCTTGGCGCGAACAGCATGTTGCTCACCGAGTGACCCAGGACCGTCCCCGCCGCGACCCCCGCCGCCGTGGCACCCGCCTGCTTCAGCAAACCCGGTTGCTGCGGTCTTTTCGGCGGAATCAGGGGCCTCTGGGGCGGCCTGTTGCCTAGTAACGGTCTTCTCGCCCCGCCACCTCCACCAGGGCCTCTTCTAGCGCCTCTGCCTTCAGACATTTCTTTTAAAGTAAATGGTATTTTGATAAAATATGTCAATTGTTTTAATTGGCTAGTTAAATCTAAAACATTTAATTCTTTGAGCTCAAAGTTTTACGTCATAACTTTTACTAAAAGCTAAAAATTTTGTAAAAATATTTTAGCTTAAAAGAATAGTTTTTCGGGTTTCCGACTTTAAAGTTTCTTAAATGTGGTGATACTAATGTAGATTCTTATTTAATTTTTTTTACACTAGATCATTTTTATTGTGTTACTGAAACATATTTGAAATGGAAATAAAAGACATTATTAATTATATCAACAGCTTTTTGTGATAATTGTGTGTTACTGCTATTCCAAGATCGAAATTTATTTTTTTCTAATTTATTTTAGTCACACAATCATCCTATTGTTAAATCTATCTTCACAGCCAAAAGCTTGTTCTTACTCGCCAGTTAATTCGTTCTTCGAATGATTGTTTACTATGTTTGCCTGCCTCCTATGAAAGACATTTCAGTTGTGTTTTGAAGAAGTTTCCTGCTTCTGTTCGTCTTTGTTATATTTCTTGGCACTTTGCATTCTACAACGACTAGTTCCATTGTTTTTCGCTAAGAAGTTGTCTTTTGCAGACTTTTGCTTTTGCCATGCTCTTTTTCTTGGACTTTTCAGTAGCGGCTTGGCAATTTGTTTGTTATTTATAGATTACAGATAAATGTACTACTAAAATAACACTCTTATTAGAAAAGTTATTACAGATTTATGCGATCGAGTAGTAAAAGCTTAAAAATATTAATTTATCAAATATCATATTAAGATTATAATGTTATTTAAGTTTTATTTTTAACATAGACTTTATTTAAAAAATTTTAAATAGTTTGCTAGAACTAGCATTTTAAACTATGAAAAGTCCAGTTAGATTATAATCAATTCAAGTAGTTGGATTGCTTTCTGTTTGTTTTAAATTATTCCTACCAACTATCAAACAGATTGTTTAGAACAAAACTGTTTTTGAAATAAAATTGTTATTGTTTATTGAACGACAAAAAAAGCGCACAAAATATTTGGTCCTAGGACCTGGTACATCAAAAAAAACCGTTCGTTTATCGAGTCGTACACCACTTGGATCACTATACAAAATCAAATATAGGTTAATCAACAAATTTTAAACCACTCGTGTTGATTTGAAAGGCGCAAAACATATGTTGGTAAAAAGGTATTAAGACAAATTATACTTAAAGTTTTACTTTTTTTCCTAACTGTACATAAAAATGTAAATTCTAGTTAGAAATTTTTAGAAAATAATTAATTTTGTGGTTATATACATGAAAGTATACGTTTATTAATCATCATTGCAACTAAAAAACAATACAAATATTTTTTACACACTTTTAAATACAGTGATCTACAAAACAGTTAAGTTTTAAAAATAACTAATTAGTATTTCATTTGTGCTGAACTATTTGTTTAGGTAACTGCATAAGATACTTTTCTAAAAATTTTTGTAGCTAGTTTTTAGTTTAAAAAAGAATAATTAGTCCTATTCCTACAAACAGTTGTAGCTTACTACTATTACTACATAATTTAAAATAAATGAGCAGAATACAATAAAATTTTCAACAATTAAATTTAAATTATTGTTACATATGAAAATCGTATTGGATTTTTTGGTTCAGTGGACTTATCAGTAACTCTTTAGTAGCTTTTGCTTGGATAAAAAATCAGGTTAAAAAGCTTTTAAACTCAAAGTTGGTATTTGTTAGCGTTAGTTTTTTTTTTTTTGAGCATTAAAACTAATGTATTTTTTATCATAAAAAACTAATAAAAAAAAACTTTTTGCTAAATGACTAACTTAAAAGAAACTAAGAACCAAACAAAAGTTCAAATGAGTTTAAATGAGGAAATTTAATTTAAAATTTTTAGGGAAATACTTTAATCTTGCAAAAATATAAGCAAACAATTAATAAATGCAAAACATTTAAAAAAAACGTATTTAGCTATAAAGGTGCAATTGAAAACTTTGCATGTTTAAACTATTTACTAAGTCTTTAAACAAGTAAAGATAAATAAACTAAGTAGTTAGTTATTTTGTTTATTAAAGTAATAATAGCGTATCTATGAAATGTAAAAGCTAGATAGTTTTAATTTACGTTTGGAAATTTTGTAAGTTTGAGATTATCAGCTAAAAGAAAACTCTGTTTTATTAAAAACAAACTTGGAGACGTTTGAAGTAACAAAATTGTTTAGAAAATGAATTGTTTTAATTTTGTGATAGTTTAAAGAAAACCACAAGTTTAGTTTCTAAAACTATATTAAGCAACTTTTTTTAAAAAACTACACAAAACATAAAATGATCAAGTTATAAATGTTATTTTTAAAGATTTAATGAAACAAAAGAACTAAATAATCAACTTCAACATGAAAGTTAAAGTATTAGTGTTAAAGTCTTTAAAATTGAATACACAATAAGGACGAGATGTTAATTTTTTTTTTGAACAAACTTCAGAAGTATGTTCTTCTGACTGAAAGATGCTTTACATTAAAAATTTTCATAAATTTCAAAACAAGTTAACCTTGCTTGCGTTTCCCTCCTTAAGACTTTACAATGCACGATGTGAGTCAATTTTATATGTAACAAGATTCAAAAGATTTAAGCTGTAATTATGTTTTATTAAAACCATAGCCAAAATGGCCAAACCATGGCCAAATGCGACTTTCAAAGCCAAAATCTGCGGCCTGCGAGGTGCTTTTTAGCTCAAAATGTTTTTTTTTTTAATACAGTTACAAGAAAAGTTTTGTAGTAAAAGCTTTCAGTTGGGCTCTTAATTTAATAAATACTCATTACTAGTGCTGCACTATTGATTACTTTTTCAAACTTGTGCTTTAAAATAGTGTTTGTAAGTTAAAAACTACAAATATTATGAAAAAAAGTGCGGCCCGCGGATGAATTTTTTTAAACAGTGCGGCCCCCGAGAAAGTTTTGTAGGAAAATTGACTTATAAAAGGTTGCCAAATAAGCTAAACTAGAACTAAGCTTGAAATAAATTTTTATAATTTAATGGACGGTTTAGCATAAAATATTCCTATGACGTACAAATTTTGTACAAAAAGTTATGATTTTTTTTTTTTAATAAAATTTACACCTAAAATGCAGAATGGTATAAAATGGACATCAAAACATTGAACCTCAATTTAATTATAAACAATTAAAAGTTAACAAAATAAAAATGTCTGACAAACACGCCCAGGAGCTCATAACCGCCATCGAGGCCTTGCCGCTGATCAGAAAGACCAAGCCGATCCAGAGGAACGAGATATTCGCCAAGAAGCTCAAGTTCTGCTGCGTCCTGTGCAACTTCAAGGTGACGGGAGCGGAGATCAAGCTGAAGCAGACCAAGAGGAAGACTCTGAACGAGCTGATAGAGTACATGGACACCGCCAAGGGGTTGTTGAACGACCAGATCTACGAGCTGAGCACTCAGATGTTCGCGGTGAACATCTACGCCAACATGCCGTTCAAGATCCAGTTCTTCGACTACGTAGAAGAGGAACAGGAGACGAAGGCGTGGAGCCACAAGGTCCTGGTCTACACCTACTTCCTGAAATTCCTCGGAAACAGCGAGTTCATGCCCACCAAGGCCAAGAAGTACTTCACGCACTCTTTCCTGCAGAAGATGGTGGACATGTTCAACATAAACGACGCTAACGAGCGGGAGTACCTCAAAACCTGCCTCCACAGGGTCTACGCGAAATTTTTGGGCATGCGAGCCCACATCAGGAAGATAATCACCAACAAGCTGTTGGAAGCCACTTTCGAGAACGTAAAGGTCCCGGGGCTGGCTGAGATCTTGGAAGTGATGGGGAGCATAATAAACGGGTACATCCGGCCCTACAAGGAGGAGCACATCCAGTTCCTGCAACACGTGCTGGTTCCTCTTCACATGTGCTCGACCCTGAACACGTTCCACGCTCAGCTGGTCTACTGCGTGGTCCAGTTTGTGGAGAACGACGAGGAACTGATGGGACTTTTCGTCAGGGGCTTCATGAAACTGTGGCCCAAGGTATGAACTTTCTCAAACAATGAAACATTTGTTGGAGAAATTAAGCACAAAATGAAAAATGATAAAAAAAACTTCTTCATATATCTTAAGCTATCTGCAAAAGATTTTATGGTTTTACTTAAAAAAAGATTTAAATTTTTTGTGGCTCAAGGTTTGAATTTTGTTGAAGTGTTTAAGTTTAAGCAATTTTTTTTAAATGATATAAATAATTGTTCAACCAGTTTGAAATGTTTGTTGAAGGTTTTGATTTGAAGTTGTTAAGAGATTTAACCTTATAACTTTTTGCATCGAGCTTTAAAAAATTAAAAAAGCGATTTATTTAGCTATTGCTATAAAACTCTTATTCTTTAATAAATGAATAAAACTTAAACTTACTTAATAAAAAATTAAACTTTTAAACTGTTTTAGTCTTTAGATACAAAATTTATATCCAGTGATAAATGAAGTTGAAAACACTTTTTTGATTAAAAGAATAGTTACAACTTTACAACTTTTTATGCCAGCTTAAGTTTGTTGTGTGTAAATATTTTTTCCTTATTTCAATAATCAGCGTACCCTAAATAAAGAAATTGAAACAGAGAGTCAGTTTTTCTTGATTTGTTAAAGTTTTTCCGTTTGATTTCAAAAATAATAAACATACAGAGATAATATTAAATCAAACATTGAATAAATATATTTAAATGAAAAATATATATATTGTATAAATTTAGGTATGTATGACCAAAGAAAGTTTGTTTCTGGGTGAACTGGAAGAAATTATTGACGTAATGCAGCCCAGAGAGTTTGGAAAATTGCAGCACATAATGTTTCATCAGCTGGCAAGATCTATTAAAAGCAACCATTATCAAGTATCTTGAAGTTTTTAAAAATACTGGTTTTATTTAAATGTAGCTATCTTATGATCAGACGTATACTTTATGTTTTAATTTGTTAAAAAAATTGTGTCAAGATAAAAGGCATGAATGTTAAAACTAGCCAACCTCTAGTAAACTTTCTGCGTTTTAAGTATTTTGTGTTGACGATTGTAGCAATACTTCTGTAAAAAAACAGTTTGCACAGTTTTTACCAGGGATCGGCAAACTGCTGCCCGCGGACCAAATATGGTCCGCTAAACAAAGATTTCTTGCCTGAAACGTATTTTTTAGTCAAAAAATGTATATTCCTGAAGATATCATTTTTTATAATTACAATTCTACAAATATTGATTTTATTGTGAGTTAATTGTATCGCTTGTTTTATGTTTAATTTATTTTGCGTTTTATGTTTTTATTTTATTTTTAAGTAAAGTTTTTCAAAAATACTGTGGCTCGCGAAAACTTTTTCCTTTCAATGTTGCCCACAGAGAACTTTTTTCAGTAAATCTAATTCCTCATACCTTGCCGACCCACGATCTATCCATATGGTAGTTTAAATGTTAATATGTTGTTATGATTACTTTAAAGAAAAACAATTACAATGTTTCACCGCAAAGCCGATTTTCAAGTTGTAGATCTGTGACAAAATAATAATGGTAAAAATGACAAGTAACCTAGAATTTGTTCGAATTAAGTTTTTTGTTGAGAAAATTAAAACTAAAAAAAATAAGATAACAACCATTTAGAAAAATGTTCATCTTAAAAAACTTTTAATATAAAAACCACTAAATACTAATCTATTAACACAAACAATTGAACCACGGACCATGGTATATAGTGAGGTATTGAAATCTAATGGATATAAAAAAACTTTTGAAATCCATTAAATACTTTTAGTTATAAATGTTGGTATAAGGGCTAATGTAAACAAAAATGGAAAAGTATTTATAATTTTTTCATCAACTACTTACCTCTCGATAACCTTTAAAGCAGGTTGTGTGGAATATAATAAATATGTATAAAGCTTAATAATTTAAATAAAACTTTTCCTTAGTTAGTGATTGTACAGCGGAAATATGTTTTTTATACTTTTAATACAAATAAATATTTAAAAATTAAGTTTTTTTTTTTTGATGTTATTTCTAAACACGTGTTGCTTAAATAATGACTCTGAAAAGTTTTTCTTTACCGCAGCATTAGCATCAGTTTGAAAGTTTTACAAAACTTATCTGTAAAAGAATTTGAAAAATAAATAAAGTGTAAACGAATTTAGTTTGTAAAATTTTTTTAAGAAGTATTTTTAAACTTTACAACTTTTAAATGTTATATTTTTGACTTTTTTATTGATTTAAACTTTTCTTGATTGTAGTTTTTTAATATTAATGCAAAGGAAAAACAATCAGAACACTAAAAAAAAGTAATTAATGTTTATAAAATAAGGTACATAAAGGTATTAGTTTTGGTTTACAACAATTTTACATGCAACTTAAGTCATTTCACACAAAGTACTGATATAGCTTTTTAGTATTGCACATTTATATAACAACTTATCAACAAATCATAGTTACTTTTTCTCAATTAAAAACTTTTTTTAGAAAAATAAAGAGTATAAACAATAATACATTAATTTTACTTAAGTATGCAAGATAGCATTGTATTTTTTGGTAAACGATTACATAGTTTATTATTAAAAGTTAGCTAGTTTAAAAAAAAACGACATATTTAAATTTATTAAAAATTTAGGTTTGCGAGAGAGCCTTATATTTTTGGGAGAACGAGTACATAGTTAAATAGTATAACAAAGTTTATAATTAATTTATTTCTAGGTATGCGAGAGGGCTTTATATTTTTGGGAGAACGAGTACATAGTGTCCCTGATGGAGTCCTCCCACGAAGAGATCTTCCCCATTGTCCTCCCGGCATTGCTGCACGTCTCCAACTTCCACTGGAACAAGATGACAGCCGCTCTTGCCAACGAGGTCCTCCAGAAGTTCATGAGACCCGGAAACGAACAGTTTGAAAAAATTGTCCTCAAGGTTTTTTTAATTAAACTAAAATTTTCTTTTCAAATTAAAGTTAGTTTGTTCTTCTTTTTAGTTTTATATTTCTCCATGTTATGTTTTTATAAATAACTGTTGACCAAAACTATTTGTCTTGTTAAATATCTGGTAATTGTTCTACCAAACTATAAACAGATGTTTTAGTTTGTAGGCAAGGTTGTTATACAATATATAACATATATATAGTATAATTTTCAATTAAATCATAAAGCTCTTCAATAAACAGCATTTCGCTTAGTCAATATAGCAAAACAAACTTGTTTATTTAAAATTTTTGTGCAGTTTTATCAGTGAAGAAATTAGTATTAGCAAGCTTTTCTTTAGATAATTTTTTAATTATTTAAAAACACACTTTAGTTCTAGAAAAAAACAAACATGTGTTTTGCAAAATGTCATTACAAAATAATGGTTACATTTTTCATTTAGCATTAGTGAAAAATAGTATTTAAAACTTTTCATATAATTGCAATACTTTCCTTTCTAAATGTTTCGCTTTTTCCATCTAATTTTCCTTAAACTTCCAGGTGAAACGTCAGAAGTGGATGGAGAACAAGAAGAGACAGGCACTGAACAGGAAATGGGACCTGATGGAGAAGCAGGCGCTGAGCAACCCACTGTGCAGGCGGAGCGCCACCACTAGTAGGATCACCCTGGTAACCAACCAGTCATGCAGCGACGCTTTGAACAGAAGCAATATGGTGGTCAACAGTGCGTATCGGTACGCGGTGTAGAATAAAAGCTTGTAGAAAGTTTCTTTGCATTGAGTTTCATGTAGTAAGAAAGTTTAATGTAGTTAGAAACTTTTGTTCGTAAAAATCACGTAAACAATACTTACTCATAAAGATTGAATAACAGTCATAACAACTTTATTTTAATAAGTTTTTACACAATAGTGTAGGATAAAACCTTGTAGAGAGTTTAAATCCGACAATTTAAAAAAGTATTTTAGTAAAGAGTATGGTTTTTAAAAGTTTGACTTGTGCAAAAATGTTTATGTTCATTTTGACAATGCAGTCACCTCTCGCGAATCTACGCACTCGTTTGGTTACGCATTTTAGAATTCTAAAATACTTACAAAATAATTATATTAAAAAGCCTATTCTAATTTAAATAACTGTTGTTCAACTATTAACATTTATTTGTAACTTTTTTGTAAGAAATCTGCACTTGTGCATTATAACTAAACTAATCAGAGCAGGAATATAGTTGTAACAGTTTTTTTTTAATCTTATTTGTAAAGAAATTTGTATACAAACTTTATATTTAAAGGTTGTATGATAGGCATTGCAATTTTTGAGAGTCTTATTGTACAGCGGTATTGAATAAAGCTTTTAGAGTTCATAGTATGAACTTCATACTGTTGTGTTATGATTTAAATAAAATAATTTAGTTTAAAGTTTTCATATCAATGATTTTTTGTGCAAAAATCCTCATATGTGTTTTAAAGCTGTTTGTTTTCCGAAAAAAAAATCCTTTGTAATTATAACTTAGTTTTAAGTATTTTTATTGTAAAAAGTATTCATCTTTGACTAAATAATATCTTCTTAAATAATATAGAGATTGAATAATAATTATTGCAGTGTGTGCAATACATATTAGATCAACAACATTGTTAGTTTTCAGGGTTAGATTTATTTCGCTTATTCGTTCAAGTTATTTTTATTATTACTTTTTTCGGTGTACCATTTTAATTAAAAAAAAAACAAAGCAATTTAGATAAAATATATATTTTTTATTCATTTATGTTTGCAGTTGAAAAAGTATAAATTGCATAATATGCAGTATTTACCAAACTGTTTTTTATTGAGTATGGTACTTTTAAGCGTTAAAACAACTTAGTTTGTTTTTAAAGTCATATACTTAAAACAACTCAGAAAACATTAAATTAGTTATGAAATTAAAACGAACAGTGTTGTTATAATTAATTAGTGCATCAATATGGTTTAGATAAGTACTTTATATATTTTGCTGTTAATATTGTTGAAATACAGTATATAGTTGCAATTAAAACATAAGTAGTATCTATTTCTAGTATCTTTTTTGAGTTGATAAATATATTTAGAAGAACTGGTAACCGAAATAAATATATAATAACTTTACTTTGAAGTAACCTTTTGTAAAACTTAGTTAAAGATAAACATATTGTTAAAGTTACAAAATTAAATTATTTTTCTCAAAACGTTCTTAGCATTATTAAGTTCAGTTTTGTCAAATTTCTTTTTAATATATTAACTGGCTCAACAAAGACCTTAAAGTTTTTTCTTTTAGAGGATATTGTGGCCGCTCATAAAATAATGAAGTATCAAAATTTATGAAGTTTGTTTTTTATGTTACTTACCAAGTGTAGTGGTGCTAATATGAAATACATTAAACAATTACAAATAGCAAATTTAATCAATATACATTAAAATACTGCTGATTCTTAGTATTATATTCATACTGATTTTATATCCTATAATAAACACCTTGTAATAGTTGAAAATTCAAGTTGTGATTTTTCGGAACTTAAGTGTTTTATTGACATGGTAGTTACATAAAGTAACACCTGGAAAAACTTAAAATTACGTTGGATCATAAGTGGCTTCTGAAAAATGACTTAAGTGTCATAATGGGCTGCTATTTGTCGGATTACAATTGGAACAAGTTTTATTTTCTCACAATTTTGTTATTATATTTTGAAAAATGTAATTTCGTGGTTGTTTAATGTAGCTACCGTTCGAAATTTTACAACATTAAAATATTGCTTTCAATTTAAATGCAGAAAATTTTACGAGACTTTACTTTTACTTCACAAATACAACAATTTTTTTATATATTTTTATTAAAAGCGATCTACAGAAACTAATAAAACAAACTACAGTATAAAGCTGGCGGCTGGAAGATAATAAAAAACTGCGAAAAATTAAAGGTTTTTAAAACCCAAGTACGGCGCCGTATTTGAACATTGAAAATTTTTACAGTTTACAAAAAAATTCACCCCAAAAAAACTCCCCTCACCGAAAAAAACACCAAAACACACTAAATTTATTTATTTTTTTTAAGAATCACCACAAAAGAATATTTTTTAACACCCATATCAATTTTATTTTATGCTGAATTTTTTAACCGCCACCAATATTTTTACGCGATGTTTGCGATTTCCTTGGGGACTCCCCTGTTGGGCACGTATGGGATCTTCCTGGTCACCATGGTGATGCACTCGACGATGGGGCAGACGGACAGGCAGAGGGTGCAACCGGTGCATGAGTCGTTGACGGTGGGGAGATGGGTCTTGGGGTCGAACTCGATTGCCTGGTAACCGCTGTCGTTGCACGCCATGTAGCACTTTCCTGTGAAAAACTTAAATTAAAAATAATTTGAAAATTTTACTTTAAATTTATAGGTTAAGCAAATGTCTACTTTAATTCAAATTATTATTAAAATTATTTTTATCAAGATAATGCATAAAGTTCACATATAACATTTTACTGAAGTAAATACAGTGTTGGTAATTTAAATTAAATTGTAGTTTTTAATAAAAACTGTTTTCATCAAACTTAATCATTAAATGAATAACTTGTACAACTTGAATGAATAAAAACAACATTAAAATAAAGGATTTTTTAAAAGTTATGAAAAAATTTATCGAATTTATTTAGTAGTCAAATGAAATTGGCAGAAATTTTTCAATAAAAAAATTCGTTGAAAAGTATTTGAATAATTCACAAGACAAAAAAGATATTACATAGAGTAAAATTAGATAAACATTTCCATGAAAAAATTACAAAAACTATATTTTAATTTAATCTGGGAGAATCGAACCGATTTTAAGGTTGAATGGACTTCTTGGAATTTCAGAAAAACAAAATTTTTCCGTAAAAAATTCATTAAGTCATAACAAAAAAATCTTGACCGCGAAATTCCTGTTGGAAAATTCCAGAAAAAAAGTTTTTTTTTAATTTCCAACGTTTTGTTGTCTCAGCGCTGATTTTTGAGGCGACTTGTCGAAAAACAACAAGTTGTTTGGACAAGCGGTCAAAAATAAAAAAGGGAGAAAGTTTGTTTGTGATGAAACTTAAACAAAAGAGGAATTCAGCTTCACTAATCACAATTCACACTAAACATAGTAAATTGTTTTATTTTGTTGAAATTTCTATTTTATTTGTTGAAATTCATTTTTTATTTGTTGGACTTTATTCAATTATTTCTTTACACTTATGTAAATATAAGACAAGCTTGGTTTGAAGACAATCAAGTTCAAATTTGCGTACATCAACGCCTATGACATCACAATCGGAATTCCAACCTTTCCCAACGGAACTTTTGAGTTTTCTCCCATTTTACAAAGACTTTTAACAATAAAATGAAGTTATTTGTTTTTTATATTGACACACGTGCAATTTCACAAAAATTTTTGGTTTTTAATTTAAACAAGATAACAGTTCACTGAGGCCAATTATTATAAATTACTTCATATTTACGAAAACTTTTTTGTTGTTTTTTTTACGGAACTTGATTTTTTATGGGAAAATTTGACCATTTTAAATCCGCTTTTTTGTTATGTTTACAATGGTACTGACCACAGTTGATACACAAAAGTTTATTTTATTATTTTTTATTCTCAACATTTTTTATTGTTATTTTTTTACATAGTTACAATTTCTAAATCTTTTTTCTTTATTACCATAAAGAAAACTCACCACTATTAATGCACATTACTCAATTTGTTTATTTTATTATATATTGATATTATTTAAATTAAAAATTTATGTTTTTATTTTAATGAATTTTTTTTGTTGCTACTTTTATAGAATTACATCTTTTTATGATAAAATTTTAGCATTTTAAATTCGTTTTTTTGTTATATTCATAAAGATACTGACCACAGTTGATATCTATAAGTTAACTTTTGTTGCTAATTTTATAACTTTATACATCATTATTGGAAAACAAAAGCAGTTGAGTTTTTTATTTATTTTAAATTCATAAACTCACACCAATTAACAAACATTACTAAACTTTTATTGTATTAATATAAACAAACCAATAATAAAAACAAATTATACAGTACTTCTTTTACTAAACCGACATGTTTCTGTGCCTTAACGGTGCTATCCTAGTAAACTTGTTTAGGATCTTTTATTAACACTTAAATTTATATTTTGAATAGTTATAAATAAACTAATCACAATTGATACACATATTTTTATCCACATAAGTGACTACATGCTCCTTATTATTTAATTTTTACTAATAAAATAAATTAACTAACCACAATTAATGCACATGTTTTTATCCACATAAGCGACTACATGCTCTTTATTATTCAATTCGTTGTAAGGTCCGATTGTTGGCAAGCTATTTCCTATTACGTCACCAACCTGTTTCAACATATATTAAAATATGCTTTAAATAACTTAAAAATTGTATGTGCTTGTAAAAGCAACAAACAGCTTAATTTTTTAAGTAAGTTTTATGTTTAAAATATATACCAACCAGACATTTAATTATTTTACAATTTTGCTTTTTATTATGTAAATGTTAAGTTTTCATGGAAATTCATTTTAAATTAGAACGGTCTAACAATTAAATTTTTTGGAACGTTCATTCATAATAATGAAACTAAAATACTAAAAGTGATTTTTATTTTTAATCAACTAATTTGTTGCTGTCACGTTTTTGGGTGGAAAATAGGAAATTCAAAGTTAAAAATTTCAAATCAAGTTCGAATAGGAAGTTTCAACACATTGAATTTCAAGTTCATTTTTCATGAAAATTTAAATGCAAAAAAAAAATTAAATGCAAAAATTGAAAATGACTCACAAAAATTAAATGCTAAATAAAAGCGGATACAAGTTTTTTTTTTTATTAATATTCAAATCAATTATACTTTGAATCACCTAAAATTTTAAGTTAACTGTAAGTAAACATTTTATTTCTCTGTTTATTATTATTTCTGTACATTTATTTTGCAAGTAACTTTTATTCGTGTAATTACTTAGAAGTCATTTTATTGTATTAAAAAAAACAATAAAATATTAAAACATCAAAGAGTTTTCGTTGAAACGGCGGAATTGCACGAACAACGACTTAGTAAGCGAAAACTTTGATCGGAAAAGTTGCAGTGTAGGGAAATTTACGCAAGATGAAAGGGAAATAATGTTTGAGTCACGAAAGTTTCCCGAACTACAAGTCATCGCAGGGATGTCAAATTATTTTATAAAAGTTTTTTTTGCATTCTGCCAATCTATGAACTCGTTTTCCCAGTTTTTGAAACTATATTCCATTTCAGACAGAGTTTAATGAAAGAATGACAATTAAAAATAGTTCATTTCGTTAGGCTAACAAGTTAAAACTAAATGTTAAAACAGAATCTATTCCTTCTGCAAATGTAAACTGTTATTTGTGGTATTATTACTGTTTTAAACGTTGGAAAATAAGTTCAGCCATCATTAGGGAAAGGAATTTTAAAATGCTCCTAATTTGTTCCTGAAATATTTCAACTCGATTACCAAGTCGTCACAACTCAATTTGGAAAATTCCCACACAAATGTGAGTCATCAGCAAAACAGTTTAAACTTTCTGCCACCCCCTCAACAAAATACCTCATCTCTCATAATACTTCAAACGCATCAAGATCAATTAGCGAGTCGTTTGAAAGTAATTTGTTTAAACAAAACATTTGAAAGTAATTTACTTACACAAGGCAGGATATCCCCATCTGAGGTGATAAAATCTTTTTTTCTGTGATCATAATCTAACGACTTCCGTTTATAAATTGCTTTGAATATTCAAAATAATATATTGTTAGTGAACCGCTCAATATTTTTATAACATAAACTGAAACTATATATATAATATATAAATATAAATGTTAAAACTAATATTTTAATTTAAGATTTTTATTCCGTTTATAAATTACAAATGTTTCAATATTCAATTTTTTATTTTGACCAAACTGCTCGACATACTTTTGAGGTTAATTTAACATTTTTATTAAAACATAAATGTTACTTAATATGTTTTTTAACACAATTTCAACGATACGAGTTTTTTGGACTATCTCATAACAAATTAAAAAAATACTTAGTTTATTGAAACGAACTAAAATTTATTAAAAATAATACTTCAACAGCTAAAGTACTTGAAAATTTGTTGAGAATATAAATACAGATTATTTTAACGGAAACACATTTTGCGGTTTTGTCGCTGATATCTGTGATAATTTTTTATTAATCGGATTTAATTTATTGTTAACTGATAATAACTAAAAGCATGAACATTTATGACGACTTTGGTTAGCGCAAATATAAAAGTTATATATAAATTATTCTATTCAAAATAAACTAATCGTTGAAATATTTCCTTCAGTAAAATATAATTTTATTTAAAATAAAATAACAGTTTGAATGCTTCTTTTTGTAAAAGACACTTTTATTTAAAATAAACTAACAGTTTGAATGCTTCTTTTTGTAAAAGACACTTTTATTTAAAATAAACTCACAGTTGGAATACTTCTTGTAGGCACATACAAGTTCCTTTCTTTGAACGAATCCAGTTCTTTCTTTTCTTTTTTTATTTTAACAATCGACTCATTTTTAATTTTCATATATTCTCCGAAGTTTGGTAATTCCTAAACAATTTATTTACGTAAAATCATGCATCAGTTATATATATTTTAAATTGTAATTTGTTTCAAATCAAACAATTCAAAGTTCTCGACTTATTTAGCTATAAGGAGATTTTTACCTACTATCTATTTTTACAGTTTATTATTAACAAAACAATGTTTCACTCCTAGACTGGCATACAGTTTTATTTTTTGTTCTTAAACCATAAGTTCAATACTTTGTTTTTAATTTTTTTTTAACTAATATTTTTACATAACTTCCATTTATTTAGTTCAAAAACTTTTTTCAAAATTGTTTATAACAGCTGATGATCTCCTATATGCCAATATAGAAGTGAAAATAAATAATAGATATATGCTATATGTTTGTTTTTCCATAATAATTGCATATCTTTTTTTATAGCAATATTTTTTTTCATAGTGTATAGTTATTTCTTTATAGTTTTGATCAAACTTGTATCAAATTTTAAACCCTTTTATCAAAAGCAACCTAGATCTATGCGTTTGCACATTGAATTAAAAATATATTCAATTTAAAATCCTACATAAGTCCTATAATGAAATTCTACCTAGTTAAGGTTTATGTTTGTAAAAATAAAATCTATTTTAACTTATATTGTATATTTTTATTAGACCTTTAAAAATTACAAAAAAATAAAAATTATATTACAAGAATATTAGTAGGTATTTTTAAGTTTTTGCGCATAGAATACTCAGTTAACTGTATTTAATATATATATATATGTATATACATATATTGACAAATAATATTTAATATATATATATATATATATATATGACAAACCTGCTGTCCGTTCTGTTTGGTCAAATCGTTTAGGGGTTTCCCCAGTTGGTGAGGCATGATTGGAGGAGATTGCCCGTCCCACTGATCCAATTGGCCGATTGATTTCAAGTACAATAAACATTTCAACCCTGTTGTGTAATTGCGATAAATTAATAAAAAATTGAAATATGTTATGTACTGTATACTATTCAATAAACAGTTGATAGAAGAAAAGGTCAAACAAATAGTACTGATTACATTCGTAATACATAATTCACGGTGACCAACTGTTTTTGAAAAGTTTCTTCCAGGTTTTCAAATGCACACGTTTTTGGGTCAACTTTTAGTTTAAAGTTAAGCTTTAAGTAAAAAATAATCTTAATAGTATAACAACATTGAAAAGATACTGTGAATTTAGTTTAATATGTTTTTAAATAAAAAAATTGAAGATGACAAATTTTAATCTATATGATAGATTTTTCGTGTCAAATCAAAATTTCTTTACTAAACATCTTTTTTTTTTTTTTAATTCCAGGTTTTTTAGTGATTTTTGTTCAATTCCAGTTTTTTTTTTCTTCAAAATTTTTCAAATTCCAAGTTTTTCAAGCCTAAATTGTCAAATTTAATTATTTTCTAGGATTCAAAGTTTTTTGGCCACGCTATTAATTTAAAAACAGTACAATTTTCTAACCTGTTCAATATATGATAGAATAAATAATTAATATTATTTCTAACCTGTTATATATATGATAGAATAAATAATTAATAATATTTCAAACGTGTTATATATATGATAGAATAAATAAATAATACTATTTCTAACCTGTTATATACATGATAGAATAAATAATTAATAATAATTCAAACGTGTTATATATATGATAGAATAAATAATAAGTTTTATTTCTAACCTGTTATATAATCGTCGACAACAGTGAAGTCCTGATTCTGTACTGCGCTGCAAACCTGTTAAAGTTTTTGGAAATAAACATTTTAAATAAAATAAGAATAAAAAAAGGGATATTGTAATTAAATATTTTTGAGATTATTTCTTACACTAAACTTGTCTTGAAGTTTAATGCATACTAAACTTTATGCAAGTATTAATATGAGACTTCAACTTAAACCTTCCATTTCAGTACAGTGCGCTATAACATGCAAATTTTCGCACAAAAAAAAAAATTATTGTCCAAATGCTAATATTTATAACACATATACGTTCACATCAAATATTTATTAAAACTCTTAGTAATTTATTATTCATACAAGAGACAGCTATAAGAACTCGACTTGATTTAATTTTTACAGCCAGTAACTACATTAAGGGATGTTTTTGCTAAATTTAGCAACTGTTTTTTATTGGAAAAAGAAAATTGTGCATTGCAACGGTGATGTTCAACTTAATTGCTCAGCGATTTATTAAACGTAGAGTTGAACAAAATACAACATAGTTACCAACAGAGTTATGCGAAAAGCTGCAACTTAAAATGTAATATCAAAAAGATATATAAATAAATAATACATTGATATATAATATTAAAAAGAAAAACAATAATGATACCTGGACAACAGATGATCCTGCATAAAGATACTGAAGCGCCACATCTGCCGAATCTATTCCTCCCGTGGCGAGGATCGGATATCCAGGAAACTTCCTGGCGATGTGAGACACCGCCCTCAACGCGATGGGCCTGATTGCGTTACCTGATATTAAAAATTTTATTTAATACTTTCTATACTTTAGTGGGACACAGCCCTCAACGCGATGGGTCTGATCGCGTTACCTGTGTAAATATATTTTTCTTTGGCTGATTTTGTTAAAACTGGATGATCTTTTAGTAAAGTGCAAAACTCTAAAGCAGGGTTTCCCAAACTAAGCCAAGTGGCCCCACTGGGGGCTATGAGGTCATAAGTTAAAAGTTACACTAGATATTTTGGAGTTGAATGAAGAGCAAAAAAAAAACGGTCTTGACGTTTTTATGGTAGTTTTGAAACTTATACTAGATATTATGAATAAATTTAGGGGGTTACAAGCTGTAAGGGGGGGGGGGCATAAATCTTAAAATGGGGTAGCCACAAGGCCATCAATTGAAACTTGGACTAGATATTATTGAGTTGATGATGAAGAGCAAAAAAATATCTTAGGCGTTTTTGGAGAAATCTTGTTGGGGGCCATGGCTGTTTAAATTTATATAAAGGGGGCCTTTTGAAAAAAAGCTTGGGAAAACCTGCTCTAAAGTAATCAAAAATTTTAATATTTGGTTTACTTTATAGCAGTTTTCAATTAAAACTTAAGATGCTCGTGGGCTGATGTTAATTAAATATATTTTCAACTTGCTGTTTTTGCAAAACACAAGTTACAACGTTTTAAAATTGTACGCATACTTCAAAAAACACCCTGTAAAAGTTTTAATTTTATATTAAAATATTTTATCACCTGACATTCCCCCGTAAGTGGTCCTCTGCTGCGCCCCAACGGCCGGCCACGGGGTCGCGTTGCCACGGAGACCCATCAGACCGGAAACGGTGTTGGTTGCCGTGACACCGTCTGCGCCTCCTGTGAAAAAAAAATTATTTCATAAGTTATTTTTCTTTATTTTTAACTAGATTCTTAACTATATGTATAGCTCATAAAAAAATACTTAACTAAAAATCAAAAAAAAAAATCTGCATAAAAAACACCTATTTATTTGAATCGTAAAAAAATCACGTTTAATGTAAAAAAAAAATTAAATAAAATAATTAAACAAACCGTCTTTGGCGGCTTGAGCGATCTGGGCGATGTCGGTGACGTTGGGGGTGAGTTTCGCGAAGAAGGGGATTTTTGTGACCTCCTTCACCCACTTGCAAATGTTGAAGACCAGTTCCGGGTTCTGCCCGCACGCCAGACCCATCCCCCTTTCCCCCATGCCGTGGGGGCACGACAGGTTCAGTTCTAACGCGTCCGCGCCCGCATCCTATGTAGAAAATTATTAAAATAAATAATATTTTGTATTGGGTTGCCAACAAATCGCCCAAAAAGAAAAGTAATAATTAATAGAAAGTAAGTAAATAATAAAGAAATAAATAATTGTATATAGTGGCTAACATAATAGTTGCTTCCTACGTATAATTAGGTTGGAAAATTTAATAAATTAAATATATTTTGTACATAGTTGCCGACAAATGCGCTCCTTTTACATAACTTTAGATCAGCGGTTCTGAACCTTTTTTCACTTTTTTACCCCTTTTGGAAGGTTGTTCCCAAACTTGCCCCCGTTATACAAAAATTGTGTTTATTTTGAGGAAAAAAATTTAAACTTAATGCTCCCGCACCCTATGTAGAATGTAGAAAATTAATAAAAAAAAACGATAGAAAATTCATTGGTTATAAAAACAGTGGGCTAAATTAAACATCAAAAATGTTTTTGCTTCCTTTGCAAAAGTGGATTAAAATTAATAGAGTAATGTAAAAGCAATTTTGTATTTAGTTTTCAACGAGTGCACTTTTTTACAAAACTTTATAGATGTACAAAAAAAACTTCCTAGGCCAAAAAAAAAAATTCTATTATAATAAAAGTTACAATGAAAAAAAGTGGGTTGAATGAAATAAGAAATATAATTTTTAAAAATTATTGTATTTGCTCGCCAACAAATGCACCACTTTTACAACACTTGAGATATACAATAAAATAAATGTATAAATTTTTCAGGCCATTAATCATTTTAAGTTCCTAGGTAGTAATAAATTTCTAGAAAAAATATTTCAACAATAACATTTTGTGTTTGAAATCAAGTTTAATTGTTTTTTGTATTGTAAGGTGAACATATGTGATGAGAAAAGTATTTAGTTAACATATTGATGGTTTAGTAAAAACTGAATGCCTGATTTATGATTGAGCAAACTCATTGTGTTTAATTCAGTTTGTACAATACAGATCTAGCTAAAAATAGTTTGTCGTTAACTTAGATTCATGTAATTTTTAATTGTTTATTCTTTTATTACAACTAAAAAGTTTTGAAATGCCTAAAATGTCTTTATAATGGAATAAATATTTTTCAAGAATTCTCTATGAAAATTTATGTTAACATATTGAAATGTAGTTTAAACTTTTTGAAAAACTTATACTTTGTATTTTCTGTAAGTTTAACTTTCGTTTACATATGTTTTTATTTATCAGGATACTAAAATTTTTGCCTACACCAACTTGCAGTATTTAAAAAAATATTTGGTCAAAAACAACTTCAAAAAGTTAACCAATTTTTTTACAAGTACAAATTTCCTTCAACGTTAGATAACAACTCATTTTTTTCCTTATCTTCCCAACGATAATAAATAATTCAAAAGCTTTTAAAACATGATATTCAGGTCGCATTGCAAATTGAATTATTCATCGCAAAAAATATTGAATGTTTGATGTTGGAATATTTTCAATAAATTCTCAGCTTCGTGTCGAGAGATTTGGTATTTTTCTCACATATATTTTTAAATACATTTGTAAAATAAAACTACGACCAGCTGGAAAGTTTACAAAGATTAAATGAACGACAAGACTTGTCATTACTTACAGGTAAAACATAAGTTTCCCGCAGAAGTCTTCTGAATATCAAAGTAATTTTTTTTGTAAAGATTTTTTTTTAAATTTTATTAACAATGTTTTTTTATATTTTGACAAAAACAAATAAAAGCACTGTTCAAAGTATTTATTTTGAAAATCAATTAACACGATACTTTTAATTTCTCAGCCAATCGACCAGCTGTTATTTGGATGGCCGTGCGAAAATCGGAAATCGCCAACAATGCACCCATTATGACGTCACTGTAGAGAGGTAGGATCTGTGTTATATGACGTCACAAGACCACTCGAACATTATGACGTCACAAACGTTTGAAGTAGCGGTGAGAAGTTTGATGATTTGAGGTTGCTTGGAGTTCAAACTTCTCATCAAAAGAGGAAGCGAGTGCTTGAATAAAAATTTTGTTTTCTTATTACAATCAATAAACTTGTTTTCAGAAAGCCCCTAAATTCTTTCATCAAATAAAAGTTTGTAATTAAGTACACGTTCAAGCATCTACAGAAGTTTTGAAATCGGAAAAAAATATCGGAAAATTAAAAACTTCCCAAAAAAGGTTTTTTTAAATCATGCCCTTTTTTATCCGGTCTTTCCAAAAATTTTGATGAAAGCTTTACCAGGATATTATTGTCTCTCAATTTGTTTATATAAAGTAACAAGCTTTTATAAAACATTTTTGGTAATAAGAATTATATTTATTCAAAAAACATTTGGATGAATAATTTTTTTTTCAAATATTTTAGCGTTATTAGCTTTCACGACACTCTAAAATGTTAAACTCATTATTTTCTATGTACGTATTCATTATTTGCTCGCTTTTTCAGGCATTAGGGCGTAAAAAGAACAAGTTTTATTTTGAACGGAATAATATTTATTTTTGAGTGCAAGCAAACCGATGTAGTGATTTGTGAGAAGTTTTACTAAAAAACCCAATTTGAGCAATAGTTTTCGTCAAAGAAAGAAGTATACACTTGTAAAAATTTATTTTGAAAAAATATTATTATTTGATGAACAATTTTACTGGCTTTTCAAAACTTTGAAGAAAACCGAAGTTAACATTCATTTAATTCCTTCAAATTTCTCATAATTATTAGTTTTAAATAATCTAATGTACGAAAGTTTTTTTCAAAGTAAAGTCAAAAGGTCTAAAGTTTCAAGGCACAACAGCGCTTTGTCAATATTTACAATACTTTTAAATGGTTAAGTTGTTTTGACGCTTTTAAAGATATAGAGGATAATTTAAATTTATGCTAAAGAATGTGTGCAAATAAGCGTAAGAAAAAAAAATTGAACGGTGAAATAAATAAAGTGTTAATTTTAATAGAAGTTACAAGAAAGTTTTTTCATTAAGTATTTTAACAACGAACAAGTTTTTTTTTTGAAAAAGTAATTGTTTTCCTTCCTTAAATTGATGTTCAGTAAGAGTTTTATTTGCCTAGTTTACACACTGCATAGTTTGTGTTTAAATTAAAATACAAATTACAAGTTAGCGTACTTTTTAAATAAAAGAAGAGTGAAATTTTTTTTCTTATATTTTGAAACAAAAATACACAATACCCGTTTTGATCTACAAAGTTTATAAAGCTTTAAGAAAAGCTTCAGTGTTTTGCATCATAAGTCTTTATAAAGCTTTTGCATATGCTTTTCGGATTTTTCAGATAACAAACCATTACATTTTATATAAAAAATAACAACTTTGTTTTTCGTATGAGCCTTCCAAAGGTTCCAAGATTATTTTTATTATTTACTTAATACTTAAGGGTTATTGGTTTACGGTTTTAACGTTTAATTATTCAAAGTCATTATTTGTTGTATTCATCAAGCATTAGGGCGTACAAAAGAACAGAAAAATTTTGTTTTTGTCGTTTTTTTTATGTGAAAATACTTAAATTTTTGAGTGCAATCAAACTTAAGTATATGCTGAAAGGGTGTGAATTACAGACTGTTAAAAAAAAAGAACTAAAAAAAAACCCAATTATTTTAATTAACTGTAAATATTAATTTTTATAGAGTTTTATAGAGACATTTCTACAAAATAAATTTATTTACATATAACCTTAAACATAAGTTATTAAAGTTCATATAAATAAAAAATAACAAACTTGAGACATTATGACGAGTTTTTTCCAATCTTCTTCAATAAACCCGCTCATAATACTGGCGATGATGATCTAAAAATAAAGTACTCATAAGTTTCAATAATGAAAGAGCAATAATACATGAATAAATAACAAACAAAACTCACTTTTTAATATACAAACGTGGACTTTATGCGTGAAAATGCTTGCCTTTTGTCTACAGCATTCATCCCAATATCAATTCATATTCAATAAGGTGAAACTGTAAACAACAAGGCAAGCACTTCGAGCAAATATTTTGTTTATAAATTTTCATTTATATATATATATAAACTTTGCATTTGTATTGCATATTCAAAACCGATTCACTAAAACTGCTACCAAAATTTAACTTTTACTTTTCTCAAAATCATACATAAATTTCATTTCACATGTGTTCAAAACTCGACTAATCGCCAAGATCGAAGCTGCTTCTATTTCATCAAATTTCATCAAATTGCTTTTTCTTCAAACTACTTTTTTTCTTGTTATCCACTCAACATCTTGTCTTTCGTGCTTGCCAGGTGACTCTTGCAAACGAGAGAGAATTTCGGCGACATCAATCGGGTTTTGCCGAACTCGACGAGATATCTTATCTGATCAGCTTGTTTGATGTTTTTTCGAGAAAAAGACAGGTAGCAACTTCAACCAAATCTCTGAAAACTGTTGTTGCCTGATATATCTGCTACTTGCTTTTATCAAACTTGACTTGTGCTTTTCATCTACCAGCTGTCTTTTTAATACTTTCTCTTGATTTTTTTTACATGCATTTCTACCCGGTGCTTTTAAGAAGTTAGCCGAAAAATGCAATTATTGGAAAAGCTTGAAACTTTATTAAATTTTTGCTAAGGCTTCAATTAAACCCTATCTACCATCTGACTTAAATGAGAAGAGCAAGTCGAAAGTGCTCACCTACTAAAAAGGTGTTTCTAAAAAAGTTAGTTATTATTTGTAAAACAGCTAATTTCTCCTCACTTAATTTCTTATCTACCAGTTGCTTTTAAAATAGTTTTTTTTTTTACACGCATTTCTGCTCAGTTCTTTTAAGAAGTTAGCGAAAAAAGCTTGTTTATTGACAAAGACATGAAGTTTATTAAATTTCAGCTCTGGTTTCAATTAAACCCTATCTACCAGATGACTTCAATGAGAATAGTCGAAAGTGCTTACCTGCCAGAAAGGTGTTTTTGTAAATAGTAAGTTGAAAACTATTACTTATAAGTAGGGTATTTCTTTTCCTTAGGAATTAATTAAAATCTACCTATCTACCATCTGTTTTATGAAAAATTACTGAAATGTTATTTGTAACTCGATTTATCTTTTCCTAGGAATTACTATTTTTACTGATTTTGCCTCGTGTGTTATACACATCTATCAGCTGAAACATTTATTAAAAAACAACTCAGTATAGTCGGATGAGCTGTTCTCACTTATCTGAAAGTGTTACTTATATATATATATTTATTTATTTTTTATTTTATGAGAAGTAAGTTGAACGTGCTTAGCCTGGAACACAAGCCTTTGGCCATCAGCATACAAGGAATTTTCACTTCAAACTGCTCGTGTGCGTACTTATCATGCAGTACTTTACACACTGCGTACTTTCGCTGAAGCCACATGTAGCTGAAGGACAAAGGCCTGCCTTCCACAAGCAGCTAATTGTTACTTTTCTCAATTAATAATTTATTAGTAATGTATAATTGGTTATAAAAAATAAATGTAATAAATAATATGAACTACCACTGGTCTGAAATTGTGTTGGCTGACAATCAATTTCTATTAGTTTTACTTGTAACTTGTATATAATAATATATAATAAAATTTCATTGTGCTTTTACTTTTACTGATCTGAACAAACAATGAACCACAAACTTTTTTAATACTCTTTTACACCTTGAAAATAATAAATTGTCGTAATAATTATAACAAGTGCTTGCTACTTTAACATATAATTTATGCTACATTGACTTATACTGACTTAAACCATGTTGCAATTACTAATCTTAGCACATTAACAAAGCTGAGTCTTCTTAAAATTTGTAGTTGTCTGGTGCTCATAATACACACTCTACAGCCTACACAGTTTCTAAACAACTCGAGATGTGTTAATACCACAATGTAGTGGTGACAACACTAAAACAAATTCTGGTGTTACTTATATATCTGCATCATGTACTAGCAAGCTCACAAAACAAAAAGTTCGTGCATCCTACATATTTATTACCGCAGTCTTGGAACTTCCTTTTATGTGAAAAGTTTCAAATAACAAAATTTTATAAAAATTTCAAAGCAGGATACACAAGTCAATCACTGCTGCAATTTTAAAGCACGTTTGTTAACTCGAATTTACTAAAAAATACTCAAAACGTCTCACGACTAGCTGAATTTGAAAAACAATAAATAACAAATTGAACTACAATAGCTGACCTTTTACTTACACAATAAATAATGTATAACAAAGAAAAATTTGAATAAATTTTGTAATACAAACACATTTTTCTCTACTTTACAAAATATCTGGCAAAAGTTGGTTTATTCTGACAAATTAACTTTATCTTACAAATTAAGATACTACTTGCACATTTTCTAAGCTAAGAAGAAAAAACATAAAATATCAGGACCGTGCAAAAACAAAATAATAAATAGTATAGATAAAATTATATATTAAATCATAATAAACAAACGAATCTTATTAGAATTAGAAAATATAAAATAAACACAAAAATAATATAATAAACAAACCTTATCAGGGAAGTCCCTTTTTAGTTCCCTGATGGACTCGCACCAGTACTGACACAACTTCTCGCTGATCAGCTCGATATTCAGGAAGGAACCCTGCCCGGGTCCGAAACTGTGCCCGCTAGTGGTGCCCCTGATTATCCTTGGCGACACGTTGGTGACGTAGTCCTGTTGTCGTTAGCAACGATCGGTTGTTAGGGGGTGTTTACTTGTATGAGAATATCTAACTTAAGTTACATTAAAAATTTGAAGTGCAAAAACAAAACTTGTTATTTTAGTTGTTAATTAATATTAGTAATTTGATCAACAAAAATTATTTAACTTAACATAAATAAAGATTTTTTTATAATTTGTACAAGTTTATACATATATATATATATATACTTTTATTTAAGTATACTATCTAGGGCCATTGAAATATTTTCAGATAAAATGCAGTGTTTGCACAAATTACATTTATATATACTCATTCTTGTAAAATTTATATAAAAATTCCTTATTCACCCGGTGTAGAACACCCTCCTTATAATTACCCCAAAAAACTAAAAATAAAATAAAAACAACACAATAAAACAAACCTTATTAAGCGCGTAAGTCTTGGTGACGGCGAACCCCCACCCGGCCTCGAAAGCCCTCCTGATCATGGCGGAGGAGGTGGTCGGAGGGGCGGAGGCGAGCCCGAAGGGGTTAGGGAACTTCACCCCGCAAACATCCACGCTGATGTCCACCTGGTCGATCGGGGTGAAGAACTTGGGCAGTTTCGGGATCGGGGAAACACTGAACCCTCCCAAACTCTGAATAATTGAATATATTGATAGAATATTTTTGCTTAGTTTAGTTTTGTAAACTTATTGAATAAATACATGCATCAGTTTTTGAACAACAGAAAGCATCAGTTAATAAAAAAGTTTTTGTAGTTTATACTAATAGAAAAATTTATAAACTACTTAAAAAAAAATATTACAATAATAGAAATAATGTCCTGCAAATATTTATGCTTAATCCATAAAGCTGTCTTTCCATCATTGCCATTAAATTAGTATAATATAAATAATAATAACCTGTAAGTACTTATGCATGAACCAGGATGCTGTCTTTCCATCGTTGACAGCTTCCACAGTCGTGTTGGCGTTACCCGTGATGTCCCCTCCGAAGAATAACCATGGCAACGAGGAGCCCCCTGTTTCCGCGTCGACCACAGGTTCGCCCCATTTGTTGCGATTGATGTCACCGAAAGCGGAGTTGACTGTGATAATAGTTTAAACAAATATAAGTTAATATATATATATTTATTTATTTATTTATATATTAGAACTGACTGGGAAGATGTATTGGGTATAAACAACAACTTTAGAAGTACTTTCTTTTAAACTAAAGGCGTTTTTCTGCATCATTTATACTATTTTTTGTTTTTTTTTTTAAGTTAGTTCACCCTATTTGTTACGAATGTAAAGTCCACTGAAGAGGAAGTTACTGTTTTATAATAAAGTATTTTTTTAAAGTGTCAGTGCCGACACGCAAGTAAAAGTAGAACAAAAACCTCAATATTTTTTCTAAAGAACAGTGCTTTGTTTTTTAAAACTTTAACACAAAATGTCACCAGCTATAAAACTTGAGCAAAAAATGTAACTCTTCAAGAAAAAAACTTTTCGCGAATAAACGTGAAAAACACATAAAACTAAATTACCTTACACTACCACATTACAACCGGATTTCCTTGAAGGGTTTCAATAAAATCTGAAATTCTCAAATAAACAAAACATGAAGGCGCGCTTCTAAGTTCATCGTTTCGCACAAAACTCGCAAAGTTGTTGATTGCAAAAAAAAACGCGTCTCTCAAGTCTCACCGCGAATTTCTTCTCGTTTCTCTCCTTATCACGAACATTGTGACGTCACAGCTCAACTGCTGTTTTTTGGCGCGCGCGAGTTTTCGGCGCGATTTTTCAAAACTTTGAAATTTTTGAGCTTTCATGTTATTTGAGCAAACATTTTCGAGTTTTGTTGTTGACTTTATTTTATTGTTGACTTTTTTATTTTTCCATGTTGACTTTTGCGATGTTTATAGGTCAAAGTCAAACGACAATCAAACTTGTATAACAGCGGAACTAAAAAAATAAGGAAAAACAAAAAACTGCTTTTATTTTGAAATAATGCTTTGTAAAAAAACGTGACTGAAGCTGAATCAGAATTTTTTTTAGTTTTTTAATTTTTTTTTATGAAAGGAAATTGTCGAATGGGAAGCTTTCAATCATTGTTTTGTGAAAAACTACAAAATTGCAGAAACAATTTGAATTTTTTAGTGGCAATGAATAAATTTACAATATTTGACTTTTATACACTTAAATGGTTAATTTTTGTGTAGAAAGTTATAATCTTATTAAATTTTAATGAAAAATGAAGAAAAAAAAAACTGTTTTTTTAATGGTAGTGAATAAATAAAGAAAAAATAAAATAATTATTTTAGTACTACACAGTTATAAAAAAGAAAAATAATGCAACTTTTTACTGCCAATTCAATATTAAACTTTTGCAAATTTAAAAACTGTGACACGATATAAGTTGAATACAAAACATTATTATATGTTTAAAACAAGGGCAATATTCAATTTTCAACAAGATAAAATTGGATGTGTAATATTTTTGAGACATTTTTTTTTCATTAACACTTTTTTGAATCTCACACTGATGGCATTATAAGTATTTACAAGATTAAACTGTTATCATTAAAACACATCGAAATTGTTTAATTACACAATGGATAATATTGTTTTTGTGATATTTATTTTATTTTTTTACAAACTCACAATAAAGATTTGTAATCAACTTTATCTTATCAAATCACGAGAGAAGTTATGCGTCGTATACTGTTTGCAAATAAATAAAATTTTCGTTTGTTTTTATCGAGAACTGTCCATACAACAATAGGAAACAAAAATTTGACAATTAAATAACTCAAAAACTCAGTGTGTGAGGTCTTACGAACTAATGGAGCGTGAAAAATCAGTTACAAAAATTTCCTTGTTTTCCTGATTTTGAAGGGATGCTTCAAAAAAAAAAGTGGACAAAATAAATGTGTGCTGAGCAAATATGACAACAATGGATTGTTTTTCTGTAAGCTTCCAAAACTTTTTTGAAAACTATTATGGGTTTGAACTTACTAAGATGTTTAAGTAAATATGAGATAAAAGAAACGCCTGTATTGAACAATGTTAAAGACCCTTAAAATTAAACTCATTTATACTTAAGTTTGTTCTGAAGAAAACAATGCTATGTAGATTTAACTTTTTATAAACAAACTAGAACTTGACTTTTTTTATAGTTGCCTAGTTATAGAATAATAAAAAGTCATAAAATTAGTTAATTTAGTAAAACATAACAATAAAAAATGATTTGTAAACATTTTGAAGATGAAAATTTGTAAGTTGAATTTTAAGCCACAAAGTTCACAATCTCATAATTTCTCATACTCATCAATTTAATAATTTAAATAATTTTCAATATTGGTATAACAAAATTTTATAAACAAAAGTAAATCATATTAAAACCACAAAGTTCAGATTCCTTCAGTGTATATTCAAGGTGCATAACAAATATTTTTTTATTTCTTATTCCGCTGCAATCTGAATACATTCGATTTTTCGTGGTTTCACAACGCACGTGATGTTTTTAAATTTTTCAAAATATTTAAATTATGACGTGCACAATGGAACTTATTTTCAAATTTAAATACACAACCCAATACACAATTTCAAATCTTTTTTTAAACAGGTCTCATTGTCCTTTAAAAATTTCAAACCTGTATTTTGGTTCCATAATCTGATATAATTTGATGTTTTTGTGATTTCTCAATTACTTAAATAGCTGTAATTTGCAAAACATCGCGGTTTTTCTGTCATGTGTTTTCCAACTGCTTCGTACGAATTTGACCTTTCAGCAGAAATCGTTTTTTCCTTCAAAACAACATTTCAAATTTTGAGGAAAAAAATTTGAAAATTTTGTCATATTTCCAACAGAGTTGAAATTTTTCAGAATTTAATTTGATTTGGTATAAATGTTATTGCTTTTTAAATATGTACTGTCTGCCTCTGACGTTGTATTTATATTAAAGCGTAAAAAAAAAGTTTAAATTCAGTTTTAGAATTTTAAATATTTTGAAATTCGCCAACCCATTTAGTGGTAAAATTATTATGTAACAAACTTGTAATTAATTTTACTGGTTTTAATTATTTTTATTTTGAACACAAACAAGCATTAAAAAAAAATTACAATAAGGAAGCTAAAACAATGAGCTTAAATTATTACTGATTAAAAAAAAACAGCTATACTATTTTACCACTTAAAAAAATTATTGAGGCTTAAATTAAACTTACTGTAGAACTTTGAAAAACCAGCAAACAACAAAAAAAAAGACTTTTCTGGTAAAAAATATAGTAAAACCAAACTATATATTTAGCAAACTTAAATTATTATTCATAAACAATCATGTTTTAAGAATGAACTATTATATTTTAGGTAGTGTTTGAGCATTAGAAAATTAAAACTTTACTTTCAACTTTTCAAATTAAACTTATTATTGCATATTGTATTGATTTTACTTAATATACATTATAAGTAATATACTACTTAGCATACATTTATTGATTCGTAATAAAACTTCGAACAAAATTAAAAAATAGTCTTGATAGCAGATATATCATAAACCACAACTTTTTCATTTACTTCCATTAGTTTATATAAACTTTAAAAATATCACACATAATTCTGTATAAAAGATTATACTTGTTTGTTAATTTAATTTTAAAAGTATTGTTTAAATATGATTAAACTTACTACAATTATATATTATGAAAATATTTAAAACTAGAGAATAATATTGATAGCAATTGTTCATAAAATTATTACTTATATTAAAGTAAAATAGTTAAAAAGTTAGTTTTAACTTATTTGTATAACTTACTGATTATCTTACAATTCAGAACAGACTTTTTGTAAAAACTTATTTAAAATAAACTTAAACGGGTTGTAATTTTAATTAACTCTTTAAATAAATATAATTCTTCAGACTTAATCTTTTCATCTTCAACTAAACAATATTCTTAAATTTTACAATAAATGTTTATTTAATATTAGTATTAAAATTTAAAATAAAAACTAAAAATTATTAAAAAAAAATATTGTTACAGCTTAATAAAGAATTAAATACGGTTAAACATACGTTTAAAGTTTAATAATCCGAATATCTTCAATATCTATCTACATATATACTTAATTAAACATTGATTTTTAATAAAAGCTTTAGAAATTCACCCATGATAAGGAACTTTACACAAAAAACATTTCCAATCAAAACAAACTTTGTTTACTTTAATAAAAGACAGGACAATCCATTAAAATTGTTAAGATTTCATTAAAAAAACATTCAAAGACACAGACGATTACTGATGCAAAGGTTTGGAACTTTTAAAAAAATTAATCTATCAACTCCACAATAAAAAATTAAAAACATTTATTGTAATGCGATTTGGAATTTGATGGCGATCAAAAGAATAAATACAAAATTTTAAATATCACACCAAAGAACAAACAAACCTTTATGGAGAAAATGGGTTTTTGTTTGTCGGGGGTTGCGAAATTTTTTGAAAAATTGGGCGGCGAAATTCGGAATGAACAAAAGTCGTGTGAAAAGACAAAAGAGGGGGCGATCGGAGCAGAAGGAAGTGACAAAAGAGAGAGGGGCGACAAAAGAAATGGAGAAGTGTCACCTTTTCGAGGGGAGTGACAATTCAAAGGAGCGACAAAAACATGGAAGCGCAAACAAACGATGCGGTCAAACGTATAAACTTGAACTTAAACGAGATTATTGTTGTGAGCAAAATTTTTGTGAGTGAGAGATTATCGTGTTTTATTGTGTGGCAACTTTACATGAGTTGGCGAATTTTTTTAATCTTCGAAAAAAATTGTGATAAAAAACGGAGGAATGCTTTGTTTTCTTGGTACGAGTTTAAACTTTAATAAATAAAAAAAATCTTTATTCAAATTAATAATAAACGTGTTTGCATTTTGTAAATATTTACAAAATTTAGTCACGATTTATTCGCAAATATGTCAAAATACCAAGTGTGACACTACAACTCTGTCGTAAATATTTACCCAAATATTGTCACCGCACCTTTGACAGGCTGTTGACAATTTTTCAAGCATTTTTGTCGACAGTTTTCGATCCGTCAACTCTGCAAGAGTCACACACGAGAAGCGCGTCACAAGTGCCTCTGTGACGTAATAAAGGACGTCCGTTGTCGAAACGTGGTTTTGTGTGATTCAATTTTCTCTATGACGTAACAACAGTTGAATAACAACTTTGAAGTTGTCAAGTGCTCGACTGTTTCTCAGCGAACTCAACTTGAAGTTAGTTAATTAAAATAACTCGGCGCATTTTCAATTTGTTAACTTAATGTTATCTGAAAACTTTACGACTGCAAAAATAATAGATTTTTTATTAAAAACTTTTTTTTGTTATTCCAGTTGTAAAATGTTTTTAAAAAATACAAAAAAAAATAATGGAAAACAACAAATAACATTTAATAGTCGAGCGTGAAATGTACAGTTTGGAAAAGAATTGTTTTCTATTTTTGTTTCAGCTATTTTTATATTTCTTCAGTAAATCACATGAGAAGAATAAATATAAGTCATGACATTTATACTGGATGTACTTTGAAATAAAGTATAATTAGTTCAGTTAAAATACAAAATTAATTAACAATTGAAGCTTATTTTTATTCTAATTAATTATTTAGTTTTATAAAACAGCTTAATTTGTAGCTCCTGACTTTAACTAAGATGCAATTAATAAATCTTAATTGCTAGAATTATTAAGAAAAACAAAAATTAAATTTTCGGCAACTGTGAGTAAGATCTACTTGTTATTTTTTTTTTTTTTATAAAGTATAAAATTATTTACAATTTAGATAAGCCTTTATTCTAAAAAGGTCTTAATAACTGTATTGATTATAATGAATTAATTGAAAGTGAAAAATAATTAAATAATTCTATTTTTGTGATATCTGACTACATCATTGGAAAAAACCTATTAAAACTTATTAAACTGGACTGAATTTATTTTTAAAGTAATCAAACATTTTACTCACATGTTTTTAATGTGAAGTAAAAATAGTTTGAATTGCTTGATTTAAAACATGTTTTTTTGGACGCACAAAAATTTACATTCATTTTTACATAACATTTTACCATTTTTCATGTTAAACTTTCATTAAAGCCCTATTAAAAGTTCATTTAGTATGAAAAGAAATAAATTCATTAGCATATGACTATAAACTAAAAAACAATAATAAATAAATACAAAAGCTGGATATTTATAAAATAAAAGTTCATTGTCGTATTTATACAGGTTTTTTATACAGATAAACTCTAAACATAAATTTTAAAAATAGTTTTTTATCTGTTACTGACTAATTGATCCGTTTCTGTTAGTCCTCATTAATGTTCTCACAAGATAGATCTTTTTAATCATTTATGCTAATTTATTTCCAGTTTTTTTATACCAAGATGAAATTTTTTTGCAGTTTTAAATATGCTAATTGTGGTGTTTATTCTTATATTCATTAACTATGTACATTTTCAACTATGAAAGCTTTTAATGGATACTAACACTTATTGTTTACCCTTGGCATGATTGTTTATTCTATATAAACCATTTACATTGATCAACTTTTTTATCAGTGAGATCCGATCTGAAGGCGCAAATAACAAAATAACACTTCAGTTTACTGTATTATTTAAATACTACGTTTAAACAACTTGATTATTTATTTTTATCTTCATTTAAACCTTTATCATCGTTCAAATTCGACCAGAACGCTGAAACCACGAACCGACACTTCAGCCAATAATAATGTAATTTATATATTTTATGTCTTCTATTTTATCAATCATGTCACCTTTATCGCCACTCAAGTTGGATTAAAATTATAATGCATTTTATTGATTATTTTTACCATCTTTTATCCAAACCTTTATCATCATTGAGATTTGAAGATTTGAGAAATGAAGTTAATTAATTAATATATTTATCTTATTTAACATTGATCATAATTACCTTTATCATCGTTCAGATAAACTTATACTTTTTTATTAAATTATTCTTCTTATGTAATTACCATATTTTACTTAGTATTTTTATTTTATTTATTAATTATTTTTACCATTATTTATTTCTTTAGATTAATAATTTTATCCAAACCTTTATCATCGTTCAAATTGGACCCGAACGCGCTGACGACGAACTTCAATCAATTAAATTCGATTAATTAACTTAGTCTACTAATTTAAATATATATTTATTTTATTCAAATAAGGTATGAATTTAATTTAGATTAATAATTATACTTTTTACCTTTATCATCATTGAGATTGGACCCGAATGCTGAAACCACAAACTGACACTTCAGCCTCACCTCTTGGTCCCGGTCCGTCACCCACTCACCACTGTCCACGTTCTGCTCGTTCCTGAAGAAGTTCACGCCCACGATGCGGCCCTGCTCGTCCGTGGAAACGTCGTGGACGGCCAGAAACGGCATGAACTCGCACTTCTCCTCGCGCGCCAGCTCCATCTAGCGGTGGTAAAATTTTGATGTTGATATAGAATTTGTTTTATTTCGACTTTTTTAATGTTTTATGATTTTAAAAGTAACATTATTTCAAGTAATACTTATAAACAATTTAAAGTGAAATATTTAATATTTATAATTAAATAACGTATAAAAAAATAATTATATAATATAATAGTCATATTTTCATACTAATCTATGTTTAATATTCTCAAACAAAAGAATGTTTTGAACTTTTTTTTTAGACTTTTTTTTTATCAATGGTTTTCTGGTTAATCGTTTATTCAGTTATTTTAAAAATTAATTAGGCATGATTTTTTTCTAAACATTTCAATAACAACCTGTTGGTTAACAAGTTAGTACAAAAATTACATTTTAACTTAGTAAAACTTTTATAAGTTAACTAATTAGTATGATTAATTTAACTTATAACAGGTAAATCTCAAAATTAATCAAAATTACTTTATTTAAGTACTTTTTAAAAACTAATCAAGATTTTTATGGCCCTGTTTATTAATTAATTTTCATAGTATATGTTTTCATTTTGTACATATTAGTAATACTATTCACATTTAAAATTGGGACAGTTAACTTTTAAAAAGAGCTAAGTGAAACAATTTAAAACAATAGTAATACCTTAAACTTGTTATTTGACTAAGAAAGTAATTATATTTATGTTTATAATCAGCGTTAGAAAAAATACATTAGTACTTTAAAAGTATAAAATTGTTTATATAGTTTATTTGGTAATTGATATAATATTTAATGCATAAAAATTTGTTTTGCTGGCAACGTTTTATGTTTAAAACTAAAAAAAATAACCAGACTATTACATAACACTATTTAAAATCAGAAAATTAATAATAGCACCGGATACTAAACTTTTGTTTACTGGAAACTTACAAATCAAACATTACACAATGTTTACTCAGCCGAAAAAAAATGGACTTCTAGGAAATCGTAAAAGAGTTGATCAAACAAATAAAGTGTTTGAAATTCAAATAAAGCGTTTGAAATTCCTTTTATTAATGAAGTTTTGGTGTCAACAACTTATTTTGTTTGCACATTGATAAACACAAGCTATAACAAGGTAGGTGGAAATAAAAAAGATTTATTGTTTCTACAAGGTTTATAGAATTGACAAGATTTATGGTTTTTAAGTAACATGTCAAAGATGAAAGAAGATATGTTTCACCTGAGTATATTTAATTAAGTACGCTTAAGTTTGTATGGTAATTAATCGCCAATCAAAATTAAATAACAGCAAATAAGTAAACTCATTACTCAGCCTTCTTCAAACAAAGCATGATTACTATAGTTTGAGAAAAACTCAGAGAAAGCTAAGTATTTCAAACTCAATAACTAAGTGTGTAAATTTTTATACGCAGGATGGCCAACTGTTTTTTAGAAATTTCTTCCAAGTCTTTGAAAGTACACACTTTTGGGTCTGTTTTTAGTTCATGGGTGATAGCATGTCCTTACAAGTTAGATAGAAATTAAAAAAAATTATTATTTTACAAGGCAGTATTGACAAAATTATTGGTTTTTGATTAATGTGTCAAAGATGAAAAGAAATGCATAATTGTACATAATTTTGTGTGGCAATTAATTCACTAAGACTGCCAATCTTACTTAATGCAATAACCTTTTTGAAGATAAACTGAAACTTTATTTTAACTAAATATGGATATTATTTATTATCACTGTTTAAATAAAAACTCTACTAGTAAGCGTATTGCGTGGTTTTAATATTCTAGTAAATTTAAGCTAATAATACCTATACTGACATTAAATAGACACTACTGTAGATTACTGTTAAATAATTAAATTAAATATTTTACAAGTAATTATTTTTATAGGGTAAGCACCTATATATTTATAATAATGTATTGTACTTAAAATAAATATTTTATAGCTTTCAATACAACTAATATCATATTATATTCAATATACACCACAATTACACCCTGCAATTCCAAAATATAACACTTTTTATACATTATTAATACTGCTTTATCTAACTACTAATTAATACTTGTTATAAAACACATTCCTATAAGTACGCTGATACATATAGTGATGAATTCATTTTCCAATTCAGATATGATAAATATTAATTAACTTAAAATAACTTATTTCTAACCTCCTCTGGAACAGCCCTGATATTGGTGAATAACTTATATTAAAATAAATATTTTATTTATTATAAATTTTATTCTAACCTCATCATGAACAGCCCTGGTATTAGTGAATACTTTATTTAATTACAACAAATAATTTATTTGTTTATTTTTTATAAATTCAAATTCTAACCTCCTCTGGAACGGCCCTGATATTGGTGAATCCTTTCCTGAAAACGACAAAAACTCGCTTGGCGCCGCACCTCAGCGCGCTCGTGGCGCAATCGAAAGCAGTGTCACCAGCGCCCAGCACGATGACAATTGAATTTGTCATGTCGGGCAGTTGAACTGACTTGCAACCACACATTCCTGTTGAAATGACATTAAATGTTATTTTTTCTATTCTAATATGACAATTCTTTATTTCCGGAAGTTGAACTGACTTGCAACCACACATTTCTGTTGAAATGTCATTAAATTTTATTTATCTAATTATCAAATTGTTTTTATAGTCGGGAAGTTTATAAGAACACATTCTTGTTGAAATGACATTAACATTTATTTATTTTTCTATTTTAATATGTCAATCTGTCATGTCTAGAAGTTTTTATGACTTGCAAGAACACATTCCTATTAAAATGACATTAATTTGTATTTATTTAAACAACTATATATGACAATTTGTCATGTCAGGAAGTTGTACTGACTAGAGTTTACACACTCCTGTTGAATAAACATTAAGATTTTTAACTTTTTTAATATGACAATTTGTCATGTCTGGAGTTAAAAGGACTTACTAGAACATTTTCCTGTTAATCTGTCATAAATTTTATTTGTACTCTATATCAATTAAATTTGTCATGATAATATGCAATTTCATTTCCTTTATTTTTATAACAGCTATTTTTTGTATGTTTTCTGAAATTTCCACTATCAAAACTTTACCATCAGGTAAAAAAAAAAATTTTTGCATTGATTTTAGAAACATATACTTCTTGATATGTTAATTTGATTTTCTTATTTTTCAGTTAACTATTATTTAGTGAGTACTTCATCAATCTGCATATTATTTAAAGTGGACTTATTTATGCTATATAAAACATTTTTCAGTGTCCATTAATCAGTAAATTATACGAAAATAAATAACATTTACTATAATAAAAATTATCGATCGTTCTCTATACTAATTTTAAGGTTTTGTACAAAAAACTTCTTAGCTAAATAAAATTTCAACAAACCAGTTATGAAAAAAAAAACAAATTATAACTTATAAAATTTTAGTTCTTTTGCTTTTTTTTTATTTATACTTTTATTTTTTCTATTTATACTTCACAAATACCACAAACACAACAAACCAGGCTTGGAAGCTTTAGACACGAGTGGCAGGAAACTTTTCGAAGTGTAAAATCCCTGCTTTTCGTTCAACCCCCTGAATGCGGGGATTATCTTGGGTTGGGGCAGACCGATCCCGCAGAAAACTGCTTGGTAACCGTCGTTGCGCATCGTTGCTAGGGTGAAACCGTCATCACCAAAAGCTTTCCCTTTCACTACCTGAGTATCAAAATATTTGTGAAACTTATTATACCTAAACTATATGTATTGATAAAAAATATATTCTTAAATTATTTCACCAATGAATTTTTGATTTGGTTAAACTTTTATATCAAACTGCTGCTTACCATGAGTAAGAACATATTATTATTTTATTAACTCAAGAATATAATCCTTTTAATCCTTTCCAACAAGTACTACTGACATAAATTTCAATTTATTTATCAGTATATTAATAATCAATAAACCAACTTTAACACCAAGGTCCATCATTTGTTGAACTTCAAAATCAACTGCTTCGTAAGGAAGTCGGAATTGAGGAATTTCAGCAGTACTGTGATAAAATTACAAATTTTTATTAGTACTTTTTCCTATCAAACTTTACTTTAACTTATTACATTTTTCAATACTTCTTAATTTACTTATTATTTTGTCATAACGAAGTCTTAACTGCGGAGTTTCAGCGGTTCTTATCTTAATGAATAATTTTACTTAATTTCTTATAGGCAGGATACATCATCGGTAAAAAAATTATTTCACATTTTTTACACATAGTAAGTATAAAATTTTTGTAATGTTTATAAATGAATCAAAGAAAACTTTTTTAAAGGTTCTATCTAGTTAAAAACCACTGTTGTGTTTTCTAAAACTCCGGATTTTTTGACCTATAATAAAAGTACCCTTCACAAGGAGCAATAGGGGATAAATGGTATTTTGAAACTTTTTTTAAATCCAAAAGGGTTAGACAAAAAACTAACAAGAAATCCCTTTGTAAATGTTGGCTATTTTCAATATGATCAAAACAAAAACAGTTCAACAACTTCAATGGATAAAGCTATCAATGAAACTTATAGTTCTTATTCAGCTTTGAAAACCCACCTTAGTCAAGCATCTCAACAACAACTTTAATAAACCTACAAAGTACAAATTTAGTGTAAAAAACTATTATCAACAATCTTTAATTTACAATAATTTATTTTCATACATTTTAACAGACCTGAGTCTACCGGTCAATAAATTTCAAATTTAAACCTACTCGTAAATGTTGGTTGTTATCAGTTTTCCAAGGCAAACATTTTAATACTGTTAAAACTATTAAATTTATAATTATTTAATTTAAAATTTTACATTTAAGAAAAAAACATGTTTCAACCCACCTGAGCCTACCAACCTATTTCACATTAATTTAAATAAATGAATCTATACTGGAAGAAATATTTTTCTTTACGACTTATAGTAAATTTGTTTTTTTTTTATTTTTTGCTTCAACCCACCTGAGACCACCGACCCATTGTTGTTTCTCGAAGCAAGTGACGTCCTGGTAACCGAGTCTGGCCAGGAAAGTGGCGCAACTGATTGAAGCCGGTCCGCAACCCAACAATCCTTTTTTATTTAATTGTTAAAATTCTTACTACTTCTGAGTTTAATTTTTTCTCTGAATTAACAACCATTATAAATTATGTACATTACACCATTTAAAAACTTAACTTATTTCAACCTAACACTAGTGCTTATCCATGTTTTATTTTTATTTTAGCTTTATTTAATCGCACTTTATATGTTTTTCAGTTTTTTTTGTGTCTGATGATCTGTTTTACAGCAAATGGAAGTTTATAAATAGAAAAATAAAACTAGTGCAAACCAATCTTCGCCTTGTAAGTTGATGGTAATTGGTCGAGTGGGATCGCATCCGGGTCTCTTATTTGCGGTATCTTCATGTCTTTGAACACCTTAAATTTTTTTATACATAAACTAAATACTGATTGGTTATAACTTAAATAACTTAAGTTGTATGTATTTTTTTTTTAATTTTAAGTTTTTTTTTGGACAATTCACATGTCTTTAAGCATATGTGACCTTTCTATGACCGTAGTTTTATTTAAGAGTAACTTCAAAATTTGTAAAGCTTAATAACAAAATATTTTACCCACATTTAAAAAGTCAAGTACTTTGTTTTGCAAAAAAACATCTTGAAGTAAAATCGGTACTTAATTAATGCTAAGTTTTTGTCTTGTTTAAGTTATACCTTATGCTAATGGTCTTCACAGTGTGCACGAAATTTATTCTGGGGAGCACAAAATTTATTTAGGGGTGCACAAAATTTGTTTTAGGTTGCACAAAATTTATTTTGAGGTGCACAAAACTCCTGTAAAGGTGCACGTAATCAATTTTTAAGCTCACACTGGATACTTTGGAGTTTATGATGAGGAAAAAAAACAGGTTTTAAGCATATTTAAGAGTAGTAATGAAACTTATACAAGACATTACGGTAAAGTTTTTAAAATATTACCTCATTTCTGGGAGTTTTGAGCTTAGGTGCACAGAACTCTATAATACTAGCTTTGTGCCCACAGATTTCAAATACCATGTAGAACATTGCATATGCAATAGTGACCTTAATTAGATCATTACATGCATAAAACTTTGCAGATTCATTTTTCAAACAAACTAGGAGCATCATATATGATAATTCATATTTTCTTGTAAGGTTTAATACAACGATTTAATAAATTCAACTAGCAAAAAATTACAGTAAAGTAGTCAGCAAAATGATAGAAAAAGTTGTTACTCTGTAGATAAATATAGTTGGTGAGTGAAAACTTTGAAAATGGTTATACAAAAATACTTTTTTGTATTTATTATTTATTTTTTCCAAACAAACCTCAGTAGCAAACTGTTGCAGACCTCCGATGTTAATAATAGTATTATATTATATTTTTTTTATTCAAACATACCTCAGTTGCAAACTGTTGCAGACCACCGATGTTAATTGGTCCTTCCTCACTGGCGTACAAGTTGCAGCCGCCCACGCACAAATCACTGGTCGGACAAACCATACCGCAGGTGAGGCCCAATGGGTTGTCGCTGAAGATCGCCTTCGCCGCTCCGTAGTAATTCTGATAAATGAAGTCAATTAATTTTACATCTATACAGCTGTTTTATATTTTACTACAATGTTTAGATGTGTAAACTGTAAACATGTTTGTTAAAATCTGAAAATAGTACCTCAAAAATAATAATAAGATAATCACATAAAGATCGCCCTTGCTGCTCTATATTTATTCTGATGTGTTATATGGTAAAAAAAAACTGTAAATTTATATTTTATGTTGTTATGTTCAGATGTGTACGTTGTACTATGATTAATAAATATGTGTGTTTAAAACAGTATTTAAATAAAAGACTAACGAGTTGTTTTCATTTTTTCTACAACTCCTAAAAAAATTGGTATATGAACTGTTGATAATACTTAAAAATATAATAAACTATGAAAAAATAAATGATATAAAACCAACAAATTAAAATATAAGTAAAATAAAATGTACACTCTGAGGAGATAAAAATATAAATTAAATAAAAATATGTTCTATTAAAAATACAAAAAAGTATGTATATAAAACAATATAAAAAATAATAAGTTACCTTGTTAGAAATACTGGTGATAAAAGACTTGATGTCAAGTTGGGTTGGACAACTCTTTTGGCAAGGCGCGTCCACACATTTCAAACATCTGTAATAATCATTATAAAAATTATCACTTAGAAATCATAAATATTAAAAGTTTATTTACACAATTTAGTGTGTCGACATAGTTTAAGCGTCCACAGTAATATCTTTTTTATAACATAGTTTGAAATGTTTTACTATATATTTTAGGTGCGTCAGCAAATTTCAAACATGTACAATGGTTTTTATAATTTATATATTTTTAATAAAAAAGTCTTAAAGTTTTGTCTTTGATATTGTAAGTGTAAAAAAATGTTTTTATGACGATAAAATACGTGCAAAAAAGCCCAGAAAACTTTTAAATTAATAAAAAGTTTTAAGTCAGCATGTTTATTTGTATAATGTGAAATATCATCATTTGTTCAACTAAAAAGTATGGAAACATAAAATAAAAATCAAAAAGGTTAAGGAGTGTTATAAAAAAACAAATCAGATATAATTTAGCTTTATACTTTATTTTAAGTACATGAAGCTGTGATAGCAAAATAAGTTAATATATTTATATATTTTTTTTTAATATATTACTCATTAAAAAAATTCCCTAAATAAAACTTTATCAACTTATATATTAAACGTTAAAGTAAAAATGTATTGTTTTATTTGACAGAAAGTTATGCATAGAACTATGCAACCATTTCGAATAGCTCCATGTATTTTTGCAAAAAAATAAAAAATACTTTTATAGCTCTAAGCATAAATTACCATACAGTTTTATAAAATTTTGTAAACTGAATAAAATACTTAAACAGTTTAGTTTAGCTTTTAAAATAGTATAGAAAACTGTTGTTAATATTCACCTGTTAGCTTCTTTCAAAGCACCCCTTTCACTCAGAGTAGTGTGCTTAATGTCATCAAAATTATTTTCCAACGATTTGCAGGTCTGAATTAATAACAATCATAAAAAATAACTCATTCTAATAGTTCAAATATACAGTTTTAGTCTTTATTAAAAAATTGTATTTTATGGTTGTATGAGCTTAATATCATTAAAATTGTTTTCCAACAACTTGCAAGTCTAAATTAATGGATGTCATAATAAAAAACTCAATATCATATTTAAAGTGTTTTCTTTATAAAAAATTGGTAATATATATGTTTAATGTCATCAAAATTGTTATCCGAAGATTTTAAACATTAATTTTATAACGTGAACCAAACTATATGTTTTAGAACTAAAAACTAAACTTTTTATCATTGTAACTGTACTCCAGAGATATTCAAGTCTAAACTGATAATATTGAACTAAAACTATATGAACTGTTTTATTCACTTGTTTTGAGTAGCTTATTACAAAATTTTAATTTTTACTATGTAAACCAGGGGTTCCCAACTAGGGGTTCCCAACTTGGGGGTGCGAGGCAGCATTCCAGGGGTGCAAGATGGCTTTGAATTTTTGTATGATAAAAAAGGAGATTTTCACTCTTTGATAAAGTTTATAAAGTTAAAAAGTACATTTTGTTATAAAAAGAAGTTGGCGCTAATTTTCTGAATAAATTAATTTTATTAATATGTCATAGAGCAAGAGCGCTTTTCTAGAAGTAAAATCATTTTACTAATTTCATTTAATAGCTGTTAGTTTAGAATTAACATTTCAGTAAAGCTTTCTTAGAGTTTTACAACTGTAAATTTTAATCACCTGTTCTTTAAATATTTTATTTTCTTAACTGGCAGTTAATTGTTTAAAACAGTTTATGAGCTAGCATCTATTTTAATTGAATACTTAGATAAAAATTAGTATCCTCAGCAGGTTTTTTATTAGCTGTTAAGAAGAGGTTCTGTTAAGTCTATTACAATTATAATGTAATCTTTTATTAAGCTTAGTTGTGAAGAAGTGGTGCTTAAAGATTTAACATCAGTTAATTGTAAAGTTCACAGCAATTACTTTTTTATATTTATTTTTTTTAATTAATATCAATTATATTTTTGTTAATATGTACACTATCATAAAAAATAAAATACAAACTATTAATTAATGAAATCAATGATTTTATAATCAAATTATTAATAAACAATTATAGCATATAGTATTAGGGGTGCGAGATCAAATTAAGAGACTTTAGGGGTGCGGGGCATCAAAAAAATTGGGAACTACTAATGTAAACCAACTTACATGTTTTAATAATTAAAAATTAAACATTATTATTGTATTTTTTATATTAAATTTTTTTTCAATTAAGCTAATAAAACTTTGCTCAATTTAAAAAAGTAAAGAGCTTCAGATAAACGATTTACTAATAATTTAAGTTTATTGTAAAACTACAGTTTCACATTTGTAACACTTCCAATGATCATCAAATATAATAAACTATTGTTTATTATATTTGATGAATTATAGTTTATTGTAACTGATTATTTATAGTTTATTGTAACCGATGATCACTGGTAGTGTTACCAATGTGAAACTGTAGTTTTGCAATGAACTTAAATTACTAGTAAATCCTTTATACTAAACTCTCAAAAATTCTGATACAAACCTTTACTACAATAAAAATGAACACAATTCTACTTTTTCAATAAATCAATTGTTACTAGTATAGTAGATAACTTAGCTTTAATTGTAAAATAATTTTAGAAACACATGTACATTTTGGGATATATACCATACTTACAAAACAACATGCTTAAAAAATATAAAAAATGATAAGCACAAATAACAAAAGTTTAATACTAATAAAATATCACAACTTAAAGTAAAAAATAAAACTTATTTATCTATTGTTTAATATTGAAAAACATTTAAAGTCTATCAATTTGAAAAAAAAATTAAAACAAATTTGTAGAAGTTAAGGAGGTAAAAAAACAAATTCTGAAACTTCAAAAACTTTACAAAACTACACAAAGAAAACATTGATTATTGCTTAAATGCTATAAAAATTTTCAGAAGTTTTTTATTTTAGTTGCTGAACTAAATGTAAGTATAAAAAACTACTGACTTTTTTTATCACCAAAACTACAAAATTAACAAGTTATAATTAATTTCAACATTTGACTCTTGGTTTTCCTAAACATTAATTATAACACAGCGATTTATATGATGCACTCATGAATTTTACACAAAAAGTTTTATTATACAAAAGCTTTTTGTCTGTCCAACCAGTACATAATTATTTTTCAATACAACTGGGTTACAACTTTTTGAAGCAAAAAGTCACCATTAATTTCATCTAACTAGCTGAGATTGAAAGAAAATAGGATGAAAGTAGTAAGAGCAAAATATTATAAACTTTACTGTTTAAATTCATAAGTAAAAATTATAATAACAACATAAAGACTTAATACCCAGATAAAAATACTTACTTTATTAAAACCGTTTAAAAGTCTTAAATCTAGCCTGAGATTTTAGAAAAAGTTTTATAAAAAAAACTAAAATTTAAGCTAGCCTGAGCTGGTATGAGTTTTTATAAACTTTTAAACAAGCCAAGTTAGCCTGATTGTGGCAACCCTACTAGAATGATGGATCAAAAGTAAGCTAATCTTTTCAATCTTTTATACTTATTTCTATGTTTTTTTTACCCCTGGTTGGGCTAATAGTTACTAAAATCATGTGTTAAGCAAACTCAAAAACTTCGAAATACAAAAAATAATAATTTCAAGGTAAAAATCTCATGTAACTTTTAGCACACCTTTAAACATGTTCATACATTTCAGTAAACATGTAAACCTATAACTGTGTAAATAACTAATTTTAAAGGTTTTTAAAATTTGCACAATGTAATGGATTAAATTGCTTTTGTAAATAAATATAACAGATTTATTTCTTTTAAGACTAATTGGTGTAAGGATGACAAAGTTGACTATCTTTTTTTTTAATTTGCAACATCTATTTTTAAAGTCAATCATAAATCTTTAAAAAAAATTTTTTCTAATGAGCATTTTTTATGATCTTTTTAAAAACTATAAAAAAGGCATACAAGAACAGAAAATTATAATGAGAAAGTTTTCTATCCAAATTAAACAACTTTTTTTTAAATACACATTTTTTTTATCTTTGATAGGAGAACTCAAGCAAACTTTAAACAAAATCTTAATTGAAACAAAATATAAGGTAATTACCTGGGATGATGTTGCACCAATATCAAGCTGAAACTATATTATATTCTATATCTTTTTTAACCATACTTTTAGGTTAAAATTTATATTTTATAAATACATAAATGAAATTAAACTTATTTATCATAAACTAATACAAGTTAAACATTTAATAGCTTTTATTTTACAGTATAAAGCGATTATATCAATACAATAATCTATATCAATTACAATATTGTAAAACAAAATTGATTAAGTATTTTAGTTTGTAGAAATTAAATTAAATTTTTTACTATGTATTTATATAGTTTATTTAAACAAACTACCTTTTTAAATTAAAAATATTAGGATTAAAACATTGATTTTTAGTCTAAAATTATTGTTAAAAAAGACAAAATACAATATAATTTCGGATTGAAATTGGCGCAACATCATCCTAGGTAATTACCAATTATAATATTCATTTATAAAAAACTCAAAAAATAAGCAAAATGATAACTAAAAAGAGCTTTAACATAATTTAAAACTACATGCATTAATATTTTCAGAAAACTTTTAGTAAAATAAATAATATAGGCTTTAATTTACAGGCAGAAACAGTCAGCCTGAATGACCAGACACTAAACTAGGTGAAAAATTAAACCAATGTAGCAAGAGCCAAAAAAATACTGTTTATCAAACTAGAACAGTAAAGAAAAAATATAACAACAATATAACTATATATTTTTTAAGAAAAAAGGTTGGCTTTAAATTATAATAAATAGCATTTTAAATCAAAACTAGTTTGAATTTTCCTAAAATCTTGAATTAGTTCAAAGTGAAAAACCAAGACATTTCAGAACTGAGTATTCATACATAAAATATAATTTAAAAAAAACTAACAGAGCAATCCTTGTTCGCGTTTCTTTTCCATTTCAACTTGTCCTTCTTAGACTGAACTGTAGATCTCAATTGGGCATAGGATTTGATCTTTGGATTCAGTTCTAGCAGACTCTGTCAGAAATTGTGAATGGAAAGTTTAAGAAAGGTCTTAATGTTACCAAGCTAAGTATTTTAATTATAGGATGCTGAAATAGACCATTAAAGTTCCAAACACAACCAATTAAGTTTATTTACTGTTTTTTGTTGTACTTTTTTTTCTTTTCGGCATTAATTTTTTTTTTTAGAATTAATTTAAAGTTCAATCAGTTTCATTTATTTATTGATTATTTTATACATAAACATTAATCAGTTCAAAATGTTATACATATTTGTTTAAAGTATGGTAAAGCAAGAAAGAAATTTTTTGATACAGATGTAAATTGAATACTTACCCTAAACTATGCACAGAAAAATAGCTTTCATTGGAAAGTGAAAAAGTTTTATTAATTATTTGTTAATTTGCCATTAACTAAATTTAAAAAGTTTTTCGAAAAGTCTTAAGTTTAGTTTGTTAAACTTAATTAAACTTTCAATAAGGCGGGTAAAAAGTATAGCGCCACAGAGCGGTTTAAATTTTTTTCTTACAATGAGAATTTTTCAAGCTTTTCTCAATTATTTTTTACGAATGGTGTAGATAAGATTTTTACTTTTATGATTTAAAGGTGATACAACAGTTAGAATATTAGTTTTACTAAAAAAAAATTAAGGAGTTTTTGTTTTGTTTTCTATATTGAAGCAATAATTTATATCTTAAAATACATTTTATAAAAGTTAATTAATGAAAATAAATGTCTCGGACAAGACATTGTGTCTGTGGTGTATAAAACAATACCCGAAAAGTTCTTATACTTAACTTCCAACAGGTTTTATGACTAAACTTTTTGAGCGCTTTTTTCTAATAAAAAAGTAATTTTATCCTTGTTTTAAATAAACTATATCCTAATCATCTGGCTTTAACATTAGTTTTTAATTCTTGTTAAACCAAACAATGATTAGCAATTAATGTATTTTTAAATAGTACTAATGAATATTTAAAGTAAGTTTTAAAAGTATCTTAGTTTTAAATAAAGCAAAAGTTCAGTAGTTAATTCTTTTTTCTAAACTTTGTAGTCTATTTTCAAAACAAAAGAGTAAAACACGAATTTAATTTAAAAGGTTCTGGATTAATAACAATTTGATAAAACAAATAAAAATGCTCGTATATAAAAACCTAATTTGTTTTCAGAAAACGCAAGCAACGATAGTTTTAAACTTGCTTGTTACAGTGAGTATCTTTCAAATATTTTAATTTAAAAAACTGACGAAACTTGTTTTGTTTCATGGAAGTTTAAAATAAATTTTATAATAATAAGGTAAACTGGTGTTACTAAACACTTATTTTACAATTTGTGATACATAAATTTACTTAGACCACTTTTGCTTAATTATATAATTTTACAAGCCAAAAAGTGTTCTTTAATAGAGAAATCAAAAAGAATTACTTTCGACTACTAAAAAAGTATCTTTAAATATTTATAATAATGTAGTCATACATTTTAAAATTTGGAAGTTAGGTTAATACTTACACTGCCAAACTATGCTTTAAAAAGAACTAATGATAGCTTATAACCTTTTATTAAAACCAAACTTATCTACAGATTTATCCTTTTTAACTAAAATACACATATTTTAAACTACTTAATAATACATAAATAACTTTTGTTAAACTAACTTCAATATCTACTGCATCTTTACTTAGTAGATTTTCCGGCATTTTTATTGTAAGTTTAGTAACTTTAGTCTAAAAATTTATTCATTTGTTAAACTAATTCAATCTTGAAAATTTAACAAAAAAGTAAACAAACAAAAACTTTTTCAATGAAAAAGTTTTTACTTGATGAACAGCTTTTGAACGTTGAAAAATTAAATATTTTTGCTAGTTGTTTAGTGAAATTAAATCTGAAAAAGTCAAGATACACGAATTACTTATGTATACTTCGACAAGATTTATATATAGCTCTCAAAACGGTCCAGGACTTAGTCAATTGTTTTTAGTTGTGGTTTTTTTTTTCCTGCATCTATAGTTACAAAACATCAAACGATGATTTAAAAAATCTACAAATCTATGTAGACTTTTTAGACATCATTTAGTTTTTTTGTAATTACGTATACTTAGAAATACAAAAAGATCAGTTTTTTATTTTTATTTTATTACCAATGGTGAAAACGAACATTGTCTTTTTTTCAAGCTAATTTAAACTTCCTTACTTGTTTTAAAGGTCATCTTTTAAAATAAAACTAGATTTTTGAAGTAGTACGGAAACAATAAGTAGTGAAACCTTAAACTAAATTTATGTTTAGAATAGTAAACGAATTGTACGATTTATTGATAATAAGTGTATTTAAATAAGCGTAAAAACAAAATAGCTTAAGACAATGTTGTTTTTGAACAGTAACAGATTAATTTACATTAAGTATGCTTTTTTTATAAATCAAATACGTTTTTAAAAAACGAATTATATGTTTATAACCAAACTTTAACAGTAGTTTGTCTGTTAAGTACGCACTTTTAACAGCGAACTCGACTGACAGTCCGTACTTAGCACAATCTCGTCTTTAATAAATAGATTAAGAAATTCTTGACTATGTCGTATTTTAAAAGAATGTTAATTTTGATATAAAAACTGTTGAAAGTCATTATTTAAGTCTTGCGTTTTTGGTCGTATTTTCATAAAAAAACTAGTTTAAAAGCATTTTATCTTTTTAAAACTAAACTAAAACTTATTACAAGAAAAACACTCTTTGCTTTGAGAACAAACGACAAGCTACAAGTAAAATGTTTTATGTGCATCTAAAACTAAACAGTTTAACTAAACCCTGTTTTCTTAAAGTAATACAATTTTAACACATTTTATATATATATTTTTTGGTATACAGTGTGTAAAATTAGTCTAAGGTAAGTAATATAAATAGAAAATACACTTTATGTATTTATTATTTTTAAACTAGTTCAGAGGAAATTTTGATTGTCTTCTTTGAGTATAATTAGTTCTGATTATAAAATGGTTTTTATTATCTTTAATTTCTAGGTAAAAGGTATTTAAATACCGAAAAACTAGTTGCATTTTGAACAAAGATTTTTTTTTGGCATAAACCTGCAAACTTAAAAGGTATGCTACTACATAAAAGTCTAAATAATAAACAATGCTAAAATGTTTGTTTATGTTTTACAAATTTTTCTGATTAAACTAGAAATAAAAAATAAAAAAGGATTTTAGATGTTTGCTAGTCGTAAAAATAAGTATTTCCCAAGTTTTGGTATTTTTCAATTTTAAAAAACTAAGTATTTTTTGCTATGTTGAGTTACAATTAGCTTTTTTTTTGAAAAAAGTTTACTTAAAGATTGAGTTTTTAAAAATTGATAAACGTTTAAAGATTTTTGCTATAGCATTAATTTTGATTGCTCTTTTCTTTACTTTTTATAACTATTTATTGATCAATTAAAAGAAAAATTGTGACTATATGCTTGTTCATTATTGAAAACTACTTTATAAATCTGTTTTTTTGTTTTAATTACAAGATCTGTATACTTTTTGATATAAATATCAATCTAAATATAAAATAAATTAGTTCGACATTTTGAAAACTAGTTTTTTCTATTTTAAGTAGGCTTAAATACTTTTAATCAATTAACTTTGAATTTTTTAGAGTTAAGCAAAGGTTTAAATAGTTATTATAACTTAGATTAAATAATAAATACTATCATAAGGAACATGTTATAAAGATAAACAATAACACAGAGAGTCAAAGCTAATTCTGTAGCTGTTATACAAATAAGATTCAAATAAAGAAAGTTCTATAAATGAATTCAATTTTTGTTAGTAACTTAATCTTCGAATCAATCTACTGAAATACATAATAGCATAACTATTTCAATTTTAGAAAAATTTAAGATATTAATTTCTTAACACCGAATATAAAGTAGCATTGTTTTTATAATTTTAATATCATAACTAGAACAAGTGAAACTTAACGATTAAATAGACTATTTACTTTTGTGTTTACAAAATATGATTTGATCAATAAAGCATAGCTTTAGTTGTATGTAAACTCGTATGCTGATACGAAATATATATTAGTTAATTATAATTTAGCTGGTTTAGTAAATTTCAATATAAAACTTGAGTATTATATGTTTTGGTTTTAAGAAAACAAATAGAGAGATCTCAACTACTGGAGGAGAAATAATGAATTTATTCTTTCAAGAATTTATTCTACAAACTAAGTTTCGGTCAAAGACCTCGTCAGTGCTTAAATAATTCTTATTCAAATAGAATACTTATGCATGATAGGTTTTGTTGTTGATGATATCTTTAGCGTAGTATTTTAAAAGAGCTTATTATTGTTTAGTTCTATTTAGCTCTTAACTGTGTTGCATTTTATAAGCAGTTTTATTTAAACATCGTAATAGTTTTCGAAATCGACAATAAATTAACTTTTTAAGTAACTTTTATTTTATTTTGTTTTTTGTATCAGCTAGTATCATATGCTATAAATTAAGTACATAAATGTTACAGTACTTGTATTTAAATTTTCATTTATAAAAGTTAAGTTCGATTATGGTAGAATTAACTTCTTTAGAACTATTTAAAAAAAATACAATGGTTTATTTAGCTATGCAAACGTAAAAATCTTATTACTGTTCAAGTAAAATTATTTACTAAAGAAGAAAAATTACACTTTTAGCACAAATAACTGATAAATTTTAAGGTAAAATATCTCAAATATAACATTTTTACCTTCTGTAAAAAGTTGTTACTTATCATTCAAGTATTCATATATTTGCTATTAGTATTGTTTATCTCCTTTTGTAAGTTAATTAAAAGTTATTTTAGTTCTTATGTTATTAGACATGTTTTTAAGTACATTTTTAAACAGAAAATTTTGTTGATTTTTGTTTAGTTTTCTTTTCTTTCATTTCGTTTAATTTATTGATTTATTACTAAAAATTCAGTTATCTATATGATAAAAAAATTAATAGTAATAGCTCGTAAGAAATTGTATAAGAATGTGGTGTACGACTCGATAAGCGAAAGGTTCCTTTGTACACCAGGTCCTTAGACCAAACTTTTTAAGCGCTTTTTTTATCGTTCAATAAATAATATATACAAAAAAAATTAATTACAATGTAGTTTACATGATTTATAGATACACTCAGATTAAATAAAATTTGATTAATCAATGTATTATCTATCAATATTTTTCATTAGTTTTGTTTGCAGCATTTTTCATATAAAACCAAGCTTAGTAATAATATTATCGTAAAAAATCAATTACATTTACGAGTGTTTGGCTTGTAAAAGTTCAAAACAAATAAAAAATAAAAGTTCAAAACAAATAAAAGCTCGCGAACGAAACGATTAGTTGCCTGGCAACCGGCGACAAAGCTAATATTTGGTTTTGAGCGCGTTTTAAGTGAATGTGGAAAAAATACTTGAAAGTTGTTAGGAGGCATGCTAGACTTTCCACTATGAATTGCAAATCGCACAATGAAAATTTCGCAGACGCGCCGTTTGGGACGCAAAATAAAAGGTTTGGTTGTTTTTGTAAGGAGTTTGTTTTATTTGTTTTTATTTTAATGAAGCAAAATAGAGATTAGCGATTTGAATAGACAAGAGTAAGAAAAAGGCTGTTTTCTTTTCAACAAAGAAAGAGTTTTGTGACAATACTCAGAAAATTTAAAAAACTAAAAATAACTTAAATAAAAATAACTTCAAAGCTAGTAATGAAAGAAATTAAGTTTTCATATAAAAATTGCAACACTTGAAGACCATATTGTTTAATTCTACTTAGTTTGTCAGTTTTAAAGTTTGATTCTACTTAATTTATTTGTTTTATGTTTTTTTTTTTACTAATTTTTATTTTTAAGTTATCTATTTCATTATGTTAGGCCAATCCAGTTAAGTATGTACATTTAAAGGCAAGATGAAAAAATAATTAACAAGCAGCTTATTTTTATTGAACTTATTATTTGTTTGGAAAAGCCAAAAAAAAAATACTTAATAACATTATTAGCTGAACTTTGGTATCTTCTTTTAAAAGCAAAAGTAAAAGTAAAACAAATTTTAATAAGCTAGTAACAAAAGATTTTTACTATTTTAAAAATACTGTCTAATCGTGCTTGTTTAAAATAAAAGTTTAAATGTTTGAAAAAAACGTCTCTGGTTTTGTTGGATTTAAATTTAATTGTGCTTTAAATCTGAATTTAAATAAAGTTAAATACTTTTTGATAAAAACTTAAAACATCAAGCTTAACACTTTACTATTATAAGAACATTTAAAATAAAAAAACATCTAAATTTGTTTAAAAATTATGTCAGTTTTAATTATTCAAAATATAAATTTAAGAGTTTGCTAAATAAGATCCTAGCGAAACAAGTTTAATAGAATATATAATTATCACACATTTAAACAGTACTCTTTCTTTATTACACTGACATATGTTTCTGTGGATCAACAAGTTAACACACTTCAACGGAGCTCTGTAAAAAACAAATACTGTAAGGAAAACATACAAGCTAAACTAGGTATAATTATATATGTGTTTATTAAAAATAAGAATAAATACTATAGATTTTTGTAGATTAGTGCCAAATAGTAGATACAATATATAATGTTATTTCCGACTGATATAAATCACTTAACATTTGTAACTATTAAGTCTAAATTAGATAATTTAAAATAAAACACAAAATAAAGTAATAAATCACAACGTTAAGCATCACATGAATGTTCATGAAACAACAGTTTAATACTTTGAATCAGTATTGCTTAAACTTTCATGTGAGTTTTTTATGTTATGATTTATTATTTTGTTTTGTATTTTACTCTACTTTATTTAATTTAAACTTAATAAATAGTTTTAATTATTATGTGATTTATACCAGTCGGATTTAACATTATATATTGTATCTATTATTGAGCATTAATCTACAATAATCTATAATATTTATTCTTATTTTTAATAACACCTACTTAAGCTTGTATTCTTTCCTTACAATAGTTATTTTTTACAGAGTTCCGTTGAAGAGTGTTAACTTGTTAATACACAGAAATATGTGTTAGTGTAATAAAGAAAAAGTACTGTTTAAATTTGTTTTGTCAGTTTTACAAAGTCCTAAATAGTCAAGTACATTTTGATTATGCTAGTTAATGCTAATTTATGCTATTTCATTGTTACGTTATGCTAATTTGTTCAACTTACCAAACAAGTTTGATTGGTTCACATTTCAATTAGACTCAAAAAAGTCAACTAAACTTGAATTAAGTTCAAACAAAAAAAGCTTGTACTTTTGTTTACAGCAAATAAAGTAATTAATTATTATAGGTTTAGTGTTATACCTTCTATACATCCGAAATTAACAATGCCTGGAACAATAATAAAGAACCAAAATCCTAAGTAAGTTGTTTACACTTATTTTTATTAGAAATTTGAATAATTTATTCATAAATTATTCAAAAACTATTTTCAATTCTAAAGGTAAACAAAAATTGTGTACAATAGATTAGTTATTTATAATAACTTCTAATAAAGCTTTAACTTTTATGGCTTAGTTGTTTTTGTTAGTAAAAATAACTTCAAAGATCGTTATTAAGTAGCAAAAACAGATTTGTTAAATAAAGTTTAGAAAAATTATACTTTTTTTTGCAAATAGTCATTGCTCTACAAAACTTATCTAATCAAAAACAACTTTTTTTAGAAACTCTGTTCTAAAGTATAGGCTGCTATACAAAAAAAGTTTAAAAAGGTATGCAGTTAACAAAAAAAAAAACTAATAAGATACTTTGAATCTATAGCTTTGAAAAATTGCTAAAATAATTTAACATTGTTTAAATTTGAGTTAATCTTCTTTTTTATCTAAAAGTTACTAGCTAAAAAACAAAACTGCATTAACTGTTCTGGTGAAATAAAAATAAAAATGGTTGCAATTCATGTCGAATGTCAGTAATTAAAATAACAGTTTGTATAAGCACTGGTTAAACACATCTGTTACAAGAGTACTTAATAAATTAAATAACTATTTCGAAATATGTTCCTATAACGTTTTATGTAGTTGAAATTAAAACATTTTTATATAACTTTTTGTCTAATTTTGTAAGTATTAAACAATTAACTTTACCTTTATTAAAGCTTTTAAAGCTGCATTTGAAAATCTGAACTAATAAACTTTATTTTTCATATTATAAAAAGTATAAATATTTGATTTAGTGATCATAATACGATTTACATTAGTTATAAAAACTGCAAAAAAGTGTTTCCATTTATCATAAACCAAAGTTTTGAACACACATATACTCATAAAAACTCTAGTTATACTGTTTTATTTTTAACATACTTTAATTTAAGCTCATCAACGCTTTCAAAACAACACTAACAAACATTTAAACTATAGTTTAGGACCTGGAACGTACAATATAAACTGCAAAAAAAAATTTTTGATTGACGATGAAACTTTTATACAAATAAAGTTATAAAAATGTTGTTTTAATTAGTTTCTTTATCTTTTATTCCACTAAAGTTTTCAAATAAAACTAACAAAAATTTGAAACTATAGTTTGGGACCTAGTACGTACAATATAAACTGCAAAAAAACACTTTGATTGACTATAAAACAAAACTTATATACTAATAAAATTATAAAAATATTGTTTTAATTAGTTTCTTTATCTTTATTCCATTAAAGGTTTCAAAGCATTACTAACAAAATTTTTTAGTTTGGGACCTGGTACGTACAATATAAACGAGTCCACATTGAAAAGACCGTCAACCGGACCCGGATGGGCTAGACAGCTGGACACGGAGAAAATGGCTAAAATACCTCATATTTTGTACAGGTATCTATTTTAAACTTTTTTTTTTGTTTTTTACCTTTCAGTTCAGTAAAATTTTGTACCATATAGACTAATATTAAAGTTTCTTTTGAAGGTTGTAATCAAAATACTTTTTTTATACGTTTGTAACTCAATCTTTTTTTATCGTTCTTTGTATTACGAAAATCTAAAGAATTTTTTATATATTTGTTCAACTTTCATCAAGAAGTTTAGTTATTAACAAAATTTTTACGTCTTAACAAACAAAATATACGTTTTATATTTTTATATTTGAAATATATTGTAACTTATAAAACTTTACTGAAAAGAATTTTTGCATGATGAAATTAACTGAATATATCGTAAAAAATTTTTTTCCAACAATGTATTTTGTGTTTCGTAAATAGTATAGTAAATAGCTTTGGTAATTTTATATAGAAGTTACACAATAAATATTATTATGTCTGTACTTCACAAGTTAGTAGTTATGATAAGCTACAAAAAGTAAATAATGACAAAATACAATGTAATTGAATGTTTTCTGAGGTTGTTAAGTACGTTTGTGCTCTTATAGTTGTATATAGTGGTTTGATAGAATAAATAATAAAAATACTATACGTCCATATATCTTATTTCAAAAGTTGTATGAAACTTTAGAGTTTTACGTAATAAAAATGAATTACATTACTATGTTTTAATTATTGTTTGTTTGGCGTTAAGTTTTACCTAATAGAAATTAAAAACAGCACGTCATTTTGTAATTATTGTTGTTTTAATTGTTTAAAAGTTTTACAATAAATCGTATGTCATGAATTTCAAGAGTGGATTTATGTTTTACGTAGTAGAATACAAATAAAGTACATATTAAATTAAGTGTTATTAATGATTGTTGTTTTAACTTCGAAAAATAGATATTTCGCATAACGCATGAAACTTATATAGAAAATGTTTTTTGATTCAAAAATAAGTGAAAAATTTTATGATAAACTTCACAGACAGTAAAAAATACATACAATAAGGTCTAAAACTTGATTTAATTTTATCTAGTTTATTTTAATTTATTTTTATTTCATTCAAAAAGGGAGACATGGCAGAAGAACAGGGAGATAGCACGTCTCAGGGGCCCGGGGATGCACAATCCTAAACTCCCCGTGACTGGAACAAAATACCTGAGCAAAGATTACCAACGAGGAATGATTGATATGAAAAGCGACCGATTTAACTACAGATATGTTGGTTTTTGATAAGAAAAATAAATAACAAAACTTTTTATTGATAGTTTTACTTTAATCGTATTTTGCTAATTAATTTTGTTATAAAATTTTTTATTTGTTTTTAGTTTAAAAATGTAAATTAGTAATACTGAATATTTCAATTTTTGTAAAACATTAATCCACATAATTAATAATATAACAATTATAATAACAATAATGTAAATAAACTGATAAAAAAAAGTCTAATAGAATTTTAAAGCAACAACTAAATAAAACAAAGTTTTGAGTTTATTAGTTTGAATTTTTTTCAGGATACCTATCCGGGACCCGGTAACTATGGAATACCCGATCAAGTTGTCGTTGCTAAGAAACAATTTTCGAGGAAGGGAATGTTAGATGCAGGTAATTAACTTTAATACAATTATAAAATTTAATGATAAATTTTTATTTTTATTTGTTTGGAAACTTTATTTGTTATTATTAAGAGTATTCGTAAATATAATCGAAATTTTAGATATTTAAATTATAATTTTTTTGTTATTAACTTACTTATTTCAAAACAATTTATTTAAAATTTTGTATTTTTAATTTTAAGTAGTTTAGATAGCTGTTAACTTTTTTTTTTTACTTAAACTTAAGGTGAGAAAAAAAGCTAAAACTGAAAACTAACTATTTGTAAATAACTTATTCTATAATTTTTTTTTAACTTTAAGTGAGAAAAAAAAGCTATGTTTAAAAAAAAAAAAATTTTTTTTTAATTTCTTAACCCTGCTAATTATTTCATTCAAAGAAAAAAAATTGATAACTTTTTTTGGTTTTTAGTTTTTTTAGTTTGTTTGGCAACTTAAAGTAATGGAAGAAAAAAAGCACTATTGTTAAATACTATTTAGCTAAACAATTAGTTGTTATAAAACAGTTATAAGTGTTAGCCTATGTTTTTTAAATCTACTCGTTTCCAAGGCAACCGAAGCAGGGAACTGCCCCACGTCGGCTCCAAACTTCCCCCGGGAGCCTACGACCCCGAACTGGGGTTCGCCAAGAAAATAACCAACAAGGTGGTCAGTTTGAAGGGTCCGTACGAGCTGTTCACCACGGACAGGGGGAAGTACCTGACCGGACACCGACTCGAGCAGGTTTCGAATTAGGGAAAGTACCTGAGTAAACGATTATGATTGCTCGTTTTAGCAAAACTAAAAAAAGAATTTGCGATTTAAACAAAATTTATTACCATTAAGCTTATTTGTAAATAAAATCTACTTGATGACGTTTATTCAAAACATAAGTTGTTCTTTTAAAACCGTTTATAATTATAACTATAACCCAATCTTAAAACCATGAGTTGAATTGAACCACGACAACAAAAGTTAGTTTTATTGTATTTTCTCAGCACAACAAAGTGGGCCCGGGTCAGTACGAGTCGCCCCCATCGTTTGTTGATGACCTCATCAACAACCCAAGCAAAAAATACCACGGCAGATTTCATCAGGTCAGATTTTGTTTAAATTTGTAGTTGTACACTTTTACAACTTCAACATAGCTACAGAAGTTTTAACCTTTATGGTTGAAACTTAGTTTTTTTATAAACTACCTTAGTTTTGTTGAGATTTAATGCCAGCATTCTTTAAAAGTAATACCTACCTTTCTAAACACTGACTAATTGTAGTTTTTACCGACAACGACCATTTACAAAAACAAAAGCTACCTTGCTCAATAATAAATCAGTTTTATTTTATTGTGTGCATTTAAAACTTTTTAAGTTAAGTAATTGAACATCTTAAAAATACTTTAAAACCTTTTCCTAGTACACAACTGCATTTTTTGTCAACTTATCATCTCTATTCACTAGCTCGCGAAACCGTCAAAGAAGCCAATCGCGTACCAGAACCACGGCCGCGTTTACCAATCGACCCTGACCATGATGCCCCGAAAATCCGGCGACCCCGGGCCCACGACGTACGAGGTTGCCAGGCGACCGGTGACGTCATACCAGAGAGACCCACCCTTCGGGCAGAAACAGAAAAGGTTCGACCGGAGGTTCTGGGTCAAGTTCCTTGGCAACGGAAGTAATGTGGGTTTGAGTTGAAAAAAAAACTTTAAAACTTTTATAAGTTAAAACAGTTTTGATTATTGTTTACTTTTTTATAATTGTTTTTTTAAATGTAATACAAGTTCAGTTTTGTATTTTGGTTTGTATTTTGTTATTTTGCTACAGTAAGAATGATGAATTTTAATGATACTTTTTATCAGCTAAACTATAGTGCTTACAATTACCTTTTGAAGCTTAGTAATTTAATTAAATAAAACAGCCGTTTTACAAATTACTAAGCTCTAGAGCAGGGGTCGGCAAACTGCGACCCGCGGGCCAAATGCGGCCCTTTATATCACTTAATTTGTTATATTTTTGATGTTAAATAATATTTTTCTACTGATTACTAGAATATTTTTTAGATAAGTGCGGCCCTCAAAGATTTTTTTCTAAATAATGCGGTCCGCGCGCAAATTTTTTTAAGAAAATTGGCCCGCGAGTCACACAAGGCTGCCGACTCCTGCTCTAGAGTGCTAGAAAAGCTTTATTGAATATATTATCTTTTTATATATATAAACTAATATTTTTATACATAGAGCCAAGTAGGAGTAATAAGATACATTCCAGATAAAAAGAGCATGATAAATGTTAACTTCATTAATTTTATTAAACATAAAGACTAATATTTTCTTATATAGAGTCAAGTAGGGGTAGGTAGATACCATCCAGATAAAAAGAGCATGAGAAATGTAAATGGATGTCAATCTGCCTTCAAAGCTGCAGTTAGATTTGATGAGTCGAAACTAAAAGCTATCATCCAGTTAGTTGCCTTTGTGATTCATACTTCCGATAGAAAACTTTACTTGAATTTTTAACTTTATTAATTTTCTTTTATATATGTAAAATTTCGTTTTTTTTTAAGTGAAAGCTATTTTTAAGTTGGTTGTTTTTAGAAAACTTATTTAACATAATGTTGAAGTATGTATTTTTCGTCCGTTTAATTCTAAGCTTTTTATAATACAGCTTAAAATATAATGTTAAGACAAAGTTGGTGCAAAAAACTTTAAGTAACTAAATGTTAAAAGTTTTTTAATCATAAATATATTGTTGAACTTTGATAAGTGAGTTTAACTTAAAAAACATTTGTTACCATTTACTAAAATAAACTTTTATAAAAATCTTAAGGACAAACATATCTAAACAGATTGTTAATTAAAGTAATCTTCTTTATAAGACTTCACATTAAACCATGTTTTAACAAAACTTTAGGAAAAAGAAGAAAGACAAACAGATAGAAAATGAGCAGAGAGAAATATTATTAAATCCGCCAATTCAAAATTCTGTCAGTAACGAGCACAGAACTGCTGTTAACAAGAAATAAAAACAACAAATAAAAACAATAGTTAAAAAGAAAAAACAAGCCATAAATTATTAAAACACATTTTTTTGATATTTTAGTTTTTGTTTTAAATTTTAGTGTTTAAATCTACTTATGGTTATTTTTAGCACACAATACGTTAATTCTATTTAATTTTAAAACAAAGACAAACACCAAAGTTTTGTAAAACATTTTTTAATTGCTTTCTCAAAAAGTTTTTCAACTAGTTTTTTTAAAACAATACATTATAATTTTGATGTGTTTTTTTTGCTTTGTAGTGTAAGAAACTATTTCTAATTGCAATACACAGTGTTAAATGAAGTTCATCTTAAAATTATTTGATAATGGGTTTAATCTAATTATGGTAAAGTACAACATTCAACAATTTAATCTTGTTAGTTTCAAACTATAAAAAGTTTTAAAATATATAAGTTTTTTACAAAAAGTACTATTTCAAACAACACACTGTGTCAAATGACATTCATTGCAAAGGTCACACTTTAAACGTTTAAATGTTTGCTTTACAAAATGCCATTAACAAAACAGTGTGACAATATCATTGTTTCTCGTTCAATTGTAACAACATTGCGACACTTTATTGAATAAAACTGCCATATTGCACCTGCCTTCGTTAGTAATTGGGCAGATTTAATATAATTTTGTGTAAACTGTCTATTTTGAATATTTTTACAGTAGAATCTAATTATTATTGTTTTTGCGTGATTGATAAACTCAAATAAACCTGAATTTAAATTAAACTTGAATATTACTAAATTTTTTTAAAATTTTTTAATTGTTTTCAACTTAAATCTTATTTTCATTAATTTTACGTGTTAACTTAATAATAAGCCAATCGAAACATTATATTTTTGCACATTGATAAACTTATAAAATAGCTAAACAAGGTTATAACTAATTATCAATAGTTCTATAACAATTAGGTTAACCTAAATTTACTTTAGTGATTAACTAAAAAAGAGCAGTGAAAATTTAATATCTAAAGAACTAAGTGTATAAACTATAGACAGTTAATATTATGCTTCTAAATAAAATTTTTACTTGAATTACCGAGGTTTATTGTACTAAAATAGTTTTAAAACGACAAAACTAACTAAAAAAAAAAATTAAAGTAATAAAAACATGTTAGCAAAGTGTGTAACAAATTACCAAGTAAATCTTTTAAGGTTTTAAATCTCTCACTTTTGCCGTTTAAAACAAAGACTTAAATAGTTATTAAATTTTAACTAGTACTCTTTAGTACATTCCTAATCTTTATTTATACGACGAGTCTTGTAGTTTGCAAAGTCATTAGTAAAATCACAGTAAACACGTAAAATAATATTATTAAAATATACATGTAAACATTTTTATACAAAACAACTATAAATATTTAACATTTTGCAGTAACCTTCACTGCAAGTTACATTAGAACTTAGTAACAGCTATAAAAAAAAAGCATTTGTCGTAAAAAAACAACATTAATTATTTATATATAAAACTAGCATCGATTAAAAAGTAAACAAGCTCATGGTTTTTGTTCACATGAAAAGATGATTAAAAACGATTTTAATTACACGTAAAATAAAAAAACTATAAAGGGTCTACTGAAGGTAAAGCTGAAAAAGGTTGAATCAGAAGGAAGATCCGCTGACCAGGTTCAGAACCTTCAATAAGTTTATTCTTCGTAAAGTTTGTTTTTTCTAATAAAACTTGTACAATGCAAAAATAATGTAAAATTTTTAAATCATAATATTTTGTTATTGTGAGCAAGCTGCGGTAATACTTTTATGGTTATTTATTCAAAGTAGGAGAGTAATTTTTGTACGTGTTTATATAAATATTTTTTAAATTGAAAAAAAAAGCAATTAAAAACTAACTTTTTACCGGATATATGTAATAAAAAAGCGCATTTTGTTAAAAACAGTTGTGAAAATAAGGTTCAGTGTCTATATTTTGATATATGTCAAACACTGTGGCAAGTTTTCTAAATTGGTAAACGGATATAAGTTATTGTTAAATAAAAAATGAGTCCATTTAAGTGAAATACAATGACACCTGCTGACTAAAGAACTTCCCACTCATGGGTTATACCAGCGTTTCTTAAATTTTTTTTTATATTTTAATCCTTTTTGGAAAGTTGTTACCAAATTTACCCCCAACATACAAAATAGTATTTAAATTAGAAAACAAAGTTTTTTTGAACTTAACGCCTAACAAAAAAAAAATCGTAAACTTTAAAGAGTTTATTTTATTTAAAATACTTTCAGTAACATATTAACTTATAAATTAAAGATACTGTTAAAAACATTGATATACATAACTTAAATAAAGAAAATTTACCCCAGGTTAAGAATCGCTGGGTTAAACTATAACAACAATGATCTTTCTAATGTTGTATTCTACACACACTTGCTACAAAATATTTTAATGTAATTTTTGAACCTAATTAAACTTTGCAATTAATCACTACGTTTGGAACTTTTAGTCAGATTTAAAGCTTCGTTGATTTTTTGTTGTTAAAGAAATTTAAACAGAACCATAACTGTTTTATTACTTTTGATATTGCAATAAAATTGTGGTCAAACTATGCTACAAATAATATTTGATTTATAAAACAAACACATTGCTTTAATAGTATCTAAGTGATTGTTTTTCTAAAGTTTGTATTGTACAATTATACTGTATCGTAGTTTTCGAATAACAACAATTAATAAAAAAATATTAGGCAGTGAAGTTGTGAAGTTATTATTTTTTATCAAATATATTCTAAGAATTTTAAAAATCAAAACTAAGAGTTAATGATTAAAAGAGAAAATAAAACTTTTTGTAACAAATTAATGTTTTTTTTTTAAATATCGATTACAATAATTTACATTTAAGCAGCAGAAAATTATACCAATTACAATTAAAATGATAATCTATAACTTTATAAAACAATTTACTTTCAAACAGTTTTACAAATACTAATTTAGACGCTTTAAACGATACAATAATGCCTGCTGTATGTATAACAATGCTACTGTCAAGTTATAATGTATTACTTCTGTTTAGTATATAATTAGCTAACAGAAAATTAAGATTTTATTAATTAATTGATTTGTTTTCATTAAATTTAAGCTCAACTAGGTAGTTGTTTCATAAGTTGTGTTTTAAATGCATTAAAGTTATTTTGTTTGGTCAAATATAGTAAATATACTCGTATTAAAGCTTAATTGTATTAGTTTAGTTAAAGTGATAACTAAATTTGTAGTCGAGAAGTTTTAGTAAAGTTTTAAATAACAAAAATAAACTACCTGAACTTTAACATTTATCGATTACTAAAAATTAAAAAAAAAAATCAAGTTTTGTTTATCAAACTTGCTATTCTGTTATTTTGTACTTTTTAAAGCGGTATAAAAACATTGTTAAATGTTACTATTGTGAATAAAATATGCTTAGACTGATTTTAGCTTATATAGGCAACAAAATATAAACACTAAGTTAAGTTTGCTCTGATTATAACTTAAGTAAATACTTAAAAAAAAAAAGTTTTTGTATAAACACCAACTATTAATTAAAGAAATAACTAGGAAAACTAAATAAGTTTTCTTTTTTTAATGAAAAGCTAATGTAACTGTGTCAAAATGTTTTCTATATGTCTTGGACAAGACATTAAAAGGTATCTATATATATTAAAAGGTAAATTGATAATCGAAAGGTTCTTCGTGCACCAGGTCTTAGGACTAAATAATCTTTATTTTTTATTTTTTGTTCAATAAATTCCATATATATGTACGTGTTAAACTTTATGCTCAATAAAAAAGTAGCTAATAATTTTAGTGTTCACTTCAAAAATTCTTAATATTAAAGTAAATTGTTGAAGAAAAAAGTTTTTTTTAGCAGTTGAATCTACAAAAAACCAAAAAGTAACCAAAAAGATTCTTAAATCCAAGTATTTTTGAAGACTGCACTTTTATAGAGTTATTTCTTGTTTTTCATATGTAAGTGCTATAAACTGGTAGGCTTTTATATGTACATTAGTTTTTTTAACTTGCACTGGAAAAAAGCTGTTAACTTTTTGTAAAAAACGATTTGTATTTAGTGTAATTAATAATAAACTTCAAATGGATATACTAGAATGGAGAAATTATTATTATAAGGTTAAAATATTACAATAACTATCATAGTCAGTAATATTTACTTTTAAAATTAAAAATATTTTGAGTACTTAAGACAAAGCTGCAGCTCTGTTCAGGATAACAGGATAAACAAATATTTTTCATAATATTTTATATTGTAAAAATCGAATAATTTAATTGCTACACTTCATAACACATTTAATTTTTTACTGAACTAAATTTTTACTGATGTGTTATTAGAGGAAGGTTTTTTGTTTTGCATATTTTTAAAAATTAATATCATAAAATAAAACTTACTCATTTTTAAGTTGATGAAACTTTCTTTTTTCACAAAGCTTTTCAATTTAGACTTTACATCCTAATCAAATGATAAACGAAATAACAATTACTTTGTATGCTTTTAATGCTTAAAATGTTATGCCGTAAACGTTTATGAAAACTTACATACAAAACGAAATCTTAAAATGCTTAGTGTCTAACAATAGTTAAAAAAAATTTATTATAATTAACAGATTGGTAGAAGTTGTTTTTGTTTTGATCAAGTTGTTTTGAAGCATACAAACAAGCCAATGAAAAAAATAATTTTGCACTGAATTATAGCTTTTTAGTATAAAATTTTACCATAACGACTTAAAGTTTATTTATAGCAATGATTTTGTTTCCTAAGCTTAGAATAAAAAAAACAAATTAAACTAGAAAATAAGTTAAAGCGTAACTCTTGTCAAAGTAGAAAAGCATTAATATCGTATTAATTTAAAAGTTTTAACTTATTGTTTTTTGGTAGTTTATTTTTACAATTAGTAAAAATAATAAGTTTTAACAATAAGTTATCTTTTTTAAGCTAAATGAATGAAAATATTACACAGCTTGGATCAGGCTTTCCCCTTTTGGGTGATTTTGGGTATTATAGGGCAACAAATAGTAACGGTACTAAAAAGTATATGGGTAGTTTACTAGTAAAGGGGCAATGTTGGACAAATGCGGCGGTAAAGTTTTAACTTTCTGCCTAAAGGGAGATTAATTTTGGAAACCTTGACTTAGACGCATGAAATAAAACTTATTATGAGAAAGTATAAAAACAATAGAGCTTTAAACTCGTAATAAATACTTTGTGAAGTGTTTACTTTAGTGGTGTATGACTCGATAACTTGAGATTCTTTCCCAAAGACCAAAATTTTCGAGCGAATTTTCAAATTTTTCATTGAATTAAATATATGTATAAAACTCTTTTGTTCGAATTTGTTTTTGCTTCCCTATTTCTTAAGATAGTTTGTCATCAAGTTTAAAAAATATGTTTGGAGTATTTGAAAAGTTTAACCAAAACTGCTTTTGTTTTAATAAAAAATACAAAATAGTTTTTCTGTAAAACAAAAAAGCTTAACATTAATAAATAGTTGTTAACAAAAGTATCGAACACTTTAAACTTAATTTTAATTATTAAGCTTAGTTATTAACTTTTTATCGAATTAAAATAGAGATACGTATTTATATAAAAGAACATATTAACCTTTAAACAAATTAAGTTTAAGAATATCGTTTTATTTCTAAAAAAAACGATTTCAGGTTTTCAAACAGAGTATTACCATTTTTTTTGCTGTCTAAAGACAATTAGAAATTTTTCAATTTAGACCATAAGACTTGAAGAAAATACAATTATATTTCAAAGTGAAAATAAGCATAAGAAAACATAGTATAATTTTATAATTAAATGAATAAATTAGTGCTTCATAAACTCTTAAATTACAATTCTTATTGTTAGAAAGAAGTAAAAGCAAATTAGCTCAAACTAGTTTGCGTGCTTTATTAGTAAAAACTATTAAATAGCGTACTTAAATTAAGTTATAAAACTGTTAACTTCAAGTAACATACTTATGTTTAATAGTTATTTCTATTTCTAATGGTATCTAAATTTCATTCTTGGGTGGGTAATTAACTTTTTATTTTTTTAGCATACAGACAGCTTCATAAATAGGAAAAGTACAAAAATCAGCTCCCATAAGACCTAAACTTTTGATTAGTTTTTAAAATAAAGTTTTACTTTTAAAGTATTCTTAAGTTAATAATTAAACACTACGTTTAAACAGATTTTTAAAATATCTCATCTGTTTACAATCTTTGAGTTTTGTATTTTCGAAAAAAGAGCTAAAATCTAAGAAGCATTTGAACTTTCTTACTTTAATTTTTCTTATTGTTTCCGGAACAACAGCTATTGAATTTATTAAAAAATTAAAAACAATTTTTGTCACAAACATTGTGTTAAATTGCAAGCATAAGTTATAATTTAAAATACAACTTTGTTTGTTTAAAACAATCAAAGTAAAACAAACAGGAAAAAAGCGGGTTTTTATGAATTTTTGGTTATGAATGTTTATAAACTTTTTTGAACTATCTAGTTGATGAGTAATGTTTTTTAAATTGCTGGTTGAGCAAGTTTTGAAGCTATTACAACCATGTTATATTACACCATTTAGTTTGAGTTGTATCATGATAAAATTAGCAATTTCAGTTTTTATTTATTACATTTGTTTTTTTTGTAAAATTTGTTTAGCTGTTTTTTATCTTTCATCAGTGTGGTCATAAAATTTTGTTGATAAAACATTTACAAGTTCAAAAACACGGTTTTAGTTTAATTATTAACGTTTAGCTTCAAAGTAAAATGTTTATTAGCAAAACTTGACAGTAAAAATCCAGCTTGTATTAATTTTTGAAAGATTGTTAGTGCAATGTGCAATTTATTTTGCATTTTTAATTTCCTTGTGATAAGTTTTGTTGACAAAGTAGTTGTTGTTAAGATTATGAAACAAGTCTTATTTTGGTAATTTTTTTATAGGTGTTTGTTCTAGTATTCTAAAGTAAAATTTTCAAGTTGTATGTTGAAAAAAAGTCAAAAAGGTAGATTAATAAACCTTTTTTTGTAGAGTTATTGTAAAAAAACAAGTTAATATGCATTTTGTTTTTATTCAAATAAAGAATGATTATTTTAAATAAAAGTTAAGTTTTATTTTGATTAAAAATGATTTGAAGAAAATTTTGTATTATAAAAAGTTTAAAATTAAACATTAGTCTTGTTTACCAATATACATATATATATTTTTAATTACAAAAACAAACTCACTTTACAAACAAAACGGTTGGTATTTTCGTAATTAATTAGTCCTAAAGCATATATACAGTTATACTTTTGTACTGAAAACACAAAAATATACCAAAAATTTAATGAAAGGTATTTTTTTACTTTAGCACTTCATAATTACAACTATCAAAAAATTTTTTTTTTGATACTTTTAAAAGTCAGTTGTAGTAGTTTACCTTACTGTTTAATACTAGCTTAGTATCTTTTTCGTAAAACATTTTTTCATTGTAGTAATACTTTAGTTTTGAGCGTAAATCGTACATTTCAGAGGAAAGTATTCTTTGTAAAGACGATATTTTTATACCCAGTAAAGCGTAAAGATATAACGCTAATCTTGCAATCTATAGAAATTACGCCTTTCTTTTTACCACTCAAAATTCAAAAAAAGTTTTCTTATTGTAACAATTACAGTTCATATAAGTTTTGTTGCTAAAGGTTTATACGCTTTTTTTTCTTTTTTGAAAAGTTTATATTTTAATATTTCAGTGTTTATAATTTTATGCTTAAAAGTGTTTTTGACAAGGGTTTAAAAAATACAGCTGTATGTTATTAGCTTACTAAAAAAAAACACATTTAAACTTTGTTTAACAAATATTTCAGAAACTAAACTTGTATGTATTGCATTTGTTAGTTGTATAAAATTAATAAATGTTTGTTAACTTAAAGTTTGATTTATTTTTCGTTTTTTCACTAAGATAAAACATTAAAAAGCGCGTTTTTTGGTAAAGTTTTACATAATCAAGACCATGTTTATTTATAGTTACAAATTTTCGTTTAGTTATGCTATTTAATCAGAAAGTGTTTATCTAATTTAAGTTTACATGAGTATATACTTTATTTAGTCAACTTTTTAATGTAGTTTGATCAGCAGTTATATTAGTTTTTGTTTATTTTTATAAACCTTAACAAGACTTCAAAAACCAAAACGTACATTTCTTGTATTTTAACTTCAAAAGTTGCTTTTCTTGAAGTTAGTTGTTACTTAATACTAATAAAATAGATTAAAAATAAACTTTTACTTATTTTCAGCCTAGTAGATTTGCAAAACGTAAAAAACTAATGCTCATAATTTATGTTACCTTGTTTTCTAATAAATTATAAAGTATTTTTGAGTTACTTCTTAACTTACACTTGCAGTTTTTCTTATATTTATCTTTAGACATTGTTAATAAAACCAAAAAAACGTTTAAATGCATGTCACAAGTAAATGCAAAAGTTTTTCTATTTATTTTTTTAACATTTCATTTAAAAAAAGTTGTAAACATTATAAATGACCGTTTAAAAAACAGCTTTATTTTTTATAAGTAAAAACAAAATATTATTTAGTTCAATAGTAAAAAAAAATGATAACCCTATATGGAACTAAATAATTGATAAGTAAAAGATAAAACTAGTTTTATATTTTTTTATAGTTCATTCTAATCGTTTTTTTAGTTTTCCAATTTTGTGTACATTTTATCTCAAACTTTGCTCAAGATAAAAATCGTCCAATGTCAATTATGACGTGTATTGCAAAACACCGATCAGAAAAATTAACATTTCTTGAAAATAAAATTGTTTTACATTGGCTTCTATACAAAAAACAAAACAGCTTTATATAAAATAGAAAAGAAAACAACTTTATATTTACCATAGTTAGCGTTTATCTTAAACAGTTTAAGGAGATTATACAAAATAATGAGAGTATAATTGTAATAATGTTTAAAGCTTTAAGAGTTTAGTAGTACTAAAAATAGATAGCACAGTAAAGTTTATTTAAGCTTTCATAAACATTTTACTTAACTATTTAACGATTTATACAAACAGATATTTTAAAAGAAGTTTTATTTAGAGAATAAAAACTTGATTGAAAATGTCAAAAGATGCAAGTTATGCGAAATCCGTAGAACGGAAATGTCTTGGGTCATTAATATTAGTTTCAGTCGCTGAACTGTTAAACTTTTCTGCTTTTATTTCGCTAGAAGGTAAAGTTTATAAACGTGTATTTTTAATTTATAAATATTTAACTAAATTTTTTTGAACTTAAATACAGTAAAAAAAATTGAAAACAGAAAGTTCTGTATCTACAAAGCTTTTGTTGTTTTTTATTTTGTGTGTGTTTTGTTTTGTACTCGAGTTTTGACCAAGCAATTTGTTTGCATATTGTGTAAAATTGCACTTAAACTAATGTATTTGCAAAAGCAATAAAACTTTTATAGCTTTTGTAGTACCCCGCATTTTTGTATTACTTTGTTTTTGAATACTTTTTACAAAGTTTTTTGAATTTATAATATAAGTTAAAACTGACAAAACAGTTTTTATGGAATATGCAAGTTAAATACTATAACGATTTCGTCTAAAACCAAACCTTTAGAACATTTACATATATATGTTATGATTACAGACTAAGTACGATTATACATCCGTTTAAAAAGTTCAATGTTCTAAACAAAACAGACAAATTTATTTTGGAATATTTATTGTTTATAGCTTTAAAGAAGGTAATAAATATAATTAATGTGTTGCAAAACTCTCAATACAGTTTATATACCAAATAATTGCATAGAAAAACAACTTTTGCATTTATCATTAGTTTAAAGCGATTGAAAACTTTTACAACTAAGTCTTGCTTACTAAGTATTTTACAGCTATTGTTAAAAAAATAATAACATTTAGAAGAAGTTATTTATTTTAAACTCTATTAATGCTAATATTAAAACTTGTCATAATATTTCAGGTTTACAAAGCAACCTGAACAAAGAGGTTGGGATGATAGCTTTGGGTCTCTTGTACCTGACGTTTCTCCTCACTTCCATGTTCTTGCCCCCTCTAGTGATGAACAAACTCAGTTGCAAGAAAATTCTCTGCATTTCAACTCTCGCGTACGCAACCTACACTGCCGGTTTGTGACTTACATTTCAAATAACTAACAATATTAGAATTTTATTAATTTACTCTCTGAGAATAAAAAACTATAAGTTTTAACAAAACCTACACTGCCGGTTTGTATACTGTTTGTGGAATATTTTATAAAAAACAATGTTTTATTAACTTACTCCTTGAAATAAAAAAGAATAAGTTAATAAACAATTTTTGTCATAACCTACACTGACGGTTTGTACATTTGTATATATTGCTGAATAACTTCATAAAAAGTTATGATTTATTAATTTACTTATGATATTCTGATTTGCTTTAAATTAAACAAAAGAAAGATATGTAGCTATAATGAGACGAATTAGACCTTATTTTTGCAAGTTGTTAAAGTTAAAACAATGTTTTTACACAGTGAAACATTATTTTGGGTTTATAATCTTCAAAAATAGAGTTTAATATAGTTATTAAAAATAGAAACAGTAAATACTGAGGTTACCGTTTAATGCAACTTATACAGCTGGTTTGTTGGTGTTTTTATATTCGGAATATTTTATAACAAACAAGGCTTATTAATTTACTCGTTAAAAATAAAATCAACAGATTAACAAACAATCTCTAACGCAGCTTACATGATTTGTTAGTGTTATAATAACTTTTAATATTTTTTATAATAAACATAAATAACAGATAAACTTAATTATTTCATTGAAAAAAACAATTATCGACTTTTAATGCCAATTACACAGACGTTTTTAGATATTTTCATTGTAACATATTTTTTGTACTGTGGACAGCCACACTTAAAAGAACAAAAAACATTCACTTTTGTTTATTGAAAGCAATTATTAAAATTAAATATGAATTTTAGACTACGTTTTGATTTTTAAACACTTTCATAAAGTCTATACAGTTAACAAAATGCAACAAAAGTACATAACAACACTTAAAACTTAAGGTATGTGGTTTCCTAATTGATTTTACTGTGATCTAACTGCATTTATTTATTATGAAAATAAGAACTTGATAAAAACTACCATATTTAATAGTTAATACAACTTAGTTGAAGAAAAAACATTTGATATGTAAAGTGTTTTTATACTTAATGTTTTTTTCATAGACTGTGAATATGTGACAACTTTTATAATCACTTCCATACACAAGTTTTTTCTTTTAAAACGTCTAAAAATGTTTGAAAGTTTATTAAAATAATTAAACTAGTAACTAACAATCTACTCTGGAGTTTCCCAAACTCATTTTCATAATCGCCTCCCTTGGTAGAAATGTTAGAAATAGTTGCCCCCCCCCCAAACTATTTGAAGTCAGCCAGATATTAGTCAGTTATAGAAAGTCAAATGGGTTGAAATAGGTTGCTATAGATTAGTTAATAACAGTTTTATAGTACACTTATTTCAAAAATGATAAACTTATTAAGTGGGAAAAGATAACAAGTTGACAAATAGTCATTTCCAGGATTTAGCACAAAATTTCAACATTGGAGAATCTTAAGTTATTTAGTTAAGAAAGTCATAATTTTATCTTACATTATACATATAAACTAATTTTCATCAACCATATACATTTTATTACATACAAACGTTAACAGCACAGTTACTATTTCTATTAAACATTTTTATAAACAGTGGCTTAATAAAATTTAAACGTTATGAACCAGCAGAAGTTAAATTACACTTAAGTTAACAGGTATACACCACTCGATAAATTATTCCAACACCAACTTATACATCAAAACATTTAAAAAAATTGTCGGCTATTGATAACATATAAAAAATAGAAAATTAATTTAAGACATCTTTAATAAAACTAATTCATAGATTTACATTTAGATTAAAAAGTTTAAATCAAACATTTAGTTTCAGTAACACAACTTTTTAGATAATTTAACAAATCGAAATGTGCCAAAAAGTTTCTTTTTTCTTAGTAAGGGGATTCACCGAAAGTGCAATTGTCACACCTCCGACAACCACTCTACCAAGGTGTCTCTTTCCACTTCGGCCAAATTCTCCTGTTCCATTTTCCTATCCAACAGTTCCAACACGTCGGACACGAAACTTTTGATGATGGCCTTGTTCCTGTTTCCGATGTTGTCGATCACTTTCGCGAAATCCAACCGCTTGTTCCGCTTCACAAAAAAACCGGGGCTTTCCCTGAAAATCTTCAGCCACTTGTCGTAGAAGTCGCAGGCGTTGTTCGCGACGGTCCTCAGCAACAGGCTAACTTGGTCCTTGTCCAGCACAGAGTCGGCTTCGTACTTCAGGATTTCCCGCCTGAAAGCAGAACCGCGCGTTCCGCTGAAACTGACCCTAAGATCTTCGAGCTTGTTCGATAAGTATTCGTCCACTGTGAGAAATAGATCAATGGTCATTGTTTTGTTGGCTGGCTATAAAATTCCTGTTAAAAATCCAGCAGTTACTTATTATAGTAAGCAAGATAAAATTAAAGAGATTGTTAGGCTTAAATTATTTTAGGATGTTTTTAAACTTATTTGGATCAAGCTACTTTTGTTGCCTTTTTGTTTGCCTTGAAGTATTAAAATTTGATTTAGTTCTGCTTAAAAAAAGGAACTGTAAGTAACATAAAAAGTCTGTTAACTTTTTAAAAAGGAACAGTTAGACTTTAACATTGTTTGATTTTCAACTTGTGTTACAGTATACTATTTAGCATAAGGAAATAGACTTTTTTTAATCTAAGTACCAAATATATTTTCAGTTTTTGAGTTCTTAAAACAGTAGTTAATTCAAATTGTTAAGCGCTGACATAATAAAAAATAGTAGTCTCGTAAAAAACTAGTTTTAATTATTTTTGTTTAAAATTTTGTATCATTTAGTAAATATTTAGATTATTTTCAAATATGTTTCAACATTATCACTCAGTTCTAAACAGAGATGTTATAGCGGTAAAAATTTCCTAGTCAGTTTTTATTTTACAATATGTTTTTTTTTCAATTAAAATTTATTTTAACTATTGTTTGGTTAATAACTATTCAGTCAACCTACTCATAGAACCTATAACTATTGAATCATATGAAGTTTAAGAAAACTTCATCAGTTTTGTCATTCTCTTTACTATTTGACATCTGAAACTTATAGATTTAAACAACTGTAACCGAATTAACAAACCATTTACTGTTTTAAAAGTTTTTAGTGTTAATTAGAAAAATGTATAAAATTTATTGTAAAACTTTAAGGACCAACAAAAATCTGTTCAACACTGTTTAGTGTAGTAGTTCAAAATAGTACTTTATAAGCAAAACACTTATCTTTCTTTTAAGAGTTTAAGTACCTTAATTATGTTAATAAGTTAAACAATTACTAGCAGTCTAAGCTAAACTCATTTATATTTATATTTGAGTCTACGATAACTTAATTAATCCTTTTATGTAGACGCTAATTGAAAAAACTAATTATATTTTATTTCCCCTTTTATGATATTCTATTACACAGGTTTCTATAAGTTTACCAGGGCTTAGGTTGACTTAAGTTGCTAAATTTATCTAGTATTCCAGCTTTACAAAGACATAAAACCTTAAACGAATTTATAATGGTTATGTATCGCAAAAAGTTTTTTTTTACTTTTTAGTAAGAAAAACCTAGTTTTAGAGTTTAGTTGTTTTTTTACATCGGTAAAGACAAACTAAAAGCTTACTAAACTATCTTTAAATCGTATAAAAACTGATAAGTACTTTTTTTTACTACTTTATTCTTCAGATATTTTTAAAAAGCAATTAACACGTTGCGTTCTAAAAAGGTTATATTCAATTGTATTATGCTTTATAAATAATCAAGCTAAAACACTAAGTCTTGGTGATTATTTTCAAATGTAGATACACGTTTGTAGTCTATTAGAAAACTTATATTTTCAGGTTGTATACAAACACTTAAGCTTACATTTTTTACATCTTGCTTAAGTTTTTGATATTTTTGTAAGTTTTTTACAAAAATATTTGCAACTTAGGTAAAAATTCTATTCTCTACTAAAAGTTTTATTTAGTAGATTTATTAATTTGTTTGTCATTCGATTGGTTGTTAATCTAAAAAAGGGTTTCCTAAAATCACTATCATAAATGCCCATAAACATAATTCACATTAATAGAAATGATCGACTTTACTCAATACAAACCCCAGAACTTTATTGTATATTTAGAATATCTTGTAAAATATATCTCAGTACTCCCTATCGCCCCTTTACTCTTCACGCCTTCAACTTTGGCCCCTTCACATCTTATTACTGAGTTGTGGAGATGGCCCCCAAGTGGGCTACATGGTCCACTTTGGGAAACCCTGATCTGCGCCATATCTACCAATTGAAAGATACAAGTACTTTCGAAGGCGGATAAATAACAAATGAAGCTCCTCTAAGGTTGTAAACTTTTGTTTAGTTTAAATAAATTTGTCAACACAAGGCTCATGCTGATCTTAATTCAACATTTCATACGCTAACGCTAGATTTACATAAACTTCATTTGTGGAAACAATTTTTAACCACTACTAAGTAAAACTTGTCAGCAAAATTTCAGACTCATTACTTTCTAAAAAACTTCTTCATAATGTCGCAAGTGTTGAGTTGGTAAACAATTTAAATTTATCTAAATAAAATAAGAACATTTAAACACGATTAAATTTCTTAAACAAAAACTTCTTATGTATTAATCACTTATTTAGAATTAAAATAGTAAATTAAAAAATAAATAGTAAAAAGTAAATACTCATAAAGTTATAAAAAAATTTTGGTTGAATCTTGAAGTAACCTGATTTAAAGCTACCAAATAAACATCTTAAACTCAAACATCTTATTTTTATTTTTCACAGCAAACTTCTACCCGGTGGCTTACACGATGATCCCCGCTGCCATGTTGCTGGGGATGGGCGCCTCGTTGCTATGGAGCACCGTCAGGGTCTACGTCACGAGGGTGGCGACGTGGCATGCCACCGCGCGGACGAAAAGTGTGGAGAAAACCACCTATCTCTTCTTCGGAGTGTTCTTCACCATTTTCTCCTTCGCCGTCGTCATCGGCAACCTCGTCATCTCCTTCCTCGCTTCCATGACGTCAACAAATAACGTAACGACCAACCTGACGTCACAATACAACTCCACTCAAGCGGAGTGCGGTCTGTTCTACAAGATGGGAGAAACTCCGCAAAACTCCACACAGGAGGGAAACTCCCTTCCAAGGGAGAAAGTCAACACGGGCTTGATGGTCTTCCTCGCCATGCAGCTCGTCGGCGCCCTCTTGTGCCTGTTCCTCTACGAAACCGAGCCCGACTTCCACGGCAACGAGCAAGTCGAGCTGGTGGAAGGGAAATCCCCTGATGAGAAGAAGGAGGAGAGCACGCTGGGGCTGCTGAAGCTGATGTTCAGGATTTTGAGGAGGGACAAGCCCGCGCTGCTGCTCATGCCCATCACCATGAGAGGGGGTTTTTTGTGGGCGTTCGTCATGGGTCAGTTCACATCAGCGTGGATCTCATGCGCCATCGGTTCGTTCAAAATAAATAAAAACTTTAAGTTGAAAAAAGAAAGCTGTATCAGTAGATATACAACTAGTTTAAAGTTTTTAATTAAAAATACTAAGAATGCAACAATGAGATTTGTACAAAGCTAAAAGTATGTAAAAAATTAAAAAAAATTGTGCTAAATAAAACTCTATGAATAATTTAACATAATAAATAGTTTTAATCACATGACAGGAATTTAATAACCAATTTAAATATTATTCAATATATATGTTCTCCAGGCATTACCCACGTGACAAACTGCATGGCGGTTTTGGGGGCGACGATGGCGATGAGCAGTTTCTCCTCCGCCTACCTCGCCAAAAAAATCCCCGTTTCCGTGTTGATCCTGGTGACGGCACTGCTGGAAACCTGCATCCTGATCACCCTGATCGCGTGGCAACCTACTGACGTCATCTGGGTTTATTACGTCATAGCGGGCGGGTTCGGGGTGACCAACGGAATCATGAAGTCACAGGTTGGTAGATTGTTTGCTTGTTGATATATTCGTTGAATTTGTTTTGTGATCAACTGTGCTATTCTTTGGTTGGTAAAATAGTTTTAAAGTTTTATCAAAAACATCTGAATGTGAGTAATGTAGTTTTGTTTAAAAAGTTATACGCTTTTACAAAAAAATAAAAGCACCGATTATTTGTTTTAATTTTAAGTGAGTTAAGTCTTAAGAACTAAAAAACTATTTATTCTCGTTTTTACACTTGTACTGTGTATAGTACTTGCATATATTGCTTTACTTCTAAAAAACTTACCTATTTTTTATTTGTAGTTCAGACTTTAATTATATTTTCAAAATTTTTCAGGTACCCGCGGTCTACAGCCTCATCTGGACTTCTGGCGACGACCTGGCAGGCAGCTCCGCCCTCCAGAGCCTCTGGGAGTCCGGGGCGTCCACCGTATTGTACGGACTCAGCGGGGTCATGTACCCCGTCACCCAACTGGTGTTCGTCATGGCAACCACGACCGTGGGTACCGCAACGTTGTTGGTCGCTTGGAGGATCCGCGACAAGGCGTCGAGGTTTTGGTAGAAATTATTTGTCCGCTTGATGGCTGTGGAGTTTAGTGTTTAGTTTAAGGGATTTTTTTGGCTCTAAAGCTGATTTAATAGGGCTTTTGTAGATTAAATGGTTTATATTTTTATTACTATACAGTTATTTTACACTAATATTTTTTTTTAATTACCATTTTAATGTGCTGCAAAAAAAAAAAAATTAAGCTTTAAAGTAGAAACTTTAATAAAGATTAATTATTTTGACTGTTCTAGATTAGTTTATTTAATTAAAGTATTTTATTGCTTACAGAGTTTAAGAGCTTCAACCATTTATTAATAATTTTATAAGCTGTGACTTTTATTTAACTTTTTTTGTCTTCCGTAGTTGATTTTTTGGAGATATTGTATTTCTTGTTTTTTTTTAATTATTAAGAATATTTGATATCTATAGAAACTATTTATTTCGTTTTCTTACGTATATATTTTCGCCTTTACTTGTCTAATATTTTTTTCTATTGTAGACGTTTTTAGAGTACTATTGTAATTTTTCTATTAAGCGTGTATTTTCTTTAAAATTCATTTACGAGTTTTGTTTTTGTGCAATTTTATAATTTGAACTATTTTTGTAAGTGTTTTGATGTATAAAACATATTTTATAGCAAAAGTTAACACAAAACGAGTTTTTTGATTTTCATAAATCAGTCCTGGACTTTTGTCCTGGAGAAGGCATAAAACTGTATCCATGGTGTATGATTCAATAACCAAAAAGTTTTTGATACACTAGGTCCTTGAAGTAAACTTTTGAGAACTTTTTTTTTATGGTTCAATTAATTACTTAATTAACTTAATAGTATAACTTTTTTACTGACATCAAATGAAATTTTAAAAACTACCAAAGTAAGCTTTTTCATTGTTTGATTGCAATTTGTATTTTTTTACCATTTAAATTATGTTTTTAGTTATACAAAATACCTCATAAAGTTTTTAAAAATAAAATTTTTACAGTATTTTCTGATTTTAGTTAGATTATGAGCCGTTAACTTCGCTTTATAGCCATATACAAATTTAAACAAAACTGTAAATGTTCCCAATGTTTTGTTTTACAAAACTTTACTTAAAATACTTTTGTATAACAACTTTTAATAGTTTTTATCTTATCATTTCTGACTGTAATAAAACTTAGAGGAAAATATTTCAAATAGTTGCTGGAATAGTGATTTATTTATCTACAATTATATAATATATATATTTTTTTATTTTAAATTTTGTTTAATATTTTAATTAGAAATTTGATTAAATAAATTACTTAAAAAAATATATAGTAGTTTTGCATTCTTTTTAATTCTCAACCTTAAAAACTTTTGAAAACTGTTATAAAATGACGAGCTAAGACATAAATGTTTTTATCGATAAAACCTGCGATTGAAGTTATTAGGGGCATTAATACTTAAGCTTATAGTCTACTAGCGGTTGGCAACGTTGGCCCGCGTAGTGAAAATAAACGGCCTGCGAGCATGTAAATTTGTCCATCAAAAAAAATTTTTTAAACTTACATCAGAAAATCTCAGATTAAAAAAAAAAAAAAAAAGTTCTTAGGAACAACTTACGAAAAAATTTAATCTTACATTAGATATGAAAAAAACTAACTTTATCGAATTGAGTTCGACAATCGAGTAGTTTTCGTTATTTTAATTAAATTTAAGATCTCTGGCCCGCCAAAAACTTAAATCACCACATCTGGCAAAGCGACTAAAAATGTTGCTCACCCCTATCATTGTCCCTGCTACCTACATAACTTTTTTATGTTTTACATAAAGAAATATGAATATTTTGCTTTAATAATTTATAAAAACTACCCTGTAGAATTTTATAATGTAACATAAGTTGCAATACATAACAACACTTAAGTACTTGAGATGTTATCTTTCTTAATTGATTTTATGTGGTCTAACTGCCTTTATTTATTTAGAAAAATAAAAACTTGATAAAAACTACCCTGTAGAATTTAATAATGTAACAAAAGTTGCAATACATGGCAACACCTAAGTACTTAAGATGTTATCTTTCTTAATCGATTTTACTGTGGTCTAACTGCCTTTTTTTTTAGGAAAATAAGAACTTAATAAGAACTAACATAGTTGATACTTCGTAAAACTTAGTTGAAGTATATTAATTTGTTATATGTAGTTTTTTTACCTTATGGTTTCTCATAAGCTGTGAACTTCTATGGTCATTTTTTATACACAATTTTTTCTCTTAAAACGTCTAAAAATGTTTAAAACTTTTTAGATAATAATAAAACTAGTAACTAACACTCTACACAAAAGTTTCCCAAACTCATTTTGTTAATTGCTTCCCTTGGTAGAAATATTAAAAATAATTGCCCCCAAATAATTTGATTTCAACCCTTTGCTAGATAGTTTCCTATTTAATTTTTTCCCTCTTCTTTACTATTTATTGCCCTTTTATAATTTCTACCTATCTTTCTTTAAAAACAACTTATAAAACGTAGTATAATTTGGAATGACACTTTTAACTTTTTTCAATCTGTTATGATATTTTAATGCTAAATTATAGCTTTTCAAAAATAATTAATAAATCTACCTTTTTCTTAAAACGATGTTATCTGCATTAAAATATATTTTTATCTAGTACTTTTTCAAGTTTAAGATTAAGTTGCTGGTATACGAACAACCTGTTAATAGCCAAAGTTTAACTAAATGTTGCAAAATTAATACTTAACTAGGCTTTATTTTCTAATGTTACATGATAACTTTACTTGTTGAAGCATAAAAGTAAAATAATACCTAAATAGGTTTTTCAACTTATTAGTCAGTTATACAAACTCAAATAGGTTGAAATAGGTTGCTTAAGATTAATTAATATTACTTTTATAGCACACATATTCCAAAATTGATAAACTTATTAAATTCAAAAAGATAACAAGTTAACAATTTTGTAACAGGTATATAGTGAACCTAAAGTTATTTTGTTAAAAAACTCATAACTTTATTTTACATGATACATATAATCCATCTTTTGATGATTTTATACTTTTTATTATATACAAACGCTAAAAGCACAATTAATATTTCTATTAAACATTTGTATAAACAGTAACTTAATAAACCTTAAACGTTATAAATTAGCAGAAGTTAAACTAAACCTAAGTTAACAGATTTACACCACTTATTAAACTATTCCATCACTAACTTATACATTAAAACATTAAAAAAATTTCGTCGGCCAATGATAACATATAAAAAAGAGCAATAGACATCTTTAAAAAAACTACTTCATAGATGCACATTTAGATTAAAAAAGTAAAAATCAAAACAATATATATCATTTAGTTTCAGTAACACAACTCCTTAGATCATTTAACAAATCTAAAAATGCCAAAAAGTTTCTTTTTTCTTAGTAAGGGGATTCACCGAAAGCGCAATTGTCACACCTTCGACAACCACTCTACCAAGGTGTCTCTTTCCACTTCGGCCAAATTCTCCCGTTCCATTTTCCTGTCCAACAGTTCCAACACGTCGGACACGAAGCTTTTGATGATGGCCTTGTTCCTGTTTCCGATGTTGCAACCGCTTGTTCCGCTTCACAAAAAAACCGGGGCTTTCCCTGAAAATCTTCAGCCACTTGTCGTAGAAGTCGCAGGCGTTGTTCGCGACGGTCCTCAGCAACTGGCTAACTTGGTCCTTGTTCAGCACAGAGTCGGCTTCGTACTTCAGGATTTCCCTCCTGAAAGCAGATCCGCGCGTTCCGCTGAAACTGACCTTGAGATCTTCGAGCTTCTTCGATAAATATTCGTCCACTATGAGAAATAGATCCATGGTCATGATTTTTTGACTGGCTATAAAATTCCTGTTAAAAATTTAAAAGTTACTTGTTATAAATAGCAAAATGAAATTAAGGTGGGCTGCAACTAGTTTAAGATATTTTCAAACTTATTTGGATCAAGCTACTTTTGTTGCCTTTGTTTGCCTTGAATTATTAAAACTTGATTTAGTTCTGCTTAAAAAAAGGAATTGTGAGTAACATAAAAAGTCTGTTATTTTTTTAAAAAGGAACAGTTAGACTTTAACATTGTTTGATTTTCAATTTGTGTTACAGCATACTATTTAGTGTAAGGAAATATGCTTTTTTTTTAATCTAAGTACCAAATATATTTTCAGTTTTTGAGTTCTTACAGTAGTTAATTCAAACTGTTAAGCGCTGACATAATAAAAAATAGTAGTTTTGTAAAAAACTAGTTTCAATTATTTTTGTTTAAATTTTTGTATCATTTAGTTAATATTTAGATTATTTTCAAATATGTTTCAACATTATAACTCAGTTCTAAACAGAGATGTTATAGCGGTAAAAATTTCCTGGCCAAAACTTTTTTTTTTACAAAATGTTTATTTTTCAATTAAAATTCATTTCTACTATTGTTTGGTTAATAACTATTCAGTCAACCTACTCATAGAACCCAAAACTATTGAATTTTATGAAGTTTAAAACTTCATCAGTTTTGTCATTCTCTTAACTATTTGACATCTAAAACTTATAGATTTAAACAACTGTAACCGAAATTAACAAACCATTTACTGTTCTAAAAGTTTTTAGTGTTAATTAGAAAAATTTATAAAATATATTGTAAAACTTTAAGGACCAACAAAAATTTGTTCAACTCTATTTAGTGTAGTAGTTCAACATAGTACATTATAAACGAAACACTTATCTTTCTTTTAAAAGGTTAACTACCTTACTTAATTATGTTAATGAGTTACTTGCAGTCTAAGTTAAACTCATTTATATTTATATATGAGTCTACAATAACTTAATCAATCGTTTTATGTAGACGCTAATTGAAAAACTAATTATATTTTATTTCCCCTTTTATGATATTCTATTACACAGGTTTCTATAAGTTTACCAGGGCTTAGGTTGACTTAAGTTGCTAAATTTATCTAGTATTCCAGCTTTACAAAGACATAAAAGCTTAAACGAATTTATAATGGTTATGTATCGCGAAAAGTTTTTTTTTACTTTTTAGTAAGAAAAACCTAGTTTTAGAGTTTAGTTGTTTTTTTACATCGGTAAAGACAAACGAAAAACTTACTAAACTATCTTTAAATCGTATAAAAACTGATAAGTACTTTTTTTTACTACTTTATTCTTCAGATATTTTTAAAACGCAATTAAAACCTTGCGTTCTAAAAAGGTTATATTCAATTGTATTATGCTTTATAAATAATCAAGCTAAAACACTAAGTCTTGGTGATTATCTTCAAATATAGATACACGTTTGTAGTTTATTAGAAAACTTATATTTTCAGGTTGTATACAAACACTTAAGCTTACATTTTTTACATCTTGCTTAAGTTTTTGATATTTTTGTAAGTTTTTTACAAAAATATTTGCAACTTGGGTAAGAATTTTATTCTATACTAAAAGTTTTATTTAGTAGATTTATTAATATGTTTGTCATTCGATTGGTTGTTAATCTAAAAAAGGGTTTCCCAAAATCACTATCATAAATGCCCATAAACATAATTCACATTAATAGAAATGATCGACTTTACTCAATACAAACCCCAGAACTTTAATGTAAATTTAGAATATCTTGTAAAATATATCTCAGTACTCCCTATCGCCCCTTTTCTCTTCACGCCTCCCACTTTGGCCCCTTTGCATGTTATCACCCACTGAGTTGTGGAGATGGCCCCCAAGTGGGCTACATGGTCCACTTTGGGAAACCCTGCTCTACGCCATATCTACCAATTGAAAGATACAAGTACTTTCTGAAGGCGGATAAAATAACAAATTAAGCTCCTCTAAGGTTGTAAACTTTAGTTTAATTTAAGTTAGTTTGTCAACACCAGACTCATGCTGATTTTAATTCAACATTTCAAATGCTACCGCTAGATTTACAAATACTTCATTTGTGGAAACAATTTTTAACCACTATTCGGTAAAACTTGTCAGCAAAATTTTAGGTTCATTACTTTCTCAAAAACTCCTTTAAAATGTCACAGGTGTTGAGATTGTAAACAATTTAAATTTGTCTAAGTAAAATAAAAACATAGGTACTTTTACAAATCAATTAATTTTTTTTTACAAAAACAGAAAGCTTCTTAAGTACTAATCACTTATTTAAAAACAAATAAGTAAATTTAAAAAAAAAATTAAAAAGTAAATTAAAAAATAAAAAAGTAAAATCTTGAAGTAAGCTGATTTAAAGCTACCAAATAAAAAATCCTATACTCAAACATTATTTTATTTTTTATATTTTTCACAGCAAACTTCTACCCGGTGGCTTACACGATGATCCCCGCCGCAATGTTGCTGGGGATGGGCGCCTCGTTGCTATGGAGCACCGTCAGGGTCTACGTCACGAGGGTGGCGACGTGGCACGCCACCGCGCGGACGAAAAGTGTGGAGAAAACCACCTACCTGTTCTTCGGAGTGTTCTTCACCATTTTCTCCTTCGCCGTCGTCATCGGCAACCTCGTCATCTCCTTCCTCGCTAGTATGACGTCAACAAACGACGTAACGACCAACGTGACGTCACAATACAACTTCACACAAGCGGAGTGCGGTCTGTTCTACAAGATGGGAGAAGCTCCGCAAAACTCCACACAAGAGGGAAACTCCCTTCCGAGGGAGAAAGTCAACATGGGCTTGATGGTCTTCCTCGCCATGCAGCTCGTCGGCGCCCTCTTGTGCCTGTTCCTCTACGAAACCGAGCCCGACTTCCACGGCAACGAGCAAGTCGAGCTGGTGGAAGGGAAATCCCCTGAAGAGAAGAAGGAGGAGAGCACGCTGGGGCTGCTGAAGCTGATGTTCAGGATTTTGAGGAGGGACAAGCCCGCCCTGCTGTTGATGCCCATCACCATGAGAGGGGGTTTTTTGTGGGCGTTCGTCATGGGCCAGTTCACATCAGCGTGGATCTCATGCGCCATCGGTTCGTTAAAAATAAATAAAAACTTTAAATTGAAAAAAGAAAGTTGTATCAGTAGATTTACAACAAGTTTAAAGTTTTTTTTTTTATCAAATTTTTAATTAAAAAACTGAGAAAGCTACAATGAGATTTGTACAAAGCTAAAAGTGTGTTAAAAATTAAGAAAAAAACATTGTGCAAAACAAAACTCTATTAATAAATTTAACATAATAAATAGTTTTAATCACGTGACAGAAATGAAATAATCAATTTAGATATTATAAAATTATATTTTTTCAGGAATTACCCACGTGACAAACTGCATGGCGGTTTTGGGGGCGACGATGGCGGTGAGCAGTTTCTCCTCCGCCTACCTCGCCAAAAAAACCCCCGTTTCCGTGTTGATCTTGGTGACGTCACTGCTGGAAACCTGCATCCTGATCACCCTGATCGCGTGGCAACCTACTGACGTCGTCTGGGTTTATTACGTCATAGCGGGCGGGTTCGGGGTGACCAACGGAATCATGAAGTCACAGGTTGGTAGATTTGTTTGTTGTTTAATATTGTTTTTTTATTTAAATGTCAAAAAGGGTTTTTTTTTATAAGATATAATTTATTTGTAGTTAGTAAAAATTAAGTTTAAAAACGTTTTACATGCCAAAGAAAAATTAATTGTATGTAAAGTAGTTTCGATTACAAAGAATTATGTCGTATATTTCAGTGCGTTATTTGTTTTAGTGTTCAATAAGGCACAGTTTTAGCAATTTATTTTTTATTGAAAAGTACTCACAAATTTTAGGTTCCTTCATCAATAATTGTATATGTTTTTTTACTTTCGCAAAAATCATACCAAGCTTATTTGAACATGTTAAAGCTTTTATTATTTATTTAAAACTTTTGAATTTGTTCGAATAAATTTGAATATCCATATAAGTTTTTTATCAACATTTTTATATTTTTACACTTTCAGCTCTTCTTTTTTTACAAGTGAACATTTGAAAGCATTCTTAATATTTCATTTCCTCTTTAAATAATATTTTCACAACTTTCAGGTTCCTTACTTTGTATGATATATTTGATACATTGTCTTTTTCTATTTGTTTTTTTACTTCCAAAAAAGTTGATGTTATTTCCAAAAATTTCCAGGTACCTGCGAAAAAGTGTATACAGATTGATTTTTAAAGTTCAACACAGCTTTTAAAGTACTTTTAATGTTAAAAAAACCTAAATACAAAAATCCATTAACGTTTTTACACTTTCACAATGTGCAAGTACATTTAATTACTTTAAAAATATTACAAGTTAAAACTTACAACTTTCACTTATAGTATAACTGCATAAAACATCTTCAAAAAATTTCAGGTACCTGCGGTCTACAGCCTCATCTGGACTTCTGGTGACGACCTGGCTGGTAGTTCCGCCCTCCAGAGCCTGTGGGAGTCCGGGGCGTCCACCGTACTATACGGCCTCAGCGGGGTCATGTACCCCGTCACCCAACTAGTGTTCGTCATGGCAACCACGACCGTGGGCACCGCGACGTTGCTGGTCGCTTGGAGGATCCGCGACAAGGCGTCGAGATTTTGGTAGAATTTTTATCCGCTTGAAGGCTGTGGAGTTTAGTTTTTAGTTTTGGGGGTTTTTTGGCTCTAAAGCTGATTTAATTGGGCTTTTGTAGATTAAATAGTTTTTATCGTTATTACTATACATTTATTTCACACTAATTTTATTTTTAATCATCATTTTAATGTGCTGCAAGAAAATTAAGGAGCTTTCAAGTAGGAACTTTATTAAGGATTAATTATTTTAAGTGACTGTTCTAAATTATTTTTTTTTTAAATTAAAGTATTTTATTGCTTACAGAGTTTAAGAGCTTCAACCATTTGTTAATAATTTTATAAGCTGTGACTTTTATCTAACTTTTTTTGTCTTCCGTAATTATTTTTTTGGAGATTTCGTATCTCTTGTTTTTTTTTAAATATTAACAACTTTTTATATATGTAGAAACTATTTATTTTGTTTTTCTAACATATAAGTTTTCGTCTATACTTGTCTATTTTTTTTCTATTGTAGATGTTTTTAGAGTACTATTCTAATTTTTCTATTTAGAGTGTATTTTCTCTAAAATTCATTTACGAGTTTTGTTTTCATGTAGTTTTATAATTTAAGCTATTACTTATATTTTGATGTATTAAACATATTTTATAGCAAAAGTAAACACAAAACAAGTTTTTTAACTTTCATAAAATAGTCCTGGACTTTTGTCCTGGAGAAGGCATAAAACTGTATCCATGGTGTATGATTCAATAACCAAAAGGTTTTTGATACAACAGGTCCTTGAACTAAAATTTTGAGAAAATATTTTTTGTGGTTCAATAAATTACTTTAATAACTTAATAGTATAAATTTTTATATTGACACCAAATGAAATTTTAAAAACTACCAAAGTTAGCTTTCTCATTTTTTGATTGCGTTTTGTATTTTTATAGCATACCTTTAAGCATTTAAATTATGTTTTTAGTTATACAAAATACCTCATAAAATTTTAAAAATTAAATTCGTTACAGTATTTTCTGATTTTAGTTAGATTATGAGTCGTTAACTTTGCTTTATAGCCATATAAAAATTAAAAAAAAACTGTAAATGTTCCCAATTCTTAGTTATACAAAACTTTACTTAAAATACTTTTGTGTAACAAATTTTAATAGCTTTTTATTAACTTATCGATACATACTGTAATAAAACTTAGAGGAAAATATTTCAAATAGTTGCTGGAGTAGTGATTTATTTATCTGAAATTATATAATCTTTTTTTTTCTTTTAAACTTTATTTAATGTTTTATTTAGAATCTTGATTAAATAAATTATCTTAAAAAATAAATATTATTTTTGTATTCTTTTTAATTCTCAACCTGATTAACTTTTGAAAATTGTTATAAAGTGGCGAGCTAAAACGTAAAAGTTATTATCGATAAAACCTGCGATTAGGGGCTTATACATAAGATTATAGTCTAGGCCTAGGGATTGGCAACGTTGGCCCGCGCAGTGAAAATGAACGGCCTGCGAGCATGTAAATTCGTCCATCTAAACAAATTTTTAAAAGTTACATCAGAAAATCTCAGATTTTAAATAAAGAACAAAAAAGGTCTCAGGAACAATTTACAAAAAAATGAAACTCACATTACTTAAAAATAAAAAAAACCAACTTAAAATTAGAACTTTATCGAAATGAGTTGGACAATTGAGTAGTTTTCGCTAATTTAATTAAATTGAAGATCTCCGGCCCGCCAAAAATTAAAATTACCACATCTGGCAAAGTGACTTAAAATGTTTCCCACCTCTATCATAGTCTCTACTCCCTTCATTACTTTTTTATGTTTCACATAAAGAAATCGAAAGATTTTGCTTTAAAAATTAATAAAAACTACCCTGTAGAACTTCATTTAATAAATCAACAAGAACACTTTATTCAATCATAAAAACTTTAAAATTTGCATTAAGTAAAAATTAAAACTTAAACAAAACAATTCCAGGTCAAGAATTTTTCATACTGTTTGAAAAATGACTTGTTGCTGATGGTTGTATTGTGCAGTGCATGTTACATGATTTTAAACTTTACTTTTTTATATGGTTTCATTTGTTGAATTTCACAGTCATTGAGCCAATTAAAATTGAATTTTTAACAAAAAAGCATAGCAATTTTAAAATAAAATTACTTATTATAATTTTGGTTCTTATTAGGGGAAAAATGTAGTAGAAAACTTAAAAAATTACTTACGTTTAGATGACAAGAATAATTATGGAAATTTTATTAAAAAAGTGGTGTAAGTTGCTTTTATTGTTTTAGTTTTTAGTTCTAAGCTGAACGATTTTATATTTAACCAAATGAATTATCAATAAGTTAAAAGTTGGTACATATAGCAAACAAAAAGCTATTTTTTGCAAGTTTTTTAACAAATTTTGTACATTAACTAACCTTAAAAATTTTAATTTTAACTCGTACTAAGTAATTCCTTTGACTAACAAACTTACATTTTTAGTTTATAGACTTGCGTCAATAAAACTAATTTGATGTCAAACTTTATATTACAAACTGTAAATAATGTAAAAAAATTAAGTAAGGTGTATTTTAACTCTACAATGTTTACTTTAGCTTACAAACTTAAAAAACGATACAAAATTATAGACTGATTAAAATCTAGTTTATAAAAACCTTAATCAATTAAAACATATATAAAAATATAAAAACTTCTTAATAATTTTTAATTAGTAATCTACGGGATCTGGTTATTTTTTTGAAATTTTGATCCGATCGGATTCGAACCTTTCTATTACTTTCAATTTTCCCTCATTATATAGTGTAAATTTCGAAATTAAAGACTTAGAAAAAGTTTTAAGACTCCCCGCAAAAATACCTAAAAAGAACCTTTTTTTTTTGGTTTTAATTACAAACTTTTAGCGAGAATATATAGTGTAAATTTTCTTTGATCCATTTGCCTAAACTAATGATCTACTGGATCCAAAAAATAGGATCCTGCTGCCGGATTCGGATAAAAAAAATCTTGATCATTTAAAATTTGAGTACAAAACCATTAAAAATTAAATACCTGCTAACCTGCTTATCTAAATACAATATAGAATAGATTTAGAATAGATATAGAATAGATAGAAAAACAAAAAACAAAAACTTTGACCTCAAAAACAAATGGGCCATTTTGGAAAGTTTATCAAAATAAACTTGGTTAACTTCAAACTGAAAATGCAGCAGCATTAAAGGTTACATAAACTTGATGAAACAAAAAAGTAATTATTCATTTACATTTCAGACAGTTTTTACACTCTAGATTGTTTTCAATACAAAGTTTTTAAACATAAACTGCTTTTAGTACACGTGTGTCTTTAAATAACTTGGTTTTTGTAAAAAAAAAAAGTTTTTAATGTTACTTTAGAAGAAGGAAGAGTAAGTCTGATGTTTTTCTACCATGAAAAATAAACAAATAGAAATATGTAAAGAAGCATCAGTATCACTTATTTTATTTTGCAAAAATTAAATTTTCTTGATCAAGCTAATTATTCAATTTAAAATTCCATAACCCAAAGTAGGCAATTTACATAGATTGACAATAAGTTTGACCTGATGGCTTAGTGGTCCTAATGATCTGAAAACTCTCAAAGTTAAACATTGCAATATTGATTCCCAGTGGTCCACACATTTACATAAAAAAGGGGAATTTAAGTACTGATATATTTTTTTTTATAAAATAAAATTTATCATTTTAAATGAAGACCTTGGATTTTTGATAAAAACCCAAAAGATTGAGATCTTTAGGTTTAAAATCATTTAAACCCCTAGTCCTGGACAAGACGTTAAAAGGTATCCGTGCAACTTGATGACCGGTTCTTTGTGCACCAAGTCCCAAGAACGAATATTTTGAGCATCTAATCAAGTGTTTACTAAATTAAAATAAAACACACTGATCAATACTACCCAAAGCACCTCACAATCAATTTATTTAATTATAGCACAGAAATTTAAAAAAATATTTATAAAGATATATTATAAAACACTTATTTAAAAAAAAAAACTGTTGTCTGATGGCACAGGGTTCCTATTGATGGCTTAGGAAACTTAGTTTTACTTCTAACTTTATATATTGTGCACTAAAATATACTGAAATTAAGATTATAAGTTCAAAAAAAGCATTTAAAATTCTAAACTATAATAAATTATTTAAGGAAATACATATGGTTTGTTATTTTTTAGAATTTAAGGGTATTGGGCATATTTTGCAAATGATAGCTTCAACTATTAGTCAGTTTTAAAAGAATATAGATATTTTCATTATCTTTTTAAATAAAATAATTCTTGTAAAAAGTTTATAATACAAGCAGATAGACCACACTTTTTTCATTGTCCATTTCCTCAGAAACTCATAATTTAAGGTTGGCTTTTTTTGCCTCAAATAGTGACAACCCTGTAAGTAAAAGTACTAATTTAAAAAAGATTATTTATAATGGTAACTATACTATACTCAGTAAGACTGTAAAATAAATTCAATTATTAATTATGTACTATAAAAATCTAGGTTTTCTAGCAAATTGCATTTAATTCTAAAAATTTATACTAGATTTAAAAAAATTTAGTTTAAATCAAGTAAATGTTTGATAAGTGTTTCTTAACACTTGATGCAAGTGTTACAAAAAACTTAGTAACTTGCTTTTCATATTGTTTTATGTTGGTAATGTTCGAATTTAAACCTGACTATGTGGGTTTTTGAGTTTTTGTTCGAAATTTGTTATCTACCAGATCTATAAAATCTGGTAGGATCTGAATCCTTTTTCTAATAAGATTTTGATCCGATCCCAATCCATGTCACTTTTAAAAAACTTTATCATATTTCTTCAATATTGAATTTCTTATATAGATACAAGTTTATTCAAAGTATATTGTATATATACATTGAGTTCTTCATTACAAGTTTAAGTTTTGGTTTGATTTTTGAGTTTGTTTTAAAACTTACATATTGTAATAATATATTTGCAAAGTTTTTTTTTTGATATATTGGTTTTTCAACTCAAGTTTTTGAATTTTATTGTCAAAAAAAAAAAGTTTCACTTGTTTGAAATAGTTCAAAGGAGATCCTCATTCGAATTATTTTTTTAAAAAAGAACACTAACTGTTTTTTCAACAAATTTTAATCTTACAGCAATGTTAATTAAATACAATAATGTTTTACCAAAAGTTAATATCCACAATATCTAAAAGTTACCAAGGAATAATTCACTCCAAGACCAAATCTAAATTAGAAACCTTCTTACAATTGTTCAGAAACCAGCAGTCTTTAGTTCCCAGAACTGGACTGATAAGCGAGAACTTTAGCAAATTAAACAACAACTACTACAAACAATTTTTCAAATTAAGAACTAAGCCAAAATTAAAGGACAATAGCTGGAAGTGGAAATCCAGTTTTTTGTTTGTTCCTTTTAAATTGAGGAGAAACAAGTCTTTTTATTTTCTCCTGAGTGCTGCAGGCTTGTTTTCTTGGGAGGAGAATGGAATCAAAGACAACGAAGTTGATGAGTTAGTTTTAAAACTTTATTTTTAAAAATTAATTAAGTAATTTTCAGTCAGCTATTTTTATATTTTAAATTAATTTTAGGATTTTTAAAACTTACAAAATGTTATAATACTCATTACAATGTTGATCAGTTAGTTTTTCAATACAGAATATTCTTTATTTTTATTTAGATAAGTAACTTTGAGTTTCACAAGTTTACAATTTCAATATTTTATTAAAATTTTTTTTTAATGTTGAACTCATAAAAAATGTTAGTTTTACTTTATAAACAACCTTCTATAAAAAATTTATAGTTTTTTGTTTTATTTGTTGTATGTATTTCTAAACCAAGTATTAAGCTATTCTAGTGAGGACTATGTAATTATTTTCTCCCAAGTTTCAGTTCAAATATATAATGTACACCTTTTAAAAACTACTTAATTTTTGATGAAAAATCTTAGGTTTTTAAGCCACAAAGTATGTGTGAAAGCCATATAATAGTATGATGCTAAAAATTTTTTTTTAGGCTTGTGGGTGAAGTTTCAATGCTGGAGCTTGGAGAACATTTAGATAAACCTTGCTTGCCTAAATTAGAAGGTTAGCTCAGTTTTTAGTAGAAAAATAATTATATGATTCAAATTTTAAAATACTACTACTTTCTGTTATATGAATTGTTAAACTGTTGAGCTGTGAATTATTTTACCACTTTATGTAAATAACTGAGTATATGTTGTTAAAACAAGAAAATAATTTTTAAATTTAGACACGTTTTACTTCAGATAGTTTGAATAAGTTGTTTAATAACCATGTGTATTTTAATGAAGTATGTATGGTTTTGAAGTATATGAACTAATTATTAATTTATACATGTTCTATGTAACTAATACGTTTCCAAATATTTTTAGATAAAAATTGCTTTTAGATGTATAACATTAGTTTCATTAAAAAATTATCAAATAAAATAAACTTATTATAGAACTGTCCTTTTAATACAACTAATGTATACATTTTCTATTCAACTTTCAGTGTTGCCACTTTACCTGGAAACCTGGAAAAACCTGGAATTCGACAATTTAGGCAAAAATAACCTGGAAAAACCTGGAAATTGAGAAATTTTGAAAAAAAAACTAGAAAAACCTGGAATTTTGATCAAAAAACCTGGAATTTTCAACAATTTTAACATTTTCAGTTGTAAAATTTCAATTTGACACAAAAATTCTATAATATGAATAAGATTTTTTGTCGTCATCAAAACATTTTTTGTTAAAAAAAATTTTTAAGTAACTTTACAGTATATTTCAGACAGAAAAGAGCTTCCTGATAATTGGGAGAGTATATTTGACTCACCAGACATTCAGATGTGGAAAGTAACTGATAAAACGACTGGGGAAGTCGTTTATAAAGGTTTGTCACAATTAAATCACTGTATACTCATTACTCATATGTTTAAAAAAAAACAGACTTTTTTTGATTTTAAAAAATCAAGGTTTATTCAACCTAGTTTTTGCTTCACAAATTGTAAATGTACATTAAGTATAAAACATTTTAATTCACAAAAACTATTTATTTTATCAACTTTTTTTCCATACTTTAACACCTTCTACAGTATTTTGTCGCAACATAGATGTAAATCCAATGTATGTACTATATGCATTTAAACATTTATTTCACACTTAAATGATTTATTACAAAAAATACACAAAACTCAAGTTTGAAACCGTTTAAAATTATTAAAGCACATTTATTTTAATTAAACTTGAGGCTATATATATTTTGATAAGAAAAGCTAAATCGTGTGAACAAATACTTTGAGAACACTAATCTTTGTTTTCATAAATTGTTTTATAAGTTGTTACGTATATTTTAGTTATTAATTTTTAGTTGCATTGTAACTAGAAGTACTTATGTATTGTTAATTACCCTTTTCTCTATTATTATTATTTTTACATTGATTACATTTTCACTATATAAGCTAGATTTGAAACTTTGTTTTTATTGATAAGTAAACAACTGATGAGTTAAGCATGAAATATATATTGTTATGAAACTTGAGTCTTGTGTATTTTTTGTAATAAATTATATGTATTTATTTATTTAGTATTAAAACTTTTTGTTTTTCCACAGTATTGGGTCGCAACAATATGGTATCTGCATCAGATTTCTTTGCAGTCCAAAAGAACATCGAGTACAGAAAAGTTTGGGATAAACTTGTAATTTCAATAGATGTCGTTGATGATAATAACAATGTTAAAAGTGAGAGTGTTGTTGAACAAGTCCTAAGATGGATCACTGCTTTTCCTGTTTGTTTAATTATTGTTCATTTTATTATTATTTGTATACTTAACTTGTTAAAAGTGATAACATTTTTGAAGGAATACTAAGGTGGATAATTGCATTTTATGTTTGTAAATTTTAGTTAATTTGTTTCCTTATTAGTATTTGTTTTGTTATTCTTATAAATATTAGAATTATGTTTAAATATGTAGAAGAGTACTTAGATAGATCATTGTTTTCTAGTTTGTTTAAAAGTTGTTCAAAAAACTCAATTGGAAATAAAAAACATTAATTGTAAAATGTAGATAATTAAGCTTTAAATATCATTTGTACAGAACAAAAACTTAAAGTCGTATTATAAATTATTGTTGTTATTCAATATTATATATTGCTCCCTAACTATTTTATTTTCTATTGTATTAAGATATGTGTATAAACAAAATTAATGCTATTTTGATTTAAATAGTATGTATGGTTTTTTCAAATTAAATTTTATGTCTTTAAGTCTTAACCTTAATTATTTTTTATCTGAAAGTCCTAGGGAAACAGAAAGTTGGAAATACTATTACGATATTTCAATTTTTGTTCTGATGTAACTAAAAATTACATAAGTAATATAATAATTATTAATTTTGCAATATAATTTTTTAAATTACTCTAAAATTACTAAGAATAATTTTTTTGAGTATATAAAGTTATCATTTTTCATTAAAGCACTGTTTTGAATTTTATAATAACGTTTCATTTACCAAAATAAAACAAATTCAGTCAGAAAATAACAAAATGAGACAGATAATTTCTAATTTATTTTAGCAAATTTGATATATAATTTTAATTAATTTTAAAATATGTTTTTGTTGATCATTTTAAAGACAAAAAATAGGTTTATAGAAAATAGTAAATACGGTTAAAGCGTACGTTTGAATATACAGTTTGCATCAAAACGAAAAAATAAACCACATTTTTACTTAAATTAAAGGTTAAGCTGTTCATGCCTTTGTATTGCATTTACTTATTTTGCTGCAAATATAAATTTAACCAAAACCATTTAGCTGTGATTTAAGTTCAAAATATTTAGAAATATTTGTGTACTGTTATCAATCCTTTTTTTGTTTGATATAAAACCTACTTGATAAGAATAAAAATATGGTTCTATTGTATTGTTCTTTTTACATTGTGTTGTTTAAACTATTTCATATTTATTTCTTATAATAAAACTTTTGTCATTTTTCAATAGTAAAATTGAAATTTCACTTTGTTTTAAAGTTTAGAACATTGCCATTTTTTATTACACACATTTTACCTAAATATAGTACTTTTACCTAGTTACAATTTTTAATTTTTTTTAAATATTCATCAACTGATTTAAATTAACTTTTTATTATAATCTTGGTATAAACAAAACTTATACTATCTTCTATTCTCTCTTCTAGTAGTTAACAAAATTCTATATCATTTGAGCGTTTATTTTCTGAACACTCAAATATTACTTTAAAACAAGTAAAATAATTTGAAAAATAAATATTTGTTTTTTTGTTTTTTCATTTGTTTGATAACTCAATTATTGAGTTATTTAAAATGTAATGTATTTATATTAAATTAATAATACTAAGATAAAATAAATATTTTATTTTCAGTATCCGTTCAGTCCTAGGGAATAAAAACAGTAAATTTAATTGAACTAATTGTTGTAATATTACCAACATAAATGTAATTTAATTGATGTAGTTTTTGATATAAAATAAATATTTTATTTTCAGTATCCATTCAGTTCTAGGGAGTAAAAACAGCAAATTTAATCGAACTAATTGTTGTAATATTACCAACATAAATGTAATTTAATTGATGTAGTTTTTGATATAAAATATTTTGTTTTCAGTATCCGTTCAGTCCTAGGGAATAAAAACAGTAAATTTAATTGAACTAATTGTTGTAATCTTACCAACATAAATGTAATTTAATTGATGTAGTTTTTGATATAAAATAAAATATTTTATTTTCAGTATCCATTTAGTCCTAGGTAATAAAAACAGTAAATTTAATTGAATTAATTGTTGTATAATTACTAACATAAATGTAATTTAATTGATGTAGTTTCTGGTATAAAATAAATATTTTATTTTCAGTATCCGTTAAGTCCTAGGGAATAAAAACAGCAAATTTAATTGAACTAATTGTTGTAATATTACCAACATAAATGTAATTTAATTGATGTAGTTTTTGATATAAAATAAATATTTTATTTTCAGTATCCGTTCAGTTCTAGGGAGTAAAAACAGCAAATTTAATTGAACTAATTGTTGTAATCTTACCAACATGAATGTAATTTTAATTGATGTAGTTTTTGATATAAAATAAATATTTTATTTTCAGTATCCGTTAAGTCCTAGGGAATAAAAACAGCAAATTTAATTGAACTAATTGTTGTAATATTACCAACATAAATGTAATTTAATTGATGTAGTTTTTGATATAAAATAAATATTTTATTTTCAGTATCCGTTCAGTTCTAGGGAGTAAAAACAGCAAATTTAATCGAACTAATTGTTGTAATCTTACCAACATGAATGTAATTTTAATTGATGTAGTTTTTGATATAAAATATTTTGTTTTCAGTATCCGTTCAGTCCTAGGGAATAAAAACAGTAAATTTAATTGAACTAATTGTTGTAATATTACCAACATAAATGTAATTTGATTGATGTAGTTTTTGATATAAAATAAATATTTTATTTTCAGTATCCATTCAGTTCTAGGGAGTAAAAACAGCAAATTTAATTGAACTTATTGTTGTAATATTACCAACATAAATGTAATTTAATTGATGTAGTTTTTGATATAAAATAAATATTTTATTTTCAGTACCCATTCAATCCTAGGGAATAAAAACAGTAAATTTAATTGAACTTATTGTTGTAATATTACCAACATAAATGTAATTTGATTGATGTAGTTTTTGATATAAAATAAATATTTTATTTTCAGTATCCATTCAGTTCTAGGGAGTAAAAACAGCAAATTTAATCGAACTAATTGTTGCAATATTACCAACATAAATGTAATTTAATTGATGTAGTTTTTGATATAAAATAAATATTTTATTTTCAGTACCCATTCAATCCTAGGGAATAAAAACAGTAAATTTAATTGAACTTATTGTTGTAATATTACCAACATAAATGTAATTTGATTGATGTAGTTTTTGATATAAAATAAATATTTTATTTTCAGTACCCATTCAATCCTAGGGAATAAAAACAGTAAATTTAATTGAACTTATTGTTGTAATATTACCAACATAAATGTAATTTGATTGATGTAGTTTTTGATATAAAATAAATATTTTATTTTCAGTATCCATTCAGTTCTAGGGAGTAAAAACAGCAAATTTAATTGAACTTATTGTTGTAATATTACCAACATAAATGTAATTTAATTGATGTAGTTTTTGATATAAAATAAATATTTTATTTTCAGTACCCATTCAATCCTAGGGAATAAAAACAGTAAATTTAATTGAACTTATTGTTGTAATATTACCAACATAAATGTAATTTGATTGATGTAGTTTTTGATATAAAATAAATATTTTATTTTCAGTATCCATTCAGTTCTAGGGAGTAAAAACAGCAAATTTAATCGAACTAATTGTTGTAATATTACCAACATAAATGTAATTTAATTGATGTAGTTTTTGATATAAAATAAATATTTTAATTTCAGTATCCGTTCAATCCTAGGGAATAAAAACAGTAAATTTAATTGAACTAATTGTTGTAACATTACCAACATAAATGCAATTTAATTGATGTAGTTTTTGATATAAAATAAATATTTTATTTTCAGTATCCGTTCAGTCCTAGGGAATATAAACAGTAAATTTAGTTGAACTAGTTGTTGTAATATTACCAACATAAATGTAATTTAATTGATGTAGTTTTTGATACAATATAAATATTTTATTTTCAGTATCCGTTCAGTCCTAGGGAATAAAAACAGTAAATTTAATTGAACTAATTGTTGTAATATTACCAACATAAATGTAATTTAATTGATGTAGTTTCTGATACAATATAAATATTTTATTTTCAGTATCCTTTCAGTCCTAGGGAATAAAAACAGTAAATTTAATTGAACTAATTGTTGTAATATTACCAACATAAATGTAATTTAATTGATGTAGTTTTTGATATAAAATAAATATTTTATTTTCAGTATCCATTCAGTTCTAGGGAGTAAAAACAGCAAATTTAATCGAACTAATTGTTGTAATATTACCAACATAAATGTAATTTAATTGATGTAGTTTTTGATATAAAATAAATATTTTAATTTCAGTATCCGTTCAATCCTAGGGAATAAAAACAGTAAATTTAATTGAACTAATTGTTGTAACATTACCAACATAAATGCAATTTAATTGATGTAGTTTTTGATATAAAATAAATATTTTATTTTCAGTATCCATTCATTCCCAGGGAATAAAAACAGTAAATTTAATTTAACTAATTGTTGTAATATTACCAACATAAATGTAATTTAATTGATGTAGTTTTTGATACAATATAAATATTTTATTTTCAGTATCCGTTCAGTCCTAGGGAATAAAAACAGTAAATTTAATTGAACTAATTGTTGTAATATTACCAACATAAATGTAATTTAATTGATGTAGTTTCTGATACAATATAAATATTTTATTTTCAGTATCCTTTCAGTCCTAGGGAATAAAAACAGTAAATTTAATTGAACTAATTGTTGTAATATTACCAACATAAATGTAATTTAATTGATGTAGTTTTTGATATAAAATAAATATTTTATTTTCAGTATCCGTTCAGTCGTAGGGAATAAAAACAGTAAATTTCTTGAACTTATTGTTGTAATATTACCAACATAAATGTAATTTAATTGGTGTAGTTTTTGATATAAAATAAATATATTATTTTCAGTATCCGTTCAGTCCTAGGGAATACGTATACGTAAGGAGATGCCAGGTTATAAGTTGTTTTATTTATTTTCTAAATTTAACAATTAAATAAAGAATAAAATATAGGTTAGACACACAATACCTAAATAGTTTGATAGTGTTTTTATGACAGCAAATTTTATTTTATATATAAAACTTTTGAATAAAGCATAGATAAAGTTTTTGACAATTTTTTTTAAGATCTGAATTCAGTACTTTTGTGCTTGTTTGATTTATTTTGTGAAACAATTCTACAAAAAATGTAATACTTGAAAAGTGTTTTAGTTAGACTTAAGTTTGAATAAAATAAGTTTAAGAAAACTACAATTAATAATCAAAATTAGGATAGAGGCTGCTTGAAAATAGTTTAGATATATTTCCACTCTTTTTACTACAAATGTTAATTAGTAATGATAATTACTATTGTTGTTGTAGACATTTACTATTTTTATCATATTACTATAATTTGCAGTTATCAATATATATATTTTTAAAGCAGCTCTATTTTTTCAGGTTATAAGTTTGTTTATAAAGCTATTGGTATCACATTTAAATTGAAAATAGTTATGCTGTAAACAGTATAAAATATATAACATGTATTCAGCTGAGAAGCAGTTTTAGACAAGTTATAATCTTAGAGTAATTAAAAAAAATTTCCAAATAACTTGTACTGTTTTCCGTTCTTTTCAATAAAAAAGTAAAGCAAAAACGGTCAAAAACAATTAATTTATCAGTTTATTGCATTTTATATACATATATAATATGTATTCTGATAAAAGTTCAAATTATTTAGAGGTTACACGTATATATTCTGCATGTAATATTTTCCGTTCTTTTCAATAAAAAATAAAAAAGACAATAGTTATTTGTTGATTGTGTTTATTGCAATTTATATACATATATAATATGTATTCTGATATAATTTTCTCGAATTTAAACATACACAATCTGCATGTAATATTTCCCTTTCTTTTCAATAAATAAATAAAAAAAAGACAATAGTTATTTGTTGATTGTATTTATTGCAATGTGTATACATATATAATATGTATTCTGATATAAATTTCTCGAAGTTACACATATACATTCTGCATATAATATTTTCCGTTCTTTTCAATAAAAAAAAAAGACAATAGTTATTTGTTGATGGTGTTTATTTCATTTTATATACATATATAATATGTGTTCAACTAGGATTATTTCAATGTTCTTGAAGTTACACGTACACATTCTGCATGTAGTATTTTCCGTTCTTTTCAATGCACCTGCTTCCGATCTTCACTCTGTTTCTCTTTTTATGCAGGGCGGCGTAGCAATCACATCTGAATATTATATTAATTAACTTATTGATAATTTATTAATCATTTGTATATACATAATAAATCAATTAAGAACATAGGGGGGGGGGTCCACCTTGATTATCACAAGTTGATCTTATTTTATAGAGTTTTATCTGAGCTATCAGATATTTTTAACCGGTTGAAAAAATTCAAAGTATTTTTTGAGATATGAACGATCAAAATCGGTGACCTCAATAGGTTCCTAATGAAAGGCGCAAACTAAAAACGCGAAAAAAGACTATTTCACTTAAAATCTATCTCCTCTTTAATTTTTAAGCAATTTTTCTCAAATTTTCACAGAAAGTGTGTTATTAAATTTTAAAGAGATTGAATGCAGGAATTTTTGAAATTTTGAAAAATAAAATTTTTATTAAAAAAAAACCACCTATTTTTTTTGTTTTTTCATCTAAAATTTTTACTATTCAATATTTTTAAAATTCCAACATTTAAAGTCTTTTAATTTATATAAGGAGCATTTCCTGAAAGTTTGAGGTCTCTAGCTCAAAAAATGAAGGAGAAGATAGATTTTTAGTGATTTTTAAAATTTGTGAGAAAATTGATCCCAAAAAATTTGCGATCCATACGTTTGTTTCGGAAACTTTTTATAAAAATTACAATATCTCTAAAGTTAAATAAGATTTTTTAGTTATATAAAAACTAGCTTGTAGTTTGTACTTTAAGCTTTCATATAAGATCCAGTGTTATTTTTAGTAAAAAAAAATTTGAACCCCCCCTATGCCCTTAATCACCTGATTCTTACTAATTTCATCAATGTTTCAATTTGTGTTTAAAAAGTTTTAATGTTTATAATTTGAGAAGCACTGGTTTAAATTAAAGTTATATTTTTTCAATACACTACTGTGGCTCTTAATTTTTTTAATTACTTAATTTTGTATTTTTTTTTTACGGATCTTAAAAAAGAAATTTTTTGTCAAACCTTTTCCTTGTGCATCCTGGGTGTCTATTGCCCGTCAATTTTGTATTGCAACTTTTATTTTTCCTTCTCGTTGAAGACCTTCTTTTAACCTGACATTTACTTTTCCTCTGAGTTGTTCTGCATTTCTTAGTTCTTTTTCTTGTTTTTGGTCTGCAACTGTAGAACGAAAATATATTTGAACTAATTGAGACTTGTAGATCTTTTTTAAAAGCTGATTTTTAAATGAAATATACCCTATCTTCTTTTTATCAAGTTAAGTATGTTTAGAGTGAATATAATCATAATCTTTGTTTTATTAGTAATAGTGATTTACCGGATACTATTTTTAATAAGAACCGGATTCTAACTTGTTTATCTGGTAGACAAGTAATTAAAATAGTTAGTAAATTATTACAAATATTAACATTTCAAATTAAATGTTAATGTTTTAAATTTATAACCTGGGAATCTGTTTATATTTTGGTAATTTTAGTGATGTGGAGTACATTAATTTAAATTTTGATAACAAGTAAGTTTACTCTCTTATTTTATAATAACAATTTGAACTTTTTATTTTATTGAGCTTATTATTTATCTTCTGTAAAAATGTTATGAGTAAAAACCATATACCTGATTTTTCTTTTTGTTCGGCAATGCGGTTCAAATTCTGATTCCTCAGAATTATCCGAGGAACATTCTTCTAATCTCTTTTTATAATCTTCATTCAAATAATGGCATTTGTATTGATGGTGCTGGTTTCTCATTTTCCTTTTCTTTGATTTTCTGATTAAAAAAATTGTAATTTGAAAATGTAATTAAAATTTTGAGTTACTTAATTTTTAATTGTTATTCTGTTTTTTTATTTTTATTTCTTTGATTTTCTGATTAAAGTAATACCTGGTCCATTTTATTTTATTGCTAAGAGATTTTTAAAAACAATTATATTTAATATAAAGTTGAAATTTGTTGACAATAGTTTTTATGTTTTAATGAATTGCATTAAGCTTGTTTCTAAAATGTATTTAGTTATTAAAGCTTTTATTTGTGATTGATAAGTTTAGTTATGAAAGAAAGTTTAAATAACAAATTTTAAAACACTTTAATTTTGAGAAAAAATAGATATTTTTACGGAAATTAATTTTATTCTACACGAATTGACCTTATTTTTGATATGATGCAAAGTGTAATAGAACATAAAACATTTACTTCTGATTATAATTTGTAAAACTGTGAATTTATAGAAATAAACAAACTTTTTAATTTTGTAACTGCAAGATTTTCTTCTGCTTGCTGAAGAAGGTTTACAATTTTCAATGCTGTTAATAAAAAATAAATTAAAATAATTATATGAATTTATGTGAAAAAATGTTTAAAAATTCAAGATAAGGTTTTTTATATACATATAAGTTGTTTGGTTTCAAATAAAATTGCAAATGTATTACACTTTGTAAGTATACTTTAACTTTTTTTTTAAATTGATATAACAAGTTTTTTTTTATGTTAAAAATACTTACATACTAGGTATTACAAAAGTTTTGTTTATAGAAAAATAGAAAAATGTTATTTAATGTAGCAAGAGTAAACTTTTTTTCTTGTAAAAGTTTTTTTTTACATACTTTTATACTTGTTATCAATTATTTCCGAATACATTTATCAAGCAAACTCTTTATTGAAATGGCAATAATAATTAAAACTATATTTTATTTTGCAATAAGCTCTAAACAATAAGTAAAGTCAAAATTAAATTAATATTAATTATTATCAAAAGTTAATATTTCAGTGTATGAAACAAACTCTTTATTGAAGTAGTATAGGCAACCCCTTCTTTTTAATATTCCTTTATTTAGCATCCATTTTAAAACCATTTTCAGTATTTTACAGTCCTTTACTTGGTATCTTATTTCAATGTACCTTGAAAATATTATAAGTTACTATATCTAATAAATTTAACTTTTCAAAATTTACTAAAGAATAAACAGTTTAAGTTAACATTTGTTCATGGTTTTTATGTTTATTAACAACGTAAATTTATATCTTTTAAGCTAAGAAACAAAAAAATGTTATTTTTACATTTCTTTACTTGGTGTTTTATTTTCTGAAATTATTTTAAAAACTAATGGTATCATTTCTGGTCAAAAGTCTTTTTTTGAAACTTATTAGATAATTCAATTCATAGTTTAAAGGATATTTTTGATTTTTTTTCAATTTAATTTACAATTGTAACTTCCATAAGAATTTTTGTTAAGATAAAACAAAAACTTAATTTCTAAAACCAACAAAGAATACTTAGTGATAAATACTGCTGACTTATGGACACAAAAAAACCTGTTTTTATAATGTTACTATGTTTATGTGCATAAATAAGTTTTATTAATGTTATATTTATGTTTCATTGGAAACTTAGTCAGGATAGTTTTACTGACCATTATGCAGAAAAAGTAGTTTTTCTGATTTTCTGTAAAAGAGTATCAAATGCTGGCCACTAATACAGTATAGTCTTTTTTTTTAAATAATCAGGTAAGTTTCTTGATTAAATGGCAAAAATTAAATTAAAAATAAAGTTTGATTTTTTTAAATTATACTTTATAGTCAAGTACTAGATTCTATAAGTCGTTTCAAAAACCATTTACCTTGACTTTTTTAGTTTTGTATCTGTTTGACTTTTTTGCATTCATTTTGCCTTAACAACTATGTATAAACTATAAATTTTATATCAATAAACTACAATATAAAAAATGTTTAAGTATCAAAGGTATAGTAAAAGCAAGTACATTAAAATTTTTTATTGTTTTTTAAAAGACGTGCAATTTCTTATGATAGATAATAACAAAAATAATAATTTAAACAAACTTTGCAATTCCCTCCCTGTGTGTCATTTTATAAGGCTGCAAATCTCTAACTGCTGTTTTTACCATTGTTAAATATGATGGGCTTGCAGAACCTAGAAAAATTAGTAGTTTTGTTAAAAATATGGAACACTTTTTTAGTAGTTTGTAATTAGTTTTTTATAGGAAATAGTCTATTATTTAGAAATCTACAATTAAGATTAGAAGGTTCTAGTAAAAAAAAATAATTCCTTTTTATTTAAAGTTTAAACCAGCATTGACTTGAAACTGTTTGATAAATGACATACAACAAATCAAATACAGTTTAACAACAAATAAAATAAACGACAAGTTTATATCAAATGAAAAATGAAAGTTACTCGTAGAATCTATTCGAGAAAATTTATATAGAGTTTAAATAGTTTACTACTAAAATAAACACAACAACATTTAATTTAAAATAAATACCTGAAGGAATTGGAAAATTAACGCATTTTTCTTCCTCCTGTTTTTCCGAAACCAAACTTAAATCGTCTTTCAAAGAAGTTGTAGTTTCTGTTTTGGGGCTTTTTTCTCCAAAATACCCACCACTGGGGAAAGGGGTCTCGATGGCATCACGGCCGGATATTATTTCAATTTCCAAAAGTTTTTCCTCTTTTTTATCTTCGTCAATTGTTTCTTTATTTATTTTGTTTGTCGATTGTTTTTTGGAAACATTGTTTGAACTTGTTGATGGCTCGGGAACTGAAATAAAAAGTTTAAAATAAATAAAGTTTTAATAAATCTTTGAAATAATAGTTTTGAAAAGAGTTTTTAAGCTTAAAGTTAGAGTCGTTAGTTTTCAGAATTTTAAGCTAACTTGTATACAAAACAAATATACCCGTTGACTCTATTTCTGAAGTAATATAAAGTATGCTTTTCAGAGTTGAATTTGAACAAATGAGGTAGTTTTACAAAAAAAATTTTTGTATGCTTTTTAGATATTAAAATAATCATAAACAAACCTTACAAAGTATCAAAATTTGTTTTATTAAACTTAGTAAAAAAATATCAAGACTGCACGAGTTGGTATTTAAACGTTGAAAAAGGATGTTTTTAAAATGAAAATATAAGTTCACCTTTCAAGTTTTGAAGTTCAGATAAAAGTCCCTGCTTAGGAAGTTTGTTAATTTTCTTCTTTTTATTTTTCCTCCTATGCGGCTTTATATCCATGGATTCGAAAGTCTTCTTCTTTAGAACGTACTTCAGCAAATTTTTCGATTTCTTCCGTCTCTTGCCTCTGAAGAATGTCAGGCTTTTAACGTTCTTCAGTTTTGCCTGGGAACGGAGCAGCATTTCTTTCTACAGAATAAAAAAAAAGTTAAAATGATTTTAATTAAGTATATAGAAGCTTGAAAAGTTCTAACCAAGTTTTCTTGCATATCTTATAAAAGGTTTTTATAAATAATGTAGCTTCATTAAAGTTTAATTATTATTATTTAAGAATTGTTTTAGCTGTATTAGAAAAAATCAAACTAACTTTTAATCCTGGGCTATTTTATCTTCTTATTGTTTTAATTTTTAAATTCAGCATCTTGAAAACTTTCTGAAATGTGAAAAATAAAATTCATTCAATTTTTTACAGATTACGTCACAATAAATTTTTTGAAATTTGTTAAATTATTTTATAATTTGCGAGTCATTTTTTTTTGAAAAAGTTGCTGCAGTCATTTAATACAATTAGTTATTAAACAAACATGCTATTTTAAACCCAAAATACAACAAAATGTGCAATAATAGAACACTTATTATATTAAGAGCCTCATTGTATGAGTTTACCAAAAATTTTTTTTATAATGTTATCAGTAGTAAAGTATGTTTATTTAAACTAAAATAGTTACTCAGGCCGCGTTATGTCGACACCTTAATAACTGTTATATGTCGATGCCAGTTAGAAACAAAATTTCTAACATATTTTTTGGTTATTAAAAAAAGGTGCCAGATTTTTCAAGTAATCCCTGCCTTTTTATGCAAAACACAACTTGAAAATTATATTTATAATTTTTCTTCAAGCTTCATTTATTTGTCAAAAGTTGTCAAACTAATAAGCTTATGATATTTATTTGAAATTGTTTTTGTACAAAAATATAAACAGCTACGATGTATATATTTTTCATTTAAAAAATTTATTTAGCTTTCGACAGACTAGTTTCCATTTCAGACTTAAAATACCTTTAAGTATGTTTTTAAAGTACATAGAATGAAGTTATTAAACTTTAAATTATTTTATTTCTAAGTAAAATACTTTATTTAATTATTTTTTTAGGTTTTGGAAGAAGATAACATATTTGCAATATTTTCGAGGTTAGTTTTGTTGATAATAAAAATAATTATACCTCATAAAATAAGTTATTAAAACTCAGAAAAATGAAAAATTGTCAGTTTGTGTCAAAAAACTCATTTTAAGTCAGAGTTAAGTAAACAAAGTTTGTTTAGTGATTTATATTAGTAAATGGGAATTAAAAGTGAATAGTTTTACAACAATTCCAAATTTTAAAATACAAATAATATAATGATACTACGGTTTAGTAAAGCACTCAGTCAGATTAATAATATACGTATCACATGTATAAACATCAAATTGTTTCATAACTAAATATTATTAATATTACAGATCAGTTAAGCACCCATCATGCGAGATCAAATCGAAACCAGTTCGTGTGATCATCTACGTATCTCACATGCTTATAAGACCTCACAACACAGATCATCCAGAACTACCTGGAATGGATTTCCTGTTGACTTATTCCGATGATCCGAGGACTGTTATCAGTAGTAATTTGACATCATGGCTTACTACTAAGGGTGAGATAAAACTTCAAATATTATTTTCAGTATATAAGTAGTATATTTTAATGTTATCAGTTTGAGTCTTACAAGCTTACTACTAAAAGTAAAAAAAAATATATGTTCTAAATATAGTACAGTAGTATAGTATAAATGTTATCAGCTCTAATCAAAGGTTATTAAATTAAATTTTTTATTGATAAAAAAATACTCTTCAATAGAAAAATCTTAAACGAATAAACTACTAAGGACAAAAAAAGTTTTAAGTATAAAAATACATTTATTTAAGTCTTATTTGCTGACGAAAAACCAACAATGGTATAAAATATTTGTGTTTACTAAATTAAATTATTTATAAAAAAAGTAAGCACAACCAATGTAAATTTTCATAGGAATACCAGATTACATCAGCAAGGCTTACAAAGCGTCTGAAGAACTCAGTAAAAAGAAGCAAATTGAAAATTGTCAGGATACTGAAAATGTTACTAACACAGAAAATAATTCAATACCTGTCGAAGTGTCCTGATGTTTTACTTGAAATAATTAACTTAACATAAAGTCTGGTAGTAGTTGTAGTGTTACATTAATTTTGTCTAAGTTTTTACTAAAGTAAAGTTTAAGGGTAGGGGCTTTCAAAAAGACCTTCTTTTAAATCTCAAGTTTACTGATAATAGTTTTTTTATTTTGTAATAACTGTTATATGTTACGTGAGTTTAAGCAACAAGTTTAAAATAGTAAATAAATATACATAAAATCAGTTAATTATAGTTAGTAGTGAATTGTTAAAATAAGTTGAACCAGAAAAAGAAGTTAAAGTTTTAAGCTTTTTTAAACGAGTGTAATTTAATCCAAACTATTTTTTCATTTAGACAAATTTAAATAATTTGTGTAAGATATATACAGTTTTTTGTTAATTTATTTTTCAAATTTTACATTTTAATACGTCCTAATTTTATGCACTCTTTTGCCTTAGAATTGATTTAAACTTTTTATATAGGCAAAGTTGTAAATAATATATATTTTTAAATTTTAGTTTGAACATATTTATTTGCCTGGTTTTAATGTTAGGTAACTTTAGAATAGCACAAATTTTTGCACTAGTTTTTAAAATTTTGTCCTGTCATATAATGAAATTATTTTATTTTGAGTTTTAGATTTAAAAACAAAATCATTTTTACAATTGAACTAATAAATTTTGCTTTAGTTATTAAGTTCATATTTACATTTATTTAAAAGTTATCATTAGTAGTTGATTTAGTTTGTTGTAAAACTAATAAATTATTAAACTTGCTGTAAAGTAAATAATTAAATGCTTTTGATAAAATATAATAAAAATATTATAACTAAAAAAAACTCTAAGACGTTTTACTGTTATAAAAAATTATATCAATAACTTAAAACAAACTAAATTCAAGTTATTTTATATATTTTTTTTCTTTATTATATGTATTTGTGTTCATAAATTGTATATATTTATCAACAAAAGATACTAAAACTTATAAGTGTTTTTTAAATTACAGTTTCTACAGATATGCATACAAACAATAATTATTTTTAAAAAGATTATCAAAACAACAATTGTAGAAACTATCTTAAACTACTTAATACTTGAAGTTTTTTTTTTTTCAATATATGAAAAGTCTCACCAACACACCTCCTAACTTATGACGTATTACTCGGATTATGACGTGATAATTGTAATCACGTGTTACCACAACAAATTAGCATTAATATTTTTTTACATGTACTTAAATTAACTTTTATTTAATTTTATCTTATAAAAATTATTTAAGGAAAAATAAAGATTAAAAATAGCTAAAATATTATTTAAGAACTCTTAAAAACATTATAGTTTTGTAACAAGCCCCTACAGTAATTAAGATATCTACACTTATGCTTTTTAGTCATAAAACTTTTGTTCTAGAACCTCGAAATTTTTGTTCAAAATGAACTTAAAGCTGCTAAGTGTTTAGCAATAACAAGCCCATAATTTTACTTTTTTATTTTTTACCTTATCTACACTTTCTACAAATCTTCTAAGTACTGTATATGCATTTGTTTAGAATGTTGTTGATTTATGTATCCATCTAGAAATAGCAAAAACAAACTGTATTTTTATATATAAAAATTAAATCCTTTAAAATGAAAAAAACCCATTAAAATTTCATTCCTTAGCAGTTTAAAACAAATCTAAAATAGTAGGAATAATATCCAAGAAAACTTCTTTTGAAGATAAGTTTTTATCGAATAGACCCAAAATCTTTATCTTATTAAGAAAGTTAAAGTCATGTGAAAACAGATTTTTTTCTCAAGTATATATACTTTAAACCAGGGTTGGGCAATTCATCTAGGTAGCAGGCCAGATATCTACATAAATTGACAGATTTGTTAGACATATAGACTTTTAACAACACAATAATTTTTGTAGATAAAATCTAAATCAAAAACAGATCTGTTTTTACATAACACGAAATTTTTTATACTAAGTAGTTTTTGTATAATACTTAAAAAGCAAACCGTAATGTATAATTACCAATTTAGAAATTGAATTTTAGCTTATCTACAGCTGGGTCTCCCAGTGTAAAAATGCCACAGGGGGCCATGAGGTCATAATTTGAAAAATTATACTAGATACTCTGCAGTTTATGATGAAGGGGAAAAAAAAAGGTCTTAGGCGTTTTTAATGGTAGATTCAGCAATATTGTCGAAGAAGACCATAGCATTTTTTTATTTTTTCAAAGGGGGCTTTTTGAAAAAAGTTTAGGAAACTCTGATCTACGGTATCAATCAAAAGTTGAGTCAAAAAGTAACTTATTTTAAAACCCAGTTTAACTTGATTTCATCTTATACGGAGCCTGCTAAGTTTAAAAATAATTAGTTTTATAGAAAACAATTTTAAAATACTTACAATAAAAACACAATAATTCGCGTAATTGAATTTTTGAGCTGTATTTTTCAATGATTGTTAAACATTAAACTACGAATAAAGACAACGTAAAACCAAAAAAAAATAAAACCAGAGCTACTTTTTGAGAAAAGAGAGGTATATCTAATTCTTGATAATAAATTCAGATTTCAGTCACTGGATAATGCAACTAATGTTGAATTTTATGTTGTAAGTGGATAACTTTAAAACTATTTGTTATACAGTCTTAACTAGTTATCTAAAAAAATTTTAGTAGAAAATTAATTTTGTCAATAGCCTCTCGACACACAAACACAATTCCTTAATTGAAAAAAAAAACAGATGAAAAACTGAATTTTGAAAATTTATATACTGACTAGATAAGTAATCAGACTATGTTTAGTTATTGCAACGCTTTTAAAATTATTTATAAATGTTTATGTCTAAAATAATCAGAGTGTTCTAAAATCAATTTTTTTTTAATTATTTTATTGCAATACTAGACCAAAGGTTGTGTTTAGTTTCAAAAAAAAAAACAAAGCGGTCTTGAAATATTGTTATAAATGCCACATATTTATTTTTTTCTATTCTTCTTAAAAACTATTTTGTTAAGTAAGTAATTTTGTTTAAACAAAAAAAAAGGTATAACCCTTATGTATATATACTCGATTAAATTTGATGTACTTTGTGAAATATCGCAACTTATTTAAAAGGTTAACAAAATAACTTTTGCGTTTTAAAACTGCATAAATAATCAAATTTTAGAAACATCCTTTTTACGAACAAAACTAATAATATAAAAAGTGTTTTTAAGGTTTAAGTGTTAATTCAAGGTGAAGGACAGTTAGTTTATATGGTTGCACTATACAAAAATTATTTTATAACAACTAAATTAAATTTATCAACTTAAGTTTAACACATTGTAACCAAGGTCGTAGGTTGTCTCTGATGCTGTTGTTGTTGGTCGTGTGGTGAAGGTCATTATTTATTATTATGACCAAAAGGTTGATCATACTAATTCGATAATCAGACCACAAGCCTTCGGTAGGCTAAGACCGGCTTCGACCAGAGGCATACGAAAGTCCAGACTTCTACTCTGCTGACTTTCGCCAATGTTTTTGTTGATTCATGTAACCAAGTAGTTTTAAATACACCAAACATTTTAGTGTAATGTACTAATAAACAGATTTTTTTAGTTTAAAACTCTGAAATTTAAAATTTCAAAAAAAAAGTTTAATAAGTTTTTTTAACGAATTTTTAGTATTTAAATAATGTAGTATTTCATCACTGGAAAACATAGTTTACAATAGTGAATATATTGTTGTTTAAAATAATTTCAGTACAACATAATATTAGGCAATAGATTGGTGACATGAATTTCTTAATTATAAGCATAATTGCTTTAAACACGTGGAAAAACTCAATATTTTAAGAGTTTATCAAAATTTACACGTTGAAAATAAAAAACTAAAAATATTATGTGTTACAGTTTATTGAAAACTTAAAAACTTTGAAAAGTAACCTTGCGCACAGAAAGACCTTTTTGTACAACTGTTATAACTTGTAATCAGACATAAGTACATAAAAAACGATTGAATTCAATTGTATCGCTAACATGTAACTCTTTCAAAATAAAATCGTGACAAACAAAACCAGCCTTCTTTATATTTATTGAACGCGTATCTAGGTCCTTCTATTGTGTAGTACATGAAACCAATTACTTTGTTGCATCTCTTGCAAAATGCATCTTTTACTAAGATCACAGAGCAATTACCACATATGCAATGAAGTCTAGCTTCACCCAAGTTCATATTGACAACTTTTAAAAGTACAAAAAGATTTAATTTTAATATTTTTTTTTTACTTGATGGAAAAATTGCCATAGAGTATATAGCCAAATAGTGCATGTTATGAAAGGATATATACAGAAGAGTATTTAAACTAATTTTACTTCAAGGGTAATGTTTTTTAACTTGTTAGTTATAAACAGCTTTTAGAATGACTAAGTTGTTCACAACCAAATGTTCAATTCATTAACAATTAAAAATTGACTAATTAATGAATTTTTTTGCAAAACAATATTGCTCTTAAATTAAAGAGATTCTCTTTTACAGTTAAATATTATTCAATTAAAACTTTGATTGATGCTCGTAAATAAGCTAAATAGTATATAACTTTTACAAAAAAGTAGATATTTATAAGTTTCAAAAACAATTGCTGTTTTTTTTTGCGTTGATAATTTATTCTTAGCAAAAAAAAAATTCTATTAGCAGCTTTATACTTTGTATCTTGTTGATTTTGTTGTAGAATAACAAAAAAATCTATTATATACAGTTGAAAATCTAAAATATTTATACTAAAAAAAACTATTAAACTAAAACAAAAAAAAAACGAACAACCTTTTTAAACAAAAGTGTAGCATTTTCGCGACCAAAAACCTCTTTTTTAACAAAATGATCAGAACTGGTGAAGTTAGTACCACAATCAACACAATTGTATATTATATTTCACCCATGTGTTCTAAGTATGGTCTTCCCATTTAAGAATACTTTTTTATATTTGTACGATGAAAATAAAACCTTTAGTAAATTAACTGTTTCGAAGAAAAAAAAAAGGTTTTAACTATTTAAATTTATAATACGATTGTTTTTAGATGTGCTCTAATAACATAAAAAAAATAATTAAGTTTAAAAGGAATTTATTTCGATTACTTAATATGGTTGTGCTTTTAACGCTTTGAACGTAATTATATTTTTATCTCTAGAGTTTAATATAGCAAAAATAGAAACTAGAAAAATCAAAACTTAGTTAAAAAAAAATTTTTGAGAAAAAAGTTTTTATCAAAATACTATAATCAAATTAGAAACAACATAAACTTTTAAAAGAAAATATAATTTTTATTTCAACATAAGACAGATAGCAAACAAAATTTTCAGCCTATTTTAATTTAATTATTGTATAACTTATAAAGTATATATTTTTTAATTAACCAGTTCTAAATTAGAAAACAAAACTTTTGCAAGTAAAACCAAATAGAAAAAAAAAAGTTCTGTATGATAAACTTAAAAGTTAAAAAGTTTGCTAGCATATTTTATTTATCATTTACAGACTACAATAGCAAGGGTAAATATCTTGATTTTTTTTAATAAATAAAGTAATTAGTAACTACTAGTGAAATGTCGAACTTTCTAATAAAAAATATTTTTCTTACCATATAACCTACATAAATAAATACAAATATTAGAACAATATATTACTAACAGCTTATATTAAATATTTTCTTACTAACAAAGTATATGAAGAAATATATTAAAAAAGAAGTTATACTGATTTTAAATGGTTTCATAGTCTTTAGAAAGTAATATCTAGATTCTAGGCAGTTATTATTTTAAACAACTTTTTAGTTTACATAGTTTAAAAAAAACATAAGTCTACTTATGTACAGCTCTAAAGGTATTCAACGCTTTAAAAACTTAAGTTTTATTAAAATATAAGTTTTCCAAAAGTATTTAAAAGTTATTTAGTAGATATATTCGCAATTATACGATAAATACTTCTTAAAATAAACTTATCAAAAGACCTTATTCCGTAAGTTCTTTATAAGATTGAAGTCTCATAAGGATGTGTTTAAGTAGTTAAAACAAAGTCTTAATCAAAATTCTATAGTGTTTAAATTGGAGCAAGAACTGTATATTTTTATTTAAAGTATCATACAGCTTAACATTATAAGTTTTCAATAGAGTTACTTTGTAGAATTTTTGAAGCTGTTATAATATAAGTGTTATTTACTGTTTACAGTGTTTTGAAATACTGTGCAAAATATTTAACACAATATTATACTTTATTAAACAAAAAAAAATCTTATGATTTTTTACTAAATGTCAAAAAATTGTAAAAACTTATAAAGTGGTTTAGTAGTGTTAATAACATTTGTTAAAATAAGCCCCTTAAAAAGAATAAAACTACAAAGGTTGCGTTAAGAAAAACTTACTACAATATATTGATATCTTGTAAAAAATTTACACTACACAAATATTTACTTTGATATATTATATAGTTTTATAATATGTTTTTTATCACAATTTTTATTACATATACTCTTCTTGTTTTTTTATTACATTTTCACCTAAAACTAAATCTACTCTTAACTTCAATTAGTAGTATGATCTATCAGTACTGAGTTATAATAATTTATATTTAACTCCTAAAATTTGTTTATAACTTTGTTTTCAATCATTACTGTTTCTGGACAACAAAAAAAGCGCTCAAAATATTTGGTCTAAGACCAGGTGCTTGAAAAATCTTTTGCTTATCGAGTCGCACACCACGGATACCTTTTAACGTCTCGTATTACAACATCAATTAAAGTTTAAAAATCTTTTTGGTACTATATAAAAAGTTTATGAAACAAAGAGTTTTTAAGTTATTTAAGGTTTTTTTTATGTTTTTAATGTAAAAAGTACTACAGTAATCTCTCGCTTATTTACGCACATTGTGTCCACAGAAAAAATTGCGTAAAGATACGAGAGATCGTAAAGATACGGGAGGTACCGAATATACTTACTATAATGGCTGTTTTTTGATATTGCTTCTAGTTAAAAGCAAACTGGGGACTTTCTCACTTTTTAACAATAGTTTAATTTATTTATAATATGAAAACAAAAGATAAAACTATACATATATTAAAAAAAAATAATAAATTTATTAAAAATAATAATACTTTTAGAAAATTTTTAATGATTTTAATAATAAGTAGATTTTATCTTTATTTATATGTGGATTATTTAATACTTAACATTTATATTCTATTCTACTTAGCGAATTCAATTTATAATTTATTATAATCAATTTAATCTATAATATAAGCATTTGTGTTTAAAGTAAACTCTATATTTATTAAGTGTCAATGCTACTTTTTGCTAGGAGATTTCATTAGATTTCTTTTTTAGATGTTTGTTCATATATAGGGCAAGAGTGCTGTACAATTGGTTTGTGTTTTAAACTTTCATTACTTCATTATGCTTTCATTATTTTACACAGTCATATTTCTTTCAGGATTTTAATTTAAACTCTTATTGTTAACAAAATTTCCGATATACTGAGGTATAACTAAATGCTAATCAATTAGTCAAGGAACATAAGTTTACAAAGTCTAAAGATACAGTGAAGTGAGTTAGCATTTAAAAACATATTTTACATTTTTAATAATTAATTTCCTAATTTGTGCAATATTAAAAAATATTAAATTTTTTAGAGTTCTAAAATGCGTAGCTAAACGAGAGTGCGTAACGTCACGAGTGCGTAAATATACGAGAGGTTACTATACTCAAGTTATTATCATAAAGTTTTTAATCAAATAACTTCGTATTAGTTATATTAAACATCCGCAAGGTTATGCAGAAGAGAGACTTTATTTCTAAACATAAATATTTCTGCTTGTACGATTTAAAACTGGTTTATATCATTACAGCTACTAAAAAGCTTATAACTTAATTTTTTACTTAAAATAATCTTTACTAAAAATAAAATTGTAAGTGAGATGTTATTATTATTGTTCAATGAATAAAGTTGTGCATCGACTAAAAGTTTGTATTTTTCTCAAGTTTTAGTAGTTTTAAGATGTATCATAAAAATTAAATATGTTTCTAGTTTTCATTTATTATAAAATCAGTTTGAAGAAAATTGTTTGCTAATAATCAGATACAATATTTGAAAACTTTTGCATATTTTGTTGACAAGAAATTTTACTTTTCTCGGTATACCATAACCAGTTACATGATTAAGTTTGAGGAAAAAAAACATTAAGCGGCATATATTCTTCTATATAATTTGAAACGATAATTCTATGTAAAATTTAAATCAATCAAAACTAAGTAATCAAAAGGGTTTTTAAGAAAAAATTGGTCGATTTTATAGAAAAAACATTAATGGGCCAGATTAACTAAAAAAGTCTTCGCGGCCTGACGTAAGTGGTATAAAAGTCAAAACTCTTAAAAAGCAAACTTTAGTTAACTAGTCATCATAGAAGTACTTCTTTTTATACAAACTTGAATTGAGGGTTGGTAAAAAAGTTAAACTTTGTTTTTTATTTTCATAAACTATTTTTATGCTTAAAAATACATTATGGGTTAAAGATTTCTGTTGGCGGACCGAATTTGGATTTAATACTATATTAGTAAATTCTAGTTTAGTTGTTGTTAAAAAATTTAAGTTTTAATTTTTTATAAAACTATGAATTTAATAAACTTAAATGGTATACACTTCATTGTTTATTTAAAAACGTAAATTTATTTTCCACAAAACTTTTAGAGGGTTCTGCATTATTTAGCTTATTATCTGAAATAGCCTCAAAAAAAGAAAATTAGTAACTTTTCTGTTGAATAGAAACTTTTGAAATAACTTAAAAATCTAAGCTATACTGGCTTTTAGTACAAATAAACTGTTTAATTTCACACTTATAAGATTCAAAAGTAAAGTACAAAATAGAATTATATAGAATTGATACAAATGTAGTTTTTGACTAATAAATAAATAAAATTTATTGTTTATAAATAATAATGTCATTGAAACTAATACAAAATAAATACTAAATAGAAACAAAAGTAACATTTAAGAACAAAATGCATATTTGTTATTGAATAAGTCAATAAACTTTAAAAGAATATTTTACGTTAAAATACCATGTGAGTTAATTATTTAAACTTTGTTAACTTGTTATATTTCTTTCAAAGTTTTGTTAATGTTCACCCTTGCATTTTAAAATTTAAAAGTTTTGTTTGAAAACTTAACTTTCTTATGCAAATTTATACATTCCAAAACAAAATCAAATATATTTTAAAATTTACATTAACTAAAATGTGCTTTTTATGTTACCTGAAAAATAGACTATAAGTGTTTCAAAGTTGTAACATAATCAGCTATTTTCAAATTATTACAGTTAATTCTAGTTTTTTTTAACATCTTTTATTTCTATTTTTTGAACAAAACCATCTTTATCTTCTGGAAACTTTTCATAAGTTTCGATTATTCTTAACTCAGGACTTCCATCGATGTCTTTATTTGTTTTCACATCAGGTGTTTCACCCATATTTTTGTTTATTTTCAAAGCAGGAAATTCACCCATATCTTTGTTTACGTTCGATTCTTCTATTTCGTTCTCAGACAAATCTCTTTTTACATTTCTTTTAGTTATGTGGCAAATTGATTGGTAAATGAACAAAGTAAATAGAAGAAGTTTGATTGTGTTTCTCATTTTAAGTTATTTTTTTTTGTAATAATAACTGCTTTGAAAAAAATTGTTTAGATAATCGTAAAAACAAATTATATTTACTTTGAAATAAGTAATTTATAATACTTTGGTAGCTAAACTGAAAATAAAATAGGTGAATATGTTGTTATTTGTTCAAAACAAAATGTGCCAAAAGCAAAAGACGCCCTGGACAAGACATTAAAAGGTATCCAAGTTGTGTGCGACTTGATAACCGAAAGGGTTTTTTCGTGCACCAGGTCCTCGGACAAAATATTTTGAGCGTCTTGTTTTGTCGTTCAATAAACTATATATATATTTAATTGATGAATTGTTTTATATTCTTCAAAATTTAAAACAACTTCAAGCAATAAAACTAAGTTTAAAATAAAACCTATGTTGACTTTTTAAAGTATAATACAATATATTATATATATGTTATTTGTTAACTACAAAATCTTGATTTATTTTAAAGAGTTAAAACTAAACGACCTTTATCTAGTTTTTATTTCATTGTATTTCCATTTAAACAAAATATAATTCAACATTTTTAGTACAAAAAATGTTCATTGAATTAATTAAACTTTGCATGTTTTTTAGACCTGATTGAAAGTTGTCCGTTTCAAAGATCTTAAAAAATTATTCTGGTTGTTAAAAGAAAGCATAATTAATAGCTTACAAAATTAGTGACTGTTTGATAAAATTAGCACTAAGTGTATAAATTTTTTTTCTCGAATGTTAACTATTATAAGTAAACTACAGAATGGTCTAATTCTAATACATATCCTTTAGTACTTTTGTCACTTTTCGTCTAAGAATAAATAATAATAAAATAGCATATACAAGTTTTGTATTTGTATAAATCTGGACAGTTTTTATTTTTATATTGATTACTTTCGCTGGTATTTACAGCTTTATTAACTTTTTACAAAAAGTACAAACATAAATTATTTTGCTTGCATATAGAAAACACGTTTTAAATACTAATATTTGTTGTATAAAGCTAATTGTAATATCTAACACTTTGACAACCCATATTATTACTTTATAAAACTCTTAAACTAAAAAAGAATGCATTTTGTAAAAACAAAAACTTAAATTGCACTAGATTTCATGCATATAAAAAAAAAAATTTTACTTATATATAAAATTTTCAATAATTTTTTTTTATTTTTTAAGGTATTACTTTACTTATAAACGTGAGTACTAACTTTTTTAAACTACTTTTGGAAAAAAATACTATTTTTTTCAAGTATTTATAACTTTAAAGAAGAAAACAATGCAAAATTAAAACTATGAAATAAAAGCTTCTTTCAAGTTAAAATAACAAACTATAACCTTAAAAAAATAAACTAAAGTCTTTTATTTATTTGTTTAATATCAAGCATAAAGATTTGAATTCTAACATCAAACACTTTTTTGATCATGTTTCAAAAATATGTTTAAAAAAAAGAAACTAAAAATGACTAAGTACTAAGTTTATGTATTACAAAATAACAAACTAAGCAGATACTGTTAACAATTCAAAGAATTCAAACTGAACTGTTTTCAAAAACCCTCCTACGCAAAATATGTTTAAATTCGGCTAAGGTATTAGTTGTATCTTAATACAAAGTAATTTTAAAATATTTCGAAAAGCAGATCATAAATTTAATTTATAACAATTAATTACTGCCGTTTAAGCACAAGATTGTTTCCTTTCAAAAGAATTTGGTTAAAAAGATAAAAGCGTGTTTTTCAAATTTTATAAATCGATCAATTAGTTTATTTTTAATTTTCAGTACTAAGTTACATTGTAACAAAAAAGTCATTCTAGCATTAACTTATTTGTTTTTGATTTTGACTAATCACTTTTTTTGTATTGAACCGACATAAACTGTTGTCCAAATAAAATTTTTCTAATAAATTAAATATTATATTATTAAACAAAGTAATACAATCATTAATTTTCTAAAAACTTGTTTTACAAAATAAATTTAACAAACAAGTTTTGAGTTTAATTAGTGAAGCCTGTTTTTATTCCAAAATATACATAAATACCATATCGAAGATGAAATAAGTTGTTTTTGTTATAAATATTTTAATTTTATTTATTTAATTTTTGTATAGATTGTTTTGATCAAGTTTTTTTATTTAATAAAATTTTAGTAAACATTTTCACTCATTTTAAAATTTCAAAGGTAATTGTTTTCCATGAAAATTTTCTATTTATTTTAGCTCATATTTGAAAATAAAAAATAGTCAAATTGAAAAGGTACTAGTCCTGGACGTCAAATTGTATCCAAGTGGAAGGTTTTTTGTGTACCAGTTCCTCGTACCAAATATTTTTTGCGGTTATTTTTTGAACAACAATACTTAACTATGATTACATAATTTAATGCAATTTAACAAAGAAGTTAATGCAGTCAACTTATTATTTTTTGTAAGTACAGTCATCAAAGTTTCAACTGTCCTATTTTTGAAATAGTTTATTAATATTTGTTTGAATGGAAAATTTTAAATCAAACCAACGTTTGACAGTACTTTGTAAGTAACGAGACAATATTATTCTTGTTTGGTATAGCAGAAAGGTTTCCCCGAGTTGAAGTTATTGCGATTAATTAAGTTATAATAAATCCTCGCTTATTAATAAATAAAGAGCTCAATTCTGAGTTTTTACTTAGAAAACTTTTATATTATTGCTTTGAAAAGATATGAATTAGATTTAAAACATCGGTGATAGTCTACAAAGTTTGATCTTTCTTATACAAAGAGACAAGTTACTCGGTTGCGACTGACTGACGAGTTTCAATAAGAACGAAACCAGTAGGTCTCAGTCTACCGAAGGCTTGTGGTCTGATGATCAAAAATTCTGTTTACTTCAGCTTATTAGAAATAAGTACACAGCAGGTTACAAGTATTGGTCAGCGGGTCATAGTTTTTTAATAGTAAGATTAAAAACTTAAATTTTTTACTAAAAATCGTTAAAATACATCGTTTAAATTTAAATCTAGTTTAACTGATCTTTAAAGAAAAATTACTCAGTTCTTGATTATTTATCATTCTTTATCTAGTAGTTGATTTGTTAGTTTTTTTGTTAAGGAGTTACCAGCAAAACATAGTAAAGTTTTATTCCGAATTTCACTAACCCTTACCAAAGTTTAGGCTTTAATTAAAAACTAAAAAAAAAAAAATACACTTAAATTCTTTATTCGACATAAAAATCCTTTTTCCTAGCGTATAAAAAAACAATTACGATTTATGTTTTTATTTTAAGTTTTGTAAATCATAAAAATTTGGTGGGGAATTTAATTTTGTTGTTAACAAAAACAGATTAACTAAGAGGTTTGTTTTTACGTCTAGTTTTAACTTTTGTCTTACTTATTCAATTTATCCAGTATTTATTTATGTTTTCCTTATTATGAAAAAAGTTTTTTATAAATTTTATTTTTTAAACGTATACTGGAAAAACATAGTACATTTTAAGATCATCAACATAACTTTGGTAGTAAACTAAATTGTCCAAATTTCTTAATACTAAAGCAGCTATATAAAATACTTATATAAAGAATTGTATTTTTTTTGTTTTAGTTAGATGGAAACTTTTTTAAGTTTAAAAATAACATATTTATCTTAATATATATAAAATCAATGGAAACTTACATGTTTAGTTTCGAAATTCATGAACCATAAATAAAAAACTTAACAAAGTGCAATATCAGGTTTCTATTTAAAGTAAAGTTTAATAAAAAACCTTTGGAGCTATTTTTCTAGATTAAAGTTTATTTCTATTTTGTTACAGTTTTATTGCAAATAATTTATCAAAAATAAACTAAAAAACAGTTTAGTTTCAAAAGAAATCTATTTAACAAACAGTAGTATTTTAATCAAGTATTTTAGTTTCATTTATTACGCATAAGAAAAACTCTATTTTAAATAATACTTAAATATACATTTAAACTACCTTCAATAAACTCAAAACTGAATGTATTAAGAGCCGAGCTATTTTTAACCGAAAAAAATCCAAATTACATGTTCCACCTCACAAATTAATTTGTGAAAATATTAAAACTTTAATAAACTTGAAAAAATTCTGCACAGCGGTCGGAAAAATATTTATTGCTTATTTAATCTGCCGAGGCACACCTATAAAATGTTCCTCAAAAAATTTCCAATCCTTACGACAACTGCTGTAAAGAGTGAATGGGGGGATTTGAAAATAAAACTTCTTTTTGTCGGAATTTAAACTTGAATGCTATATATATATAAAGTTTATTGTTGCAAATTTCGAACATTTTTTATTGTTTTCCATTTATATTGTTGCACATTTTTGTAGCAACTTTTAACTGTCGTAAACTTTATAAACTCACAAGTTTGCGATACAAATTAATTAAGTAAGATTAAAAGATTATAGTGCACCGCGTTCAAAGTAAAAAGCTGTTTTTATTTAAAATGTTAGTAAACACAAAAATTTTATCAACACCACAATAAAGCAGAAATACTTTAAAGAACCAAAAAAGTGTACAAGGTATTTCAAAAAAAATAAAAAACATATTAATTAACCTGAAGTTTTTAATTTTTATATCACTTAAGCTTGACAACTAAAACCGAAGCGTCAATTTCACAAACCATAAATTTATCACAATTTATTATTTTATAACATTTAGAAGAAACCTCATTACATATATAAAAAGGTTTAAAAAAACTTTTAAGAATTTATGTACTTAATCAAGTGTCACATTATAAATATTTTTAACTTTTCAAAGGTTTTATCAAACGATAGAAAATAAATGAGAACAATATTTATGAGGCATATATATAAGAACTTTTTAAATTGTAATATGTGTATTTCTGTATAAAGACTGTTATCAGAAAAATACTATTTTACGAATATACACACCAAACTATCGTATCAAAATGTTTTATTCAAATAATTCAGTTAAGCAAAACTAAGAACTAAAATATTTTCGCTAAACAACAAAATCTACTTATACTTTCAAGTCGTCAAAAATAAAAAACTTTTTAACTATTTTAGTTTCGAATTTATAAGAATCTTATATGTTTCAATGACGAAAATAAAAACCTTCCAGTAAAAATTGAAGCACTTTTTTTAACAATCTACTCGCGAGAACCTACCTAACATCACACTTATATTATGACGTCACTGATCATAGTGAGACGTCACTACTGCTGGGGGTTGCCCTGGTTGGCGTCGGTAAGCGGTACCGTGGTCCCGTCTTCGTTTGTGACGTAGATGGTTCCGTCGTCGCCCTGGGTGATCGTCGTGCCCGGCTGTTAGGAATAAAATAAAATTTAGCATTAAAATAAATAGTTTATATTTTACTAAATATACATAGATATAGTTTAATTTATTTGATATTAATATTTTAACTGGTGTAAATCAAAAAATCGTCACTTTAATAGACTTTAGAAACATAACTGCTACTTCTTAATTGTATAAACTAGATAGAACTAGTCAACGCAAAACAATATTTTTATGATAGAAATATCATGGCTATATTTCATTAGATGTACATGGTACCATTTCTATAAACACATATCTTTGTACTTGTAAGGACTGTAGTAATTAACATGAGTCCAGTTTACTTGAAATTATTTTTAGTTGCTGGTTGATAATATAAATAAATATCTGACAGGTGTTTTAATAAATAAAATAATACTTACTAATTTTGTTACTAAATAAATGATTTATTTAGTTTTACTTTAGTTTGAATTTGTATTTAAAAAATTGTAGTTATAGCAATCCAAATAATTTTTCAAGTACTTAAAACTGTTGACGTAAAATATTTGTTTTAAATATTTGAAGAAGAAAAAAAGCAAAGTGTAATTTAATTTACGTAAAATATTTAATTCTAAATGTGATTAATTTTAATACATCAAATTAAAATTTAAAAGTAACAACTTTATAATGGATTATGTTTCAAATATCAATCTGAAAATATTAATTTTCATGTAATTACCCGGCAAAATTTTTATCACGCTTAATTAGAAATCATTAGCATCAATCTATATATAAATATTATTATAAAATGTTGCCAACAAATAAATTTCAAGAAATTTTTCAGCAAAAATTTAAACCTGACGATTTTGTTTGACTTAGGAAATCCTGCTTAGAGGGGAATTAAAATATTAAATTTTACGTGAATTTCAGACAAAAAACTTTTTCAAAACTCTAAACAATGAACAGTTGCTATTTAGTTAAAAATTTCAATTAAAATTTTTAGACCGGTAGCTAATTTTTTCTGAATCAAAAACATTATTCGCGTTTATAAGTTAGCAAACATTTTATTTATTTTAACCAGTTTACAAACTAATTACAAGATATCCTTTTGAACTTAAAAAAGAAAACTTCAATGCTATAATTTTTTTGAAAATTTCTACCAACAATCTTACAATAATTACCAATAATAAAATAATTTTTTAACATTCTGTGTATTTAATCTCTTTATAAGTATTGAATTCTATCCCTAGCATAAGACCTTTTTCTTCCTTATTAAATTAGTTAACTAATTAAAATACGCATACTTTAACAATCATTAAAAAGTATGTAAAACAAAAACATTTTTTATCTTAATTTTAAAAAGTACTTTTATTAATGAGGAAAGAACAGTAAAACTAATAAATCAATTTGTTACCTACTACATTAGATATCTGTATCGCGTGTAAGATAATAACTAAAAATAAATAAATATATTTAGTTGAGACATAGGCATTGTCAGCGTGTATAATAATATTACAATGAATAACTCAGGGTTGCTAATTTTTTTGAGAAATTATTCAAGGTTTTCAAAAGCACACCTTATTGAGTCTGATTTTAGTTTAAAGTTGAAAACTGCTCTAAATAGTGTAAAAACATTGAAAAAATATACTGTAAAGCTACTTTAATGTGTTTTTAATAATAATATTTTGATGATGACAATTTTTTTTTATCTATATGGTTAGATTTTTTGAGTCAAATTAAAATTTTACTACTTTAAATGTAAAAATTGTTTAACATTCCAGGTTTCCAGACTTTTTTTGCAACCGTGATAACTAAAACAAAATAAATAACAAAACCCACACGAGAAGCAAAACAAGTCATTGCATTTTGTATCAATGTATATTAATTAAACAAATAAAAATCTATAAACTTCATACCTGTGACATAACAAGCCCATTAGCAGTCTGGATAAGAGTGTACCCCTCCGGAACCTCGATGAACTGCCGGTCTTCCCCTGTCCCGATCTGTATGATCTGCGCCCCGTCAGTGCTGGCCGGTATGATCTGGCTCTGTCCCTGGTCCAGCTGGATGGTCTGTCCCATCTGGTCGACCTCCTGTTGTTGTTGGACCACCTCCGACGTTTGCATTCTGTTCAATTAATTTTATTAAAAAAAATATTATATTGAATTTAAAAAGGTAAACAATTATTGTAGTTGTGACAGTAACTGTAACTTATAAGAATAAGACTCTAAAATCAAAAAACTCTTGAAATTTTTAAATAAACTTTATAAGAACTATATATTAAGCATAAAACATAAAAAAAAAACTGAAATTTATACTGGAATTCTTAAAACTGGAAATTAATAAAACTTCAGACAAACAAAATATTTGATTTTATTGCAAAAAGTCTTTTTAAATTATTTAAACCAAGAAATCTTATACTTGAAAAGACAAAATATTAGATTAAATTTATAGAAAATATAACCAAAATAAAAAAAAAACAAGACAACCCATTTATACAATTTATAAAACATAATAATTAAAACATCAAATATAATAAATAAACAAACTGTTGTTGTTCCTCGACTTTCTGATGAACCTGCTGCTGCTGCTCGACTTGCATCTGATTCGGATCAACTTGCATATGCTCCACGACCTGCTGCTGTGACGTCACTATGCTGGAATCCATTTGCGATGACGTCACCACACTTTCGCCCAATGACGATATCTAACAAATATTTCGTTAGTCACTGATATTAATCAACACATTTATTAATTGCTCAATCTAGTTGTGTTGATCAAAAAAGTTGATAATAAAATGTAAATTTATTGCTCTATTTTTTTTTATTCACTATATTATTATTATTTCAATTGCTTTCATTTTAGTTATTGGTTCTAGTTTGAAAAAATTAATTACAACTCTTCATTTCATTTACATTTTCTTTGTAAAGAAAAACAAAGCTTTACTATTGATTAACAAATGCTAAGTTTAAAAAAAAATAACTATATTTTTTTTAATGGTCAACATTTTTAAAAGTCATATAAAACAAAACTATTTTGCATACACTGAATTTATCCATATCATTCGTTTATTTACAAAAACAATATTTATTATTGTAAACAGTTATTATTACCTGTTGGTTACCGGTGACAAAAGTGACTTGAGAATTATCAATTTGCTGCTGTTGTTGGGATACCACTCCTTAAAAACAACAATTGAATTAAACATTTAAATATTATATTTCTACCTAATAACAACAATTGAATTAAACATTTAAACATGTTTCTCCTGGTTATAAAGGTAGTGAGTTTTATAGGCAAATATTTATTTATTTTATTGTTAAAATTGCAATATTCTTTTGTCTTAAACTAATTTTATTTAAATAGTAAATAATTATACACCCAATTTTATATCACTCCTTAATAATAACAATTGAAAACATCGAACAATAAAATTAAACCAATTTAATAAAGGCAATGAACTTAGTAAGTAAATATTGAAAAAAATACATACAATGAAAAGTTCAAAATTATAATTTTTTCATAAGCTAGACATTTTCAATAGATTCACAAAAAAAATATTAAATTATAAGTATTCACTAAAAATGAATACAATTGTAAAAAATACCTTCCATTTGAGTTTGTAATTGATTTGTGTCCAAACCTGAATCAGATACTGCATTCATCTGAAAAATATAAAAACTTATTTAAAAAACTTAAAGGAAATATTATTGCTATTAAATATCAAAGACATTATAATTTTTAAATAGAATTTTGTGCATAATTACTTAACATTATTAAATAATTCGTTTGAACAACTTATGATTTGTGTTCTAGTGGTTATCAAAAACTCTTCGTATATACATTAGCTTATTATATATTTTGTAAATGTTCTTTTATATGTAAGCACTTAACCTTATTAAACTAATAAGTTTGAAAACCAATCATAAATTTTAACAATACTGTACAAATTCTTTGTATTACGATATCCCTAATTATCCTACATAATTGAGTTAATAATAACCTCACAAATACGAAAATGATTAACAACAAAACGGAAATATATAGGGGTTGTACTGGAGATTACTGCATTGCAAACAATGCTTAATCTGATAAAACTTTCAACAACATTTCCCTGCACGCAACAAAATTAAAACAACAATTTTGTACTTTTCAGGTCACAAAACTCGAGTTTGCACTTTGAAAGGTTAAAGACTTTTCGAAAGAGGCAATTTATTTTCAAAAGGGGATAAAGTAGAAAATTTTGTAAACAAAATAGGCTTTTATTTGAGGATAATTAGCATATTTCAATTCAGAAACAAGAAAGAAACATTTTGAGACAAATTCGAGAGAACTGAAACATGAGAGAATTGATGAAAAAAGGAAAAAGTTTTGCGAATATCCTTTTGAAAAGTGGCACTTGCCTCCTTAGCGTTGAAAGTTTCTTTTCAGTAATCGGCTCCTTGTGAGCTCACAGTAATCAGATAATTGCCTCTTAATTAATCAGCTAGCTTGTTAGTAAGATAAGAAAGCTCGCATGTCGATATATACTTCGTTAGCAGAACTTGTTTGTTAGCATTTCTAGATAATTGTTTAACAGAATTTTGTTGCAAGTTTTAGTCAGGGGTTTTTAAATTATTTTTATTTTGTTAAAAAACACTTGAGGAATTTTAAAGTTGTCATTTTGTTACAAAAGTTAATGAGAATTTTTGAGGGTAATATAGACACTATAGTTTATTAAATTGACTTTAATTAACACAAACAGTTCGTTTTAAATTAGAACTGTCACGACATAAATACAAACACAACAATAAATAAATTGAAAAAACTGATGTATAAACACAAAAATAAATAAAAAACACGATAAAATATTCAAACATAAACAAAATAGCTGCAAGGCAACTATTCTCAGGTTGATTTGAGAGATAAAATATTTTCGAGATATTTTCATTTAACGACCGGTGCTATAGCGTAATTACACCTTTCTCTTTTCAGAAATATTTATAAATAGAAATGAAACTTTGTGCGGCAATTTTGCTGCTGTCCTGTGTCGTCACAATACAGGGCAGAAGGCACCAGAAGAAGCGTCATCATGACAACATGGACGTTAGTAGCCATGACAACAGAGACCCGGATTTCGACGGATACGAATGCGCGTTCGGATACGAGTGAGTTTAAAAATAATTAATTTAAAAAAAATAATTTCAGGACAACATGTAGATTACTTGGGCAAACTGCTTAAAACTAAGTCACTCAACAAATTTAGAAACTTTTAAACAAATTTTGTAAAAAAACCGTTAAAAAGTTTCTTTGTCTTGTTTACTTTCGTTGTCACTTTTTCATTGACACGCAGGAAACTTTTAACCTTTTTTCCCATCTTTCTTGTTTGTTTACAATACAAGTTGCAAGGCGCAAGTTATTATTGCGGCGTGTTCACTGATGCGCGACGACGATTTTGTCGTTGTGTTGCCTGGCAACTTGCGCGGGTTAATTACCTGCTACAAGTTTGAATGTTTCCATGAGTTTAAAAGTTTTCATGTTTTGCCACAAAAAACTGAAAAAAATTTTTGGGAAGAAAAACCGCAAAACTAGGGGGCAAATATTTTGAAAATTTAAATTGAAATAAGAAGTTATTATTTTAACAAGTACCAGTGACATTATAACTACAAAAAAGATGTTTTACAATGCTACACATATCATAGCACAGATTTATCAAAGAGAAAATTACCAACTGTCTACATAACTATACTTTCAAGAAAAACAATCAATTTATTTTCAGACATTTTAAGTTCGGTTTTTAAGAAAATTATTTAACTTATTTTTAATTTTTTTATTCATTATTTTATCCCCAGGTACTCGATGAAAGACGGATGCGTAGACATCAATGAATGCATGGAGTTTCCATGCAAACACGGTCAAACTTGCCAAAATTTGATGGGAACTTTTGAGTGTCTCTGCCCAAGAGGACATAAACTCAACGAAACTAGTTAGTTTGTAGTATGTACTTTTATTGTCACTTTTTCATTGACACGGAGGAAACATTTAACCTTTTTTTCTACCTTTCTTGTTTGTTTACAATACAAGTTGCAAGTTATTATTGCGGCGTTTCATGATATGATTTAGATATATTATTTAATGATTTTGATAGATTTTTTTGATGAAATTGTCATAAAAGGTCTTTGTATAATTTTAAGTAGCATACTTGTGATATTCATTATTGAAACTTTATATTTTTCAACAGACGATTGTGTGGACATTAACGAATGTGATCTTGGTTATTGTGGAAAACATACTTGCATTAATAGCGAGGGAAGTTATTCATGCATATGCCCGTCTGGATCTAAACAAGTGAGTTAAACAAACAAAAAAAAAAACCTGAAAACTTAACTTTAGGGAGTAGTATAGCCAAATTGAAAATTTTTCTATAGATTTTGAAAGAATTGAAAGTTCAACTTTCATGAAAAAATAAACAAACATTTAGTAATAACTAATTCTTTTTAACTGTAACTTTCTGCAACATATAAATACTTTTCATGGTAACTCTTAATGGAATTAAAATATGTTCAGAAACACAAATTTTGTACAGATAACTTTTGTTAAAAAAAGACTTTTTTTGTATATCCTTAAGTGTCACTTAGCAGATAGGAACACAACTATATATATTATATTCATCTACAGCTTTCTTCGAAAAGATAGTAACACATTTTTTATTCTACAATACTCTACACCCAACCGATAGGGAGGTACGATTTGTAAATGTAATTTTTCTAAATATTTTATTTTAAAATTTTTAACAGATAGGGAGATACTGCAGGGACATCAACGAGTGCATCATGAACCCGTGCGAGGAAAACTCCGAGTACTGCATCAACACTAGGGGGAGCTATAGGTGCGAGTGCAACATGGGTTACGTACGCAATCGAACGAACATGGGCTGCGTGGACGTTGATGAGTGCGCCACCGGTGACATGTGTACTGGTTAGCTTAAAACATTTGTATATATGTATATATATATATATATATATATATATATAACATGATATGGACTGACTCCATGACAAACTTTTTTTTGAAATTTTAGTTTTATTGTCCAATTAAGGAGAAAATAAAATACATTTTATATTACTGATAGCGATTTAAACTCAAGTTTAAATATTTTTAAAATTTAAATCTGTCTTAGCTAAAACTCAGCAACAGTTTTGAGCCTTTCCACTTCATTGTCATTACCATAAGCTCGTAAATCAATCAGGGTTCTAACTTTTATCCCAAAAATTTACTTGTGGTTTTCCTGACCTTTTCCACTAAAATATTGTAAACCTCAGCATTAAAAGAGGTTCTAACATATTTAAACTCGCTTAAAAGATGTATGTTTAACCTCAGTTACAGGCTTTTTACACAGTTCCGTCTAAAATATTTTATTTACTTTTTTCAAGTAGGAAAGAGTGTGTCGAAAGTTTATAAAGTGATGTAATTGTGTGTTTGATCCGATCTTCTTATATAAATCTGACACAATTCAAACTTGTATAATCTCTCGATATCTTAATTACTTGTCATTCTTCTCAAAACCAAGCGACTTGTCAGACCACTTAATTACAGATCACCCCTCAAACTTTCAAAAATATCGACTTCAAAAAAAAGAACTTTGTATCAACTACTGTCAATCAGTGTGCAATGAATTGACAAACTTTTATTGAAATTTTAATTTCAGCTTTCCAATTCCACATTTCAAAGGGGATTAGAGCTTTGAAATTGGAAATGTGTGATTATATAAACTCGCGTAAGCGGATTACCCAACAATGAGACTGTTTGTCTGGCATTCCAGTAGAATATTGGCGCAATGTTACTACCAATATGTGCCAACGAATACTTTCAAACGTCTGACAATTTGCACTAACACGTGTCTATGTTGCATTTGGAACTTGTAACTTTCAACAAAATATACGAGACTTTCTACAACAGGAAACAGAAGATTTAGACTTATTTTTAATACTTATGCCAACAGGCAAACTTATTTGGCCAGAAACTTTAAAACTGGGAATACAAGTTCGTCAAACGACTCAGATTTCTTATAACTGTTAATACTTTGTTTGTTTACTAGGTTATTTCGTTTATCAAGAATACTTAACAGATAATTTACAGATTTTTATTAGAGGCGTAAATATATATATATATGAGACTTTTTACCACAGGCCTGATTAGAATGCAGATACGAATGTTTTTGGTTTTTTCTCTGGTATTTCGGTTAGCGTACATTTCAAACTAGATTATCTGGTATTTTACAAAATGAGAACATTTGTTTTTCACATTACACTTGAATTTGTCTAGTTTTGTACAAATTAAAATTTGTAGCGTTTTTTTCAAGAAGCTAACCAAGTATTTTTGCTTGAAATTTGTTTTTCACAAAATCCTTGAGTTCCTACAAGTTTCTGTGTTTTTACAGAATGTTTTTTTTTTGGTTTTTGTAAAACTGATTGATAGTTTTGTTTTGATTGTTTGCAATTTTTACTCAAACCATCAGTTTTACTATTTGAAATTTAAACAATCGAAATAAATCAATAATACCACACGTTTAGAAAATCAATAACCACCAATATTTATTTTAAACATCACGTAATGTTTTTCAATTTAGGTTTAAACAAACAATGACAGATTCGTGGTTAATATTGAAACTAGTTTTTACTATTTAGTTCAATTTTTTTCAATGATTTGTTTTTTTGTGACCAAACAAAAAAAACGTGAGTTTAACAAATATCAAGGTTCTAACAAATTAATCCCAATCCCTAATATTCTCAAGAATAGCTCATTAAATAAGAGATTTTAAGTGCTCATAAACATATCAAAAGCAGCCAGAAACCAATTCTAAACTAAAATTCCAAATATCTACCAAATGTTTCACATAAGTAACAAATAAATTCTTCTGAACAGCATACGGAGAGCACTGTGTAAACACCCAGGGAGGTTACGAGTGTCAATGCAACGAGGGTTACAAGCACGACGCTAGCGGGAGGTACTGCATCGATATAAACGAGTGCGACTTCAACACATCTTGCTCACAAAACGCAGAGTGCATCAACACCAAGGGAAGCTTCTACTGCAGATGCCACCGGGGATTCGTCAAGAACGATGAGGGTGGGTTGCTAGGGTTCGAATCCCGCCAGTAGCACTTTTTGTGTTTTTTAAGTCTTTTATTTTTACTTTTGTACTTTTATTTTTACTTTTGTACTTTTATTTGCCATACTGAATTTAACTCGTCTAGTTAAGAAACTATTTGCATAATTAAAAATTTCTGGTTGTAGCATTTAATATTGTCCAAAAGTTTGCTAAATTAAAAGCAAACGAACTTTATTAATTAGCAACATTGGTTGCAAGAGCAATTAGTCATAAGAAAGCATACAGCAGAAAAGAATGACTAATATTTGAAACTTATTGAGTAATGTCCAAATTAAACTCGCGTGTGTTTTTCATTATCTCTATCAATATCTCTGCTAAATATTTTTCCATCCTTATTTTTAAATATTACTTATTTTTTTAAAGGTGAATGCACAGATGTGAGAGACTGCAGTTTGGGAGAAGGTCAAAAGTGTCAGTGGAAATGCAAAGACGTTCCCGGAAGCTTCGAATGTCTATGTCCTTCTGGGTGAGTTGAATAGTTCGTATTATCTATACTATTTTAGTCTTAAAACAATTCTCTGACCTCTCTCATAAAAATATTTCATCAACTCAGTAAAATATTTTTTTGAAGTCTTTATTTCTTTTAGCATTTTCCACGCTTCAAAATATTTACAACAACAAACAATTTTAGATAAATCTAAATATATTTATTGACTTTCCAAGATAATTTTCAGACTTTTTAAAACAAATGAATTCATTAATTTTATATTTCCAGATACGATCGATCCGAGTTCGCCTGCATCGACATCAACGAATGCGACAACAACCAGCCGCTGAGCGGCAGCGTCTACTATGACGTCACAACGGACAACACGTGCGGCAAGAACTCCACGTGCGTCAACACCAGGGGCGGCAGGGAGTGCGTGGGGACGGGGGAATGCCCCTCCGACGAGTACTACCAGCACGTGACGAGGACGGACGAGTTCAGCAAGAGGCAGATCACCACGAACGCGTGCAGGCGGAGGTGCAAGGCGTTCAGGGGGGAACCGGAGAAGTACAAGGAGTGCAAGCAGCTCCCGATGAGCATCAACAACCACTACGTCGACATCACATCAAACCTCAAGGCCCCCAAGAAGATCTTCCGGATCAAGATGAAGCCGCGGAGGAGGCGGCAGCGGTACGAGTTCGAGGTTAAGGAGGGCGACGAGGAAGCGTTCGGGCTGAGGCAGGTCAGCAGCAGGAGCCCCACAGCGTACCTGTACACCAAGAAGAGCATCAAGGGGCCGGGGAAGCACCGGATCAAGGTTGACATGACGACGTACAACAAGGCGGGAAAGAAGAGGGACACCCGCATGGTGACGGTGACCATTTTCGTCAGCCAGTACGAGTTCTGATTGGATGAGAACACTGATGTTGGTTCGGAGTGGAAACTGAAATAATTTTTAATAAAGTTGGAAGTTTTGGAGACAAAAGTACACTCTTCAGAAAACACAACTTTGTTTTTTTGCTTTTTATTTGTTTAAAGTTGTTTTTTTGTTTAATTGTCAAGCTGCAACTTTTACTGCTGCACATTTTAATTGAAAGACTTGTGCCTTGAATTTATTAAAAATTTATTTTTAAATGCCTTATACACAATTTTTTTTAAATTTTAATTGAAAGGTTTGTGCCTTGAATTTATTAAAAAATTTAACTTTTTAGTGCCTTATACACAGCAGAGTAAAAAAATGAAAAAGAAAACTTTTAGTGCCTTTAAAATCACAATTAAATTTAACATCAACAACTGTTTAAAAATTCCTCATCTTTTATTAATTTTTTAGCTTGAATCGTGAATGTTTGTTAAGGCTACGCATACACTGCTATGTACATACGATTAATCTTTTTTTTAAATAAATGAATATTTTTATAACTAAAACTTCAGTACTTGCATTAAAAAATTTTTTAAGTTGTCTTTATTTTGTGTAAAAAAACAGCAAGTGCCTTTGTAAATTTATACGAAATCACATTTTATTTGTAACAATAAGAAAACGTTAGAATTTTTTTTCTGTAATTATTTTCTTGCCATGTTAGACTGTTATACGAGTTTTTTTCGTGAATTTTAAATAAATGACTCAAAACACAAAACCGTTTTCTGAAAACTTTTAAAAAGTTGTTTATGTTGGCAGACTTAATTGAATTTTCGAGTATCTGCCCTTAAATATACAGAAAGTTTCTGCAGTTTTTCATTATATCAACAACTATTCAAATTGAGTGTTTTTGTCATTTCTTTTAAGCCTTTTTCGAAAAATCCCTATTCAAACAAAAACATTCAAATGCAACTTTTAAGCTTTCATTAGGTGCTACCGTGACCCTAAGGGAACATTTTTTGGTTGCAAACAAAAACAAACAACTATTTTTTCACATCACTTTAACGCAACTTATCATAAGCCGTGAGTTTGCGGCCGAAGTCGCGACTAATCCCAAAATTTGCAACACATTTAAATATTTCTGTTGAGATAAGAGAGGTACATATGAAAAACAAACACTTGAGTTGCAGAAATGTTTACACAAAATTTTACTTGTGAACTTGACATTACTTAAACATATTACTATACCAATATATGTTGTTCATACTTATATTGCCAGGGATTATTGCCAACAATTCAGATACTTATTTCATGTTTCCAAATGTCGTAGTACTTGAATAAAGCAATACAGTTTCGCAAACAAGCTTTATATCGTGGACAAGCAGTTAGTAGAAAACACTTATATGTATTCTCAAAATTAATAGACATTTTTTTAGATTAAAGCACAATTGTAGCTCGAATTCACATATCACAAGCTTTGAAGTAAAATGTTCCCTTAAAGTTGCTCTAAAACCGCAATCGGTTTGGAAAATCGAAATTTTTTGAGTGATCGCTTGGAAATATTGAGATTACAAAGGTTGGAAAATTAACATTACCTAATTGCACAATTCATCAACCTCGACTGAAATGTAATAAGTAGATATGTAAGAAGGCACATGATATCTGTTTTGTGCACGCTACACAGATAAATTCCTGGCATTTTCAGAGGTACTTAATCCCCCCTCTACCGCTGTCTTACCGCAAATATGCGCATTGTTACGTAATAGAGAACAACACGTTCAAGTTTGATTGGTATTGTAAGTTGTACCAACAAGACAAACTTGGAATTTTGTTGTAAAATTACTAGTTAGATTTTTTTTAATTACTTTGGAAGGCTTTATTATCTACCGGTTTTTTTCGTTTATTTGAGTATTTAAAATTCCAAACATTAAATTAACAAATACCAAGCTGCGCTCACAACTTATTATGCAGTAGCATGTGGATGAGAAAATCAACTGTTTGTGAGTAAATTCTATGTTGGGAATTCAAATAATTCATGTTAAAAATAACGAACGATGTAAACGAAACTAGTTCGTTGGAAGTAATAATAAACTTATAAATTTAAATAAAAGTACGTTGTTGTTTTCAACAAACTAATTTCGTATCGCTTATTGTTATGAACACAATAAGTTGAATTCCGAACATCGTATTTACTAACAATAACCGAACCATGGATTTTATTTCGTGGAAAATTGTTTTTATTCGGGGAAAAAACCTTATTTCGTCGTGATGGTTGTTTTATTCAGATAAGTATATATTTTTTGTTGAGATTTAAGAACCAATGAACTATTGTAAGACATCCAACATGTAATATTGTTCAATTTCTAGCATACAGAATTGTTTTTATTCAGGGAAAATCCCCTGTTTTTGTCGCGATGTTGTTTTTTTCGGCGGCTTATTACAAGTGGTGCACTTATCTCCCTTCAAGCAGCTTTTGTTACGTCACAAAGAGTTTTAATTAAGCGAGTTTGTAAGTGTCTGCTCGCGCAAGAGAGAGACTTCTTAAAATTTAAAAGGTCAAAGTATATCAGTTTTTGAAATGAAGTGCTTAACAATAGGAATGCAAACATTGAGTTTATTTGTTTCAATATATAAATCTTTTTTTTTTATTTTATAAAATTCTTTAGATCTATTTCTCTTTTATGTAAATAAAAGACAAGTTTAATTTTTATTTTAAAATGTTTTAATGTAGTAATATAAATTAAATCAAAAAACAAATTTCCCTTTTATAAAAAATAGAGAAATTCAAATTAAACTGATTTAAAAAAAAACAGATATAATATATACATTTGTTTAATATAAAAATGTTGTGGAAATTTTCCTATACAATTTCACGGCAGCAAAGTTCCAAACAAAAGAAATTCCCACACAAACGCGGGAACAAAAGAAAAATTAATATTTATTTAAACCGTGGCCATGGGAAAAGGTGGAATATTTACACAAAAAAATACAATCTGCAATATAAATACAATCTGCAATCAGAAAGAACTCGCAAGCCTTGAGCGGTTTCAGATAAAGTGGAGATAAAACAAATCGGAATCGAAATAAACAGATACAAATAAAACTTAATGATTTTTTTTTATTGCAAATTAAAAACTTGTTTCAGGTTTATTCAATCATCTCATCCTCAAAAGTAACAAAAAGTATACTGCAAGACGTGAACTTATATAAGAAATCAGAAGTATTATGACGAAGAAATCAAAAAAAAAAAAATTATATATTTATAAATATATACAAATGAAGCAAATCCCTGTTAAAACTGTAGTTGTGAATTTTTAATATTTAAAATTACAAAAATTACTATCAGGGCTTTACAACAATTTAAAACAGGTGTTTGAGTGTGAGCTTTCATCAAATTAAATGCTTTTTTATTACATGCAACTTTTATTGCTTTAGAAGTTTCTCAAACACAATTACAAGCTAATTGAAGTTTGCACAACTTGTATTGATATACTTTAAAAACACATGATTAAAGAACCTAATGACTTTTCAGATAATTGTAGATAATATTGGTTTAATTTATACATTTAAGGTCAGAAGCTTAATTGAAGTTTTCAAACATTTATTACACCCTGTAATTTGATATTTCAAATAAAATTTCGCCACAGACATTTCAAAACGTGTATGAATGAAAATATTTTGAATGTTTAATTGAAATGATACATGGTTATTTTATATGCACTTAAAATATGGGTAAATTTTTCAATATTAGCAATTTAAATGGAATTTAGGCTTGCCATTTGAACTTTTCAATGTTTTTCACCGAATATTTTCTAGATTACAAATTAAACTTGAAAGTTGCGTTTGAGAACGTTTCAACAATCAGCATTGTTTTAAAGCGTTTGAAATATTACCAGAGAGTGAGTGCTTAGTAGAAAACATTCTCAAATCTCTACCGTATCTTATTTCAGCCTGTGTCGAATTCCACGAATACTTTAGCGATATTTTACGGTCAATATTAGCATTTAGCTCCGGCTCACTAAAGTATTAAGATAACTGGTATCATAAGTCTTTAATGAATGAAGTGTATAAAAAGTAAGTATATAATATATGAATGAAATAACTTGAGCTTAGTTTTAAATTGAATTATTTTGGTCAGTTTTATAAATAAGTGTTTTTTAATTAATTTTATAAATTTCATACTTAATTAATTTCATTTTATTTTATTATTAACATGTTTAATAATCAGCAATAAGGGTTTTTTGTTCCTAAAAAGTTTTATCCTTGGTTTGAAATTTACACTTTTAAGTGTAAAAACATTGAAGTTGCGAACAGAACTGCATACATTTTTCTAAATCTTTAATTGTTAAATAAGTAAAAAGCTTACCTTTTTTTTTGCTTTTTTTTCTTTAATATACAAACTTATTGCTTATAAAAACATGTTTAAAAAGTTTGACTTAAAAACATTTCAAAAAATGTATTGAAAAACTTGAGCTTAGTTTTAAATTGATTTTTTTCGGTCAGTTTTATAGATAAGTCTTTTCAAAATTACGTTTTTAAGTCTCGTGAAATATTATTTAAGTACAATATGATAAGTAATGACATTTTTATCAGTTATTTATCTTATTTAATGCTTTAAAACTACAAGTTCGTTAACAACAAATTCCAGAGATGGTATTTTTTCATTGAAAAGTTTTGCACCTCTTTAATTATGACATAATTGGATTAATTATTAGCAATTACTTTTGATAATCAAGTTAATTAATTTTCAATTTTTTCAAGAAAAATTCCAAGATTTTGAATAGTTCTGAAGAAAATATTTACACCTCGTTTCATATTACTTAACATGGTATAATATTAACTAAATGACGTATATATCATTCCTTTATATATTCAAAACACGTAAGGAATTCATATAATATCCTAGTAAAATATTTTGTTGTTCCGGAAAAGCTCAAATAATTATATCAAAATGCCGGAATTATCTACTGTTGGGAATTTATTTAAAGTTGACAGGAAATTTGTAATTTAGCAGGGATGTGATTAATTTATTCAGCTGTGAAGTTTCATAAGGAAACTCGAATTACGAATATTCAATAAAACCTTTAAAAAATTATTAAGACATTTCAAAAAACTAAAGTATTTTAGCAGCAGTTAATAAACATAAAATCTTTAATCTGATTGCTAGAATCAATAAACTTAAATCAATTATGTTTTTATTATATCAGTACAAGGTGCTTAACTTGCTATATATCAATTTGAAACAGATGTAGTTCAACTTGTAATTCAGCCGTATTAATGAATTGAAAAAAAGCTGCAAAACATTTGTTTGTAAGAAACTTGAAACTATTTTTCAACACTTGCTGTTTGGGAAAGCTTGTGTTGATATTGAACTAAAAGTAGGTGTAGCTACAAACAATGCACCACATTTTCGCAATTTTCGGTTTTATATTAAACTTGTTCACATTTTACGAGCTGTAAACCTTTTGTTTACACTGTAGCTTTAACTACTTTATTTTTAAGTTATTAAAAACTTTGGTGAATAAATACTTATTTGCTTCAACTTTAATTTTGTTTGGCCACGGTTGCTGCCAAACAGGCAACACTAAAGTACCATCGTATGATACTTACTAACTAAATTTTTTAATGTCTTGTCTTAATCTGAACAACTGTGAGCTAGCATAACAATCCTACTTAGTTTCACTTTAAAAGTAATGTGATGATTCAACACCTGTCAACGCCTTGCATGTTAACACTCATGCAATCTCGAAAAAAATTGAACTAACCTACTTACTACCTTACGTGTGATTGTTTATTTAAAAATTAAAATGGGATGAAAGTAGTCTTCCTCTTTTGATTTTAAAGACCGGACATGATTGAATGTTAGATAAACAAAAGATAATTTTAGACTGAGACTGATTTTTTTGATGGTTCTAACCATTTTTTATTTTTGTTTATCATTTATTTAATTAAACTAACCTTGTTATTGTCTTGCAAGTTGTTCATATTGCTCTGATCGTCTCCTCCTTCAACGAGGACAATCAACGCGTCTTCCAACACGTCTCCTTCCAGTCCTAAGGATCTGGCCAACTGTGAAACAATTTATTCAGATATAAACTTTGTTTTATTTTATAAGTGATTTTAAATATGTTAACTCACGTTGATTACTTGATTATAACTACTGTTCAGTTATGAGATTTAATTTTATATCATGTAAAAAGTCCTTCAACATGTGATATCACTTATAAACACTTTTTTATGGTTGTAGTAAAATTAATTATTTAAACCAATTCTCGTTACCAATTGGTTGACTACAACTTTTTAGTTTATTTAACTTTTTTTAATTGATGTACAAACCTAATTAATTTCTTAAAAGTTAAAATTACTTCAAAATTTTAAAAACCCAGCTGTTTTATTATTATCAACTTTTTACAAACATATATTTTTTAATAGCACCTCGTGACTATGAAAGCGACATTTTTCAGAGATAAAATTTTTAAAAGGTGTAAATAGCGCGCATTACAGCAGAAAAGTTGATAAACTCTCAATTGAGAATGTAAATTGCAAAATATTCATTGCGGTTTCCAATTCATCACGTTTATTTTTATCAGAATAAAACCGCAAGACAGTTTTGAACAATTTACACGAAAACTTCAAGTTTGTTAATACACATTTGTGATATAAAATATATTCACAAAGTTTATAAAACTTTATAACCCTTTTAATATTGGCTAAAACAAATTTCCAATTATCTTGAAACAGTTCAAATGTTTTTTAAACCTCAACAACTGTCTTTTTATACTTTATGCTTAGAATTTCTTTTTAAAGTTTAAACAAAACTATATCAAATCTAAGGTATACAAAAAAGCTACGACTTCTTATTAATCTACAAGTTTCTAGTTATACTTACATATAGTCACCTTTAAATTCTTACTTGCAAAAAATATATAAAAGTACTTTTATAATATAAGTTTTCAATAAAATAAAATGAACCCACTCACCAAATGACTTTTGATGTGATAAAATTCATCTTCCTCTTTTTTATCTTCAGATTTATCCTTCTCTTTCTTATCTTTAGATTTTTCCTCTTCATTCTTTTTATCCGATTCTTCCTCTTCCTTTTTATCTTCAGATTTTTCCTCTGAAACTTTTTCAACGGATTCTTCTTCAATTTTAATTTCTTTTTCTTCAGCTGGTTTGTCATCTTTTTGTTCCGCTTCTTCTGTTTGCTTTTGCTCTGCACTTTCTTTCTCTTTCTCAGCATCTTTTTCTTCAGTACTAGCAACAGCCTCTGGTTCTTTTGGTTTGTCTTCAGAAGTTTTACCTTCTTCTGAAACTTTAGCTTCCTTTGTAACCTCCGAGTCTTTTGATTTGTCCTCAGGAGTTTTAATTTCTTCTGTAGTTTCTTTTGCTTCCTCTGTAACTTCCATCGCTTCGACCTTGTCACCTTCTACTTTTTCTTCTGGCTTAGCATCTACAGATTCCTTCTTCTCTGCTGGATCCTCTGAAGGTTGTTCCTTCTTCTTAACTTGGACCTCAGCTTCTTCTTGCGTCTTTTCAGGCTTCTCGTCTTTAGTGGTTTTCTCTGTTTCAGCCATGGTGATTTCTATTGTTTCAGCTTCTTTGGTTTTGTTTCCGTCTTCGACTTCGGAACCTGCTTTAGTTTCTGCTTCTTTCTTGTCTTCCACTTTATCTGCTGCCTCGGAGGCTGGTTTCTGAACTTCTTCAGCTTCCTGCTTCTCCTGAACTTCCATCTCGGTCTTTTCTTTTTCCCCTGCCTCTTTAGCTTCCTTCTCAGCCTTTTCTTTGGCCTCTTGTTCGGCCTTTTCCTGAGCTTCTTTTTGAGCCTTCTCCTGTACTTCCTTTTCTGCTTTCTCCTTAGCCTCCTTCTCTAATTTCTCCTGGGCTTCCTTCTCTGCCTTTTCTTGAGCTTCCTTCTCCAATTTCTCCTGCGCTTCCCTCTCCTTCTCTTCTTGCTCCTGCGCTTCCTTCAGCGCCTTCTGCTCCTCCTCCTTCTGCTTCTGCACCCTCTTGTCCCTCAGCGCGTCGAAGTACTTGGGGGTGAGGTTGGACATGTACTTGTGCAGCGACTCGTACTCTTTGTACACGTCCCCAAAGTACACCCTGCCCACCTGGTCCTTGTCTCCCTCGACCTGCGAAAATATACAAAATGAATAATGTTCCTTCGAAAACATTAGGAAATAATGAACATGTGCGAAAACATACATATATAAGTATAATCAACCCTTTTATATATGAGTTAATTATCTTCAAGTGAAAGAAACATGACAGTGTTAATGTCTGTGTAAATTTATATGGAAAATAATAAAAAGCCGGGCAAAAATAAAAGTGAATTTCAAAACGTAATAGTTTGTAAATTCCTGTGAAAATGTAAGCAGACAAACAAAATTGTGCAGGTTTATATTATCAAGCCCACCTGATCTTCGTCCTCTTCGAGCTGTTGGGTTTTGTTTTCATGTTCCTGTGAAAATGCAAGAAAAAAAAAACTGAATTGGATAGCAATATATCTGGTACAAATATGAACAACTGTTTTTAGGGCAATAATGAGCTTTGAACGATTGTATTTAAATTTAAAATATAATTATGTGTACAAGAAAAAGTAAGAATAAAACATTAACAGTTTAGTGATTTATACAAAGCGGTTCTAAAATAAAAACTTTAAACTAATGTAAACGACTGTTCATGAAAAATACATATTTTGAAACAATATACAATTGTTTTTTTGGAAATCTAAAAAAATTTATTTAATAATTTTTATAAGATTTGCAATACAATTTTATTTTTAACCAACTAATGCAAATTTCAGACCGATTGCTTTTATTTGTGTTTTGAAAATAATATATATTCTTCTTGTTTACGTTATAATTTAGTTTAAATTAAAAATTTACAGAGACTTATCTGTATCAGTGGCTTGTAAACTAATTTTGTCTACTTAAAATAAGTTCGTGCACAGTTATTTGATAAAATCACATTAATCTTTTTTCATCAATATGCATTTAAATGTATTTCTTATTATACATACAGTTTGTACTCTACCTCTTTGTTGTAACTACCTCTTTGTTGTAACTACCTCTTTGTTGAATTACAAAGTAAATCTTAGTAAAAACTTTTATGACACACACACTTTAACTACACACTATGCCCAGTATTTGGTTAAATTAATTTTTACCACAAAGTGTTATAAATATATCCACTTTTATATCAACAAATAATTTTTAATATTTATATGTATGCACTATTCTTTGACAAGCAAGCTATTTTATCAATTCGGCGGAAGTGAGATATATAAATGATATTTTATCTAAAATTTTAAGTAGTAATATTTTTTGTGCATCTGTTCAACACGATAGCTAAATGACGCAAATATAATGATTTTTATCAAAATATTTAAAATTAAATGTGTATTTGGTTTGATATATAAAAGGAAGTCCTGCTACTGTTTCACATAAACTTGATTTATATACTTATAAATGAACATGTAAATGTTTAATTACACACAATTGTTATTGAAGTTATATATCAGTCAAGTAACGATGTTTTAAAGATTTAAACATTTTAAGTTTAAATTAAATTAGAAATGTATTTTTGAAAATTCTCATTACTGTATTACTAAAGGTAAGTTTAAATAACTTGGAAATATTCAAACATAACTTATTTGAATAACATTTATTTATTTAAAATGAGAGAAAAATTAAAGTTTATTAATTCCTATAAATTTTAGATATGTTTTACGTTAGATTGTTGTACTACATCATTTAATAACTTATTTTAAAATCAAAGTTTGTCATCTTATCTTTAGAAACTTAATAATACTAAACTTTTTTTTTTTAAGTTAAAACATAAATAACAAGTTATGAAAACTAATATAAATGGTATAAAAAACTAGTAAATATTATATAAGAAACTATCATTTTATCATCAATTGTATTTGAAAGCGTTTAATAAATGGATTGTGACAGATATAAATGTATTGTAACTACAAATCAGTAAAATTCAGAAAACATACCAAACGCTCTGTGAACTGAATAACACAAAATTTCTTGCTAAGTCGAAATACTATAAAACTTCTTATGAAATATTGTAAAGTATTCTGAATATTCAAAATACTATAAATAGGGTTAAAAACAAATTTCGTGTTTAATGCACGCTTCAACAGAAAACTCATATTTTGAAAACTTGTAATGTTTCTTACACTAATCCACAGAATAATTGCACAGGAATTAGTTTTAATGTTATAATTAATTTCTCAATGCTTTAAAAGCTTACAACTTACAATAAACTCACATTAAAAGATTGCACTAATTACGTTTTTTTCTACCACAATACTAAACCTCATTTACAAGTATTTTCCAGATTTGTTTTTTTAAATGGAGAAAAATTTATTAGTACTTTTGAAAAGACATAAAATAATTAAAATATCCTTTAAATGTTTACTTTATCCTTTATAACTGACAATGGCTGAAATTTTAAGTCTTTAAAAAAAAATATTGCTTAATTTTAACAATCAAACATGTTATTTTGTTTAGAAAAAATTGCAACAACACTGCATTGGCGGCAACAACTTCGTTTTAGTTATTACGTCACAACAACAACTTCAAGATTATGACATCACGGCATTATTACGTCACACTATACAAGATGATTAATTGGCGATTACACCAGATATCGCTGACATCTTTCGAATTTCGTTGCACGCAACATTTACAACATTGTGAACCGCGCTTTCAAATCTGTTCTACTTGGGCGGGGAATTTGATTTGGCGCCGTAGCTCAATAGCGACTGCTAGCGGTGAAAAAATTGGCTGTTATATAGTATGTTTTTAGTACCTTCTTATTTTTAAAGAAATTTTGGCTCTTATACACCCTTCATTAAACATACGTACCATGCTTAGCTACATTGTTTAAGCTTACTATAAGTAGTTTTATTGAAATTTTTAAGATGACCGATGTTTATAAAGTCAAGTATTTTAATTTCTTGCTATTTACCTTCATAAATAGAATTTTTTGTATGCAATTAGATTTTAAAATAAGTTTTGACGCAGAAAAAATTTTTTATATCTGAATAAAACATTATCTGAATATTGTTGTTTATACATCTTACCTTCATAACAAAGAACTCCTACATAGAAAATGCTCGAGCAAGGTAATATAGCTTGCAATACATAGATATATCATATTTTAACTTTTATAAATCTTACCTTCATAACAAGAAATTCATACACAGAGAACACTCTAGAGAGATGTGGTAGTGTAGCTTGCAATACATCCTCAGGACTGCATTCGTTCAAAACTTCCTTGAGTCTGTTCCTCCTGCGTTGCGAAATTTGTTGCTCCTCTTGAGACAAGTTGCTCAGCTTTGGTGGCTGTTGATCAAATTAAATATACTTGTACTGTGTTGAGGTACATAACAAAATAAAGTTAGTTATATTGCCTTACTGAAATAGCTATAGCGAAAAGTATCAAAGTTTCAGTTGAACAACGTAATGATATACACAAATAAAAATTCACTTATCGCTTATTTACAGCAGCGGTTGAAAACAGCTACAGTTAATAGAAAGTTTTTAGTGATTTCAACAAGTTACTTTACATCTTATATTTTCAATTCAAACATCTCACCACATAAGAGAGTCTCTGATGTGTTGCTTCAATATATACTTTTTTTTTTGACATCTAATTAAAAATTTATATACATTTCTAATAAGTATCTCACCACATAAGAAAGTCTCTGCTGTGTTGCTTCAATATATACTTATATATTTTATTTGATATCTAATTAAAAAATTTATATTATTCTAACAAACATCTCACCACATAAGAGAGTCTCTGCTGTGTAGCTTGGATATACACTGAATATTTTTTATTTAATATTTAGTTTAAAAATTCAAATTATTCTAATAAGTATCTCACCACGTAAGAGAGTCTCTGCTGTGTTGCTTCGGCCTCAGCATCGTAAGTGTCCTGAGCTCTCAGCCAGTCCATCCTGGAAGCTTCGGTTCCCGTTTTCCTGTATCCCCCTCCGACGTAAGATCCCCTGCCTGTTGCAAGATTACATGTTATTGCATGACCCATGATGCACTACTTTTGTGGTTAATTGTGATTTTAAGAATAAATTGTATTTTAGTTCATTTAAGATATTTGTTAGTTAACTAAAAAAAATCGAAAACGTATCCATTAATCTACCAAGGAACAAAATAATATTTGGTTTATTTCTTTTCTGTTACAACTTTCAAATTAAGACTAGGTTGGCAAAGTTATCAACCGATAAATAAAATATTTAGCATAATATGTTAAATATAATCAAAAAAATAATAAAACTTTCTCACCTCTGCCCCTTCTACCTCGGGAGCCGGAATAACTGTTAAAAATTTTTATCAATAAATAAAAAATTTTTAAGCATAAAAATAATAGATAAATATTAAAACAGATGTATCATAAAGCATTTATTTACAACAACAAAATGTAAAACAGCAAATGGAATTTTCAAGGAATTTTAGCTTAAATATAATACAATTAAAAAACGAACTTATTATATCCGCTAGGTGTCTTTGAATAAATAAAAGTGTATATTTATCACTAGCCGATTTTTCAAGTTTTTAATTTTATATAAATCATATAATTAATATTTAGTTTCATTTAAGCTTTTTCAGCCTGTAACAGGGTTGCCACTCTTGGAGTCAAAAAATTTTCCCTGAGTAACCTTAAACTTCCCTGAGTTTTTTTCAATTCCTTTAAAAAAATTATTTATTAAAAAATTACCATATTAATTCAGAGAATATTGAAGAACTTGACGCAAGGCTAAACAATTTCTAAACAAGCACTTAAAAATGAATAAAATAAACTTTTATGAACAAAATATTGAAAAATTTCTAGATCTAGAAAAAAATTTCCTTGAGATTTTTAAAAAATCTTAAAATTTCCCTGAATTTTTTAGAAAAAACCGAAACTGCCTTGAGTTGAAAAAGAGAATCAAAATTTCTTGAGTGTGTGGCAACCCTGCAATAAATATCTAAAACTAACTCGTTGTATGACGGGGAATCGGGACCTCCCCTGTCGCTGACGTTGTAAGGTTTGCTTTTGGGGCGTCCCCTCCTTCGGTTCGGACCCCCGCGACCCCCTCTCTTGCCCCCTGGTGGCCGAAACACTAGACGCACGTTAGGGTTTTCCTGGTGAATAGATGAGAAAATTATTTTATTTAATAAATCAATCTATCAATAATTTTAAGGAGTTTATAAATATTAATAGATTATGGTTGTAAATTGATCTGGTAATATTTGGGATTTTCCTGAAAATAATTATTTATTTGAAATACTTTTTTCAACTACTGTTTATAAACAAATACAAATTTGTTGATATTTATACTAATTAGTAGTTAATTTGTCATTAAATATTAAAAAATCTTGAAGGTTTCAACCAGTACAGTTCCATTTGTTAATAAATGTTTTAACAAACTTGGTAAGGTTTCAAATGGTCTTGAATTATTTGTTATCTATCTAAAAACTAACTTGTAGAACTTTGATTGATATTGGTCAATTTGTATGTAATAATAAGTTTAATATTAGTGTTCGATATAATTATATTTTTATTATTTCTTCTGATCTCAGTCATTCAACAACTAATTAAAAACTAACTTGTAAAGATTTCAACTGTTCCGGAGAAATTTGTGACTGGTGAATTCTGATTACCGAGTGACCGTCTTTTCCGACGTCCACTTTCGGCATCAAACTCTGAAGAGCTGGGGGAAGATCGAGCTAAAAATTATTATTTTTAGATAATAAATAATAAATATAAACTAAGATATATATTTTTTACAAAAAAACCTTTAGCACATTAAATTATTATATTTAGAAACTAAATAATGACAATAACTATAAATTAAGATGTATATTTTTTACAAAAAAACCTTTAGCACATCTAATAAAGTTATATTTTTAAACTCTCTATAATTTATTACAAGCATTAAAATTGGGATAGAGGTAGATCAAGCTGTGGACATAAAAATAACTAAATTATATGTTTTACTAAATTAAGATATTTAATAAAAAGCTCATAATAAATAAAGCTGCAAACAAGGAAAACAAAAATTAGTTTAAAGTTTAAATGTTATGTTTTAAAATATGTAGTTTAAATCCTGAAACATTGATTAGTAAAATACTATAACATATATGTGTTATAGTAAACATAAAAAAAATAAATAGTTTAATTAGAATAAAAAATGTAGTTGAAATTTTCATCTAACTACAAAATAATTTTGTAAAAATTCAAGTGAAGTATTTAGAAACGTAGCATGAAATGTAATTTCAGTAAATATTTAAACATTTGAAAAAATTGGCCATGAAAAATTCTTGTATACGTTTGTATGGGAAACGTTTTATAAAATTATTATATCTCAAAAATTAAATTTCTAAAATTCTATATGAAATATAAAAATTAAAATATATTTTTTAGTTATATATTTTTTAGTTCACTTAAAAAATAACAGTCTCAATTTTAGTAAAATAAAATTGTACGCCCTACTCCCTAAAAATATATGGATCAAAAAATTCATATAATAACTCATTATTGTATTTTTATGTTGCAACTTTCATTAATTTTGGAAAACTTACATGTCTATGTTCATTAATATCTCCTTTAATAACCTATGACTAAGAACAAACAAAAATGTGTTAGGTTGAAATATTTATTAATTTCTTGTTATGAAAACTATTATGAATTAACACCTTTCAGATTTTGAGTAACAGGTGACAGTTATAACTGAAAATGGAGTATATTTAACTTAATAACTAAATCTTTCTAGTACTATTTACATTAGAATTCAAATTTGGAAAGACTTCATACTTCTTTTTAACATCCTATGATCAGAATTAAAAATCAAGTATCAGTAAAACCTGGTAATTATCTTAGTTATGAGTTAATACATAGTACTTACTATATTATATTATTATTAGGTTTTACTTACTATATTACACAACAGAATAATACACATAAGATTTACCTTTTACCGCGGGAGTTAGAAACAATTATTTTTAGTTTGAGTTAACACCATTTACTTCAATAGATTATTGAAATTTAACTCACTATACATTCAAATACAATAAAATAACAAAAATTATATATCACTCACCCCTTTACCCCTTGCTTTCTTAACAGGCATCTTCATAACGTGAGGCTGGCCTTGCCTAATCACAATCTTCTCTTCGTATCTTTAAAAAATAAAAATTTTATTGTTATACGTATATGTTTTTAATTTACTCGCCTAATCACAATCTTCTCTTCGTATCTTTAAAAAAAAAAATTGTAAACATTTTTTTTAATACGTATATTTTTTTAATTTACTCGCCTAATCACAATCTTCTTTTCGTATCTACAAATTCAACAAACATTTATTGTTATAACTCGTTTGAAAGTTGTTGACACACAAATTGGCACGGATGATAATGATATAGGTTAAATAAATAAACTTTCTTTTGGTTTGATTGTTTTTAATAATATAAACTAAACTTGAGAAGTTTAAAACTTGATATATTAAAGAGCACAGAAGTTCAAAAAAAAAAGTGTTACAACGTTTTAGTTGTTTAATTATTTAAAAAAAACCTGTGCACAACAACACAACTTCTAGAAACCCTTATAGAATAATCTATGTATTTAACAACTTAAAATAAATTATTACCTGTAGCCCTGAGGTAACTCTGCTGGTTTATTAGACTCGGAAGCTTGCATCTGAATTTAAGTTAAAATAAAACCAATTACTATCATACATCTGGTTGTAACCATATATTAGTTTATACTTATACGAAAAAATTTGTTACAACTATTTTGAATTTTTGTTAGTAATACAACTAAAAGAAAATAAAAACATTGTAGTTTACTTTTAGATACTTAAATAAAACAACTTATATGGAAAAGATTGTACAAATTACTCTAATAAATAACTTTTAATCAAAATTTCAGATTAATAAAGCTTTAATCATATTTTAATCTTTTCATTGGTTATTTAATCTTAAATGTTTAGGAAGCAAATAAAAAAAGCTTTCTGACAGAGTAAACAAGTACTAACGAGTAAGTTTTGAGCTTTCACATATTCCTGCTGCCTTCTAACATTGTCGGAAATGGTTTGTACCAAATCAGCTGTGGGAAAAATTGAAGAGTTTAGTATGCTAGCTAGTAAGCAATTAAACCAGTTGAAAACTTTTAATTTATAAAATCGTTGAGTTAGAAAGCAGTGAGTACAAAGTAGATAAAATGGAAGTCAAATTTGAATCAATTGCTAGAAACATTAAAAGTAAAGGACTTCTCAAAGTTTTTATAGTAATTGTAACAACGTCAGCAACAGATTAATAATAAAATATGTGCATTTTAGATCTGACACTTTGTAAAATAAAATTTAATTTTTAAGTTATAAATCTAAGTGGATTTAAATAAATAAAAAAGTTTCTGAAGTTAGGAAACACTAGAAAAGGCAAAGTATATATGTATTGAAAAAAAAAAGGTTAACCATTAAAAAATATATCAAGTTTGAGCAAAAAACTTGGTTAAGTTTATTTATCACTGTCTTAAAACAAGAAGAGTAAAGATGACAACTACTAACTGATACAAAATAAAATACGAAAAATAAGTCAAACGCAAATAAAGTTTGATTTTTACAATATCTAAATTTAAAATATGAAGAAGTTTATATAAACTTAAATAAACTTAATAAAACTTTTTCACGTGTCAAATTAGTTATTACACATTTTATCTGTAAACTAAATTGTTTCTCAACAATTTTTTATCACCTTGTTTATTATAGTTGATTGGTTTATTAATTTTTCCCCAATTTTATCAACATAAGTTTATTAATTTTTTTACCACAATAATCATATATATAATTATGTTACACACCTGGTTTATTAATTTTTTCCCCGATTTTATCAATATAAGTTTATAAACAACTGATTTATTAATTTATTTACCACAATAATTATATATATAACTATTTATATACCTGGTTTGTTAATTTGTTCCCCACTAGCTCCTCCTGCAATATTTTCAACATTTTCTCCGTTTGAAGTCGCTGCAGTCTGCTATTAAAATTAAAATAGTGAATATAAAGTTGAACTGTTTGTAACAAGATGGGAGAATTAGTTTTATAAACACCAAGGTTGCCAAGTGTTTTTGGCAAATTTTATCCAGGTTTTCAAATTTTCTTCCAGGTTTTTTAAATTACACGTTTTAGGGTCTATTTTCAGTTTAAAACCAAGTTAAAGGTAAAAAACTGTGTCAAGTATTATAACAACAATGAAAAGATACTACTTTAAACGTATTTTTAACAGAAAACATTTTTAATAATGACAAAAAAACAATTACGATAGATTTTTAACATCAAATAGAAATTTTACTCCTAGCATATAAAAGTTTATTTAATATCTAGGTTTGTTCAAAATTTTTTAAATTTTAGGTTTTTTTCAGCCTAAATTGTCACATTCAAAGTTTTTTCTAAGATTTCAGTTTTTTGGCAACCTTTTAATACTGTTTTATAGATATTTTAACTTTTAATTCTTAACTAAATATACCATCACAATTTTACCTTTAAATAAATATTAACTTTTTTTTCATCTTCTGCAGCTTTTGTTGCCTGTAGTTAAAAAAACAAAAAAAAAACAATATTAATTTCAACTGTTTAAAGTACTTCAGCTTAGTGAAATTTGCAGTATGTATAAATTTTATTTATTTTGTTATCTGATACTTAATTGCTCACTTAATTGTTACAACCTTGTTTTAACTTAGTTTATATATTTGTTGTGAAAAGAGAACAAAATCTGTTTACAGACTTAAACAGAAAACAAGTATTTCCCAAATCCATTTCAATACAGTAGAAACTTTCAGTTTTATCATTATTTAGTTTTTAAATACAGAGCAGAAAAACTGTTTCAATTAAAAAACATATAGTACTTTTTATAAAACTTTGTAAAAGAAAATGTTATCACGAAATTAAATATCATAACAAATTATTAAACTTAAAATTTAAGCAACTCAAACCTCACCTATACCTTGTCAGTGACTTTTGGCCATTTATTTTAATTAGAAACAAAGAAAAATATTTAAAACATAGAGGTACTGCTTTGGTGCATATTTTACCTTATCAAAACCTGATAACTGATCTTGGGTTTGTACATATTTCTTTATTATATTATTTAAAATGCTACTTTTTTGTTTCTAATACATTTTTTTTTCTCATCGATTCCCTGCAACTGATCTTGGACTAAATATTTTAATTAGAAATCAAAAACAAATTACTTTAAACAATGAAACTTAGAGGTACTACTTGACTAACAATTTACATCTTTAAAATTAGCAAATAAACAAATAAATTTCCAACGTATGAAAATACTGCCAAATGCCTATATAACTACATATTTTCAATTTTTACCTCATCGATGCCCTGCAACTGATCTTGGGCTTCCTGCTCGGCGAGGTGCTGCTGAAGCGCCTGTTGAACCAACAGCTGTTCCTCTGGTGAGAGGTCGCTCCTGTTGATCAGCTGACCGTCGGACGTGTACAAGACGTTCGGGTTGGACGGATCGAACTGCAGGGACGTCGTCACTACCTGTGGTCGGTAAACAAAAATAAAAAAAAATATTTAAGTGGTAACTTTGTAGAAGTTGTCACTACCTGTGGCTGAGAATAAAACTGTTATAAATATATTTAAACTGTTTTCCTATTTGATTTTTCAACTGCACTGTAGCCATTATACACTTGTAGTACAATATTAAATATGTGATTTGGGATTTTGTTAATATAATTTTTTCAGAAATGTGAATGGTTGGTAAGACAGAAATAAAATATATTTTAAAATTTCTAGTGTATTTTGTTAAGTAATAGTTATTAAAAGGACTTACTGCACATTGTAATCATTATATACATAATTCTAATAGTAAATTAATGTGGAGATTTAGAAATTGGTCAACAAGTTTCATCATAAAGGTAAATAATTAAATAAAGTATAAATATCAAAGCTATAGAACTGAATTGGTGTCATCATTACCTGTGGTTGATTGTAAGACTTAAATATAATTTTTTTTTAATGTAAATTATCAAGTAAAACTTAAACACAGTTGACAACTGTAGTCATTATACAGTTCTAGTACAATATTAAAGAGATGATTTATGATTTTGTTAACTTAATACTTCAAAAATGGTTGATACTAATTTAAGATGAGTACACTACAAAAGTTTAAAAAAAAAATATTTTATAAAAATATACTTGGAAATGAAATGTAAATATTAAGATATTCTATAAATAAAATTGTTACTAATTGCATATTTGACCTGCATTTTTAAAAGTTAAAATAATAGAGGTATAATAGTTTGCTATAAAAATAGTGTGGGCTTGTAAAGCTATCTTCAAGATTACAGAGCTTTAAAATGTTCTTTACTTTTTTATAGAAAATTAATTTTTCTTTTTTAAAGAACGCTTGAACTTGTTCTGGAAGAACAAATATAAAATTTCTTATACCTCATAAAATCATTTGTAATATGCAAAAGCTTAGAGATTTATCCACTTTTATACCGCAGTCATATAATAATAAAATATATAGAGCTTTTAGAGAAACTAAAAATATTTCTTAAACAAAAATATGCAAAACCAAAAAAATATATAATTACATTATAAGAAAACAAATTTTTTTTATTAACTAACAAATAACTAAAAAAGTAACATTCACAAATTAAGAAAAAAGTAAATAACGGAAGATTTTCATAAAAGAAGATTTTGTTATTCAAATTTAAAAGCACAAACAAACAGTTTGAACTGAAATTAAAATTTTTGAAAGTTCTAATCAAAAATTTATGTCTAAACTTTAAATAATATGATAATATATGTTAACTTATAAAAAGACTCACAATTTAAGCAGCATAAATATGACAATAAACTTTTAACCTTAATCCTCAAAATACAAAAACAAGACAAATCAATCAGAAATATCAAATATATTTTTAAATTATATTCAAATTTTAACCTGGTCGTCTTCCATTTGCTGCTGCTGTTCCTCCTGCATCATCTGCATTTGATCGGGTTGAGCAGACCTCAGCGCTTGAGACACGATATCAGACTGATCCGTCTCCATCTGTTCCATACCTGTGTATGCTTTGTTTGTACAGGGGAGATTTGGTTAGTATAATGTGATTGCTTGAAAATACATAAATCTATCTAATTATTGTACATACTAATTGTTTTTCCAAGAAAAATTTGGTTAGTATCATGTGTTTGATTGACATACTTTATATTATTCATGTACATACTAATAATTATATGTTTTGTTTGTACAGGGGAGATTTGGTTAGTAAGTTGTGTTTGATGGTGAATTAATTTGTTATTTATTGTTTTGTTATGGTGAAATTAGCAGTGTTGCCACTCCTTAAGGAAAAAATTCAACACAAAAGATCAAAAACTAGCCTGAGTTACAAAAAGCTAGTCTGAGTCGACTAAGTTTATGAGAAAATTAAAAAAAAAGAGCTTAACTTAAAATATACTATTATTGAACCTTAAATACTTAAGAACATCAATATAATAGAATATAACTTTTTAGAAAAACATTTTTTAAGAAAAAAAATTAAAGTAAGAAAAGTAACCTAAAGTTTAGGAAAAGTATTCAAACTACCTGGAGTATTGCAAAAAAATTAACAAGCCTGAATTGGGTGGCAACCTTGGGAGGTGTATGTTGTAAATGATTATAACTGTTATTTGTACAACTTTTATGAAACTAAGTTTTATATTTTCATAAGATTTAGTAAAATATAATTTACAAAATATAGTGATTGCATGCTTTGTTTGTTTATGGAAACATGGTAAGTGTTTTTTTTTTGCAATTTACCAAAATTATAGTTAAGAATATTTCTGCATATCATAAAAATCTATATGCTATGAATTTTTAAATTCATATCTTTAACTTTAAAATAATACAAAACAGTTTTTTTATATATAAATACCTTGCTGCATCATCATATGTTCTGCATTGTTGTCTGCCATATTTCAAGCAAAAATTTAAATTTATAACCACCTGTTTTATGTACTTGTATTAGATTATGATATATTGGATATATATGATAGATACTAAAATAGTTTTTTCAACTAATGAAATTGTATCTGCCATTTCCTATGCAAAACTGTCTATTTATTATAACCTGTTTACACATTTGCTAGGTTATATAAATGCTGAGTTTAATTTGTTAATTGTGGAAAATAAGTCATGTATTTTTCATACAAAAATTTTTTTTTATAACAATTTGTCTGTAGTGTTTATGTAAGCTTACATGATAAAGTAAAATAGAGTAAAGTTCATCAACTTGAGTGATTATTTGTAATACTTTTTTTTAAGATTTTTCTATTAGAAAAAAACTGTTAAAGATATTAACTTTTTTTTTGAAGTTAATTATTTTTACATTCATTACATTTTTTTGATTACTTTTTATTTTTTAATACTTGGATTTATAACTACAAAAGTTAAGAGTTGTGTTAAGTCAGATCAATTTAATTTAATTTTAATCAAGTTACTTTAATTTAATTATTCTTACTGAAGCTCTGGGGTACGGGGAAAAATTATAAGCAAACATTTACGATATAAAATTTTGTTGAACATTAAATATATTATTTATAGTAAACTGAATTGTAAAGTAATAAGGTAGAAATGTTTACTTTTAATAAAGTCAGCAAAAGTTAAATATTGTACTCTATTTTAAACCTTGCAACAGCCGACAGTTAAAAGAAAGTGTTACCCAAGTGCCAGTGAAAAATATTAAATCAAGTAATGATTTGTACTTCTGCTATAAGATCAACAGCAAAAGCATACTTACTGAAGTTCATTACTTTTGAATTACTGAATATTTGGTGGTTGACATTTGGATTACTGAATATTTAATTAAATTATGACCAGTTGAAATGCATAAAAATATGTATACAAAGTTTCCATTCTTTGAAGCATACAAGTGAGCCTTAGTTAATTAAGAAAAAAAAAAGTTGCATAAGCAGAAACTGAAAAAAACTACTGTTAATCAAGCTTATATTCCAAAAAAATTCTAAAAACTACTAGAACATTCTTTAATGACATGATAAACAGTACTTATTTCCTGATATGCTTCACTGAACACAAAAGGAAAGTTTTTTAGAATAGCCTTATTTTTGAAAATTATAAAACTTTCAATTTTCTGATGTATTGACAATGGTATCTTATTTTAACATAAATTGTTAATTTACATAGAAATAGTTTCAACTAAGTTTTTAAATGGTGAAATTAACTTTAGGTTATATTAAATTTTTGCAAATATTACAACAAATTATCTCAATATTTTACCTGAGTTTAAAAACTTGCAAGCAGGGTTATCAGAATTCCATAAATAAAGAATTTAGAATAATAAATATTTTTTTTCAACTTTTATCTGTTTGCTTTAACTAGAATGTCATGCTTAAGTAGTTCTTGACTTTTGCTAATCACTAAAATGGCAACTATGCTTTTCGGTTTTTTCAATTGTAACAAATCACTGAAAACTGATTGTGATATTTAAACCATTAACATTTCACCCTTTTATTACTTGTTAAGTGACATTTTAAATATTTATTTAAACTGGAAACTTTAAAGTTATTAAATTTAATAGTAAATTTTGAAGTAGTCTTAGCATTAGTTTAAGATAAAATTTAGTTTATAAAAGTTGCTGCCTTGAAAAAACAATTAAGGGCATAGGGGGGGTAAACACCCTTTTTTGGTTTTTGATCTTATTTTATATAGTTTTTACTAAGCTACAAGATGCTTTTTACAGATTGAAAAAATTCAAAATAATTTTTGAGATATAGCCGGTCAAATTCGGAGCCAACAATAGGTTTCTTATGGGAGGCGCAAACTAAAACGGCAAAAATAGACTATTTCACTAAAAATCTATCTCCTCCTACGTTTTTTGAGATAACTACCTCAAACTTTCAGGAAGTGTTCCTTGATATATTTAGAAAATTCTGTCGCAAGGAATTTTTAAAAAAATAAAAAATAAAAATTTTATATAAAAAATAAACAAAAAAAACAGTTTTTAAAAAACAGAGTTGAAACTTCTTGGGAAAAATTTTTGGCTTGAGTTACCAAAAACTAGCCAGAGTTGAAAAAAGACTTAAAAAAAAATTGTGGTTATAATAAAATTGAAAAAGTTTTCAGTAATCAAGCTTAAATATTAAAAAAAGTTTTTATAACTTGTTTACAAGTCACTAACTTTGCATCAGAATAAACATATTTTAATAAAAAAACTAGCCTAAAATTTATTAAAAAAATTCTATCCTGCTAGAATTTTTCTAAACATAAAAAACTCGAGGTAGCCAAACTATTTTTAATTAAAAGCAGCGTGAGTGGCTATACTGAAAGTTTCAAATACCAATAAATAAACATCTTTAAAATGTATGAGAAATTGCTTATACCCATATAGCATTCAAATATTGTATTTTATCCTCTTTAATTGGATGTAATACTTTAAAAATTAAAAAAAAAATTTAAAGCTGTTTATTCATTAATGACAGATAATCACCACAAACAATTTAAGTATGACATTTCAAGTCCATACTAACATTTTTTCAGTATTCAGAACTTTATGTTTCTGGAATTCTGACAATCCTGTTGTGCTTATTTCACACCTGTAAAAGTCACTGGTTTAAACAGTATTCAAAGCCAAAATGTTGAGTACATTTTTACACTAGTTTTGACTGGATTATTGTGACATGTCTATAAGCTTAATATTAACAGGGTTGACACTGTTTAAGTCAAAAAATATCCTGAGTGACTTTAAACTATCTTGAGTCTATTCAAATGTTAAAAGAAAAAAACTTTTAAACTAATAGAAACCAAGTCCTGGACAAGACTCAAAAGGTATTTGTGGTGTGCAACTCGATTACCAAAAGGTTCTTCTTGCACCAGGCCCTAAGACAAAATATTTTGAGTGTATTTTTTGTTGTTTAATAAACTACATTGAACTTCATAAATTGGTTTCAAAACAACAAAGTATTGAAACTAAGTATCATTCAATATCTAGAATAAATATTGTGCTGATAGTATTAATGAATCTTCAACATTTCTTGAATTATTCATAGGAAATAAATTTACCTTAAGTCAGCTTGAGTTTTACAATTAAATTAAAAGAGTCTTTAAATTTTTAAAAACTTGAAAAGATCTTAAGTCATCCAATTATCCACGTTTAAAAGTGTGTGGCAACTCTGAATTAATAAAATTGTTATTAGTCACAAATTATTGAAAAATATTAAAAGGCCTTGACTTATTAAATTATACCATAACCTCCTATCTGATTTTTTAGACATTTAGTGCTGAGTTATTTTGTTTAAACACCAATCAATTAATTTGTAATTTTTTTGCTACCATTTACTAAGTGTGTATAGTTTAATATTAGTTTAAAATATAGATTTGGTCATTAACAAAACGAAACTGTATTTAAATACTTAGAGTTGGGGGAGGTATATATAAATGTTTTTTTGTCAACCACTGGTTTTTAATTTTGTAACATTCAACTCAAAAATTTTCATTGCTGCCATTATTCCATTAGCCACTACAGTAATAACAAAAAGTAACTGATAAAAATTAAATGACTGAACTAACATTGAGTTAATAAAGGCTTGGTTGTAAAGGAACTTTAATTTTTAAACTACTTAAAATTTGGAAATAGGCTTACAAGAATGTTGTAGTTGATATTTTATCTTAAATATTAATGAAAATCATAACTTTTAGCATCAGTTAGTCGGAAGTGTTGAATTTAGCAGAAGTTCTATTTTTTACAAAACTTTGTTGATTAAGTTAAAAAATAGAAAACAAAATGTCCTATATGCAGCTCAGGAAATATTATGGGCAATTTATACCTAGGATGATGTTGCACCAACATCAAGCTGAAATTATATAGTGTTTGATATCTTTTTTAACCACAATTTTTTAGGGTAGAAATACAATGTAATTTAGTTGATACATCATTAAGAAATTTAAATACTTTTAGCTTAAAAATAATCATAATTCTTTATAGTTTGGATTAAAAATTATATATTATACAAATCCAATTTTAAAAGTTATTATCTTGTTTAGTTTTTAAATAATTGAATCAGTATTTATGTATTTAAATAGCTAGTTTAAAACGTTGATTTTTAGCCTAAATTTGTGGTTAAAAAAGACATTAAATATTATATAATTTCAGCTTGATATTGATGCAATATCATGCTAAGTAATTACAAAAAAAATATTAGTTTAGAAGTAACTAATTAATTTTGTCAAACCAAAACTAGTTCTTTTTTTGTTGAAAATATTTGTTCCAATTAAGTGTTTTGAAATATTATTAATACTTAACATAACTAACTTTAGAAAAAATTTAATAAAAATCTTTCTTATTAATTTTCACCTTATTTAGTTAGGTACATGTTTGTACCTTTTATGTAAAACTTTTCACATTAATTTAAAATAATCGAAGATTACCATCAATATAACTTTTTTGTTTATACAATTATACAAATAAATTTTTTTATTTGTTATCACATACATATATAACTACTTAATGTATATGCAAAAGTATTATAAAAATAACCAGTTCAGGTTGTACTTGCTCACAAAAACATTAGGAAATTAAAAAAATTACATTTGATATTAACTTTATCATTAAATAACAACACTTGTGTTTTAAGAGATTGATGTCACTTTTAAAGTGAGCATTCTATTTATGGATCAATTGTTTTATGGTAGCAAATGTATTTCAATTGCCTGTATTCAGCGCCTGTTTTATTTGGTGAGCAGTGCCAGGGTTGTCACCTGCTTTTTTTTCACATTAACATACTTTGTTTTTCAATTTTTTTAATTTAAACTTTCGCATTCCAAATTTTTTTACACATAAACGTAACAACTTGTTAATGAATTTTTAGTCCTATTGAAGTTTGTATTTTGTTTGATAAAATGTTTGTTTTAATATTTAATTTTTTATTGGAAGTTTTTGAAAAGTTGATTGTGACAACCCTGGCGCTGCTCGTAGAAATATTTTACTTTCTTTGGGGATGTTTGAAGTCATATGTAGATTGATCAACAACAAATAGCTGACTTTATTGAATTGCATGACTCTGTGTTTTTTTTGCAAATAAGGAAATATACATAAATTTAAAAGCACGAACTAAAATAATTATACATTTAATAAAATGTTATGATTTGTTTTATTAGTATGTATTATAAAACTTTTGTCAAGCATTCTCTCTTTCATTTTAATTTGCTGATACTTTTAAAGAGTTGAAATTAAAAAAAAATTTAATAATTTTTTTTTTGAAATAAGGTTATTAATTTTAGGTATTTATTTTTTAATGTGTAAAATTTGTTAGAAGAAAAAAACTTTTGGTTATTGTGTTGGTTTAGCATGTAAAGTTTGAAAATAAATAAAAGCAAAGTATTTAAAATGATTAAAAGTCAATATATCTAAATATTTTTGTTAAAATTATTAACAAAAAGAAGGAAACTTTCTGTTGTCAAAAATTTAATTAATTAAAATATCAGATAAAAAATTAACTAGGTTTTTTAACTTAAATTCAAATACACTTAACTAATAAGTTACAAATAAAACATATTTGTCAAGCATGACATTTCATGTGGTCTGAAGCTTTTTAAGTAACTTTTTAAATATGTATAAAGATGAGTTTATGTTTTTTTTTTAATTTAATGCACAGTAGTCTAAATAAAGCGTCAGGCAAAAATACACTGTTTACACTATTTCCCTTTACTTAATTTTGCAGTTACACAGTAATGCACTTTTTAATCTCTATGATAATATTTATACAAAAAAAAACAACATTGAACTCTGAGTTAAACATTGCAAGATCAAAACCCATGGCCAACACATATACAAAAAATATATATATACAAGAGAAAAATGATAACTTATATTTCTATTTAGCATATGATTTTTATATTACCAAAATAATTACATACAGTTTGCTTCTATACATGTTCTGGTTAAAAAGAATATATGGTAACTTTAGTTTTTTATTAGTTTTGATTTAGAAAAGCTTCAATTTTCTTGTGTTATAAATAAAAATAAAATTTGAACATTTTAAAACTATTTAATCAATGTTTTTTTATTTTAAGTCTTAGTTTATGTCTCCTGCAAAGTTTAGAATTTTTGTTCACAATAAAAGGGTTGCCAATAAACCTGCAATTATAGATAAATCTGGAAATATTAATAATAATCATTGTTTGCCAAAATAAGATAAACTTAAAAAACTTGGAATTTTGGACAAAAATCACTTTAAAACCTGAAATTTTAAAGAATTTTTAAATGTAAAATAGTGAAAATTCAATTAATTCCAAAAAAAAATATCAATAAAAAATTTATCACTCTATTTTCTTAATAAAAAAACATGTTTAAAGTAACTTAACAGTTCCATCTTAATGTTGTTATACTGTTTAAAGCTGTTTTTACCTTAAGTTTAATTTTATACTAAAAATTTACCAAAAACTTTGTTTCTAAATTACTAGAAGATATTCTGTAAATCCCAAAAATAAATTCAAAAAACCTAGACAACCCTGCAAAATTTGATTTTTTTTGGACTGTTTCAAACCAGATTTCCACATTCTGTTTAGCTCTAAGTTTACTGAAAATATGTTAAAACCATTAAATTTCCACACACTCAATCTAGGTTGAAAATTGATATTTACTTGGGCTATTTTAAATTTTTTATAAAACCTTTAATTGTTTTTATTTTGAAAAATCCAACTAGTATGATAAACCTCAAGGTGTTTTTTTGTTCTTTTTTTTTTCAAATCCCTTTATTATTTATTTTTAACTAATTAAGCTTTGTTTTTTTTTCATTTTTGGCTCATATTAACAGTTTTCTCTTGAACTCTGCTGACTTAAAGTAGGCTTTTTCCTTGAAGAGTGGCAATTCTGCCATAAATTACTTGTTGTAAGAGGACCAAGCTTAATCCACTTCTTCTTTTGAAATGCAAAATTTCTTGTTAAAAATTTTTAGACTTACTCTGTGAATTCCAAGCAACCATACAATACATTTTTATACCTTTAAAAAAGCTGTGCCCTGTTGCTTTTTTTGATAAGTACTTGATAAAATATTAAATTAAATAGGTTTTTATTACAATAAATAATCCTAATTTTAATCTGGTGTAATGAGGAGCACACTAATATTGATTTAAACTATTTTTATGGTTTTCAAATGCTTTATCAGAAGTCATTGAAATCAACCATATCAATTTATTGAACACCCTTATGTGTATTTATTACAAAAAATCAAGTTAATAAGAAAACTTTTTAGACACTTTTGTTAACAGTATCAAGTACAAATTCTCTTTTTGTAGATGATAGTTAAGAAAAAAAATGAAAAAAAAACTTTGATGTCTCTTCATTATTTATTAAAAAACTCTATTTCCAATTTCTTCAAGCTGACTGTTTAATTAGTTTAAGTATAAGTTTACAGTTGAATAATTTTACAGACTTTTAAACTGATAAGCACACTATGGACAGTTTAGATCCGAATAACGACCCTTCAATGCAGAATGTAGTGGAAGAAACGGTGATAGAGGAACAAATTGACGACCAGATGGTAGTTGAAGAGGTTGTGGAGGAACAAATGGCAATTGACGATGGCACACACCTCAATGTAGTTGAAGAAACTACTGTTAACATGGAAGAGACAACAGTGATGCAAGAAAATGTTGTTGACATGGATGGTGTGGAAGTTAAAAATGAAAATCAATTAGAAACAGAGCACATGGCCACGGGGTCCACAATGTTTTCAGCAGAACAAGCAACTGTTACTGAAACAGTAACTGAGCAACCACTTACAATCCCACAGCCCACTGAAACTGTTCAGGAACAGACCACACCTCTACCCACTGAACAGGATATCAAAGACCTGATTAACATCAAACAAGACACTGAAACCATAAGCACAGAACAGCTGATAAACACGGAACAGTTTACTGAAAACCAGGCTGTTGTCTCAGCAGCTGATGGATCTTATGTGCAGCAAAATGTGATTGACCAGGCATTACTCAACGCTCAGTCAATTGAAACCAACCCACAAACTTCAGAGTCAAAAGACATGGAGAACTTTGTCAACAATTTGTTGTCTGGTACTACGGAAGAAAACACAAACATGCAGCAAATGGAACAGTCTCAACTGCTGGGCCAGGACACTCTGTCAAACTTGAACATCATAAATGTGGACTCTTCAGCCCAAGAGACTCCCACAATCATCACTGACCACTCTCAAATGATGACCAATGTGGCAGACACCCAAACGCTGTCATCACTCACAGAACCGCTTTTGAGCACCGGTATTGACACTTCAACATCAGGACTCGATTTTGTGACGCAGAACTCGCAACAGGCAGCAGCAGCAATGGACAATTTAAATGACTTGACCCTTCCTTCCATGACCACCAATCTCGGCGGGTCCGTTTATGAGAACTCAACAATGGATGCCAACAAGATATTCTCATCCAATGGCATGCAGCTTGATGAGAACAACGCGGCAAACAACAACCTACAAAATGATGAAGATGAAGCTCAAAAAGTTGGTTTTGATTTATCTACTTTTTAGTATAATCTGTTTTTTTTATAAATTTGTTTACTGTTTATTTTGTTTCAATGTGTTTAAGTTTCTAAAAGTCTTCTTGAAATATATTTGTACAACATGAAAAATTTATGAGTTTGGTAATAAAAGTATACAAAAAGTAATTAATAAGTTGAAGTTTTAAAAAAGTGAGTTGGTGAAGTTGTTTGATCTTTGTAGTTTTCTATTCAAAGTCAAAGTTAAGTATTTATTATGTTTTATAGAATTTTTGATAGCTAGTTCTCATTTGTACGCTTTTATCTGTATACTTAACTGTTACTCTGTTTTAAAATCTTTTCATTGCAATTTTTTTAAGTTTTTTATTTGATTAAGTTTTTCAAAGTTTTATAAATGTAGGAATTATTATCATTAATAACATATAAATTTCTTACCTTTTGTCAATTTTTTGTCAGTCAAATATGCATATAAAAGTTTTAAAGAAGTATTTGTATCAGATTTTTATTAACATAACTTTTTTCTCCAACACACTTAATTTAATTTCAGGGGGACAACTTCAGTTTGGGGGTTCCTGGTTTGGCGTTCAACAGAACAAATGTGAGAGTTGGTGACGACGGCACTAAACTCGTGCAAATTCACCAATCACAAATTACACCCGATCAGCTGGAAACTCTGCAGAACAATCCAAACATTAAAGTTTGTATCTGTTTTATATGATGATATGTTATTTGTTTTTTATGTAAATGTGTTGTCTCTAAACAAATGTTGCTTTATATGATGAAATTTGCGTTATGATATTTATAATTTTGATGAGATTATGTTATTTCTAAATTTTAATACTAAAACAAAAAATTAATGTTTTTTGACTTTGGTATACAACACAAGACCATTTAATATTTAAAAGTTGCAAACAAACTAAACTTTTTAGTTTATTTTTATCTTAAGATTGTCTCATTTTCAATTAACAAGTTAGGTGAAAACCTATGGGCTAATGGCCAGATTTTGTTGTTGTAACAGGTCACATTTAGATATCCCCCTAAATCTCCACAGGTCGTCTTCAGGCACATTCCCTCGGGCAAGAGCTTCACGAAACCTCCTAAGAACCTGTTCAGGGGTGGGAGCAAGAGGAAGTACGACTCGATGAGTCAGGACGAATCGGTTTACAATTTCGACGATGAAATGAACGATGTTGACAACACCAGCGAATACAGCTCCACCAAACTGAACTCTCCTGAAACTAAGTATGTTTAAATAAGTAGTTTAAGGGCATAGGGGGGGTAAACACCCTTTTTTGGTTTTTTATCTTATTTTATATAGTTTTTACTAAGCTACAAGATGCTTTTTACAGATTTTACAAATTCAAAATAATTTTTGAGATATAGCCTGTCAAAGTCGGGGGCAACAATAGGAACCTTATGGGAGGCGCAAACTAAAACGGCAAAAATAGACTATTTTACTAAAAATCTATCTTCTCCTACGTTTTTTGAGATAACTACCTCAAATTTTCAGGAAATGTTCCTTTATATATTTAGAAAATTCTGTCGGAAGGAATTTTTAAAAAATTAAAAAATAAAAATTTTATATAAAAAATAAACAAAAAAAACAGTTTTTTTTTAGTTTTTTTGTTATAAAATTTTTATTTTACATTTTTTTAAAATTCTGTTCTGACAGAATTTTCTAAATATTGCAAGGAACATTTCCTGGAAGTTTGAGGTAGTTATCTCAAAAAACGTAGGAGGAGATAGATTTTTAGTGATTTCTAGTTATTTGCCATTTTAGTTTGCGCCTCCCATAAGGTTCCTATTGTTGCCTCCGACTTTGACCGGCTATATCTCAAAAATTATATTGAATTTTTGAAATCTGTAAAAAGCATCTTGTAGCTTAGCAAAAACTATATAAAATAAGATAAAAAACCAAAAAAGGGTGTTTACCCCCCCCCTATGCCCTTAATATTCTATTTCTATTAGCTACAAGTTAATTTATTTTTAGTAAGTATAAACATTTAGGTCATAGATAATTTATTTTTTCATCGTGCATGAACTTATTTATATCAAGTTTATTGAGTATAGTATACCTAGTTTGATAATAGTATCAATATACTTAAGTCTTTAGTAAGTCTTAGCCTTTTATTTTATAGTTCAAAAGATATTTTGAAACCCTTAATTTAAAATTATTATTTTTTAATTGAGTATAATTGCTATATTCTCTATGTCAAATGTTTTTATTTTTATGATACCTTTAACCAATTACTACTTGTAAACACAGACAAGCGCGTTACAACCCGAACATAACGAACAAGAAGCGAGGAAGGATGGGAAGACCGAGAACGCTCCCGGACGGCATGTTGTCGCAAAACTCCATGATGGGAAGAAGGCACGCTCCAACCAGATCCATGCTGCAAAACGCACTGGACAAACTCAACAGGAATGAAGCGACACAAACTGTTCGTTTATTTTTTAACAAAATAAAACTGGTATAAATATAACATGAAAGTGTTTATTTTATGATTTATTTTGAATTAAAACAATATAGATTAAATTCAAACACAAATTGTTTGTCTATTTTTAAATTAAACAATACTGGTTTAATTCAAAATCTGCAGCACAACTCAATATTTTTCTTTTAATATTCTAATGCCCAATTTCTCTTATCATCAAAAAATTACATATGTTTAACAATAATTGTATATAAAGGTATCAATTCTCAAGTTATTGGAAGTACATAATTTTTTCTTCTTTTTAAAACTTAAGTTAGTTTAATTGTCTACATGAGTGTAAAAAGTACACAACTCAGTGTTTGCTTTTAAAACTTGTGGTTGTTGTCTTTAGTCTTTTTTTTAATAGTTTTAACTATTTTTCGGACATATTTTTTTTACAATTCTGAAATTTATTTTTTTTTTACAATGGTTTTTACATTTTAACAGCTTACATAACTTATATGTTTGAATTTACTTTACTTAGAAATAACCTCATTTTTTACATTTAACTTAGTTTTTTTATTCTGTATTTATCATTGAGTTTATAATAAATTGGTAATTTTATCAGCTGACACTCGAATTGATGGGCCTAACACCTGATATGCTGGACAAAATGGACCTGAATCCAAAATACCATCTTCAATTAGTCGAAAAAGGACCTGATGAGCCAGATGAAGAATTTGAAGAGGTTGGTTTTTAAAGATAAAAAGTTTTGAAAATAAAAAAGCAACACTTTAAATCTTTGTTATTTTAACTCATATGCTTATTTTCTTATTATTTCTATGTAATGATAAATTAGTACTAACAATATCTTGTTCAAATGTTTTAATTTACTATAAAACAATATTTGTTACTTTACAATTTAGACATTACTCTTCTCTATACCTCACCTTAATAAATATTACATCAGTTTTTATTTTCACTTGCTAGTTGGTACCTGGAAATTGATAGTACTGCTGCCAGTTACAAACATAAGAAATTGAGATAACAATTCTCAAATTTTGTTTCCACATAGATTTTACTTCCACAGTTCACGCCGTATCCGGAGATGAACCACCACAGGCATTTTGACGGCAGGAGGAAAAGAAAACCGCGGGTGTTCGGGACCTCGGACAACTTTCAGGAAGTTTTCGACGTTTTTCACCTCACCGCCGAATCTCCGTACAGAGCCGGCGGAAGAAAAAGAAAACAGCCGAAGTTGGTTTTTTTAAACATTATAATTTACATTAAACTTGTTATAATTTACAGATTTAAGAATTAAAAGTTTTCATGTTTACAAATTTCAACTTATTTTTCAGTCGTGCAACTAAGTATAATTCCTGTTTAATTTTGTATTCAATGTTTTAATTAACAAATATACTCAATCAAATTGCTTTTATATTTACTTTATCACTTGCACAACTAAACTAATCATCATGTTTAATAGTCTGTATATTCTAATTATAAAAATAATTAATACAACTTATTGACTCAACTAACAGAGTGGGACTGGTAAACGTGAAAAGGCTGACAAAGAAGTACGAACACGAAGGCATCGAGGGAGTGGTCTTCAAACCGGAACCCGATCCCAGTTTGAACCTCAAGTACGAAGACCAGCCCGCGAACAAGAAAATGAAAGTCAAAAACCCTGAGGAAGACCCTGACATCGTGCCAAGGTAAATAAAAACTTGTGTTTAAATTTGTTTATAATAATTCTCCCGGGAGTATTTTCTTTTACTTCGATAGTTTATACATAATAATAATTGGTTTTAGACGTTGCTGTTTAAACTAATTTTAAATTAACGTAACTACAACCTTTCTTTCTCTATATAACCAAAAGCTAAATGTTTTACTTGAAAACTCCTTAGATACAATAAATCTTACACTGCTATCAAGATATCAAGTTGCAACTTCTAGCTGTATTGAATTTTTTACAGTCACTAATACTTATTTTATTAACAGAGTCTTCATATCACTGATGGATCAGGAGGAAATTTGGAAGATAACGGGATGCTACCCATCCAACCACAAACCTCAAAAACCCCAGCAACTACAAATTCCCCAAGAACCTGAACCTGAAAGTATGTCTTTATACTTTGTAAGAATTTATATTCAGTTAATAAGAATTCTCTTTAAAACATTCAATGACCTATTTGTGTGTATCCAAAAGCACAACATTATGTATTTAACTGTCGTGTTTTGCTAAAGAATGTTTTGTTTGAAATAGCAAAGTTTTCAGTGTTCACAAACTTTAAAGTGTTGAATCCAAGCACACTTCAGTGCAGGGCTTTCAAAAGGGTGACAATATTGCTATCTTACCTTAAAAACTACTACTTCATTGAAAGATAAAACTATATAATATATAAACGTGCACAATCTTTTTTGGCATATTTATTAACATTTTCAACCATCTCAGTAACAGAAGAGCCGGTAAAATCACCAGCAAAGGCCCCGGCCAAGCGCGGAAGACCGAAGAAGCAGCAGAAGATAGATGAAGACTCGGAGGACGAGGACCTGATCAACAAGTTCTTCAACAAATCGGATGATGCGGAGGAAGAGGAGAAGAAGGAAGAGTCTCCTGGCGAGGTGATCGCCAGGAAGATGGGTTTGAACGAGGAGGGAGACGAGAAAGAAGAAGATAAGAAGGAGGAGGAGAAAGAACCTCAACCAAAGATCGTTGATTTCGTTAGTTTGTTTTTATTAGGTTTTGTTTTATTCACAAAATAATTTATTGTATTTAAATTTTATATGATAAACAAATTTTAATTTAAAAAACAAATATCTTATTGTTACTTCTATTTTTTTAACCTCAACCAAAGCTCGTTTATTTCGTTAGTTAGTTTGTTACCAATTTCAGTCAGTTCTAATAGTTCACGTGGTTTATTACTGATTGTTTTTATATGAGACTTAAAAAGATAAATTATTGCTATTTCTACATTATAATTTGTTAGTAAACTAATGTTGAATTATTATTTTGTTTGTTTAATATACTAAAAAACTTTTGCATGGACTGTTATTACTTGTTGATACCAGGTTTAGAAATAAGTAAAGTAAGTTCCTTTTGAAACGACTTAGTTTAAAAACACTTAAATTAACAATAAAAAGTTATCACTACATCATCTTGCAAAAACAATTTATTACCAGGAAGAAGACACTGATGAAAGCGTTGACAATCAAACAAAATTGAAGAACCTCCTCAAACAGTGCACGATCGATGAAATAACAAGCATCGCTCTGCCACAAGCTCTCAACAACATCACACTCGCTGATTTCTTCTTCCATAAGGTAAATAGTTAAATATAGGAAAGTTTTATTAAAGTTTATTAATATTAGCTGAAGTGTTCAATTTTTTTAAGTTGTAGTATATATTTGATGAGAAGGCTTTTTTTTCTCATTGCTTAAACAGGGTAATTTTTTTATTAAATCTTAATTAGTATTATTCAATGAAAATCACATTAAAATTAAACCTTAAATAACATGACAACAATAATCATTAGGAAGCCACAATCTAAAAATTTACCCAATAAACTTGTTTTGAATTGATAACCAGTTTACAACACTTAAATACAATTTTAAACAGAGCGGACAAATTGACAAGGAGAAAGTGTCGTTCGTGCAGCTTTACAAGCAGCTCGAATCCCTTCACGGTTCGGTGAACAAGGAGTCGACGAGGTACAATACGCTTCAACGGAGGGCGGTTAAAGTGGCCGGGGACAAGAGAAAAGAGAAAGTGACGTTGATGCCCGTCTACAATAAGAAAGTGAGTGGAAAAAACCTTCTACAAAATAAATGCTTGAGTGTTACATAATAGTTTCAACTTTGAAAAATAAACTTAAGTAGTAGCTTCTGGACTTCTAAGAGTAAGAAAGCAATATTAGGTGTGATTGAAACTCTTTTAATGTTTTTATTTATATAAAATTGATCTTTTTATGGCTCTAGAAAAAAAATCAGATACTTTTTTTGTAAAACTTATTCTCTATTAAGACTGTTGTACATTAACATAGATAATAATCACCTAAAAGAATTTTAGACAAAAGAAAAGAACTTTTTTATCAGGCCGCTGAATCATTGGGTGTCCACGGTTGCTCGGTGGATTCCCACGTCGGTTTCGTCCAATCACACGCCACCTGGCCCATGATGGTCGCCAACTCCTTCAAAATCCCCTCGACCAAGAAAACTTCTAAGCCGCTCAACAGGGTCAAGTTCCCAGATCTGTCTGAAAAATGTAAGTTTTATATGTAAATAGAATGTTTTGCGTCAATTATTATTAGAATATATTTAAGAAATAATAGATAAGTATAAATGTAACTATTCAAAATTTAAAGATCCTAGTGTAAGAAACATGTTTTAGTTTAACAAAAAGAATACTGTTAAAGTTTGTTATTATTAAGTATAAATGTATAAATTGTTTTTTTTACGTAATCTACTATTTTAAACAATTTTTATTAAATTAACACAATATGAAGGTTTATTTAAACTTTGGTGAACTATTTGTGCACTTGACATTATTACGTAATAAGTAGATAATTGTACATTTCAACTTTGTTATCTACTAAACTCTTAAGTTAAATGCAGTAATTAAGAATTTGCAAAAGTGCAGTACCAATTGCACTAGTTTTAATCTATACATATTTAATAAATACTGATACATTTCTTATCTCTAGTGTTGTTTGATACAATTTTAAGTAAATAGTCTTCTCTAGTAAATAGTCAAACTCTCACCAAACCAGTTGCATTACATTTTTTCATAGTATTTTCATTTTTACTAATCTTATTTCAAATCAAACAGCAAAACAAGCAGTGGCGTCGAAGCAAGCGAATTCGATCGCCATGGACTTCAAACCGAGGCACGACATGTACAATACTGCCAGCTACCCGCAAAGCATGTACAACACCCACAAAAAATGGGCTTATTCTAGCAGGTACTAATGATAAGCTTAATCTTTAACCTGGTTTCTGATAATGTGCTTTTTTACTTATGCTATAAACATTATTCTTTAAAATTTTAATAGTTTAGTTGGATTTTGATACTAAAAGTAATAAATTTTTAATGTGAAAATAGAAACAATTTATTAGTTACTAATACTTTCTATATATGTTTTGTTAATGTTTTACATTTGAAACTAGCATTTTTATTATATATGGATTATTTAAAATATAGAAATAGGAACAATCCGTTCAGAAATAAGATGAGGGCAAATTTGGACGCTCAAAACAAAATTGAAAGAAAATCATCGAACAGTTTGGTTGAAGATGAACAGAACAACAATGATTTGCACAACAACTACAACAATATCAGTGCCACTGGTTAGTTCAAGTTGCTAAAATACTTTATACTACTTGTGGTATATAACCATTACTTGATAATTTAAATTGTGATAGTTACGGTATCTGTTATGTTCTCAGTAATGGAATTTTTGTTAAGTATTCAAATTTTTTTATCTCATTTTACCACTTTACCTACAAAAGTTTTTTATGTGTTTAATTCTGTTAATCCTGTTTTTTAAACATCTTCATTTAGTTTACAAAGTTGTTTATTAATTACGGAACAGTTTATTGTTACCTTAAAGTTTTATCTATTTGTTTTTGGCATTTATAAAATATTTTTAATACAATTTAGTTACAATTAAAAAGGCAATATACATAAAGACATATAAAATTTTCTTCGTCTCACATCCCTTTTAATATTGAAATAAAATAAACCAGGAAACTCATCCATGGTATCGAAGCAAATGCAGAGCTCTCAGGAGCACCACCAGGAACAAGCAACCGCCCAGCAGGAACAGAACTCCGAGATGAAGATGAAGCAAGACGACGCGAAAGACCAGCCGCAAGGTGGCGCCGGCGGCAAGCAACTGGTTTCAATCGGCGACGGTCAGTACTTCGAGCTGCCCGAGGGTTACACGCTCATACAGACCGACGAGGGGTACATCATCGGACAACCCGGATCTACTTTTGTACAGGTTAGTAATTATACTTGAATTTAAGTAACATTAGTTTTTAATCTTAACTGGTGGTTTTGATTTACTCATTTGAATTATTGTGATTATTTTAACTTTATATTAAAACTAAACAATGATGTAAATCTTGTTACATTTTTTTTTCTCGTTTCCTAGTGAGTATTATATTGTTATCTAGTTTGTTTTTAATATTTAACAAGAAATTAAGTGTTATATTTCTTAGCTATACTTTTATTTGCTTTTAAAATTTTTGTAATTTCTGATTTATTTCAAACTAATGAATGTTGATGTTTTGACTTTTACTTAAATATTGATAAATTTTTGTTTAACAAAACATTTAACGTATGACTTTGTATTTTAATTTAATAAAATGTTTATTTCTTATAGATGATGTATTTGTTTTATTTTTTAGGGTGAAGACGGAAATGTTTATATGACGAATCAAGCCGGAGAGGAAATACAACCAATTGCTATTACAAATAATTAAAAAAAAGTAAATTTAATTAGTAATAAATAAGCAAAATACAACCAATTTCTATAAAAAATAATTGAAAAGTAATTTAATTAATAATAGAAATAAAAAATTACTATCACAAATAATTAAAAAGTATATTAATAAATATAAATTAATACAACCAAATGTTATTACAAATACTTTAAAAAAGAAAATTAATTAATGGTAAATAAATGAATAGAATAAGAACATTGCTATTACAAATAATAAAAAAGTAAATTAATTAATAAAACAAACAATTAATTACTATTACAAATAACTAAAAAGTAAATTAAAATATATATCAAAATTACAAGTAGTTTAAATACAAACAATTGCTATTACAAATAATTAAAAATAAGAAAATTATTTAATGGTAAATAAATAAAGAACATTTCTATTACAAATAATAAAAAAGTAAATTAGTGGTATAAACTAGTTTAAACTGCTGAAAATAATTAAAAAGTAATTGTTTATTTAAAAATTACAAGTTTAAGTACAATACTAAATACAACCTATTACTATTACAAATAATTTTCAAAAGTAGAAAATCATAGTTTCTATAAGAGTTTGTTTTATTTAATGGAAATGATTATCATTAACACAAAGTACTCAAACAATTAGTTAGTAGAAAATAATGGTTTAGTTTTTCTTAATGACGACACGATTTGAAGTACATAGAATATAAATTATTGATAAAAATTGAAAATTATATCTGCATATTTCTTACTTTTATTCTTGTATATAAATACGTATTATATTTACAATCTTATTTTTACAGGAAAGAAAGATTTGAAGTTTCATTACTGAAGGTATTTTTATTTTGTAAATAACTCAAGATAAATTGCATTTTCTCTTACTTTTATAAAATGTTTACAAACAGTCTCTACAAAATGTTTTTCTCCTTTTTAGTAAACTTACAGTAAATCTAACTTATTTACTTGGTTTATTATTTTTCAAACTATTTTTTTTTTCTTAAGTAATTTTCTACCGATTGTGTTTTTCCGATGTATTTAAAAAGTTTATTTTATTTAATGTAAGTAGAAATTTTTTCGAATGTATAGTTTTAGAAGATTTTTTAACAGGTGTGTTTTACAATATTTGTTGCGTTCGATTTTTTATTAAACTTGACCGAAGTTATTTGTTTATTTATTATTATAAATACTATAAAGTTGTTTTATTGGAATTTATTTAAACTATTTATTGTTATTAATACCTATATGAGTGTATATTTAGCCAATGCTTAAGATAAAAAGAAGTTTTAAATATTTCTTAAAATCATTTTTTATATTCTGTTGTGGTTTTTTAACTTAAATCAATATAAATGTGTAAGTGATTAAAAGTTAAAGATAAATTAATAAATGTCATACTTGTATTTATAGCAGATACTTGATATAAGATGTATTTAAAACTATGAGATATATAATGCAGTTTGATTTAAATTCTAAATGAAACCTTAAATTATTAAGACAAGATAGTTTATTAGGTTCTAGCTCTTAACAACTATAAAGAATATTTTAAGTTATAAAGTTAAAATTTTACAAAGTAGTCACTGAAAATCAAAAATAAAATTCACCGTTTAATAAGTTTTTTAGGAAATCCGTTACACGATTAAATTTACACAAAACCATTTTAATTTTCAATAAAAGTAAATAAAAACTATTTAAGTAATTATAGGTAATCTAAAAAGTTCTTAGAACTACTCTTAATATTTTTGGTAAAACATAGTTGCAAAAACCTGGAATTTTAAACAGTTTCTACGTGTATAATTATAAGACTTAGAGTTGAAGACAAATATATCATATTCAAAAAAATAATTATCTATTGAAATTCTATCCATTATAAAACTTATTTTAAGAAGCATTAGTTTATCTTTAGTATGTTTATACTACTAACGACAGTTTTTTACCTTAAACATAGTTTTATAATAAAAATGAACAAAAAACCTTTAGCTACCCCTAAATATGCAACTAATACAAAAAATAGTGACAAGTTTTTCTACATTTAGCTTTTTATAAAAACTGATTTAAAGTCTTTCAAAAGTTATTGATAAGAGTGTAGTTTATAGTCATGAATAGTCTGTTTTGTTAAGCCTTATAATTTTTTTTTTAATTTTTTTTTTTTTGATTTCCCTTAGTTTGCATGTTATTTAAACTCTTAAATAGTTATTTTATAAATAATGTTAATATCTTTTACGATTTGGCCAAAAAACAAGATGATGTATATTACACTATCATTTGCCTTGGCCATTTCCTAGATAAAAAATTGATAAAAGGAAAAAAACGATTAATAAGAATGTAAATTACAACAAATTTAATTAAATTATTATAGTTTAATTAAATTATTATAGTTTAATTAAATTTGTTGTAATTTACATTCTTATTAATTGTTTTTTTCCTTTTATCAATTTTTTATCTAGGAATTTATTTTTTTCTTTTAAATAAGGCTCACTTAGGTTAGCCTAGTACACACGGACTAGTTTGTGATCACTCAGAGAGTGGAATCCTAGTTAATTCAAATGTTAGAGGCTCAAATTATAAATTAAAGAAAAATTGGTTCGGCTTCTGCTTTAGAAAAAGCAACTCTTCGAAACTCTTTCAGTTAAAAATTAAAACATATTGCAAGGAATATTTACTTGTTTATGTACTTTTCTTTTCTTACATAAAATAATACTTTATTTGGTCATAAGACTTTTAGTTCTCAGTTCTTTATAAATACTAAAAAACTGATTTTTTGTATTTTTATGAAAAAAATATCTTTGTAAAGGCTAAAACCAGAAAATTCGATCATTTTTTTAACGCAGTTTTTTTTTTCACTGCTTTTTATCAAGCCTAGTTAACAGTGCCAAACATTAACATAGTACTATGGAGCTGAAACTATTAAGTGCATAGTAGGTAAGGTATTTTTTTTCAAATGCAGTGCTTCTTATATGAAGCTTAAGTAAAAAACCTGAAATTGCCTAGAATTTAACAATTAAGGTAAATAACATGAAATTAAAAAAACTTTGGAAAAAACGTGGATCTTTCAACAAAAAATGCTAAAAAACTTCAAATTCAAGACACTTGTTATTTGTAAAATAGAAAAACTTAAATTTTATACCAAAAATCTAGTTATATACAATATTTATTTTTTAGTATAATTTAGATGTTATTATTTTAGAACATTTAAATATATAGAACACACTCAAAGAAAAATCATAGTGTCTTATCAATATTTGTATCCAATTCAAGACTTTCATTTTAGCAATATACTAAAAATAAACTAATTAACACTTTTTTTTTCATTTTTTAAACTTTTAAATTAAACGTGGCCATAAAAAACTAAAAGCTTGTATTATAAAACAATTTTTAGCTTCTAATAATGGAAATAAAATTCACTAAATTAAACTTAAGGTCTTATTCTTATTGATTTACGACATGTTCACTTAAAATCGGTTAAACAATGTTGGCTTTAATTTCTTTTGTTAAAATAGTAAAATTAATGTGCTAAATCTTGATAAAAAGATTAAAATAAGTTTAAAATTTCATTATTAATTTCTACAGAAAATAAAATTAACAGATACTATTTAAAAACCGATAAAATTAATTATATTATTTTATACCAAACTTTAAAAAGTCATTGTTATGAAAAAAAAAACAACTTAAATTAATTTATTAAACCTCAAGTTTATAAACTTGCATATGGTTTTTTATAATTTTTATGATTATATGTTGAAATGACAATGAAGCAAAACTTTCTTTTTAATAAAATATATGTCATAATTGTATTTTTAATTCTTTTTAAAGTTTTTTGAACCTGTGTTTATATGTTAAGCGTTTTTTATGTATAAGCGTATTTTCAAAAATTGTCATTTTATAGAAATATAGCAAGTAGCAGGGGCGTCGCGTGGGGTGTTGCACTGCCGCAACTGCACCACCTTGAAATTTTCTAAGAAAAAAGATAAGTATCTATAACGTTTTCGTTATTTTTTTGAACGAAATCTCTTTTAAAACTTCAATTTTGAAAACGACCATTTTGCCCACTTCACTGCCGCAAACTCTTAGCTGACTGCCGCAAATGAACTCAAAAAAGCAAAATTTCTTCAAGAATTACCGCAAAATCAATATCTTGCGGTAAGTAAGCTAAGTTGAAAATTCCCTAAAACAGGACTTGCTTAAGTATCATCTACAAGCTATTGTAAACATAAAATAAAAACAAAGCAAGCTACTTCAAAGGATTAAACTTGAGTTTATGTACCCACATGATCTTTTAAATTTAACAGATCACTTCTATTAAAAGATTTGTCATAAATTGCATATTTTGAAAAAAAAGATAAAAACCCTAAATCACCAAAGTCTTAAAAATTTGATTTTTTATTTTAATCTGCATACATAAACTTAACTATAACTGATTATTGTTATCATAAAGTTAATAAAATAAATAATAAAATTCAAGTTCTGAAAAAAAGAATTAAGAAGTTTATTATAAACTTCTAGTTCACTCTTACAGAAAAATATTTTAGATTTATAATAAATAAAAAATAGTATTATTGAAACAGTAACATATTTAAATAAAGTAAATAGCCTTAATTTAGAAACTTTGATTACTTAGAGTAGTTTAACATTTTAGGAAAATTTAGTCTACCTCTACTTTATATAACTTTTGGTTTTATTTTTTCATAAACAAAGCAAAAATTTTAGATAAAATTGTTGAAACATGGTTGCCTTGCCTCATAATCAGGACTTATAAATGTTAAAAACTCAAGATGACCCAAGATAAATTAAAACAGATCAAATTAGAAAAATATTTAGGCTGACTAAAGCAGTTTTAATTTTAACTCTAAAATAACAAGGTTATTTAAAATTAAAAAATAATTGTTTTACCCCTATGGCCACATGAAAACTAACTAACCAAACTTTTACTTCTATAATGGTTACATATTTATAAATTATCTTTAAAATTCTTGAAAAGTTCAACAACCTCACAACTAAACTTAAAAAAGTTGAGCTCCTGAGAAAAATACTGTCATCAAAATGAAAAACAAATAAATATTAAATAAAGAAAAGATACCCTTAAAAAACTATTGAATTTTAAACCTCCAACAAAAAACATTAAAATTAGAAAAAAAGTTAATAAAAATGTTAATGTTTGTAAAAAAAATGTGCAAATTAGTGAGGAGTAAGGGGGAGGGTGTATAGGCACTTTTTTACATGTTGTTCTTATTTTAACTTTTTCAGAAAGCTAATAGTTACTCTTTAATAAACTTGAAATTTCCAATTAAACTTTTAGTTACAACCAGTCAAAGCCAGAGAGTACAATGGTTTATTATACAAGGAGCAAACCAAAACAGCAAAAAATACAATTTAACTGAAAACCTATATTCTCCATCATTTTTAAAACAATTTTTAATTAAACTTTTTCATCCTAATTTTTTTAAAACTTTATACTTTTGTTGAAGAGAAGTTTTCAATTTTTAAGTATCAATATATATTTTTATATATACAAAAAAAAAACTTTTGTTATAACTTTTTTTTTCTTGGTGTTTTAAATATCTAATTTAGCAATTTTTTTTTGTTTTATAAAAGAAACATCTAAAGATTTTGAGGCCAACTTATAAAAAAAAGATATGATTTTAGTGATTTGATTTATTTGTTGTTTGAGTTTATATTATAAAAATAAGGATTCATTTGTACCTCTGACTGTGAATTACCATATCTCAAAAATTTTAAGAATTTTTTATATTGATAAAAGATGACTTGTAGTTAAATTTAAACTGTATAAAGTAATTTCAGTAAAATAATTCTTAAGTAGATGTTAAGGGCATAAAGGGGGGGGTAAAACATTTTTTTAAACACTGTTTTAGTTTGTGCCTCCCATTATGAACCTTTTGTTGCCTTTGACTTTGACCGGCTATATCTTAAAACATATACTGAATTTTTAAAATCTGTAAAAAGCATCTTGTAGCTTAGTAAAAACTACATAAAATAAGATCAAATTGTTTCATCTCCCCTATGCCCTTAAAAGCAAAGCTTATCTTCAGGTGTAGCAAAAGTTCAGTTGTTTTCAAACTTGAAAGTAAAAACATATTTTTATTAAAATAATTGATATTTTTTTAAATTCTGCACCACCTAAAAAAAATACCACGCGACGCCACTGGCAAGTAGTATAAATTTCTTAAAATAAACTGTACTATTAATAATTGGTTCGCGACATAAAGAAGTTCCAAAATATCTACTACAGTTTCAACTTTGTAATTTGAATTAATATTTCGTTTTCATTGACATTTTACTTTCATAGAAAATACTGTTTTGAAAACGGTTTAATTTAGTAAGTCTAAAATATCTATGTGTAACTTGTAACCTAAATTAATAGTTTATTTATTTTGTTACTTTTTACAGCTTCTATATCTTTTTTTACAAAGTGACTCTAAAGTCAATACCGTCTTGTGTGTTACTACAATAATTTTTCTAATACTAATAACATGTTTATAATTTGTTGGATAACGGCTTATATACATACTAGCTCGTAGAGCTAGTACTAGACTTGACCCTATCAACGAAAAAAAACCATTATTATGCACATAGGATAATGAGCTTATTAGAATAGCTGTACTTGTTAGAAACATACTGATCAATTGTTTGTTAAACACTTCTTTTATATAGTAGAAACAAAAAAACTTGTATATTATCTTGCTGTTGTTTAGTTATTTAAAATTATATACAATTAAATCTCACTATTTCATTAACTAAGTACTGCATTTCAATTTAGTAGCGTTTTGAAAATGACGCGTATGTAGATATTTTAACAGTATTTATTTAGTTTAGAACTGTTTAAATTGATTTATATAAATAAACAAACTTTAACTAAAATTTGAAAATTAAAATAAAAATATGAAGCAATTTTTATTTCTTGAAAAAAAAGTTTCTTTAATGACAAACTTTCATTTTCTTAAACTTACACTTAGATGTATTGGAACTCGTATTCTTGTCTTTTGTAAGATCAAAATTTAATGACAACAAACTTTAAGCTTGTCTCACGATTTATAATAATCTAAGCTTTACAATATTTTTTATCTTGTTTGTATACGTGTTGATAAAATAAACTATTTGCTTTTTTACTTGATACATGAAAAAAAATCCTTATGAAGTTATTCATCAAAGCCGGTACGCAATGATGTTTACGCACCGTATATTGAACCTGTATATTTGGTATTCAAAAATAAAAAAAATGGTTTATTTTTCAAGTACTACATAAACACAGTTGAATAAAAAACAAACTAAGCAAAAAAATAAAGAATAAGGACAGTGCATTTTTTTTACTTCTTTTCTATTTTTAAGAGGCCAGTGTAACTCCCGCGCCTCCGGTTCACACCAAAGTTTTATTACTTAACACCCTTTCTATAGTTTTATGAAAAATAATACAGAGCCAAAACTTAAATCTTTTTTACAAAGTTACAACTTTGATAAATGACGAGTTGTTTTTAATTAACAATTAACCAATATAGTTAAATAAAAGCAGTTGTCTTTCTAGTACGTATGTCAATTCTAACGTATTTATGTTTTGATGATTTCGAAAAACGTTATTTTATTTTAACTTGTATATTAAATGTATAGGATTAATATATTTATCAACAATTAAACGAAACTAAAAACACTTGTTTTTAAATTCTTTCCAGTAGTTTACAAACAGAAAAAAAGTATTAGCTTATAGAATTATTTACTGTTTTATTTTTAAACTTCAATGCAAGATATTTAAACTGTTAAAAGTTAATTACTGTGAATTTTTATCTTAAGTTAATGTTATAGCTATTTATGTATCAATAAATTGAAATGATCAATGTTTTTTATTGTTTCCCATGTTAGAAGTTAAAAATTGCCACCGTATGAAATAGATGATATTAGTTAAAATTAATTTTACAATAAACTGGATTGTGTAGTACACATAAGCTTTTATACCTCAATGGTTTAGTTTTATGAAATTTACTACATACATGGTTTAAGTTGTTATTTTCTTTTGAAATATAAGGACATAATTTAATTTAAAACCACAACTTTTTCATCAAAGCAAAAGTTTGAATTTTGTTTGCAAGTAAGTAGCGTTATTTGTTTAAACCGGTGGTCTAAAAACTAAAAAGCATTTTAAACTCTGTATAAGAGCTTTTTTTGTTGACATTTTAAACCTATAATCAAACAACGGGTTCTTGAACAAAAAAATAAAGTTGATTTTTCAGTAAAACATTAAATTTAATTTTATATTTAGTACAACGCTATATTTAAAGTTATATTAATTAAAAATTTACCTATATAACAAAAATATTTAAAACAACATTGATGATAAAAACAATAATGGTTTATGTATATAAAATCTAGTCTCCGAAAAAAAAATGGATATTGAACGATACTTTAGACTTAAAATTATATTTTAATAACAATTAATAAAATGTGTGACTTAAAATAAAAGTATTTTATGTAGATATACTCTGTATTTATTACTATACGTGCTTTACACTTTTTTTGGTTTTGTTATTACTTTTATAATCTATAAGGTTTTTAAAAAGTTATGTTACATTAAATCTCTTTATAGTAAAATGTATGTTAAATTGTGTGAAATTAAGTTGTAAGTAATAACGTCCATAAAACACAAGTATATTTTGATATACAGAGTTGTGTTTGTAGGTTAAACTTTGCAAAAATATGTCAAAAGGCTTAAATTAAAAATTTTTTTTAGAAAATTTAAATTAAATACACTTTAACATCAGCAATACGCCTTTTGTTCATATTATCTCAACACTTTCTTAAATACTGAAAAGTGTTGTGAATGTGCTTCTTAAACTGAAAGCTAGGAAGTAAAGAAAAAAGTCACAAAAATGATAAACATCTTACTTGATAACAACACTCTAAAGAAAATGAGTTTTGAATGTTTAAAAAAAAAGTTCAAACACAAACATATGCACACTTTTACTGTTATGGCATTAGGGTTAAAACTATTAAAAATGAACATAACTCTTATTTTTCATTCATACTAACTTATTTTTTAAAGAGAAATCGATCTAATATATCATTTTCGCAAAGTTAGGTGTTAAGTATCAATCTTGTGCAGATGTTAATAAATTTGTTCAGTGTTTGTCTCAGTGTGTAGTTGATTTTGTTTAACTAAAATACTTAATTAAGTTTTCAAACCTTGCTAGTTATATACGATTAATTTATTTCAAAATATAATAAAAATATTATAAACTTAAGAAAAGCTTCAGAATCAATATACTAGAATAAGGTAAATAATAAAACCCTTTCAAACAGAAAGATTAGTAAAATAAGGCTGCAAATGCATCGAAGTAATTTTATTAAGTGTGTACAAATAATTTTGTTTTATAAAATGTCTTAAAACTTTTAACTAAATCTAAGATTTTTTTAAATTTTAGGTTAAAAAATACCAGCTATGAAAAAAGCTGCTTTGAGGGTTTTTTATGTTTCAGTAGAATATAGTATATAAATGATGAGAACAGTGGGTAAATTTTGAACTTTTTTCTTTTAACACAAAATTTTATAATTTAATTTTTTCCAGATCTCTTAAAATTTACAACGTAATATTTAAAAAATTTCTATACTGATATTGTAATTATAATTAATACTTTAACTATTTCACGTTGGTTTTTTGTGTAGATTTTTTTTCAACTATTCAAATTTTAAACAATTTTTATCTATGATGTATTTTTATACTTGCTATTAAAAATTCTAATTTTGATTTACAATTTAAGTTAAAGTTAGTTTTTTAGGCCTAAAAATTACTATTAAATTTATTTTAATCAACAAACTTAGAGAACAGTTAAACTATATCATTATGAAAATTATGTATATTTCACTTTAATTAATTATGGTTTCTACTTACCTTTTATAGTAGTTTAATTTATAAAACAGTACGGTTTCTTAATTAAGTAATTAAGTTGGCTATTTTAATATGTTAATTAAAGCTAAGTATTCAGTCTCTGATGCACTAATGTTAAGTCGGTTGTTAGAAACCATTTTTGAAGTTAATAAAAACCATTTTAGTTTTGTACATTCACTTGCTTAACTTAGTATGTAAAATGTATGTACACTGTAAAGTACAGATTTTTAGTTATATGTTTTCAATTTTTAGTTGATTGAATTTAGATTATACTAAATGTACATAAGAAAAAAATCAAAGCTGCAATATATATTACAATTAGTTACTTTGAAATTTTTATTTAAAAGTTATATAGTCTAAGACTAAGTATTTTAATTTTTTACCAAGTTAGTTACTTATATTATTACTCTAAGTTTACTAAAATAAGTTTAGTATTTTTGTTCTTTAAATTGTTTTATATAACTTAAACTGATATTAAACCTTTATTTTATATGATATTTCTTAGGTTTTCAATATTAAATCTAACATAAAAATAAATAAAATAGAAATAAAAAATCAGTGCTGCAGTTATTTTTGATAGAAAAGTTTTTATTTACATCGCCCATTCACTATAAATGCTTATACCAACAATTTTTATTATTTTTATTTTAATTCTCAATTTGATATGTTGGTATTTTTATGGATTACAAATGTTTTTGTAAAATATATTATTTTTAAAATTTTGGATAGGAAACTGTGGAATAGATACTTATTAGGGTAAATAAAAATAAAGTTAATGTAATAATAAAGATGATGAAAAAGTCCTTAAAGTTAAACAAATGCTCATTGCAAATTCTGTAATATCTAATACAATTTATTTTGTATTTAGAAAGTTGTTTATAAAATTGCTGCTTAAACTTTTGGTAAGTTCTTAAAAAGTCTCTAGTGAATTAGCATCCTAGCATTAAATACAAATGCATTATCTTTAAAATGTATTATATTCTATGCATAGTTTAATTTAGTCTTTTAAAATATATGACACATTGTTTTTGCTCAGTCTAAATTAAATGTTTTTTATTGCTATGGAATAATATTTCCTGTATAAGAAAATAACAAAAAAAAAATTAGAAATAATAAGTAGTTATAACATCATAAATCAATTATTTTTTACATATAGCTGCAACTATAGTACACAAATAAATAACTACAGTATTACTAATCAAATTAAATTTCAAATTTTTATTTATTTATATTTGTTTCCAGGCTTTATTTTTGTCTTTTGATTTGGCAACATATAAAAATATTTAAAGTTTTAGACTACATGCAAAACAAATATAACAACAAAGTTTGTAGGTGTTAAAACAATTTACCACAGTTGCCAATTTAGTAACTTAAGCAACTTAAGATAGTTAAAAGTTAATATAAACACAATGACTTGGAACAACTTAGGATAACTGTGGCTAATTAGAAGGCTCCAAAAAAAAAAAAGTGGAATCCTGGAAAAGCCTAGTATATCATAATTTAGGCTAAAACTCTTGTAAAACCTAGGAATAATCTGAATGAAATCATTAGTTATCAATCAATAAAAGTCTAATTTAAATGAATTATGGTACTCAATTTTTCTTCTTTTTTAAAATTTATTTAGTCTTAGAATAAATGAAGAAAAAGTTTACAACAACTAGTGCCACAGTTATGTATAATAAAAATATACTCTGAAGTAGCTCTTTTGAAAAATAATCATCTCTATTTGTTTAGGTTTTGAGATAAATTACTAAAACTAATATTATAAATAATGTTTAACTTTAACAATTACTTAAAAATATAGTGCAATAGACATTATTGCCACTTTACCTGGAAAAACCTGGAATTTGACAATTTAGGCTAAAAAACCTGGAATTTTGATCAAAAAAAACTAGAAAATTCTGGAATTTTTAATAATTTTAACATTTTCAGTTGTAAAATTTTGATTTGACACAAAAATCTATCATATAATTAAGATTTTTTGTCATCGTCTAAGATTTTTTATTAAAACCACAACTTTACAGTATCTTTTCAATGTTTTTATAATATTTAACACAGTTTCTTAAATAGAAATTAACTTAAAACTAAAAAGAGACTCAAAAATGTGATGTGTACTTTTAAAAACCTGGAAGAAATTTGGAAAACCTGAAAAAAAATTTGAACAAACCAGTGGCAATCCTGAATAGATTGATTATGAAGATTTTAAAAAAGGTCAACTAATTTTACATAGTAGAGTACAATACAGAAATTTCTGATTACTTGGTTTGTTTAATACTTTTTGATTGAAACAGTGTTTTAAACTAAGTTAGAATATAAAATTCTGTTAATGCATGTTTGCTGTAGGTAAACTAAAATTCATTTTTAAATTTTGGGAAAGGAAAGTGTAATTAATAGGTAAATGTATTTAAGGTGAAAAGGTTAATTTTAAATTAGTTTATTCCAAGCTACACTTTTAGACTAAAAAACCTCAATTTTTAGTTGTAATTTGTAATTATTACCCTAACAAATAGTTTTAACTAGTGATCTACCATATCAAACATTCGAACTTGGATTCGGATTAGGCCGGATCCTAATTTCAAAATAAGATTTGGACTTGGCAGAATCCGAAATTTTGCACTCTGTAGTCAACTTAAAATGTTTTGAATTTTACTTAATTGTTGTCAAAAGTTAGATGAAATGTAAAATTAGTTAATGATTTCACGCTTGGGTAGATAAAAAAATGGGCTTTCTAACTTATAAAAGCATAATAAATTTTGATTTAGAGTCTTGCACAAAGTATAAAAGCTATGAAATATTATTTTTGTTAGACTCACAAAAAAACTTAAGTAAATAGTTAAGGCGTTTAATTTCTGCTTTTTGGATAAACGCTCTTATTTTTTCATCATTTGTTTAGTTTTTTTATGGTTGTTCGTTGTTATGAACTGCTGTAGTATTATAAACAAAGAATATAAATGCAACTTAAATATGTAACATTAGAGCAGATGTTTGAATACTTTTATCTAAACATTTTTTGTTAACATTTTACTATTTATTTAGCTGGTAACTTTAACTAATAACATTTGAATTAAAACTTCAAAAATATTAATATCTAATAATAATATCTAACTATAGTAGTTAATATAACAATGTTATAAAAGTTAAAAAATCTATTAACAATAAGATATTTATTAATTTGCAATGAACTGCTGCAACTACTTTTGTTGTTCATTGTTGAACTCTGATTAGTAAGAAAACATTTAGAGCTTGCTGCAGTCATGAGAAATAAAGCTTAAAATCAATGATGCAACATTTCACTAAATAACATTTGCCTAGTGATTTATAAAAGTTTTGAAAGCAGATTATATTTTTTGAGTAAGATGTTTTACAAAACTTTTGGATGGTTCTTTTGTATAAAAGAAACTTGACTCATATAATACTGCTTAATTTATAAAAAGTAGTCTAAAATAGTCTATAGTACTGACAGATAAAATTCACTGTTACATTATAAGTTAGTATAAAAGCAGTTTATTTTTATTATATCTAAGTTAAGTAACACAAACACCAAACTGCCCGCAGAGAGTCCTAAGCATAAACGTGCTAGGAAGTCACCCAATCTGCAGGAAAAATATGGGTAAAAAAGTCAGGTTGACAATCTTCCTACAGACAGTCAGCAAGACCCAACTGAGATTTTGGATGTTTGTCCACCAACATACAATGCTCTCAATTTTTTAACTTTTTTTTTTATTTATTTGGTATTCTATTTTTTAGAGTAAAAGATTGTCATAAAAACAAAATCTTAAAATAATTAAAGTTGTATCATTCTCTTTACAGAGTCCTTGTAAAAGTCCTAAAAAAGGTATTTGTTTTACAGTTTAAATTATAAAAATCCTAAAACTCTGGAATTTTACAATTTAGACTAAAACCCTTGAAAAATCTTGAATTTTTGAAATAAAAAAAAACCTAGATTTTTGAACAAAAATCACTAAAAACCTAGAATTTAACAGCTTTTAGATGTTTAGTACTAAAATTTTGATTTGACACAATGAAATTTATCATATAGATTTTAAATATTTTTTAGCATCATCACATTTTTTATAAAAAAAATCAGTTTTAAACCAGCTTTACAGTATTTGTGGAATGTTTTCATAAAACTTAACACAGATTTTAACCTCAAAGTAAACTTTAAACCAAAAATACATCCAAAAATGTGTACTTTCGAAAACCGCGAGGAACCTTTTGAAAACCTGGAGAAAATTTGCCAAAAAATATAGCAACCTTGTCTTAAGCAATAAGTGGAGAACTTTATTTGTTATATATCTTTAAAGAGAAAAGCTTTTGATAAATGATCTGGCTAATTTTATTTTGTTTTTAGTGCAGAAGTATAATTTACAAAACCCATGTAGTTTTAAATAATTTGTTTGTTATCTTTTATTAATTATACCAATCAAGGGTTGCCAAACACTCAGGGTACTCAGGGAAACAAGGGTATTCTAAAAGTTTAGAAAATCTCTTGGAGGTTCTGATAACTTCAAGGTAGTTTTATTATTATTGTAAGTTTATTGTCATACGAAGGACCCAGGCATCAAAACCTAGGCCACTTATACAGAAAGACATACAACAAAAAGACAAAAATAAACCAAAATTGTACATTAAAAATGAAAAAAAATTGAGTCTAACTAATTAAAGTTTAAAAATTAACATAAAAACACAAAAATTATAACACAAAATTTATAATTCCGGTGCTTCCGAAAAGAGAACAACAATATCCTACTTCAACTTCACCCGAACAAATGGTTTCACTCCAAACTGGTTTCCTTTTCATTCGAACGACTGGCTTCACATTATTTGAACAACTGGTTCAGCCTTCATTTGAGTAACTGGTTTAACTTTTATCCATACAACTTGTTTCACTTTTGTTCGTATAACTAGAACCGCTTTTATGTGAACAATGTTTTTCACTTTTGTTAGGAGAGCCTGCTTTATATTTACTTTCAAATCTTTAATACTCAGATAACTCAGCGTTTGTTGAACTTTCGTAGTAGCTGATAAATGTTGAGAACACTGACTATAAACAAAACTTAAGAACCCAAGGCCCCAAGCACTTTAACAGGCCAATAAACTATGTATTAAGGAACAGGTTTTGTTATACACAGAGGAAAGGCGCCGCTAGTAAAATAAAGCTATAGGTCAAACCAAATTAGACAAATACAACCAGTGGTTAATGAAGAAATAACAAAAAAAAATTACTTATGAATTTTGCTGACAAAATATTTATTTAAATCAGACTTTTTTAACCTTAACCGAAAATGCTCAACTTTTTTACAAAAAACTAATTCTTTTGGGAGCTTGTTCCATAATTCAACTGAACGATAAAAAAAAGAATTATGCCAAACATTATTATTGAAATTATGTCTGCATGTAAATTTTCTGTTGTTACCTCTCAGTAAATAAGTACATTTATGAGGTTCAAAAATAAACTGTAAATTAATTGTAGTTTCACTATTAATCAGTTTGAAAAAAGTAACTAAGTCAAACTCAATCCTTCTATACTCTAAAGATTTAAAACAAAGTTTTGAGAGCCTATCAAAATAAGATGTGTATGAGATGTTGCAACGGTTGAAGACTATTCTTGTATATTTTCTTTGAATGGATTTAAGGAGGTTAATATCTTTCTTCAGGTATGGAGACCAAATTGGTGTGTTGTATTCTAACTTAGGACGAACGTAAACGAGATAATTTTTTTTTAGTATGTTTATATCTGTAGACTTAAAACTCTTTAAAACTTGAAAAGAAATAGTTGATGCAATTTGATAAACGTAATTGATATGGTGGTTCCATTTTAGGTTTTCTGCAATAAAAGTTCCAAGATCTTTAAACACTTTAGTTGAAGGTAACCTTATGTTGTTTATTCTAAATTCAGAAGTGATACTAGATGTATTTTTTTGAATGTTTAGAACCTGACATTTACTAGGATTTAAAACTAGTTTTCTTTCTTTTAGCCAATGATAAATTTTATCCTAAGATTTTCGTAGAATTGTGTTAGAATGGCTAAAATTTTTTGTATCGTCTGCAAAGAGATTTATGTTGCTATCAACATCTACTTCCAAAGCTATATCATTGATATAAATTATAAATAAAAGTGGGCCAATAACCCCTTCTTGAGGCACTCCACTGAAAACAGGTAAAAACTCTGAAAAAGTGTTACCAATAACTACTTTTTGGGTTCTGTTTTCAAGAAACTCTTTGAACCAGCTAACTAAACTTTTATGAATTTTGTATTGAGTTAAAGTCTTTAACAGTTTAAAATGGGATACAGAGTCAAAAGCCTTCTGAATGTCTGTGTAAATAACTTTAGTTGACTTATTTCTTAGAAATGAAACCAACCATGAGTGTAAGCAAATCAACAGTTGATAACTATATGATCGATTAGGTAGAAAACCAAACTGTTTATGTGAAATTAGCTTATTTATAAAAAGGTGATCAGGTATTTTTAGAGAAATTATATGTTCGAAAATTCTTCAAAAACTGCTTGTCAAAGAAATGGGTCTGTAGTTTAAAGGGTTGTACTTACTACCTTTTTTGTGCACTGGTATGACATATGAGACTTTCCACTGGTTTCGTACAGAGGATGTAGCTAGTGAACAATTAAAAGTTAGTGAAATTGGAAGAAATGGGAATAAATAGTACGTTTGTTAAAATATGAAGGAATGTTTTCAGGCGTTCTGATTATTTTATCTTTTAAATGATTAACAGACTTAATTATTTCATCATTGCTTATGAAGAAGTTTTTCATTTCCAAACACTTTTTACTAACAAGTTTAAAATTTTTGTCATCACAATCTTTAATAAATACCTTTTGAAAGGACTTGTTAAAAAAGAGGCTTTATCAAGTTCTGATATTATTGGAAAATTATTTTCATTAATTAATACAGGTAAAGAAGGTGTTAACTTGAGCTTTGATTTACATAGCTGTAGAATTTTTTTGAGTTTACGTTTTGGCAAAAACGTTTTTCATGTTCTATGTTGAACACTTTCACTGCTTTTTCATATTTTTTTGATACAGTTTTGTATTTTTCTATCATCTGCTTATCTAACTTACATTGTTTGTAGAGTTTTAGTTTTTCTTTTAACAGCTTTTTTATATCAGAAGGATATGTTTTCACTTTTCTGTCTTGTTTAATCAAAGGCACAAATTGTTTGATTAAAAAGTTTATTGTTTTGATAAATTTATCATAAAACATTTGTAGATTTTTTGAGTTGTTAAAAAGAACTTTCCAATTTATTTCAGATAAAAATTTATTAATATTCTCAAAATTTGCTTTACGAAAATTTGGATAGAGTGATTTAGGAGATGGTTTTTTACTTTAGTGAACACTTATCCCAAACAAAATAACATTGTGATCATTTATATATGTTAAAGGTGAATCAACCAAATGAAACTTAACTCTATCTAATGCCATATAATTACAAAGCAGTAAATCGAGGATATTACCGTTCTTATGGGTAAGTGAGTCAATAAGTTGTGTAAGGAGATTATCTGAACAAAATTTAATAAAACATTTGTGACAGTCATTGTAGGTTGTGCTTGAAATATTCCAGTCTATATTTATCAAATTAAAGTCACCTAAAATATAAAAAGGAGACTGTTTTGGAATAAGGTTTCTGATTAAGTCGATCATGTTTGAAACAACAGCTAGAGATTTAGAGGAACTTGGAGGGATGTAGACACATAAAAATCTCAATTTGAGTCCTTTAAGAATCAAATCAAAACATAAAAATTCAAAAACATCAGATGAAACAAAATTAGTTTTTACTTCAATTAATTTTAAAAAGTTTTTAAATATAACAGCAACGCTTCCTCCCCTGCCTATTCTGTCATTACGGATTATATTATACCCTAGAGGACAAAAATTTGAATCAATAGCATTTGAATTTAACCATGTTTCAGTTAAAAAAAATAAATCTAAATTTTGCGTATACATATAACATTCAATGAAGCTTATCTTGTTTAATATAGATCTTAAATTACTATATGAAACATTTAAAAATAAACCTCTACTAGAGGTTAAACTATTAGAAAAAACAGTGCCTGAGGCCTTAGTATTAGAACAATTAAAGATTAAATATGAATTAAGGTGCATGTCAGTGTTGAAGCTTGACTTATTAGGCCCAGAGATCCTGGGCGTTAAACCGAAAGGGCAGTTGAGTACTTTCAACTATTTTGTTTTGTTTTATAACGTATCTTATGTTCAAATTTTTACTTTTAGCTTCTGCTTGTTTTTGTTTTAGTTCAAATCTCAATTTTCTAAAACGTTCCATCTCTAATTTTGTTCGATCAATGTTAATGTAGATACTAATTTGTTTTCCCAGATGCTGTATTTTAAGGTTTCTTAGACTCAAAAGTCGTTTTCTGCTAGATTGTGTCAGTAGCTTCAAAATTATTGGTCTCGTTTTATTGCAGTTGTATTTACCGATACGGTATAATGCATTTAATTCAGTTTCAGCTATCTTGTTGGAACCTAGAGAACTTTGTATTTTATTCAGGTCATTTTTTGCATTTTCTACCGTATAAACTGATGTATTGCTAATGTTTTGGGGAATATTAAATACTATGACATTTAAAGATTTTTTTTCTTTCAATTTCCTTTCAGTTTCAGCATTTATTTGATGTGTTACTAGTGACAATTTACTGTCAATGTTACTAATAAAGTCTGGTTGTTTTTGAAAGGAGTTTGTTGATGCTTCTGCATACATTGAAAGTTTCTTTTCAAAATTATCAAACTTTTTGCAGAACTCTGTTTTAAATTTCATAAAACTTTCATTTAGTTAACTGATTTTGTGATCAAGAGACTTTTCTGTAGTTTGTTTCTTGAAGACCTCCTCATGAGTTGTTTGTGTATTATGGATACTGATTTCAAGTTCCTTGATTTTAGTTTCATACTGAGTTTTCAAGTTATGGATTTCTTTTTCCATTGATTGAAATTTTGCATCATTTTTTCTTCCTAGTTGTAGCAAACTTTCCTTTGTTGCTTTACTAACTTTGCAGTTTTCAATGATACTTTTTATTTCCAATTCAGACATATTAATTTACTTAAATATAACCTTATTCAATATATATTAGTTTTAATTTATTAATTAATACATCAGGCTAGTTTTAAGACTTATAAAATTTTAGGCTAGTATTCATATATATTGAATGAGACTTAGGTGAATTAGTTTCAATACTTTGTTTTATAGCCATTTTTGTTAAAAACTTGATTTTTATTGATATCGAAAACATGTTAATTTTTTTCTACGTATTTGAAAAATTTCCAGGTGACTCAGGACCAGACATGGTAACAAGCGCCGCCTTTTAGTTAAAACTAAAACTAAAAAATGGGAAATCCCCGGCAGTAGGATTTTAAATTTTGTATGAATGAAAATGTTGTTAAAACAAGTCTTTAAGAAAAAAGAACTTTTGTACACATTATTTAAATTAACAATAAAAAACCAAATTATTTTTATAAGTATGAATGCCTTTAATGTTAGTTTATATTTTTTATTTAAATAAGGTTAATTTTAGTCATCTAATGAATAAATTAAATATAAATAATGTGTTCACTGTTAGTTGTAAATAATAATGGAATAGTAAATTTGGAAAAAATAAATGTTATACATTTATGTTTTTTGCCAACTTGCCACTTTACCTGGAATTCATGAAAATCCTAGAACTTGGGAAATTTTGAAAAAAAAACTTAAAAAAACCTGGAATTTTGAACAAAAATCACTAAAAATAACCTGAAAAACCTGGAATTTTAACAACTTTCACATGCTCAATAGCAAAATTTAGATTTGACTTAAAAAATCTGTCATATATATAAAAAAATTTGTCATCATATTTTTTTTAATTTAAAGTAGCTTTACAGTATCTTTTCAATGTTTTTATACTATTCAAAACAGTTTCTCACCTTAAACTTAACTTTTAGACTTGAAATAGACCCAAAAATTTGTACTTTTAAAAACCTGGAACAAATTTAGAAAACCTGAAAAAATTTTTTCAAAAACGATTTGCAACCCTGTATGAAGAAAATAAACTTGAATAAAAACTTAGTAGTATTGAATATAAATAATTTTACAGATTATTTAAACTTTTTTATTTATGGTTTTTCATCTTTTAGAACTTTTTTTCTCAACTTTGATGAAAAAAACAAAACTTATGGTATTTAGCTAAACTTTTTTTTTTCAATTCTACTTATATTTACATTTATATATCAAAGTACTTTAATTTCTAAAGGTAAATATAAAATTATAATTTTTTACTTGTAAGTTAAAAAAAAAATTTTAAGAAATACAATTACTCTAAATTCATTTTTTTACAACTTAATACTTTTATTTACAACCATGAAACTATTTGTTATTTAGATGAATTCTACTTAACTATTTAATTTTTTATGTGGTAAAGCCATGGGATCTTTTTTTTTATAATAATTAGGTAAACTAATATATAACCTGCATAGTTTTATTAAAAAAATTAGTGCACAATAAAAGTTTTTTACAACTAGTTTTGTAAATTAAGAGTAGCTAAAGGTATAATAAAGAGTTTTTTATTACTTAACCCAGTCTGCTTTGCTTATTTTTTATTAATTCAGTCTGTTTAAACCTTTTTTTGTCTTATGAATTGTACACACTTACTGAAAATCATGCTTGTTAAAAACTGTTGAGAATCTCATGCTATCTAAGTTAGTTTTGACATTTGTTGAGTCTCATGCTAATTTTAAATTTTCTTAGATTTAAATTATTTGAAATGCTTTAATTTTATAAATTTGGTGTTTTATGGTATTTATTGTCAATTGGTATTAGTTTTATCTTTGACTTATATAAATTATAAGTAAATATTCATTAAAGTTAAAGGTATTCTGTTTATCAAAGGTTAAATAACCATGTATCTTGTGTTGCAGTAATTGCATGAGAAATTGAATAAAATTTAAGTTCTTTTTAAGTTTTAATAAATAATTTAGCTAAGTATCTAATTACTATTTTTTTTCTGAATTGTATTAATGATACTTCAGTAACACAATGAACATAACATTTAAGCACTTGCATCTTTGTAGGTAACAGCAGTCAAAATTTTGACACCAAATTTACCAGACTCAGAAGACTTACCACCTTTAGATGTTCCACCCCCTAAAAAAGGGAGGTATCTGAAATCATGGGAATCAGTTGATGACTTAAAAGGTTGTTTTTATCTGTAATAATTTATAATAATTTAATATACATATTTGATTATTTTTACTTTTAAATCAACTACACATTTTTTTTTGGAAAAACTCAGCTGATTTCACTCAATATTTTAAACAAAGTTCTTTTAAAGCAGTTTTAAGATTTTCACCAGTAATTTTTATGAAAAATTAATTTTTAGTTAGTTTTCAAAGAATAATTTGTAAATAAAGTTTAATTTTGCACAAATAATCATTTATCATGTAAAGTATTAAATCCTATTTCACTTATTACTTATTGTAAGTTAATGGTTTATAAATGTATTTATCAATATTATGTATAAACTTAGACTTCAATTTTCAATTTAAATGGTTATTATCAGATTTTGCAAATAATATTATAGAGTTTTTATGTTCAATATAAAGTTTGCAACATAGATAAAATTTGCTTTTATTTACTTATTAAGTAGATAAATTGGTTTAGTGGGGTTATAGGGTTGGAGGGGAGCAAATCACTTGTTTATAAGATTTAGATTAATTTTTTACTCAATAAACTAAGATACCGGTTGTTTGTTTTTTGGAAATTCATATAAACAAGTTATTAAAAATTTTGGTCATAATATGTTTTAAATTGTGTTTATTATCTTATATTTATCTTTTATTTCAAACTTTACATTTATAATAAATTTTATAAATTTAATGTCATAAAATCTTTTATTTATATGTAACTTCAAAATTATTATTTCTTTTAGTAATTTAAAATGCATTGTTATTGTTCAATATCTTTTTTTCATTTTTTATTGAATATTATTATTCAACAATTAAGTAAAACACTTATTTTATTACTATACTTAGACTTGAACTTTATGATGTTTTTTTTTAATTGAATTAAAATTTATTAGTATAAAACAAAGTTTTCTTCATAGAATAAACTTAGTTTTGTTATTTTATTAATTAGATAAAATAGTTTATTGAGGGCAAAGGGAGGGGGGTAAATGATTTGTTTATTACATTTAATTTATTTATTACCTAATAATATAACATACTTTTTTTATAAATTAATCAAAAAATAAAACTATTTTTTATTTTTGATCCTATGTATTTTAATTTGTCTTTAACTTTATTCTGACATGTGGTTTGTATTATATATCAAGAATTTTTCCTGAAAGTTTGAAGTAAATTGGTTTAAAATTTAAGTATGAGGTAGCTTTTCAATGATTTTTTTATGAATTGCGAGAAAATTGGCTTTGACAGATTTTATACTGTAGAGCTAGAATGGATTTTTTTTAAAATAAAGATTATTTCTCAAAAACTATTCAATTTTTCTATTATATAATTTTTATAGAGTAAGTATATATTAGTAAATACTTTTAAATACAGCCAATGTTTTGTTTTTTAATTATTTTGATGTCCTTTTTCATTACAAGTTATACTCACTTTAAATATATAATAAGCTTCTTTAAAAGTTTTATTTATAGAAGCCTTATGCTCTTAACCATTTTTTAATGTTTAATTGTTATGTGTTTAAATCTAAATACTAAAGTTTTTATGCCATAAGGTTATCATAATTGTATACTTTGATTTTTAATTTTGTACCAACTGAAGGTTTGGTTAATTGAGTGAAAAAAACTTTTAAAACAAAATGGTGACTAAATAATCTAGTAATTATACAAAACTATTTAAATCAAGTATTAAAAATTCAAGTACATGTATTCTTAGCTCAATTTAAACTGTGGTGCTTACATTTATTCAAACTGTCTAGTTTAGTTTATTATGATACGTTTTTGTTATGATGATAAACCTTTAGTTGTTTTTATATTTAGTTTTAGCTTTTGTTTTATATAAACAAGTACCATTAATGTTTTAAGTGTTATTACTAAAACCCGTTAAGTCAAATATGGCTAATGCTGTTTTACTTGATAGATTGGATTGATTCAACCAAACGATCTACATAGTGTCATTAAAAATTATAGTACACAATTTAAGTTTTTTATAACTAGTTTTGTAAATTAAGAGTGGCTAACAGGTATAATAAAGTGCATTTTTATTCTTAAACCCAATATGTTTTGCTTATTTTTTTTTTTAATTCAATCACTTAAAACCTTTTTTTTTTGTCTTATGAGTTGTACACACGCAGGAAAACTCATGTTTGTTAAAAAATGATGAGAATCTCATGCTAACTTAAGTTATTTTTGACACTTGTTGAGTCTCATGCTAGTAATTACAACTTTTTCTTGAATTAAAATTATTTAATTGCCTTAATTTTATAAACTTGCTGTTTTAATGTATATATTGTCAGTTGGTAGTAGTTTTATCTTTGAATTATATAAACTATATGTAAATGCTCATATAAGTTGAGGGTATCCCTGTTATCAAAGGTTGATAACCATGTATCTTGTTTGCAGTAAATACTTGAGAAATTTTTAGATTTTTTAAGCTCTTTAAGTTTTAGTTAATAGTTTAGGTAAGTATCTAATGACTTAACTATTTTGTTAAATGTACTAATAATTTTTATGTTACAGACTAAATATTGTATTTTTAAAACTCACCAGACTCAGAAGATAAACTACCTTTAGATGTTTAACAACCCAAAAATAGAGATATCTGAAATCTTGGAAATCAGTTGATAACTTAAAAGGTTTTTTTTTATATGTAACAATTTATAGTAATTTAAAATACAAATTTGAGTATAAATACTTTGAAATCAACTACACAATTTTTTTTCTGGAAAAACTTAGCTTTTTTTACTGAATATTTTAAAGCAAAGGTTTTTAAAGCGGATTTAAGATTTTCATTTCTGTTTTTTATAAAAAATGTTTTTTAGTTAATTCTCAAACTATAATTTGTAATTTGAGTTTAATATTGCACAAATAATCATTTATCATGTAAATTCTAAAATCCTATTTCACTTATTATTTGAAAATTGATATTTTTTAACAATCTTGTAAGTATTGTTCTTCAACAGTTAGCAATGCAATTTTCAATATTTTCCATAAACTTAGACTATAATTTTTAAAGGGTTATAATCAGATTTTGCAAATATTTAAATAACATTTTTGAGTTGAAAACAAAATTTGCTTTTCACTTATTAAGTAAATTAAATGGTTTAATGGGATCCTTGGGGTGAAGGGAGGCAAATAACTTGTTAATAAGATTTAGTTTTATTTTTACTCAATTAACTACGATATCGGTTGTTTTTTTTTATGAAGTATAAGATGAACAAATAGCTTTACTTAAAATTTTGGTCATAATATGCTTTGTACTGTAGTATTATAAATTTCTTACTTTTATTTTAAACTTTGGTTTTTAAAGCAAAAAATTATAAATGAAACTTAATGTTGTGAAATCAATTATTTATATGCAATGTCTAAATACCTTTTTATTTAATTACTTTAAAACTCATTAATATTTTTCAATTATAGTTTCCATAATTTATTAAATACTATTTTTAAGCACTATTTAATTGTTTAGTAACAAATTTATTTTATGTTATTACTATACTTAGACTTGAAATTTTTGATGTTTTTTTTTTGATTTTGCAAAACTTGATTTTGTAATTTTATTAATTAGATCATTTGGTTAATTGAGTCCATAGGGAGGGGGGGAAATCTGTTTATAACATTTAGTTTTAATTTTTCCTTATTAATTTGACAAAATCTTTTTAATAAAAAAAGGAACTTAATTTTTTATATAGTTCATAAAATATTATAATTTGAATTTTAATAAATCTTTTTATGACAAGTGTTTTTAAATAATATCAAGATCTCTTTCTGAAAGTTTGAAGTAAATTGTTTTAAAGTTGAAAGAGGTGGTAGACTTTTAGTTTTTTCTATAAATGCCAAGAAAATTGACTTAGACAGATTTTCATACTTTACAGTTGACTGGATTTAATAAAAAAGTTTATATAACAAAAAAAAATTAATTTTTTCTAAAGAAAGTATGTTCTAGCAAACTCTTTTTAAATAAAGCCAATGTTTTTTTTTTAATAATTTAGATCCCTAATGGCATTAACAAGTTGTACACACCTTGTATATAACATGTTACAAGCTTCTTAAGTAGTTTTATTCATAGAAGCCTTATGCTTTTTACCATTTTTTAATGGTTAATTGTTATGTTTTTTGGTATAAACAATAAATTTATTATATGTTACAATGTTGTCATAATTATATACCTACATTTTTATATTTTATTTTAACCAAAGGTGTTATTAATAACGTGAATTTTTTTTATAACAAAAGTCGTGACTAAACAATCTTAAAATTATAAAAAAGTATTTAAAGCATGGCTAAACTTAAATATAAATCATGACTAAACTTTTACTGTTTATTTATTAGTTCATTTTATTTGACAAATAGATATTCTTCTTCAAAAAAATAACGATCGAACCTTTACAGGTTAGATCTGCAATAAACACACTTAAACAGAATCTGAAAGACTTCATTTACACGCCAAATTCAAGTAAGCTTAGTTATGATGACAAAGCAAATATAACTAGTTTTTTAATTTAAGCTTTTATTAAATAAATATGGTATAACATTAGTTTTTAATTATTTACTCAAAAATAAACATCTTCATTTACTTATAAACGCCAACAAATGTACTACTACTTTCTTATAACCAAAAATTACTAACATTAAATTAAAGATTTAGTCTAATCAGTTTTTGGATAAATTTAACAACAGTGAAATTAATATATGTTATTTATACCCTAATGATTTAAATAATTTTTATTTATCCATATAACTGAGTTTTAAAAAATAAAATTTTTCATTTTTTTTATAGGTACTTTTGTGGAAGAACCTAACTTTCATTTTGAAGTCAACGAGATGTATGAAAATATCACATTTAGTTAAAAGCACAGGTAAAACCACTCAAAATCCATGTTGTATAGTCAATTGTGTTTATTAACAACTAAACTAAATAGCTTAAATTTTGTTTTAAAGAGGATGTATCTAACAAGAATTAATAAATGTCTGATTTTGTTTTTACTTTACTATTGAAAAATTTCAGTCAAAACTCAAGTTACTAAAATATTTATGTTTCTTATAAAATAATTATTTTTACTTCCAATAAGTTGTCATACTTTCTGTAATTGCATTTCAATCAAAAGTATAAATTATTATAAATGCTTTATTTTAAACGCCAATTAAATTAAGTAAAGAATGTTTTAAAACTTTCATACGTTTTACTAAAATTTTTCGTTGTAAAAGTAGATATATTTCTGGTTTTCTTATTTACTTTCTCAACATACACATGTGTTTTATTTAAAGATTGTTCTTAATATTGAGTGTTAGACGAAAATAAACTATTTTATGGACAGAGTATCTAACCTAATTTTAATATTCCTATAATTTCAAACATTTTATAATTATTTGTTTAATACAGGTCAAAAATATTTTTACAAGTTTTGTGCAAGCGCTCATTGAAAATGACAATCACAAATTTTAACAAAGTCATGCTTTTCTTAAAAAGACAAAATACTTCTCATATAAATCTATAAAAAAAATTGAGAAACTTCACTTAAGTTTGAAATATTTTTACTTGAGTTATTGTCTAGGCTTTCTACTGTTTTCAGTTATGCTGATCATGTTTTTATTCGAAATTCTTTAATATCTATATTTACAAAATTTTATATGTAAAATGCACAAATTTCTTAAAACAAGAGTTTATTTTTTGCATTTTTGTAGTAACTATAATAAGTGCAATAATGATTGAACTGTTAAGTTTCACTAAAATATGTTTTTGTAAAATAAAAGTTTTGACTTAAAGTTTTTTTTGTCTATTAAACTTTGAAAATTCTTATTTTTGTAGTTTTTATCATGTATTTTTTAAAATTTTGTATTATGTTTTGAAATTTCATATAAATCCTTTGTGTTCCTTAAAGAAAATTTTAACAAACTAGTTTTAGCTCAAATCCATTTTTTTTTTGTGAATTTTTAACAGCTTTTTTGTTTTATATCTGAAATTTAAACTTAAACAAGAAATTAAACTATACAAATTAAAAATGTTTTTGTAAACTTGCTACAACTCCCAATTATAACAATATAAAAAGTTTAAGTTATAGTTTTGGAAAATGTTTTTATGTTGTGCACTTGTTCATTAATAAACATATTTAATAAGCTCGTTATCTATACAACAGAAAAGTATTTAGAGTATTTAGCTGTTAATAATATAACTTACTGTTGTGTTGAAGGTTTATAAAATATTTTTATTTACAATATCTCCCAGTTTGCCTTTTTTTTTACAAACCTTGAAGCTTTAATTGAATAAATAAATCTTAAAGCACATAAGTAATTAAAAATAATGTTCTTTTAATGGCTTATTATACGTACATAAACACCATTAAAAAAAACTTAAAGCTAAGTAAAATAAGTTATAGATAATTATCTCTAAAATTAATTTTTTCTCTTCAAGTTAATTTTACTCATTAAACACATTAAAGTTGTTTGAAATAAAGTAAAGTTCCTTGTAAATTTGAATCTTTGCTTTATATTATAGCCACTAATGTTCAAAGAAAAAGTATATTAACTAATTTAAAACTTTTACTTGCGAATTCTTTTAATGTCATAAACTTTAGTAACATAAGTTTGTAATAAATTGTTTAAACAGAATAATTTTTTAAATTTAGTGTTAAATAATGTTTGTTTACATAAGCATGGTAATTCAAATTATCATTAGTTAATATTTTAATAAAGTTGATACAGCAACAAAAATAATTGAGAAACTATGAAATTTAAGAAAATGTAAAACAAGAGGTGAAAGTTAGCTATAACTTAAAAAATTTACAAACTATTGTGAAGAAATATGAGAATAGTTTAAGCGTATAATTTGTTTTAATCACTAATTTCTTATTTTAGTTCTCTCACTCTCTTCCGCTTTAAGCGTGTGTCAATTTGAAAAGTTTTAAAATAAAGAGAATAACTCGAGCGCGCTCACGCATACCACTTATTTTTCACTTTAGTTTCTTTTATTTCTCTAGGTTTCTCTCAATTTACTATAAAACTTTAAACACGTGTAAACAGATAAAACAGCTATTATTAGTGACTTTTAAATTTTACCATGCCTGCTCAGGACAGTTTGAGCTCACTCAGGGCAGATTTTTTGACTTAAAAAGTGACAACCCTGAGTAATATATATGTTGGTAGTTGTAGTTTGTATATGATAAATATAGTTTTTATATATTTTGACTATTTTTTTATAGCTTATTTTGTTAATTTTTCCATTTTTGAGATTTTGTTAGTAGATTTTATAAATGTTTTATTTATATTTTAAGTATTTTACTTAAAGTCTAACAATTATGCCAAGAAAAATAAATAAATTTAATTGTTAAAATAAGAAAAAAATAAACTATATTGAACCAGATTTTGCAAATTTTTAGCTCTATATTATTATGCTTGTATTTAATTACTTCCATTTTCTATTTGTTAGATATCGTTTTATTTAACAATTAAAGAAAAAACCCTGGATATTTGTAGTTTTTTTATATTTTTAATACTAAAAGTAAAACAAACCTATAATAAACTTTTAATGTTCTAAAATGCTTTTAAAAAAGTTATTTTAATTTAACTAAACTTTTAAAAAAGGTTTTTATGTACCAGGAGAAAGATGTAAAATTTGACAAAAAAGATTTGCATTAAAAAAATAGTAATTTGTTTAGTATTTTGTATTAAAGTGTGAGTAACTAAGACTGTATCTAATATATTAAAAATTTGACTGAAAATTATTAACTTAAATAAAGAGTTCTAAATGTGTTTTTTATTGAATGTAAATATTGTTAGTAAAAGTTTACAATTAATTTCAATTTATCTTTACTATAACTTGCTATAAAACTTCATAACGTTAAAAGTATTTTAAAAGTATGTTTTTAAAAAAACCAAGAATTAAGTACTGTTAAATTAAAGCTGGAAAGTAATATAAAGTTTCTATAAGTTTTCCTTTGACTACACACAGTTATACCTCTTTAACGTTTTTTTTTTCTATGTAATACTCTTCTGATGATAACTAAACAGTTAGTTCATTAACATTTGTTTTGAATGTTTGTTCTGTCTGAATATTTTTTAATTTTAAATTTATTAGGATAAAAAATAATTGAACTTAATGAAGTAGTAATATATAATGTGTGTGTTAATTTTCTAAAAACAAAGTTATCCTACTACAAGTCTTTTAATTTTCGGAATACTCATAAAAATTTATGACTGAAAAGGTTTTATAGTCTTAAATGATTAAAATTAACAGTGTTTGGATTTGTAAGTTCAGTTATATGTTACTTTTTACTAATGTTTAATAGTTACATAAAAATTAAAATTCATGAAAATAACATTTAAAGGGCTAAAACTTAAAAATAAGTATATTTCAAAAAAAATTCAAGTATTATAACATTTTGAAATGACTTTAATGAAAGAAACATAAAAAATTGATTTGTAGTTCATTTAAAGCCTGATTAATAAAACAATGATAAAAAAGAGATAACACACTATAACTTAGAATTTGAGTTGTCATGTACTTGCTTAGTTGAAATTGTTTTTAAAACTTTAGTCACAGATAAATTTTAGTATTTTTCAGATAAAATTCTAAAAGAAATCATAGAATAGTTACAAATAGGCTAAAAAGGGAAATATGCTTAAATAACTTTTTTAGTCTTACTTTTTATATACCATATATAAATAATAGTTGATATTACTATTTTCTATGAAGTGTAAGTTTTGATATAAAGCAACTAAACTTAGTGAGTTTTTTTGGTTTCATATTAAAATTAAAATTTTAAACAAATAAATTAATATTTTCTAAAAATTAATCTTTTACAAACGTCTAACACTTTTTTTAAACTTTATCAGTCTTATTTGTTAGAATGAAAGTAAAAGTTTTAAATTATTTTTTAAAGAAACTAAATCAAAATTACTTTATATCCTAATACGTTTTTTTGCTTGGATTTGTATATCTTTGAACATGGTTTACATGATTTTGAATATTTAAGTAAATTAGTTACATAAACTTATTAATTTTTTTAAATGAAAAATATCTTAATTTTTTTAGTAAATTAGTTATGAGAAATATTTTTTGAAGGTGAAAATTTTTATAAAACTATAACTCGTACTACATTAGTTTTTGTACTTGAAATAGTTTAAATTTTACTCAAGTTTTCAAAAAAAAAAAATTTACATTGATAATGACAAAAAAAAGCTAGTAAACTTAAAATTCATTAAATTTTGCATATTTACTGAGTAACCAAAAACTTTTACATTGTTATTTTAAGTTTTAGTTTTCAATATTTTTTTGCATAGATTTTAGTTTCTTTGGTGAGGTGAATAAAATATATGGGTATAAATAAAAAAAGGAAAGTCAAAAAAATGCTTTGAAAAAATTTTCCGACTGAACAAAAATTTTAGCATATATTTGTACAAATATTTTTTACGTATTTTATACTAGTTATTAAAACAATAAAAAAATTCTCAATTGTTTTTACTGTAAACATGTGTATAAAATATAATAACTTTTAAATGTTAAAATTAATTTGTACATTTATTTGTTAGTTTAGACTTAGCATTAATTTATAGATTGTAATACGTAGTTTAGTAGTATTAAGTAGTAATTATTATGGGAAGAAAAAAAAAGTTTTTGTGGAAACTATCAATTTAAGAAACGATGATTTACTAAGATAAAAATTTTTTTGCTAGAATAATAGTGCTTGAATCCAAAACTAATTTACTAAAGAGTCAAAAAGAAATATAGTTTTGAGATAAAGTGTTAATTTTTTTTTAAAGAATTTAAAACTAAAATGTTTGTTGTTGTTTATAATAAATTTATAATATTTTTGACTACTTTTTGTTTAAACTTTATTTTCAGATTATAAAGCTTACTTTATAAAATAATGTCTACCAATGAGTACAAACGTGTATCTTCAGTGGAGAGTCTCAATGATACATCAATTCCTGGTAAAAAGATATGTCGAGACCAAAAACAACTAAGTATTGCTACAAACAGTGAATTTGTGAATTTGACTAAAATAAATTTGTCAATATCTTTTAAAAGTACTTGCAGAAAACTTTCAAACAAATCAGGTTTAGATTGATTGTGCTTTTTAAAAATTTGTGTGGTTTAATATTTTTCTTAAACACTTTCTATTAACTTTAGTCAAATTTATAAGATTACTATGTTTTTAATTAAGTAAAATAAGATTCTGCTTTTATTTAACTAACTTATAAGTCTACAATTTAAATCTTTTTATATATATTTATACTTTTTTTAAGACAGAAAAAGTGTATACTTTATGAAAACGACCAAAAATAATTATAGGAGTTATTTTTTAACGGTTATGTTATCAAACAAATTACAGTTAGCGTTATCTCTAACAATCCTCTATTTGAAGTATATGTGACTAAACGAAAAAATAACAATTTAAAATTAATTTAATTTTTTGAAATTATTTTAAAATTTAAAGTTTTACCGAGTATAAGGAAAATTTTGTAGTCTATGGTTTTTCTTTGCAGTTTAAAATAGCCATAAAAATGTATCTTAGTTACAATTTACAGCAAATAAGTTTTGTTTAAGTAAATATTTTAACATTTAAATGTTTTGATTATTTAACTAATTATAAAATATTTTTAAATAACATCAATAAACTTTATTTCTAGGAAATTTTGGTCTAGGCATAACCAACATAATACCAATTATGAAAGAAAACAGTCTGCTTCTAAATGATGATGAAGAAAAAAAGATAGCTAGTTACATTAAAACAAAACTTAAAGCTAACAATTTAGCTCTTTATTATCAGTTTATTAACAGTTTTAACCAGCTAAAGACTTCAAAGAATTTATTATGCAATATAGATTGCTGCTTCACAACAGTTTGTAAAGAAAACAGCTTTTTAGAGCTTAGTTTTGCCAACGTTTTGAAAGTACTAGCTAGTTCTGATCTTAATATCACCTCTGAATTACAAGTCTATTATGCAGCAAATAACTGGATAAGCCATGACCTTGAAAGAAGAAGCAAGTTTGCAAAAGAACTTCTTTCAAAAATTCGCTTACCCTTGTTATCGGAAAGTGCCTTGAAAAATTTATTAAGTTACTCTAAGGTATTACGTAAATTGTCTTCTTTTCATGAAGAAAGTTTTAAAATGATAAACAGTACCCTAGACAACCAAAAAGTGTTTTATCAAAACGAAAAAAATGCATATCAACATCGTTATTGCAACCACAAAATGTTTGACTTTCTTTTGTGTAGTAAATATAACAGAAATGTACTTCTAATAAACGCAACTAATTTCAACAAAACAAAAGAGAAAAAAAGGAGAATCGATGAGCTTTCTACCGGCATAGCTATATTTAATAAAAAGCTTTATCGCTTTGAACGTAGAAATCGTGGATTCGCTGTAAACAAGTATTCAATGAGTGATAACAAATGGAAAATTGCATGTGACTACATTCCGTATAACTACTCTACATTCAGCTTGTGTGTCTTCATGGATAAAATAGTTTTCACCGGAGGATTTAATGGATGCTCTGAACGGCAAGCCACTTCTGATTGCTTCTGGTTTGATACTAGTGACTACAAATGGTACCAAATTAAAAACATGCAAGTTGAAAGGAGGAAATCAGCATCTGCGGTGTTTCAGGGAAATGTAGTTGTTTCTGGAGGAGTCGATGGGAACGACAATGTTTTAGACACTGTCGAGTTTTATGACCATTCTTCTAAGAATTGGTCGTACATGGCAAGCACGGTTCGAAGTGTATTTTATCACGGTTTAGTTGCTTTGAAGAACAAGATGTTTGTTGTGGGGAGAATTACTAATTGTGAAGTCTACGATGCTAGTGTTAAGAAGTTTGTGTCGATCAAAATGATGCCAGAATATTTTACTTTTGATATGCGCAAAACAGGTAGACAATACTCTGTTTCAATGGGAAGCAAGGTAGTTATTTTTGGCGAGTTTTTAGAAACAGCAGTTGTTTATGATGTTGATAAGGATGAGTGGTCAGAAGAATCATATAAAGCTATGAAAGACAACAGTTCTTTTGCCTGTATGAAAGTACCTCAAATTTATACCTTAATTTGATCGAAACTACAGACCTAAATGTTTTGTTTAAATTAAGCTTGTTATAAAAAAAAAACAAGATGAAGCTTCTTGTTTATCTATTTACATTATTACTGTTTTATTTTTAAGCATGTTTAGTGTTTTTATTAACGAAGCCCAGTACTGTTTTATACACTACTGACCTAAAACTTATATAGTACTTTAGTATTAGCTACAGACTGATGTTTTTATTTAGATGAAGCTAAACAAACGTAACAGTAAACTATAGTCTTTTGCTTTTACGTTTGAATTAGTTACACTATACGTAAACATCTCTTTATTGAATATTCGATAAATTTGCTTTATATGCTTTATAGTACATCAAGCTTAGTACTGTGTAAAAGTTAAAAACCAATTCTGCGTTTATATTAATTATATATTAACTGAATAACTACAGAGAAAGATATTATTAATTTTTTTATTGCTGACCTGAATTTGATAATTCTATGTTTTATTATCTTTTTCACGAGAACATGATAAATTACTTTAACTTCATCTTAGATAAGCCAAAAACTTTTTTTTTTCTGAATTTAAAGTTATACAAAAGAAGAAAAATTATACAGCTGATATAATTGATGTATATTTTCTTTTTAGTTTTTGAAACTATATTAGTAAAACCAGTATTTTAATAGATTTGTTAGTTACCAGTTATTGATTATTATTTTATTCAATAATTAAAAAAGTTTGTTAATAAAATTTTTTAATTGTAAATTTTTTAAACGTAGTAGTGTAAAAAAGTAGTTAAAGTATGTGAAATAATAACCCTTTTTTTACAATTTATTTATAATGTTAATTGATCAATAAAAACGCTAAAAAGTTTAGTCTCAGTACCTGATGTACAAAAAACCTTTCGGTTATCGAGTCATACAAAACATGCTTTAAGAATTTCTTACTAGCTAAAAGAATTAAAACTTTTAGAATAACCTTTCTTACCTTAGGAAATAAAACAATCAAAGTAGTTAAAGGGTATAGAGTAAATTAAACGAAAGTTAAATAAGTTACGTGTTTACTTAAAAAAGTTTGATTCATTTTGCACTTTGAAAATGTCTAATAAGATAAAAAATTTAAACACATTCTAAGCCAAAACTTAAAAGAATAAAAAATAAAGGTAGAAAAAATTTTTAGAGTTTGTTTATCAACTTGTTTTTATTTTTTCTACTAACTTTTCTACCACTATATTAACTTTTACGGCAATTTTTTGAAAAATGATCAAACATTTTGATCATGATATGGCATAAAGTGAACAGAATATAATAAAAAGGACCTCTGTTAATATTCATACACAAAATTATGAATTTACTAAACATTATTTAAAATTTTAGATGGAAAATAAAAAAAATTTCAAAAGACATAATATCTACTTGTGTTTTTTGTCATCGAGCTCCATAATGTTTAACTATTTTAAACTCTTTGAACATGCAATTAAATATAAAAGTTATTCTTTATAGTTTGTTATATTTTAATCTTTAAACCCATGAATAAAAGAATTTAATTCTATTTCTATTTGAATAAAATTGCAAAGTGTTTTTTCAGTGTTTATCGTTATTTCATTTAAATTTAATTATTTTTGACTTATAAATATCTTTCTTAGAAAATCATACAAAAATTAGATGCCTGGTACATATAAAAGTTATATTTGAGTTAAAGTATACCAAACAGAAATTTAGAACAGTTTTTCAGCGAATTTACTACTAAATAAACTTTATCAAACCATACTTTTATAATTCTTTTTTTAAGCTTTTAACAATTTAAATAATAAACGTGAGTAATATCGGTAGCTGTCTAAATTGCACGAGCGTACAAAATTGCACGAGTGGACAAAATTGCACGAAAACACAAAATTGCACCAAGATACTTTTACACGAGAGCACAAAATTGCACAAAGATAAAATTGCACGAAGGTTTACTTTTGCAGAAGACATTTTTGCACGGGTTTTAATTCTTGCGCAGGGACGAGTCAGAATTGCACGAAGACATTTTTGCACGAGAAGACTCTTTTTCATGAAGACAATTTTGCAATATTTTGTTTTTATATTAAACTAAAAAAAAGGGTTAGAAGTAAAAATATAGTAACTAAAAATTGTTTATGTAATAAATTAGAAAAAAAATAAAGTGAAATATCAGAAATCAAGTAATAAATAAAATATAACAAAAAAATTCAGAATCAAAAAATGAGAAAACTAAACAATAATTAAAATTTTAAAAATATGAGTTTAAGTAAAAAATTAAAAATCAAATTTTAAATAATTTAAAAGCAAATATAAATGTCAGTGTTAAAATAATTGAATAAATAAGTAGTAAAAATAAATTTAAAAGAGATAAAAAAAACAAATAAGATTTATTCAAATTGATAAATTAAATTATAAATAAATTTAAAAAACTCCAAAATAAAAGTTTATAAAAAAGTCTCGATCAATAAATTAAATAATTAAATAATTTTAAAAGAAACAATAGTAATTAAAAAAGTCAAAATGTATAGATTTAAACAGTTAAACAAAAAATAAACCATAAGAAGCTTGTATAAATAAATATATAAACTATTTTCTAAAATTATAAACTAGCCTTTAACAAATTATAAATACAAAAATAGAGGGGTCATGAGGAGTAAAGGAGCCACAGGGGGGGGCATATGAGGTCTTAATTTAATAATTACACTAGATATTCTTGAGTTGCAGATAAAGAGAAAAAAAGGGTCTTTGGTGTTTTTTATCGTAGTTTATTCGTAGTTTATGAGTAATCTTGTTGAAGGGGGCCATGGCCTTTTCAACTGCTATAAAAGGGGCCATTTTCTAAAAAGTTTGGGAAACCCTGGTTTAGATCCTTAGAAAATATTGATATATAATTAAGTTTATAATTTTGGAACTCTTAGATATTGTAGATATAAAATCATATCACAGAAAATTGGCAGACTTTGCCAAATTTTTAACCAAACGATCTCAAAATTTCAGTATTTTTAAACCTATAGAGCCTAAACTTTAAACTTTCGTTAAATATTTGTAGTACAAAAAATTCTTTTTTTTACTTTAAGACTTTGTATTTAGTATCTACTAAAAAATTACAAGCAATTAAAAATCTAAATATATTAAAATATGAGTTCAACTTGCCTTATTTCAATTCTTAAAACAAAGATGTTTATGACACAAAAAAATGCTTTGAGCATAGAAACTTATAACAGCTACTGCTTTTTAAAAAATTTTTATCTAGAAGTTTGATATCCTTTAAATTGTTTTGTAGTTTGAATTTCAAGTAGTTTGCACAAGTCTTCAATTTTACACGGAGTCATATTTTACCAGTAGTTACTTTTGACCGAGTGGTCATTTTTGCATGAATTTTAATTTTTGAACGGTAGATATAATGTAGTCGATTAAATTAATTATTAACTTGAACTAAAATTTAAAAATATTCAAAATAAGCCTAACTCAAGCATGCATGTATTGTTGTTGAAATTATTTAGAATGAAATTAATACTGTATTTATCTAAATATAAAAAAGTTTCTTACAAACAAGCTAACCAAAAGATAAGGTCATCATGTACGAAATGTCCCTTCGCACTATTTAAACTATTTTGATATTTTTAATAGATGTTCTGTTTTTTACATCAGGTGCAAAAATTACACTTAATTATTACTAGATATAAAGCTTAATGTGATTTTTTACCAAAGGAGATTGTTGAGCTTTCACAACCTTTAAGTATTTAACGTTTCTGTGTATAAATCTGTAAAATTATATCCGAAACAAAGTTGTAATAGTTTAAAATAAACAAAACAGCAGATTTAAGATTTTTATTAATAACTAGTATGACACTTCAACTTTACTTCAAAAACTATTATTTTTTGTCACAGATTTAAATTTGAGTTTCAAAATGGAACAACAATAGTTCTAAACTTATTTGAAAATAAGGAGACAAATATACAACATTAATTAATCAAAATTTTATTTGTAAAACTAAGTTTTACCCTTTAAGAGATCTTTAGTTACATTTTTAAAGTGAAAAACAAAAGTTAAACAAAACATGGAAGATACTATTAAAAAAAACAAAACAAGTAAATTAGAAATTATAACTCATGTTAGCTAGAAAGTTTTGAGTCTTAAACATGAAAGTTGTCTGTACTAGAATTACTAAATAAATTGAAAGCTATAGATGTTGTATTGAACACAAAACTACTAGATTAAAAACACAATCAGCTTAATGTGAATAAATAAATTAAATAACTTACTTATTACCATGCACAAAGGGATTTGAATTAAATTTGAAACTTGATAAATTACTAGCTATCTTAAGTTAACTGAACTGATCTAAAAGTGTAATGAAAGGTTCTTTTAATAATATCGCTTCTATCATGATGACGTAACTAAAGTACAATTTGAACTAAGTTAATGCTATTATTTAGTTTTCACAATTTAAAGTTTTATTATATTTTTTAAGTCGGGCTAAAAATATTTTGTACTTATAAGTTAAAATGAATTAGGTAAATAAAGTAAACTGATATGCAAAACAAACTAGCAGGCGCTTAAGTCTTAAATGAAGTTTTTTTTTAATGTGGACAATTGTTACAATTCATCGATAAACATTTTAGAAAAAATGAAGAATTCAACAAAATAATCAATTTTTTTTTGCTTTTAAAGTAATAATAAATACATTATAGATTTTAACTTCTTAAATAAAATTGTTCTTTGCAATGCTAACTATAATAAAAAACATATATTGCTTAAGAGTTAAACAAATGTTTTCAATCTATTTTTGTAACTTATACTGTATTTTTCGGCTTTAATGCCTTTGACGAATAAAAGTTTGAAATAAATGAAATATAATTTAAGTAGCGACAGAACGAAAAAAAAAAGAAAATTGATGTAAAAAGCACAGTAGAAAGTCGAGTTTACAAACTGGTTGAGCATAAATTATGTAAATATGATTTTTTTTAATGTTATACAAAAAAAAAATAATAAAAATGTTTTGTGATAAATTTTGTTAGTAAATTTTAGCTATTATAAATTTTTGTAAATTTTGAAAGTTTTTTTGCATTAAATTGCTTTATACAGTAATCTTCCCCGTATTTCCACCAATGTTAATTCATAATAACAAAAGAAAAATTTTATAACAAAACTTTAAGTTATTTTCTTGTTAGTATATTATTTATATGTTCAATATTTTTATGTTATTGTTTTTTTTATTCTAGCAATAATATTTTTAGTAATTTCATGTACTAAACTTGCTTTGTCTTTTAAAAAAAGTTATCAGAAGTTTGAATAGATGTAAAAACTAAAAACAAAGATTTTTCTGTTAAGTTATGCAGAAGATTTTTTTTTTTTTGAATAAAAACAAGAAAACAGTTCTACGTAAATTTTTCTGTTTTTTTATTTCAAATATATTTCATGTTCTTCAATTAATTACTAGTTGTAAAACCTGTTACAGTCAAAATTTAATTGATACATAAAATGTACAAAAACAATAAAAGACTTTTTATTTACGCTTTGTTACTAGCTATAAAAATATTTCAAGTGGTTATGATTTTAATAAACTTTTAAAATAGTTAACTTTATAAATGTGTTGATAAATTTTAAGCTGGTATTGAAAATTTATAAATACAATAAATTGTGTTGAATAAAATGGACTGATTAAATTGCATGAAAAAATATTTTTAAATTTATTTATAAGCACCTCACTAGAATATTTTTATTCTAACTTACTGTTTAGGAAAATTAAAGCTATTATTTTCTTTTTGTTTAATTGATATTAATTAGCAATTCACAACTTTTAGTCATAATTTTGCTTAAAACAAATAAATTATTATAAAAACAAATGCTGCAAACGATATTTGATCAGAGTTAAAAAATCTTGCAGCACTTTCCTTTCGAAAAAATATTGGCATGAAAAATTGTTCTTTTTTGTTGTTTCACTTGTCAGCAAAATGCGGTTATGTATCGTGGATTCGTGATGTAAGTTTTATGTCTTGTTCAAGTTTTTTTTAAGTTAAAAAAATATATAAATAGACGTTATAGTTTTTAGGAAAAAAAATGTTGCTTTTTGTTTAATTTCTTATTTGTTCAAAAATAATAATCGGTTCTACGTATTAACTGCAAAACAAATTCGATTATACGATAATTTATATTTTTGAAACACCTACAACTGGTTACATAGATATATTGCTATTAAAAATTATTTTTCCAATGTATTGAATGCCAATGTTATGTAAAAATGTTCTTCTAACAAGTAAACTAATATGTACAACTAAAGAATTAATAAAAAACAAGCTTTCTTTAAAATCGTGCTTGAATCGTTATTTTAGCCTGAGTACTATGAAAGTAAACATTGAAAAGATCATAAAGTTATAAAGTTCTGAAATAAAAAGTAACATAGAAAAACTTAATAAAAACAATAGTTCAATATAACTTGTTACTTACTACTTTATGCACTCATAAATGATTAAAAAATAATCTATTAAAACAGCTTGCTTAACAAATATGGAAGCTAGAAACATTTTAAATATTGAATAGTCATTATTAAGTAAAATCTAGTTTAATAACAATAGATAAAAGTTATTAAAATAATAACAATATTAAAAACACACACATATAGTTAATAAAAGCTGTTAAAAATTTACCATACAAAAATTTTGGTTGATATACAGTTAAAAGTATCACAATTTTATCTGTTTGTGTGGAACAGCAAATATCAAAATATTGTAAACTAGCTCGATATATTATCGTTTCTAACAATAATCAAAAACAAATGTTTCTTTTTGTTGTGTTATAAATTACAAAATAACATTTATCGTAAATGATCATAACAGCGAGGTTAATGTAAAGTTTAAACTAAATAAATGTACTACTTTATCAAAATTTAAAATTATTCAATGATGTACTCATTTCGTTTAGTTTTTCTTTAAATAAAACATTTAAAGTTAAGGTAAATACAACTTAAGTGTAAAACTGTATACAGAACGTTAAAGTATTGCTAAAAAACTTAGAATTTATAAATTCAATTACAGTTTTATTTTTTAAAGTCATTAAGTTGTAAATAATCTTAATTCTAAATTATTAAAGTCACGACGTAAAGTTTTATTTCGATAACACTCGAACGTATGAAACTTGTTTCAGAAAATTTATGAAACAAGCTTTATTCAGATAATGAAAATATAAAAATAAATATATTTTTATCAATTAAAAAGGTATATCTTTTAATTTTTAAGTTTTTTAAACTCAAGTACTACTTATAGAAACAGTTCTTAAACTAAACTTATATAGATTGAAAATTAAAACTAAGATGATAATTTTAAGTACATATTACTTAAATGTAACTCATTACCAAATTAAGCTTTTTTGATAAGATATTGAAACGAAAACTGTGTATTAATCAGATACAATTTATAACAAAACACACATCTTTAGAATGATAAGCTCAGTAAGAGCAGTTTATCTGTTACTAATTCTAATTTACATTAAAATTAATTATAAGTTGCTGACAAAATATCATTAACGATTAAATCGGAAAATCTATATTTATGACCTTTTTTTCAAACGAATCAAAGTCTTAAAATCATAAATATATATAGTGTTTAACAATAAAATTTTCTCGTGTTTTTTCCAATCAACAAAAGTTGTTAAAGTCCTACTTTTTTTTAGCATAGAGAGAAAGCATACACAATCAAATGTTATCAAAAACTTTTGTGTTTGATATCTTTTTTCAAGACTTCAAAATTATGCTTATCAACATTTACTTAACATTGTGTTTATGCATAAAAATAATAAATCTCTATCGCTTTTAATAAAGTTCTTAAATCTAAGCAAGATAAGTAAGCAATTAAAATGTTTACAAAGTTAGATTTCTGTGATGTGCTTATCATTAATTGGCCTGTAATTAAATACTAAATGGTATACCACAACTATAAACACAGATTACGCTTACTAATCATTTTGTTGCTATTTTTAAAAATATTAAACTATATTTGTGTGCAAATTAATTTAAAATTTTATAACTGCAATTTATTAAGACTTATTAAACTTCCGTTGACACAATTTAAACAGTAAGAGCATGTATTGATATTTTTGTTAGTTTTTTTTTTAAGGAAAGTCCACAAATAAAGCAAATAATGTGAAGAAGCTATATCGTAAAATAACCATATTAACAATTTAATATATTAAACTTGATTAAAGCTTGGTTGATAATTTAATTTTACTAATTAAAACTTATTTTTTAACTTTTTCAAACGATGTAAAAAATATACACAATTTATGCATGTAAGTTAGTTCCATTTTTAAAAAAATATCATACTGTATATTCTTATCATTTTGTGACTTTTATCTGTAAGCTGGTTTTTTACTTTATAAATACTTCTTTTTTTCAATCTATACACAAAATAAAAATATTTTTTCCACAATTCTGACTATGATGATATGAAGTTAATTAAAACTATTAAGTAAATATAATTATAAGACCTAGACAGTTAATGTAAAATAGTTTTAACACCTAAACAAGAACAAAATTTAAACTAAATCTACAAGTTATAACTCAGAAATCATAACAAGTTTTAATAAGCTTTCTGACTGTAACTTACATTTTGTATAAATTGATATATTTCTTAATACATAATTTTAACAGCAATATTTATCAAAACAGTTGGATTACTAAAAGTTAGCCTAACAAAAGCTTACATTTCGATAATCCAAGTGGTATTATTAAAACGAGTTGTTTCAATTTATGACTTATCTTTTCTGAGTTTTAGTGTGTTAAAAATTATACATATGAAGCCGTTATTTAATTGAGAATTTCTGTGTACGTTGTTAACCTTTTATTTTTCTAAAAGTTGCCAACATCTCAATTGTCAACATAACTTGTGAGAAAAAGCAAGTTTTTTAGATAAATATAATTATTTTGTAACAATCTTCAAGTTTCTTGAAATAATTATTCAAACAAAGTTGTATTTGAGACATTTTATGGCTTCTTTTACATTCTTTTTTAAACATACGCTTAATACAAACGACTAAACTGAAATAAAAGTTATAAAATTTCATCAAATTACAACACAAGGTAATAATAACCATTTTTAATACAACGCTCGACTGATTAAATAAAATTCGAAAACCTTTTTTAACTTAAACTCAATTCGAATATAGTAAATTAAAAGTAACTGTATATATATAGTTATACTAATATCTTTCTGAAACTAAATTAGTTAAACAAAAAGAAAAGCTTTGTAGCATAACAATAATAACAGAATTACGTTTAGAAGATAATTAAACTTTATTAATTACAGAAGTAATTTAACACTTTAACTTGTTGTTACTTAACCGGTTAAAGTCGAAAATAATAAAAAGCGGAAACATAAGCTTACTTGACAATTTAGCTTAGTAAATGACTACTTTATATGGCGTTGATTTAACAATTAATAACAAATTACTGCTTTTCTTAACTAAAACATAATTATATAGTATAATTGATGTAAACTTAATAATGAAAAACTTTAAAACAAATAATTCTAAAAAAAATCTTTATTTAGTATATCATTTGGGATACTTATGTCGAATTTTATTATTGTTTATAAAAAAATTTATATAGTTTTGAATTAATACGTTATTCTAAAAATTAACTACTTATTTTTTAGTTCTAAACGTAAAGTATTTAAATATAAGTAAGGAAGGCAAAAAGGTGCGTTTTAAGAAGTCTTGAATTACATTCTCTATAGTAATATTGACAAAATAGTTTTTATATAGTTAGACTAAATTAAGAAAATAAAAAACAATTAATGCCACTTGTTTTTAAGCCTCTAAAACCGGTATTTAATTTTTTTTTCCTGGACATGACGTTTAAAGGTATCCGTGTTAGGCGACTCGATAACCGACAGTTTCTTCGTTCACCAGGTCCTGAGACCAAAATTTTTGAGCACTTTTTTGTCTTTCAATAAACTATAATAATCATCAATAAATCATTATAAAATAAGAAAAATATAAAATTTAAAGAATTATATTACTAAATAAACTATATTGCGAGTACTGTAATTGAGTGAGTACTAGGAATTTTTCAAAACCATTTAGTATGCTAAAGTTGTTGATGTATTAAAAATAAAAAGAATACATAAAGTTAAAAGTTAGAGGTAAAAATTTTTTTTAAAATTGAGAGATGAATGTTGTGACTCATTTTAACAGTTATTGAGTTAAAGTCGAAACCTCTATAACTTTTAACTTTCCAAAAAAATTATATTGGTGAATTTCTCTTTACTACTGTAGTTGTCATACGAACCCATTTTTTAATAAACTATTTTTTTTAAGGTTGATCTAGCAAAAACAAAGCTGATTCAATTTTTTACTGTCTAAAATCTTAAGCTCCCATGTTCTTAACAGTTTGTCTGTTAGATTTATTTCCGACAGCTTTTTTGAAAACTTTCATTTTTAACTTCTCTTTTTGTTTGCTTAAAATTGACCAATAAATTGTTATTGACACAGAAACTCAATATACATTTACCGAAATTTACAGTTTTACAAGGATATGAATAGCGTGTGAAAACTTAGCTTATTGTTAAAATTACTTGTTAGAAATTGAACTAATTGTTAAGTAGATTAGTTATTGTATGTAAAATAACAAAAAACTGATAGGTATTTAAAAATATATTTTACTAAAAAGGTTTTTAACAAGTTAAATTAATTTTATAAATATAAAGTAATTAAAAATTATATTCAGAAAATAGAACTTTAAGAGTTCACGATGCTCACAAATTCTCAAACATTATTTATAACTAAGTAGGCCTGAACAGTTGATACTTGTTTTAAAATAGTATAAAACACCTACTCAAGTATTGTAAAGTAGATAAATAAATTAACCAAAAGTAATAACATAAATAAGAAAATTACTTGGTTTGCATTAATATGGTTAAATACATAGCTTGATTAAAAATTACTGTCTGGTGTAGAGTTAGCAGGTGCCTGTATACCAGCTACTAGAAGGTTTATTTTTTACAAACCATTTTACAACTTTATAAAGTTGTTAACAGTTTTTGAGTAGAGGTTTTTTGTATTGTTGTACGTTCTTCATTTAACTTTCTAAAATACTTGTTTGCTGTTTAAAATTTGTGATTTACACTAAAAGTAGTTTTTAAGTGTTTTTTGACTAGTAATTAGATCAAAAAAAGTTAGATAACTAGATTTAAAAAAAAATATAGTATCAACAGATTAAGCAGTCTACTAAAAATAATTAATTTTTTTATAGTTATTTGTTTGTTATTACTTTATAAAATTTTCAAATCAAGTGTTTGTTGTTCACAACGGGCATCTTAAATATGACAAAGTCAGAGTAAAGTCAGTTTTTTAGTTTAGTATAAAACTTTATTCTATTTTTGATTAAAACAGAACACATTTTTCAATGTGTAATTTAAATCAGAAAGTGTTAAAACAAAAATCATAAAGTTAATAAATATTTGTTTTTAAACCTTTGGGTAGTTAGTTTCAACAAAAAGAACAAAAAGTATAACTTTGTTGGCTTTTTTATTTAATAAAAAGTAAGCCTAAACTTATAATTGGTTTAATTTCTAAAAACAAATTTTGATGCAATTAAATTAGTTAAGTTTAGTCCATTTAATACTTGGAATCAACATTTACAACTGTCTTTTAGTATTTCTTAGCTATTTAAGACTAACTTTATTTCAAAAAACATGTAATTTTTAATTGAAAAATAAGATAAATTGTTTCAGTGAAACAAATATAATTGGTACTAAAAGTTTTATGGCAACTGAGTTGAATTTAAAAAAATAACTAGAATACATATTTAGTTAGTTCACGATAAAAACTTTGTGTAACTTGTTAAAAATATCTTAAAATTCAATTGCCTATATTCGTTTACAAGTAATAACGCGTAGTTTCAGATATTTAAAATAAAAACCTTCTATTATTAGATCAGCTAAAAGTATAAAGTATATTTAGAAGCCAGGCAACTAAGACATTTGAAATCAAAAGTTTTTAACTGTAATGTCTTAATTGTGTGCTTAAATTTAAAGGACAGAATACAACATCTAAAAACTTCAGGTTTGTAAAGTTATCGTATTTTACGATAGGTAATGTATTTATTTTTATTCTACAATAGTTTATATTTATACATATTGTTGACATTCTAGACACATTTAATATTCGTATAAACAATTTATAGTATACTTGTTTTAAATTTTGATTAACTTTGTAGTAGTGAAAATAAGGACCAGAAAAGTTCTTTTAAATATATAAATTTAAAGCTTTATAATGAAATTATCGCTTAATACGTTTAAAATGACTTACAACTTGAAAAATATGTTTTCAATTAGCAGCATTAGAAATAAGGTAATATTAGTTTTTTATTTTATTTTATAAACTTCATATCTATAGAAAATATACTTATAGTTTTGTCGCTTAATAGTAAGAATTAATAGATAGTTTTACCTTTTGTTGTTGATTTAAACAAGTAGTTTATAAAGAAGTTATACAAAACACTGTCAAAAAACAAAGTAAACAACTAAAGCTTCTAGTACTTTCTACCTTAACACAAAAGGTTAATAAGAAAACAAAACTAAACAGGTCACAAAAGACTAGAAGTTTTATAAAAGGAAGCAAATTTGAGAAATTACAGTTTTGTACACTAAAGCAGTTTATAAAAATTTTGTAACATGTAAAATAGCTGTAACAAAGTGGATTAAATGAGCTTCTTCTTTTTTTTTGCTATACAAGCATGACGTTTTTAACTTTTTTACGTTTTACAGTCATAAAAAGTAGAAATTAATATCTAAATATATTCTTTTTAAGAGCGAGATTTTTAATGACAAAAGATAAATACAGAAACTAAGCTTAGTCTTCATTTATATTTTTTTCTTTATAGTTACTTTTTTTAAGCTTGTGTTTCAAAGTACGGAAACTTGTTATACTTTTTTTTAATTATTTTCAACATTTAAATAAAAATAAACTATATATAATTAAACTTTATACGATGTGATAAAAAACTGTATTTATTACAAAGTCTAAAGTCAACCTACAAAAAATTTCATATAGTAGTACATCAAAAAAAATTTGAAATTAAATATAAACAATTATTTTCCCTCAACAGATATGAGTATAACTTTTTAACTTTTGTTTTTATATTTAAGGTAAATAAGTACACAAAATAACAACAATTGTTTTTTGTTCAAAGTATTATGAGAAGAGTTAGTTAAAGTATGTTATATTCTTTTTATCGTTTGTTTTAATAGTTAAAGTTTAAAACTTTGAATTTTGATTTTTTTTATATCACTTATAGATTGTAAAAGCACTCGATAACCGAAAGGTTCTTTAGCTCACCAGATCCTTTAAATATACTTTTTGAATGTTTTTCTTTCTCGTTTAATAAGCAAAAATGTTATATCTGAATTTGCATAACATTAAACAGTTTAAGTTACAGTTGTAACCTTTTTTCTAATAAAACAAAAATAAATAGACTAAAAAAAAAATTAGTATCAAGTAAACTACTTTCTATAATTTTTTTAATATTTTTAATTTTTTTTTCTAGTGGCCGGTAATTTAATTATGTTTAATTCGCAAGAGAAAACCTACAGTTTAGTATAAAACTTGGAGTATTACTGAATAAATAAGTTAAAATATTTCTATTAAAAAGTTGTTTCGCTTTTCAGATGTTGTTGATAGGAAAGCCATTTTTTCTGCTAATTTTCTGCGTTTCCTTCTACGAGTCGCGAGCGCATCCAAGTGTGGAGAAAGTTGAAAATAGACGCAAACTCCACCTAGTGTCAAATTTCACTTGCACGCGTGAAGAACTCCACAACTTCACCTCGAAAATCGAAGCGCTCCACGGAAAGCTCCGGTCGCTTGACAGCTACATAAAAAATGGTGGAGTGGATTACACTTCTATTGAAGATTACTACAGCTAGGCAGGAGGTCCCACTGAATGGGCCAGCGAGGGCTCGAAAGTCTCGTTCAGGTACATTTTTTACCCGAACAAGAGAAGAGCTGGGGACCGGTGCGCCATAGTCAAGGCTTACAAGTTGAAGTTGGGCAGAGTCGTCAGTGCATCCAACAAGTTGAAGCCCGTTGTAGAAAAAGAGAAAAATTTCAAAACAACAGACAGAAACGGCGACAAAACGAAGAGGTACCGTAACAACGAGGAGATGTACTTCACTTGGAAGGACACCGACAGAGAGGGCATGGAACCGCACAAGAAGATCTGCACCTAGAAGGTCTTCATCAATCCCGTTTTTCGCGCAGAAAGTCGAGGTTGACGCCCGGGTCAAGACTTTCTTCAGGAAAGAATTGCCCCTTGGATACAAACCGTATCCGGAAGAATACGTGAGAGATGTTAGTAGGTACCAAATGATGTGATTCTACCGAAACGCTCATACTCGCTGGCCGGAGCAAGGGTACGCGGGTGCAAGTGTTCTACACAAGCCACTTAAAAAAAGGAGCTGAGCTACTTCAATTACTTGATAAACGAAGAAAACTAAAGCAAAATTTGTTGGGACTTTGGAGTAATTTTCTTATAATTTTGATTTAATTGCAAATGTTTCGCTTTTTATTTGAATTCGGAATTAAAAACGTTTATTGTTATATCTATAAAAGTATTAGACTGAGGTCTTAACTAAGATATTGTTTGAAATATTTAATTTAGCTTATATAATATTAAATACTTAATTTTCAGCTGTAGCTTTAAATAATGACGTTATAATATATTATTGGTATTTCAACCAAAATAAAAATGTTAAATTGAAGGAATAAAATTTTTCTAAAAATCAAACAACAAAAACAACATAAACATTTAATATGCACAACGATATACACGTAAATACAGTTTTTCAAACAAAATTAAAGCTAAACGTTTTAATTAATAAAGTAAAGTTCTTGGATATTTTTGTTAATGGGTTATTAGCTCGACAGTTTTTTTTCCATAAAATAGAAACTTAACAACTTTTCAATTATGGATTGCTTCATTCAAAAACGCTACACTCTACAGTTACATAACTGTTTGTAGTTTTTATTTTATTTCAACAACAAAGAACACTTTTCAATATAACTTTTCATGTCTTGGCAAACCAGTTAATCTTCACTTTTTTTAAACCGATTAGTTTAGCTCTAGTTTTATGCCTTTAGAATAGTCTTTAGAACGATACTTGCTAACTAGTTCTTAACAGCTTTCAGAAAAACAACTTACTTTTGTTTTATTGTTGTAAGAATTAAAATTAGAAAGGTGCAACAGTAATATTAGAGTTTATTAGATATGCAGTATTATTTTGAGCTTAAACAAAATTCTTTGTAAAAAATGGAATTAAAACTTTTGTGAAAAATACTTAATTTTTTCAATTAAATTATGATAGTTAAATAATGGTTTCAATTTTATTTTGATTTTAAAGAGTGTATCTTAACTTTATAAAATTATCATGGCCGCAAAACTTTATATAAGTCGTCTCATGAAATATTTCTTACAGTTAGTCAGGCCCGAAGACTAGAAAAGTTTTTAAGTCCTCCACATTAGGATGCAAAACTTTTTTTTCAAGCTGAAATGTTTCATAATCTTAAAATACAATAAAATTGTAACAAATTTCATAACAAATACCTAACTTAACGACACTGCGATAGATATGTCTTACAGGATTGAACATTTAAAGTAGTTATAAGATATTTTTTATTGAAAATAGATGAATTCATATAAACATTAACAGGTTAGCCTCACCTTAACTACTAGAAAATAGTTAAATTTTTAACTTTTATTTTTTCCTAATCATGTAAAGTTAATAACAAAAGATTGTTTCTTTGTACGACATTTATAAAAGTATTCTGTGTAATTTAATATAATATTACACACTTATGTATTATGAATTCAATTAAATTTAAACATGCTGGCCTTGCCAAGGACTAAATTTTTCTTCAATCAATTTCACCTAATTTGTTATTACATTAATGAATAAACTGTAATTTGTTTGTTCTAAATTTTGGATTTGATATTTTTTGAGTTAATAACTTTATTTCTGATTTCTTTAGTTTTAATTTTATTTTAACTTAAACAAAAAAAAATCTTAGTATTACTGTTATCAGGTAACTTTTTTGAGTTTTAAAGTTGACTAAAGAGAACTTTAATCTCTTTTTTATGGCTAAAAAACTGCAAACTTAAGTGGCAGGATACTGTATAAAACTTAATGTTAAAAACATTTGAAAGCAAATTTAAAAAATTTAAATTTTAAAAGACTTAGAAATAAAAAAAAATAGTAAGTTACCTTTGCGTGGATGAAATATATGACAAATTATCTATTAACTTAAATAAAGTTTATCTAAATACTTTTATACTTTTTGGTCGTTACAAAACAAATAAAGTGATATTTTATTGTAAAAAACAAACATGAGTTTTACAAAAACTTTTCCCTTTACAACATTTTTTTTTTATTTTAATCAGGGTTGCCACTCGTTTTTTCCAAATTTTTTCCAGGTTTTTGAAATTTCTTCCAGGTTTTTTAAAGTATACATTTATGGGTCTATTTTTAGTTTATAGTAAATTTTTATATAAGAATTTGTGTTAAATAGTATAGAAATATCGAAAAGATACTGAAAAGTTACTTTAAATGTGTTTTTTAATAAAAAAGTTTTTATGATGACAAAAAATCTTAATCAAATGATAGATTTTTTGTGTTAAATTGAAATTTTACTACTGAAAATGTTAAAATTAATAAAAATTCCAGGTTTTTTCAGGTTTTTTGATCAAAATTCCAGGTTTTTTTCAAAATTTCTTAAATTCCAGGTTTTTCCAGGTTATTTTTGCCTAAATTGTCAAATTCCAGGTTTTTCAAGGTTTTTCCAGGTTTCCAGGTAAAGTTGCAACCCTGTTTTAATTAATATATAAAAGTAAACTTTTTACTTTAGTAAAAAATTTTCAACAATAAAAAATTTTAAGAATGTGACAAGATGGCATTGGATCCTAAAGACACCATTGAAAACTTTCCGAGTTGAACTTACACATAAGCAAGTTTCTACCAAAAAAAGTAGAAAAATAATAATACTATTTTCATATTTAAAAAATATATATATAAAAATAAAATATAAAAACTATTGAATTGATAAATTAATTAAAAAAAATACTTACTGAATTAATAAAATTTAACTTAATTGTCATAATTATATCAAAAGGTTTTGAAAATTAACAACACAATATTACTTTTTATCAAAATAAACTCAAAATTACCATTATTTTTAAAGTGCTAACAAACATCATAGTCTCCCTTTACAACAACAACATGATACCTTACAGAAAGCAAATGTTACCTTAAATTGCTGCAAATAAAATTAAACTTGTTCTGTGTGAAAAAAGTTCTATTATCTTTAAACTGATCATTTCAATTATGTTTGATTTTTAAATATTTCACATTCCTATTGCATTGCTGTTCAAACTTGGCGGCTTGCTAATAATTAGATAGGATTAGATAATTTCAATTTGATTAAGAAAACTACCGCAGGTTAAGTCATAACAAAAAAGCGGTTGTTATTAAATGAGAACTTGCTTTATTGTAGGGGTGGGCAACGTACGGCCCGCGGGCCGGATCCAGCCTGCAGAGTGAAAATGACCGGCCTCCAAACTTTTTTTATTTTAAAAGGAATCCGGCCCGCGGATAACATTGATCCGGCCCGCAAGTGGATGATCCGGCCCGCTAAGCATTTTCAAAATTTATATAAAAACCGGCCAGCCAATTTAATTATCACAAAACTTGTACAAAACCTTTTTTGAACTAATTCATTCAACAAAACTGTTAAAACTTGACCCTGAAAACGTTTGTTAAAATGGCTTATTATTTTGTGGTGATAAAACTTTATTTGTTATAGTATCTTGTTCTGTTTCAAGTCAGTTGAAGTAATCCTTTCTCAAATTATCCAAAAGCAATTGTTTGCTGAAGTAACTTTGATGATCTTACCTATCATAATGTTTTCATAAAAAATAGACGTGTAAAAATTTGCTGTCTTTTCCAGATAAGTATTGAGTTGTTTTTTAAATGTTTAAAAAAGTAAAAAACAAATATCTTTTTAAACATCGACAAATTTTTTAAGTCAAACTGCTCAAATTTAAATTTTTGTCAAATGTTTTAAGTTTAGACTACAATTTGCACTTTTTCTGCTACTGTTTTTTCATTAAAGACTTTTTGATTAAATATATGGTTAAGTTTGGTGATGACCAATTGATGACAATAGTTTTACTTGATAATAACTTTGGTCGTTGTTTTGCAGACTTTTAACAATTAAGTGAAGAATTAGACATTATTTCATCACCGTCGACGTTTGACACCGAAAATGTACTTAGTAATATTGTTAGAACTGTTGAGCTTCAATATGGCAGTAAACAAAAAGAAAAATTCAAAACTGAAAAGTTAACAAATTTTATGACTTACTTAACAAGTCAAAGTTTGTTAATTTAAAAAAGATGACAATGAAGTTATTGTTCTGTTTTGGTCTACATATTTTTGCAAACAAGCATTCTTAACCATGTATATAAACAAAAGTAAGCTGCGTTCAAATCTTACTGATACCAATTTGCAGTTATTACTGAGCTGAGAATATCTACTTCAAATAAACTTCCAGATTTTAAACAACTTGTTAAAATTTTTTATGATCCAAAAATGTCACATTGACTTCTTTTTAGTGTAATTATTCTTGCTAACATCTTTAAACATAACATTTAAAGTATAATGTGACATTTTTATGTTTTAGTTTTTCGTTTAGTAATATTTTCATTAGTGAAATCGTTCTTAATCTAAAAGTCTATTAAACTAAAATGTTTGTTATGCTAAAAATACATATTAATTTCTTTTTTGTTTCAATATTTCCTTATTTTATGTTAGTACTCATATAAAAGTATTTTAGGTGCACTGTTTGATAATAATATTTTTAAAGTACAGAATTTAGTTAAATTTCGTAAGTTGATTATAAATATTTGATATTTTGAAAGTAAAAGTGCTAAAATTTCAAGCCGAAGTAATTTGTTATCCAGGCTTAACTATTTTTAAATAAGTTAATAAGAAAATTTGAAATCAAACATATAATTTTTGTTGCTTTTATAAGATTTTTAGATAGGTTTTATGTATAATTGATCGAGGCAAAGTTTGTCAACTTCTAAAGTTAACCATGGAACTAGTTGTGTTGTTCGATACTTCATACATTTTAAAACAAACATTTCCGACCATAAGCATTAACAAGGATAAGCTAACTTCAAACCTAATTGGTATTTAAGTGCACTTGCAGATTTTCCAAAACTGTCATGCAACTAGATTTAAACAACTCTACTCTAACACATGATCAACCTTAAGTGTTTCATCGAGATCTTTTATTTATTTTTTTATGCTTTTTACGGTGAAACTGTTTATTATATCAGAATTATTTTTGTTTTGTTTCTTTTATACATGCAAAAAATGTAATGAATCTTCTTTAGCTTAATTAAATAATAGTAGTTTAATATTGAATTGTTTGTTAATTTTTGAACACATATTATCAATATAAACTCCAGATAAGGATTTCCAAAATTAATTAATTTCAAATAGTTAGCAATTTTTTTATGTATTAGCATGAAATGTTAGGCTCGAGTAACTTTTAGTAACCAAATTATAATTTTTCTAGGACTATCTAGTATTAATTCGGTCCAGAGTTATAATATATATAGAATTATGAATACTTAATTAAATTCAACATAAAATTTCATACTTGAGAACCTTGGTAATTAATATATTGATTCAAAATTCTGAAATACCCGAACAATAAGCATCTAACCGGATCCAAATCTTTTTGAAATTAGCTTCCATTCGGATCTAGATCTTTGTCTAAAATTAGTATTTAGCCCGATCCGAATAATATGTTTAAAATGGGATCCGGATCTAAAAAAGGATCCAGCTGAATCCAAAAGATCACTAACTTGAAATGATCCGGCCCGCTGAGGACTATATTTTTCTGGATCCGGCCCGTCAAATATTTACGCTGCCCACCCCTACTTTATTGAGTACATTTGCAGCAGTCAGCTAAGAGTTTGTAGCAATGTAGCAAACAAAATGGATATTATCTAAATCGGAGTTTTTATTATTACTATTCCATGTATCATTAACATAGTTAGCTGCATCTAGCAGAATTGCAAGTATGGATAACAAACAATTTAACACTTCCTCTCTTTCCGAAAAAAAGATTAGATTGTTGTAACTCTTTTATAGGATTTTAAAGTTAAAGACAAAATAACTAGCCAAGATAGCATAAATATTTTTATAATAACTTTTTAGAGAAAAACACAATTTAGATTTTTTTAAGAAATTTCAAACTAAAAACTTTTCGTTTGGAATAAAGTTTATTTTACTGAGCTAATTCTTAAAATTTCCGCTGATGATGAACATATTTTAAGTTTAAATGTTTAAAATTGGTTTGAATAGTAGGTAAACTTTTGAATTAAAGCAATTTTTTACTTACCAACAAAGTATTTAGTGAAAAGTTCTATATGAAAAAGCTCATCTGTGTTCATAAGTTAATGTATTAGATAAACTTTTAAACAATTTCTTTATATATTTAGAAAAATTCGAAGTACTTAAATGTTGAACAATGCTAATGTTCAAATTATGAAAATCAAAAGAATAAGGAAATCAATTTACTCAGAAGAAGTCTACTAAGTGGCTGGAAAATATTAAAAATTGAAATATTAAGATGGAGTTTAAAAGTTTTAACATAACTACCAACAAACTTGTCATAGTTATTTTTTTATGTTTAGAATGGATAAATCAATGTCATAACTGGCTTAAAGCACTCAAAAAAAGTTTTTTTAGCAGATTTGCTCATATCACTGTTACTCTTTTTAAATCACTCTTACTCTCTTTGAACATATATTTCTCGTTCAAAGTCACCCTTAAAACGTTTATCTTTGTTCTTTTCACCAAAAAAAAAATAATATGAATGAAGAATATAAAAAACATTTATCTTGTTGAGGCTAGAATAAGTCTGATGTTTTTCTAATTGGTGTCTCTTTGGGCTACCTTTTTCTAGACTACCTTTTTGTGATTGGCTAACATATTAAGGTTATTATAGTTCAACTTTAAAAAAGGTAGCCTAGAAGTAGGCTACTTATTGTAAATGTTTAGCCGTTATAATGACCTAGCTAAAGAGCAGAAAAGCAAATTTTTTATAGTTTATGTTTAAACGTTTTAATAACTTTTTTAATAATAATTTCTAATAAAAAACCTGTTTGAAACTTTAATTCGCTCTAAAACAAACAATTCTCAAAGCTTAGTTAGCTCCCAAACTTACAATTCATAACATAAAAAACTTTTTTCGAACTTTAGTTCGCTCTAACTCAAACAATTCTTTACAGAAATAGCTCAAACCTTACATTATTGTTTTAAAGTGTATTAAAAAATTGCGCTTTAAATTTTAGAGCTCTAACTAAAGTATTGTTAAAGCTATAGCCATTTAAAGTTGTACTAAAGGAAAAACTAAAAAATACTTTTTTCAAACTTTAGTTCGCTCTAAAACTAACAATTCTTTACAGAAATAACTAAAACTTTGCAGTAATGTTATTAGGTGTATTAAAAAATTGCGCTTTAAATTTCAAAGCTCTAACTCAAGTATTGTTTAACTAACAGCCTTTTAAAGTTGTACTGAAGTAAAAGCCAAAAATACTTTTTTCAAAGCTTAGTTAGCTCTCAAACTTATAATTCATAACATAAAAAACTTTTTTCAAACTTTAGTTCGCTCTAACTCAAACAATTCTTTACAGAAATAGCTCAAACTTTACATTAATGTTCTAAAGTGTATTAAAAAATTGCGCTTTAAATTTTAAAGCTCTAACTAAAGTATTGTTAAAGCTATAGCCATTTAAAGTTGTACTAAAGGAAAAACTAAAAAATACTTTTTACAAAGTTTAGTTCGCTCTAAAACTGACAATTCTTTACAGAAATAACTAAAACTTTACAGTAATGTTATTAGGTGTATTAAAAAATTGCGCTTTAAATTTCAAAGCTCTAACTCAAGTATTGTTCAACTAACAGCCTTTTAAAGTTGTACTGAAGTAAAAGCGAAAAATACTTTTTTCAAAGCTTAGTTAGCTCTCAAACTTATAATTCATAACATAAAAAACTTTTTTCGAACTTTAGTTCGCTCTAACTCAAACAATTCTTTACAGAAATAGCTCAAACCTTACATTATTGTTTTAAAGTGTATTAAAAAATTGCGCTTTAAATTTTAGAGCTCTAACTAAAGTATTGTTAAAGCTATAGCCATTTAAAGTTGTACTAAAGGAAAAACTAAAAAATACTTTTTTCAAACTTTAGTTCGCTCTAAAACTGACAATTCTTTACAGAAATAACTAAAACTTTGCAGTAATGTTATTAGGTGTATTAAAAAAGTGCGCTTTAAATTTCAAAGCTCTAACTCAAGTATTTTTAAAGCTATAGCCATTTAAAGTTGTACTAAAGGAAAAACTAAATAATACTTTTTTCAAACTTTAGTTCGCTCTAAAACTGACAATTCATAACATAAAAAACTTTTTTCAAACTTTAGTTCGCTCTAACTCAAACAATTCTTTACAGAAATAGCTCAAACTTTACATTAATGTTTTAAAGTGTATTAAAAAATTGCGCTTTAAATTTTAGAGCTCTAACTAAAGTATTGTTAAAGCTATAGCCATTTAAAGTTGTACTAAAGGAAAAACTAAAAAATACTTTTTTCAAACTTTAGTTCGCTCTAAAACTGACAATTCTTTACAGAAATAACTAAAACTTTGCAGTAATGTTATTAGGTGTATTAAAAAATTGCGCTTTAAATTTCAAAGCTCTAACTCAAGTATTGTTTAACTAACAGCCTTTTAAAGTTGTACTGAAGTAAAAGCCAAAAATACTTTTTTCAAAGCTTAGTTAGCTCTCAAACTTATAATTCATAACATAAAAAACTTTTTTCAAACTTTAGTTCGCTCTAACTCAAACAATTCTTTACAGAAATAGCTCAAACTTTACATTAATGTTCTAAAGTGTATTAAAAAATTGCGCTTTAAATTTTAGAGCTCTAACTAAAGTATTGTTAAAGCTATAGCCATTTAAAGTTGTACTAAAGGAAAAACTAAAAAATACTTTTTTCAAACTTTAGTTCGCTCTAAAACTGACAATTCTTTACAGAAATAACTAAAACTTTACAGTAATGTTATTAGGTGTATTAAAAAATTGCGCTTTAAATTTCAAAGCTCTAACTCAAGTATTGTTTAACTAACAGCCTTTTAAAGTTGTACTGAAGTAAAAGCCAAAAATACTTTTTTCAAAGCTTAGTTAGCTCTCAAACTTACAATTCATAACATAAAAAACTTTTTTCAAACTTTAGTTCGCTCTAACTCAAACAATTCTTTACAGAAATAGCTCAAACTTTACATTAATGTTCTAAAGTGTATTAAAAAATTGCGCTTTAAATTTTAGAGCTCTAACTAAAGTATTGTTAAAGCTATAACCATTTAAAGTTGTACTAAAGGAAAAACTAAAAAATACTTTTTTCAAACTTTAGTTCGCTCTAAAACTAACAATTCTTTACAGAAATAACTAAAACTTTGCAGTAATGTTATTAGGTGTATTAAAAAATTGCGCTTTAAATTTCAAAGCTCTAACTCAAGTATTTTTAAAGCTATAGCCATTTAAAGTTGTACTAAAGGAAAAACTAAAAAATACTTTTTTCAAACTTTAGTTCGCTCTAAAACTGACAATTCATAACATAAAAAACTTTTTTCAAACTTTAGTTCGCTCTAACTCAAACAATTCTTTACAGAAATAGCTCAAACTTTACATTAATGTTTTAAAGTGTATTAAAAAATTGCGCTTTAAATTTTAGAGCTCTAACTAAAGTATTGTTAAAGCTATAGCCATTTAAAGTTGTACTAAAGGAAAAACTAAAAAATACTTTTTTCAAACTTTAGTTCGCTCTAAAACTGACAATTCTTTACAGAAATAACTAAAACTTTGCAGTAATGTTATTAGGTGTATTAAAAAATTGCGCTTTAAATTTCAAAGCTCTAACTCAAGTATTGTTTAACTAACAGCCTTTTAAAGTTGTACTGAAGTAAAAGCCAAAAATACTTTTTTCAAAGCTTAGTTAGCTCTCAAACTTATAATTCATAACATAAAAAACTTTTTTCAAACTTTAGTTCGCTCTAACTCAAACAATTCTTTACAGAAATAGCTCAAACTTTACATTAATGTTCTAAAGTGTATTAAAAAATTGCGCTTTAAATTTTAAAGCTCTAACTAAAGTATTGTTAAAGCTATAGCCATTTAAAGTTGTACTAAAGGAAAAACTAAAAAATACTTTTTTCAAACTTTAGTTCGCTCTAAAACTGACAATTCTTTACAGAAATAACTAAAACTTTACAGTAATGTTATTAGGTGTATTAAAAAATTGCGCTTTAAATTTCAAAGCTCTAACTCAAGTATTGTTCAACTAACAGCCTTTTAAAGTTGTACTGAAGTAAAAGCGAAAAATACTTTTTTCAAAGCTTAGTTAGCTCTCAAACTTATAATTCATAACATAAAAAACTTTTTTCGAACTTTAGTTCGCTCTAACTCAAACAATTCTTTACAGAAATAGCTCAAACCTTACATTATTGTTTTAAAGTGTATTAAAAAATTGCGCTTTAAATTTTAGAGCTCTAACTAAAGTATTGTTAAAGCTATAGCCATTTAAAGTTGTACTAAAGGAAAAACTAAAAAATACTATTTTCAAACTTTAGTTCGCTCTAAAACTAACAATTCTTTACAGAAATAACTAAAACTTTGCAGTAATGTTATTAGGTGTATTAAAAAGTTGCGCTTTAAATTTCAAAGCTCTAACTCAAGTATTGTTTAACTAACAGCCTTTTAAAGTTGTACTGAAGTAAAAGCCAAAAATACTTTTTTCAAAGCTTAGTTAGCTCTCAAACTTATAATTCATAACATAAAAAACTTTTTTCAAACTTTAGTTCGCTCTAACTCAAACAATTCTTTACAGAAATAGCTCAAACTTTACATTAATGTTTTAAAGTGTATCAAAAAATTGCGCTTCAAATTTTAAAGCTCTAACTAAAGTATTGTTAAAGCTATAGCCATTTAAAGTTGTACTAAAGGAAAAACTAAAAAATACTATTTTCAAACTTTAGTTCGCTCTAAAACTGACAATTCTTTACAGAAATAACTAAAACTTTGCAGTAATGTTATTAGGTGTATTAAAAAATTGCGCTTTAAATTTCAAAGCTCTAACTCAAGTATTGTTCAACTAACAGCCTTTTAAAGTTGAACTGAAGTAAAAGCCAAAAATACTGTTTTCAAAGCTTAGTTAGCTCTCAAACTTACAATTCATAACATAAAAAACTTTTTTCAAACTTTAGTTCGCTCTAACTCAAACAATTTCTTACAGAAATAGCTCAAACTTTACATTAATTTTTTAAAGTGTATTAAAAAATTGCGCTTTAAATTTTAAAGCTGTACTTAATTATTCGTGTAAAAAAATGTGGTTAGGCCTGGCTTTGAACCCTTACAACCGAAACTAAGGTTATAGCGTCCGAGGCACTAGACAATTCAGCTATCGACGCTGCTGTATGTGAGTTGTTTTTACGGTTAATAAATATTATAAGTTTTGCATTTTTATAAACAAGATTATTTATTGCGGGTGGCTTTATACACAACAATTACTTCTAGAATTACGTGATAAATAAACTTTTGTTCTCTATAAATAAAAATAAAATAAACTTAAACTACGATATAATTCAGAAACAATTATCTAAAGTACAATTAATTTCTTTTTTCATCTTACTTTTTTTTTACTATTATTGTTCACATTTAAGCCATTATCCAATTAATTAATTCACTAGAAGTTGCTCACCAATAAAAACTGGTTGCTGAGATTGGTATAACTAGCTAGGGAAGTTAACTGTAAGGGGTATATGCTACAGAGCGGACTTTTCCTCTGTGAAACTGTTAATACTTAAATAATTAAAAGTGTAAAGACATTGAGTATATTTTTTTTTACCTCTTTAAATTTTATTGTCATTAAACCTAAACATCTACAAATTTGGAAGCTGTTTAGTAAACCAAAAAATTAAAATTAATATTGTGTCTGATTAGTCACAAACAAAGTTCAGTTAGTTTTTGTTACTTAACTTACTATTTTAACAATTCTATACATTTTATTATTCTTTTGGAGCAAAAATTTAATTTTTTGTTATATAAGTAAATATAAGGTTAAAATTACGGAAAAAATATAATAAGTTTATTTAAATACAAATTCGTTAATGCAAATAACTGAAACATAATATTTAAGTTTTTGTAAGATTGTATTAATTAAATTTAACTATGTGTAGTCTTTATAGTACTGGTGTTATGTATTGAATAATATTACTGTTCTCTAGAATAATAAAATTTAGCATTGAATATAACTACTTACTATATGTGCTAAATAGTTATTAGAGTCTAAGTTTCATAATTACCGATTAAATGAGGTGACGAATCTATTATTAAGAAAAATATTTTCAATAACATATAAATTTAATAAAAACCACTAAAGTCTGAACAAATTTTAGTAACTATCTAGCCTTTTAAATACTAAATATGTTTATAGTTTCAAGTATTTATTTATGTTTTTAAAATATGAACTCTAACTGTATGATTAGATTAATGTTTTTATTAATCAGGTAGTTTTAAGTTAACTAAAAACTGAACAAAAATTAAAAAATACCTTCTAAACAAATTTTTTTTTAAGTAGTATCTACTTTACAATTATTGTAAAAATTTAAAGTATATACTTTTTAGGTATACTAATTTTAGATTTTTTTAATCATTCGAGTGACTATTTACAAAATAAATTATAGGTTCGGTTGTTGTTGTTTACGAATAGAAAATATTATATATATTTAAAAAAAGTTCTTAATATAATTTAATTTTCAAACTTATTACATTAATCATACTCAATTTGTTTTATAATTAGCAATAAGTTACCCAAATATACTTCTACAAGCTTGAATTATCGAATATGTAATATTTTAGTTTTTGCTAATATTTTTATGCATGAATAAGTTTTTAAATAACATTATACATAAGCAAAATTGTTATTTTATAAACCTACCATTGTTGGAAATGTTGTTATCAGAGTTTAAAAGTAAAATCGAACTACTATTTAGTTCAAAACCTGCTGTACAGCAGTATATTCATGATTTAGAATGTTTCTACGAAACCTTAGAAAAAAAATCTATGCCTATATTTCTTATCAAACCAATAATTTTAAAATATCTAAAGAAAAAAACTACTTTTAAAATTAAGAAAAGTTGGTACAGTAGTTTTATTGAAATAGCTAATAAAAACAAGAAATATCTAAATTTAAGTAGTCCTGTTACAAACGAAGTGAAAAATTTAGATGGGATACAAGAAGAAAAGCTTAATAAAATTAAAAGGTCAAGAAATAATACACAAAAGTTTTATAAATCACTAAATCAAAGAAGAAGTACAAATATCAACCAAAGCAAAGTTTGTTTTTGAAATTTATAATTGTTATTTTAAATTGTCAGTACTAATGTTATAGTTATCTTACATATATAACTAATTACTTATAGAGCTCTAACTACAGTAATTTATAAATGTAAGCTAAAGGTATTTAAACTTCACACTAATTTTCTTTTAACAAATTTTTATTTAAATTTTTTGTTGATTAAACAATTTTAATTTTTTAAGATTGTTACTTACTGATTAAAATCTCCAGGCTGGATGTAGCAGTGCTTAAGAAAAAGAAAAACTCATTTTTTCTAGAGATGGTATCAATTCAGACGAGGAAGACCTGATAAATGCTTACCTTGAAAGCAAAAATGAACAACTACATAGTTGTAATGAGGAGGTAAATAAATATATCATATTTTATAATGTTTTTAATAGTATAATTGATTCTTAGTATAATAAGTTATGATAACAAAATTTAATACTACATTTTTTTATAATATTAGTTGATTAAATAATTTAATGTTTTAAGAATGTCACTAACTGATTAAAATCTCCAGGCTGGATGTAGCAGTGCTAAAGAAAAAGAAAAATTCATTTTTTCTAGAGATGGTATCAATTCAGACGAGGAAGACCTGATAAATGCTTACCTTGAAAGCAAAAATGAACAACTACATAGTTGTAATGAGGAGGTAAATAAATATACATTATGTATATAACTAAATATAATATTATAATCTTTCTAAAAGTATTTTTTAAGTACACTGATTAAATATGAGTTTAATAAATCATAGCTAGTTGGATTATAGTGAATAATGTGTTTTTATAGTAGATAAATCTGTCAATTATAATAGTTTAAGACTTGAATTATTACTATGTAATAAACACAAAAATAAATGTTTTAAATTTTTTGCTTTTATGTATCATTTTTAATAACAAAAATAAAGGCTGGACTCAATTTTTGGTCCACTCACGAACCCTCACCATTCACTGAAGAAATCACCAGTAACTACTCACCAGTAACTACAACAGTAACTGAAGAAATCACCAGTAACTACTCACCAGTAACTACAACAGTAACTGAAGAAATCACCAGTAACTACTCACCAGAAACTACAACAGTAACTGAAGAAATCACCAGTAACTACTCACCAGTAAGTACAACAGTAACTGAAGAAATCACTAGTAACTGCTCACCAGTAACTACAACAGTAACTGAAGAAATCACCAGTAACTGCTCACCAGTAAGTACAACAGTTACTGAAGAAATCACCAGTAACTACTCACCAGTAAGTACAACAGTAACTGAAGAAATCACTAGTAACTGCTCACCAGTAACTACAACAGTAACTGAAGAAATCACCAGTAACTGCTCACCAGTAAGTACAACAGTTACTGAAGAAATCAACAGTAACTACTCACCAGTAAGTACAACAGTAACTGAAGAAATCACTAGTAACTGCTCACCAGTAACTACAACAGTAACTGAAGAAATCACCAGTAACTACTCACCAGTAACTACAACAGTAACTGAAGAAATCACCAGTAACTACTCACCAGTAAGTACAACAGTAACTGAAGAAATCACCAGTAACTGCTCACCAGTAACTACAACAGTAACTGAAGATGAAGAAGAACTAAAGATATCATTACCAGTTACTGTAGATGAATGGAATCTAGTTTACAATAAAAACAATGAGAATTTAGAAAGCAAAAAAAAAAAGTTCAAAATGACTAAGAAGGGTTACACTGAAGTAAGTGGTATATTTTTATTTATTTTATTTACACTTAAAAATTATAATTGATGTAATTACATGTTTAACTGATTTAACTAAATTAGCTTATTTTTAATACAGGTCATACGCAAAAAATTGCACGGCAAAATAAAGCTTTGTCATACCTATAAGTTTAAAAACACTTTTTTTTTGGTTAAAACTAAGTCTTTCCGGCTAAATTTAAGCTGCACGGTCAAAGATTGTAATGTTAGTTGGTCAGGTTCAATGGATTCAGACAAAATCGAGTTAAAAAGAACGGGAGAACCAAATCATCACAACGCCAAAAAAAACAGAAGAACTAAAATTAGTCGTACTGATAGCGGTTTAAATTTGTTCTAACTTTAATATAATGGATAAGATTATATTGTTTCTAAACTTTCTAAAATATATTACAAACATTATACTATTTAGATATACAATTTATCTAGTTGATGTATTTTTTAGAAATAAGTTAATCAATTTTATTTGTAAGTTAATAAATAAAACTTTTAATTTTAAAGAGTGTATTGAAAAACTACTCGATGAAAATAGCAACAATAATTCAGTTGCAATGAAAATGTCACAAAATTTTGAAAGAGATGACTTTTATTCAGGTTTTAGTTTTTTATTTACTTAATTAATGCTAAGTTTTTTATACAACACCACATAAATTTAATATTAATATTAACTACAGATAATTAATAATTTACCACTTGTTTAAGTTATTACTTTAAAAGCAGTTCTAACATTAAAAATTATAAGGTAACATAAACAACCTCGTTAACCCAAAGATTATTCGAAACAAAAAACATCGAATAAAAAAAAAACGAAGTGAAATGGATAAAGGGTTTGACGAAGAAATAAAGGAGGCAATAAAATCTCTTGAATTAAGCAAGGAATACGTCAATAATAAGGTACATTAAACCATGAAGCTATAAAATATGAATGTTACATTTATATTTTTACAGTTAGTTGAAGGGGTAGTTCAAGAGTTCTGTGTAAAGCCTCTCAGATTAGTGACTCACGAAGAAGGCCAACTCAGAATAGCCAAAGAAAAGTTGAAGAATAACATTTATGAAACACTCCACATTGATACTACCACCGGCTTTTTTAATAAACTGGATGGTAGTAACATATGCTACTCAGCTGCCTGTTTGAGAGGTAAGATGTTTTATAAGTCTTCTTTTTTTAAGTTTTAAGTTTTTATTTTTTTTAAGGTTTTGATAAGTCAAAAGGGAAGAAGATGAGTTCAAGAAACACACCTTGCCTTGTAGTTAGCGATATGATATCTGCCCACACTGACAAATACAACTACAAGGCATGGATGTCTCTCATAGCAAGGGATTACAAAAAGGTATCAGGAGGTAAGATAAACATAATTTAATGAGTAGTATAAAATAATATAAACGTATACAAAAATATTTAATACTTTAGGTAAATTGTTCAAAAGGTTGGAGTCAGATTGTAGTTTCCCTATCATTAACGCAGCAGCTGAAGAATTTAATGGTACTGACCTAAGAACCTATTTACAAATGGTATACGCAGTTTTTACAAGCGAACGTTAGTTAATTTTTCAATAAATACTACATTTTTATTTAATACACTTATAAATGTTGTAATAAATTTAATATTAACTCTAGTTTCTTAACTTGATTTCAGAAAAAGAGCAGAAAAAAATGTTTGAAAACATGATACGTTGTACAATCCATCTATGCGGTTGTCACATGATGCATTCATTTAAACGCTGGTGTACAAACAACAGAATTAAAGAGGATTTAAGAAAATTGTTGATGACTGCCTGCTGTAGAATGATAACATCTCAAAACTATGAAAGAGTGCAATATATTTTTTACCATCTTTGCACAGTACTCTTAAACCAAAGTAAGATTAAAAAGATTACTATTACAAACTGTTTTATCAAATATTATAAACATTATCTATAAACTTTTTCAGAAGTTACAAATGAAGTGCAGGGAAGCCTAAGAGTCCTCAACAAACTTCTAGAGAACAGGTAAGCTAATGCATTAAAATATATGTTATTATACAATAAAAAAAATAACATCTAAAATAATGTATAGTCCTGATATGCAAGAGCTAGTAGATAAAACACTCCTACAAGACCAAATAACAAAGTTTTTAGAGGAGGAGGAAGAACTGGAAGAAGAGATTTTCTACAGCTCTCCATTTACAAAAGACTTTAAAGTTGTTTAAAAAAATAAAATATATATATATATATAGCACAAGTTAACGAATTCTAATATGCAAACCAGTTGTACTAAGTAAAATTTATATGTTTTTAAAATTTGTTATTGTGTTTTAAATTAGTTACTTTTTACAGGCAGTTGAAAAAGATGTCAAACAAAAATTGTTCAGCAAAAAAACAATGAGGAAAAATGAGTTTTTTTGTCCACTATTTGTAAAATATTTTTTAAGACAGTGGGCTCCAATTGTTCCTTTATGGACCGGATTTATGCTAAAAATTATTGGGGAGGTAGAACTCTTACAAAATAATCAAGCTGCTGAGGCTTTATTTTCTAACCTTAAAAACCATCAATTAGCCCACCCAGAGAGAGAAGAAGTTGCAATGAACGATTTTACTAAAAGATCAGGAGTTTGGGATATTGGGCAATTCCTATTAGCTTCTCGAAAACGATTTAGGTAGAATATGTTTTACATGTAATGATTTATTAGTTACACTACAATAATTTAATTCTTATTAACAGGTTTAATGAAAATTTTTATATTTTGAATAATGACATCGTTTGGAAGAATGCCAAGAAAAATGAAAGTAGAATGAGTAAAACAGAGCTGGCAGTTGATGGAATTTCGCTATGCAGAACAAAAACAAAAGCAAATGCTAAAACAATTAAGTCGTTTTGGAACCAAAATCAAGAGGTTGGTTGATTTATCTAACAATTTAAAGTTTAAAAGATAATATTTTGATGCAATATACTATTCAAAAGGTACAGAGTTCTAGATACTTGGAAGGAAATACGACTTATGATGCTAAACTGTGCCAATTAATCGAAGATGTTAGCTATTAATGCATTAATATACTCTTTAAACATCCACAGCAACTTTAAATTTCTAATCTTAATTACAGAGAAACTATTTGTGGACTTGTAAACCCTGCCTTGATGTATTGGCTTGCGTAGTTGATGAACACGAGAATACTTTTTTAACGCATCATGACTTTTGTTCCCTTAAGCCAAAAAATGAAATGACTGATAAAACATGGCTGTTTTATATGAGAGTGTTTCATTCAAACGGTAAGTTTTTGTTAGTGTGATTAAATAAAGCTGAAATAAATTTTGCTTTTTGTATAGATATATCAACGATGTTTATAAATCAACAAAGTTTGGATTATGAGACACTTGAGATAGACATTGAAGATGATGAGTATAGAAGTTTAAAACACTTGAAGAATTTTTTTTTTGTTATCAAAGGAAAAACTCCAAAACTTTTGGTAAGCAATCACTGATATTTAGTTCTTTTTAAACAAAAATTTGATTTTAGAAACTGTGTTAAAGCTTTTCTTATTCAAAAAGCTACAGTAATACGAGTTTTACTATTTTATGCTCTAAAAATACTAAGTTAATAATTAGTTTATTTCAGTTCATAGACATGGGTAATAAAACATGGACATTGGTAAACCCTTTTTTTCCTGAACAAGAAAATAAGTCTTTAGGAGTTTACCTTTGTAAAATAATGAACTGTGATTTAAAGTATAATAAGGTCTCACATAGCATCCTTCATTTATCTGAGACAATAAATTCCAAAGTAGTTATGCTGGAGGTTAGTTAAACAAACAAAAAACGAATATTTTTTTATTATAATTTTAAGATTAACATTAAAACATAAACAGATGGCAAAACAAATCTTGTCAAACAGAGGAGAGATCCATCTAGAAATTAAATCTTCGAATGATCTGCGCAAAGATATAGCAAACAATCTGTTAAAAATTGGAGGTTTTTTTGTAAACATTTTTAAGTTTTCAATATTATTAAATAATTTTAAAGTTAATTATACAACAAAGGTCCTCCTAGCGATTTTTGTTATAAATGTGGAAGAAAGGAAGTAGAAGAAGCTGCATCGTGTAGGCGAAAGACAGATAACTGGGTATGATTTATTTGAAAAATTGGATGAACAAATTCAATTCTATATATTTTCTTTCATTAAAACAAAGCTTTATTTACAGGTGCAATGCGATGAAACTAAATGTAGGCGATGGTTCCACAAGAGTTGTCTAAACTTGAATAATAATGCAACCGTAAATGAAATTATTTATTGTCCTATGTGTTCACAGCTTAAGTATTAATTTTAAAAATGTAAGCACAGTGTTATATTTTATTTTAACTTGACTGGCAAGCTTTAGAGTTAATTTTGTACAGAACTATTATTCTTTACGTAGATAACAGTTATTTTTTCGTTTAAAAATTTGTATTTTATTGAAAGCACATTTTTGAATGTTTGAAGTCAGATTCAAATTATTTGGATATTATTTTTACTATTATAGATGTAATTGGAGTACAAATTCATCGTTCCTAAATAAACGATTTTACAAAGTTGATTTTATTTAAATAAAATTAGTTAGTTTTAAAATAAACTCAGATTGAAATTTTTGAGTTAGTTTTGTCAATATTATTTTTTTAGATGTACAGAGAAGTTAAAAACTATTTTAAAGCGACTTTAAGCTTTCCTTAAAGTATTTTTTAAAACGGCTGAATTATTAACTGTAGTTGAATTGAAAGGTGAATTAGAACAACACTTTAAATTTGAGAAGTTTAAGTTTATCATAAAAAATTTGTTACATTTAAAGCAAATTAAAACTTGATAAAAATATTATTTAGGTTTACTTTAAGGACTATTTTGAAGCTTTAGAGCTTTAAAATTTAAATCGCAATTTTTTAATACACTTTAAAACAATAATGTAAAGTTTGAGCTATTTCTGTAAAAAATTGTTTGAGTTAGAGCGAACTTAAGTTTGAAAAAAGTTTTTTATGTTATGAATTGTAAGTTTGAGAGCTAACTAAGCTTTGAAAAAAGTATTTTTGGCTTTTACTTCAGTACAACTTTAAAAGGCTGTTAGTTGAACAATACTTGAGTTAGAGCTTTGAAATTTAAAGCGCACTTTTTTAATACACCTAATAGCATTACTGCAAAGTTTTAGTTATTTCTGTAAAGAATTGTCAGTTTTAGAGCGAACTAAAGTTTGAAAAAAGTATTTTTTAGTTTTTCCTTTAGTACAACTTTAAATGGCTATAGCTTTAACAATACTTTAGTTAGAGCTTTAAAATTTAAAGCGCAATTTTTTAATACACTTTAGAACATTAATGTAAAGTTTGAGCTATTTCTGTAAAGAATTGTTTGAGTTAGAGCGAACTAATGTTTGAAAAAAGGTTTTTATGTTATGAATTATAAGTTTGAGAGCTAACTAAGCTTTGAAAAAAGTATTTTTGGCTTTTACTTCAGTACAACTTTAAAAGGCTGTTAGTTAAACAATACTTGAGTTAGAGCTTTGAAATTTAAAGCGCACTTTTTTAATACACCTAATAACATTACTGCAAAGTTTTAGTTATTTCTGTAAAGAATTATCAGTTTTAGAGCGAACTAAAGTTTGAAAAAAGTATTTTTTAGTTTTTCCTTTAGTACAACTTTAAATGGCTATAGCTTTAACAATACTTTAGTTAGAGCTTTAAAATTTAAAGCGCAATTTTTTAATACACTTTAAAACAATAATGTAAAGTTTGAGCTATGTCTGTAAAGAATTGTTTGAGTTAGAGCGAACTAAAGTTTGAAAAAAGTTTTTTATGTTATGAATTGTAAGTTTGAGAGCTAACTAAGCTTTGAAAAAAGTATTTTTGGCTTTTACTTCAGTACAACTTTAAAAGGCTGTTAGTTGAACAATACTTGAGTTAGAGCTTTGAAATTTAAAGTGCAATTTTTTAATACACCTAATAGCATTACTGCAAAGTTTTAGTTATTTCTGTAAAGAATTCTTAGTTTTAGAGCGAACTAAAGTTTGAAAAAAGTATTTTTTAGTTTTTCCTTTAGTACAACTTTAAATGGCTATAGCTTTAACAATACTTTAGTTAGAGCTCTAAAATTTAAAGCGCAATTTTTTAATACACTTTAGAACATTAATGTAAAGTTTGAGATATTTCTGTAAAGAATTGTTTGAGTTAGAGCGAACTAAAGTTTGAAAAAAGTTTTTTATGTTATGAATTGTAAGTTTGAGAGCTAACTAAGCTTTGAAAAAAGTATTTTTGGCTTTTACTTCAGTACAACTTTAAAAGGCTGTTAGTTGAACAATACTTGAGTTAGAGCTTTGAAATTTAAAGCGCACTTTTTTAATACACCTAATAGCATTACTGCAAAGTTTTAGTTATTTCTGTAAAGAATTGTCAGTTTTAGAGCGAACTAAAGTTTGAAAAAAGTATTTTTAGTTTTTCCTTTAGTACAACTTTAAATGGCTATAGCTTTAACAATACTTTAGTTAGAGCTCTAAAATTTAAAGCGCAATTTTTTAATACAATTTAAAACAATAATGTAAGGTTTGAGCTATTTCTGTAAAGAATTGTTTGAGTTAGAGCGAACTAAAGTTCGAAAAAAGTTTTTTATGTTATGAATTGTAAGTTTGGGAGCTAACTAAGCTTTGAGAATTGTTTGTTTTAGAGCGAATTAAAGTTTCAAACAGGTTTTTTATTAGAAATTTTTATTAAAAAAGTTATTAAAACAAAAATTTGCTTTTCTGCTCTTTAGCTAGGACATTATAACGGCTAAACATTTACAATAAGTAGCCTACTTCTAGGCTACCTTTTTTAAAGTTGAACTATAATAACCTTAATATGTTAGCCAATCACAAAAAGGTAGTCTAGAAAAAGGTAGCCCAAAGAGACACCAATTGATAAAAAAAGTACTCAGAGTTAAAAATTACAAATATTCCCAAGCAAATGTTCATCGACACTTGACTACACATTAGAGTCTATTGTCACACTCAGAGTAACTTTGCTATTTTGAAGTTTTTGATAATCTCAGGCTGACTCAGGCTAGTTTTTAGTACTTTTTATTTATCTAAGACTATTTTTAATGATTTATTTCTTATAATTTAAGTTTTTATTAAGTTGGTTTGTTATTATTTTTAGGTATTTTAACCTGATTAAAATTATGTTTTTAATTTTTTACTTAAATTAAAATTTTTAGGCTTGTCTTTTTTCTGAAAGAGTAGTAACCTTGTTTTATATTGGTATAATGCATTTTGACTTTGGTAAAAAAAATTAATCCAGGAAAAAAGAGTGGAGTATTTTTAAATCATACAGTTTTAGTCGTTTTGTCGAAGTTCAGCAGTTTCTTTCCAACTTAGTTTATTTAATAAATATCCCATGTTTTTTTCAATAAATAATTTCAAACAACAGCTCTCCAGATACTTTTATAGTATTTAAAAGTATTTTTTTGCTTGATATCAATATTAGTATTATATTAAAAAAAAGTGAGTTTTTTTATGCATTTACTAATGTTTTCATCTTTACCAGGGTTTTGCCATAAACTGAAACTTGAAAGATATTTGGAGTTAATGATGGGTCATAACTTTAAGAGTTTCTTCAAAGGAGGCCTTATGAAAAATAGTGTTTGAAAAACCTTTTTATATAGGAGCAAACCTGTGCAATAAAATTTTGAAATAAAGCATTTTAAGATGTGTAAACTAATTGTAAACTAATGATGTTGACATAATTTAAAAATTAAGGCCATAGGGAGGTCTAACATTTTTTTTTTACAAAAATTAACTTTGGCTTTTACATGAAAGTTTGAAGTACAAACTACAAGCCAGTTTTTATAGAATTCAAAAATATAATTTAACTTTTGAGATATTTAATTTTTTGTAAACATTTTCCAATATAAATGTATAGACCCCAAATTTTTTGGGGTCAATTTTCTCGGAAATTTTAAAATTCACTAAAAATCTATCTCCTCTTTCATTTTCAAGCAATCTTCTTCAAATTTTCAGGAAACGTTCCTATAAGGAAAGAACGTTACTTTAGAATTTCAATAACTTAAAAAAAATGTTACAAAAATTAAAAAAAAAAAGTTTTTTTTCAAAAAAAAAATTTTTACAAAAAATTATTTAAATTTCAAAGTAATATTTTTTTGTTATTGTATAAAGATTAGACTGTGAAAGTTTGAAGAAGATTGCTTGAAAAATGTAGGAGGAGATACATTTTAAATGAAATAGTATTTTTTCGCTGTTTTAGTTTTCCCTTCCCATAGGGAACCTATTATGCGGCCGGACTTTGACAAATCATATCTCAAAAAATAGTTTTAATTTTTTAAAACAATAAAAAGCATCTTGAAGCTTAGAAAAAACTCTATAAAATAAGATCAACTTGTAAAAACATGGTTTACCCCCCCTATCGCCTTAATAATTTATTTAAATGAAAAAAAGTGTACATCTTAATCATTATCTACAGTTACTAAATTTATACTTAAACATATGTATTGAAAATTTTCAAAATCTCATAACTTTAAACAAACTTTTTTATAATTTAAAATTAGTCTTTTACAAAAACTCAGGGTGGCCTTACTAAGGATAAATCAAGCTATTTTTTTAATATAAATATCAGGCTACTTTTGATATTTTTCTTAAGCTCAGGATAGTTTTTCTGCCTTTATTATTTTATAAAAAATTGTGTTTTTTTTGTAAATAATAAATCATTAAATATTAATATGAATTATTGTAACAAATGTATTTGTATTTCTAAAAAGTTAAACATGTTGTCAAGGCATACATATCAAAAAATAAAGAATTAAAGTTTTAAGTTAGTGCTAGAATATATTTTTATACTACTTCATGGTTGAATCAGCTATTGAACTTGTAGTTTTGCTGGGTTTGTACTTAAATTATAAATTTGTGAGTATTATAAACTTAATTTGTTAATAACCTATACTAAACTATTTTTCAGCTGTTCAATAGTGAACTAATGTACTGTGTTAAAAACTAATACTTAAAAATAAAAAGGACACTAATGAACACAAAACATTATAAAAAATTACATTGAGCCAAGCAGAAGGAGTAAAATTTATGCCAGTTTACAGTAAAGTAGGTTTTAATAAGAAAATTAATCTTTTAACATTTAAATAAAACACATTCTCAAATTTGTTTTATATTTTTTATATTTATTTTTATTTGTTTTAAATAATAGTTAAAAGTCTTATTGTGTTTGTTATAAGATTAATCTTTGCTGAAATATTAGCGAGATACATAATCAAATAAATATTTTAAAAACAACATCAACAACAAACAAGGTATTTTCTATTTATACAAAAATTTTGTTGGAGTTGAACATTTTATTTTGAAATTTTCTATCATATCCATTGTGTTGCTCTACACCTCTTTTGTTTTCCTGAGTCCAAAAGAAAGTATTTAGTGTTTTTTTGATAAAAAATATTACTATGATACCTATATTATTTTACAGAACACAAATACATATATCTAAAATGAACTTAATAGAAGAGGCAAGGATATTCATCATTTCCGCAATAGCAGCCACATCATTTTGCATGCATGGATTTTTTCACACCTATCTTGGCAGTCTTGCAACATTTGTAACTGCATTCCTGCAAGTATACCTCCTCTACAAGCACAAGAAAAACCTTCAACTCTTCCAAGTATCAATCAGAGTCTACCTGCTTGTGATTGTATTCCACTTTGGAATGTACCTGTCAAACTGGTATCCTGACAAATACCTGGCTCTTGGCTACCACCTGTCAGTTGTGTCTGCTTTCCATTTGGGGGAATATCTGGTCACTGCAATATTCCAACCCTCCACCGTTAACCTGGACTCTTTCATCCTCAACCATAGCACAGAGTTCAACATTGCCATGGCAACGTCAGTGGCAGAGTATTTTGTGGTCCAGTATTTCCTGCCCATGTGGCAACTCAACCCTACCAGAATCTACTTGGGACTTACCCTCAGTTTGTTTGGGGATCTTGTCAGGAAGGTATCCATGGTAACAGCAGGGGAGAGCTTCACCCATCTTGTGCAGCACATGAAGCGTGACGAGCACATTTTAATAACTTCTGGGGTCTACTCCGTTGTCAGGCACCCCAGCTACGGCGGGTGGTTTCTATGGAGCGTTGCCACGCAGCTGATGCTGGGCAACTTTTTATGCTTCATTGGTTTCATGGGGGCCAGTTGGAAGTTCTTCAGCGAGAGAATTGAGTTTGAGGAGTTTTATTTGGTCAAATTTTTTGGGGAGGACTACGCAAGTTACAAGGAGAAAGTCCCATTTTCAGGGGTGCCCTTCTGTAGTGGGTTCAACATTGCTAGGAAGAGAAACTGAAAAGTAATAGTTTGAAAATGGTCATTAAAATAAATCAAGTAAGTTAAAAAACTTTTGAAAACTGTGTATAAAGAAACATTCAACTTTTTTTAGTAAATTTGATTTAAGAATTTTAGAAAGAGAAAATAATTTTTTTTAGTACTTAACAATGGTTAAATACTAGAAAATAATGTTTAAGTAAAAGTTGTTTTAAAACTAAAAAAAGTTAATTGAGTTTGTTTAATATACATATTGTTCTTTAGATATCTTTTTATTAGGTATTATAATTGTATTTCTTACGTTTTAGCTTTGCATAACAAACTGACATTTAAATTTTCAAGCTTGCAAGTAAGATTTGTTATAAAAAAGCCATTTAGTATGCCAAACATTTTTATTTGATAAGAAAATGATTTTAAACCTTGAACAAGTTTGAATCATAGCAGTATTTTGTAAGAAGAAAAAATGAGTGGTTTTGTATACGCTATATTGTTATTATAAAAATTCATACTTATTAAACAATTTTAATTAACATCTTTTTATTTTCTGCTTTTTTGTACCATTAATATTCAAGAATTTTAAAAAATTTGTTGAAATTATCATCTAAGCATTCCTGATAGTATTTTGTTGTCTGATTTTTATCTCTTTAGTTATTTTTATTGTTGCTTTTGTTCTAGTGCACTTTGTTTCTATCAATATGACAACAATTATGAATATTATGTACGTCAATTTTATACATTAAGTGATATAAGTTCTGTTGTTAGTACATTTTAGTTTTAAACAATTTATTAAATTGTTTTATTCAAGTTCAATTTTACTATTTTATACCTAAAGTTTTCAATTAATTTGTTTTATTTTTAGTGTCGAAGTTTTTCTTGTTTTGTAAACTACATTGAGTGATTATTAATACTTGTCATGAACATTTGAAAAATATGTTTGTATTTCTTTTTATCTAGTAGAAAATTAATTTCTAGGACAAGCTATAGTTTTGAGAAATAATTTTTTTGCATGGTTTAGTATGAGTTTAGCATTTTAAAGTTCTTTTTTAATATATGAAATATACCAACAAAACTTTCATTAAAAATATATATGTTTGTTGATTTGTTTTTTAATCTCTAACATTATGACTTGTTTAACAATTTTTATAAAAATTATAAAAGTACTATGTTGTTTAACTTGTTCTTATAGTTTGAAATAAATATTTTCTAAATATTAACTGTGACATAATTTAAGTTATGTTATTGATTTTTACTTAATTTCATTTAAAGACCTAATTAAAAAAAAATAGTACTAAGTTTGTAATTTTATTAAATAAAAAAAACTGTGTTTAATATAGTGTCATGACTTTTTTATGGTTTTACTAATACTATAAAGTACACTATTTCAAAAACTAGATAATAATTTCAAAGTTAAAATTTGTAAGTGTTATTAAATTAATATGTTACATAAATAAAAGTATTACTAATAGTATAGTTTATGATACACTTTGTTTCATAGGTCAATTTGGTTTTTTGACTAATTGTTTTATGAATAAAATAGATAAATTTATATGAGTAAATGTTTTTTTTAAGTTGCATAGGTCACTTTGTTTATATGATTAATTGTTTTATACAAAAAGTTATATCAAGTTCCATAGTAACTTTTTTTCAAACATATTAATCGGAGTATTTATTAAATAAAAATATTTAACCAATAATGTTCACAATTCTTAAAGTTAATTAAAATGTACTTAGAACCAAAACAGTTCTGCAATACTTACTAAATTAGGTGAACAGTATCAGATAATAATTTTAATCTTTTACCATCCAAGTTAATCTAAATACAATCGAAAAATTTACCTAATTCAAAATTCACCTTACTGCAAACTAAATTAAAGATTTAAGTCATTAAGTTAGAATAGTACACACTAAATAGTAAGTTTACAAGAAGAACTAGTTTATTAATTATGCTATAGCTACTTTAAACATTATGTAGTATTTAAAATATATTAAATATCTTAGAAATAACTTAGCTCAAATTTTAATGAAGCTAGAATTTGTAGAAAAACTATTAAAGAGTTTAGGATATTTTTATTCATATTTGTTTCACTAATAAGCTAAAAAGGGAAATATATATACAATAAAAATGTTATAAAACTTACATGCGTTACCCCATTGGTTTTATTTACTATATTTAAAAGTAATCTAATAGTAGCATACTTAGTAAAAAACGAAACTTAACTATACAAAAAAAATTAACATTTACTAGTCATGTCATATCAAAAGTTTTGTTTCAATAAAAATGTTAAAACTTGAACAGTTCAGGATTTTTAATTATATTTAATTGCATTTTAAAGTTGCATAAGCTATTTTTGTTTTTAAATGAGATATTTTTTAACTGCTTCCACACAGTATACTCGACTATGAATGATTTGTGATTTTACTTATTGAATTTGTGTGTACAGTTCTAATTTTTTTTGTAAAATTGTGTTTTAAACTACAAACAAAACTATAAAAATATTCAAATTAAATAATGTAATACGTATTCATAGTACATCCATATCCATAGTCAATTTACAAACAAAACTGTAAAATATTTAAACCAAATAATGTAATACGTATCCATATCCATAGTCAATTTACAAAAAACGATATAAGTAAACTAGTGTTTTTATTCTAGTGTTACAAATATTAATATGTTTTAACATTAATGTTTTAAGTAACCTATTTAGCTCATACATATTATCATTCAATTTTTTTTTGTATTTTGAGTTTTTTTTTATATAATGCTACATCAAACATTAAACAAAATTATAACTTTTCTTTTCAAATTTGTATTTTGAAATTTTAAACAAAATTTTTCAAAGTTATACAAATTATACATTTTAGATAAATTTCACATCATTGAAAATAATTAACAATACAAAAACAGTTAGGTATTAACTTAAACAAAATTATATAATGCTACATAACTGTAATAATTTAACGAAAACATAAATGTGTTTGTAATAAATATTTTAAACACCTTAACGGATTTTTTTTTGTTTTTTTAAATAAATTTAGTTTAAAAAATAAAATACAGTTTTCATAAGTATTTAACTTAAACCTAAACAAACTATTGTTCAAGTGTTTGCATAATTTTTTATTTAAACAAAAAAAATTTAAAGGTGTTAAAGGAACTATTCTAAAACATTAGGCTAAAAGATAAAAATATACCTACTACAACAGTATTCAAAAGTTTTTGATACAATAACTATAAAAGTGTACAACAAAACGCATATAAGTTATAAAATGCTACTAAACTTCAATAGATTTTTACCAATTAAGTAGCTTTCTAAGTTCAAATTAAGACAGGTTTTAAATAACTTTTTTTTTATTAGCTATAAAATACAAACTGCTTAAACACTTTGAGTTACAGAAAATAGTTATACTTAACTTAAAAAAATATTTCTAATATATCGTTTAATTAGGTTACAAGTCGTTCAAATGTTCTGTTTTATTCCAGCATTCAGAGTCTTCTGATTCATAATACCATTTGTGAATCCAGTTCGAACTTCTTACTTTCTTTAGATTGTTCTTTTCTGCATAAAATACATCATTTAATCGCTCACAAAGCGAACAAAGTCCCGTAGAAAGGTTGCTCCCGTACAAGTGTTTTTGATCTGCAAGTCTCCAGTTCAGGTATTCCCCGTAAGCCGTGTCGTTCCGGTCCAGATAGTCCAGATAAACGTTCAACTTTGTTAAATTCGACGCGTAGTCTTCGAGGAAAATGAAACTGTGCCTCGGCAGAACGGCTTCGTAATCCGCTTTCTTCGATCCCCACACGATGGGAACGGATCCGCTCAGGAAAGCGTTCCTGTAAACTTTTTCCGTGACGTAGTCCTTGCAATGGTAGCTGTTTTCGAAAGCCAGGTAGAACTTCGAAGCCGTCAGGAACTCTTGCAGCTCTCTGCTGCCCCTCCGAGGTGGTTGCGGGTTCGCCGGAAAGCAGGCCCCCCTCAGGTCAATTTTTATTCCGGATTTGACCATTTTGTTCACGAGGTTTATTCGAGCTCTGGCGCCTCTAGTGTTTCCGCAGTTTGAAGTGATCCACGATACCAGTTTTGTTTTCTTCTTCAATGTTGCCGATATTCCGTAATCTTCTTGGTCGTTGAACTTTTTCTTGATCTCTGATAGAACTTGTGTCACAGTGAAATACGGCTGATGTACATCGGAGTCTCTCCTGAAAAGGAAGTTTGAAATAGTTTACACAATTTAAGCTTTCCAAAACAGAGTTAGAATAAATAAAGTTCAATTTTCATAGGTGTTTTAAATAGTAGTTTTATAAACTAAACTCAAAGATAGTTAGATATGATAATTTTGTTAATAATATTGTGTATAAAAAACCAAAGAAATAAAACTAAGCATCGTGATTAAAAAAATACTTTTAAAGCGTATTTTAATAGTAAATTTTTATGCAGTATAAAAATAGAAACATTAAGACTAAAATAAATAGATTAGCATTAAAAGTTTACTTTATAATATAAAACAAACAAACCTGTAGGTATTAGTTAGATTATAAAAACTTTCTTTAAACTTCATAGTTTTTCTCTGTGGACTTTCCATTAAGTGCATGACATACAACTGTCTTGAATTCCTGTAAGTAGACAGGTATATAATATTATCTTAATTGATAGAATGAAAGAAAATAAGACTCACCGCTTTGAAGGTAGCTCCATATTTTCTTTGAAGTAAAATTGATGGAAAATAATTGCATCATACTTATCCACTTCTAGCTTCAAAAAATATAAACAAAATAAAAATGTTTTTTTAATTTCAAGCCGGTTAAGGGTATATATAGCATGTTTCTACAATTATTCTAAAATTTATAGTTTATAAATCTTTAAATTAGTATTTTAATAATTGGTGTAAAATTTGTTTTTACTTTAGCACAAATAAATGTTAAAGCTTTTCATTTGGTTAAATATGATTGTTTTTTTAATTTAAACACCGCAACTATTTACTGAAAATTGTATTATAAGTATTACTAACTAACGAGGCATAAACTGTTTAAAAGGCTTAAAGTTTTTATTTTTATCTAATTTAACAATGTAAACCAATATAAAAAATCTGGTAAATGGAAGAACTCATGATAGCACCCTTCGACTAATTGAATAAACAGCTTTTGATCAGAACTTAAAATTTTTAAATATTTAAATTTTATTTTTTGAAAAGATAGTTTTTAAGTAAGCATATTATTTATATAAAAAACAAATTGATATTTAAAAGTGTAGTTATTTTTTTAAAGATTCAAAGACGGGTTTTGTTTGCAAGGAAAAAACAAAAAAGTACTGTTTATAAAGCATAAATATGTATGATACGCATTTTCACAAAAAGTTAAATAATTTTGTAGAAATTTCTCAGTTAAATGTAACATTTTAATTGTAAAACTCTAGTTTCTTTTAAATAACAACAGTAAAAAACTGTATTAAGTTTAACAATTGTGACCTTTAGTTTTAGTGTTTCTTAATAAAACATCTTAAGTACTAATCAGAATAAAATATTTCACCATAGATTTATTGTCTGTCACCAGACAGTTTCCACAATTTTTGCTTAATTTCCATGTTTCTATCGTTTTAATCCAAGGACGATTCCAAAACAAAATTGTCTGAAAGTATATTTTATTGAATTGTTAAAATAATAAAACATAAATAATTTAGTTCAACTTGAAAATTAAACTTTATTCTAAAAAATTAAATAACATAGTACTACATGTAGACTAAACATACCTTATCAGTTTTTAGTTTCGAACTCTGACGTTTTTCTATTGCAGTTTCTAATGCTAAAGTCTGAAATATTATGTTATATTTAGAAAAAACTAAATTTTAGTGTAGCTTTGTTTAAAGAAATAACTTAATTATCTACTTTTAGCTCATATGTGCGGTTTAACTATTTAATTTGAGCGAGAAATGAGATTAAAAATAATTTGTTTATCGGAATCATATTATATTGTTTTGAAAAATTTCATTAAAAATAAAATTACTCCCAACCTTTTTAAAAATTATGATAAAAATTTGTTGTGTTTAAAGAATAAGTAAACCAAACAAAACGTACTAAAAGGAGTTACAAATGTTATAAGTAATATTGATAGAAATTACTTTTAAAACAAATGATTTAGTTTAAAATTAAATTTAAAACTTAAGTTATGCAACATAGCTTTGCTTAAATTCAAAAAATGTGCATCTAAATTATACTTTATTACCTTAGTAGTCGAAGTTCCGTTTATTATCAATGTAGCAGCATTCTTTCTCAATTGAGTTGTTTGCGCTGTTATTAGCGGCAATGGATATTTCGGTGCTACTTTGCCGCTATAACTTGCTTTACTGTTGTTTCTGATAGTAATTGATATTGTCATGTACATTATAAGCATGATAAAAGCTACAACTGCTTTTTCGTTGGACATCTTAAATTAATTGTTTCGACTGTTGAAATTATAGATGGATTAAAACTTCAAAAACAGAAATTGTTAAAAAGAAAAACTACTTAAACGCGTTTTTGCATTTTGTTAGCTAGTTTAATACTTAAAAATAAGAAAATAAACATTTTTAATAGAAATTTTAATGTTAAAGTAATGTTATAATTAATTGCTTTAACTTTGATCATCAGTTTAAAATATGTCAGAACTATAATTGATTATAATAATAAATGAAACTAACTTTTTGGATTTAGTCTTATTATACTAATAAACTTTTTCAGTATAACATAATTATACTATAAAAATCATAAACCAACACTATTAATAAAACATAAACCAACACTATTAATACATTACATGCTAAAACTTTATTTTTGTTAGAGTCATAAATAAGTTCTAATGTCTACTTAGCTTAGATTAAAACAAATACAATGTTTCTAAATTTACATCACCTTTTAGTGCAAACTGGTTAAACGAACTGTTTCATAAAAGTTAAACAAAATTATCTTCTTCACATTACAACTAAACATTTTTAAGCTGTAAAACAAAGATTAAAAACTTGTTCTAATACATAATAAAATTTTTAATGATCAATACTTGAAAACATGGTATATCAACATTAAAACTTTTTACCTTTACTTACAAATAATTAAAATAGCCTTTAAAATTTAAATGTTCTTGTATGATTCGTATTAATGCAACCCAAACAAAAAATAATGAAAATTACAACAAAAGCAACTTAAATTAACCTAAAGATCAAAAAACGAATACTTTCATTCAACTTTTATGAAAACAAAAAGTCTATACAAGCTAATTTTATTATATATAATATCCTTAACACAACATATAAAACTTACAACTTAGTGAAGTTTTAATACATTAATCCACATTTATGTTCCGGTATATCTGTTGATGCGATGCCAAGTTTATTCAACTAGAACGCAGTGCATAAGCTTTCTAAGTGTATTAGATGTTAATCTCATTATTGATGCCCCGAAGCTTGGTATAATGAAAGGTGATACACATCAACAAAAAATATATTCATACGGCCTTTGACTATTAAAAAGTTTAACCGCTGTCTAAACTTTTTAAATATTAAAACAGAAATTCTAAAGTAAAAAAAAACCAAAAACAAAACGACATTTGTTATATATTTTTAAAACAAAACTTTTGTGTTTAGCTAAGTTTATTTCTTAACAATAAATATGTACTAAATAAAAAATAAAGAATTCATCATAGGTTTTTACAAAAGATGACATCTTAATGTTTTTTAAAATTAGTTAAGTACAACGGAATATAATTTGTGCTTTTATTTGCTTTATATGAACAAAACCTTTTACGTTGAAATAGTAATTTTAATTCAGGGGAAAATGCAGTTAAGCAATGTTTTTGTCCAAAAAAAGTAAAAAGTTTTAGTAGTTTTTGTTACTTTAATTTTATACTTAAGTTTAGAAATTATTACAAATTACTCAGTACAAAGATATTAATCTATTAATTAAAAAGCTGTATTTATTTAATACAATTTCACGTTATTATATTGAATTTACTATTAGTAAAGGTTGAAATTTTATTTACATTGTCCATTATTTTAAAAGCTTAAACAGTTGAAGTTAACATTAGTAAGTGTTGTATAAATTATATGCTTTTAAAGTATTTTTCTAATTTTGTGGTATACCATATAATTAGATGCATAGGTCAAATTGTTTGTATGACTAACTATTAGCGAAAAGTTAGATAAATTTGTATTAGTAAATGTTTTTTATTTAAAAACTATTAATCAAGATACTTACTAAATATATTTTTTTTACCAATAATGTTCTAAACGATTAAAAAGTTTGCCAAATGTCTATGCAAAATCAATTAAGACAGTTCTGAAATACTTACTAAATTAAGTGGACATTTAAAAAATAACTTCAGCCTTTAGCATCCAAGTTATTCTTAATACCATCAATCAGTTTATTTACCTCAGTAGAAAATCAACCTAACTTAGTTATATTAAACTAAAAATTCAAAATTTTTAAGTAAGAATGCTACAAACTAATAAGCAAACTTACACTTGAAGTTTTTTTATTATTTTCCATTACCAATTTGGACATAATGCAGTACTAAAAATGCATTTTAAATTATTAAAAATTGAGCTAAGTTACTTTTAATAAATTTAATATGCAGTTTTAGTACTGTATTATACTCAAATTGGTAATAGAAAATAATAAAAATATTTCAAGTTATCAACTTATAGAGAAACTATTAAAGAATTGAGGGTCAGAATTATATGGCCCGCAGCATGTTTTTATATTAAAAAGAAATAAAACTTAATATTAGTTTTATTTAATATTTTCGGTTTATTCTTAAGTATACAGTATTCTACTATTTTATGTACTATTGATACGTAACAAATTATTTGATTTAAATATTTTTATAGTTTTGTTCGTAAACTAAAAATATATATATATATTTTTTATTTAAAATCACAATTATACAAAAACAATTAGAACTGTACACACAAGTTTAATATTGAAGACTTTTCAATTTTCACTTAACTACTTAGAATTTTAGAACATAATTTATTTTTTGTAATTTCATATAAACATTTTAAAATACACTTTTATAATTTTATAAAGTAATTAGTTTAACTGCTGCCGACTAAATATATAAAATGTTCTACTTAAGTTACTTTGTTCTAATTAAGTGTAGTTTTTATAGCATAAACTTTATATAGTTATATTGGTAAATAAAACTGATGTATAAAAGCTTTAAACCCTAAAAAGCTATAAATGTTTTTTTTTTAAATAACCGACAATAGAAATATCTTAAACTTAAGAAAAACTTACAGTGAATTTTAGATTAGCACAAAATTTTTTTTTGTAAATGAGACAGAAACAGTTTAGATTTAAAAAGATAAAAAAAAAACTTTTCGGTAATTATAGTTGACTTGACCTTTAATAATAAACGTATGAAAGTGAGGTTTATAATTTTTTGAATTATGTAAGCACAGGTTTTTTATTAGAGTTACTTATACTTTATATCAGTTTTATTTTAGTCATATAAAGTTCTTACTAAACAAAATTTGAGAGCCAAAATTATACAGTCACAGTTTTTATTTTATAAACTTCTATATACTAGAACAGAGGTCGACAGAATTTTTTTAGTAGTGAGCTAAATATATTAGAATAAGTGAAAACTAAAATAAATTTTTGCGGACTGCCGTAGTTAAAAAAGTTGTGCTGAAATATTTTGAGGTTATCTATAAAGAAGTTGTAAAGAAGTATTTATAAATAATAAGAAATATCTGGTTAAGATAGATTTAAAACAGCAATCAATTAAAAAAAAACTGAAAATTTATTTATTCTACTATAAAAATTTATCACTATTAGCCCAAAGTTAGATTAAGAAAAAATTATATGTAACTATCATTTTATAAGTTTAGTTTAATTGTTTTCCGCAAGTTTTCTAAGCTGTAAAGTTTTAAAATTATATATATGGCCGTAGTATGCTGACTTCTAGTTTAGACTTTATTTAAAATTTTAGATCACAAATACAACACACCAGATAAACTTTGTGAACTTTTGTTATACAGTTTAATAGTTCTTACAGCACAACTTTTAATAGTTTAGAAACTTGAAAATGTTAATTTAGCTACTACAGTTATGTCTTAAATAAGCAACAGATAACAATTAGTTTTCATTGTATTTAGGTTTAAAAAAAAAGGTTTAATAATTCAGTACATCGAATTATACTTTTTTCTCAAAGCTATTACAAGTTTTACGTATACAATTATGTATAAACAAAAAAACTAAAAGTTCTTAGATTTTACTTCTTGATATTTTATTCATTCTAATAATCTAAACAGTTTATACAACTGCATTAATGTAAAGAAAAATAAATATATATGATAATAAAACTATAAAAAAAACTAATTAAAGTTCTTAGTTTTTTGTTTATTTAGTAGTCTAAAATAGATAAACTGAATCAACAAACAACAAACTTAAAAGTTTCGTAAGTAGAAAACAAAAACTTTTAGGTACTACAGTAATTAAACTAATGAAGGTTTTATCAGTTTTGTTTCTGCTCTTTTGCGCCTTTAGTGTCGGCTACAGCTTGCGTTGCTTCTCGTGCAACACTGACAAACTGTTTTGCCCGCCAAAAATAATCACGTGTCCGCTCACTGGAGACCCGGAGCGAGACAAGTGCATATCGCTTACAAAAAACTAGCACAAGTACAAGGGCTGCGACGCAGAGTTTGAAAGAATGGTTCTACAGGCTGTGATCGGTAAAAGTAATTTTATAGATACAGTAAGAAAACTCGATCCGCCTTCAACGCAATCTACATGCAATACTGACCTCTGTAATGGGTCTGGGAAGCTTTCAAAGAAAATCCAGATTGTTTTAGTTGTTGCCGGTGTTATTTTTGTACTGTCTCATTTGTTTTAGATATTAAAGTACTGTTTAACTGCCTAGATAAGTAATTTTAAGTATATATATATATATCGGAGATTAAAATAGTTATCTATTTGTACGTTAAAACAAAGACTATTTAAACTTGTAAATTGGTTTAAATGATAAGTTAAATTGATATTATAAAAGTATATTTTAATACGATGCCAAACAAAATACTGTTTTTTTTTAAATACATCAAAAGGTACTCTTAAATTTTCAAAAATAAGTCGAATGAAAATTGGGAAAAAATCCTTTACAAGTTTTACCTAAACTCTTAGCACTTGAGCAAGAAATCCCTCAAATAACTTTGCTAAGAATTTAGGTAAAACTTGTATGGGTAATATATTCTAAAAACAATAATTAATTTAAAAAAAATGTAATTACATCATGAAACTTAACTATACAAGGTAGTTAAAAATAAAAACTATTAAAATAGAAATGTTTTCGCATAAAAGTCTGTAAACCTAAAAATCGAAAATCGTGCGAAATTGGAATTTTTCTGAAATGTTTATTGGCTTGTGGTATAAAAAAAAATGAAAAAAAAAACTCATTACAAGTTTAAACTTAGTTTAATAAGTATGTTAAAAAAAAAGCTGAAAAAAAAATTATTTTTAAAGAAAAAAATTGTAAAATTAGAATTATAGAAAAAAAACTAAAAGCTTTTAAAGGGGTCCCACAACAAAAGTCAAACCCCAGTTCGATGGAAATTATTATGAAAAGCAAAGCAAAAGAACGAGCTTTGAGAATTAAAAAAGCTCTTATTTAGCATTAAAGAATTTGAAAATAATAGATTTTAAAGTTTGGTTAAAAAAAAAATTACAAAAAAGTCCATTTAAGCCAAGTTAACGCACGTTTAGAATTATCATATTAATAAATATGGTTATACTTTGCCTTTAAGTATAAAGCTATATATAGTTAAAAAAACAACATAATCTAGCTTTATGTTATAAAACGTTTCACACAAAATTTATATTTATAGTTCTGTTTTTTTAACATAAAAAAAAACTTTTTGGCTAGTTAATGTATACATATCCATAAGCTACTAGCATTACGAGTGTGAAGTTAGCTTGGTAACGTTTTTCAAAAATTTTTTAAAAATGTCCAAACTTTGTTTTGGACAATTACCAAAGCAGTAGGTATTTTGTGATTTAGTGAAACTAAAAAAATAAAACCAAAAACATCGATTGATTACATAGCACAAGTTATAAAAGCTGTTTAAACTTTTTTTTTGATTTATCATATTCAAACAATACTATCATTAAGCTTTGTATAGCACAAAGTTTATATGAATCTAAGTATCTATACATTCTTAAAATTAGTTAAAAGGTAAAACTAAAAGAAATTTGACTGATAAAAATAAACAAGTGTTGCGTTTATTATTTACAGAAATTACTAATAACAGTCACACGATTTAAAACAAAAACAATAAACTTGTTTTGTTTTAAGAAAATGTTTAGTTAGTTAAATTCGTCATTTTAAAAAGGTTTAGGTAGATTATAAAAATGCACAAGCTAAACGTAGAAGCCAAAGTTGTCTTTGTGTTTAAATAATTATTAAGTTATAGACAGAAAAAATATCTAAAACAGTTTTAAATTTTGAATTTAAGTTAAAAGTATACAGAAGTGAATATTGTAGTTCTGTATTATTAATACTTAAAGTTGCAACTAGAAAGTTTTTGAACAATTTGACAGTGTTAGGAAATACAAAGAATATAGACTTTTAACAAAGTTGTTTTAAATATAGCAATTGCAACTTGTAGTACTTTAAAGCATATGTTTTTAATCGCTTTTTACCAATATATAAAAATAAAAACAGTGTTATAACTTGAAAACTAGTTATTCAAAAATTAAAAGGAACATAACATAGTAAGAAAATTAAATGAAAACTAACTAAACCTGTTGTTTAGTTTAATTATAAACTTTAAATAGTACCAAAAAAAGTATATTATTTTTCAAACCACCTTAAACAAACTTAAATAAATATTAAGCTAAAACAAAAAAACACTTGCATACTTTTAAAATTGAAACAAAATCACAACTTTAAATGAAAAAAAAACTAAAATTCTTTGTTGTTGTACAACTTTAGAAAAAAAGTTTTAAACTTTTTGAATCTTCATAACAATTTGGTAAAAGTAATTAGATACGTTGTAAAAAATATGTCAATAGTAATTTTAAAGTTAACTCCTTTTAAAAAAACTTTTAGCGTGCAAAAGTGTTTTATGTTTCTTTTTTAGAATTTTATTAAGTTTATTTTTCATTTCAAGCTTAATTAAAAAACTGTCGGGTACAAAAAACTAAAGTTTAAACGTTTTTATTATAAAACAATTTTTTCAAGAGCAAGCAGACCAGTATAACTTTAAAACATCAATTTATTGAAAAGCTTTTACAAAAATGTTGTTAAGTATTATGTTTTTCAACAAGTCATAATCTGAATTATTTAAATATCAAGTTTAGAGTAATATTGTTCAAAAAAAATACATCTCAAATAATATGTAAAACATTGTAGCTCCTAAAATACAGTTGTAAAACTGTTAGAAAAAATTCAGTACACAAATTAGCTAATAAGTTTAGCTAAAATGTTGTATATATTTTACACAATGTTTTAAGAGTAGTAATATAAATTAACTTCAGTATATGTGCAATGTAAGTTAAACACATTAAATTTAATTAAACTATAGACTTCTGGTTGAAAATCAACCAGTAAAATAATAACTCAAGCAGTAAAACAATGAATTTTTCAACAGAGTCAATAATTTTTTATACATAGCAGTATGAATTTCAAGCGTTCATCTTTACTTTTATTAAGTTCTTATACACTATATGTCGTGTTCATGGTCATAAACATATCTAACAACAAGTGGATCTCAAAAACTGCCCAAATTGTTTCTAAACCATATCATTTCTCGTACGGCCTATTCAACGGTTGTGCAAAATCAAAAGTTTCTCTAACAGAATGTAAACCGTTTTATGGTTAGTTGTTTTGCCTAGAATATCTGTATAGTATTCTCAGTATAAATTTTTTTTTCAAGCAAAATTTTATATTTTTTTTGTAAAAACAAGCCTCCCTTGCTTAATTTTGCTTCTCAATATTGAAAGATTAAAGTAGATTTAATTTAATAACTTTAATTTAGTAACAATCTAAAGTTCATGATTTTTAGTTTACTCGCTCCAAAAAATTAAACCAAAGACTGTATTTAATAATTTATTAGTTTATTTGTTTAAAATATCAAAAATTATTAACTGTATGTTTACGCGTACATTTTATTTCCTAACAAAGTTTAAAACTAAAAAAAAAACTATACCAAAATCTATGCTTGCAAAAATTTTAAAAGTACATTTCGAACTTCGTACAATAAAAAAGGAGCTAGAAAAACTAGAAATTTATCAAAAATACTTTGACAGGTATGGAATTTCCGATAGCTTTTATGATGTTATCAATTTTTTCTGCCTTGGTTGGCGTTTCATGTTTTCTTTTAACGTGTCTGAAGTTTTTGAAAGGTCAAGTTGGAACCAAAACAAAGAAAATTTCAAGGGCGACTATTTGCTTGTTTTTGATAGCGGGTTTGTTTTATTATAAACTATAAAAATGTACATTATAAACTTTATGTGCGTTACAACTATTTATACTATTAAGTTTCAATCATTTGCGCCTATAAAAACCGTTTAAAATTTAGCTAAAGCGTTTTATTTTGAATTTTAAATTTGCAAGGTGAATCAATCGTAAAAAGATACAAAAAATATTTACTTTTCTCAATAATTGTAAAAACACTAAGTATTCTGTTTACAGCCACATCAAACATAATTGGCCTATCTATATGGACTTATAAAGTCTGCCAAGGGTACGTAGATGATACTTTTTTTGTAAGGTTAAGTTCTTGTGAAGATTTTCGATGGAACTTTAGCTACTTCGCGGGTGAGTTTTGATCTAATACAGTCTTTTTGTTTACAGACAATGCTAGATGGTATATTGAAAAGTTTCAAGAAACTAGCCTAAAAGTTTACTATTTTGCACATGTTATATTTTAAACAGTTTTTAAATTGATTTAACTTTAGTGAAAAATGTTTAAAAGTGTTAATATGTGAGATAAGTTATTTTTAAAAATACTAAAATAATTGTTAATTTTAATGATAGATCATTTTATAATTTTTGAAACATTTCTGTAACAAGACAAATGATTTATAATCGTTGAGTAAAGCATTTGTTTAGATTACATAAAAAAAGACCTAAATTGCTTATTAAATTACGATATATTAAAAAATTGTTAAAGCTTATAAAAAACTAGTTAATTTTTAAGCTCAGTGATTTTATATTTTTTGAATTTATGTTTCTTTAAGATAATCAGTACAGTTTAATTAAACGTTACTTTGAAATTTTTAATGCAGTTAACTCAAAAATTACCAGGGTTATTTTTCTTATTACTATAATTAACTTAAATACAACCATAATTAACTAGGATGGATTGGATCAACATTCTTAATATTTTGTACGGTTGGATGCTTTTTACTGAGAAGATTTTTTAGTTAGAAATTTTATGTTAGCATATTTCTACTTTCTGTTCTGTATACTTCTATAATTTTTTTATCAATATATTGATTTTCAAAAAACTGTTGTATATAATATGCGTAAACACCTATGGATTAATAATATACATTTTTATAAATCTAAATACTCGATAATCTACACATTTTGTTGATAAAACATTTATTTAATTTGTAGTCATATGAAAGTTTTTTAAATGAAAACTAAAAACAAACTTTAAACCTAGTTGCTTAAAAAAACTTTTGAAATTTTTAATGCCTTCTTGTTCCTGACAATTTTAAAGTTTTTTAAAAACATTTAAGCTTATTTTATTAAAAAAGTAGTTGTTAATACTTTTAATTAACTATTTCAAAATATTACTATCTCGATAGTTGTAATAAACTTGGTTTTGTATATCTTGTGGTTTTTAATGTTTTTATTTCTTATAAATTTAGTTTTAAGAAATTGAATACAAGTTAGTATAATTTTTAGTACTTGTTATTTTAAGAAGGCTTGGTTTAAAACGGCCATGTTTAAAAAAGTGCATTTGACTATAAAATTAGTAATTTTTCCTGCTCAACAATTATGTATGCTGTATAAAAACTTAAGCTATCAATCATAGGTTGTTTAAATTTGAAGTTTTTGTATTTAATGTCTATCACTGTTAACTATTTATTAGTTTAAGAGAAAAAGAAACTTCCATCACTAAATAGAATAGTATAAAAAATGTATAGTGTTAGTTTTTAGTGATTTTGTACTTGAATCAAAAAAGTTAACAGTTCACTGAAAATGATAAACGAATAAGATAATACATTAAATTAAACTAATTTTTAATTAAACAAGTTGTCTTTTCTTAAGTTTTTATAGACCTCGGAGAAAATGACACAAAAAGCAGCCTTGAAAGTTTTATTTAAAACTAAAACTTTTGTTTTGTTAAAGTTAAAAAATAGTTATTTTAAGATAAGAAAATATTAAAAAAAATATATATAAAAAAAAGAATCAGTAAGTGTTAGTTAAAACAATAGTATTTAAAAAGCTATAAACTAAAAATTTAAAAAATAATAAACTGACAGTTAAATATTTTCTGAATTAAATGAGCAATGCTGTCTGAATATATCTAAACTAGTCAATGAAAAAGGTTTTAATTTAAATAACCTAGTTAAAATTGTATAAGTTATTTCAGCGATCCTCAAGCTAATCAAAGTCTGTGCATATTAAATTGATTTTATTTTCTGTGCTTACTAACAAACTGTATGAATGTAGTTAGTGAAGTCCTAGTGGTTAAATAGGTAAACAACTCTAATAGTCTTTTAGGTATTTTATATTAAGGGTGATCAAAAACGTTATAAACTCTATCAGTTTTTTAAACGTTTTGACTTGGAAACCTTCTATAAGTTAAATTTAAAAGTTGCAATTAACTTAATTTGCCAAAAGTTTTGATAAATCCAATAGTAGGAATTTGTTTATTTATTTACTTTTAATTAGTTCAATAAATTCTTAAATTACAACTTTTTGTAATCTCTTTAAGTTTAAATAAATCCAAACTTTTGAGGTAACTAAACTGTTCGAAACCTTTCAACAAATTCTATTTATAGAAAAAAAAATTACGTTTTAGTTTTAATAGATTACTTTTTAGAAACAAGGCTGTGTTAATGATACTTTGCATATTTAGTGATTGCATTAAATATTTTTTTTACAATTGAACTTAGTGATCAAAATATTAAAACTTCTTTAAATAAATCTCAAGTTTTAAAATTACGTTACTTTAAAAAGTAACGAGCTATTAAAAAAATACCGCTTTGATTTGATAAAACAATATAATTCCATGCACTTTACAACTTTAAATTATACTTTATTTAAATATAAACAACAAATATTAATATTAGTAATCTGTACTCTCTTGATCTTCTTAATAAGAAAAATCGTACTGAAAAACTAATATTGATTATATACTAATTGGGAGTTGCGATTTTAGAGATTTTACAAAACAAAAAGCATTATATTTTTACTTTAAGTCCTAGAGTTTTATAAGTACAATTATAAATTAAGTAAAACGGTGATACAATTAACAACTTAGTAGTTAGTAACCTAAAAGTATTTTTTATTTGCAGTTTGGATGTTTTTTTTTATTATAATCGTCGGGTTGTTTTAAATCAATTTCAAATTTTTACAGAGTCGTAGTAAAATTAGTTTGTCAAGTAATTAAAACTGCCCTGAGAATAACTATGGAAAATTGTTTTTATACAAAATACATAAATTTCATAAACAAGAATCCCAATTGCACACAAGCAATTAACAAAAAACAGATTTATTTATTTATTTTTATGTTCTTGAATATAGTGGTAAACACTTCAACCAGTGGAAGTTTAGTTCTTAGTTTAGCTATTTTTCTTCTTACTTGTTATTTGTGTAGTATTTTATATTGAAACTTTTTCTCTTGTTGCAGTAGGTTTATTAAACAAAAAGAACTTGAGAAAATCTGTAATTATACCACACCACAGTTTTGAAATACCTACTTAACTAACAGGACATTTAAAAAAATAACTTTAGCTTTTACCATCTAAGTTGTTCTTAATAGCATTAATAAGTTTATTTACCTTATTAAAATAATTAACCTAACTTAGTTATACTTAATTAAAGTTTTAAATTTTTTAAGTAAGAATGCAACAAACTAAAATGGAAAATAACACTTGAAATTTTTAATTTTATTTCCACTTTGAACATAATGCATTATTAAAAATGCATATTAAGTTTCTAAAAATAACTTAGCTTACTTTAAATAAAGCTATAATTTATAGAGAAAATTATTGAAGAGTTGAGGAAAAGAATTATATGGCCCGCAACATATTTATATATTTAAAAGAACTAAAACTTAGCATTAGTTTTGTTATGTGCTTTCAATATAATGTTAAATATATAGTATTTTTCTATTTTATGTACTATGGATACGTACTACATTATTTGATTTAAATATTTTTATAGTTTTGATTGTAAAAAAAAATCTTATTATTTAAAATCACAATATTTCAAAAAGAATTAGAACTGTACACACGAATTTAATATTGAAGACTTTTCAATTTTCACTTAACTACTCAGCATTTATGAACAACAGTTATTTTTGTAAGTTCATACAAACTTTTTAGAATACACTTTTATAATTTTATAAAGTAATTAGTTTAACTTCTGCCGACTAAACATATAACAACATTATAATTAGGTTACTAAGTTCTAATTAAGTGTAGTTTTTGTAGCACAAACTTTATATAGTTATATTGGTAGTTAAAACTTATGTATAAAAGCTTTAAACCTTACAAACCATAACTATTTTTTCAAATAACTAACAAAATGATTGTTCATACTGTTATCAAAACTTACTTTATTTAGTTTTTGTTCTATCTTAAGCTGTAGAAAACTCTAAAGTTAGCTCAAAAACTAGCTGAAATCAGATTTTTATAAATTAGAATTTTATTTTTTATTTAACGATAAAAAACGCTTAAAAAGTTTGGTCTAAGACAGACATCATTTAGATTTAAAAATAGGTAAAAGGTTTTTCTGTAAATATACTTGACTCAACCTTTGATTATAAACGTATACAAGTAAGATTTTATTAACTTGTGAATTTTGTTTAACAAAGATTTTCTATAAGAGTTCTTACACTTTATATCAGTTTTTCTTTACTCATAAAGTTCTTACTAAATATAATTTGAGAAATAGAATTAAACAATTACAGGATCTAGTTTATAAACTTCTATATAACAGTGCTTCTGAAATGGGGTTCCCATAAATCATAAAACTTCAAAAACAATGGAACACATAAAATGGAAAACATATATAATTATAGCATTCATTGATCTGCTTAGTGTCTATCTAGCGGTGGGACTTTTAATGAGTATTCATTATTAATAGGTGTCCTGGTTGCCCAAATTTTTTGAATTTCTATTTTTAGTGAACTCATGAAAATACTGTTATTATCACTAAAGCAAACAATGTAAGAGCAATCAAAACAAATTCTAAATGTTTACACAACAAAACTAAATAACAAATCTTTTTTAGAAACTTATTTCTGGTATATTATTTTGTTCCAAATGCTGTAAAAATGTTTAAAAAGATGCCTATTACCTTGATTTAAAATTTAATTTGTATAAAAGCTTACTTTTTACTTAAAAAATGCTACTATAATTTTAAAAATATCTGGCCAGGCCTATAAAGTTTTAACAGAAACTGAATTTTAAATAGTTTTTTTAAACTTACATGATAAAAAATGATACTCTAATTTTTAAAAGTTCTGGCCAGGTCTTTAAAATTTTAACAGAAATTGAATTTGAAACAATTTTTTATATTTACATGATAAAAATGTTTAAATGTCTGTGTGTTGGAAAAGTTTTAAAGTTTGTTAATTAAGTAATTGCTTTTTCTGTTTAACTATTATAACTCGATGATATTTTTTTGATTATCATTTATAAAAAAAACTTCTGTTGAAGTAATAAAATGTATCGAAAATTATTTCATCAGCAAGGGTTTAGAGTGGAATAAATGTGTCGGCATTTGTACTGACGGTGCAGCGTCTATGACTGGGTCCAAAAATGGTGTAGTGAGGAAAATGGAGGAAAAAGCAGTTGAAGCTAAATAAATACATTTTTTTTTACTTATAGAAAATTTGGCAACAAAACATCTTCCTTTTTGTTTACAAGAAGTTCTCTCAGCGTCGTTAATTTTATAAAAAAAAGTGACAAAAAGGCCAGATGTCTCAAAGACCTATAAGAAAGTTTAGATGCTGACCATCTGCGACTTCTTTATCACAACGAAGATCGCTGGCTGTCGAAGAGGCGGACACTGGTTCGTCTTGTTGAATTAAAGAAGCAGGTGTTCATCTTTCTTAAAGATTAAGGCTCAGAATTAGTGAAGTTCTTTGAAGATGATGTTTTTTGGCCAGGCTAGCTTATCTCACCGATATTTTCGAAGAATTGAACGCTTTGAACTTAAGCATGCAAGGGAAGCAAAATTCCATTTTTGCCATGACAGAAAAGAATGAGGCGTTAAAAAATAGAAATAATTTTTGGAAGAAAAAGGTTAGCAATGGTAATTTTGCGATGTTTCACCGGTTTGATGAGGCCCAAGAAAAATGCATAGAATTCAACTTCTCTGACGAAATATACAACCACCTTGATCTTTTGTCTATAAGGTTTCAACATTATTTTCCTGAAGATGTTCGCATCGGAAATTTATGGACTTTGAATACTTTTATGTGTGATATTGCTTCAGAAGAAGTGAATCTTCCTACAAATACAGAAAACTAATTGCTGCAACTATCTGAAGATAGAAATTTAAAATTGAGTTTCAAAGGGAAGGAGCTTTTAGATTTTTGGATATGTGCAATTTCAGAGTACCCCGTCTTAGCAAAGCGTGCAATAAAATTTCTTTTATCATTCATCTTTGCGAGTCCGGCTTTTCGCATGTAAGAAACATTAAAACATAGCAAAGGAACTGTATGCTGACTCCAATCTTATCTGCCTGTCTCCGTCTCAGTCTATCCAAAATCCAGCAGCGCATTGTCATGCTTGTTGCTAAGAGACAAGTTCAAGTTTCGCACTAAATGTTTTTTATTTATTTTTCGTTAAGCATCTTAGCCGTTTATTACGGTAATCTGTGAACTTGATTAGGTTTATGTTCATTTAGTTGTTGTTTGTAGCTCTCATTTTGTTTTTATTATGCAAGGAAAGATTTTTATGACGTTGCGATTAATCATGTTTGTTTTCGTTTATTTATTATAGAATCATAAAACTACTTACTTACAATTGGTATGATTTCTAACAATGATATAGTTTTGCTAAAAAAATCGTTTTTCACTGAAATTCTTTTGCTTTTGCAGGAAATATTATATTAAACATTTTATGTAAAATTAAATTAGGGGTTCCACGGAAAAGTTGAACTTTGGAAAAGGGTTCCGCCACTAGAAAAAGGTTCAGAAGCACTGCTATATAACAAAACAGAAGTCGACATGATTTTTAAAACAGTTAGCTAAATATATTAGAATAAGTAAAAATAAAATTAAATCTTTGCAGACACCAGTAATTAATAGACTGTGCTGAAATATTTTGATGTTTTCTATAAAGAAAGTTTTAATTAGGTATTTATAAACTTTTATAAATATTTGGTTAAGACAGATTTTTAAACTGAAGATTTTTATGTATAATTATAAAGAATATCTTATAATTCTTTGGATATTTTTGTTTAAAAAAAAATTAATGTTTGTAAAGTTTAATAGTTTTACTTGTCATAGATTTTTTTGTTTTAGAATTTAATTTTTGACAGTAATTTATTTTTCCGTTTACTCAATGTTTAGCTCATTATAATTTTAATTAAGTTGGGTATGCACCTCGATTGGTTTTTTTGTGTGTCCAGGTCCTTAAACCGAAAAAATTATTGAGCAACTTTTTTTTTTTGTTCAAAAAGCCTCTCTCTCTCTCTATTATAAATAATTATCACCTTTAGCCTAAAGTTAAATAAAGAGCAATTTATAGGTACAGTAACCTCTCGCATCTTTACGCACTCGTGACGTTACGCACTCTCGTTTAGTTACGCATTTTAGAATTCTAAAAAATTCAAAATTTTAATTTTTTAATAGTGCACAAATTAGGTTTATTGTATATTTTTAAGTGAAATTAAATTTTTTTTGCATTTTTAGTTTGTACTTTCCATAAGGAACCTACTGAACTCTATTGCTTTGACTTTTATAGCTTAGGTGTCTTAACACTCTTCCTTTTATATCTTAAAAAAAAAAATCAATTCCTCAAATTCGTTTGGCATGAAATTACATTCCTACTCAAAAAATCTATTAATATACCTTTGATACAATGCAAGAAAGTTTATTCTTATGTGGGCAAAGAACAATTTAAAAAAAAGTTGTAGTAACATAAACAATTTTTATTAAACAATTTTCTTATATTTCATAGATTTTTGTTCAAAAGATGAAATCTATCACAGCACCAAATGAATAATTTTGTATAAGGCTATAGAAACAAACTTTAATATAGACACCACACCATTTCTTAATTGTAAGCAAAGGCTTAATTATAAATTGAAATTGCTAAGTAGAATAGAATATAAACGTCAAGTATCAAATAAGTCACATATAAATAAAGATAAAATCTACTTATTATTAAAATTAATAAATTTAATTAGTAAAATTACTTTATATAAATATAAATCCTTTTTTTTTTATATATGTATAGTTTCATCTTTTGTTTTCATATTCATAAATAAAGTAAACAAATTGTTAAAAGTTGGAAAGTCTCCAGTCTGTTTTTAACTAAAAGCAATATTAAAAAACAGCCATTGTAGTAAGTATATTTGATACCTCTCGTATCTTTACGATCTCTCGAATCTTTACGCACTTTTTCTGTGGACACAATGTGCGTAAATAAGCGAGAGGTTACTGTAACTGTTGTTTTAAAAGTTTAATTTAATTGATTTGCGCAAGTTTTCTATGCTTTAAAGTTATAAAAATAATTGCTTGGCTGTAGTATGTTGACTCCTAATTTAGACTTTGCTTTAGATTTTAAATCACAAATACAACAAACCGGATAATCATTGTGAACTTTTGTTATACAGTTTAATAGTTGTTACAGCACAAACTTTAATAGCTTAAAAAGTCGAAAATGTTAATTTAGCTACTAGTGTTATGTCTAAAATAAGCAACATGTAACAATAAGTTTTAATTTTATTTAGGTAATAAAAAAAGGTTAAATATATCAGTCCATAGAACTACAACTTTTATAAAAGATTAAACAAGTTAAAACTTAAAATTATGCGTAAATAAAGTAAATAACAGTTCTTTTATAATGATGTATACGTTGTATTGTTTATTGAACAATAAAAAAGCGCTCAAAAATTTTGGTCTAAGGACCTGGTGTACAAAGGAGCCTTTCGGTTATCGAGTCGTACACCACATACTTATAAAATTTCTTTCAAACTTTTAGTTTTAATTTTTTATCATTTAATTCTTGAAGTCTTTAGTAATAAAACAACCAGTTAAACGAAACCAAAAAACGAAAACTAAACGAAAATTAACTGAATTTTGTGTATGAAAATGTACTTAAAAACTTGTTTAGTAAGATGAGAACTAAAAAACAGATATATCTTTAAATCAATTTATAAAAGGAGATAAACAATACTTAGAGCAAACATTTGAATACTTGAATGAAAGGTTAAAACCTCTTTAAAAAAGCAAAAACGTAATACACTGAAATGATTTTATGTTTAATTATCAGTATTTTGTGGTAAAAGTGTTATTTTCATTTTATGTAAAAAATTTATTTGAACAGTAAAAAATAAACTTTACGTTTGAATAAATAAATAAACTATTGCATAACTTTTTAATAACTTTAAGGAAGTAAACTCTACGATAACTGAACTAAAACTTTGTAAATAAAAATAAAAAGACAAGTACTGTTAAGTTTATGCTTTTATTAAGAAAAAAACTTTAATAATGTTAACACCAACAAATTTCCTTCTGTTTTTGAATATACTTTTTTATATATTTTTGTTAGTTGTCTAAGTCTAAAAATGTAATAGTTTATGTTTATGTTTATTATATATTTTACAATTTTACAAGTTATAAATAGTGTTATACAGCTGAATTACCGTAGTTAATACAGTTTAATTTTTTTTTCTTGTTGTTGTTGAAGCAGTTCTTATAAGTAGTGTATTGCAATTAGATTACAAAAAATATTAAAGTTCTTAACGTTCCTTTTTACTAAGTAGTAAAAAGACGTATGTAAACTAAATCGACTAAAGAAGAAACTGTAAAGTTATGAAAGTTGAAACCAAAAACTTTTAGGTACTACAATAATACAAATGAAATATTTATTAACTATGTTTCTGCTCTTGTGCGCCGTCAGTGTCGGCCACAGCTTGCGCTGCTTCTCGTGCAACACCGAAAAGCTGTTTTGCCCGCCAAAAACAGTCACGTGTCCTGCAAATGAGAACGAGTGCGTGTCCTTAACAGAAGGCAACTTAAAGTTCAAAGGGTGTGGTAGCGACTTGACGAATTTAATCTTGGATTCTTTTGTTAATTTTAACATGGAACTTCACAACCGACTGAATTCTCCATCGTCGGAATGTTTCTGCAAAACAGACCTCTGCAATGGGTCTGGAAAGCTTTCGAAGAAAAGCCAGATTGTTTCAATTGTTGCTGGAGTTGTTTTTGTGTTGTTTAAATTGTTTTAAGATTTTTAGAAGTTTATGGATACTTTTAGTAGAAAGAACGAATGAACGATAAAAGAACATCGTACAGTAAATATATATAGCGTAAAACTCAAACTAGTTTGTAAAAATTAAAATATTTATCTTTTAAACTTTAATCCATCGTTTCTTAGAATAAGCTTTTGAAACTTTTAAAACAAAATTAAATTAAATTTTAAAAATTTTCAAAGCACTGTGAAACAAAAATGATACAAGATAAAACTAGCTGTACTTGTAAAACTTTAAGTTATTAAAAAACTTTTAAACTTGCTGTTGTTAAAAAGTTAAGTATTCAAAACTCTACACACTATTCAAATAAAGATTTATTAAGTTCGAAGTTATGCAAAAAATTTATAATGAAAAAAAAAAAACTGTAATCCTTAGTTTCTTAAAAGAAATTTTTAAAGCTCTTAAAGTCTTGCTTTTGCTGAAAATTTAAAAGTTAAAGAAAAATTTAAATTTTTTTATTAACAAAAGTAGTTTTTGAAAGTTTTAGTCAATAACTTTTCGATTATTACTCTTTAAACAGTTGTCGTAAACAGTTGTTATTTTATAAATCTTCTATTTTAAATGCAAAAGTTTTTTATACTTAGATTGTTGTGAGTAAAATTTTACAAATTAAATACATTAAAGTATAAGCTTTAACACCGATAAAGTAAGGTAAAGTAGACAAAAAGGATTTAATAATAACATCTATGTTTTAAAACAAACGTCATTATGTCTTCAAAATTGTAGCAGATTGATAATTTTGCTTTGTTTACTATTGTTTTGTTTGTATTAAACTTAAAATTTTTTGCAAAAATTATCTAAGGCATAAGCTTTAGTTTGTAACGATGATGTTTTTATTGTTTTTGATAATATATTTTTTTTGTTTGTAAGGGTAAAAAGAATAGAAGCCAAAATAAGTATATATGTGTTTATTAAAATAAAATAAAAACAAAGATTATTTATTTACAGAGCTTACCATTAAAGTTTTAGTGTAAGAAACATGTGTTAGTGTAATAAAAGAAGAATACTGTTTGAATTTGTTATTATTATATATTATAGTGAAAGTTTATTGTAAACTTGAATCTTTATTGTTTTGCTAGTTTTGCTAGGATCTTTATTAGCAAACGCTTAAATTTTTGTTTTGAATAGTTATTTATATATAAATATACAAATCCTTCTAGAGTTTACTAGTTAAATTGCAATAAAAGTTTGTTTCCACAATAATGAACAAAAAAATTGTTTTTTTAAGCTTTTTGTTTTATACCGACTTTCAATGCAATCATTTTTTAATTAACATTTTAATCCGATTTAGCCTACCATAATTTATTGTAGACAATTTTTAAGATTCAATTGGTAACAAACACACTAGTAGTTATGTAGATGGTCAAATAAAACCTTTAACTATTTAGTAACTTAAAGTTTATGTATTTTCATTTATAAGGCAATGTATTACTAATAAATTTAAAAACAAATAAATTATTTTCAAAGATAGAATAAACACGTAGATTATAATACAAATGAGACACCACTAAAAACATACAGCTCTTTATTTAAATGAAAACAAATATCAACAAGACTGATATTTAAGTTCGCATAATCCATAATGCTCATCAGTGCAAGATGTTTCAATAAGTGCATCACTTTCGTACGCAGATCTCATGCATTCTCCAGAACCGTTGTAGTGAAAAGAATGATAAAAACTACTATGATATAACTTTCCTGACCCCACATAGCTTATTTCGTGTTGCTCATAGGAGTCAGTTAAGCCTACCCAGATGTCGCCTAGCCCGTTGGCACTGGCTTGTGAGAATATTTGCTGAATTTGACTTTTAAAAGTATTTGCTTGTTTTACAAAAAAAAGACTTTTCTAATCGAGAAATAAAATTAAAGTTATAGCTTTTTTAAAAGTTTTAAAGCAAATCAATACTATTATACAACAAAAACCTAAGTACATTATAAGCGTACTTAAAGGATGTTTTAGAACCTGTAGTAATGTAACTATGTCTGAATTTTTGTTCAAAGTAAGTATGTTGTATTATCAAAACATTTAAATAAAACTTTTAGAAAATAAAGTATATATTTTAAGTTAAATGTAAAACAAAACTAGAAGTTTTAAACTATGTTAAAAAGAAAATGTTTTATTAGTAATTTTTTGCAAACTTCAACATTTATCAACAATTCTGTTAGTAAGAATTTTAGTTCAATAAAAGCGCAAACAGATAGCTTCATCTCTGAGTTTGATTTAATTAAACATTTGAAAATTTTACAAAATTGAGTTATTATAAAATTTGGGTTACTTACTGCTTTTTGTCAAAGCATACTTATTTTATTTATAAACGTTTACATTAAAGTTTCTAATATTTTACAATTACGTTTTGGAATGATGTACAAAATTGTAACATTCAAACCTGTGATACTCAGAGCCAGATGAATCTAATGTCTCTTGAATGATGTCGCTGCCCATCTGCAAACACATACCGCGAGCTTTATTTAAACTAGCTTTAGAGGGCGTTAAGATGAACATTTTCACTATACAATCCTCTGTTGTTTAATATAATAAGTTAATTACAAAAAGCAGTAACAGTTTTACTTATGAACACCTTTGAGAACTAACGTTAAAATTTCCTGATTATTTACTTACATGTTACAAACATATAAACTTATAGCTCTATATACAAATTAATACAACTTATAACAATGATGTAGCTTAAGACTAACCTTGTACGCAAGAATCAGTGCAAACGTCCAAACATTGTGCTGAGGCTGCAAAGAAAGCAATGAAAACAAAAAAATTAATCCAACTTGTCATTTAAATATCTTAAATTCTAGTATCTATGGAGAAATTTATTGTAACATACATTAATATTAAAAAAATACATACATATACTTGTTTAATTTTAAACATACTTTTTTAAACGTTTCCTATTATGGCTACATAAAAGAAAACATTTTAATCTTTAAAATATAAAAACTAATGTATACTCTTACTTAAAATATTTTGTGCCAAAAACTTTTTAATTGTAAAAATTATTTAGAATACTGCTATTTTTAAAGCTAAGCAACTTTAATCAATATAACATTAGTTTTATAGTTAAGATTTTAAATTTTAAAGTCTAATTTTATCAGCATATATACTTTAAAAATAAAAATTGGTGTGAAAATTACACATGTTGTTTTCAATATTTTTAGTATCAAAAAGCGCTGAAAAACTGAACTTTTGAACTACAACTTATGGTGTTTGTTTTTTTGTTTTTAAGATAAACAAAAAAAACAAACAAATTTATACTAAGTCATGTAACTTAACAAAAAAAAAGATACTTGTTTATCTTATAGATTTTTTGTTTAAAGAATTTATTTAGCTTTAAAATTTTTTAACTCGTTTATTTAGTATTAAAAATTTCGAATTCAAACCTTTTACTTTTTTAAAGTTTCCAAAAAAATTTAAAGTACTAAATTACCTTGAGAGTTGAAAAATTAATTTGATAGAGAGGTAAACTACTTAATGTTTTAATTAATTTGTATAAAAAACCTAAAAAGTTAGTTTTATTGAAAAAGTTAAGTTATTTTGTGATATAGCTCTATAAACTTTTTTAAAAGTAAACTATTGATAAAATTATATTTTTAAGAATTTAATAATAGTCTTTAAATGAACTTAGTACTCAAATATTATTGTGTTTTAATTATATTTACCGGTTCCAAAAAATTAGTTTTAGCAACTTTTTTTTTAACTTAAATGAGTATATATAAACTATGTAAAATTAACAAAAAAGCTATGAACTAGATTTGTTTATCCATTTCTTAATTAAACACTAATAACTTTGTATCAACAATAAAGCTTTTCCCTATAACTACTATACCGATTGTAACTTGTAGTGTAGTATTATTTGCTTTAGAACTTTAATGTGAAAGAAAAACAAACATTAAAAGTTGTAGCTAAACACTTTACTTTTAGCATATACCAAAACTTAAACACACTTTTTATATAACTGGGAAAACAATACGTCTGAATTAAAAAATTGTGAAAATGATTATTCATTTAGTATTTTATTTTAGTACCAAATTTCTAATTAATATGGTATAAAAAATTCCTTTTAGTTAATCATTTTTAACAATTTTAAGCTTATCTAGTCTGAAAAACTAACAAATGCTCGAACTTTGTTTTACTACTTATGCTATCGCTTTACTATTACTCAAGAAAGCAGTTACATAAAAAAAATAGTGTTATGTTTTATAATAATTATTGAAAGTCTACTATCGCGTTTTTTTGTTTCTAATCAGTTATTGTTTTTATTTAAAATATCTTGGGCTGGAAACATTTTATTTCTTATTAAAACTAAGGTACATTTAAAATTTTTTTAAATATTTTCGTATAAAGCACTTAGACTGTTTTTTTTTACTAAAAATATATGTTTATATCAGCTATTCTCTTTGTATAAAATATATGAAATCCGTTTAAAATAAATTGTTCTGAGATGTAGATTGTTACATTTTATATTAGCTTAAATCATAAAAAACATTTTATATAAGTAGAGCCAATTAAAATGTATTCAATAAATTTCTTATTTTTGTGTTCACAAAAACTACTTATCATATATAGTTTATTGGACGACAAAAAAGACGCTCAAAATATTTGGTCTTAAGACCTGGTGCACGAAAAAACCCTTTTCCTTATCAAGTCGCCTCAGATACCTTTTAACGTCTTGTCCAAGTCATATCTTATTAAAAAGAATTAAGTTATTTTTAAGTTTTTGAGTTTTAACAAAAATAAATTCACAAAAACTCATAAATAGCACTGATGCAAAAACTAACTTTATATTTTATTAAACTAAGATTTGTGTTGTTTTACTAATAAGTAAATAACTAAATAGCTAAATGAAAAAAAAAGTTTTTGCTTTACAAAAACAATACTTTATCAAAAAAGTTGATAAGCTGTTAAGGTCCAGTTTTTTATCTAACTACTAAAACTTATGTCAAGATTTAACAAAACACAAACTATTTTTAAAATGTAACTACTAGTTATAAATGTTGATATACTTTATAAAATGTATTTAGCACTACGCAAAAAATTTTAACTTTAAAGCCAATATACGACAAAAATAGTTATCAAAGTTTAAAAATTTTAAACTTGTTTATTTTTATGTTTAACTTTAAATAATTTGATCCTTTTCTCTAATTTGCTACAAGATTAATTTATGTGAACTATAAATGTCAACTAAATTGTTAATTTTTTATTTTTCAAACTTTAATATACCAATTATTAGATAGTAGAAAAATTTAATTTGGTAACATATTAATAAATAACTTTATAAAGTTTAAAATAATTCTGCTTAAAATAAAAGTTTTAAAGCTTTTAAACCGTGTATAAGGAATTATGGTAAAAAAATATTTTGTTTTTTTTATTTTGCAATCTTTAATTGTTTCCTAGCGTCGTACAGGTTTTGTTCAAATGTTTCCGTACCTTAGTTGCAAAGTTTTAATTTTATTTTATTCACTTAAATTAGTTTACACTTGTTTAATGTTCATGCAAACTAAAAAAGTCCGGAAACTTCTTTAAGTTCAGGGTATTTCTCTTATTTTGTTTGAAAACGTTCTCGTCAAAAAAAAATACAAACCCTGACACTTGGCTGCGATACTTATGACGTCACACATTATGTTTGTCTTAGAATAAGGGTGGGCAACGTTTTTTAATCAACGGGCCAGATCCGGAAAAAAATTAGTCATTTGCGGGCCAGTGCATCTCGAATTAGTTATTTACCGGATCTGGTATCCGGATCTAGCCGAATAATGACTTTTTAGGAACGAATCCGTCTAGATACTAACCTTAAATCGAGATCCGGATCTGGTCGGATTCTAGTTTAAATAAAAGTTTTGGATCCGACCGGAATCTAATTTTATAGGTACAGTTAATCACTTTTTTGAATCCTTTGAATTCACAAATATAGACTGACATATAGACTGACAGCTTACGATGTAGCTTGAGACATGTCGCATGCTCAAATAATACCTATAAATATAATTGACATTGTAATTGACAAAGGTACGTAAATGAAATATCATATTTAAAAAACACTTTGCTTGAGGTAATGTGACAAAAAGATAGTCCAACTAACTTAGAGCAACATAAATTGTTAGGACAAAATTGTGTATTTATTAGTACACATTAAATTATAAAGTCATTTTTTAGCATGATTTTAAAGTCAAATTCTTACAGTTTTGTTTTGTAAAAATATGATACATAGTTTAATAAAAATTTTATAATATTGACTCTTTGCGGGCCTGTCATTTTTATTTGCGGGCCGGATCTTATTGAAATTTAAAAAACGGTCGGGGGCCGGTCATTTTCACTCTGCGGGCCGGATCCGGTCCGCGGGCCGTACATTGCCCACCCCTATCTTAGAACGTGGTTTTAAACTTTACATGCTGGTATCATAAAGCGTTCTTGCTAAGGTTTGTAAGTGCGTTTAAATTTCATTTCTTTTTTACATTTACTTGTGTTTAACACTAGTTTATAATGAAAATTATTAAAAATGTAGGATATATTGTTTTATGCTACTATAATATTAATATTAAACTATAAAAAAAACAATTAATATTGCCTCAAGGTCATTAGTACGCACTGCTTTAAGCTTTATCAAAATTATTGCGTCTTAAAGTTATAATGAGATCGTAATTAACTGTTAACAAAATAAAGTTATAAAAAAACTGACAGATACTAAATTTACAGCTTTATGAAAAGTTTGATTATACTTATACGTAAACCGTTGAAAACTTATTAAACTGCTCGATTTTTATCGCTAAATCTCACTACATTTCACAATAACATTGTTTAGTTTTGATAGTCTTTTTAAAGTATTCTGTCTGTGTTATTTGAGTTATTCAAAAAGAATATATTTGCCACAAACTAAAAACAAATTACCAATTTAACAATTTGATACAGTAAAAAAATTTAATAACACTATTTTTACTATAAGGCAAGATAAAAGTGTTTTTCATTATTTACTTAAGTTATATATAATCAAAAAATGTCCCAGTAAGACAAAAATAGTTGACTGATATGATAAATTTTACTATGTTTACATTTACAAGGCTACCGTATTCAATTAGTAATTCATTTAAAGTTTTAAAAACTGTATTTTAGTATTATTCATTTCGATTTGCACTTTCTCATTTAGGAAAGTTAGTTATTGTTATTAAAAATTTAAAACACTAAAATTATAAACAACTATTTTGTCGTTTTTTAAAGTGATTATATTTACAGTTGTTATACAGCGAGTATTTCAAGTTAGTGATTTATATGGGTAATTGGTATTTTCTAAAGTAGTTCTTTTATCAAAAAGTTAATAATATTAGCTGATTAGAAATTTAGTTGACCATTTAAAACAGTCAAAATATTATATAGTTAAAGGAAACTAAAGAAAGATAAAACTTTTTTTTAAGTTGTATACAAGTTAAAAAACACATGACATAACAAAAGTATTGTTTTTAGTTGTTTTTTAATGTTTTGTTTAATTCAGATTAATTTATTTGCAATCAAAAATACAAAGATTGTTTTTTTAAAGGAAAATATGTAAATTTGCAAACTATGTATATTGTAATATAGAGTATAAACTACGTTAAAGCTAGATATTAAACTTGTTCAAAGGGTTTAAAAGAAAGCAAATTAAAAAAAAAAAGTAAGTTTTATAATGGGTTTAGGTTTAAAGTATTTACAACTAAACAAATTATTGTCTTAATCATTTTTAAATAAATGTGTAATTTTTTCATATTTGTTAAAGATATGTCAATTAAAGTGCTTGTTTAAAGTATGATACAAAACATAAAACACTTAAGATTTCAGTTTTATAAACTTTGACAAACTGTGTTTCAGTTTAAATACTTCCCGTATAAACAAGTGATTAAACAAAAATATGTTTAATTAAATGATAAAAACACCATCAAAAAAAAAAAACGGAGAGAAACGCTAATACTTATTTCTATGTAAACAAACTTTTAGTTGTAAAGTTCGTTTAAATTGCATAAAATGACTTAACAAGTAATAAATTAAGTAAAAACAGACAAAAACCAACATTAAATTTGCAATTAGAGTCACTGTATAGCATTACAAAAATAAAAACTTCATACATTTATTTTTTTTTGTAAGGTTTGACGACAAAATTTACAGTAATAAATTAAGATAAGTTTTATAAATTTAAAGTTAAAAAAAGTGATTGTAAAAAATACTATCGTCAATATTAACTAAAACTTATAAGAAATTTTGGAGTTCGTATTCAAAATTAAAGATAATAACACAAGTTCGTATTAAAATCATTAGTACATTAGTATTTTAAATAAAACAATATACATTTAACCAATAATCATTTTATTTCACAATTGATAAAAAACAAACAAATAAAAAGAACTTTACATAAATTAAACTTTTTCTACTCACCAACCAACTTAAACAAAACCAGAATTCAAAAACACCAATTTTAATATCTTTCAACAAATAACAGGCATAGAAAACTTTATTACTAAAAAACATTTAGCAAACAACAGGTACCTGACACAGTACCAGCGACAAATAACTGCACTGGAAATCGTAGAGTTGGTTCTCGCCGTTCCAAACTCTCGCACATTTCTCATTACCGTACCTGTTGTCAGGTTCATCAGAGTGCCAATCGAATATCAGGTCTTCAACTGGCTCCCCGTCCAGAAACGTCCAGTTTCCGTGGTTGCCAGGGGTGTTATCGTTGCTAGGGTTGACTACTCCGACCCAGAACGGGTCGCTTGCTTGTTGTCTGACTTTTCTTACCTCGGCTAAAATTTGGCTGAAATTTTTATAAATTTAATGCTTTTATGAGGAATTTATTGTTAGTATATCGACAATTACTTAAGAAATAGTATAGAAAAAATTAAAAATTTTTTCTTCATTATTATGTTTTCTAGATACAGTTTAAGTTTTAATAACGAGTTACAGTTTACTATTAGAATAATGCTTAACCATTAATAAAAAAAGTTTTTTCCTTGTTGTAGTTATAAATTAATTGAAACATAGATTTGATGAGTAATAATTTTTTTACATGTCTGTTTTGCTTTATAGTAGATATTGTTATTGTTTTGTCATAACTGCTTACATCAATGTTTTATATATTCTAATATGATACCTGTGATACTTCTTTCCCTTACTGCCAAGAAGATTAGAAACTATTGAACCATTAATTTTATTGCAATATTGTTTAGATTCTTCAAAATGCATTTTTGTAGTATCCATAACAAATCGTAAACAATCTACAAATTTTTATTATTTCACCTTTCACTTTTTTACAAACATTTTGACTTAGATTTTAGTATCTAGTTAGTTTATACATTCTATTTCAAAATTACTTTTTATTTTCCGTTTATGGTCGCGCGGTGCAGTTTAGTGTTAATTGCTTGAAAGTAAATAAATAAAAATAAGTATTTTACTTAGAAAAAATAAAAAGACTTATAATGAAAATAATAATCAAGAAACTGAATAGTATATTAGCTTAATCATTCTTTCATTTTGATAAGACTAACAAATAACCTGGTTTTATTTAGAAACATAATTTTTTAATTTGTTTGAAAACTTTGTTAAAAAAAACATAAAACTTCAATTACCTTTTTCAACAAATTGAGAATTGCTTGAACTTGTGTTTGAAGTTTTACAAGTTATATACAACGAAATAAATATTACACTTGTACAGAACAGAATAACTATTGCTATTAAACTTATTTTGTTTTTGTTTTTCTTCACAAAACTACCATCTTCCATAGACAATTCACTTTTTAATTTTTCAAATAAAACTGCCATAGTGAAACTTGACTACTCACTACTCTGTATTAAAATTTGGATTAGAAAACAGCTTTTAAATAATCATTAGCCAATTCAAAGCTTATTAAGAGGTTTTGCTTAAAATTTCCGCTAAACACTATTTGCATAGAAGTTTTACTTTCCTTAAAACAATTTATTCTATGCAGAACCGAAAAATCTATAGTTGAGCTAAATATATGCAAAAAGAAAAAACAACAACTATTTAAAAAAATACTTTCTATGTAAATATATGTTTATAACTTAATCAATAAAGTAGTAAAACCTTTTAAACACAGAAAAAAACTTTAAACATAATATAAAAGTTTTTCACAAAGTAGTGTAAAATTATTGTTGTTTAGAAATAATTGTGAACCCTTTTACATCTTTACTCTTAGTTTAATTGTGCTGTTTATAAATAATGAGTTTTTTACGATAGATTTTAATAAAAACATTTTTTTACTTTACAACTAATAAAGTTATAAAAACTATGATTAACGTTTTCAAATTGAAAATAACTTAAAAATAAATTAAACTCTTTGTTTTTTTTTTAATATACTTTAAAGTTATGCATAAAAATACTTTAAAAAGCCAAATTCTTTCTTATTAAACCTTTCAAATTAAAAAAAAAACTCAATAAGTTTTGTTTTACTAAATCATTCATAAACATGTAAAGTGTTTAAATTTTTTAACTTAATTAAAAAAATGTTAGAAAGCTCTGATCAGTTAAATTACTCTATTTTTAATGATATATGCTCATACTAAACAATTAAAAAGAATTAGATTAAAGCGCTTTGTTTATGTATCGTATTTTTAGTTTTATCATTTTTATTATGTTTCAAAGTTGCAAATGACATTAGATTTATTAAAAAAAAGTCCTTTATTGGCGTAAATTTACTAGTAGGTCTATAATTTAAGATTCAAAGAAAAATCAAAACCGGAATAATTTAATAAAGTACAGTTGTAAGAGTGTGTTTATTTTATCGACCATTAAAATGTTTCTAGTTAACGGGAAGAAAATTTAGTTTTTAGACGTATAATTTCAAATAATAGCCTTCGTTTTAATTCATAGAAGTGATTACTTATTTAAAGCCAAGTTGTCTAATTTTATCTTTAAAAACGAGAACATTATTAAAAAATCAAACTTTGAAATCCGTTAAGAACGTAGATAATTTTCTGTCTTTAAAAAGTAATACTAAAACATGAAAATAAATGTAATGTTGATTTTATATATATTTAAGTCTTCGTATAAAAAGGTATTGGGTGCTTAAATTTACAAAGTTTTAAAATAAAAAATTAATATAACAATATGTATTGGTTATGTTTGGAATAAATTAAACTTTTTTGCTCTTGAAGACTTCACAAATAGTTATTATATTCTAATGCAAACACTAAAAAAAAATTGAAACATAAGTTTTTGAGAAGTTAAAGAAATAAAAAATATTTATATTTTCTACTCCAAGTTATACTTTCGTATAAATTATAAATCTTAAAGTTTAGTTACAACAGTATAAATACTTACACAATAGTTTACTGGAATTGTTTATAAAGATTATTAATTTTACTCTAACAGCTTTTTTACTTTCAAAACTTGTTTTCAATCTATAGTTTATTTTAGTACAACAACTAATTCAAACAAATTTAATAGCACGTTAGACTTATTTAAGCTGATAAAACACACATTGAAAGTCCGTAGCATTTTATTAGATGAATTTACTGCTTCGAAAAACTTATTAAGTACAATTTATTTTGTTTAAAAATGCCCAAAATCAATCAGTTATTTCAAAAATAAAAATCTATTATTGAATTACACATGTAGTCTAAACTGAACTTAATTTTTTTTTTGTCTTTTTAATTGAGAACTCATCAAAAATACTTTTAGTTTGCTACATTAAATAACTTGATACAAAACATACAAGTATAACTTGTGAAATCAACAAAAAATTGATTTAGAATTTTTGGCTAAAGACGCTCTTAAGACTTTTTGTTGAATTTAACTATTTGTTTAAAGTCTTTAACACATTATTTATTTATATATATATATATAGCTTTAAAAAAAATTACGTCTAAAATTAGTAAAACAAACAAATAAAACTTAATAGTTTGATTTTTACTTTTAACCTATTTTGTTGTTTTTAGTATAAATACGTTGTGTTTTCTACCTTATATTTATACAATACTTAGAAAAAACCTTTGAAACTTTTAAACTTTAGTCAACCGTAAAATTAAAAATTGGACAGTGTATACACAAATTAAAAGTTTTTGTTTGGTATATATTTTTAAACTTATCAAAGGTAGATAGAATAACGTGAACTTTTTTTAATTTATAACTTTTGTGGCAACTTATGTTTGAATTTTGTGTACATTTTTTTTGTTCTTAAAAATTAAACAAAAAACTTAAACTTCTAGTAAACTTTTGAAAAATTAAAAATAAATTTTACAGTAATTTAACTATTTTATGTATTAGCTGTAATGTTTTTAATAAATGCTACTTAACTTTAATTATGTTATACACTGCAAAATTAATTATGATTGTACTATTTACATAAGATAGTTTATTAAGTACCACTAACTAAATTAATTAAAAACAAAAAAATAATAATAGTTACCATAAAGTAAAAGTTTAATAGAAAATACCCAAAAATTGATGAACACAATTTTTTATAAGCAGCCTTTCAAAGTAGAGTACTAAAACTTCTTTATACTTCTGCATCAAAAATTTCAGCATAATTAATTAAATGTTTATATTAAGGTGTAAAATTTTTGAGTTTCTAATATTTTATAATCAATTAAACTTTTTTTATTTTCTGTAATTTGCTCTTATAATTTTTTTTTATGTGCATAACTTGATGTAACATAAAAAAGTTCTTAAAAAAATAAAAAAACAAATGAATTGAATTATACATTTATTAAGCTAAAGAGATTATTAAAAATATTACCTCCATAGATGTTTATTTGATCTGTAATACTAAAAATCAAAAAACTAATCTACTTAAAGCGTTTTGATAAAAAAGTTTATATAATAAATGACAAGTTCCCATAACTAATATAAAAGTGTGTACATAGGTTTTATTAGATAAACTACTTTTCGTCTTACAATAAAAATCTATTAGTTCCGTTTTTATGACGTATATACAATTCTACAAAAAACTGATAAGAGAAAGATAAAAATGTCACTACTTAGAAAAGGGTTATTATGTAAAAATAAATAAAAAGTTTATAGCTTCTTATTTAAAAGGCTATAAAAAGTGGTTTTGGAGTTTTTTTAAGACTACTTTTCTAAGTAATCGATAAATGATAATAAAGTAGAATATAATCATAAAAGTTCACTTAAAGATATTGTTAATACAGATAATGTTTTTCTTAAATAAATTTACTTAAAGATATAAAGTGTTGTTTATATTAGCTTCCTATGACAAACAAATTTTATCAACTAGTCAAATATGTTATGTTAAGTAAAACTTTATGTAAAAATTTCACTATTCTAAACATTGTTAGTTTACTATTTTTATTTACTTGTGCAAATATTTAAAGTGTTGCTCTGAAGCTAATGGTTGGTTTTTAAACTTAAGTTAATAGGTGAAGCTAAATTATCGTTGAAGCTACTTTAATATATGCAGTACTTAGTATAAGTAAACTATTAGTAAGTTTATAATTATTGCCACAACTTTTATAACAGAATATACTTATAAAAAAGTTCAATGTGTTGCGTTTCAACGTAGCTGGCTTTTATCGTTTAAAAGTAAAACTCTAAAAAACTTTGGTAAAATCTTTACAACATTGTTATTAATGTTTGATGAAAATTTTGAAACTAAATGTATCAAATGTTTGTTTAAAGTTTATACGCTAATTGTGCAGTAACAAAAATATAAACTCAGTATTTTTTCAGCCATCAACGAAACAAGTATGTCTCTATTTCAATTATCTAACAGAAAAACAAACTTAATAAAATATATTTTAACCATAAATTCAAAAATATTTACTAAAAGTTTATGTAAGATGTATGTATTTGCTTTTTTCGTACAATTTTAAAATTTTAAATTTTTTTTGAAGAAATTGCCACAAAATATTTTATTAATTTACTGCTTTCTTTTTATACATAATTGTTGAAATTATAAAGAACTAAACTTTTTTTTAAATTTTTGTGTATCAGTCTACTTTCTTATAATTGTGTACTTGAAGCTAGTATTGATAAAAGTATTTTTATATATAAAACTAATTAACGTTGTTAATTTTTATTAGTAAGTACGTGATCTAAGAAGCTTTCAAATTGATAAGAAAACAGAACAATTCAATATATATATTTATCTTTTATCTAGATAATTAAAGATTATGTTAGATTAAAAGTTGTTGTTTATCATTTCTATTTAATAAAAAAGGTTGTCGTTTTGAACATGTTTAAGTCTAAAAAGAGTTTAATTTTTTTTTTACTGTTTATATTTATATACTTATTAGTTATAGTTAAGATATTTTAATTTTAAAAAAAACTTATTTAAACGTAAAAGGAGTTAAATTTTTCATTTTTTCTTCTTGTTATTTTCATAAAATTAGTTTTTAAAACATGAAGCTATTATAAAAACTAAAGCTTTTAAAGTTGTCGAGTCTAAAATAAATAGAATATAGAAGTTTATATGCCGACAGTCTTAGTTTTGTTGTAAAGTTATTCAAGTCTGTATATTAAGATTTATAACAGTTTAGATTTTAGAACTTTAGTAACTTTTGACTGTAGGTAATCAGCTAAAATAAAACACACAATATACAGATTTTTTAAAACAAAAACATTAAAACTACTACGATAGTTTTTTGTTGATATGAAAATTTATTTTACAAAAGAAATAACATTTTTTATATACTGCTTTAAAATTATTAAGCAATTATCATTTGTTAAACTAATCTAGTAAAAAATGCATAAAAAATTCTTGTAGTTATAACAAAACTGTTTAATAAAATTTTGTATCGATCAAAAAAATATAAAATTATTATTTTTAGGTATAAAAATTTAAAACATTCAGTAAAAACTTTACTCCAACTTAAAAATTTTCGATATCAGTTTTTGAGTTTTCATCAATTCATACATATATATTTTGTACTTAAGTTTTCTTAAGTGGTAGGAGCACTTGGTTGTTTAAAAAATATTTCTACAAGTTAATAGAAGCTATTTAATTTTGGTATTATCAACTTTCTTAAATTAACATAGCATTTTTATGCATAAATAAAAAACAAAACCTCTCTATTCCGAACCTCAATAGTTATAGCTTTATATTTGGAAAACAGTTTAAAGATGTGTTTCAACTCTCACGATTTAAAAAGTTAAAAATTATAATCGTACTAAAAGAAGATTTATTTGTTGTTGTGATTTTGTACACAGTACTTCAGTTTTTTCAGGTAAATTCTTAGTGTAACTAATTTTAGAGGACTCCTTGTTTGACAAAAATAATCACCTTAAAATTTTTCAATATTTTTATTAGTTTAGAAAAGCAATTTATTTAGACAATTTTGTTATTAACTTAAGCGTTGAATTTTTACTAACATCTATTTTAATTGAAGCCAAAATTTGCTACTTCGATCAAGAGCATAATTTTTAAATCTTTTCAGAAAATACAAACGACAGTTGTTAAATATTTTCTACTTTTATTTGTACTTTACAGTACATTCAGTGTCGGATACAACTTGGAATGCTACAAATGCTTATCGAAAGTCGATGAGGTCTGCAAAACTAAAGTGATTACTTGCGAAAAGGGATTTTTAAACAAGTTGGTTGGCATGACAACTGTCTTGCACCAGTGGCACATATGCGCACCAGGGTGAAGAGTACAAGTTCAAAGACTGCGAAGATCTGTTTCAGGATAGAGGAGAGCTTGGTTTTGATCTTTTCGGTTTGAAAAGCGGATTTTTTTATAAAACCTGCGATGCAGATTTGTGTAACGGAGATAAACAAAGTATTGTATTCAATGCAGAAGATTTAATACCAACTAGTGGTTATATTTCAAGTGCAACATCAAAAACTGCTTCAAATATGGCAGTTAAACATTTTGTTACTATTTTTACTGCTATAAATCTTATTATAAAAGTAGCTTTTTAAAACCTAGTTTATTAGTGTTGTAACTTAGTTTTTTTTATATAATAAAAAATGAAGATCTACTTAACCTTATAACTTTGATTCGCTTTTTCTTCCTATAAAATTAAAAGAAGTTTTGAAATGTTTTTTGTCAAATTAAAAGTTTTTATCGATTTTTTAATAAAATTAAAACTTTACTTTACATAACAATCTATCTTTGCTTATCTAGTTTTGAAAGTTTCGTATTATTTATGCTAGTCTATGAAGTTTAATTTAAAGAAATAAACTCTATAATCTTACTAAAAACTAATTTTTTAAATTAATAACATTTTTGTACATGCTTCTTAGGTAAAATAACTGTAGAATAAGTTTTTTACGCAAAATATTCTTAAACAATTTCTTTATTTTGTTAGACATAATTAATAATAAATTTTAAAACTTTTTGACGTTTTTTATTGTTTCACTAATTGATTAGTTTACTAAAAACTTAGCAAAGTTTATTTTAAAATAGTCAAATTGTTAGACATTTAAAAAAAAGTTGAAAAAATTTATTTTAGAATTGATAAAAAATATTTCTTTCAGTTACAAAAAAACAACAGGTTAACGTTAAATACTAAAACGTAGTTTTTTGTTAAATAGTCTTTATTGCAGAAAGTATACTAGAATTAACTGGTGGTATATTTTTCTAGTGTATTTAATAAAAAAATTGTCCAAAAACATATGTAAGACAATAACAAAAGTAAAAGTAATAAAATAAAACATAGTTTTAGAATAAAAATTTTTTAACTATTTTTGTAAAATTTATACGAACACAAGTTAAGTATATTTCAAACTCGTCTAAACACCTAAGTACTGCATGAAAAGCTATTCTTAGGGAAAATTTATTTTAGGTTAAACTAGCCAGCAATAAAACCTTAGATTAAAACATAGCTTTACAAACACTAACAATTAACTTATTTCAAGCTTTTAACTGATTAAAAACTTTCGTAATATTAAGTGACCATTACACATGTTTTCAATTGAATCTGCAGTTATAAGTTTTTTAAGAAAAAACTAAACAAGTTTGTGATACTTTTTTATGATAATTATACTTTTATCTACAATTTTAGACATTTTTTTTTAAATTTATGTTATATTTTTAGATAAAACTTCATATTAAAACTTTACAAGTCATTTTTTGTTTTAAAATATAATAAACTATGTGTATTCTTTATTTGTACTTTGTATTTCTATCAAGCAATCATATTAATTAACTAAAGTATTGCTTTATATTTATGCGTTGTAAACCTACACTAGTTGATTTTAGCTAAACTATCATAAACGACTTTATTATAATACACAAAATTCAATTTACTGGAAGTTTTATTAGTTTTATTGTTATTGCTACATATTTTACAACGTAGTTTATTGTGTAAAACAATATTTGTTTTAGACTTTAAACAACTCTACAGAAAAGACTTAACACATTTTACAAATTTGTTTTTTAAGTTAGAGGACAAATGTAAAAATGCATTTTTATATTTTAATTTTCTGAACAAGTTAAGTATCTACAACTTATATCTAATGTAAGGCTGTAGTTTTTTTGCACAACATGTTTACTATATGTGTATATATATATATATAATAAAAAGGTTTATTTAAAGATGCAAAACTCAAAGGACTCGAGTTTCGTGACTATTCACTCATCAGCTTCAAAACAAGTTAAAATTAAAGCTTTTAAAGTTTAACAAGTTTTAATTTCATCTTAAAATAACCTAAATTCCAATTTGCATCTTAATTTTATCTTTATCTCTTTCAATTATCTGTCCTAATATATAGTTACTCACTGAAGTTATATGAATTTTTGCTAGTTTATTGTCTGTTGGTAGATTAAGTTTTGCACAAGCCGTTTTGCATGATTTTGATAGTTTCAAAATTACGTCATAATCTATTTATGCAAAAAATTTTTTACTTTCATTAGTGATTTTATTTTGTGCTTTATTTTAAACTTGTTTTGAAGCTGATGAGTGAATAGTCACGAAACTCGAGTCCTTTGAGTTTTGCATCTTTAAATAAACCTTTTTATTAATAAAGCCCTCAAGGTGGGCTCAGTGTGAAAAATTTAATTTATTAAGTTAAATAACTTAATTCTAATTATATATATATATATATATATATATAATAAGGTTATTATTTAAACTTAAACACCTTCTACTGAGCCCACTTGAAGGGCTTTTAAAAAATTTATTAGATAAATAAGGTTTTAAAAATACTGGTACACGTGTTTCATAAGACTAGACGCCTTAATCATCAGCCAGCTAAATATTATATGTATACAAAAATGTTGCATCAGAGGCTAATTAAAATTTATATTTGGTGAAAATGCATTTAAGTTTAATATCATCTACTAAATTAAAACTGTGGTTTAACTTCAAACTTTTTTAAAGTTATTAATTAAGTAGTAACAATTTAGTCCATCTTCGGCAATATGTTAAGGCAATATGTTTCACCGCCGTTAAAATTACTATTTAAAAGCTAAAGTTTATTGCTACTTTTTCAAACCAGTAAATGGTAAAAAAAATCGAAATATGCCTAAACTTATTTTTTTTCAAGAGAAAAAATAAAAAATTAAAAAAATATAATAAGAAAAAAAAGTAAGTGTTTCTTTTTTAGTGAGTTACATATTATTCGTTATTCAATGAAAAATAAGTTCCCTTTGAAAAACTTATGAGGTATTTTTGAAAAATAAAAATACAAATTAACCATTATAATAAAAAATATTATAAAAATATTATAAAAACCTATTAATCCTTATGAAAATAACAACTAGAGTGAATATAGGTTTAAACTAGTTTGACTATTGGGATATTCATAAAGAGTTTAAACTTGTTCATTTACTTTGTATAACTTTAGCGCCGAACGATTAAATTGAGATTAATATTTTTCTATAATTCTAGCTTAAATTATTGCTTTCTTAAACAATCAATTTGGTGCTAAATTTTAGTAATTCTACTATCAATTGGAATATAAATATGTTTGTAAATGTTTATCGGTTTACCAAAACAGTTTTACAGACACTTAAGTTTTTTAAAACTTTGATTAAGAAAATTTAGTTTGTCCTTTAATGTAAAAAACTTATAGTTTAAAGCTTTTCTATATAAAAACTTGTAATTTTAAACGAATCCTAAGTAATAAATGAGTTTCAAATGTTATTTTTTCATAAATTTTTTACTTCTATTTTAACAAAAATATTCGACTTTGTACAAAACATAGGTGCACAAATTGCTATTGATATTTTTTTTTATGTTCATGTATGTCGCAATTTATTACTTTAAACTTTTTTTTAACTTAAAGTCATTTCAGTTATTTTCTGATAATAACCATTTTTCTTTAATATTACTATGTCAAAATATTTTTTTTGCATAATTTATTTTTTTCCTAAAACTGTTTTGCTGTTATGAAAAAGTTGCTTGTTTAGCTTTTAATTAGCGAGTTTATTCTGCTGAATATACACATTTCCCAGCTGTGTTTCTCAATCCGTTTATTTTTTATTTTCTCGTTTTTTTTTTACATGGCTAAAGCTTAAAGCATATGGCTTTACGCGAAAATTAAGTTTAAGAGGAGTTAAAAAAGTCTTTTTTTCTCTTTTTTGCATTTTTTACTTAAATATTACTGAAAATATGGGACAAACATTATATCTCAAGTGTATAAAGTACGTTTAATTTATATATAAAACATATTTATATGCAGATCAGACAGTTTTTTATAAATTTTTTGCGTTTTAAATACTTTGTTAAACTATGCACATTATTTTAAGTTTTAAAAGTTTATTAAGTGAATATTCAATAGAACAAAAGTTTTTTATTAGTGTTTTAGCTGTAAGTAATTATTCAGAAACAAATACAATAACCTTTTTTTTGTAAACTTTCATTATTGCTAGAAGAAATTGTTACTGTTAACCTAAATGCTTGATTATTTTTAAGTTTGTAACATAAGTAAATACTGTATGATAAAAAATACAGACTAACCAAAGCAAGTTCAATTTTTTTTTTATCCAGCTACAGATAAAAAGGTTAAGTACATTAAAAAAGCTTTTAGAACATTTATTGATGGTTGAGGCTAACATTATTTATTTCATCCAAAAATATTTTTCTAAAAGTCTTACTTTTCATCGTGTTGCTTGTTTTTTTTATTAAAAAAATGTTTTGTCCTTTTTTTTATAAATGAAATTTATTAAAACAAAATGAATTCAATTAAATTTCTATATTTGTTAGTAGAAATATTCAAATATAAGCACAATAAAGGAAAGTTTAGGAATATTAAGCTCTAAGGTAACAAAACTAACTTCCTGTTTGAAAATTAATAAAATTTAAGTAAATTTAAATTTACAAAGTCAGTAGCTAAAAGAAACTTACTTTTAATAATTTATATATTTTTAAATATTTAGTGAAGTTTTTTATTGCTTGAATTTAAAGTTACTGTTATTAAAAAAGAAGAATCGTCCAAAGAAGAAATTAAAAAAAACTAATGCAAACACTTACTATCTTTTTAAGTTTGTATGTCTTGTGTAAATAAAACTTTACAAATTCCATGGTCGTTATGCTTATTTAATTTGACAATTTCTTAACTAAATGTAAACTACTATATATCACCAAGAACAACAACTGCTCAAACGTTATCTAATTAATAGGGTTTAGAGAAAGTTAACAGCTTAATTAAGTTAAAATACCGTAAACTTTATTCTTTTTGAAAACATTAAAATAGCGAATTTAATTTTTTGACTAAAACCGTTTTTTCAGAATAACATGAAAAATTTTAAATGCATTCTGCTCTTTTTAGTACTTTTTAGTACACTCAATTCCGGCTTCAGTTTGAAATGTTACTCGTGTAACTCAAACAGGGAACAGAACACGAAATGCGAACCGAAAGTAGTCACCTGCGGAAGTCAAGATTATCACGATTATGACGATTATTACGCAAGCTACTATTACAACGATTACTCTTGCGTCAGTGGGGATTATTTTTACGAAGGACGTCAGTACGTCTTCAAGGGCTGCCAAAATTCGGCGAGCCCAATCAATCGAATTCAAAACAAAAAAACTTGCAATTACGATTTTTGCAACAAGGGGCGAAATGTTTATACAGGAGAGGAATTTGTTGAGCGAATGCCGAAAATTGGGTCGATTTTTAATTCAAAATCAGCGAAAGAGATGGTAAAAAGTGGACTAAATGTTGTGAATAACGGACTAGATTCTACTGGAAATAACGGGCAAGATTTATCTTCAAACAGTGACTCAGGAAACGCAGCCAATGCTTTTAAATGCAACTCATTTGTTGTTTTTATAACTGGTGCAATTTTCCTGTTTACAGCAATGTTTTAAAACATGCTTTATGAGAGTAACATATATAATTTCATATGTTATAATTACTTTAGAACTTATAATATTTGCTTATACTAGTTAATAAAACTATTTATGTTTCGTTTTAATGCAATGAACGTTTTGTGATATACGTTTATTAAATGGCAGGCTTATGTATTTATAGCATTCAAATTTATTTAAATAAATTATAAACAATAATGTTTATTAAGTTTTTCTAAATTATAAGTAAAAATGTTTGGTTTTAGTTTCCGGAAAAAATTGAGATTAAATAAGTGGACAAAATTCAAAGTACAATTCTAAGCATGAGTTGCAAAACTTTAAAGTACTACCTATTAGATATTTGTATTAAAGCTTATTTAAAAAAATAGTTTACAAACTCTATATTTAGTAAGATATAAAAAATTACAAGTATAAAAGTACATATATAGTAAAACTTATCTACTTGGTTTTAAAAGTTAATTTTCAAGACTGATAAAAAATGTTAAAATTGATCATATTGGTGATAAAAAAGTTTGTTTGAATTGCTGTTAATGACCTTAGTATAAAAAATTTTAGTACAAGTTTAATTAAAAAATAGTTTTTATAAAATAAAAATATGCTGATTCTTTTAGATACAACTAATGAAAGATTAAAAAACTTTTAGTTTATTTATTGTAATTGTAATACTTTAATTTCTTTTGAAGACTTTTATCAGTAAGTTATGTTTAAAAGCCTACACATTTTGTTATTTTTAATTTAACATTTGAAAAATAGCTTTAATTCAAATGCAAACATAAAAAAACCTCACTTACTATAAAGTCTAAAAAATAATATTCTTTTATTAAAAATTATCAAAAAACACTGATAAAACTATTCCGTAACCTTTAAAAACGTTCTCACATTAGTCGTTAGATAACTTTTGATATTAAAAACTTTATCTCAAAGATTAGATGTTTTTCCAAGAATTATAATTTAGTGATAATGTTATATCTTTTAGCTACATGGAATAGTGTGATTAAGTTAAATTTATAACTTTGTGTGTGAGTCTTATCTTTTTATTTATTTAAACTTTAAATAGATAAGTTTATGTGGATTATCAATAAATTCTTTAAATTTTGAAACGTTACATAATTTGTTTGTTTGCTTTATATAGTTTTTATAGAGTTACTAGAGCTTTTTAAAAGAATTGCAACTTTTGCTTAGAAAAGCAACCAGAAAATTTAAGTTTTGCTCAAAACTTTTTGTAAATGTTTACCATTTTTCATTAATATTTTCAAAATAAACTTAATTATTATTTTAGTAACTTTTTCTACTAGTTTTATGGCAAAAAAATAGTTAAAAAAAACTTTTTTGGTTTTAAGTTTTGACTACTTTTGTCATTTGAATATAACTAGTTTTACAAAATAAATAAAATAAACTTTACAACATTGCTGTTTAAGTGTGATATCAACTGTAAAATTGTTTTTTATTTTGCTAACAGATTATTTGTAGTTAAATAAGTTAATTGATGATAAGTATCACGATAGTTGTTTTTTTGCAAAAGTAATATTTATTAGTTCTTTTAAGACAGCATTTTTTGCTATTTTTCAAAGGTACCATATTTTAAATACGAGCATAAAGTTATTGTTATAGAAAAATTTATTAATTTTTCAAAAAACATAAAACTTTAATGTCAATTATTTTCCTTATCTTAAAAGCTATCTAAAAATTTTTTTTTTTATAGAGAACGCACCTTTGCCTTTAATTTAAAAAAAAATTATTTAATTTGGGGTTGGAGTTATTTCAAGGGGTCCCTCCAAAAATAAAGGTTTTTTTTCGTTTTTTTTTATCAAATGGTATTAGAACCAAAAATAAATATTTTTTTTTAATTTTTTTTTTTGATTTCCCTTAGTTTGCATGTTATTAAAACTCGTAAGTAGTTATTTTATAAATAATGTTAATATCTTTTACGATTTGGCCCAAAATCAAAATGTAGTATATTACACTATCATTTGCCTTGGCCATTTCCTAGATAAAAAATTGATAAAAGGAAAAAAAAAGTTAATAAGAATGTGAATTACATCAAACTAAATTAAAATAAAATAATTTAATTAAATTTGTTGTATATTCACATTCTTAATAACTTTTTTTTTCCTTTTATCAATTTTTTATCTAGGAAATGGCCAAGGCAAATGATAGTGTTGTATACTACATTTTGATTTTGGGCCAAATCGTAAAAGATATTAACATTATTTATAAAATAACTACTTACGAGTTTTAATAACATGCAAACTAAGGGAAATCAAAAAAAAAAATTAAAAAAAAATATTTATTTTTGGTTCTAATACCATTTGATGAAAAAAAACGAAAAAAAACCTTTATTTTTGGAGGGACCCCATAAAATAATTCCAACCCCAAATTAAATAATTTTTTTTTAAATTAAAGGCAAAGGTGCGTTCTCTATAATAAAAAAAAATTTTTTAGATAGCTTTTAAGATAAGGAAAATAATTGACATTAAAGTTTTATGTTTTTTGAAAAATTAATAAATTTTCCTATAACAATAACTTTATGCTCGTATTTTAAATACTTAAACGATGATAAAAACTTTATAAGGACTTAAATGGAATATTAGAAGTTCAATACAATTTATTTTAAAGAATAAAAATAATATACTTTAAGATGCTTGACATTTTTAGATTTAAAAAAATGTATGCATGACATAACAGTAGCAACATATTTAAATATCTATATTAAGATCATTTAATATTTAGTTCAATTATTACATAAAAAAGGTCTATCTCTATACATGTACTTTAATCGAACTTTAACTATTAATCTATAACTTTTAAACACATTTCTGATTTTAAAAAACTTACTATACGTTTCTAAAAACGAAAGTTTATTCTATTCTATTTTTATACTGTAAGCTATCTTAATCACTTGTCTAGTTTAAAAGTTAAGTTTCAATAAAATACAGATACTTTTTTGCTTGTTAATACATATTTTATTTAGCTGCACTTATTTAGTCTTATCATTAATTACAAAGTTTACATAGAATACAGTAAACCTATAAGCATTGAATTCAAACTATATTCTTTAATTTATTTATTAGGTTATTTATTCAATTAATAAAACAAAAATTATTTAAAAATATTTTTCGTTGTTTTCTTCGTTATTTACATGAACAGAAAAAAGTAGCTAAAAAAGTAGCTTTGAGTAAAAAATTAAATTTATAGTGTTTTGATATAAAAAAACAATTTAAAATGCTTCCAAGTTATCAACAAAACAATAGCTCTTTAGTTTATGTTTTTGTTATCTTATTATCAAGATTAAAAAACATTTTATTTTTTTCTACTTAAATAAAGCATATGACTTTAATACGAAACCTAAGAGTAAAATAAATAAATAAAAAAAAATCGTTTTTATTTATTTTGAACTTTTACTTTTCCTTATTTGTACTTAATTTTAACACGTGACTTTATAAGGAAACTTAAGTGTAATAAAATATTTTTCTCTAAATTAAAGTATTTTATTTATTAATCTAAAAACATTTGACCATAAAGAAAACTTTAGTGTCATAAAAGTTGAAAAGTTATACTTTATTGCTACTTCTACTTAATTGAAGCTAAAAGCATATGACTTTCAAATTTTTACCTTTATAATGTGTATATTGTTGAGTTTAACTGTCATGAAAATAAAAACTAAATCCAATTAAAAATACTTTACATACAAAATAATTTTATTTAAAAAATATGTAGACTCTTTTTTATTATTTTAATCAAGACTAAAGTTTTAATTCTAACATTTTTTTAAGTAAGTTAGCAATACACCTAAGCATGTTTTAAACAAAACTGATAAAAAAATATATAGCTATCAACAATAATTTAAATACAGCGCTTTTAGTTTTGCAGACTATTAATATGTAAGTTCAACACAGTCAAAAGAAATTAATAGAGTTTGTTTATTAATTTGTCATGTATCTTTGTTTGTTAGTATGATTTTAAACTCTATTTGTAGCTAACTTTAAACAAGCATAAATTTTATATTTGATTAAGTTTCAAAGAGCACTACTAAAAATCAACAATACTAGTAAATCTAATACTTAATATCAATTCATGTTTATATACTTCTTTTCTACTAAAATAATAGAATAAAATTTTTACTATGATTTTTATGACTTTAAGTAAAACTATCTTTTGTTCACTGGTTTTGGGTCAAGTTTTTGATATTTTATACTTTTAAAAACTATACAGCTTGAAACTTATAAAACTCAACTTATTAATTGTTGTAAGTTGTATTATCAACTTATGCTATTTGTAATGGTTGAGAAAACCATTTCAAATTTATGCTTTTTCTACTAGTGTAAAATGTAAAAGTCAATGTTACCGCTTTAATTTTTTAATCTTGTGATTAATATAAATTAAAATTAAAAAGTTTACTTTACTTATTTTATAAACATAAACTGCAAAAACCTAATATTTTTAAAGTTAGTAACTTTGAACATGTTTGTTAGTCTTGAGATGCGTTAAATAATTTATTTAGAATATCATATGTGTATATATATATATATATATGTAATTTTTAAATATGAGGTATATTTTATAACACGATCTAAAAACTTTATATCAATAAAATAACCTAACTACTCAAAGTTTTCAATAAATTATTTTAAACAAGTATAGTTTTTTTCTTAAAAAAAAGTATTATGTTTGACTAAACCAGATGATTCAAAAATGCTTAAGTATAAGAAATATACATTTCTTAAACATCAGTAAATAACTCTAAAAAAAAAATTGGAACAAAGTAAAACCTATTATCTTTTTTTTTTAAACAAGGAGTTTAATATAGAGTATTATCTATAATTGTTGAGCTAATTAAATTTTTAGAACAACCAAAGTTCTTTTAACATTATTAGAAGAAAACGCAAATCAAAGTTATTATGTTAAGAAAAGCTATAAATATTTTTATATAAAAAAATACATCAAAATAAAATAGGTTTCGAAAAGTTGCTTTCAACTTAAAGTTATAGCAATAAAATAATTACAAAACTTTAAATTGTTATATTTGAAGCAGTTTTTGATGTTGCATTTTAAACCTTTGTAACATTATCTCACTTGTTGCACAAATCTTCTTTGCAACTTTTATAACTGAGCCCATAATTCTTTTTGTACAAACCAATATACTTGAACCTAGTGTTAAAATCATTGCAATCCTTAAATGTGTATTCTCTGCCATTTCTTTTGTATTTACCAGTGATACATGCAAAATGGGGTTCAGCAGCCTTGTAATATTCGTAGTTGCACACCAAACTCCCACAAAATGTTACTTCACTTTCACAAGGTTTATTCGAATCGCAGAAGTAACATTTCAAGCTGCAGCCTAAGTTAAAAGAACCAAAGAGTAGGAACAAATATAAAATGTGCTTGGTAATTAACATAATGTTGTCCTAAAATATAGAAAGGTTAATCATTAACTACTTTGATAATATTTTAAAGCGGTTTGTAAATTTAAAAAATAATAATAATGACTTTTGTTTATTTTAACAGCTTTGGTAGACAGTTAATAAAAAAAAGTATAAAAAAGCTTTTTTACAAATCATTAAAAAATAATTAAAATTATTGACTGTAATAATACTTTTATAAACAAAATAACATAACTTTTAACTTCAGCATATTGTCATTACTCAGCATGTTTTGTAAACTAATTAAAATATTTTTTAATTTTTAAATGTACACTTGAAAACTTAATTAGGAACTTGAAATAAGATCTTAAAACTCATAGGATTTTCAAAAAAATAAAATATGTATAGGTATAGCAATTTGTAGTGCTTGCTAAAGATGTTTTATTATAATTTAGTTAAAAATTTTTAGCTTTGCCAAGCCATTTTAAATCTTTAAACTTAGAATGATAGAGAACATAGCTTTTAAAAATTCAGAAAAACTAAATTTCTGTATTTAAGTATCTCTTTTATTCATTTTACACTGAATAACTGCAAAAGAAAACTTTACACTCGATATATACTTGATTTTTTTCATATACAACGAACTTAAATTAAAGAGAAGCAAGAAAAAAACATCTTATACTAATTCTATATTGCATAATATAGAATTAGTATATTGCATAATATATATTGCATACTAATTCTACACATCTTAAAACATAAATTTTAAGCTGTAGTTTTAATAAGCTTGATAGTTTTTTGATAGTTGTTCTTAAATAGTTCATAGTTAATAAGTTTTATAACTTTATATTTTACAACAGTATACATTAAATAACGCCTAACGGTATATTAAAAAAAGTTATTAAAAGAAATATTTTATATAAGTTACTAATTTTATTCTAATTAGTTATATAAAAATATAAATAAGTTTATTAGATAAGTAATTAGTAATTTACCATAGTTATTAAATTTAGTTTATTTTTTTTCTAAATATCAGAACCTTTTAAACATTTTTATATTTAAATAGAAACAATAAAAGCTTAATAAACAGTTATAGATTCTTTTTTTTTGTAAATTATAGTTTTTAATTTAACACAACTATTTTTTATCTATTCTATAACTACTTAAGAATACTGGTAATTTAAAAGTCCTTTTTGTGAAAAACTTCTCTACACAACAAAGTTATAAACTAAATTGTTTAACCAAGTTTGTTTCTTATATACACTTATACCGACTTTGATGAGATTAAATGAAAAAAATAAAAACATGATTAATTGAAAAAGTAAATAGACAAATAAATTTGGATTATAGGTAATTAGTATTAGAAAAACAAAAAATTATAGACTTATATTGACTTGTTTTTTTCAATTGTGGTTTCGGTATACTAAAAATTTAAATAACAATAACATTTTATTATGTATAAATTATGTTCCCTCGATTATTTTACAGATTTGAAAAAGTAAATAAAGGTAAATAAAACCAAGTATATAATTTTAGCTTTGTTTAAATTCGACAATATCATCTAAAAACTTCACGAAAATTTACAACAACTTACGAACTAGATTTTCAACTGATTTTAGTTTGACTTAAAAATTATTTATATGCTCTGAATTTGGTTTTAAATTAGTTTTAGTAAAAACAAAATGATCTTATTCGTGTTTTGTACTTATAAATTATCAGCTTTAGTTTAATTTTTGAAGTTGAGTACTTTGCTTCAGATAATACCACAAATACAGCCTTTTTTAATTACATATTTAATCAAACAAGTATTTATATATTTTTACAACAATTTTTTGACAGAGAATATCACTTTCCAAATATTTTGCTTACTTTTAAGGTTATATTTTACTACTATTTATAAGGAATACAACTGTATCTATTGTTTTTTTAGTCGTTTTATTTATTAACAAAAAGCTTCATACTATGGAATTTTTTAAGAAAAGTGGCAGTACACTATGTATATAAAAAGTTTATATCTACTAATAAAAATTACCGTTTGGAACGTTCGTTAAAGTTTTACCCAAAAATTGTTTGTAATCTTTTAATTTATATGAATCACGTTTACAAAAATTATTTCTAAATAGATTATAGTACAAAGTTTTCTATGTTTATGTACAAAACTATAAATAAATATGTTTAATTAAAGTAAAAGCATGTGGATTAAAAAAAAAAAATACCAGTTTAGATCTTAGTAAAACATTTGTAAGTAAAATTTTTACATAATTGTCAATAAGTATTTTTTAATACTTACAATCAGCTTCCTTTTTTAAAAAGAGAGTATAGTTTTTTATGTTGTACTTACTTTAGCTGCTTTTATTTATACCTTTAAATTTAATTTTAGCGATATTTAGTAATACTTAACAACATTTTTTTTTTATTACTTTAAATATTTTACTACCAATATATTCTAATGTATTTCAATACGTTTCCCAATACTATCAACTTTATTTTAGTTTTAAGCTGGTTGTAAAAAATTACAAGTGGTTAATCTTTATTAAACTTTTATATAGACAACATTTTTAAACTTTTGCACTTTACTAAGATTCTGTTTTAAATGCACTAAAAAAAAACTTAGTGAAAAAGTAAGGTAAAAAAAAAGAGAACTAAACTTAAAGAACCAAATTCTTTTGATATAACTTTAAAAGTTTATAAACTTATTTTAACATTAGTTTATTTACTTTTTTCAAAAGTCAATTAAGTTTAGTTTAAATAACACTTGTTTTCTGTAACACCGTTTATGTTTTTGGTCACAAGTTTAAACGGAAGAGAAATACATATGAATAAACTGATAACCTAGGTTTCGCTTTCATTTGACCTTGAAAATAGACTATTCATGTAAATTTGTAACAAACTTTATGAACTATGAAACTCTTAATTAATATTGTGTTGTTTTGATATATGTTTTAAATTTTAAAAATACATTCTTCCCAAACTTATTATATATTTTAAAGAATTATATTGTCTGAAAATAAACTTATTATTAACTTATAAGTTATAAGATGAAACACTTCTTTTTTCTGATTGTTTCACTAATTTACTGTAAACAAACGAAAACTCTATAATTAGTTGCTTATTTAATATTTCGTAAATAGTGTTACTACTGTACTTTTTAATAAAAATATAAACATACAATAGAATTTGATTTAAGAATAAGTACAAACTAATTTATAAAACGACTTAACATCTTAAAAAACTGTGTTATAGAATAAGAAACATATGAATTACCCATTTTTCAATCAAGAAGACTAAAAATATACATGAAAAAAAGATTGTAAAAATTTAAGCAATAACAACAATTTTGAATTCTGATTTTTAATTAGAACAGAAAAATTTTATGGTTAAGAAACTGAAAAATTGGTGAATTAAAAATAAGTTTAGTGTTTCTTAATAAAAAATGTTTTTTTATTTATTTGTTTCAGTTTTTTTATCTAATATATCTAAAAATTTTTTAGCTTATAACGTTCTATAATAGCTACTCTAAGGTTATCCTTAAGAAATTGTCAATAAACTGTTAAAGTCATAATAATTAGATTTAATAAGTTTTACTTTTATTTAATATAGAAAAAAAATCTGCATAATGCGTTAAATACAAATTACCAACTGAAAGTAAACATTTAATTTTCTTTAAACTTTTATCTGAAAACGGATATTTTAACTTTTTTGCCTACTTAAGTTACAATGTTAGTAAAAAGATAGATCTATAATGATAAACGACATAAAACTCAAATAGATAAGGTTTATTGAACCAAAAGTGTTCTTAAAGAAAATAGTTTAAAAAAAAGTAACATGTTTAATTATTTTCTTCGTTGTTTAAAATTTAACAACAACAGTAATTGTTTTGTATTTGTTATATTCTATGTTTATGAATGATAAAGACAAAAGTTAATAATAATAAAATAACAAAGTTATAAACTATGGTTTTGTTTTTATTCAATATTATGAACTAAAAACATGTTGTAAATCTTTACAAACTTTACAAGTTCTAAAGCTGCTTTACTGTTATTTTGTAAAACTTAAATGTTAGACTTTAAAAACCCATAAGTTCATACAATTATTATGCGTTTTAGATGGTTTAATATATTAGAAAATAAGTTTTCTTATCTTTTACATTTACAATATCAGCATAAATTAGCTTTTATAGTTTAAATACTTTGCTGAACTTAATCAAATACTAAGAAAAACGAATATAATCGAATATAATTAGTAAATTTTTATTTCATCTACACCACTACTGTTCGTCGGCAAATATTACTAATAATCTTAATTAAAAAATAAATTAAATTAGTAATAATAACATTTTAGTTTTAGGATTTGTTTAAATTAGGTTAGTAAACAACCTAACTCAATAAAAAAGTAAACATGTAAGTTAAACCAAGTCTTGTTTCAGAAAACCGAAAATTTATATGTGAATTTTTAAACTTTAAGTTTGAAAATAGTTGAAGCTTAAAAAAAACCATAAGTTGTAGGTGAGTTTTTATGAAAAACTTAAATAAATTATAACAACTAACTCTGCTGTATCTAACTTTGTACGTCCTAAATATATGTTTAAAAACGAAATCACTAAATTTTAAACTAAAGTTTTTTTTGTTAAAATTCGGTTTATAATATTTAACAGTAACTTAATTTAACGATCAAAAGTTTTAATTGGTAATTGTAATTTCAATAGATAATCTCAATAAACAAAAAGACCTTAAGACCTTAATTTAAAGTTAACATTACTTATTTTACAATTAAATTTTTGCTGCCTTACTTATTAACGCCCCCTTTTGAAATAGCGGTTTAATTTAAATTCACAACCAACCAATGAAGCTGCTTAACTCTTATTTTTCAAGTGTAGAGAATAATAAACTTTTATGCAGATTACAGTTGTCGTAATTTGAACTGTCATGTAGCCGTGTAAGATAAGTTATTTGTGTTAAAATTTTACCGAAATGAACTTTGTATGAACTCAAATGTTATTATTGTAAACTTTCTTTTTGATTTAAAATACTCACCTAGTCTTACTATAAATACAATTTTTAATGGCTCATTAGTTAAACAATTTTTGTTACTTTCCTAAAGTAATAATACTTCGGGAAGGTATAGTCAATAAAACTAACTAGCACTTGTTTAATAGTGTTCGTATCTCAATATGCTACAGTGAAGTTTAAGCAGGAGTTTTATTTGAAATTAAAAAATTTCTTTTTATACATACGAATTAACAATCAATTAACTTGCTTAAAAAAATTATAAATTTATATTGTATTTTTAAAGTATAACAATTTTAAGTTAAAGTCTGTTGTGTAGTGAATTATTGAAGTATTATAGTTGAATTAAGTTCATAAAGTTTAGTATTAAGCTATACAACCATACCAAAAGGTACAAAATATTTACACTTATAATTTTTTGCTAAAGTATTTTATATTTTGGGTCATTAACCAGACGGAAAAGTTATTAGAATAAATTTTTAAAAGTACGGTAAATCACCTTAAAAATTTATAAAAAATTTACAAAGGCATACAATACTTACTATGAGTTTTTGATTTAAAAGCTAAACAACTAAAGTTTTAAAACTAAAAAATAGGAATTTCGTATGATTATCTTTATAAATATAAGCATTTAACTTCATTCAAGCAACAACGAGTCTATTTTAAATTATTATTATCACTTAACAAATAACTGCTTTGATTTACAGAAGTTTGTGTAAACTGTATAATTTGAATAAATAAAATATCTATTAAAAAAAATATTTGAAAAAATAGTAATTTAGTAAAAAGTTCATACTTATTGTACGAAATAAATGAAAAACTTTTAATATTTTTATTCTTTTAAAGTACGTTACATTTGTAAACTTACTATATTTATAATTAAATCATTTTATATTAGTCTATTATTTAATTTTTATGATCTTTTTCTGTTGCTTGTTTACATAAAATTCTATTTCTAACAATTTTATAACTAAACTCTCATTAAGGCCATATTTCTTTTTACAATTTAATCAAAACTACTTTGAAAAAACTATGTTTAATTCCATCTTTATCAGGTTAATAGTTATTATTTAAATAAAGTATTTATTACAGTTTTTTAAAAGTAAACTTTTTAAACTAAGTTTTACTTAATTGGCTGCTTTATATTATTTGTTAGAACAAGCTTAAAAAATATAACTATAATAAATGTTATAAAGTTTAATCATTATAAAAATTTATGAATTACAAGTGTCAAAAAACTTTTATTGCATTTATAAGGAAGCAGAAGTAGTTATAAAACTAGAATATGCAAATAAAACATGTTTTTGAATAATAATTACAGCATTATAAACATGCACAAAATAAGTTAAGTTTTTTTTTACACGAGACAGAGTTTTAAAAACAATTTGTTGTAAACAAGAACATAAGACCGGTGATGAAAATGAGAAAAATGTCAGAAGCGATCCTTTTACTACTGTTTAGTTCTGGAAAAATTGGCTCTTTTGTAGCTGCTTTTTCAAATATTTCCCGGTTGTTACACAAGTCCTCGACGCAATATTGTTTATAACGCCCTTCGAGTTCTCTCGCCGAATTTTCACAACCCTTGATAACAATTTCAGCACCTGTGAAACGGCGAACGACGCCACTGACGCACGCGTATTCAGAAGATGAACCGCTATCGCCGCTTCCGCAAGTCACTATTTCCGGCTCGCACCGGCGATAGTCTGATAAATAATTGACACCTGCGTTGCAAGAGTAGCACTTCAAGCTTCCTTCGGTAAGTGTGTCCTTGTATACGGGATCTTGGGGATAGTGAGGTGTGTATTCTGAACCATCGTTACACAGGTGCGTACTGCAAGCTCGTTTGTCAATCATATGTAAGTCCTTTATAATATCATGCGAATTTTGACAACCCTTGAAAACGAAACTACTGTAAGACTCTTCTCCGTCAGTCGCCCAGTAAGTACCACTGATGCAAGAATAATCTGAGGACGGCTCGTTGTCATGGCTGCCACAGTTCACTACTCTCTGTTGGCAGCCTCTGTACTCAAAATCCATGTTGCACGAGTAACATCTCAAACTGTAGCCAACTTGTAATATACTTAAAAGTACAAACAAAAGAAGAAAGTATCTAAAACTTACCATATTGTTCTGTAAAAAAACACCTTTAACTCAGTTACATATTTTGGTTACTTACTTTATACTGTAGGTACTTTGTAAAAAGTTTTAAGCTACTTTATAGTTTTAATGTAATTAAGCTATAAAGTGTTTTGTGATTGCCTATAGTTTGATGAAATTCAAAAAAGTAACGTTCGTAAGGATGTGTAAACTATCATAAGGAAATCGATACAATAAAATGTTTAGTTTTATTTTAAGTTTTATTTATAAGCGTTGCTAATAAAAAGTTTTGGTAATAAAGTGTAACCATTGTTAAATTTAATATCCACAAGCAGTTACGTAGCATGTAAAATTTTATTTGAGCAGCATAAAAACTATTTTAATAATAAAAATAATTTCATTAGTTTATTGGTTCTAGGCTTTCTAAATTATTTCATCAATAGCATCTTTACCAGCTATACTAAGTGTTAATTTAAAAAGAGCTATGAGTTGTAAGTATTAAAGTGTGATAAGACTTAAAAAAGCGTTAATTTTGCTTAAAAAAGTTATTTCTATCACTTGAGTGGTGTTTTTGGTTGTAAACACAATTTAATTTACTAAATAGTACAAAAAATAAAATCTTTTCACCTTCTGAAAAGTTTTTTTTTTCTGCTTTTTTGATTAGACAAACTTAATCTTAGTTTAAATTTAATATAGAGTTAAAAAATAATACCTACATAATAATATTTTGAACAGGGTTTATTAGACAATTGTTTATATTAAGAGGCTTCAGCAGTATTTCAATTAATTATTTAAAACATTTAAAAAAATTAACTAAGATTAAGCTTCATGAATTAAATAAAAACTTTATGTTGAAAAGTGACAACGCCACTCCGAATATTTGTTTTAAAAGACAGATAAAAACCTGATTAGATGCGAACTAGAGATTTTTTATACTTAATTTAAATCAAACTATTTTAAAGGATATTAAACTTAAAAAAAAATTGATTTTTTCTAATCAACAAACGGTTAGTATACTTTTTAAACCTATAACGTTTTGTAGCTATTAAAGTTTCTGTCAAGTTTCCAAAAATAAAAAGACTGTTTGCATTTAGTGATTGCCTTTAATAAATTAAGCCTAGCTGAATGCACAAAATCTGATCACGTTATACATTTGAATTTTTATGTTAAACAAATTTTTAGCTATAGTTTAGTATTAAAACATCCTAAAATATATTAAGTTTGATATAAAGTCATATGATTTTAGCTTTACTTAAACAGAAAAAACGAGAAACGAAAAAAAAAGAAAGTTTTTACAGCTCATTTTGTATTCAAACTTTAACTAAAGTCATGTGCTTTTAGTTTCAATTAAGAAGAAAAAATAATAAAAATAACTTTTTAAACTCACTTTACACTTAAGTTTTGTTTATAGACACATGCTTGTAGCTTAAAAAATATATTTAAGATAGTTTTAAAACTTAAATTACTTTTAGACTTCCTCTTAAAAGTCATAAAATTTAATTAACTAAAAATAAAACTTGAAACAAAGTAAATAATACTTTTTAAACTTTTTATAAACTTCAAGTTCGATTAAAATCACATACTTTTGTTAGGAAAAAAAAACTTGATTTTAATTAAATCTATTTGAATAGAAAATTTTGAGAGCTTAAGTACTTTCCTTATCTTTTTAACTGAAAAAAACTTTTGGTGACTTTTTTATTTAAAGTCTTAAAAGTTTATTTTATTTTCAAATGTGCTGTTTTAAAAGTATGCTTTTTTATCTCACAATGTATTAAAATAAATAGAACATACAAAATATTCTAAACGAAATCATTTAATAAATATAACTTCATACTACCTACTTTGATAAGTAACAAATTAACCAATGTTTTAGTAAACCTATGGTATCCAAGTAACTATTTATACATCAATTAATTTTTAATTTCATTCAATCAAAAGATATAAAATAAACATGTTTTAGTTCATTTTGTGCGTTCCAGTTAGGTTTTGTATATGGTAAAATAAAAAACATGTACTAAATAAGTAGACTTGTAAACAAAATAAACTCAAAATTTTCGAATATAAAAAACTAACCAACAATGCTTTTTAATTGAAAAATTACAAAAGTACTCAAGTTTTCAAAAGTTTTTGTTCATATAAATTAGTTCATTTAAAATAAAAATTTATATTTTATTTCGTTTTTTTAACGAAAGCATGTTATTTCAAACGCACTTACAGTTTATAATGAGTTTAAAAGCAATTATTTATATTATTTAAAGTTTTATTTTTATTTAACTAAAGCACTTGATTGTAAGAGGAAACCTAAGTGTAATAATATAAACTTGAAACGATATTTTAAATGTATTTTTTAAAGTTTAAGGTAAAGCTTGTGACTATAAATAAAAATTAAGTGTAAGTGAGTTTGAAAGTTTATTTTTTATTAGTACTTCTGCTTAATTTTTAGCTAAAAGCATATGACTTTAATTGAAATATGATTATAAGTGAAATGTTTTTTTTTTCTTTTTCTACGTATAACAAAATTTATATAGCTTTAAATTAAATTAAAGTGTAAAAGGATTTAAAAGATACTATGTTTTGGTAAAATTTGACTAACATCAAAACTTGAGTGCTTAATAGAATCTTTTGCATTTAGTATAAAACAAATAAAAAATGGTTTCAAACCAGACATTTACTTGATTTTGTACAACTTATAGAAACTAAGTAGACTAGACACTCCGTTGAAAAAGATTTTAAAATTTTATTTATAGTCTTTGTATTAGAATTAAAACTTTTGAGTAATATTTTATAATCTACTAAAACACTTTAGTTAAAAAATTTCAAAAAAAAAGTAGTTTACTAAAATTCTACAACTTTTATACTTATCTTAAAAAAAACATTCAAAGTAGCATTGTGATTTTTGATCAAAATAGGTTTAACATTGTTTAGTAGGATTTAATTTTCTAAATAATACTGAAACTTAAACTAGGATAACACTTGAGCAATCTTGTCAGAATAAAAAAATCAACATTTTTGCAAAAGACAAGTGTTAAGTTTTTTTTTTGTACCTTTTAGTAATATAAATAATAACAAAACATTACTCGTGTGGTAAAAAAAAATGTTGTTAAGCAAAAATTTCTTTCTTTTTGTTAAATCGCATCACATATTTTTATATTTTATACCCGTAATTCATTTCGCTTTTTAAAATTAAGCATTAGTATATTTGGAAGACATTATAATGATAAAATAAGTTAGAAAACCGGTTTAATGAAAACTTATGCGGTTCAATTTACTTATTTTGAAACTTTATTTGTTGATCAAATAAAGTTTTTTATGCTACATGATGCTTGTGTATAACAAAATTAAAGACATTTTATTACCAATAAATATTCGATAGCTACGTTTTAAGTTAAAAATTAAAATCTAAACTAGCAATTATATCAATGTGATAGTTTACACACATTTAAGAACGCTAATTTTTTTAATTTCAATTAACTAGGTGCAACTACACAAAGCTTAACAGTTAATTTAGGTTATAGTTATCATAAAATTTATATATTTCAAAATAACTATTCAAAATATAAATTTAAGTATTTGTTAATAAAAGATCCTAGTGAAACAAGTTCACTGGAATAAAAAAATATATATATACAATAATCTCTCTTTATTGTACCAACATATGTTTCTGTGTGTTAACGGATTAACACACTTTAACTGGGTTATAAATGGAAGATTACTGTAAAATTTGTTTTTATTTTATAAAATCTAATATCGGTCTGTTTTAGGTTAAAAAAATCAAAAATGTGATCATATGTATTTTTATTTTAGTTAATCTAAACTGAATTGTAAATGTAAATTAAAGTTCCAGAATAATATTTTTTTTTAATACAAAACTGAACTAAATTATTGTTACTATTTTAGTACATAACGGCATATACGTTAACCTAAGCTAAGTATATAAAGTACTTTTGTTTTGAGCTTATCTCGATCATTATAGAAGAAACAGCTTAACAAAACAAATCTGCTACTCAAATATGATGTTAAAAACAAAATAAACAAATATTTGTTTTTCTTCAAAGTAAATTGTTTACTCGTACTTGCATTATTTTTTAAATCAAAAATTAAAAGCACACTTTTGATATATGTAGTTGTAAACAAAGTTTAAAAACATAAATATGTATATCGAGACAAGTAAAAAGAGCTTAAGCTAACTTTTGATCGGCTAAATCAAAACTGTAGTCTCTAAGACTTAGGAGGTTTTAAAGTAAAAAACTGTTTATAATAATTGAAACTTTATCGTTTTTTACTAGTAGTTATTAAACTTTTTCTTGTCACAGAAACAGATAAAATATAGCAAATCAAAGTATTAAATAAATTTCGTTTAGTTAACTAGTTTTCAACAAACATTACTATTTAAAAAACAGTATGATGTAAAAAATTATTTTATTTACTAAACACATGTTATTTAAAAATAATCATATTTCAAAATAATAACATTTTTTTGAAATTTTAAATAAATGTCGCTTTGCTTTCAGATCTTTATTTTAACGCTTCTATTTTTCAAGTACTTGCAATAAACAGTGGTTTGATGATCTAATAACCCATTTTTTGTATAATTTAAGACTTAAACTAGACATTATAATAATACTTGTCAAAAAATATAAAATTTAAATTTAAACGGCTTTATGAAAAATATCTAAATTTTTAGTTAGTAAAAAGTTTCTAATAATCAATGATTTAAAATTTGCCTTATTTTCTTTGAAAAAAAAATAAAGTTTTCAACACAGTCATAATAAAACAATATGGACATAACAAAAACATTTGTTTTTTTAGAATTTATTATTATTTTACCTAAATGGTTCATCAGCAACATAAACGATACTTACAACCTTATTTTATTAGACATATTTGGTACTTAGTTTTAGATTAACGTTCAAACAATTCATCTTAACGAGAAAAACAAACTATACAGTAAGATTGTTTTTAAAAACTTGAAGTATTCCGGCAGATTAGAGAAAATGTTTTTTGTTCAACGGACTAACTAAAAAAGGTCTTAGCAAGCCGCGTTATTTGAACAACTGTACTTTAAAACAGTTAAGCGTTTTATAAATAATTTTGCCCAAAAAAAACTTAATTAGGACTAATATGTAACAAGTTTTAAATCAAAATCCTTTTCCAAAAAAAAATTGTTTCTAGATTTTAATTGGTTTGTAAAATATGTTTTTAAGTTTCAAAATACGTTGCGGGCTAGATATTTTTGTTGACAGCCATATATTGTCCGTCTCTTATCTAACTGATATTGAAAAATATTTGTTTCAAAAACGAGAAAAAATAATATTATATTTAAACTTCGAGTTTGATAAACAACAGTTGAGTTTAAGAAGCTTACATATATATATAATACAATTTGATCAAATTAAAATTGTACTGATGGTACGATAAAAACTTAGTATCAATTATACTTTTAAACTTTATATGACACATATTTTGCAGTTTAAACTATTAAAGATTTTAATTGTATATAAATAAAGTAATCAAATTAATTTTACAAGTCAGTTTTTGACAATTAATAAGACGCCATAGCTTGTTAAGACGTATAAAATAACTATATTTTTTTAACAAACACACTTGTTATATTAAGCAACGAATTAAGATGAACTTAAAAACTTTTGTAACTGGAAAGTAAAAAACAAACGAAATAATATTTGTTTTACATAATTTATATCTAGAGTTTATTTAAGTTTTTTTTTCTTTTGCTGTTTGGTTGTTATAGTTTAAGTTCTACTTAATTGGTAATTTCATAGACGGAATGTATGTTGACCTTTTGAAAAAGTTATGTATTTTTAATGACTTAAACATGTTAGTAAAAAAATGTATCTATTTCGTACAAAAACTTTACAATGTTTTTGCAAAATTACTTACTTTTCAAGTATTCGTCTTAATAGATTTTTTTAGTATAAACAGTTTGTACTAACTTATGTAAAATAAAGCAGTTATTTTAAAGGGTTAACGAGAATTTAAAATAGACTCGTTGTTGCTTATATGAAGTTAAATATTTATCTTTATTTATATAATTGTACAAAAAAACCTATTTGTTTAGTTCTAAAACTCTAATTGTTTAGCTTTTAAATCAAAAGCTCGTGGTAAATATTGTATGCTTTTGAATTGAACTTTTTAGTTTGTT